>NC_091948.1:29172794-30620294 GCF_041260155.1 Ptychodera flava | reverse complement strand
ACGAGAATAAACTAAATTACTGTGATGTAGAAAATTTAATTTTATACAAGACAATAGACGATGTATTTTGCTGTGATTAATCAACCATAAGTTTATATATTGGCTAATTAATGTTCATCGTCAGAGGTTTATCAGTAGTTTGTCGTTTGTGTGAACTTGAAAATAATATATTCGAGATTGCCCACGTTTGGCTTGTAAATTTTCTCCGCAATCAGTTTTTACATATCTTTGTGAAGCAGTGCTCTTGAAAACAAGGAACTATTTTTGCCGACTTGAAGGTTATATTGTAAGACGGTTTTTTATGTCATAAATTATATGACTCCAATGAAGCCGTAAGGGTTTAATTCGTCCCAGTGCAATGCATGCAGTGCAGTACTATCATTACATGTTTCCAGTGACTGATATCGTGATTTTTATGTCATTTGTTTATGTTCATTACAGATTATTTGAGTAGCATGTATTTGGATCACGCTCAGATTTTTGTTTAGTGTTTTTAACAATTTTTTCTGTAAATTCAAATGTGGTCATCAAATACAGAGTACTATCACTTTTTATTATGCTGTGTCCTGGCCTGTCTGTGTGTATACGTTAATCATATAGGCATACCAACTTCCTGAGCGTGACGTTAGTGCGCACCTCGAAATCTAGAGACTTAAATCTTTACCTAAAATTTCCGTTGAGAAACTTTGAATCATTCCCTCTCAAAATCAATATAAAAATCAGAAGATGCCGTGCCAAATTTGGTATCTGAGAAACACATTGCTAAAATATATTATCAACACTTGAAATTCAAAATGGCCGCCATTCTCGTGTTAACTCATTGGAGAAAATTTAATTTTGTGATTTTCGCAAAATAACTCCAGCACCTCTAATGTATTAACCCTAACTGTGATGGGTTATATTTTTCTGTTTGTAACATATTTTCTTGTTCAGCTACTTTCAAAGTCATCTCGAAATACCAAATGTTTTACATGTTACAACAACCAGTAGGCTATATGTGTAAACATAAGTGTCAGACTAAATTTTTGAAAACTGAATTATAACTCCGACTAGAATTAATTTGTCAACAGTAATGTATAATGCACACTGTGTGTTGAGTTGGCAAGGCAAGTAAGTTATATTTCAACATACTGTAAGGGAAGACTAAATTTAGTTGTTTCCATGAATAAAGATGATGAAAATATTATCGAAAACTTGCAGTTAGAATTCCTTTCATATTTCAAGTTCTCTGAAAGTCGCCCTTACCGCACCCGTCGTTTGGCTGAACTTACAACAGGTAAGTTCATACGTGTTTTTGCGTGCTGTAATCACAAACAAACACAATTACCTCGAGTCTGGTCCTCGGGCAGCACATATCCACTTTCGAAAACTTTGTTTCGCTGTGCATCCTGCCCTGTCAGTAGGTATTAAAACCTCTGAGAAATGATGCAAATTAGTTACATGCCCTCTGGTCGTTGCTGAAATCAATCAGTAACATGTTCGTTGAGTGCATAGATTCCGTTGCAGTTTCGTTTTTATGTAACCAAGACACGCAAGAACTTCAGCTTTTATCATTCAAACCATTTCCTTTTCCGTCTTTACCGAAACATTTCTTTGTGCATTACGCACATTCTGTGTTTGTTGTGGTCTTAGGGTCCGATTGCTAAGTATAGATTACCAGACCTAAGTATTAGTGCTTCGCTGGGCAAAGTTCCTTTCTTTGGACATTTTTGCATTACTTGAAGACCTCGGCATCTTGAAATATTGTAGACGATCGGTCGACAGAGCACACTGCAATCCGAAGAGCAATGAGATTAGATAAAGCGATTGATAACACATCAGAAGGACTTTCACTTCATATAAAGTGATGAAACAAGTTTGGTCGTCATCAGAATATATGCAAAAGTCTCCACGGCTGCTCTACAGCAATCTCAGCGAACAATACAGAGAGCTTGTATTTTACTCTTTGATTCAGGGTATCGTAGTATTCATTCACATGATTGTTTTAGGACCACATGAGACGAGATGCTACATCCTTTGTATACATCATCAAATGATGTAAGCGTCCGTCAATGTGAGAACTGCTGATGTCCCCATTCTTGGCATGCATTTCAGGATTCTAGTGTACATATAGTTTCGAAATAAAACACATACATAAATGATTTGATTTCGCATGTATTGTCAAACTGTAATTATATACCAGTAACTATCAGAGACGAGATGAAATGTTAAAAATTTAATTCACAGGGTGGAAAGGTTCTCATTTTTTATAAATGCACTGACGAGTCTGCGGTTGTTGATGCGGCTACATTAGCATTTTTCCATTACACTCGTAATCTATGTATGAAAGTCCCCTAGTTACCTGTAATTTGCGAACCAATCCCATGACGTTAAAGCGTTAAATGTTGGTTCCCTCAAATGTATGAAAAACACTTACTCTTGTACATGTGTTAAATAGGGTGAAAAATGAATAATGAAAGTCGACTCAAAACCATAGACCTTATATTTATTATCTGAAACTTCCAAAACTTTTAATTTGAATCTTAAAATAATAAATATTGCTTGTAGAAGTATTATATTTAAGCTGAAGGTTTTTCATTTAGATTGTGTTATGCAAAATATTTTTTCGATGAAACTACCTGAAAATTTCATGTTTGTGTTGCTCTCTAATTTCAAGTTCTGTGTCTTTTTCCTTATATGGTCAATAAAATTGGCTCTAAAGACGTCATCACATGTTTTTTCCTCGTTGGAAGCGGTTGCCGGACTCTCAAATAGCATAGGTCGTCACAATAACCTTGAAGCCGGGTAATATGAGGGCGGTGTTCACCCATGGAGTTTTTCTTGAGACAAACTTTTGCGTAGTATGATAATTGAAGTGATTTACATTAACGCAGTACAAACATAAGACTTTGCAACAGCCTGAAAGCGATAACTCCAATTTCACCTGTGAAAATCTGAAAATTTTGTAGTGTGTTTTCTCGAACGTGGTAGTACCTTACTTGGTCAGAGAGAGAGAGAGAGAGAGAGAGAGGGGGGGGGGGTTGGGAGATATATTGTGTGGTTAAATAGATTAGCAGAAATAGAGATAGTCTGGCTGTCACGCAGAAAAAATGGCTTACTGCAAACAGAGTGTAGTTGATCATTTAATATTGTACTTGATATCAAATAAAGTGACGGTGTGAACACATGATTATTTCCTGTTGTACTGCTAATGTGTAGCAAGGTCGTTTCAAAGAGATTTTAATGTGTTTTTCAGGAATTTCCTAATGAGCCGTTGTATCTTCCGTTTCAGAAATAGCTGGATGTTCCGCTTGTTACTTTTATAGCTTTTTAGTGCGCGGTCATTGTTACCAATAACGTGGAACTACACTTCTGCCTAAACTAAATAATCCCGCGCTTGCGGGTTATCACTATGTGGTTTAACAACTGAAACAGGAAGGAAACCTTACGTCACGGGTACGGTCCAACGATAAATGACACAAAAAATAAGTTATACATAAAACAGAATATATTTTGGACAGTAAAATTGCATTACCATGCAAAAAATGTACTCGACAGCTGAAAGATTCAATATCATGCCAACATTTTCGTCTTTAGCGCAGCTATGTTCAACTGATGTATTTGATTTCTGTGTATGCAAAGAAAGATCGAAAAAAGTAGGGAACATATTTTTCTGATGGCATAAATGACGAATACCAGGTCCCTGCTAAGGTGTATTATTCAACGTTATCCTTAGGCCAAGAAAAAATAAAAAGTTTGTTTCTCATCCTATACATATTCATGGTATTGCAAAAATGATGCGGTGACGTCGTATGAATATGACGCGCGCGAGGATGAGAAACAAACTTTTATTTTTCTTGGCCTAAAATATATTTTTGTACCGGTATTCAGCATGAAAAGCACTCTAGACAAGTATTGACTATTATACTAGTATTGGAAGGGAGCTATATGTCAAATTATTGACTAAAAAGTACACATTCGGACAAAACTTTGATTACAAGACGACAATAGGTTATTTTGTAATTCCAAAACTACAGCAGAAAGAATATTCGACTTACATGTATGCCGAAAATATTCATTGAAATAAAAAACAGAATTGCTAGGCAGATTTGATCGTCAAATATTCGCGGAAGGTTTACATCGAAAGGGCGTGAACTGGGGCGACAACTTACAGTTGGTGAGAATATGTTTCAAGTACATCCTCCGCAATCATTCGAGCTGAACTAACTTCAGAAATTTACTTTTTCACTGAACATCCAGAATGAGTTCGGCTCCGTCAACGTGCGATCGATAATCTTGTCGCCTGACTCAAAGGGACCGACCTAGGGGGTTTCAATTTCGTGCATGATGCAAATGTTTCGCACTTTCCCTCTCGTATAGCTCTTCTACCTCGGGCGTTTTTCCGCTTATATGAGATTTGCGTGGTCTCCTGCCACGCATTGTGAGGGTTTTTATGTAATCCGATCGTGGCATTTTTGAAAAAACGAAAGTCTTTAAATCGGCAGGTAAATTCTTCGATTTATCACAGAAAGGTGGCATTTTCAGTCAGACATCGTGAGCTGTAGGGTATATAACTGAGAGACGTATGAGAAATACTAATTTCTGTTCCACATTTACATGGCGTCATTTTATTTGACACGTACACCAAGAAAATAACTCTTCATTAGTCAATAAAATGAAATTTTAGGGTTCCTTGGTTACATTTTCACAAAACGTTGTACTAAAATTGAAATAATTGTATCTTTAATGGTCGACGTTTTATACAGTTCATTCGAAAATATTAGAATCACATTCCTTCTCACAAGATATGCGTACAGTGAAAATCTCTGGGATTTCCTAGCGGTTCAATGCATCACTTGGTACCAGTAAATCATTTATCTGACAAAAAGTGCATTACCTGAGAAGAGACCCCTTGCATTCCTCGATTTTTGTTTCACGGGATGATTCATTATTATCTAAATTGACCTTTAATATTGTTTGCTCCGTTCCTTTTCTTGTGTTAAACTCCCAAGAGTATATTTTTCAAATTGTCATATAAAGCAGAGAATTCATAATGTAGGTATCTGGGTGAGTAACGTTACTGATGATGATGATGATGATGATGATGATGATGATGATGATGATGATGATGATGATGATGATGATGATGCGATGATGATGATGATGATGATGATGATGATGATGATGATGATGATGATGATGATGATGATGATGATGATGGGATGATGATGATGATGATGATAATGATGATGATGATGATGATGATGATGATTCCTGTTACTGCCATGGACGTGAAAGCCTGTTTCCAATAATTATGATTTCCTCAACGTCAGCGTGTATTCTGTCGGTTATTTTCTTATAGTGTTTCGTACTTACATGTATTTAGGAAAACGTCTGTCGACTGTTTTCATCGTACTGTACACTGAGGCCTTGTTCCTCTACCACATAAATTTTGCATGTGAGATCCGTATTTTTTTATGGGTAGAACTTAACTTAGCTCGGCACGAGACAGAGTTTCAGGAGAAAAATATGAAAGTCTTTTTAATTGCTTTTTAAAAGTTTGGCTTCAACATTTAAAAAAACCTTAAAAGATGGTCATTATTCAATTTAAATAAAATCGATATATTTAGTTTTTTTCAACAAAGCATAACAAAGTTGAACAATTCTATTTTAAAGCGAGTCCGATTCAATTTGGAAATCCATCATGCTAAAATTGCTGTCAGACACATTTCAGTATTAATGTGTGAAGAGTCCAAGGGATTAAAGATTGTGACTGTCTAAAATAACCTTTATTTGCTGATTCAGTGAAAGGTTACAAGACTCTTGTTGCGCCTTCCAGGGATTCCGAGGTGCCAAAGTTTGTCCGAGGGCATAACTGGTAAATACCACTTAGGATTCACGACGGCCCACGTAGCAAGCGTTTGTTGATATAAAAGTGGATTCTGCATTTCGTGTTTATTCGCCGACCGCCTTGAAGAGATCAGTTCACTTTTATCAATCACGTCAAGGTGCTTTCTCCGAGCACAATAGCGCAACAGTGCTGTTGCTCCTGCAGTCCAACCATTAACACTTATCACTTTATTTATGCGCTATTTTAAAGTAACCTCTATAACCTTTGGTGATAGTGCTTGCAAAACCCTTAATTCTTGATATCACATTCGCGATGAATAGAGTGAAGCATATCCGAGGCGACTTTCTTATTGCCGTTAATTTTTGTAAACTTCTTGTAACCAAATTAACATGATTGAAACTAATTGGGGATAATGGGATAGTGAAGTAATATCTGTTTGATCTGCAAATGTAAGGCCGTCTGCTTTTCTTTTTAAGTTAGACACTTGTTTTTGTGAGTAATTTGTAATATTGTAAATTCAGCCATAGAGCACCTAACACTTTTGAGAAATTTTAAAATATGAAGATCCAATTATCCCAAATATTCTGGTGTTGGGGTCTTTCTCTAACATTGCCAATGTTTACATTTATTGTAAATCAGTGCTATCATGACATCGGTTTTATAAGTGCACAGGAACCAGAAAAATACTTGCATTTTCAGCTTGATTTCAAATTTCTGCAAATTTTAGCCTGCTTTCCATATGAATGCCTTCCATACAGTAGTGAAGACGCACATGTATTCCATGCAAGGAAAGACGTTTCAAGGAATGCAAACTCTTCAAGATCGAAGATAATTTGGCTTTTTCTTAGAATGCCCAGTCAACAAAGACCTTCGTAATACGTTCTAACGTCATTCCAGGTGAAACTTTTACCCATCCGAATTCCTGTATATCTAATTGTTTATTAAAATTTTCAAATGAGAGTAGATTGCGTAAACTGCGTGTACTCATTTATAAGTCATTTTCTATAAGAAAGAAATTATGAAGTAAATAATTCGATCAGCGTACCGGTATGTTCATTGTATATAAGTTACTTCTTGCGATGGAATCCTCAGCCTTGAAATACGCAATACAGAACTACATCTATACTTTAACACCATTGCTGCATTGCTATTTTGTTTTCATAAATCAGCATTACATAGATGACGACGAAAAATTACGATATGTTTAATTAATTTAGTACAGGGTGTTAATTGCGGCGGAGCGGGCCTTGCAGACAGAGCTTTACAAATTCACTGGTATTGATAAAACAATAAAAGCGATTATATATATATATATATATATATATATATATATATATATATATATATATATATATATATATGTATATATATATATGGCAGAAAGTGGTGTGTGTGTATATATATATATATATATATATATATATATATATATATAATAGATATATATATATATATGGCAGAAAGTGGTGTATATATGTATGTACACACACAAAACTTACATATACACACACACACACACACACACACACACACACACATATATATATATATATATATATATATATATATATATATATATATATATATATATATATATATATATATATATATAGGTCTCACCTGTTGACAAGCCGCAAACAACATATTAATAAAATATTTTATGCCTTCAGGTGTTACACTCCCAAATAGAAAGATCAAAACTGAACCAACGATAAAAACTTGTGTTAATAAGTTGACATGCTCTGTACTGTTAACGAAACCCTTGAGCCTTTGAAAAGGTTGGGAGGTGACCAGACTATTAATAAATTTTAGAGGTCAAAAGACTAGCTTCTCTTAACACAAACATAATACAATAACGTATTTTCTGCTATCCACTGATTATTGGCATTGCAATTTCACTCTTTTAAGTTTTAAAGGATCTGATCCCACGAGTTCTTTGGAAAGTTAGGTGTTGTGATATTTTTGTGCCCAGAGAAAGAAACTGGTCAGTCCAAAGAGAGGTAATGAAATAGAAAATAGAATACTGACGTATGTTTTCTTATGAGACAGTCGACGATCGAAATGTTACGTCCATATATAATACAATGACGTTAAAGGCAATGTCAGGAAGTCTTTGATGTCGTCGACTCGACTGGTGTTATTTTGCGTTTGGCGTATATTTGAAATTTGTGTATCTATTGACAAGCTATGAAATATTTGAATTGAATTGAATTGGATTGAAAATCTGAAATATAAGTGCTTTCTTTAAAAAGCTGAGACTCCGTGCACCATATCGGTAGCTTTGGCAGAAAGTGGTGCCTAACCAGAATGATTTAAACGCAAAAGCCAAAACGTTCAGCCTTGGAGAAAAGTAGTCAAGGATTTAACCCTCGGTTCTCACCCAACTCCTCAAGTTTGAAACGAGAGTTAGAGCCAGAACATAAGATATGGCCCTCCACAAACCCCGGGGCACAAACCGTCACAGAGAGAAATGTGGCAAGGAAAGGCTAAATAACTTAATTACCATTTCAAGCTCTATCGACTGTTACTGATAGGTCTAATTGTTAGTCCTAGGTCGGGTTCTGTTTCCCAGGTAACTTAAGTTAGAGATGGAAAAAGCAGTTGCAGAATAAATGTTCTATCTTGTCACTCTTTATTACAGCTAATCTGAAAGGTACAGGTCTATGCTCATCAATATTAAACATCGATCAAAGAGGTTTACATACAGGCCTGAATGAAAATCGTTTGAGGTGTATGCCTAGGCCTTGAAGCAGTCACTGTATGTATTGAAAATACCCTCTCGATAAACTATAGTTATCAATTCTGTTCAGAGTCGATTATTATTTTGAACGAAGATCATTGGCACGCGCCAGGTTCAAGGTTCAATGGCATTGTGACAAAAAAACTTCGATCGTAGGTCAGCGTGTCGGATTCCCGAATCTCTAATCCGAATGTCCCTGCAATTTTAATCTGAATCTATTTTGATTCGCAAGCTTCACTCTCCTACCGGATGTCGGCGTAGAACATTGTGGCATGACAACACTGACGTGTTTCTCCTCCAGTCTGTAGCTTTAGTATGTACTTTCAGCGGGTTGTGGACTCTGCAGAATAATGTCAACGCGTATTCTGAATCAGCCACATTTGTCCTCCGACGAATAAAGTCAAGTTGCCGTGCCAACGTGCGCCTGAAGTACAACACAAGTGAAAGCAGTTGCCGTTGCCAATAGATTTCGTCACGGAACTGGGCACAAACCAGGAAGCGATAATGGAACTGCAAAAACTACTGCGTGTTCACGCCGTAATTGTGGTCGTTTTGAGTATTCTACACTTTATCCAATGCGATATTTACACAAATAAATGGGCTGTCCATGTTTATGGAGGGAAGGAAGAAGCTGATCGACTTGCTGAGAAGTACGGTATTATAAACCTCGGCGAGGTAAGTGTGTTCGCTACTGTCCGTGCATGTACGTTCATCGTGTGCCCGAGACGTGTCAGGTCCAAAGGCCAGGTGTCACCACGCCACGGCTGCATGAGTTCATGGATGTAAAAAATATAGTTAAAAGTACGTCCAATAACTTTCAAAACAGTTCATGAGAACCGTTTGTGTTTCAGCAGGAAACGCAATTTCTTTCATGAATACAATTGTATAACAAGATAGCTTTTCTGCTTCTTGAGTCATTTTGCCCCTGACAGTGCCTGGTAGAATCTCTGAAGTGTATGACTTATCCTTGCAAATGTTTTCAGGTGTTTTAAACAAATAAAAAATAATTAACAGTACTTATAATTAAGTGCAGTTGAAAGTACACATTATCCTTCATTTGTTGATAATATTATTTTGAGAGAGAATTGAAGTTTTTGCAATTCATAGTTTTTGGTGCGAATAGTGGTGCAATTAGTTTTAATCAGGAAGTCACAGGAAAGAACACATTCTGTGAAACATTTCAGACAGTTTATTTGCTGGATTGATGTATGTGTGTTTTGTGAAAACACACTGGAAAACATTTCCTGTTAATAGCTAGCATCTTTTTTAGTGAATTTAGCTAAGTCTAGTGATTCGCTAATTTAAGATTTAGCTAATTGAAACTTTTCCCTACATTGACCATGGTTAGGATATCTTAAATTTCAATGAAAATTCGAAAATGCTAAAAAGCATTCACAGCAGTTGATTAAGGGTAATGTACAAGAAAGGAATGGGAATCTGTTTAGTGTTTGATTGCCAGAGGGCAGTACTGTAGTCCAGCATAAGCAGTTTTATCATACAACTTCATAATGGTATGGTTATTACTCTGTTGGATTTCCATGTACAGAATGGCAAAGTCACATGTCTGAATGAAATGATAGTTCAGCAGTATGGATGGAAATGACAGATCACCAGTCAGAATGAAATGACAGTGGACCACTGGTTTTGCTCACTCCCAGATAGCTACTGTACATGTATCTATCCATCTATCAATCCATCTATATATATATATATATATATATATATATATATATATATATATATATATATATATATATTTATATATATATACATACACACACACACACACACACACATTCAACCATATACTCTAGACCGATAGATCTCAATGTCTGTGGTGCATCGTTCCAACTTGTCTTTTGAACATTCTGTTGAACTGTAGATGTTGTGTTGTTTAGTATGCATCTTGGCTAGAGAGATGACCTTCATCCAAAACATGAGGACTACATGTAAATCTAGTTTGTGTATTTCCGTAGGTACCGGTATATAACAAATTTAAATTTCTGTTTAATACTACTGTGCAGACCAAATTGATGAACTTTTGATTTGATAAGACATGCCTTTCCAACTCTGATGTTGTGTCTGTAACTGCAGGTCAGTCAGAAATACACAAGACAAACACATAATTGAAGGTGAAATAAATAAAAGTGAAATGAACCATAATAATAAAATAAATGTGAGACAAAAACAATGACTAGGGATAAGGAAAGGCTGAACAGATAGAATGTCTTCATGTATGGTGATTTTAGTGTTTTATCCCATTTTAACTGTTTTTAGTCTACCATTGCTGCATATTGACATGACACGATTTAAGTAGATTACTATTTCAAGCACACTATGAGACCTGTGCATGCGTTCCTAAGGGTCATAGCATGACCATGGATAAGGCATATGATTGAACGACTGAGGCATGGAAATTGAGAGAATATTTTGCTGTGAAATTAGATTGATGTACATGGAGCATAACAATTTGACCCTCTGAGAACTTTATGCATGTGTGTATGCCAGGCAAGCAGTTTTGATAACCTTACAGGCAGAAGTGAGATAGTAACATAAAATGTCCTACATATTTGTTCCTTCTCCTAATGTATCAGCAACGTTCTTATCTTGTCTCTGCTATAAAATCAAAGTTTGAAATTTCAATTAGAAATGAACTATGAACTAATAGAATACCAAGTAATGGCTACCACTCAATCCTTGTCGCTCTGTTTTCTTTCTCATTTATACACAGTATAACCAACTATACTAACACCACCTTATGTTAGTTGCCATCAATAGACATATGGTATGGTGTGTTTGCATACTGTTTGGACCAAGTGCCGTTTTTATTTTTTGCTGATGCAATCTAGGGGACATACATTTTTTGCACTGCGTACGTATATAATAAACTAATACTGATGGAAGAATGTCAATCATGATTAACCATATATCTGAAATCCAGAGTTTTGGGTTTTATCTCTTTCCATATTCCTGGTTTTTGGCATTGTATACAATGGAAAAACTGAAGTGGAAGAGTCCTACTACATGTATTTTGAAATTGTGGCATAATTTTCCTACTTTGGATGTTGAACCACTACACAAAAGAAATGCCTGAAGATGTTTCCTTTTTATCATGTTCAATGGCTCATTCAAAATTGAAATGTCTCTCCCCCACCGCCCAACTAAAATATGACACCTACATGTATCTAATTGCCTTGTAAACTCCAGTATTTTATGTCTCTGTGTTCACTAACCACCCTTGATACCAAAGACCTTATATAATTACAAAACATATGAAGTGAATATTTCTTCATTGTGGAGAGCCAAATTTGCATTGAATTTCATGGTTGTACATGACCTTGCTTGTTTTGTTTCAAAATCATATGAGTAGTGATGTTACATTAAAATCCATGCACAGGAATCCTGGAATGCATTCCACAATTGCAGATAGCACAGTTTTCACGTTGAAAGAGATAAGGAAATTCCAGACACGTTATGTGGGATCGTGTCTTAGAGAAGGCATTTACCAGCATATCCAGCATGGTTCTTAATTCCTAAGACTGGTTTTGATGCAATTCGTAAAAGAAGCAGACTTTTACTCTGCATTATTAACATGTTTTATCGTCTACTGATGTTCCAGTTAGTCACATTTAGAATGTTAGGTAGCAGTGTACCAGTTAATCACACTAGAATGCTAGTTACAATGTAGGAAATCTTTTTTTTTATACATCTCCATTGAAATGTTAGAATAAAAAATCTAATGTGTATGATAATTGGGAAAAGAAAGAAGCAATTTGATTTGCATTATTCCTATTCAAAGAAACTTCCTATTCAGTAGTTGTAGCTACACTGTGTGGGTTATTCACTGTTACTATGATGACATCTGCCATCCTATCTGGACATTTGCCGTATAAATTACATAGAGGCTCATGTATCCACCATCACAATTATTGTAGGTAAACTATAACAACGAAAAAGAGAGTAGTGCAGTCTACTAGAATTCATGCACTACATGTACTGTACATGTATGTTCGACATTGGTGGAACAACAGACTCTGAACATGCCACTGGGAGACAATACTAATTCTGGAAGATGTGACAGAATTTTAAACTTGTACTCTTCACATGTACATGTAAGGACACAGCTTGTTGTTGACCTTCCATTATGAACTATTGTATATTTTACCAAGACTCATGAAGGATAGGCAAATTTGGTGTAAGACCCATTATGATACATGTACATCTACCATGGAAGACAACAGAATTTTGCGTGCACTAAAAAGCCGTACGGAACACCCGTTCTGTAACATGTAAGGTTTCAAGGTGCCCCATCCCCTGCGGCTGTATCCATACATTCACTGTTGAACGGTTTCAAGGGACCCATTGGACGAGTGCCAGAACATGTCTCAGGTGCGCTCTGTACGTACGTGTGTAGTGCACACACACTATCCAGAACTTGCAGAAGCGCGTCCTCGTTAGCATTCCACACTTGCGCTATAAATCGGAAGAAAAATTGTTGACATTGCACGAAAACGGTCACTACTCTGACAATTGGATGCCTCAGCCATGAATGTATGATGTAATAAGGTTATCACAAAAATACCGCAAAGGATGCACGAGGACATTGGTGCCGCGCATGGCCCTATGCTTTGCATCGGGCGATACACTGCGCCAATGTCCTCATCCATTCTTTGTGGTACCGGTATTTTGTAATAACGTCATAGTATCACTACGATCTTGCTTCATTGAACAGTTGTATAATCACATGCATTACTTGCATTTCCTTCATTTGAGCATGGAAGTGTTCCAATATTATAAAAATTGCTTCGTCACAAAGAAGAGTGACCCCATTTGTTCTCATGATCTATCACAATAAAAACTTCCTTTTATATGAGTATGAGTGTTTTACAAATGCCATGTCATACATTTTACTATGTATTACATTACTTCAAAAAAATCAACAAGTGTAGGATATGCAAGAAGGGATTCAAACATTTTAAAGGGAAGCCGTCGTCAGAACTCTTCCCAAATGTTGCCAGAGACCCCAATGACTGATGTAAACACTGTATCTAGGGTACGTTGGCATTTGATGAGAGTTAAAACATGTTTGTTAACAATGAATATTGTAAAATTTAAATGTTGAAGTGATGTTGATTTGATGCATCTAGATTATGCATGTTTGTAAACAACAAAGCCACACACACACACACAGTTCTGATGACTGCCTCCCTTTAAGGATATGTTGTTCTACCATTTTATGGCATTTACAATGAAGGAGTATTAGCAGAAAAATTGCATTAAATGTTATGATTAGTAAAGTGGTTGTTATATTGTTGGAGTAATTTGATCTTGTTTCAAACTAGCAGTAACCTTGTCTACATTTTCAGATTATACCGGAACACTATCATTTTATGGATCGCAGGGTACATAAACGTTCAGCGAGGGCCACCAATGCACGGCATCATATTTTGCTCCAGAAGGAACCATCAGTAAGTTTAATATAGACTATTCCATTCTTGCAACCCACGCTTTGCTGAAACCCTATACAATGTCTTAGGGGATTAACTATTACCGTCATGGTTTAGCCTAGTAACCGCTTTTATTTTCTATGACAAAGTTGGACCTCTGTAGAGGAAATAGGAGTTGGGGTAGGGGAGGGGGTGAAAGCATTAGCGGGACTAACCATGTGTAATGTGCTGTCAGCACAATTCATCGACTTGTCCTTGTAAAGTGATTGTTGTCTTTAAATTTTCACAAAAGACTCATATCTGAAGCCATTTTGGAAAAAAGTTGTTAAAAAGAAGCGTCACTATGCTAGATTTCAAGGTAAAACAGCATAGTCATGTCTTTCTTTACAAAACAAACTAAACAAGAGTAGTGACTCAGTTAGTTTTTTCTGTACTTGTGATGAATATTTCATTGTGCTTCTTTATTCCAAGATCAACATTAATGTGAGCTGTATAAAATCAAATGGTACAGTATGCTGTATCTATACCATGTATCTCAAAAAATAAGATTGGAGCACCGATTTTTCTTATCATACTTCTTTGCTGTAGTTAAAGGACTAAATCATTCTTCATATTGTATATATTCTTGCAGATGTATACTATCAAATATATCTTTGTAATTTCCTAATGTAACAGAAAATCAAATATCAGAATGAAATCATATGTTCATATTCAAGTTACATGTTTCTGTGAAGGATATTACAGAGTAATATCAACAGAAACGACATGAATCTGTAAACTTACACATATCCTGTATTTGTAAATCGTGTTGTTTCCCTTTTACCATTGTCATATGTTTTGGATTCTGAAGGATTTAAAAACCAGTCTTTGAAAGACAGTGGCTTGATAATACCACTTATAAAATTTAGCTGTTCGTACATACAGTACAGGTTCAAGATAATGAGCCGGAAGTTGGCAGATTTTTTATTGTAAAAGTATGGTTGCTTTACCTGGCAAAGTCAATGGCTAATCTGCTACATACCCAATTACTGGTAATTTGATTTGAATAATGATGTATTGAGGAGATGTTCATTTTCGAAGCTATAAATGGCGTTTACGTGTTGCGTAGACAGTGTATGCACAAATTATCACAGGAAATTACATGTAAATTTTTAAAGACAAACCCGGAAATTTAGCGCAAGATGGCAGCTTAATTTCATAAAGTAATCCTTTTCTATATGAGTCGTTTTCAACCGCACATGAATTCAACCAGCAAGTTGTTTGCTGTCATCTTAGAAAGAAAGCAGATTAACGTCTTAAGTATTTTCAAACTCAAGTTACCGTGTAACAGGATTTGCACAACGTACTTGCAAGTCACCATTTCTCATTACATTCAAATATGAAAAAGTGGCAAAATATGGTTCCTATGAAGCAGTAACCAATATCAGATTTCAGAGAGAGTACCGCATGTAATGTAAAACATATGTAATGATATTCTATCACAGAGGGAAATACTACAGTTGTATCCTTACTTACATGAGCATATATGTGTATGGATGAAAAGATCAAATTTGCTTTGTTGAAAGTAAATGAAAGGATTGTTGGTGCTAGACCTGATGGCCAAACAGATACACATCTACTGGACACATGATGCATGTGACAGCTGTCATCTCCTGTCCTCTTATTCCATCTTTATCTGTCCTTGGTGAACACTTTGTCAGTAATCTCCATCTGTGCCGTGAAAATTATCATTTGGTATTTTTGATGTGTGTATTTTTATCTCTTTCTTCTAGGTGAGATGGTTAGAACAGCAGATAAGCAGGAAAAGGGTGAAAAGGGATTTATTTAACACAAATTTTAACGATGATAAGTGGCCATTATGGTACCTGGTAAGTGCAACAAAAAGGAGTGGTATATTTGTTGTGTGGTATTAATAAACCTTAAGGGGGCGCTGCACCCAACACAACATATTTTGCTTAAAAATCACTTTTTTGCAAATATTTATTCAATTTTAATTAATTTGTTAATTTGTCAAGCAGTTAAAAGTTGTGTGATAAAGAAATGTTAATTGATGCAAATGTATGCAAGTTACCCGATTTCCTGGCTTCTTTTTCCTCCCAATTTGGAAATTTCCAAAGAATTTAACTCTACCCTGGCTGGGTCAAATTTTCTGAAATTTTCACATTATGTTCTTTAAATGCTATATAACAAAACGACTATTTTGTTTGGCAGTAAGCTTCTTACATTTTGAATAAGAGGCATTTTAATTTTGCTTATCAGGATTTTAATCAATTTTTTGAGTGTCAGTCTTTAATTAAACCCTTGCCATTTTAGAATGAGGAAAGATAATGCAGAATAAAATAGTCATTTTTTGCTACATACACTCTCCTTTCAAGTGAAACATTACAATTCAGAAAATAGCATCAAGTTTTTAACTTAAATTAATTTTTATCATTAATACCAAAATTGAGGTTTTTTACCCCAAATATACACTAAACTTTAGAGTCTCTGCTTTTTGTAAATATATAGTATTAGGGGGTTTTCCCTATCATCTTGATGAGAAATATTGCTTTGAAAAAACTCTGTTGACAACATGCAGCTCCACCTTATAGCTATAATACATGTGTATATACATATATGTATTCTCTTCGTCTGCGGTTTTTGTTAGTGATAAACAAATACAACATCAGGCAGTATGCATATCTTCTTTTGTCATGTTTGTTCAACATGTGCATACAATACACAATGGCTTAAGACATTGAACATAAAACACAGTAACTTGCTGAAAGTAAATTGGGATTTAAATCAAAGGAAAGTATCTTGTTACATGAAGATCTGTTTTGAACAGGCTTAAATAATGATAAAATAATTTCAGTAGTTTTTTTATAGTGAGCCATGTTAAAGTCCATATTTATCATTTTTACTCTAGAAACACAATTGTCGTATGTGAATATCACGTTATAATTTACCTGTGGTGTTGTACATTAGTCCAGATATGGTACACCAAGTAAGCCAGATGTACGTGTAGCCAAAGGCACATACAGCGATAGGAATATCATATAACCAATGATGTCGGCATATTGAAATTCTATATTGTACTGTATTGACAAAATACATTATCCAGCGTACATGTATATGCTTTTTTTCTTTAAAATTAGTCATTTAGGCTTACAATTGTTGAATGACTCCAATTTCCTGATGCTTTGAGAAATTATGTACTTTAAGATTGACCCTGTCTTTTTTTCCTTTTTTGTAATGTACGTAGGCCAGATAATTGTCACATAATTAGTATGGTTTAGTAGTTCCCTACAAGCCACTGTATGTAATTTGAATTATTCATTTCGCTGTTGGATATCCTGTTATGCTGTCGTGACAGTCTTTATGCTTGTCTTACATGGGAAAATTCAAAATGTTCAGTCTAGTTGATGTATAATTTAGGAAAATGTGGTGATTGGTGTAATTTGGTTAAGATCAATCTTCCAAAGACAGATTTACAAAAAATAGTATCCTGTGGCTTTTTTGATAAAGAGATTTCAAAATCTGTATATAGTATTTCATGACAATGTATTAGATTGTATATGCGATTTAGAGGGTTGAAATATAGACCCTCAAGCTCAAGGGTCTATAGTTGAAAAGAAAACGTTTTTCTTTTTATAACAGACAGCAAGTATGCATTTCAGCTTTGCATATACATGTACATGTACTAGGGGCTACGTTGATATTTTTGCTTGATGTCATGGAGGTGTAATAAACCCTCAATATTCCATAGCAAGATACATATCCACTGACATGTAATGTGTACTGGTTTTCTGGAAATGTACTCCTGTCACAAATTCTTGACTCCTGTTGAAAGTCTTAAGAGTGAAATCTAAGACATTTAGCATATTCCTGCATGTGGTCACTCTTACAGAAAAGGAAATCCGGCCCAGATATGAATATAATTCCTGCCTGGCAGAAAGGTTACTCAGGAAAAGATGTGGTTGTGTCGATCTTGGATGATGGGATTGAGAAAGATCATCCAGATCTTAAGAAAAATTATGTAAGTTGCGTTTCTAGTGTAAATTTTCCCATTTTCAAAAGCTCTGCTGTTTCACGTATGTCAGTAACAAGTGCATGGCATCAACTCCAAGCACAAAGACAACATTATTTTTCTCATTGGTGAACCAGAATGCTTTGTTTTAATTTTATTCACTGCAACCACAAACTATTTCTGCATGTACCTTATGTACGCCATATAATGAATTTGTGAAATTCATAGAGTGACTTTTAGATGAATTTCTAGAGTCCACTTCTGTAAATTTCTTTTCTGTAAGTTGTATTGCATATTTTTGTTATTCATTTCAGTTTTCTGAGAAGTGTAAGTTCATCCAGCTTTCCTGTGTTTGTGCTATTTTCTGACTAATACTGTATTTCCATTGAATGTCTTTCAGTGCAGTCTGACTTTCACTTCTGTCTTATGTTCTGCACTTTTTTGGTTGCATGTGTGTTTGGTGATTTTTTTTCCTCCAGGACCAGGAAGCCAGTCATGATGTGAATGGTGGTGACGATGACCCTTCACCTCGTTATGACCCCACTAATGAAAATAAGTAGGTATTGTGATGTGTGCTCCGACACTGAGAAACAAAGACTATCCATAGAGTGGTGGACACTGTACAACAATTGTCATTGCTACTTTCTCAGTACTATTCTACATATTTTATCATTTTGTAGGATGATTCTTTACTGTATGATGTTTCATACACATGTAGTTGGTTTTCATGTCAAAAAATATATTCAGGCAAATCTTTTCTTAGTATGTACCAATGTTTTATGACATTGCATTGTAGTACATTTAACAGTTGAGAGAAGTTATAGCATAATCACTGTCAAATTTTCACCCAGAAAGATTTGAAGGCAGAATTTTGATCATGTTATCTTGTCAGCCATTCAAGAATTTTCTTTGTTTCTCAATGTGTTAAAGTTTTTGTTGGTTGAACATTTTTATCCGTGTGAGTACCGTACATTTCTTGTTTTTTAGCCAGTGCAGAAAACAGGATAGAATTGTTCAACAAACCATTAATCATTGCATTGGCCATTATAGTGCTAACTTTATCCCAGCATTGTGAACATTTTTGGCAAAATTATTATAATTTTTAAATTCTAAAGGACACCAGACGGTAGTATGGTCAGTTTTTAAAACCACCATACATGTAGTTATGGTCTGTTACTTCTGCTTGCAAATTTCACAATTATGCTGGGGCAAAGTTCACATGCCATCTTTTATTTTACATTTCTTATTAAAAATCATCCACGTGTTTTGTTACATGTGCTCCCACCTTCTTCTCTCCCTCTACATGCCATCCAGGATGGTCGTGCCAGTTATGATCTCAACAACCATGATCATGACCCACAACCACGCTACACCTCACTCAATGAAAACAGGTTGGATTCTGTCAAAATGTCAATACATTCTTAGGTGGTTGTCATGGTAATGCCAGTGTGTGTGTTCTGTGCCTGTATCACTTTTCTGAAGATTCCATAAATATGATTCATGTATAGGTTATCTTCAGAAAAGTATTTCTATTTGTTTCTGCTTTGGTCTGTTCTGTATATATTTTGTGTAATCTACAGTGTTGTCATTAACGCCTTGCTCTCTTGCTCATAAAACTGTCCTACAATGTGAACCATTGACATTAATGTTTCATTCTGCGATAACGCACGGATTAATTTAACCAGATGGCCGTTTCTCAGTGGAGGTCTGTAGGCTTCCATGACAATGTGCATGTATGCAAAAGTGAGATACAACATGATATATGGAAGTAATTTTCGCAGGGTTAAATAAGAGAGAGAGTGACACAGAAAAATGAAGATGAATGACTCCTTCATAGTCTGATAAAAATGACATAATTAATTATTTGGTGCCATAAAGTCATTAGCATATTTTCTGATACATAAACTCCTATCCAGCTGCAGAATACATTCCCAACTGAATTGATTCAAGGTCATCATATGCCCCACAAATGTCATAAGCCATCTATAAATTTCAGTCTTTGTGGAAATTTTCCAATAGTGCTAACTGTTTGTATCATTAACCCTTCCCCCGCATTTCCCTCCATAAAGGTCCACCCAAGCTATTAAAAATAATGGCAACACGTCAAAGTCTTAGAGTGAAAGGTTTCAAATTTGTTGTGGGGAAAATTCTTCCATTTCCAATATCAGACAAACGCAACTATAACGAAATTATTTCAAATGCTGCTTATTATTCTACCATTAGTTTATTATCTAATTTATTCATTTGCCATGATCTGATAATCGGATCATTATTGCATTATTCATTTTATCCTTTTCTAATCAAAACATTAAAAAGCTGTTACTCCCAGCTGTATTTTAGAATTGTTATTATGTCTACTGACCACAGTTTCTTGTTTGTTTGACCCTCTGCAAAGTGATGAAATACCTAGTACCGGTATTTAGCTTATCCACACAGTCCCCATGTGTACATTGAGTGCTGTTATTGTTAAAGATTAAATTTAAGACCTGACATGAATAAGTCAGCAATCAAAATATATACACGATATGTTGCCAACAGAATATTGAACATGGCATATGGAGTGGAACAAGAAATTACAGTCAATACACACAGTGAGACATCCTGAGAGACAAACCTCTTTGCTGGTGTAGTGGTATCTTTAACCCTTTGAGTGCCAAAGTTAATTTTTGCCAGCCTTATAAAATATTCCCCAGTCAATTTTTTTTTTCAAATTTTTGACATTATTTTGATAAAAAACGTTAGCCAATGAAATGTGATATCCATTCAGTCCAAAATTATCAAAAGAAATACAGAAAAATTTTTAAAAATGGTAAAATGTTGGACTAAAATTATGGCGGGAAAAATTTACAGTACTCAAAGGGTTAAGGCAGTTTTATGGTTGGATCTTCATGCTTGGATTATTATTTCTAGCTTTCATCACCCTGATAGCCACAGACAAGAAATACCGTGATGACAAGAAGTGGCGTTTAATTTTCTGCTTTCTTGAAGAGAATGTGGATGGCAATTTCGGAAATTTCACAGTGGTTAGGTTTCTTTGCTTACTAATGAGGACCATGGCAACACTTTCCAGGCTTGCTTGATAATGAAATCACCAGATATCACTCTGCCATGTGACTGTAACAGTTGAAGTGAAGTAAAATTGCAAAGGTGACAGTGAAGAATTCAATACGTGCACAGTCACTCATTCTTGCAATGATCCAGTACACACTCTATCAAATGAAAATTTTCGCTTTTTACCAGGATAGCACTTTCTTCATACTTTTTGGCTCTTAAGAAATTTATATACATGAGAACATGAGACCCTATAAAATCAGTCAATGTGATTTTATATATCATGAATTTTGATGAAAGTTCAGGCTCTGTCTTCTAAAACATGGGTAAGAGTGGATTTTCAAAAAAAAAAAGTGTGGTTTTATTGAAATTTTAGGTGTCAAAATTTTCATGAAATTTCAAAAGTGTACATCTGCTATTTCAAAACAGTTTATTGAAGAAGTAGATGCCTCACTTTTGTCTAATTTTTAAAACTTATCCTATCTTTTTACAAAATATTTAGTTACTGGAACATTTTTTACATTTCTGTAATTCTTTTGGCAATTGACCATGTGTCTGTGTGTCCTGCACAACGATATTGTACATTCACTAACACAGCAAGTCACCAAACCCATTTCCTTTGGCAACCGTCGCTAAGCAATTTGAGTCTTCCATAGCAAAGTTGTAACTATTCTAGAATATTGAAAGGGGTTTCAGTTCCAGCTAGCTGTCTCATACACTTGCATGTTTCATATACCCACAGGCAGACATCAATTATTGCTCTGTTCCACAGACTCTTCCTGTATTCACCATGTGAAGTGTAGTATATGATAATTCCCGGGGATGTATTGATTGATATCAAGGGTTTTTGTTCAATTCAGAACATTATGTCAATGAATATTACCAGGGTTCCTGACTCTTTTTTTCCAAGGGTGTTCATTATGTAACCGGGGGATAGTGTAGAAATCTTACTCTAGCTTTTTAGCTCCGCTGTCAGCGACGCGGAGCTTATCAAATAGGTTGATTTTCCGTCGTCGTCCGTCGTCGTCCGTCGTCGTCGTCGTCCATCGTCCGTCGTCCGTCGTCGTCCGTCAACAATTGCCTTCTCCTCTGAAACCGCAAGTCCAATTGCTTTGAAATTTTATATGCAGTTCACTTAAGGTGACCTCACTTCAGTTTGTTCAAATCGTGGTGAAATTTGCATATTTGTAATTTTGAGGCATTTTTTGGTGTTTTTGGTAAAAAAATCTTCTTCTCTGAAACCGCTTGTCCGATTGCTTTGAAATTTGATATGCAGTTTGCTTAGGGTGCCTTCAGTCAGATTTGTTCAAATCATGGCGAAATTCGCATATTTGTATTTTAAAGGCAATTTTTGTCATTTCTGGTAAAAAAAAATCTTTAAAAATTCTTCTTTCAAAACTGCCAGTCAGATAGCTTTGATATTTGGTACATAGGTCCCTAGGGATGATCTATTTCAGATTTGTTCAAATTGTGCAGAAATATGCAAATTTGCATTTTTAAGGCAATTTTTGCCATTTTTGGTCAAAAAATTTATTTCTCAAAAGTACTGGTCTGATAGTTTTGAAATTTGGTATACAGGTTTCTATCGATGAACTAAGTAATATGTATTGAATTTCTGATGAAATCTGTAATTTTGTATTTTTGGGGCAATTTTGCCATTTTTGGTCAAAAAATGTGTATTTCCAAAACTACTCATCCGATAGCTTTGAAATTTGGTATACAGGTTCCTACAGATTAACTAAATGATAGTTATTGAAATTATGATGAAATCTACAATTTTGTAATTTTGGGGCAATTTTTACCAGTTTTGGTCAAAAAATGTGTATTTCCAAAACTACTCATCCGATAGCTTTGAAATTTGGTGTACAGGTTCCTACAGATGAACTAAATGATAATTATTGAAATTATGATGAAATCTGCAATTTTGTAATTTTGGGGCAATTTTTGGTCAAAACATGTGTTTCTCAAAAAGTACTGGTCTGATAGCTTTGAAATTTGGTATACAGGTTTCTACAGATGAGCTAAGTAATATATATTGAATTTCTGATGAAATCTGTAATTTTGTATTTTTGGGGCAATTTTTGCCATTTTTGGTCAAAAAATGTGTATATTCAAAGCTACTCATCTGATAGCTTTGAAATTTGGTATACAGGTTTCCATAGATGAACTAAATGATATTTATTGAAATAATGATGAAATCTGCAATTTTGAATTTTTGGGGCAATTTTTTCCTATTTTTGGTCAAAAAATGCGTTTCTCAAAAAGTACTTGTCTAACAGCTTTGAAATTTGGTATACAGGTTTCTATAGATGAACTAAATTTGATCTTTTGAAATTATGATGAAATCTGCAATTTTTACTTTTGGAGGCAATTGTTGCCATTTTTGGTCAAAAAATTTATTCTCAAAAACTACTCATCAGATAGCTTTGGTTGACATGTTCTTAGAAATGATCCTATGTGATACATTCAAAGTATGATGAAATCTTCATTGCGTATTTTTGCAGCTTATTTTAGCCACTTTTTTCTGGCCACTGCATCGAGCTATCAAAGATTTCCACCCTTCTTCATCAACATGTCTCAAAAATAGTTATTCTCTACATAAACACAGCGGAGCTATATCGGCCGCTAGGTCGCTTGTCTTTTTCATGTTTTCCGACTTCAGTAGAAACACTGATATCAAACACAGATGGTATCAACAACACTGAATACTGTGTTATCCATCATGACAGCTGGAGGGGAAAAAAGAAAAAAGAAGGATTTCCAATTTAAAACTTCAGGCAAAATTTTTCAATTTATGGTTTCAGGATGTTCCTGTGTGGTACATCTTAAATGGAGACCTTGGATACAGAATTAGAAAACAGATGACAGGTTTCATGGTTTCATAATCAAAAAATGTCTGCGTACCTGGACTATAATATTTATATGTAGAATATCCATATGTAGAAATTCATGAGGTGCGATATTCTCCATTTGCATTGCTTAAGCCTGAGTAAAAATCACAGAGTAAAATGTGTTCAAGTAGATGTTTCAGTATTATACAGCTCTGCATGGAACAGATTGAGTGTTTTTAAAAATTTTATTGAAATTCCTCTCCATTCCTAACACTACACAAACTCTGCTGTGGTTTGTGAATGGTTGTGGTGCTGCTGTTCGATAAGAGTCTCACCAGGGAGTGTTGGCAGAGATGTTTCATCATTTTGTGCTTTGTGTAATGAAAATATCCTTTTGTGTTTCTGTTTTTTTTTCAATTCCACTGTTAGTAAACCAGTTTTCCTATCAATTGTTCAGTTATTCACTGAAAGAAAAAAACACATTAAGTACATATTGCATCGCCATGTGTTTTCCCTTATGATGTTTAGGTACATGTAGTGTCTTTCTATTGCCTCTTTACTAAGGTAGAAGTGCCTCAGATAAAACTTATCAAAAAAGTGATATTCGGTTAAACACACAAAAAATTCAGTTAGCTGTGATCCATTCTTGCTGTAAGGGCTACAAGCTGTGGAAACTCAATGTCTAAAAGGAGGGCTTGCATACAGAAAGGGAAATTTGCATGGCATTCATGCATAAAGATGCGCTTCGATTTTTATATTGAAAAACTCTTACATATTTGATACTGCGGCAGTATATCAAAATAGTTCTACCCTTTTAGCATCATGGTTTGGTCCAATTCTGTTGTTTTATATGGCAATGTTTGACATCTATACAGCAAAATGGGGATTGAAAGGGTTAAACTAGCTAGATAACACTGTGCATAATTAACGACTCAATATGTATGTACTATGTATCATGTACATGTACATTTAGCTTTCCTCTTATACATCATGTTGTGTGATATCCTCTCTCAGAAATTTCTGTACTAGGCTTCACTGACTACCCTCATACATGTACATCATCGTTTTACCTTCTTCCTGCATCAAAAATAATTCAAATCTGTAGGGTTAGAAAACCTCAGTTGTAATCAAATGCAAATTACCAGTCACACATGGTTTTCTTTGCTTTGAAGACATGGGACGCGGTGTGCCGGTGAGGTGGCGGCCGAGGCAAACAATAAAGTCTGCAGTGTAGGAGCAGCCTTCAATGCCAAAATAGGAGGTAAGTTCATAATTGCCTGACATGCTGAGAGGAAAAGGGTAATATGCCCAGGCAGATAAATGTCCACAGAGGTACATGGTATTGCATACACACAATGCATTGACAGTGTGAAAAATTGTACATGGAAGTCTAGATATTAAACCAAGTTGGTGGTACATGTATAGTCCCATCTGGTCATCAGAGTGAGAATAATCACATGAGAGTGTTATGTACCGACATCTGTGCCTGGGAATAATTCTTTGTCAGTTTAATTAAATTTATACATGAAGCAATACTGCTGTGTACACGTAGATGACTCCACCATATTTCAAAGCCAGCCGTGTGTTCCATATAATTTCAACCTTCATACTTAGAACTGATGCTAGTAGTGGATAAGTTGGTTTCCCTCAGAGCAATTCCTGGAATCTTGATTTCTAAAATTTAATTTGCAACGTGAAATTTTTACCAACCCCTCATCACAAAAGCTCCCATTGGTTTGTCGGTGTGACTTTAAAGTCATATTGTATAATAGCCAACAGGATTAGATCTGGCTAATTTTATTTAGACATTGGCTCAGTGAAATGAGTTCTATTGAAATACAAAATTTAGCATGTACAGGTAGCTTGCATCTTTTCAATGATGAAGTCTTTGAATATGGAAGTCTGTGAGGATGTGAAAGAAAGTAACATTTAGAAATCAGATCTCGGTGGAAATTAGTGCTCTTATAGTATTTTGTATGTCACATGGCCTGAAGGTACTTATCTGAAGTCAGATCTGTCTGTTTATCAAAGTGAATGAACCAACAGAATCTATGCCTGAGGAAGTCGGAGTCAATTCAGCATACCATGATGGTTGTAGGAAAGAAATTTCAACCTTTACAAATGTACAGACTTTTGTTGACTCACTGTGTGATGAACTCTGTGAAGTGTGTTTTTAGAGTAAATTTATTAAATATAGACAAGTAAATATATTAAAATTAATTCTGTCTTTCATGAAAGCAAGAAGTGCCAAAGTGTCATTGTTATCATGAGATGAAATTTAATTCATGATGGAAACTGTTGTCAATGGTTCTGTCAGCCAGTTGTTAAATTTCATGTTTTGAAATTAGTTGAATCAAATAATTTTGCTGTATGAATTGAATATTTTCACTTTTTGCATAAACAGAATTTGAATATCGTCTTGTATAATTCGTATACTACCTGGGTTGTAGTTTTTAGCTACTATAGACTATAGTCTATAGAAGCTATTGGGATGGGTATCCGTCCGGCGTCCGTCGTCAGTCTGTATGTATGTATGTATGTATGTATGTCCGTTTGTGAGGCGTCCGTCCACTCAAATATCTTGAGAACCGCAGTACTTACTAATTTGATATTTGTTGTGTAGATGAAAAATATGATTTTGAGAAACTGTTTTTTTTTAATTTTTTGATATTGTTGAAAATAGGCAAATTAATGCCAAAAAAGGTGTTTTTGGTAAAAAATCTTCTTCTTCATAACCACTGGTCAGACAGCTTTGTTATTTGGTATACAGGTCCCTAGGGATAACCCAACTTAGATTTGTTCAAATTGTGATGAAATGTGCAAATGTGTATTTTTAAGGAATTTTTTTGTCATTTTTGGTCAAAATTTGACTAACATTGTATGTAATTCTTGTACTGTATAAACCCTATCAATTCACCCAGAAAAAAATAATTAATATGATTTTAAATAATTGAATTAATTAGGAAATCATCAAAGCCAAAATAATTTTAGTGTGGAATTATCAGAAAGTTCAACTTTTTTGGACACTTCATAATGAAATGCTTACCATCTTGGAGGATTAAAACATGTAAAGGCAACTTTCCTGAATCCCAACTTTGATATATTCTGAACCACCATTTATGTTATCTAAAAGAAATTGCTCATAATAGTTTGTCATGATAGGGTGGTGAAATAAATAGAGATAGAGAAAGTTCTAATTTCCATTTATGGTTGACTTGGTAAGGATAAAATAAGATTGCTTTTTGAGGAAAAAATAGAGTGGTCAATTAAAAGAGTGGTCAAAGTGATAGGGTTTTTTTGGTAAAGCAGGGCTGTAAGATTCCTTGTGCTATTTATAGCAATTATGCAATCTGTGTAAACAGTGCAATGAAAGTGTAACATGATTCCTTATAATGCTTTTGATGACCTTGAACTTCTTAAGTTACAAACATTTGTCTCTTCAGTGTGCTTTCTCTGAGTACGTACAGTCTCAACTTATTCAACAGAACTTACTCACAATGTTACTTTGAAAGTTAAAATGTGCTTGGTTAATAGGATGAAAATACTGATATTAAAAGATAACCAGCTCAAGATTCTTTATAACCTGACAGATATGCTTTTTTATTATGACGTAAATCTTGATTTAAGCAAGTCTTGTTTACTTTAATTAGAATGTAATTAACTCTCGTTTATTTGCTATTATAGACTAATATAGTCTGATGAAATATGCAAATCTGTATTTTTACGGAATTTTTTTCCATTTTTGGTCAAACCATCCTGAAATGAGCTATCAAAGATATCCACCTTCTTCATCAATACATGTGTCACAAAAGGTTATTCTCTACATAACACAGCAGAGCTCTGTCAACTGTTGAGTCGCTTGTTTTTTCAAAACCGCTGGTCAGACAGCTTTAATATTTGGTTTACATGTCCCTTGGATGACCTTAGTGAGATAATTTCATACAGTCAGGAAATACTTAATTTTGTATCCATGTCTCTAGTAGCTTCAGGGACTTTGGCCCTATGTTTAAACAATATACCGACATATTGTAAAATAGCTGTAGCAACCAGATGTTCCAAACGGCGTCGTTATGGAAGACTTGAGGCATCTTCAGTATTTTTAGAAAATGAACGAACCCACACCCAAAACTACCCCAACGCTTGAGTAACATGATCGATTGCAGCCAACTTTTTTGTACCAATGGCGGAAATGAAATGTATGCCTGTGGCTGTAGTAACATATGGAGGATGTAGTGTGCCTGGAAATGATGGGATTTGTCTGGCTATCTCTCATCTTGCCTTGAAAGCTGAAATAGTCTTGTCTAATTCACCATTCACGTTTGCATCGGAACATTCAGAAAGGAAATTGGGGTTTGGTTCAGTTTTCTATGGTGCCAAGATTGCGTGAAAGATGAAATTAGTTCTGATGATTCAAACGGCTGAATTGTGAGCGTGGGTCTCAACCATATGTCAAAACCTGTACATCATATGCAGTGTAATCAAACACAATGTCAACAAGATTGCTTGAAATTTCCTTACTACTGTTCATACATAATTTTGAAATGAATGTACATAAAAAAAAGAAATTAAACTCTGGTAAATGAAAAGAAGATCATTGAAGTGTCAAACAAGCTGCCATGATCACTTGAATAAAAACAAACATAAAAGGAAGATACTGCAGATCATTAAATGCAAAGCAGATGTTTTTGATCATTTGTATCCTGTGTCAAAACACTGGTCCTGCCTGTTTTCATGGAATTTCAGTAATATGATACACATTCAAATGAGATTTTATGATTCCTAGAAAATGCTGTGATGGTACAGAGGATATGTTTTAATGGAAACACTGTCAACCCAAAGCTGAGGAAATTTGTTCGTTGAAAGCATAAAGTTTATCTTCATGGGTTTGATACATTTATTTTGGAAAAATATGTATAAATAGATGAAAAAATATTTGAATAATTGATAGATTAATATATTTACCTTGTTCATCTAAAACATCAAGCACATAGCAGTTTCTCTTGATTGTTGGTCTTTTTATTGTACCTTTCTATAAAATAATAAAACAGTCAAACACGTGTATGTAGTTCACAATCAGTTTCATATGATCAACATTGTCCATTGATGATAATTCTGAATTTGCATATTTGGACCATGCTTCTTAATCCGCTTTGCATAAATGTACATGTAGGCTAGTGTGTTGTATTTACAGCATTACATAAAGACGTGTTATAGTAATGCTATCAGCAACACAACTATGTCATAACAAAACATGATTTTCATTGTTGTAGAGTTGCAAGTGTTCATTTTGTAAATTTGACATGAATTATTAACTTTGATTATGGAGATAGTGCTTAATGGCTGGTGAGTCATTCTGTAAAATTGCTGATGTGTATTTGTAGGTGTGCGTATGTTAGATGGAGATGTGACGGATGCAGTGGAGGCCCAGTCTCTTTCACTTAATCCACAACACATTGACATATACAGTGCAAGCTGGGGACCTGATGATGATGGCAAAACAGTGGATGGCCCTGCCAGGCTGGCAAAGCAAGCTTTTGTGAATGGTGTCACCAAGGTAACAATTTTGTATGCTGTGCTAAAATGTGACATTACTAAACTTTTATTAGTTTTTTCTCTTCAAGATCTACAATCTTTCTTTTATAAGATGAGAGATTGCTATGATACACAGAACTACTGGTATTTTGTAGTTTAGTCAATACCTGAGATTCGTACATGAGGTACAAACGTGGTCTATAGAGGGAGCCCTTCAGCAGATAATGCTCATTACATTTGTCAGCTTTAATACTGTTGTTGTTGTACTGTTCCACAGTATGTTTTCTTGGATTTTCCTTTAGAAAACCAAACTGTTACTGTTTTTCTGAGTCATTATGGGTAAAATACGACTTGTACATTGCCAACAACTATACAACCAATGATAAGTTTGCTGTGCATTGATCTTTTCAGGGGCGTGGTGGTTTGGGTTCCATCTTTGTATGGGCGTCAGGAAACGGTGGTCGACAACATGACAGCTGTTCTTGTGATGGCTACACCAATAGCATATTCACTCTGTCAATCAGTAGTGTGTCGGAAAAAGGAGCTATCCCATGGTACTCGGAATCTTGTTCCTCAACTCTGGCTACAACATACAGCAGTGGAAGTGGAAATGAACGGGAAGTTGTAAGTGTTGAATTCAGTAATGCATTTAGAGTCTATGATTCAGTGTATCACAATGGTGCTGTGTTTTCATAGCTGACCATGGCCTAATTTCAAGTAGAGCTAGCTGTCCAATTGTGAAAAAGCAAGCCTAATCTGACTTCTATCCCAATGATTATCCTCTTAACATTGACTATCCGCCAATTAGGACTAATGGTAGTTTTAAGTCAGGTGCCTGGTGGGTATATGTCCACAGATAACTTAGGTAATCCTAGAACTAACTGGATCTACTGTTTTTCACCAAGTCTACAGAATAAACTATCAAGATTGTGAGTTGGAGATGCATGTCTAGAGAGAGGGCTGCACTGTGACTATCAGTACAGTAGCTATATACAGTATGCATGTATTTCTATCAGATTGAGTTTTCATTGCAGAGTTCTTAGCTCTTTTCTCCATGTTCACAATAAAACTTGCTCTTCATTTGTTATCTTTTTACAACCTGTATGTACAGTATGTATGATATGTGAGAAATTTCCTCGTTACCAAAACGATTTTGTGTGTATCAGTAGTGTGCTTTATCGGTTAAGAACTAGAAGGCATAGACATACATCAAATTGTGGCATAAATGACTGGTGACATAAACCTTTACAACCAGGAAACTTTCTTTCCATAGGGACACTTGCAGATGCCAGAATAATAATTCTTTGTAGATAGCTGTCTTTCATTGCTACCACGGGAGTCTTTGTCTTCTGTTGTCTGCTAGCAAACTATTAACCTGTTCTTTTCTGCCACTGAGCAGACCATGGATGTGCCACAGATGTCCATGAGCAGACTTACAGAAAAGTTGGCCATTTTTTTCATGTCTTGATAGATAACTACAGATCTACACCATGGCTGTACAGATAGACACAGTGGCACCTCTGCATCAGCTCCCCTAGCTGCTGGTATTTGTGCACTAGCATTGGAAGCCAAGTAAGTCATTGCAATCAACATTTTCCGTTGAAAAAACTGGTCACTATCATATTGAGTGCTATTTCTAGAGTTCAAATTTCCATACTTATCATTAGCTTTGTTAGACCAGACAGTTGTCCTAACTTGGTACCTGTTGGTAGACCGCTATGCAGCTGGTACATATCTTAGAGACCAACAGGTCAAACCCGGGATTCGTGTGCCTAGAACTTAGAAGTATGTGTATTTCCATATTCGTTTGTACACATGTGGGTTTGTTTGTATCGGCATCACGTGATCTCTTGGGTGGATTGAGTCTGTAGAATGCGTCGCGTCCTTTTGATTCCGGAGTAGAACCACTGAAACCCTTATCTTTCCATATTGTACATATTGTATGCTGTTCCATTTGTGCATCATGTCTGTTTTTATTGTTTCCGCATAGCCCAAAGTTGACATGGCGTGACTTACAGTACATTGTGGTGATCACCTCTCGATCTGAGAATCTGAACAGTGCAGACTGGAAAACCAACGGTGCAGGGTATCATGTCAGCCATGCCTTTGGCTTTGGTTTGATGGACGCCACTGCCATGGTAGAGTACGCAGAGAAATGGATCACCGTTCCTGAACAACACATCTGTGAAGAACAGGCTTCTACCAAGCCAGCGTGAGTATTGTTGCCATGAGACTGTTTCCATGGTAATTAGACAACAATGGGGCAGGTTTTTAGTCTCTTTCTCCTTCGAAGCAAAGCATGCTTTTTTTTCAAGTATATCAGTATTGACACTTGACTTCTAGCCAAGATAGTGTCATAATAACGTGAGATAAATGAATAATGATGACATATTTACATATTTGATCATATGCTGTGAAAAGTAAACTTTCTATTTCAGTTTATTTCCACACACTATGATTTTTTATTTTCTAGTTCAATGGACACAAAATTTGACAATGTAATCACCTTTTCTTTCTTCAGAGCTATTCCAAGCAAGGATAGTCTAATACTCAAAAAGACAACTGTAGGTTGTGAAAACAGCAAAAATCATGTCCTGTACCTGGAGCACGTCCAAGCAAGACTGACAATGACTTACAGCCGACGTGGAGATCTTGAAATCTATTTGACGTCACCCTCAGGCACCCGGTCCCTGCTGTTGCCGCAGAGAAGCAGAGATTCAGACACGAGGGACGGGTTCAAAGATTGGCCATTCATGACGACCCATTGTTGGGGTGAAAGGTCAAGGGGTACTTGGATATTAGAAATAAAAAATAAAGGCAGCCCCCACAATTCAGGTAACGTACAAGTGATTTGATATGTCAGATTTCTCTGATTTTATTCATGGATGTTGTAATCGCATTTTGTGTCTGGAAGTTGTAATCATGTTGAATCTAGTTGAAATGAAAGAAATGATTTTACCTTTTTCATTTGTCGGTGCAGTGTATTGAGATATTTTAATTTTCTAGAGTTGTTTATTTAAATTGTAAGTGTGTAACTGTCAGACAAGCACTAATTATTGTTGCATTCAAAGAGTAAGATACCAGTTAGAGTGTGTAGAGTGAGTTACAGTGTGTTTCATCACTGTTGTGAGTTATGTTTTAAGCTTTTCATTTGAACACAGTGGACAGACATATTGCACCATGGGAAGAAATCCCTAACCATCAGTTGTGTTTGTGTATAACTTAATTGACAAGTGAACATCTTTTTATGTAAGAGAAACTGCAATTACATCTTGATTTTCTGAAATTTTTATATCTCACATCTGATACCGAAAATGATAGAGAATGTTAACTCAATGAACCATGTCCTGTGGCTTGATTATTCTCAAAAGTCTTTTTTTCATTTCCCATGTATACAGGCATGTTGAAAGATTGGAAGTTGGTATTGTATGGAACAGATGTAGACCCACTGCAAAGCTATCGTGCTGTCAATGAGACCATATCAGACACAGATATGGACTGTCCTATGGGATTCTATGTCGCAACCAAGCCTGTGAACAACACCATTTCTGATTATCAATGCGTGCCGTGTGATCGTACATGCAGGACTTGCTCTGGGAAAGGTCCTAACCGATGCCTCAGTTGTCACTTCTTCTACCACAAGCGGGACACCACGTGTGTCTTCATCCAGCAGCTTTCATTCATCGCCAAGGGAACAACGGGCTACTACGTACTGGCTATAATGCTCTGTCTCGCTGCTGTCTCCATATTCTTCATCATCTTCGGTTGTCTGCAAGCACGGAGTCACGGCTGGTGCTGCTGGAGCAGCAAGTCATATGGCAAGGTCACCATGAGCAATTATAAAGGTCTGAACATCTCTGACGGAGACTACCTAGACAGTGTAGACGAGGATGAGGACAACTCGGAAGATATCGTGGATGAATTTACAAATGATGTGTCAAATAATACTTCAAATGCAAAGTTATGAGATTAGACATTGCATCCTCTAACACAGCAATAAACTGCTATAAAGCCCACAGACAATCAAAGCACATTCATTCTTGACACATCTGTTGCAGGGGGATAGTAGCTGTAATGATAGGTGAATTTTTTCTGTTGTGAAAATTACAAAAAGTTAATCGGCTGAACATGTGTGAAACACAAATTTATCAGAGACAAGCCCACTATAACTGGTGCTATAATTGTGTGAATAGTCTGGTGTCAACCAAAAGGCTTGAGCTGTCTAGAATTTTTCCTCAGACATTTTAGAGTCGAGGGAGTCAAACATAACCTAGAAAATTATAAGATAACGGTCATTGATGGACTTACTGTTGGTGTGTAAATACCTGGAATTTCAGTTGAAAATTGAATTTACATTTACAAATGTATATGACCTGCAATATAGGTGTGTGTAGATGGGGGTTTTTTGAATGGCGTTAGGTCAGCCAGGGATTTTGTGAAAACTTTCTTTATCAAACAAATCACCAGAAGATGAAAAAAACAACATATCATTTATCATTACCTTATGGACACCCTACCAGATTTTTGAAGACCGATGTTATGTGTGTGAAATATTTAGGAAAGCGCAAATTACTGAACCACTGACCCTTTTCACACATACTGAATTTATACACATAACTCTGAACTCTGTCACCACCCAAATCTGTGTGCACAGGTCCAAATGTGCCCTAGAAAACACTGGGGTTAAACCGTTTTGTGATGGCAAAGGGTTTGAAGAACTAATGATTTTGAACTTCGACAGTGACTGCTATCAGACATTGCATTCAATTCAATACAAGTAACGATAATATGAAACCTTTGCTAATTCGTTTCTCTGCTGGTTTTTGAAACCAAACTAAAATTGATCAAACCAATGGAAACCATTGAAGGGTTGTCATATCCAAAAATAATCCATTGAGAGATAACACTGGCTAACATGAACTCTTTCAATTCAAATATGCACAGAGTGTCAAATAGAAGTGTTGTCAGCTGCTAAATTTAATCTTTTTGCAACAAATGTAGCACACTTATCACCAAGGCTTGTTATCCGTGTATAGTTATGTTTAACAAAATGGCTACATTTCAGAAAAAGAAATGCAGATTTGATAAAATGCTGTAATATACATGTCTAATGAGCAATCAGACAGATTGTCAATGAATAGGTTTATATGTGAGAGAGATAAGCGTAGGGTGTACTGAAGGTGTCATTTAGTATACCAAGGCAATCATACATGGGAATGGTAGCCATAACACATGTTTAACCCTCCCACCCCTATTTCCCTGTTCAGAGGTCCAACTTCGCCATAGAATACAATGGGATTAGGCCAAACCATGGTGGTGAGAGTGTTGAACCAGCCAAAGCAAAAACCTCTAGATTCAGAAAAGGGTACTTCAGTGCACGTTGAAACAGTACTTTGTGTTTTGCAGTAGGGTGGATACTCATTGAACTTTTGGTGGTTTTCAAGTAATAGGCAGGCAATAATTTGCAACCAGTATTCAGGGACATTCAATACTCTTATGTGTCCTTTTAGAAAGAAAGAACATCAGGATATTTTTAGAAACCATTTAAATGCACATGCCTAAGTTTTACCAAAAAAAATTAGATGAAATATGCAAAACAATGTCATGACCAGTAATTTTTGTATGTTCATCAGATGTTTATGGTATATTTTTTATTTCTTATAGAAGTAGAAATCAGATACAAAATTAGGCTGACCTACTCTCCTCATAGAATTTACATGCCTGTGAGACAAATTCACGTTTTGGTCCAACAATAAATATGTAGAAATTGAGCAATCAGAGACAATCTGGCAATGGATCTGCAGGTAGTCCAACAAAATTGGCTTCTTTCACATATTTCCATCTATGCTTTAGCAGTGATGTACTTTAATAACTTAAATTACTGGTTACAGTTTCAATTTGATATTTCTTGATCAGCATGATGATTACTTATAACAAGGAGGCTGTGCTTCATGAGTCACAGAGATTGCAGTGTTTCACAGTCCAATATATATACATTTAGATAAAGCACCGTGATCAAAGTAATATGTATGTCTTTTGAGAATTAGAGAAATTGTTTTATGCCTTATGTCACCAAATTTGAATGCGGGGTACTGTTCATATTGTCTTTCCTCTTGTGAAGGAGGACTTCATGGAAATTATGTGTAACACTTTTTATTCCCAGTTTTTTTCGCATAAAGCAGTGGGTCCTTGCATATCATTGATCACCAGGAACTGCAGACCTAAATGGAACGGTGCAACTGCTGAAGGTCATAGCAGAATACAGTGTAATGGTATCATAGGCCTTCTGCATGTTTTTATGTCCAAGTTGAACCTTACTGTGAGTGTTTGTAGATTTCCTGTGCCAGTCACATTTCTTATACACCGATACACGTCAGCAAACTCATCAGACGTAGGGTACTGTCCAATATGAAAAACACTCACAAATTACAAATTTCAGCCATCAGGTTCTAATATTTAAAGATACTGTAAATACATGTATTCTGTAAATAACAAAGAAACTATGTTCAACTGTACTGAGGACGTGATGTACATTAGTAAGTCATTGAAAATTTCTTATTCAATGAAAATCAATGGATGATCTATTTTGCAAGTGTTACATGCCGAAATGGAGATCTAGGGTTCTAAAACATCCGTAAAAATAAATTTGATTGCATGTGAATAGTTAGTTCAGATATATCAAAGTTTCAAAGACAAGGAAATTTGGATTCAAAATGTTTCCTAATTCTGTCCTTTTTTAAGCTTTTTGAACCTCACCCCTAGGGTTTGAACTATTATTTTTGATTGTCCCGATAGATACATGGATATTGGTACTTCAGAAAGGTGGAGAAGTAAACAGCTGATTTTGACGGTATATTTTAGGTATTCGGTCAAATTACATGTTGCTGGATACATATCCATCAAAGCATGATGAAGTATGGATTCAGCTATTTTCATGGTGTTTGTAGCATTCTTCTCATCTTAAATAGTATGGCTTCCTAGAGAGTGAAACCTGATAGGAAAGAAATTTTGCGATTAAAAAATGTTGAAAAGGAGAATCTTTGTTCAGCAATGTATAAATTGCAAAGTACTTGATAATTGACGGCCGTTGATTTGATGATGATGTTGGGTTCAGAAATGATTTTGCTTGGGTAATTTTCACTCCCATTAGAATGATGTACACACACAATTGTGACCCTTCCCTTTTTTTGCCTCTGTTGACTTTTTGACCAAGGAACTTCGAGTAAAATTTTCACCTGTGTATCAGGTTTTGACTCTAGCATGACCTCTGACCACTCACAGGAACTTTTGACTCATCGTTTTGCAGAAAATGTACAGCTTTTACATTGGTAGCTGACCAAAAATGTAGACTTTTGACTCCCTGGAAGAGATAATTGCATAGTCAAAGCTTTGTAATGTGAACTACCCAGGGTACATCTGTATCAAATTCACATCCAAGTGCCCCATTGCACCCTGGGATTTGTCCCCTACAGCATATACCATGGTACAGCTGTCTCCTTTTTAATTTGTTAATGAAAAACAAACCAGATATTGTTACTAGGTAGGTAACATACTCAAAATACAGATGATAAAACATGATTGATTTGAATTGCTTTGTAAATCCCACCACAGAGCAGTACATGGTCATTTATTGACCTTGTCATGACTATAGATATTCTTAGTTACTTGGTGTTTATAGAAAGCTATAAGGTTCTACTGTAGTTTCCCTTTGACTTTTTGATTTGAGAGCCTATATTCTATGATTCTAAAAAATTTCGGTTATTGCAATTTGCAAAGAGCAATGTTACTGTTTTTGTGCAATGCCAAATATCCATCATTGGAGATTCTGGATTTTGTAATGATACTTTAAAACTATGCCAAAACAATCCTGCAATAAATACCATTACATTTCCTTGTAAAACTAACGCAAAGCACACTTCCGTACAATGTTGATAGCTACTTATTTGGGTTCAGGCTTTTTTTCCACTTTGAAGCCAGGCATTCAAATGTTGTGAGGATCCACCGAGTGAGTACAACACTTGCATGCCAAAATAGGTATGAGGGGCTGTTTACAGTGGAACATATATACTCTCAGTGCCACACTGCTAGAGTGTGCTGTACTGCTAGTTGTTACACTCCTTCTTGGTACTGTACACGACATCACACCGTTCAACAGCTGTTATTTTTACAGTGAAACATTGTCACATAGTACGCACATTGTATCGCATATAGTTAAGCTTGTGTGCAGTGATATATTCACAACTATTAAGTGTTTGTGTAAATAATTTCATAATATATTTAAAAATGTAAAGAGATTTTGAATCGTGACATGATGAACTGTGCGATTCAATTTTAAGATAAAGTAATCATCAGTACATTAGTTATCATATTTTATACGATTTCAGGTTGAATTGTACTACTTAATATCAATGTCTGCTATTGAAGTAGATGAAAACACATTCCTATTCATTTCAATAGTTGTAACATTTCCATGACCAATGTCATTATAGCAACGAGTCCAAGTTCATGTGTCACAGATACATTCTGCTCATGCAAGTCACAGGATCACTTGTCATTTCTGGTCATTGAACTTTGAATGTTTTTGAATGGTAGTGATGTTAATTTTAAATTTTGATGATGGGGAGTATTACAGTAATGTATCCATGTTACAAACTATGAATGCATTCATTAGAAGTGTAAAATTTTCATACACTGTGTTACCATGTTCCAATCTGTCAAAGATCAGTTTCCTTGTCCGTCAAGTAGCAGGTAGTAACTTTGAAACTTTCAAAGAGCAAGGTAGATGTTTAGTTCTGGTGAAGCCACTCTTCAAGTCCATTACTTGCTGTGTCTGATGTGTTTCACTGTGGCAGGCTACACTTCATATGAAGTGATTTGTTGTTTGAGAACAGCACATCACCTTTTTATATCATGTGATGTATGACCCCTGACACTGTGTGTGTGTGTGCGCGCGTGTGTTACGTATGTATGTATGAGTGTGCTTGCGTGTGATTACATGCCTGTGGGAGTTTGAGTGGTTGATGCATGTGTGTATCTCTGTGGGTTGTTTTGAGGTTGGAGGATAGGAAGTCACCATGTGCCTAGCTGCTTGGCAGTAAAACAACTTTTAACACCTCAGGAATTTGGGTTTGCATTTTAGGTAGATATGTTAGTTGAATATACTGTGGGATAACAAGGCAGGTTGCATAAAAAACGAACAAAAACTGTCTTTATTTTTCAGAAAGTACCATCCTATACTTGTAGAAGATTGTTCCAAATATAGTTTACTTTTAAATTTTGTTTGTTGATGTTTAAATATGAATATTTTCTTTTTGGATAGAAATTGTCAAATGTTTAAAATGTACAATAAGTTAATTTTACTGCACAGTAAAACTGTACTACTTGAGATCTTTTGAATATGACTATTTTTGCATGTGAATATTCCTTCTGTTGAAGGTGTAAAAATGTATACCCATTTATTGATCTAGTTAGTTGTATGGAAATTAGAATGGTAGTAACTAGAATTGGACAGGTCTGCTTGGGTTTAATCTTTTACAGATAGAAGGAATATTCTTCCAGTGTTCAGATAGACATAGTGATTGTATCTTCGTTTTGATAGCGGTAAACTTGTCCGTGACAAAAATTACAGTGGTGAACAGCCTGGCAGCTTTGCTTCTGTGTAGAACTCACCGCGGCCTCTTGAGGGCGCTGCAACTTGGCAGGTTGAATCATCTATGAACGTTCTGAACCGATTGCTTCATAAAGCATACTTCAGTGTAGTTTTAACTTCTCTTCTCTTCTCGACAATTCATAAAGATAATACAGTCTTTCTAAATTTATTGTAAACTAGGGTTTTCAATATTCTGAAATATCTTAAATGTTTTTTCAAGGCATTCTGATTGATCATTATCACAGCAAGGCCGAATGCCCCTGTCCAGTCAACATTTCTGTCAAGTTGGGGTCAAAATTTGATTCTTTTTCATTTACATTGTTGAGTGCAGGATGTTGAGTATAAGTTTACTTGAACTACACGAGTGAATGATCTAAGTTGGACGTGGTGCGAATGTTGCATTAGGCTGAAGTTAATCATTCAGACATGGTACCTCTGTACTTTATCTGTAACTTAAAAATCTTCCATAACAAACCTTGTGTATAAGGCAAGATAAATTGTATACAGCCTTTGGTTTGCATTTCTTTTGTAGACCAGACATTCGTGATGATGATACTTTTCTCAGCTGATTTGTTTTTTGTGTCTCAAACAGATTGGAACAGGAGTTTTTGTTCATCTTTTAATCTCCCTGCTTGATTTATGACCTGATGCCAATAACAAAACATTACAACATTATGAATTTGGCATTTTCCAGTGCACAGGACAGATAGTAGTACTAAACGTATCTACAAAAACAGCCTTTACAGAAGGGGAGTGCGATAGCCCATGAACTTAGTACTTTTGTTTACTGTGAAAGATGCCATAGAGAAATGCACCCCTATGAGAACAAAAAAATTCTATTTCTTGCGATTTAAAGCGTCACTGGTTGTGACTTGGCGTTTAATCTATTATTTTAATTGTTTGTAAACATACAATTTTTGTTCTGCTTTCAAAATTATGTCAGAATGTATAGTATTGAACTTTCACTGTGTGTGATGTTCGGTGTTGTTGATGGCTGGATTATATTAAACAATGACTGCACCTATTTTATACAGTGTACTACAATCCACATGGCTGATACTTTGTAATTCAACCTGCTTTCTTCGGGAAAAGAGGAAACTGGGACTACTAATCTGAAACCAAATGAATGAAAACATCAAAAGTTGCGTACATTTACCCAAATTTATAATCCGTGGGACATTATGGACCCTGTCAGTAAACATCCAAGTCATTCCTAAAAATTGGGAAAAGCAGTATTCTCTGATATTGAAGTCCAAGATCAGACTTACAAATGAACGTATTTAATTGTTTTCTCTTAGACTATACTTTATCGACTTATTAAATAAATGAAATTATCAAGAAACTTGTGTGATATCTTAATTCTTAGAAGTTTGATGCTGTTAGACTTACGGAAATGATGAGAAGGCACCTGTAACTGGTTTTGATTCAGCAATGATTTCCATGACTCAAATAGGAAAGACAGATTTTCTTCCTTGCTGACTGTTGCTGATTACTTGACAACACTAGAGAAACAAATTAAGTACTGATCTGACTGATAAATTACGGTAAGGCATGCCTCTGAAGCTGAATGCGTCAATTCTGCCGATTCTTATTTTCATGAAAATGATCATTCTCATTAGACGTCGATGTGGACAGTAGGAGAAACTGAAAGCAGGTCGTGATACTCGTAAACTGGCAAGGGGGAGGGAGAGAGTCGATGGTGCCTATTGCTAATAACAGCCCTAACGGTGTGATGGATTACGTCCGTAGACGTCTTCAAGTAGTGATAGTAACTTAGTCTTTTCGTGACCCATTTTGCTTGAATGCCTTTCAAAGATATTGGACTCTAAAGCTTCTTTAGATAGTAAATGATCTCGACAGATACTACCTGTTCTTACTTAAAGAATACTGGAAAACTCAAAATCACCTGACGCAGTACAAAGTCATGTAGGTCGGGGCTTGGAGAAGCTCGCCTTTGAATCAGTCTGCGAAGTTGCGATTACGCAATAATTCAGTTCTGTATTTGATCAAGACGCATCGCGAACGGTTTTACAAAAATCAAATTACATTATTTTCAAACCTATAGAGTGTTTATACAAAATATTAGCAACAACAAATCGCAAAGTGCAGAAAATAACACCTTCCGATTTCTAGAAACACTCTTAGCTGACGACGACGTAAAGTTATAGGCCTACCAGAATATTTTCATAATTGTATGAAGTTTGACAAATGTGTTTGATTTCCCGTACTGAGCTTTTTTGTTATTATTTTCTTCTGGTCGAATTAATCGACAATTTACAAATTAGCGAATGTCAACACGTTCCTTCTTATAATTTTCGTTAAGAAGTGTGGTTTCCACTTTCGTTGATCACACTTTGAGAGTATTTGATGGTTCCCCTTTCCCCAGCTTCGCCGCTTGGAGGGAGGGGAGGATGCAAAATAGCTTCAGAAAACGTCAAGTCGATCATCTATGGTGAATCATAAAAGTCAAGTTGATGAATAAATCCCTAGAATGACGACGCACATTTACTTTATGTACCAACTTCCCAATGTCACGAAGTTACAACGCAAGAGAATCAGTCAGGTAGTACTGGGAAACAAACATCTGGTCGAAATTTATCGCATAATATGATCAAGATATGTCATTATTTCACATTCATGGATCTCGGAGGCAAATTGCAGGAAACGTGTTTTGAAACGATAACTGCTGTTTACTGGTAAACATCAGAAAAGATGTTATCTCATAATCATTTGATGCTTGACTCTATTCTACATCATGCATCAAAGGCAATGTCGAACTACTGTTACCCATTTACTGGTAATAAAAGTAAACAAGCTCATAAGATGCTATTATAATCTTGACTGCTCAAGACGACAGCGGCGGCTAGTGAAGTACGATTTTTTATTCATAACTTGTAATACATAAAAAAGATTGGCTTACATAATTTTAATACAGTAACGTACATATATCTGTAGAAACAGTATTTAAGAGTTAACAGAGGTTGAGTGAAGTTATCACTTAAGCATCTCGACTCTAAAATCTGTTTCAATGAAAAGGTATAGTGTAGAAGTTGTCATGTTATGGAGAGATATTTGTTCGGCTAAGATGTGTATAGTTTTCACACCAAAGCATGATCTGATCAAGCTGAAGGAAGTGTTTGACGGTCTCTAAACCCTTAGTCAGAGGAACTACAACTTTACAAATCTTTCAAGAAGAATACCAGTCATTAATTTATTTATTCTCTCTGCTTTGGGTCTATTTATTTGTTATTATGACCCATTGACAATATCTACAGTCGCTGCATCTTTTCAGATTATCAGCAAATCATTACAGATCACACTGAAGATAAAAATATGACATACTTCTTAACTCCAATTAAGGAACGATATTATTAATCATCGAGGGTGTGACCAAACTAAATCTACATTTGCTGACAACACTTTTCAAATTATTAACAGTAACGTGCCAAAACTCCTACGGGACAGTTTAATGGAAATTACATGTGAGGCAGCATCGTGGACTGGCGAACCATTCATTTGGAAATATCTGTAGTTTCATAAAGGAAAATGCATATGAAATAAAGAGACAGTACTAGTCACGCAAAACAACAACAAATTTGATTCATATCGGGTGTTTAGTAGGTATTTTCTTTCTTTGTTGTTTCTGCCTGGCAGTGCCTGGCAGCAATGGCAGGGCGCTTCGTTAAGAGATCAGACATTTGTTAAGGAAACGCACATTTCGGCAAACATGTTAGAAAACAATGAGGCCAGAAAACAAACCATGTTTAACGAAACCCCGTTTTTGCGCAATCTAGGTGAATAGATGTGTGAACTTAAGAAATTAAATGAATTCTAACCTTTCACAGTTTTCACCTTCTTGAAATTGTACCCATACATTTTCTTGACGTCTAAAGGCCTTGATGAATGAAATGGGCACCCATAGAAAAAGGGGCGTATACATTTTATCAGAAAATGGGCACACGCACACCCACTTTGCCCGGATAGTGCAATTACCGGGACTGGTCTCGGGTTTCCCTTCTTTCACTTAAGTTTTTGCCGTCATACTGTTCATAGTGTGGTGGCGCTCTGTCACTTCTGTGTGTACATGTGTGTATGCCAGTGTGCGTCTCTGTGTGTCTATGGGCATTCGTGTATTTATGTTTGGCTTGTTGGTATAACAAGTTATGATAAGCAGATCCCATTGTTCCGAGGCCAAAAACGACCTTTTCATTTTATCATCTGCGAACCCAGATTTTATAGGTTCCTTATCACCCGCTTGAAATCTCAGTCGACAAGAGTGATTTATTGTTAGTAAATGTTGTTAATCCCTTCTTTTGTGGAAATCATTACCGACGACGATCCCTTTTCAGCTCCAAGAGACAAATTGCTGCATTTTAAGTAGTTTTAACGTTTTTCATTTGATTAATGTCTTCTGAGTAAGGGAGAGACAGTTGAAGTATTTTAACCTTTTCATTCGATTAAAGGTTGTCACAAATACCATAGTTTTGTATCTGAACGAAGGCGCTTGTCGCTCATGTGCAGTTCAAAATGTTACTTTTGAAGCAGTCTCGCCTCCACTGTCTATAGTTAACCAATTTTTAAGCAAACACGACAAATTCAAACAAATATATTCGCTGAACAATTGAGCCTTTCAGAATTCAACATGCGTAAAAGTGCTCTGATGTTACCAAACAAATATTTACAAGCTAAAACCTCGATGAGTTCAGATATTGCTGTTTAATTTCAAGAAAATGACTTGCAGATAAGGCTCAAAAGGAGTGGTTGGTTCGTGCACTGCTTTAAATGTAAGTCAAAATTATTGCATGTCTCATGTACTGTGCATTTTGGAAATAGGTCAGGTAGGCAGAATTTTTTATCTTTTATTTTTGACTTGGCTAAACGAAATGTGATCACAGTCACTTTAATTTGGCATTTGTGGCTGATGCTAAGCTTGAAGATACATCGCAAATAGAAGCACTAGCCACCAACTTTTTTTAGCAATATGAATTAAATGCTAGATAACTTAGCTGATACAATATGTACACAAAAGATACCATATTTTATTTCAAGTGCTTTTACAGTTTTAAAGTAGAACGCGCCTCGGGGACAGATATTAGGACTCGCAAAATTGTTCAATTCTTTTCTGATCTACCACTTGTGAGGGTTCATTTTAAAGCTCTTGGTGTAAGAAAACTTTTTGCCAACTGTGTTTTTCGAATTTAGAAAAAGTTATTTTTCTCCACAGAGTTAACACAGAGATGGCGGCCATTTTGAATTTTAAATATCGATAAATGTTGGGTTATTTGTTTCTCTAGTACCAAAATATACCCGGTGACCCCCGATTTTTATTCTTGATTTTGAAAGAGAATGGTTGAAAGATTCCCTAGGGAAAGTTTGAGAAAAATCTTAAGTCTTTCACTTTCGAGCCGCATACTACCTTAACGGACCGCAGCAATGTATAAGCACGACTTAATGAAGTTAAAGCAACATGTGCGATGAATGCCACTCATAACACATGTGTTTGCTGAAATATTACTCACAGGATAATAGTTCTACTTTCATTCATAAAACATTTTGTCTTTTATACACAATGTTACATGTGGTATGTTGGCTTCATTTTGCAATACATCTAGTTTGAGTAACAATATGTTACCATGAAAATAACTACCTTACCACGTGTACTTTGTACAACATTCATGTACCAATGAAATTTTACAACTATATTAACGCTTGCGTTACTGTATTCAGTTTGGAAACGCAGTAAATGCAAATCGATGGTAATACAAGGGTATTCGGCTTTTGTTATGATTCCATTCAAAGTATATGCAGCATAACAGTGTGAAATAATTCTCGAAAGCAGGTTGCTCGTCATATTTTTCTCTGCAAGCAAGTTGGTTGTAAAAGCATAGGCAGTAGAAGCGAGACCGCTTCTGCAGTCTTTGGTTGAAGTTGATAAATACTTCGATGTAAAACAAATGCCAACATTAGGTAAACATTGCAAATAACGTTGAGAAATGGAAAAGGATACATGCTCCAGGAATATGCTTACAAATGCCGTTAAACGTTAAACGTTGTGTGTGACGGCCGAAGAGAATGAAGACTACATCTGGCTGCCAAAGTTGACTGAATTTTTTTAACCTCCATGGTTACATGAATCACAGGAAAAATTTAGGAGCCATCTTAGAAGTTAACTTCATTTCTGGCTGTACCGCGAACACTAATATTTTTGTGACTTTTCAATAGCGATCTTTTCTAAAAACATTACTGGACCCTTGCTCTTACCCCTCCACCAGACGGCAAAATTATTGAGAAACACCTAAAGTCATCGAGGTCGAACCGTCGTTAAACGTCCGGACAAACATTCTCTGAACTATTAGCAAATACAGCGAAGTGACTATGGTTGGATAACCGATATCTGAAGTGACTATGGTTGGATAACCTATATCTAATGAATCGATGCACATGACTATGCTTTGAATAAGGCCACTCCACGGTCAGTGACCGTGGTCACACCAATTATAGAATGCCACCACACAATTGTTCTCAATAATGTCATACGAAAAGTATTTCAAAGGCAAGACACGATATTCAATTTTTCAATTCAATTTAATTCAGTACTTACATGGCCTCCGGCCAATATGTGCAAACAGTAACAATTGTATTGATTACAGATCGCTAGTCAGTGCAATAATTGCATCCACAAAAAGGGAAAAACAACATATCTATACGAGTAAGTAAGCGTTAGCAAGAACAGCTCTACGCTTAGTTTTACGCATCGATGGTAAGTTCTCTCCTGCGTTTTGTTGCTAGAAAAATACATTTACTCAGTTTCCTCAATGTGACAGTGTTTTATGATGAAAGAAGTATCTTGAATTTGTACATTACAAGAGGCTTAAAATGTAGACAGAAATGTATTTAACTCTCAAGTCATTATACATTGGACATATTAGTAGAAAATTGTACTACTGCCTGCAAACTACACACTCACATAGTCTATCTGGTCTTGATATATTGTTCTAACGACCTATCTCAATCTTCTCCAGAGTGTGTGATGATGTAAAACTACAAAGAGCATGACTGAAAACAGGGTTATCTATACAGGTCAAGTACGGTTCTAATGCCAGCTCTTTTTTAAAGGTCGAATAAAGATTAAGTTAATTGTTCTATTGTTAATATCATTCGGCCAGCGCTGTGCATTGATATCACTACATCTTTATTTGAAAAGCAAAAAAAACACGGTTTCATTGCCAACCCCCTAGTTGTTCCCAGACTTCACCAAATCCATAACTCTGCATGCAACAAGCCTTTTATCCCCCAGGCCCATGAGTCGTACGCGTGCCGATTTACATCAACATTGCGTTTTTGAAATTCATAACACTGGTATACAATTCTATTTCTATCCATTTTCGGAATTCTTAACCAATAATTTATGATTTTACAATAAATATTTACTGTCAATGTTAGTCTACCCAATTCCCCTCTCATAGCAGTAATTGATGTGTTGCTGTATAGTTGAAGTACATGGCGCAGCATCTTATTGTCTGGAGCATGGTGAAAGTCCCAGATTTCAGCACCATAAAGCAAAATGGGAAGTATTTTGCGATCAAATATTTTCAAGGAAATAGTAACAGGCATTGGACCAAATTTCAAAAGACAATCAGACCATGCAAGGCTTTGTTAGCTTGTTTACTAAGGGTTTTTCGCGCTTGAAACCAACTACCGGTTCAGGAAAGGACAATGCCAAGATAGCTGTAAAAGAAGTTACAACAACAGGCTATTGTACGACCAGTGTTCATACCTTCTAAGACCACCCCCAAAAAACTTTAACTTTGATTTTACTGGTATTGAGAGTAAGTTTCCACTTTGAGAAACAAAGATACAATTGATCAAACAAGCACTGCATTCTATATTTGAGGGCTACTGATCAGAGTAAAGTCGTAAGCAACTTGGAAAGCAAATACAAAATTCTTAAAGACCAATTTCGAAACTAGAATACTGGTGAGTATCTGAATATCGTTTACAAAAAGTATGAAGAAAAGAGGTGACAAAACTGATCTCTGTTGTACATCAAAGCTGCAATCAAAGAAATCAGTAATACCTGACGGGTTCTGACTCATGATTTTACATTGCTATACATAGATGGAACAACTCTACAAAATTTACAAGAAACTCCACACTGAAGAAGCTCATAAAACATACAGTAATGATCAGTTCTGTCAAACGCTTTCTCAAAGTCAATGAATGCTATATATATATAGGGCCTAATCTGTGTGCCAAGTAAGCTTACTTGGAAATAATAGTGTATAAAATAAATGTGTTGTCTGAAGTTCGGTATGTTTTCCTACAACCAGCCTGCCCAAGCCATATGTGAAGTCTCTTGTCAAGGATACTGCGGAAAAAAATTCCCATGATTGGAAGCAGAGTTACCCCTCTGTAATTTCAAGCGCAATTTTTGTCACCTTTTGAGTTATAATACCTTGCGCCTTGGCAGATGGAAAGTGACTAGAATCTGAAGCAGCATTAAAAAGTTTACATATTATCTCTTGAGCAATAGGTGTACAAGCCTTGAAACAAAGGTACGATAGAAAAGTACGGACAGGGAGGAGAACCCCCGGGGGAGAACCTATTATCTCTGGTAAGAAAACAAATGACGGAGAAATTCCGTCTTTGAAGAGGTTTGTGTGCCCTCAAAAACAGTCACTTGTGGTTCGACACACGGCGAGCTGTACGTGTACAGGGCCGGGTACAGGGGCCCTCGCCTAGTGTCGAACCACGGGCAAGAGTGCCCGGAACGGCTATTTTACGAAAGGTCATCAGGATGGTGATCCGACCCTGGTTATGATTCTGGCGCTTGCTTTCTATTGCCATACTATCGATTGTTTATTGATTGAGCTAAAGGGTCTTTAGAATCCTTATCTCCATGCGAAAAACGTATTCGGGTGATTTCAAAATGGATGAGTGCGTGTGTGTGGCTCTACATCCCGTAATGCGTTGCCGGTATCATAGTTATACTATCGAAAATAGTTACAAGTCGGTCATTTATGACGAAAATTAATCACGTAAAATCTGCCGACTGTTTGGATTACGATCCCGGTTGATATGGTAAGTGCTAGTAGAAGTTACGTGCGATTTGTCTGAAAATATTGAGTTGTTCATCGGTTCTTCGACCGCGACTATGTCAGTGTGCTCAACACTATGTGTGTAGTAAACATAGGATCTTGGTGTGTATTCGCTAGTACTGTCATGAAACTCCTTACTCGTAATGTTTGACTTAATAATTCACAAGTTTACTCCGTTCTGCCTCCATGCTAAGACCATGGCGATCATGGAGGTAGCTACATGCTAAGGACCCACAGACAGTATCACTGTCCTTTACCAGCGTTGTGATGCAAAACCCGCCACTCGCGTAGCAGCGAACAAATAATATAAAAGGTACGGGTACTACTGCACACCATCGCGTGACTTATAGTTCAATCAGTTTCCAGTGCAGCGTGTCAACACGATGTTGTTCCTTACCCCATGGAGGTAGGAATGAATTCCATTATTGCCCTTATGTTGAACCTTAAACCCGAACCAGTGAGCATATATGAATCACACAGAGCCAAATAATACATGCAGATACCAATTGTCTCTAGTGAGTGACCCAAGTGACCTGTGTCCTCTGTGCGTCGTGTACACGTATACGCAAACCCATAAACTGATACACGGCTTCTCACCGAAACAATTAAATACAGACAAACAAATAGTATACCTATGCTTTTACGCATTTGCTAGTGGAAAGTTAAGTATCGATGATCTCCAGCGCCAGGAACACCCAGGCCTGTGTACTCGTGCGCTCAGAAACCAAAGCTGATCTGTCAAAAGGCAAATGATCAGGAAGTTGCCTCTGCATAATTTAACATGGGTCAGTGTGCATAGCTAAGGTAATGACAATTATCGGTACTGCGACTTCCATACAATAATCGTTGATGACAGTTCGAATGCAGAAGTCAACGTTATTTCAGACCTGTCATTTCTTTCACCGGGATCCAGTGCACACATGTTTGTTTGACTTAATCTTACGATCACACGACAATTTTGTTTATAAAATGTCAACTTCGAGGACACTCAAACTGGTAACAAGTGTAAATGAAATAAATCAAGTAAATAATCAATAAATATGATCTATTTCGGTACAATCAAATGCCTCCAGACATGTTGCCTACTTTGCAGAAGTGCCCTCCCCCTTTTTTGACAATTGTCCTTGTTCCCCAAAAAATTGATTTATCCCAGTTTAATGTTAGCAGACAGGGATTTTTTCACCAATAGTTTTCTTCAAAATCCCTGAATAGTTTTTTTTCAAGGGCATATCTTGCCTAGTAATATTTGTATTCATTTCAGCAAAAATGTTTGAGTAACTACTCCGTTTGATAGTGCATATATCAAATGATAATGACTTGTAATGTTGGCGCTTACTGTATACTAGACTTGGTTCAAGTCAGTTAATTTCTAAAAACTAAAATCATTTGTACTAGTTTTTCTTGTGTCTCTCCTATTTCATATGAACCTATGTTGAATTTGGCAGCCCAGGCCAGGTTTTCCTAGTGACTGAATGCATTACCTTTGAGTTTGCGCTGTAGTGAGTTAGTTTCTGCCGGATTCACTTGTGATTCCGGGAGAAACTCCCCTGTATAGCGTTCACCGCACTCATGCGTTTCACATGAAAACAGAACACAAATCATTGCCTCTACCCCACTCACACATTTACAAATCACAGACTTGAACCAAGTCTAACTGTGTACCAGTACATAATACATCCTCATAACTCATAGACCTGCACACTAGAAAGACAAGTATGCAGTCTCTATAGCTAACTGCAAATTTTTTCCCAACACATTTAAAAATTGAGAAGATATGATATAGATTTTAGTAATAATTTTTTAAAATTAAAAATAAGTGTTAAATCTTTAATATTATATCCACTGAAAAACACATCTCACACAAAATTGATGAGGTGCTTTTTGCGGACTAAACTGTTTAAACATACTTCCAAGTTCAGATTTAGATGTGGTTATGTGGCAGGTATGGTGCACTTTTTATAATGGATCCCAGTTTTATCAATTTGAATTTACTTGAAAGTCTCTTGTGACTCCATGAGAATTTATTCTCAAAAAACTTTGAAATATTACAATTTTAAATAGCTAAATAACTTATGTGTAATTTTGATATTTCAAAAAATATTTAGACTTGATTGGCATTGAACAGATATCAAATTCAGTGGGATTTGCTGGAAAGTTAGAATTGCAATTTCATAAAAAAATATTGAGCATTATTAACTTTTTCCTTAATAAATTCTGGTCATTGAGAAGTTCAGTCCCAATGCCGAACGATGCAAATTGTTAATATTGCAGGTAGAATTCATTTAAATATATAAACACATCAATCTCACAACTACATCCCATAATTTTGATTTTATTTCATGAAGTCCATGCAATGACTGTTAATGGTCTCACTGCTAAAGTAAAACGTGCTACCGTTAAGGTTACAAATAATGCACATTTAAATGCTAAATAATAAGAAGTCCACTTTGCAATGTAGAGATCAAGTACATGTAGATATACAATTGTACAGTTGGCTTGTACACTAGAAAATGCAAGGTCATGCCACATCTATAGCGTATAACCTTAGTACTTCATTCAAAGTATGCAACTTAAAGTGTTTTCAGAGTGTCTTGAAGGCATAAAAGACCCTGAACACAGACTTCTGAGCAAACACAGAGGAGATCAATTCAACTTTCGATTTTTATCACGCAGCCATCTTCTGATTAACCTGCCACTGCTGAGTATGGAAATAGATGGTTCCCTGATGATTTGACATTGGTTTTCCGCAGCCCAGTCATTTTGGGACGGAGACCCAAGATATTTCATGCCCCACTCCCCCTGGTTAATCTGTAATGCTTACAGTCAATGGGGATCAATGAAACACAAACTCAGTTGAAATACCGAAAGCTTTTTACTGGCTGAATTTGGCAGCTTCTTTCCTGTCTGTAACATTCAATGCAAGAATAATGTCAATGTAACCGTCCATAAATGCTTTGCTTCTCCAAACAGGATGTACATTACTGTTCTCACAATTGTAGCATGCACCGATCAAGGCGCTGGCAAAAATAACTTTCATGCCAATTGTGATGTATCAGAGGTAGTGTCATAAAATCCAGAACATAGTACCTTACAGCTTCAATCGCATTGCAAAGTAAAAGTGTATCAACTAGCATGGACATGTGTAGAAATCTGATTGACTTGAAGAGGACTGAAATGAGCAGAGTAGGATTTCTGGAATAATCAGCGGTTGGAATATCATGAGTTGCAGAACCACATCTGTGATGATAACCAGCAGCTGAATTTACCATTGAATGAAATATCCATCATGCTTCATTAATACTACTACATCAATATTAGCTCAGTGAAGAGTGTTTGTATCATTACAATGTGTGGCAACATAATTGTCTTTAGATGTTGTCACATTATTGAATTTGTGATTATGCTGTCAGTTTTAACTTTACAGCACATAATTACACACAACAACTACCAGGTATCTTCTTAATTATTACACCAACAGCATTATGGTATGCTATAGTTTGTGTCTTTCAAGTTTGGCGAGTAAATTAACCCTTTGAATGCTGTAATTTTTCCTACCAAAATTTCAGTGTAACATTTTACCAATTTTTATGAATTTTCTTCATTTTATTTCGGTAGTTTTGGACCAAATGGCCACAACTTTTCATTTGCTACAATTTTTGACCAAAATTTTGGGAAAATTCTGAAAAAAATTGTCTACATCTGAAAAAAGTTGTTGGCAATATATTCTATCAAGGCAACAAAAGTTGACTTTGGCACTCATAGGGTTAATGCTTGATGGATTATAATCCATACCAAATGTTTTCAACATTCATGTAAATTTCAAGTGTTCAGTTCAAAATAAGGGGAAGCTCAGATCATATTACTGTCACAAGCTTTAATTCCAACAATAAATTTGTCAGATATAATTTTATTTCAGAAAACGGGCAACCACTTAACTGGACTGGTGATATATTGTTATTTGAATGGGTCTGTTGTAGGTAGAGTTGAAAATGTAGATTCTTGTCTGAGGAAAATTCCAAAGTTCAAACTGATCATCGCTGTACATGTATGTATATACCATACATATAACGGTACATAACTGTCCAGAACCATGATATAATCTAGGACCTTCTCAAATAGACTTTTTTACAGTTTCTATCTGAAGCTAAGCCTCAGGCATCAACAGTAGTTTTCGTGGGCAGCAAATTTTCCTAGGCTATTAACTGCTTTGTATCCAGTATTGTATAGGAACAAACTGAATGTTGAGTAAATCCTTGGAATGGCCTGCATAGTTTTCATCATTCCATTCAAGATTACTTTTATGTTGCAGTTTTATTATGGAGTCACACAAGTATTTGTATCACTAGGCAGAAAATATTGAATTTGTTAGCTTTGTTTTGAGGAAATGGCAGGACAGGAAACTATCAGGTGTACTTAAGAGTACCAGTAGATAGCTTGTTACATGATACTCAGTTCACAAGGAAACAGGTAGACGTATCACCCATAATAGCTTCTGTTGTGTTTATCCACTTTTACTATCGGTTACATTGACATTATAGAATTGCATTGTGCACTTTCAGACATTTTGCTGTACGTCGCAACTATTCATCTGATCAAGAACACAAAATATCAGTTGAGAATATTATGTTTAAATAGGAGATAATTATTCTATTGTCAAATTTTTGATAGGAGCAAGATTGCTAAGTGATCTAGACAGACTCAAAGGGAATAAATGTCGACCCGAGGGGGGAAAAAATCCAGCAATAAATATGGACATTCTCCATACACAGAAATAATAGGTTTGTCCAACAGAGTGCCGTACCGGTACATATGCAAACTAGTAATCAAACATGTACAGTCTGTGCAGATTACATGCAGGTTGTCTGGCGTTATCATCTTGAGATTTTGCAGTAAATCTGCTAGGATCAGGCCTCTATCAATCAATCATGGTAAATCTCATATTTTTCTCGTGAATTTTCGGCTTTTTACTTGATTTATCTTTTACCTCTCGATACATCTTTGAATCGTATACTCTGAGACAGTATCTGTACATTGCATTTAGCCTAATTTAACAGATCCATGCCTGGTATATTATAAGTATAACTTGCACTTTACGTGTAATAATGGTTCTATTGAGGCATGGGGGTGTTTGTGGTGATGGTGGTGGTGGTGGAGGTGCATTGAAATCAGTTACCATTTATGTTGTTATTCATTCAGTTATTTATTTATTTATTTACTTAGTATTTCTTTGTAGTCATTTGTTGATTTTCATAAATTGTCTTTTGTGTAGACAAATGTATAACTTACTTCACCTCCATTGCAGTTAAATAATTCCTACATGTTGGTGTGGCTGCATGCTAGTCTACCCAGTATTTACATTGTATGCATGAGTTGTTAGTGTGCATCTACACAACATGGAAATCAACAACGAAGAGAACAGTGTAATTTGATGGCTGTTGAAATACAAATTTTTCAATATTTCCTCCATCAGCTGAGATAATGGTTCATCACTTTATGATCTCTAAAGCTTGGATGCATTTTCTTTGTTGCTATTTGAAAAATTAACAGCCCTCAAATTGTCATCTCATTGCCCTTTGGGGTGATGTCTACACAATGCAAGTAGCACGAGACATGAACAAATGATATGAACAAATCATGCCTGTAGATTGTCCGTGACTGTGCAGAAAGAGAGTGGAGGAATTTCCAAATTTCAGTACTGGGAAATTTTGGTGTGCTATGTAGTGAAAAAAAACAGTCATTCTCAGGTGACAGTATAATGTCTGATTTCCTACACATTTGTATTTCCATGAGTCATTAGGATTCAGAATTCTATTTCCCTTAGCTGTAAGCCTATTGTGCAGAAACACAATGTGCACCATTTTGTGGATGATTCAGTTGCTTGCAGCATTTTATACTGTTAGCCTCATCTTCACCAGTCAATCTGTCACTGATGTAATTCAATCATTTTCAATAATGGTACATTATGTGGGTAAACATGTACAACGTTTCCATTGAGTAAACCATAGACTGAAGGTCTATGAGTGAACTTGAAACAAGTGTCGGTAGTGAATGTTTGTAGTTTGTGCATCAGAAATGCATTTTGTGTGCGACAACCAATTGACCTGTGGGTCTTTGTGCTTGGAGGTGAATCAGAATTTGTGTGCTTTAATTTCCGTCTCACTGTGAAAGTATCGAAAGTAATACAGGATTTTTGTCAGGATGATGGTGAACACTTGCCCTTGATGAAACATTAACGACATTGATGTCTAATATCGGCAAAATTTACATAGCCAACACGTACCCACGGTCTCTGCACAAAGTGACTGTGGTATTAACAAGATGAGACAAAGCTGCTTCATGTGCTAAGTATATACCATGTAGCTCAACCATATGGCTTTTAATAGCTGTTTAATGATCAATAATTTGGTTGCTGGTATTTCCGGTGTTAATTTAAATTGACTGCAGTGAATAGTAATGCCATTCAAATAGTTAGAGCTTGACCATTGAAACTTGGAAGAGCAGTGGTGATGGCCAAGAATGGAAAAAAAAACAATTGGTAGTGTGATTGCTGAAAAAAATTGTAGCCTTTTTGCTCTTTGAAAATTAAAGTGTTCACATGAGGGCAGTTAAGAAAGAACAATAAAGAATGCATGCCACCCAAAATGAAAAAATATCTAATTTTGAAATGTGCAAAAACGCATAAACAATTGAATTTTGGCAGCCCAACCACCCTCTTTTCTAAGATCCAATAATGTTACCCCTTTCACAGCCATTGTTTGGCCCAAACCCATTAATGTCAATCATGAGTGTGGACTGGTTTACAGCGAATTGGGATGAATAGAAGTCAACCATAATTTCTTCATTCTTATTCTACTCCCCTAAGCATTTTGAGATGTACAGTATTCAGCTTGTCAACTCAGCCTGTACATATATAAACTATGCTGTTATTATTGACAAGTAAACTCTGGTCTGGACTAGAATTCAAATGTAAACAATAACTGCATTTTACACAAGATGTTGTGTTGAAAAGCAAAATAGTGGGAGACATACAAAATAAAAATAACACAAAAATTATTGAAATTTATAGCTATTGGCCCTTTATTGTGTCTTGACTGTAAACTTTTACCGTTCTTCAACCAATGATGGAGTCAACTTTTGAAACTCAAGGCCTGCAAAAGAAAAGTTCGCCATTTCAATTCTTTCTTCTACGCCAGGGACAAACAAGTACAAGGTATCCGAGTCCGAAGCTGTAACTTGTAAATGTCTTATCTGTATATTCAGGACAACCTGTGAAAGAAAAACAAAAAAAACACTTGCTGCTGAAATTTTCTATGAAACTTGATCTGTGAAGATACTTTCTACTGATACCCCTTGTGAACTTTTGATATAATTCCTTATGACAGTTCTCAGCTCAGCATTGATTCTATTCTACTTCTTTTTGCAAGTCTAAATTTACATGCACAGATCTTTAAATAGAAGTGACAACTGAATGTGTACAATATGTATGATTAGTGTCCTGAGATAATGGTCAAGAGTTTGTGTAGCAGCTTTGGAAGGACTCTCTTTAGCTAGCTTGGAAAAATAGAAGGTTGCTTCTTGTACATGATAGCTACATGTGTACTACCGTACTGTATATTCCTGATATCTGTAATACATACTTGATTTTATCTGTCATGATACAATTACATTTTACTGAAAATGTTCAAATGAAATTTATATGAATTGACATGAAACGGACCATTAGATCTATGAGTAGCCCCAGTCATGCAAATGACTGACCTGTTGCCATGGGGACAGTCGATTATTTCCCAGCGTCTTCCAAATTTTGCGTCCTGAGCGGCTCTTGAAATGAATGAAATTTGACATTGGTGCCGCTTTGAAAGATAAAGGGAGAGAGGTTTGGCGTTTCTCTATAAAATTGCCACTTTCATGCAGTTTTGCATCTCCTTTCAGTGGTAATAAGGCATGTCATGATGGAATTAAGTGCTGAATATGGGGGACTACAATTGCGTTTGACCTCGCATCAGGAGTTCACTTGCCCTAACTGCCATCAGGTACCCAATGTAGTCTTACATGCTTCCCAGGGCATTAAGTGCCCTGCAAGTTAGGCACGGATATATGAAAATATATTAGTAGAACTGGATAATGCCAAAGACAGATTACAAGGCCTGTGAAAAAAAACAGTCAAACAGATATATTGGTAATTACTACCATTAAATTCTTGTGGTGTTCATGATTATTAATTTATGAGCAAAGTAAATGTAAGATACACTATAATCTATAGACTTAAACTGAAATCTGAAAGCATTTTGGAATTACAATATGTAAAAATAACTGTGACATGTTATGGTGATAATAACCACAATGCTCATGACGTATATTGAGAAGCTTGTATTCTGTATTTAGAGTAAATGAAGTGATGCTATCAGATGGACACAGGTGTGATTCTAGAAGATTTCTATCAGTGCTATTCATTACTAACACCTAATCGGCTTTCGTCACTCCCAGGGAAAATTTTTATGAACTTGCTCCACTGATGGTAGAAAACATTTTCATCCCTTGGAAATCCTCACTTGCGTCAGTTTCTTTGAACACTGGTGTCACTGCTTGGATTGACATGCTGGGAGTTGCATAGCCAAAAATGAAATAAAACAAAAAAATCCCAAGAAATTGTAGAAACAGTCAAGAGTGATAGATGAGAATAGGAAGATTAGGATAAACTGAAATATTTCGACTGCACAAAGTCACATGGTGGTGATACTGTAAAGCTAAATTTCAGAGTTCATATCAAAACATGATGACATACTTTTTAGGGGATTTTTTCAAATCATTTCACCAGAGGAGTTGTGTGCATGGAATCAATAATGGCCTAGGCAGGTATTGAATCACTGCTTATCCTTAAAGCAGTACATGTACATGTAGGAGTCCATCATTAGTACTAGTCTTACAACTGTGACAATGACACTTCTAGAGAACTCTGTACATCTCTAAGCATTGTTATTGAATGCTGTTCAATTATTTATACACACGCATTGGTACATTGAACAGATTTATGGGTCAGTTGAAATGATACAGTTGTACATTCACGCAAGCTCTGATTCCATCCATCTTCAATACATTACCAACTGCAGATTAGTATAATCTGGTTCAGTGTCAATGGTGTACCTAAACTATTTTATATAGGAGACTGATCTGTTTCTAGGTTTTTTTCCCGGTTTGTGATTCACTAATGAGGACACATGTCATCAATCGCAATTATTGCTGTCAGGAGAGAACCATTTGATTTTGGGGTTGGGTGATGTTTTGAAAAAATTGACGGTAGGAGATGAAAAAAATGATCCTGTAATGGCTTGAGAAAAAAAAAGTTGTTCCAATTGATAGATAAAGAAATTGTTGACAGTGTGCTGAGATCAGCAAACTTGGAGATCTGACTCTGTCATATTCCTTAGAGGTGGAGGATATCTTCAACATTTGTAAGCAAATCCTATCTTTTTTGCCAGCATTCCAAAATCTTATGAAGATTCATTGCACACAGTGTTTATGTTGTAATAAAAGACCTGGAAAACATATTTCTAGGTTTATTTGCAATAGGAATTGATAGAATCGGTATTGAAATGCATGATAGAATTCAATGAACTAGTTTTCAAAATCAATTTTCTTAATATATTTCTATATAAATATTTAGAAAAGCGAGTATTTCCTAACATATAATGTAACAATGAAAATACAACAAATTTAGTGAAATAGAAATACAAGTTTTGTTTTTGACAACAAAACACAATGCCTTTCATGAGAACTCTTAGAAAGGAGTTGATAGCACTCAGAGGGATCAGTCAGTACAGCACTCCCAACATGAGTCAGCTCCAAATTTTTTACCAGTTATTTCTCGTACACAAAAGTTGAATAGCAGAAGAATGGATTGTAAGCTGCTGTTTATTGCTACTTACATTGAACAATTATACAAGTTATTTATAGGTACATATTTGAACTAGTGACATGGAGATAGATTTATGAACTGCAGGTTAAAAAATTAGTTACCGAGAAAATAAAGTTTGCACTGCTTCTGCATACGGAAAAAATAAGTTGATGCAGGACTGACGTTAGAAAAAAGGTTCAGTTACAGTGATAGGAAACAAATTCATACATGTACCAATTTCCTAAAACCCCCCCATATCAATGAGTTCCCCCCTTACTTGATGTTAGCACTCTGAACATTGAATAGTTGCAGGTCATCTTTCTAGAATCCATTTATTTTGCCAAGTCTTAGAAAATACATCTTACAGTAAATGGCTAATCTATATGTTAACTCTCTGAGATATTATTTCTGTGGTTTTTGAAGGGGATTCCAGATTCCAGCAAATGATATAGGATTCTGGAACCCCAGTGGTGTTGCCCAGATTACTGGTATTAACAGAAATAACTAGTTGTAGGCAAGTAAAAAACACTGTCAAGAATAACATAGATGATTGAGAAAGAAGACATATACACATGTTCTGTACTGTATGGCGTTCTGCGTGTATGTACATCACACGCTAGAACTTCATACTGGAAAGATGTTGAACACAAGTTTGTGCAACTCATATTTTTTAATATCTGATTGCAAAGAGATGATTTTGTACCATCGTATCTCAACTGCTGTCCCACATGCTAATTGGTTTTCTCCATTATGTGTGAGGCAGCGTCTTTCATTATCAGAAGTAGGAAATTATTTTCTTTCGAAAATAATATCCATAACCATTAATACTTTAAAAGCTGAAATTTCATAAGTTTGATTGCATCCAAGCATAGCTGTCCTTCAGCATTCTTTGTAATCCAAACCACTAAGCACTGACCTAGAAACTTAGAGGTTGAAAATTTGGTCAAAATTGCTTGAAATACAAAAAGTGTTAATGCTGACACCCCTCAAAGATTTGTATGTGAGTGCTGTACATGTGATTTCAAACAAATCAGTGTGTACCATTAGAGCTACTAAACCAGATTCCTACAGCTTTACCTCTACAGGAGGAGAAACATCATGTGTATGTGGTTACCTGTCCAATTTGCAGCTTACCTTTCCATTTGACAATTACATGTATTACGTACCGGTGCTGAGTGGCATTCAGAAAACGTGTGTGTTTCCATTTCACAATGAACTAAAACATGCTGAAGGACTAATCTACCCATCATAAAATATGGCATAGAAATTAAGTGCAGTCATGGAAATAAATGCAATGCTATTCTGGAAGTCAAAGGTCGAGTAAGATAGGACTCATCAAGCCCCTAGGCATTTCTCTTCAATCTTGTGTTTACTCAGCACGCAATCTCAGCATGTAATATGAGAAAACCAAGTTTAAATCCTCTGAGATAACTGTATTTGAGTGTGTGTGTGTGTGTGTGTGTGTGTGTGAAAGTGTGTGTGTGTATATATATTAATACCCCATACATTGTATATACATACATATATATATATATATATATATATATATATATATATATATATATATATATATATATATATATATATATATATAGTACGAGGGATGATGATATCTACAAATTATGATGAAATCTTCAATTGTTTATTTTTGTGGCTATTTTTGCGGTTTCTCATCTTTGCGCTAATAGCACGTTGAGTTGGAATGAACAAGTACACATTTTTTTGTTTCTTTTTGTGTACATGTTTTGGAAAAGCAATTGTACAGACATCCTTAGATCACTAGATAGCCCAGTCTGCATATAAACCACGCTACTAATGTAATGGTGCAAGAAGTCTTTTGTAATACTTTGTCCATGGCATGTACGATTTACTCATAAAATGTGGTTTTAGAATATTTTTCATTGAAACAACCACAGTCATGTTATATACATGTATCATTGTAGACAAAAATCATTTATGATCAGGTAAGCTTGCCATTTTCACATTCTCTGATTTCTCCTGTTGTGGTCACAGTATAATACTGCTTGCAAATGGTACATGCATGTTAGAAGGCCAAGTGTTTGTCAGAAGCCCAAGCTGATTGAACTGGCGGACTGGTGGCCATTTTCCTCATTTTGGATTAAACCGATCTTGTTCTGTGAAACCAACAGTTACCTTCTTCATCAACACATTTGTCACTAAAAATTATTCTCTACATATCACAGCGGAGCGCTATCAGCCATTAGGTCACTTGTTATTGCTGTTCTAATAATAATGATTAAATCATTGATATATAAAACTAGATCAACTTTGCGTTTCTTTTCCATGTTCAGCTGTAACACTTCAGTGCCTGTACCTCTGCCATGTATTGTTATTTAATAAAGACGAGTATGTGTTAAAGAATAGTATGGATGGCTATTACTGTAATAAGATAAATTGAAAGTAGGGCGCTTCAAAAATTGTTGTTCAGATTTGTCTTTTGCCCTGACATCACGTGAAATCAGGTCCATGCTAAGCATATGGGAATCTGTAGATAACTGCAGGTGACACGTGATAACTGTATGGCAGTGGTGTGGAAATGACTGTCCTCATTCATGTCTAGTACATTATGGCACATGGCGCTTCTATTCATGAAGAAACATGTACTGGCAGATGCTCAGGGCAGGATGGTCAAAGGCATGTTGAATGGTTTGTCTTTAGATTTGAGATTTAGACTGCATCTTTCTGTACTTACCATGGGTTTTGTTATGGAAAATTTAAAAGTTTGCACGTGACTATCATGTTGTTTTGAACATACTAGATTTTTTTCCAACGAATCTGATGTAATACCTGTGAGTGTTGTCACCACATGTCTTACTGTAGTCCAGCTGGCCCCCATAAATAATAGCTTTTGATTGACAAACTATTTGACTGGACAATATGAATTACCCCTACTATTTACAGATAGCTATTTATTAGTTATTGTTAGTTTGGGGTCACAGAACGCCCTTGTTGTAGTGCCCTTTGACGGTGTCCCCACCTATTTGCCAACATGGTATGATCAGTGAAGTGAGATATTAAAGTCATGCTTCATTTAAAAATTGGACGTTACGATGTGGCGTCGGTTTGTAAACGGTACGCCCGCATATTCTTCACACCTTTGCCCTAAAATTTTCTAAAGATCAGATTGGCCACAATAGTGATGGATGACTCTCCGCCTTTGAAACTTTCATTACAGGTTGCAAAGTAGAAATGATATAAGGCACAATGTAATGGTGCTCCGTGATTTTGAACCAATAATTTAAGCATCAAAAATAAACTTAACCTCCAAAATTGCATGGAACCATTTTCATGATGGAAAGTACTGTACTGCTCATACAGGAAACCAAAAGGCCATATGGTATCCCTGTACAGTATGAACATGTACACAAGCAATCCAATACCCAAAGGGAATGTATCAGTATCAACCACAAGACAACTTTTTCCAATGCAGCCAAACATTTAAACAACACACTTGCAACCAGTTGAAACCAGTGGTTGCAAAAAACCAGTTGAAGGAGAAATGAAACATACAATCTAATCCACCTTTCAGCAAGAGCTTAGAGACAGACATTGGAAAAATATTCCGCCACCCTCTTTACAAACATTTCACCCACAATTGAAGACTCCACAAAATATTCAACAGGAATAACGTATATGTGATAATCATCATATACCGGTATGTGAGTTAAAGCCTCAATTGGAATATAGGTAATTAGTATGCTTTATCTTAGCACACAACAAAAATTTCATTAAAATCAAAGGAAGCGCACTTTCAGCTGAGTTTCAATGTTGGGATATATCTGATTGTCAACTTCAACAAACCTGCCAATCAAAAGGTGGTATTTATCACGCCAGACAGGACTGTGGCCAGACCTTTGATAGTACATCCAACACATGATATGCTAAACATGTGCAAACATTGATTGAATAAATTTGCATTTTGGATCTCAAGTCCAAAGACAAACCATTGAATATGTCATGGTCGATCCCATCCACAGTGACATGATTCTCACACAAATGTAAGAAATGTACATGTAATCATTGTTTGACAGAGAAGCTATTTTAACTGATGCTGACAAATCAAAAGTGTTTAATACACTTTCTGACTTAGTCCAAAAAACCTGACAAGATAAACAAGTTTTATATGTCAAACTTAAGACCCACCCACTGTCAAAATGGTACTTGCCCACTACATAAGATGTATCCACACAAAGAATATACCAAAGTCTCTTTGATGAGCGTTGGCGTGTGTGAAACTGAAGTTACAGACATACTGAATACCTGATGTGTTTTTCCGTGTACTCGATGTTAAGCTACTCTGGGAAGACACGCGAAACTGCGGTGTATATAGATGTACATATACATGTACCGGGGGTATACCTTCGTATGTGAATATATTACTATTATTATGCTCATCTTCATGTAGAGTAAAAGTAATGTCTGGTGTTTAATACTTGACGATTGCTGATATTCGATGATTGACGATTCATGAAATGCATGAAACCTGGTTTGTAGACATTATCACCTGTACAGTAGAACAGTAAAGCAACTCATAATTCTATGTTTATGGTATATGTACATTGCATTATGCTTCCCCTATATATATATATATATATATATATATATATATATATATATATATATATATATATATATATATATATATATATATATATATATATATATATATATATATATATATATATATATATATATATATATATATATATATATATATATATATATATAATCATCAAACAGAAGAAGTGTCACTTCTTCTGTCTGATGATTACAGGATGCATGAAACTTATGTAACAGATATCATTACTTTGTACTTGAAGTAATTTTGTGTTATTATTTATAACGCTGTGCTTTAGCAATGAGCACTGTAATTTCCCACGAGGACACCTGTATACTTATATATATATATATATATATATATATATATATATATATATATATATATATATATATATATATATATATATATATATATATATATATATATACTTGTTTAGTTCAAGATCAGCTGGAGTAGAGTGCTCAATACTAGAGTAGAGCTAAATACACAATTGAGTTGATCAGGATAATCTAAAATATTACATCAGGATAATCTAAAATATTACATTTCCACATCACAGCCGATCACAGCCACCCGATGAGTGTAGGCGGCTCTGCAGCCTATACGAAACAAATTTGTAGTGGAAATGTAATATTTTAAATTATCCTGATCAACTCAATTGTGTATATATATATATATATATATATATATATATATATATATATATATAATATATATATATATATATATATATATATATATATATATATATATATATATATATATATATATATATATATATATATATATATATATATATATATACCGTACTCTCTGTGCCCAAGTTCAGAGGTTGCCATAAACCATTATGGTGATAAACGGGAGGGCACATTGTATATATTTTGTATATATATATATATATATATATATATATATATATATATATATATATATATATATATATATATATATATATATATATATATATATATATATATATATATATATATATATATATATATATATATATATATATATATATATATAACTTGAATTTTGACAAAGTAAATATGCTGATCCAACTAGCAAGTAATCAGCTGGTTGAATTGAAATGTACATGTACTGGAAAACATAGTGAAGCTTTCCATATACATTACTGTTTTACAGTAGATGATTTATTAGTGTTCGCTAAAAGGAAACCTTGGTGTTGAGAAAACTCAGACTTGTTCTGACAAGGAAATGTATACCTGACAGAGAAAGTTAACATCATTTTCAGGGTTGACTGCATTCTATATTTATAAACAATTATATTGACGCATATTGGTACATGTACGTTGTACATTGTACAGTACATTGTACCTGCCTAATTGGTTGAAATTGAAAGTATAGTCATGGCTGTTTGCCATCTACAACTTGATTCTTGCAGGCACAGAGAGCTTGGATCGAGAAGACCTTCAACAAGAAGGAGTGTGTGAAATTCATCGGTAACGTGGGAGAACCAAGGCGGTAAGTACCATTCAGTATTCTGTGTTAACTCCTCATCTTCCGACCTTGCTGTTTGTGAAGGATTAAAATTCTTGTCCTTCGTTAGGGTCGCAGTTGTGATCTTTGTGGAAATTGGCTTTCTGTTCAATGTTTTACTGATGTTTGTTTGAATATTGGCTGTCAACTGTATTTGATATTTATAGATGTACCTTAGTCTTCTTGACTGAGGCTGAGACAAACCAATGCATGCTGGGATTGCTATTCAAGCTGTTGAACAAGCATTTAAGATTTGTAATTTTCATATCAAAGTACTTCACCTTTAAAATGAAAGCTCTCTACTTCGGCTCATATAGTATAATGCTAATAAAAATTCCTAAAATTATTATCATTATTATTTTAGATCAAAATTTGGAGTCCCTGTGCTACTATTTAGATTACAGTGGCAAATTAACTGAAATTTATCATCCTTTGAAATTCAAAATAACTTCCAGTGTCTTAACTTATCTTGTTGGGGAAAAAAATTTTGATTAAAACACTGAAAAATTATTGAAATTATTGTTTGTTTTCTCAGGGGGGGGGGGGGTGTTAGTTCAATTGAAATTGTGCACACATATCCCTAAATATGTAGATCAAATTATCTTCCACACATTCCTTTTCGTTTTACAGTATATTTATCCATTTGTTGCTATCAACAATGTTAAAAATATATGCTAATTTTTGAAATACCAAAATTATACCCTCTGTAGATAGTTATTTTAAACCTGAATTTCTCATGTTTTTTGATGTCAGGCTTTAAAAAAAGGGCTGTCAACAGAGTTCAAGTTGGTTATGAAAAATGAGGATAAATTTTTCCAAAGAGGATTCAAATTAGTGCACATTAGCTGTAGGAGTTGTAAGATTTTGCCCATCTGAATTCAGTGTCAGTCCGCAGGGTATACTCTGCCTCAAATCTCTGTCCACATGACTTCTGTGAATTATGTGCCAGTGAACGTGCTGTGGATGGATATCACTTTTCACTGTACTTGTATTGATGTTTCCATAGCATGACAAATTGATGGGAGAGCTCGGTATTTACTGGAAGTCATTGGAGATTCCCACTTCCATTAAATGGTTTGAAAATCATGAATAAGCTACTAGCACAAACAAATAATTCAAGCTGTGCGATTTAGTATTTCAAGCCTACTGGTATGCTGAGATTTTGAAATTTCTGAATCAACACAGTATGAAGAATTTATATTTTTACTCACTTGTACTGTTCATCTGTTCATATATGATTTCTCCATGATGTCTTTTATATATCTTTTTTGGTAGGTAATTTGATGTGAAAGCCACCCTTTCTATCCACACATGAGGTCCACAAATGCAAATACCTGTAGGGCAATTCTTCATTGAACTTTCACATAAGAGTTTAGAACAAAGTGGCAAGTATAGATCTTGCCGATTCCTAGTTATGGTGAGAAGGCGTTTCAAAATTTTCAAAAAGAGTCAGAATTTGAAAATGCAATGTATATGTACGGTAGTTATCGGTACACCAATTGAAGGCAAATTTTCACAATTTTTTCAAAGCCATTGATGAGTTCATAAAATGGACAGGTTTCCAGGTGAAGTCTTACCAGTTCTTTTCCTACCTCCTTCATACCAGTACCAGTAAATGGTGTTATTGCTGTCTCCTGTCCACTGTCTGCCTGTTGACTGTAATCTCATTCAATAATTATCTTTGAAGCTTTAATGCTGAATGTCATGCACTGCCCCTTGGTGCTTAGCATGTTCAGAAGAAGGGCTACAGTTGTATACATGTATGTGATTAGTTGGGTAGAGTTGATGTGTACCTGTGTCCAATGAGATAAACCAATGCATATTTACCTAGCTTCCCAATACGGTATTATTTCAAGAATTTCGGGACCCAATGTTGCATGCATGTAATGTACTCATTGTGTGATAGCGTGAAGTCTTTATCCTTATTTGTTTCTTGAAGTAGTTGTGTGCATAATTAAGTCTAATCTGCATATTTTGCCATTGAATGCGAGACTTGTGTGCAAGAATTGTCCAGTACCAAAAGCCAAGCAATGTGGTATTTTGACCAAGATTAAGTATATGGTGTGAAGTTCACTGTCAACTATATTTGCCATTGATAATGAGTCATCTATAGAATTGCATGAATAATGAACAATCATTAAGTATATTTTGCATAATTGAATACTATGATGGTACATCATGCTTCAGACATTCATGGCTCTGGAGGGACCGTGAGGCATTCAATGAGAATAGCATCGTATACATGTACAGTAGCTGCATTGTATGCATTTTTACTCAGTTCTCCTTCAAAACCAGTGCATATTCCACAAAATGTCCAAATTAATTAGCCATTTTTCCAAAGTGTAAACATAACTTAGGCAATGTATCCGCAATGAAGATATTTACTCAGGTGAGGGTATACCGGTATATGCAGTTATGTGCATACATTCATGAAATGGCCACTTTATGTGCGAGTATTGAATTGCATTTCATGACTGGAAAAAAAAAATACAGCAGAGGCCTTCTATCCAACCCCCTGGTCCAACCCCCTGGTCCAGCCCCTGGTTTGAATTCAAAATTAGATGGTTTTAGTGTGAAATGGGAGTTTAGTTTGTGACAGTTTGAAATGAGGGCAAGATACTAAACAAGTACAGTAATGGTTCCAATCTATTTCAACTGAAATTTTAGAATACTTTACAAGACTGTCAACAGCTGCTTTATTTGGCTAATGTAACATGAGAAAGTTCAAAGAAACAACTGAATTTGTCCCCCATGCCTAATTCATCTACATTTTTTACTTTTTGGCTATGAGAAAATGCCATACAGCACTCATTATGTGGTTTCTATAGATCAGGCATTGTTTTGTAATCTCAATAGCTGACCAGTACCGGTATTGATGAAAGGAAACAGTTTACTGTAATAGGAGAATGGCAGACATTTTTAATTTTTGAAAAGATAAATTTTTTCAACATTTACAACTGTTTTTTTCATACTAGTACAACATGTATACATGGCTTATGTCAAGAAATGAACAAGTACTCTCTTGTCTAGACTTGCTCCAAGTCTGTGAGCATACAAATATCAAAACAGAGTATTGAAGGAATAAACTTCAGTAGACTGTCATGTTAGTGGTAGGCTGTTGCTTAGATCATGCCCACTACTGGTGTTGCCAAGAAAAGCCAAGTGACTGGGGCCAGTCTACTATTTGCCTTATTTCTGTTTTTCTGGTGTACATGTAGCAGCAAAGACCATGGCCTCACAAAATGCCTGCTTGCACAGTACTTGACTGTGAAATATCTTTCAGTATTCTAGTGTTACTGCCAAACCCCACAAAGTTGATTAGTGACTTTCATTCCTAAGAAAGAAACAAGGATCTTTATCAAATAAGGTGCAACCACCCCGGGGTGATCACAAATTTGATTTTCTACTATTGTCAAGCTGACTGAGAATAAATTTGCATTTGCAAGTAGACATCTGTCCTACATTTTCAGTTCTAGAGTATGGAGATATCACTGTCACTGGCTTATGGACAGGATGATAAAATATAAGAGGCAACATAGTACAGATTGTTTTTACTGTCTTAACGTTTTATTGAGATTTCAGCAAGGCCTTAATAAAGATGTCTGTGGATAACTTCTGGCTGGAAGGATCTTAAGTCATATTTTAGTGACATCACCCTAAAGCCAATTTTACCATCAATGTCTTAACCAAGTCAGTTGTATAGGTATATTTACAATTCTGATTGTGGAGTTTTTTTTATGAGTCAGACAGGAGCTAACGTGAATATGTTCGCATTCATACATATTGATTGATTATTTCATAATGTACATGTACACAGCATGTGCTTGATAACCATGTGCAATTATTTTGACTTTAAAAATTTACTTATTTGGATACTTTTATGGATATTCGCTTTATTTTTTTTTCTCTCTTGGGAAAATCCTAGCAGCTGAGTCTTACAGAAATTTATAGCAAAAAAAAGTTAATATGATATGATTTATGTGTGGAAAACATCCGTATGGCATTTGAGGATGAAAATCAATGTATTGTTTTACGAGAAAATATGATTATGAGCAGTATGGAAGTAAAAACTTTCAAGTGACATTTTACGACATTTAGAAGTCATTGATTGTAAAAGACTCAGGACAGTGTCTGATTTGAATAAATGAATGCGCAATATTGCAATGTAATGGAAAGAAATTCTTGCGGAAGTCGTACAGTTGGAATGTATCCATCAATTCACAAGTTGCCTTGGCGTCACTTTTGTTTGCCAATTTAACTCTGTTTTTCCAATTTTTCATATATGCGTATTTGGTTTTAAGAACATATTTATCTTACGCATTCACATTTTCATGTGAACGCCGTTCAATGCAGGGATTTCATTTCATGGAAGAATTGATATGAAATCAGCTTAAATAGATGTATGGTTTACAGTGCATTGTCCTGCATGAATCACCCTGCTCTATACCAACGCATTCATATTCTTATCACGTTGAATTCTTCAGGGGTAGACACACGATAATTCACTTATCAAAAGGTCTACAGAAAGCGTACTTAGCCAAGGGATCTAGTGGATTAATTTGCAATAAACCAGAAAATAACTGTTTGCAGTTGAAATGACTGACGGTTGTTTCTTGTGGCAGGCTTACATTCTGCATGAACCAATTTTATTTATGTTGTTCTAATGACTCTAGTGTATGTGGCATCATGAAGTGGTATGTGACCCTATGAAGTCTAACGGGCATGTATTAGGGAAGGATGTTGGTAAAATGTTCAATTAACCTAGTCAGGGTGATTGGTTATTTCTACCAAAACAGAGCATAGCTCCAGATTTGAAAATAGTGCAGGTTTTGTCATTAGCTATTCCACTGGCATTGAGATGTCACAATTTTTAACCTGAAAAGATGATTTTCTCTCTCAGATGTACATGAAAATATCAACATTTTTACCAAGGACAATATTGATAAACTTTTTGAGATGGTTCTTGAAGGGATTTTTCATAATCCTTGTGCTAAATATTGACAGTATACCAGTACGACTTAAAATTTGTGTGTCATTTTCCTTGGCAGTCCAAATATTCCTATGTTGTATACCACTAAGGAAATTTTCCAGTATGTTTTTTGTCTGTAAAATACATTGATTACTTTCTTATTCCACTGACAAAACCATTTCACAATGCGTAATGTTCAATTTGTCAACAATTTGTCTACCGGTTACATGACTGTACATCTGTTCTTGTTGAAAACTCTAAAGTTTTGTTTTGACTATACCGGTAGTTCTGTTGTCAACAATAGATGTAATATTGCATATTGTGTACAAAGGCATTGTGTTGGCAAGACAAATACTTTGAATTTCAATATACTTTGGAGAGAAGGAAAAGAAAAATGTATTTTTTACCAGAATAACATTCTGAAAATATCATCAACATTTTCAGGTATTGTCCCTTTTTGGGGATAATTGCATTTTTATATTTATATTTGATTATTCTATTACCATCTGTAGTTTGAACCAGGCTCAGGAGGGAACTTTCATATGGCCAACTACACGAGCACAACATTGCCACATTTATGTAGACACACATTGTAGGAGCAAACGATAGCCCTGAATATTTCAACATGATGAAAATTGTTGTATCTTTTGATGTAAAATAAAAAAAATACCTCTGTATTGCCATTACCTTATACATTATTGACAGGAATGTGAAAATTTGTTTGATGAGTGTATAGGGGATTGTCTACATATTCTGCTAAAGTCTGCCTTAATAAGTAAATGGGTGTGAAAATGAAGTTTTATGAGAAATCTGTTGAGATGTTCTTTCTTCTCGTAAATCTTTCACATTTCAAGAAATGAGGATGGCTTTTATTAAGAAGATGATGAAACGTAAGCTCTCCACAGAGAAATCCAATCATCAGTGCAGCATGCCTGACATTGTGTATATTTGCTGTACATATACCATTCTTGCTGTAACTTCTTGGATATTTTCTTTTTGGTCACTGCAGATGTGGGTGTGGTCAGTTGTTTGTTAACCATTCACATTTAACTCAGACGGCTCATGTGAAGTCAGCAAGCCATGGAAAATGGACAGTGGACAATCACACCAATTCCAGTCCTACGGATGCTTACGGTTTGTTGGAATTCCAAGGTGCTGGACAAGCCAACAAGGCACAGGTAATTACAAATAATCACCATAATTATTATTTTTTCAGCCATCCTGTCCATTTCATTATGCATATCTACATTTGCCAGTTGATGTGTCAAACAAAACTGCAAAATCACTTCCAGATTGATTTTCACACCCTGTTGTAAATTATTGCTCCCATTTTCCTTTGAGGTCTGTCCTGTCCATCAAGGTCAGGTTTCACCAAAATTTTTGAAGTAAAAATGATAGACTGACAGAATTTGAACATTTAACTCAATGGAATGTTGGCCAATGTTAATATTACATTGTTTGATTTGTGAAAAAATTTTGCTTGAATTAAAAGAGTTGGGTAGATATGATTGCCATCTGCTACATGTATGGCCATCTGTGTTTGGTTTGAGTAATGTACTGGTATGAAAGACAAAAGGAGCTTCCCCACGTACCGTACATGTAGGCAACAAAATTGTAAACGTTCTGTTTATGATATGAAGCAAAAACCTGTGAAATTCAAGTGGAACATTTTGTACTTTATCGTTTCTGCACGTTCAGTATCATTCCCGCATGTTCAGTTTTGACAGTTATTTTCATGATTTTTGCTATCACGAGCATATTGAAAAGGGCTGGAGGGTGGGATGGGGGTTGGATAGACATTGAATACAAAAACTATTGAAGGAACAAAGTCACCATATTTAGATATAATATTAAATTTAGATGTAATATTAAATTTTTGTTTTGTTAGACAAGTTCAGGTCCTCTGCTATTCATTCTGAAGAAACTAAGGTATGATGATTGAATCACAGTTATACACCTTGTATGCATGACACTACATAATGTAGTGTTGCAGGCTCAGTGTTGGAGAAAATTCCTTGTACATGCATGCTATGAAGTACAGTTTTGAAAAGTGTTAAATTTACCATTCAAGTAAATGTAGGGTGACAACCATTCTGACAGCCATGCTCAATCGTTGACTGCACAAGGGAAGTTGCTGCATCGCTATTATAACGAAATGTGCTTCTCAAAAAGACTGGGACAGCTCCTTTTGGTAGAAATCCTAACTTGTCTGGGGTGTCTTTAAAGGGGAATGAATACAAACATACCCCTTAAGATAACATTAAAATGTACTACAGCCTAGCATAAGCAAGATATTCATGAGTCTTGCCAAAAGGTGACAACTCCTTAATATGCCCCATACACTTATCATAGCAGGGCAGCATCAGAGAAAAATTACCTTCCATACTTTTAACCCCATCACCACTTTAGTTTGGCCCAAGCTGTTATTATCTGTGGTGACTTTTGACCTGTTTACAGTGAATTAGGGGTGAGCAGGATAAAGTTGGTGAAATATTCAGTGACAGGATCAGGTTGTCGTTGAATACTAAATCCATGAGTGTCAACACAGCAGTAACATACTCTAGTGCATGCAAAGAGATGTACCGGTATAGGTACAAAGGGGGAAAATTGGCACAGATGTTGTTCTACTGCACACAGACAGAGTTCTAATCCTGCCCAAACAGTACTGTCACAATCATTTCTCCATTACAGGGTGGTTCTTACTTAACCATCATCCATTTGATGATGACTTGCAGTCTACAATATGGGGACTTGCTGATGTTTTACTTTCACATGTGTTGTACTGTGCTAGACTTCAGCAATTTCCAAAGAAATAATTTGAACATGTGGTTGTGCCATGCAAACAACAACAATCATGTGTAAACAACAACAATCATGGTCTGTTTCATTCCAGTACATCCGTCTGTCTGCGGACACTAAGCCGGAAAGCATCCTGGAACTATTCCAGAAGGAGTGGAAACTGGAACTACCAAAGCTGGTCATATCTATCCATGGTGGTATACAGAACTTTGCTCTGCAGCCCAAGATTTCAAGGGTGTTCAGCAAGGGACTACAGAAAGCTGCTAAGACCACTGGCGCTTGGGTTCTGACCGGTGGAACCAACACAGGTAAGGTTGTCTTAGGAGTTGTTGGATTATTGTCATGGTGATATGTTTTGCAGAAACACACATGCTTCTACTACCGGTAGTTGCATTTGTTACTCAATGCAGTCAGTTGCCAACTACCGAGATTATTTCCTCTATAGCTTGTCATTTTGGAAGGATCACTTTAATATTCCAATATTGTTTTGTGTCATAAGACCATGCTATAGAGCGTGCAAGGCATGTAAATATCCTTGTTGGTCTCATCAAGGTTCATCAGTTGCTGATAGGTCAAGTTGATTAAAAAACAGTTAAAAGCATACAGTTACATGTAGCAGGCCACATATAACCTATTTCACAATCTTGAATCCTTGAAAAAACCTGACAGATACAAAAACATGACTTTTTACAGACTCGTCTTTCTGAAAGATCGATTTGCTGTGCACAATACAAAAAAAATCAATATTTGCAAATGCACAGATAGTGTTACATTTATAGTTTGTGTGATAGTGTTCTTGTCAGTTCGTTTTATTTTTTACACTGATTTTCAAGACTTCACCCAGAAAGGTCAAATGGAAAACAGCAACTGTATCGTTTTTTTTCACTTACTCATTTAGGTGTTACTGTTCATGTTGGTGATGCTCTCAACAACAGATCAGTTACGATGCATGGCAGAACTGTGACCATTGGCATTGCTCCCTGGGGGGTATTGCTCAACAGAGATAACCTCGTTGGCAGAGATGTAAGTTCATATCTAATGACCCAGAAATGTGTGATTATTTAACACTTGCAAAAATTTTTTAAAGAAAAGATGGGATTAAGATCTGCCTATGGCTTTGCATTTTTGTGTCCTTATGAGGGCAAGGTGAAATTCAAATGTTATAAATTTCTGTCCTTATTGCCTCTTAACGGCTTATCATGGTATTGCTTCATTGAATTCTCGTCTAATGGCTTTCCTTTATGAACTCCCTGTGGTTGTAGAGATATCTAGTCTAGAATGAGACGACTTTTTCAGTGTGATAAAGGACAATCCCTCCAGGAAAAGAAGATTAACAATCAAAAATTCATTGACCCATTATTTGCAGTAGAATGGAGTGCATTTTCTTCAAAGTCGATTGTGTTGTTCAGTTTTACTCACCAAAGACCATTTTCCAAGCAATCTCTTTCTGTGTTTATCATCAAAGTGCATTTGCAATAACTGTGCGATGAGTTTTCACTGACAATACCCAGTATTGAAGTGTCGATGGCAAACTGTTTGCCCTGGGGATAGATGACGCTGTAGCCAATGAAGAAGGCAAATGGTCTCCAGCTGCTAGGGAATATTGTCTGATATTGGACTCATAGTGTGTTATATTGAATTCCCCCGAGCTGAAAATCAATGCAGTCTTGTATAGTGTCTTTGCTTACTCTTTAAAAAAATTTATACTTTCAACTAGTGAACAAATGCCAAACATTTTTCACTGATTACAAAAAAGACACATTGTGGACCAGGTTTGCATCGTCAAACAAATGCAGAGCTTGACTGAAAATTTCACTTCACTCCGAGGGGTTTTTATAGCGTGAATTTTTTCTGTGTTTTGTATATGTATGGCAGAATGTATGACTTTTGAAGGCTTGATTACAAATAAACTGATTTTACTATGAAAGATGGATTGATTCACACCCAAAGTCAGAAAACCTAACAAAGTGGTCAGCATTATTACGTTTCAATTTACAGAATCCAACGTATGTGTCATGTTTTACAGATTGTTCACCCGTTGCCATGACAATTTTTCTTTTCCTATAAACTAGTTTTTTATTGCTTGTGTGAGCAATTATTGCACAGATATTGCAGAGAGTTTTTATGGCTTGTGTGGAAAGTGTGATTATAAAAAATTTACATTGCTTTTTAATGGACTGATTTGCTCCATGTGCAAAATGAAAGCGACATTGTTTTATTACATTTTTGTTGCAGGTTGTGAAGCCGTATTACACTGTGCCATGTCCAACTTCCAAAGGAGCAATACTCAATAGCAGTCACACTCATTTCTTGTTGGTTGACAATGGAACTGTGGGAAATTACGGTGCTGAAATAATGCAGCGTAGAAGATTAGAAAAATTCATATCACAGCAGAGAATCAGTTCAAGTGAGTCAATGCAATTTAAGCTGAGTGTCATGCTCACAATTATAGCAGGAATTGTGCCAACGCAGGCGTTAGTGAGTAGGCTGTGCTTAGTGATGAAAGGCAGTCAGACTTCTAATTTATGCTGAGTGTCATGCTGTGAATGGTAAAAACGGCTTTGGATTCAGGTTTGCAGGATCTGAAACGTGAATTTCATGTCAACATGCTTATACTTGTAATTGTATGTGTGTAAAGAGAAACCAGGGATACAAGTCTAGCAGAATTTACGAGCTCCTGTTGCTGTTTATGCTATACTCTTTTTAGTGTGTGATTTAGTGTACTGTACATTTCTTAAAAGAATGATATATGTCCAGTCAGCTGTGTATCATTACAAAGTGTACATTGCAAATTTTCCTTGAAGGATTATCCTCCAAACTTATGGTTGATCAGCATTCAAAGGTGAAATTAATATTTAAATGAGCACTGTATTATCTAATGCAACTGCGTGACATACGTGCCATCATGTGATGTCTTGCGCACTTGTTCTGTCTGCTGTGATTTTTCATATCTATCCAATGCCATCAGTATTGCTTCCCATGCAGATATATACATAATTTGTAGAATGTGTTTATACATACATAATGCATAGAAAATTATTTTCTGCGGCATAACTGACATGCGCACTACTTTACACAATCAGTTGTATTTTAATGCACATGCATACATACAAAAATGTACATTATGAGTTTATGCTAATGGGATGATTGTATCCTTGTGATAATTGCAGTACTGTTACGTAGCAGTTTTTCGACTTGCATCAACTGATGAAATCAAAGATTGAACAAGTCAGTAGTTGAACTCACAACCTACAGTACCAACTCGCCTAGCAAAGAATTCAGGGATTAAAGTCACTCACCTACATCCACACCTCTTCACGAAAACTTTTTCAATAAAAGATGTGTAAACAATGAGATTAAACCAAACTTTGGTAGGAGTAGAACTTGAAAGACAAAATTTGTAACTCAGAAAAACATACAGTAGTTCATTTTCTAAATTGTAGCCAAATGTCAAGTACCAAAGTCTTCATAACTTTATAACTTCAAAACATTATAACTTACATGTACATGATCATTTCTGAACAACATTAAATACCACCATGTGTTTTCTTTATAGGAAGTCGTCGTTGTGTGCCTGTCGTGTGCGTAGTTGTAGAAGGTGGGCCAAATACCATACGATCAGTTCTCACCATGGTCACTGATATGCCACCAATACCCATAGTGGTCTGTGATGGAAGTGGCAGAGCTGCTGACTTACTGGCTTTTGTCTACAAGTTTGCAGGGGATGATGGGTAAGTTGTCCCAGTCAAGGATTGTGGTAAGAGATGTATTGAATAGGAAAGGAAGTAAATCAAATAAATAAATAAATGAATGAACAGTTAACAAATCACCAAAACTAAATTATAAAGAGTGATGGGAAAAAATGTTTACGAGGCCAGATAGAAAAGCAATTATTCTGTGGATTTTTTTGGCAAAGGTACAGAGCCAGCAAGCAAAATTGTTTAAGTCTTTCAAACAACATAATCTCCCTCTAGTTACATTGTTATCATTGACTTGGAGTCTAGACTTAACCAACATTGACTCAACTATAAGTTTTTCATTGTGATAAGCTGTCAGTGTACTTCTGATTCAAATCAGTGCACCTTTGCCACATTCCAGTAATTTGTTGAACAAAACCCCAAAGGAATCATCTGGACTAACACTGGGCAGTGTCTTTGGAAATAACTGGAGGCCGTCACGTCTAATGCTAGTGATCAAGTTAATACTCACCATGCACTAACCTGTTCAATACGGATATAAAAGTCTCATTTAAAGTCCCACAGAGACATTTGAGAGATTAAAGGGCTTTATCACCGACAGCACAAAAAACAGTTGCAGTCCAGAAGTAAACATTTGCCACAATTTAAAAAAAAAATTCCAAATTGGCGAAAGTGAAGTGGCAGTTCCAGGAACAACTTATTTATTCTTCCTGGCGTCACAGGTAAATGTGCTGAAATGGTCAATAGTTGTAACTTTACATGTTATTTCAAATGCTTTTATTGTAGAGAAAAAGTACATTTCTTCTCCTTCCCAGAGTATTAGCAATGGCAATACATAATTGCTTTATGGAAAATATGCAATGTTATTGTAAACAAATGAATTCTACACAGTACTGCAATTCAGTTATCAACAGTAGCATTGGACATCATACCCATATTAGGCCAAGAAAATTAAAAAGTTTGTTTCTCATCCTCACACGCGTCAATTCAGACCTGCTGTGTCGACCTTTTTTTCTGCTCATGAGGAAATAAAATGAAAAAAATAAAGCAAAAAATACACGATGATAGTGCGTAACACAGTGTTGTATAAAACAGAACGGTAAACAAAATAAAGTGACACTAACATTCCATTTTGAACTGTACACATGTTATATTAAACTGTGCCTTGCTGCACTAAAAGTGTTGCTATACAAAAATACTAAAGCAACACTGCTGTGCATTTATCTCTGCGTTCATTCCTGTTTTGTTTTCATGTTTTTTGCATACTCTTGTTGGTTCGCGCCACCGCATCATTTGCAACATGTCTAAGATGAGAAACAAACTTTTTATTTTTCTTGGCCTTAATGCTCTGTTGATGAGTTGAACATGGGGCATTTTGATCAGTAGAATCAGAAACTCTATTTTACAAAGATAAAAAACCCTGGAAAATTGATCAAAGGTTACACTCAATAGAAGTGTGAATGACAACATCCATAAGGCAAGCACATGTAACAAGGAAGAAACTGGGAAATTAGCCAGTTGACTGTCAAGTTATATAAATGTAAATCACGATATTCTCTTTCTAATCCAATTTGTTTCAAAGGTCAGTCCTGTAAAATTACCAATAAAACATAATTGTTGCTCCAGTCCTGCTATAAATAGAAAAAAAAAACTAGGTTTAACATTCACTCTGCCCGTGGCATGGAATTACGCTATAGTATAGGGTACTATTACGTGATTCCAATCACAGAAAACATAAGATAAAAAGGTGTGATAAACAGTCAAGGGTTAAAGGTTGAAATAGAAAGACATCTCTGTTAACAGAATGCATGGAAAGTAGATGGATATCTCGTAATGGAAACAATTCTTTCAAGTTAAAAATAGTTGAAAGTTCAAAGGTCAAGATTTACTATGGTGATATTGGCATACTGACTAGTGATGCCTTTGTGTGCAAGATGGTATCTTCTTTACAGATGACAGATTTTTTGTGTTAAATTACGTGTCTCCTCTGTGCAGGACCATGTTGGACACACTCCGAGATCAGCTGCTGGTCATCATCCAACAGACGTTTCTATTCACACGTGATCAGGCTGAGAAACTGTTCGTGGAGCTGATGTTGTGTGTTCGGAGAAGGGATTTGGTGAGTGCTGCAGGAATGTCTGCTTGTTCTCTGTCAAACAATCCCAGATCAGGCGTTATCTGTCACATTATTCTGAGAAAAAAGTCTTTTTTTATTCTTGAAATTTTTTGACATAAATGAAGTGTTTTCCTTCCCCATTCAATGATATTCAGTGAAGAAAAAATTAAGAAGAAAATTGTTTACCCATTAAATTTGCTCCAACTCAATCTTTGACAAGTTAGAGAGTGCATTTAAGAATTAAAAGTAGAAAGAAAGAGATAAAAAATATTGGTATAAAGATTGAAGTTAGGCATACATATGGTTTACCATAGTGATTCATATTTCTCTTGGCTATGTTGATCCATTTCTGTTTGACTAGAGATTGCCATGGTAACATAGTCGTAGAAATTGGATTAAATATGATATGTAAATCTGTGTTTCTATTCTGGCGCAGCCTTTTAATTCACCGCCATGGTTTGGCCCAAACCGGTTGTTATCAATGGCATTGTGGACCTGTCCACAGGGAATTGGAGTGAACAGGTCAACAAACAGACACTTCACAGAATAAAATATTGTGCATGCTATACATGTAGTTATGATGATAATGTTACTGTTCTATGTGCTTCTTATATAGAAGGTGCATTTATGTACTCACAAACAGTTTATCCAAGCACTGTCCCTCCATCATATATGATGGACATATAAATTCCTATACTTGGATATGAATTCCTATACTTGGATATAAATTTCTATACTTGGATCACAGTCCCTCCATCACGTAATGGAGGGAATGCAATCTAAGTATAGGAATTTGTATGTCCATTCGTGTGGACAGACAGACTTCACTTGAGACTGTTTGTATGTTTCATTTCAGATCACTGTATTTCGATTGGGCGACAACGAATCAGAGGACATTGACCTTTCCATATTAACAGCATTATTGAAATCCCAGAATTCCTCACCTTTAGACCAGCTACAGCTGGCACTGGCATGGGACAGGGTGGACATTGCCAAGAAACAGGTCTTCGTTTACGGAGTGGAGTGGCCTGTAAGTTGTTTTAAACTTGAATCATACAAGAACTTCAGATGATAAAATGTTAACAATTTTCAGAAGGCACCTCTACTGTTTCTTAATTTATGAAATGCAGGGGGCTTTGAATTGTAGTATGTACTCGCAATAAAGACAATGTGACAACAACTACAATCTCACCATAAGAAGCAAATTTCAGATGTAAGTTGTGTCTTTGGGATCTACGGTATAGATAGAGAATTGATGGGATGGCTATTTTTCCTTTGGACTATTTCATGCTTGTCAGTGTTGTATTATTGTTGATAATTCTAAGTGGATGTGATTGTATTATTAAAGCTGGTTTTAATTTTCCATTACCAAAGTTGCAAGCAAGTCCAACATATGTCTGCCGTCTTTACAACAGACCAGATAAATTTGTCACAATGTTCTTTTCTGTTCAGCAAATCTATGTGATATCTTGTCTCAACATTGATTTCACACATGTTTTTCCCTTTAAAAATTTATAGCTGTAAATACTTACATATATACTCTTTCATCCTCTATTTTTAATTTTGTACAACTCTATATTTAAAGAAACAATTTTCTATTTGAAAATGGTACAGTTGTAGCAGGTGTATATCTCTCAATTCTTTTATGCAAGGAATGTACCATGAATTCCTTAGATTTGGAATTTTACCCTTGTACTGTAGATGCATGGTGGTGAAATCCTATTTTAGTGAACCCAAATGATATTTCATTTGCCTTGAAGGTTTTTATCAGTTCACAGAGATATTCTTGTATCTATACTGTCACACAACTAAAGAACATTGTGATTCCAGTATATTTGTAATGGCTGTGGCCATCAAACCCTGTGCAAATAGAATTTCCAATCAATGGTTGTTTGTATCATGGTCCCTCTATCATGGGTGACCGTGTTTGTAAGCTCTCACTTGAGAGCATCAGTGCTTGCAGAACAGAACACCATTTTTCTTTTAATTTTCATCAATTCTGTTCACCTGTAAATTTGAGCTGTCTCTATTCGGCTGTGAAAAATCTAAATATCTATCAGGAAGACAAATTTTATTTATCGTATCACAGAAATTCCAAGGTTTAATAAATTTTAATCCTTCCTTGATCAAGACCACTGACAGAGCGTACATGTATACACATATCATCCTGCCATTGAATTGTCCTGTTTCTCGCTTTTTGACAAAGATATGCCACAACCAATCACAACAAATGGCAAAATCTTTGTAATAGATAGCCACGACGAAGATATGCCACAACCAATCACAACAAATGGCAAAATCTTTGTAATAGATAGCCACGACGAAGATATGCCACAACCAATCACAACAAATGGCAAAATCTTTGTAATAGATACATGTAGCCACTCTGATGTCTGTGTCTTATCAGTAGATCATTAATCAGCTTAGGAAAGATGCAATTCTTATAGCTAGCTGACATTGATGTACAATTTATCAAATGTCACAATTACATGTCAAAGCTATGGCACACTCAAAGACAGTCACATGACGATCCAGTTTCTCTTTTACCTAGGAAAATATCAATTAAGTCAGATGTAAGAAATAAATTTTGCAGGAATCTCTGACCCAGAGAAAAAAAATATATATCAAGGACATAAGTCTTCTTTCTGTGACAGGCCTGGTAATTGTCTATTGAATTTTGTATAGTGGCTGGAATCAAATAAAACTATGTGTGGGCGCAAATGAATTTTACATGAGAAGAGAAAAAAGATTCTCTCAAGACGATGAGCTCTGTTTCTGTCAATGTTGTCGCCAAAGTAGAAGGAAAATTCAACATATGTCTGCCTACTCACAACAGACAAGATAATTTTGTCTCAATGTTCTTATCTGTTCAGGAAAATCAGAATGTATACCGAGGTACAGTGTAAAGATAGACAAGTTTGTTGTTTGTCGTACTCAGAATTTTATTGAAGGAAATGTCAAATGAATAGAAATTTCTCTTTGAAATTCAAAAATTTATAGTATTTTATTTTGGTCTGTGTTTTTATCAGTTATCAACAGTTACAAAAATAGCAATTGATGGCCCTCAGGCTGCTTCTTGAATCATTCATCGCATTTGAATGTTTCTTGTGGGGAGACTGTCAGTTGCTCTTGGTTTTCTTTAAAAATCAACATTTGATAATACCACAAGGCAGTTGGAGACAAAGTCGTCACCTCTGAAGGCAGCTTTATCGGTAATTACAATCGATTTTAGCACATCTGCTCTCGCTGTGGTCGTTCAGTCAAGGAAAGTAGCACCATCATGGGAAATGCATCAGCTTTGCCAGGCAACCTACGTATTGCCCTGTCATATTCTAATGACAGCACTCTCACAATGAACAAGCCTTCAAGTACCGATCTCCTATTCATTGTATTTTTAACTCACGTAGCTCTGTTCACCTGACACCTCTGTTCAGCAGGTCAAGTTTCTATTTCCCTGCAAGCACCGTACAAGCTTTCAGCTTTGTGTTTGTGTGTGTGTTTACTTGAAAGGACAAAATCTTTCATTTTCTGATTATTTTGCAGTTGAAGCTCAGGCAGACAGATATGAGATGATTAAGTGAAATTCTCAATGCCCCTTAAATATCACACTGATATCAAATTCACCTCATAAAAGCAGCAAATGAAACCAGACAATGCTTGTTTGTATGTCATACCTTTATTCTGAATCATATCATACAAGTGAAAAGTGCAGACATCAATGATTGAGACTCAACAACTTCAAATCCAGAACAAACATTCTGACTTGAACAAATAGAACTCCAACCCCGATAGAATCTTTCAACCTGTATATATTTACTGTACATACTACAGCTGTATATCATAAACGGCTCTTCACCCTTAGAGGCATTGACACAGTTGTTTGTGTAGTCAGTCTTAGTAAATCACACTTGTTGTTTTTAATTACCTGAAAATGATACTACTTCATTGCACATCTGCTTCTCAAAATTGTGCAGGCTGTCAGATAGCTGTTCTCAGCCAATCAATAGGCCAACTAATTTACGTACAGGTTATATCTAACTAAATTGGATCAACTAACAATCTGTTTAGGAAAACATTGTCTGCTGTCTGATCACCCTTACCAATAAATCCATCAAGTAATTTATGTACAGGCTATATCAAATACACATTTATGTTCAACAATAAATGAGTTTGTCCTTTGGTAGTTCAAGGACAGTCAGTTGAACTTTGTCATCAGTGTTGAATTAAATTGGTAAAGTCCTCAAAGGGGAACAGGTGTTCCACATTGACTCATCCATGTATGAATATTGTTAGAGGATTGAGATTACACGACAGAGTATGTGGATATGCAAAGTATCACTGCGTGTTCCATTATGTCGTATTAGACTGATGGGACTTGCTTGTATAGTGGATTTCATTCTGTTAGTTTGGCCAGGGAGAAACAGATATCATCAGTTGGATTTTATTTGTTCATTTACTTGGTTGTTCCTTTCACTTTCTCTGTGTAGAACCGGCAACTAAATTGTTTCATAGGAATGGCGTGACCTACTTGTACATACCAAGCAGTGAGATGAAAGTGTACACATCGCTGTATCAGTATGTACAGCACTGTGTTAATCAACGGTGTAGAGTTGTTTTGTGTCACTTTCAATTTGTGCAGTGACTTCTCATTTTGAGAAGGTACTTCCAATGCCAGGCAATTAGTCTGCCAACATATTGACATAGCTTGCCTTGCTATACACACATTCTGATACTGTAAATGGGTCAATTTGCTTCCTGGATGACCATTGTAATGTCAGAATAATAGACAAACAACTGTATAAAAACATGAATAAATAATGAAATAGATAAATCAGAATTGATCACAATAATAAGGAAAAAGTTGCTCCTCAAACCTTTTCAACATTGTGATTTCATTTTCCCAACTCTTAATTGGATGGATGGACCTATATACGGAAAATTGGGGGTGAGAAGGTCAGATCAGAACAGCATAGGAACTACTTTAAAAGAGACACAATTATAACATAGAGATACAAGTGATCAAGAGATGCTGATATTTTGCATGCCAGATCACAGCACAATAAAGTTGCAATGTCTATATTTTTTTGACAGGAAGGTGCTCTTGAACAAGCCATGATGGATGCACTTGTATTTGACAGAGTTGAATTTGTCAGGCTGTTAATGGATAACGGTGTCAACATCCAGAAGTTTTTGACTTTCTCCAGGTTAGAGGATCTCTACAATGCTGTAAGTTGATGAAATCATTCACAGAGTGCTTGAATCGAAAACCCAAGAATCATTAAAGTAAAACTTCTTCCCTGGCGAATGGAATCACAAATGCTTATCTTGATCGATAACTGAAGTAAGAAAAATAGAAGTACCGAAACACTTCACCTGAATAACATCACGCCACATCTTCCCAAGGAGAGAAATCAGTGCTTACCTGAGGATGCTTTAATAGTAAATAAATACAAATGTACCCCTCAAGATGATGCTTAATTGCCCTACCACATCGGATGGCCCCAGTATTTTTTCAGTTTTGCCCGTGAAAACCAATCAGTATTTGTTAGAATACCGGTATTTGTACAAGAATATCAGAAAATTTATTCTGTTTGAATTGTGTAATTTTCTGTTGTTTTTGAAAGCCATTTATCCTGGTGTGCAATGTGATCTAGTCATTTAAACAAGATTGTAACCTGTGATTTTTTTTCCATCACTAATGTGTGTCTTTGTCCTTCCTTTACCAAGGTGGGTCCAACATCCAGACTGCATTACCTTGCAAGAGATTTACAAAAGGTATGAAACTAGCAAGACAGTTTCTTTATTATGTTGTCATTACAAAATAAGAAAAACAAATATAGTGATTGATTCATTATATTTTAGCATGTTTTAGATATCACTGTGCATTGATCCAGTTTGCATGTAGTGGAATGTCATTTGCCTATTAAGCCATTATGCATTCAGGCAAACCTCGTACCTGGATTCTCAGCCATTATGAAGACTATCACGTTACTGATTGCACAAAATAATACGATCTGATCTCCTTGATGCCATAAACCAAATAATTGTATTACGTGTACATGTACTAGATGTGTGTAGTTAGATTATGGTTTCTAAATCCAGTGAGCCCAGTCTAAAGGTTATTGTGTTCATGTCTATTAAGACATATTTATCTACATCCTGTCTGTAGCAATTTTGTTTTAAATTATGCTCTGCTGATATCTCTGAGTAGTGCCGTCTTTTTGAAAGTAGTGTGCCTGTACTGACGGTTCCTGAAAACCCTGTTGAAATCTTATCAAAATCTGATCTTAGAGTTCAGTGTCTTGCAAAGTATGATAAAAAAATGAAGAGAAAAAAATTCTTGTACGATGATGAATTTGATTCTGATTTCTCTTGAGAGTGCATTTCTATTGTAAGGAATTCCATATTAAGCTGATTTTAAGGCATAAAAGTTATATTGTATCCATTCTGAATGCATAATTCATAACATGATGTCTTCATCTTGACAAGCAAACCTCAGTTGTCAGCGGAAATTTAGCCTGTCAGTTTAACTCAGAGGTTTCAGTGGAAGGATTCAACTTTACTCTGCCCACTTTATCTCCAAACGTTGAGGCTCCGACATAGATCAAATCATCCCAGCGTTTAGTAGACACAAACAAATCAAATTCAAAAAGGAAATGAATGTGACTGCTTGTTATAGTGTGAGATTTCAAAATAGAAATGCCACTCATTTGTATTTGAGTTAATTTCATTGTGACATCAATAGTAGAATCTTAATTTCAGATAAAAGAGATGAATAATGGTAAATTCTGATGTAATATGCAATATAAATTGTCACACCTTTGATGCATCACTTAACAGTGCCTTGAAGGGTATGTGCAAATCATTTTGTGCCTTTTAAGTGCACTGACCCAAGAATTAATCCTTCATGGATTGCGCGATGTAAGAATGATATAAATCAGATTTCCATGTGCGGAAACCCATCGCATATAGGATGGAAAACCTATTACTTTTATACTTTTATTTATTTCATATTGACTTATAAACTTTGCAAAGATCAGTCATTTAAAATGTCAAAAGAAAAAATGATAAGAACAAACTTGTGTCCCTCTTGTGATGAACAATGGCTCTGTCTGGTTATTCTTCCACAGAATGTTCATAGTTACTCACGTTACACCTTGATGGATATTGGCTTTGTGGTGGAGCATTTGATGGGTGGGGCATACAGGTCCCTGTACACCAGAAAGAAATTCAAAGCGGTGTACCAGACTTGTATGAAAAGCCAAGGTCTCAAGGTAAGTAGCAGTGTGAATTGATATTATTCCTACTGTCATTGTAATTAAAAAAAAAATGAAAAGATTTACAAAAATATAAACCAAAAATGTTTTTAAATCACTCAAGATTTATTAAAGGCCAAGTTCTAGCTTTCGATAACTTCTGCATTATTTTTTTTTTATGTTGATTACCGTTTCTTATTCGACTCCACAAAGCATATTGAGAACACAATATTTAGCTTGTCAACTTAGTCAGTACATGTGTAGACTGCATTATATTATTGGCCATTGAATTCTGGTCTGGACTAGAATTTAACACAAATAATAACAGTGCATTTTTACACATACATGTATCGATGTTGTTCTCAACATACTTTGGGCAGTTGAACAAGAAACACTAGTTGACATTAAAAATAAAAAAATTGAAATATGCACGTTGGTGGCAGGTTCTGTTGCTAAACATTCTCTCAGAATGTATCTATTCTTGTCTGTCTTTTACATGGTGAGATTTATAGAGACTTATGAATTTGACTCTTTGCCTACTCTTGTTCCTTAATCCTCTTGGTGTAATCTTGGATTTTCTTGTAAGTTATCCTTCCAATTTTCTCGTAAATCTTGTATTTACCTCTTTCCATTTTCTATCTCGATTTCCTCTTTCATCGTCTTTTAGAGACATCATCAAAACTACTCAATAAATCAGGTTGGTTGTGCTGTCAATATATGGTATTGTAAAATTCCCTGCAGTATTAAAACACTCAATGTAAATGTAGATGTGTGTATAGAGATAGCAACTACTCATGCTGTGTACATAATTCTAATCTTTCCTATGCATGATTCTTTCCATGTCTTTTTTGTCCTCATTTGGGATTGAGTATTGTCAATTATATAGCTTTTTGCATTTTCAATGTTCCTACTTATTAGTTTTCAAAGCCATTGTGATATCTGTTCATCCTAAGCTTTGTGTCAGCTGAACTAAACTGTGTGTGTCTCTGTTTGCATATTCTCATCGTTTTATGCAAAATGCAGAATTTTTGAATTAACCTGATTTTATTGCATATTGTTGCCATTTTGACTAACAGAGTTTACTCTGAAATTATACAAAAAAGTAGACATGTGTGACAATGTTTGTATCACAGTTGAAAAGGAATTCAAAGTAAATTGAATAGTCAGGGAGCCACCAAATTAATCAAAAACTATCGTTAAGAATTTGAATATTTAGAGTGTGCATACAATGTCTAATGTAATACAAGTTTAAGGTTGCATGGTATAGAGTTTTAGATTTCATGAAAAAGAGTGAACTATAAATTATATACAGGTAGGTTGTCTGACAGGCAAAGCAGTCATTCGTTAGTGAAGACTACTATTTTCAATTATTTCAGTTCTTTACTTCAGCTAAAATTGAACTTGAAGTATGACTTACTCATCTTTACAGTGCTCAAGTCTCTCACTCTACAAGCTAGACTACATTTTCTGCAGTCAAGTGTCACTTCCAGATTTTGAACAGTTTGAGAAGGTCAAAGGGTTAACTTTTCATTGTTTAATAATAAATGAAACATCCGAAGCTATTTTAGCTGTACTAGTGAGATATAGATAACGGAATCTTAACCAATGAAACATGACTATCTGAATCGCAGATTGTCGCCTCACATTTGTCATTGGCTGGTGAACCTGAAGCTCGAGTGAACAGCAAGACAGAGACATTTACATATCCATTCCAAGAACTCATGGTCTGGGCAGTGCTGATGAAGAGACACAAGATGGCGCTGTTCATGTGGCAACAGGGCGAGGAGGCCATGGCCAAGGCCCTGGCAGCCAGTAAACTGTACAAAGGGATGGCACATGATGCAGAGCATGATGAGATTGAGGTGGATACAGCATCAAAGCTCAGAGAGTATTCTAAGTAAGTAGGCCATTAGTCATGCTGCCCATGTCCTTGTCTGTACACATCTGTATCATCAAAGCTGTCTTGAGTCAACTCAGTGCATCTCACTATATTGATTAGTCATATCACCATGGATACTTGCAGCATTATGAACTGCATGTAGGTCACAATGGAGAGCAAAACTCTATAGTCTTTTAATAGATACAACCTACATATATAGTGATGGGTAAATTGCTCAAACCTAATAAAACCGCAGTCTGGCAAATCGATCAGTACATCACATTGAAACAATGTCCAATGAGCAAGTTTTCTTGTATATTGCATGCATCCCATTGTCAATCATATATACATAATATATAAATATGTGTGTGCGTACCGTTATGTGTGTGTGTGTGTGTGTACTGGTATGTGTGTGTGTACAGGTACATGTCCCCATTGGTTTGTGGTTTATTACAGCAAAAGTAACAATAATATACCTGTAAATGCAGTCAATGCTTTATCCTATTGTGTCATACACATATGCTTTTGATGACAATTTTTTTTCTTAACATTTCAGTGAATTCCAGAATTTGGCATTAAAACTCCTAGAGCAGTGTTACCATGTGAACAACCACCTGACCCAGCAGCTGTTGACCTATGAACTCAAGAACTGGAGTAAGTTGACCTGCCTTAGCCTTGCAGTTACTGCCAATCACAAGGAGTTCATAGCTCATCCCTGCTGTCAGACACTACTCAATGATATGTGGATGGGTGGATTACAAATGAGAAAGAATACAGATCTCAAGGTACAAGATTATATACTTCTAACCTGCTCAATAAATCCCTCTTATTTTCTTTGTTAGGTTCCACTCAGCGTCGGTAAGAGGGCACTGTTGTATCTTTTGATGAAAAGCAAGCTTATATGTTAGAGGAAATTAAAAATTTCACGATGAAAATTTTAGCTGCACCTGTAAAATATGCTGTGTTTAATGAAATGATTTGATTAAAGTTTCTTTGCATGAAGATGTCAAATGTAATCAGGTGAGAGTTCAGTGTCATTCAAAATGGCTTATAGCCTTGTGTCTAGGAACTAACATACAAAGACAATACAGTCACTGAATCATTACATGTATGTATTGATATTGTAAAGTTACTAGTTTTTACACAAATCTCTGTAAGGTGGATGATTACACAACAGCAAGAATATCGTAATTTCATTATAATTGTGCATATTGTATGTAGAAGTGAGTACACAAAAAATGTGGTTACTGAGATATTAAAACTTGGGATTCAAATCTTACTTTTTGAAGTACCTGAAATGCATCCTTCATGTGTGTTAGATTTTTGCAGTTCACATCACTCTACAAGAAACTTTAGCGATCTAAGAAGTCAGTAGCTGATATTTAAGGATTGCGGGGGCTTTGTCATTTTCATTCAATTTGGAATTCTGGAAAATTCCTTTCCCAATCACTTGTAAATGAAGGCATGAGTGTATTTCTGACCAAGCGATGAAGGTGTATAATAATACAATAATAATTTTATTATTATATAAGACCAAGAAAAGATTAAAATCAAGAAAAACTGTTGTGTTGGCATTTTTCACTGGGGACTGTAGAGGAAGACATAATCTTGTTATTTTATCCAGAAATCTAGCATGTGACACAACCTTTCAAAATGCCAAAATGAAAGTCTGGCATGGCGTAACCCTTTGCACCCTAATTTGGGTGTAAATTCTCCACATGATAACATGGGTACGGGGTCATTGGGTTGTAGAAACAAATTTTGACAGATGTCGCCTGGTACAGCATAATATATTATTGTTTGTTTACTCACTTGGATATGTTGCCAGGCGTCATGTTAAGGTGATGCAAGACATGAGAGTTGAGGTGAAAGTTGTAAACTATGGCCTGCTGCCCATGTTGTTCTCAGAAAAAAACTCTCAGGGTGGTCAAACACTGGCCACAACATTTCCAGAAAAATATATCATACATATAAAAGGAAAAAAAAACCATGAAAGACATCCTCGTTCAAGCAAAAATCAAATGCCAAGTAATGAACGCGTGATTTTACAGGTTTTTCTGTCACTTTTTTTTTACTTCCGTGTTTATGTAGCCCTAAAAAGTTTAGAGTCGGCAGGTGAAAAATAGGGTAGGTCGGTTTATCGGAACAGCACAGGTTTTTTTGGTTTCGGCTTAACTGCAGTTCAGGGTAGTAGTGTTAATTTAAACAAATGGGGTAAAAAGTTGAGATTTTAACAAAAACGATGTGGTGAAAACTCAGTTTTTCTCCAAAGTTTTCATAATTATTGTAAGAAAGCTGTAGACAGTGAGGAATTGTAATTTTTGGCGGTCAAAATATCAGTCGCTGAGTTGTGTTGTGCCTTGCGCTTTTATACATTAATACCTGAAAACATGGGTTGTAAACTAAAGTGTGAGTGACCATTTGCCTGACATAAATAGTATCATGGAAAGTATATTTGATATATCATGATATTAATGTTGTATATTTCCCATTTTAGGTGATCATGGGAGTTTTACTCCCTCCAACCATAATGACTTTAGAGTTCAAGAGCAAAGAGCAGCTTCAGTTGATGCCTCAGACGATTGAAGAACATTATCAAGACTTGCAAGAAACTGTTGACAAGACGTCCATACATGATGACATGGAAATGGATGTGAGTAGCTTAACATAATACGATTGTCATGTTCAGACTTGTCATTTCAACACAGAGGATGAAAAAAAGCTACCACAAACATACTACTTTATGCATAATGTCAGGTACATGTACTTGCATGCAAGTCAGAAATCACAGTCGGATGACAATATATGTAGAAAGTCACAAACAAAATAATAATTCAACTGGGCTTGAAAAGATTTAGGAACTGTAACACAGCTTCTGCTTTTATGCTGTATTTACATAACAGGGATAACTGTTGAGTACATAATCATATGTAAGATGGCTGAAAAAATTAAAACAGTACTCGGAGTAAACATCTTGAGATATTTGACTTCTAACTTTGAATTAGCCAATTGTAATAACGGTAACCTAGTTCAAGAAGGCATAGGTGTTTGTAAGCTGATGTACCCATACTTTGTTTACTTTATGTGTGTGATGTCAATAAAGGATCTCATCAGTGACGAGAACAGGAAAATGATGGCTGCTGGTATCACTAATGTTGGTCAGAAAGCCGCCATGATTCTTGGTGTACCAAGCTCTCCAGAAGCAGAAGAGACCAACAAGAAGAGTGCACTGAAGTCTCGTAAAAAAATCTATGAATTCTACAATGCTCCGGTATCCAAGTTTTGGTCACACAGTGTGAGTATGAAATTTAATTCACTTTGAAGTTCATTTATCTTGCCATTTCAAAAAAGGACAAGAAACGTGCATTTATTTATTGTCTATTGGGATACGTTTGGTTGGTATATGTGTGTGTGTGTGTGTGGGTGTGTATATACACACACACACATATACATATATATATATATATATACATATATATATATATATATATATATATATATATATATATATATATATATATATATATATATATATATGTATGTATGTATGTATGTGTTTGTGTGCGTGTGTGTGTGTGTGTGTGTATGTAGTTATTATTTATTAACATGTGGATATCTATCTGTCCATCCACTAAGATAACTTGAAAACCAAAACAGACAATAAAATTTTCCAAATTTTAAGTTGGATAAAATTTTGTCTTCATGCAAATGTACCGGTAATTTACTGCATCTGGTGGTCGGATTTTGAAACAATAAATTGCTATGGAAAAATGGCTAATCAGTTTCTAATTGGCAATTCAGTTCAAGTGATATCAGCCAAAATGGCTAATGATTTTGAAAACCTACCACTAACACTGACTTCCAGATGAGAATGCGCATATTGTAACCTGTACCGGTACTGGATGGCTTACATTTATAACTCAGCACTTCTTTTCTTATGTTTGGGAACTAAAGTTTAATTTTTGTTACAGATTTAAAGGGAAAGAATCACTTGGTTTTACACATTAATGTCATCTATTTGGTAAATTGTAGTTCTGTTACATAGTTCAGCACTAAAAGATAGCTAGCATACCCACAAGCCACTATCAAACAGAAGAGATAAAGATAACCATGTCATCATTAGGAGTGTAGAGTAAAGTACAGCAGAGTGAGGTTACATTTGAGATTACACCAATATTGAGTTATGTCATATATGACACATTGTTATACTTGTACATCTTCATTATTTTAGTTCATGGGTGATTTTGAATATGCATTCCATTTTTTCTTCACACGAAACACCGAAAGAGAGAGACTTTACCCTTTAATATTTCAACTTTCCCTTCGTTTTCATCATTCCTACCACAGCTGTCTCCTTATGGCATTTCCTAGTACAGCCCAGTACAGTTTTGTTCCTAACACTATTTATTAACCTGAATTATATTATATCATGCTACCATGCGCCATTCTGATTGGACGAGAGCTTATTCCACCGATGCTAAAATATTGTTTTAGCACTGATAGCAGTGGTAAAACGGGCCCCTAAACCAGCATTTTTGGAAAATTTCCCACTCGCTGCATTTGAACGTACCCATCTAAACCATAGACCCTCGCGAAAAACCGAAACAGTCCGCTTTGTTTCAAAGAAAGAATACCGAATTTTGATACACAGATAAAGTGTGGGTCTGTAACTCACCTCTTGGTGAAAATAAGTTGGGATCGATGATAAAATACATCTCTGAAGCAGCACACTGTGATGTAGACGAATTATTGCATTGAGGCGATAGCGCACCGTGCACTTTTCTTGATATTGCGGGAATCGAGACGTGATATATCCTACCGCTCTTTAAAATGAAGCTAGTATTCGTTCACACACTAATAAATTGACACTTCCTCACAGTAACGGTATGTCAGATATTCTTTACCAAAGTTTGGGCTGTAACAGACCAGGGTGTCCTAACGATGTAGACCAAGAAGTTCAAAATAACAATGGGAAGACTCCTGGCGACTGCGACAAAATTTGACATCAAATGCTGCGAACAATATCAGCGTCCAGCTCTCGCTATCAGCGTCCAGCTCTCGCTGCATCGGGCAACACACACTGTACAACTGTTCATCACAATTGCAGTCATCGTACGTCTGGATTATTTCAAAACTGCACGTTTTCTGGTACTCCGAATTATCCATCAAATATAGATCCTGTAAACTTCACTGTACCACCTCTGAATGTCGCGACGGTCGACGTATACCGTATACGCGTAAGCGGTACAGAAAGAGACAAATCTATTTTTAGTATGCCAAAAAAAACAGGACTATTGTTCATATGTAAATTTACAAAAAAATTGTTACTTTTTCTTTTGATTTAAACTCTTGACCTGTTTTCTGTGTCTGCATCAGGTATTTATATGATAGTCTTCGCGTTGCATGCGAATAAAATGCAATGTTGATGAACGTATGCGTATTTATCGTACGATACTGTGTGCGTGTACGTAATCCCAACATAAAAATGTTCGGTCTCGGGCGCAGAATTTCCGACGATCGATCTCTCACACGTCCATTTTCTGCATTTGGGGCTTAAAGTGACGAAAATATTCAAATAAGACAACAAAGACACACAAGTTGATATAATATACCGGTAATAGCAATAACCCCCTTCGCAGTCGGGTATACACTCGATTTTGGTACAATTCGCTCCATATAGCACTCGCCTATCGGCTCGTGCTATATGTCGCGCATTGTACCAAAATATCGTGTATACCCTCCTGCGGCGTGGGTTATTGCTTAAATAATTCTTCGGTAAGATGTCTTTTGAATAATTACTATGCTGATATGTCAGCAAGGTCAGCACTGTACATTGATTCAAACTTAAAGGCTAACTCATCCACTCCATCCACTTCCAGACAATGATGACAGCATAAACCTTGAGATCATGGATCTCAGCTGTTTGAATGTTGCAAAGAAAGAAATATTGCTTTCCATGAAATCTGTTCTCTTGGACTCTTGCCTTAGGCAATTCATTGATCATGAACAGTCTATACCGTTAATCTGTTTGTCTGAATTCACCAACAGTAAAAAATATTGATATATTGATGTAAATCTTGCCTGTTGAAAAAAAGAATTACTGAGAAAAATAATTTATGTCAATAGTAGATAATGAATCAAGACCACTAATTTGCATGCTCTATCTTGCTACATTGTTAGCCAATAAATTTCATGGTTGAGAAATTGTTACATTTTCTTCATTGATAGATTGAACAAAAGTGATTCATAGCTGACACCCTGAGGATGTGAAATAGTTGAGTCCACCTTGACTTTTCTGTTTATTCATTGAAGTCTCTCTATGTATGAATATACAATACGTAATTTATTAAGACAGGCGGCATCATGGCCCAGTACAGTGGGTAGGGTACCACACTCGCAATCAAAGGATGATGAGTTTAAGAGTCAGGTAGGGCCAGAGTAGTGGATTCAGAGAATGGTGTTGTGCTCTTAAGCAAGGCACTTTGCTACTCATTATCACATGCCAAGTTTGTAATCTCTCGACAAAAAATACAGGATTTATCCTCTGGTCATTCTATCATTACAACTTGCCTGTGTGGCCATCAATTTTCATGGGTTAGAACTTTTTTTTGTGTTGATCTTCGACGTGCTCATCAATGTAAACAAACAACATGGCAGTCGGTATTTCTCCTGCAAAGGAAAGTTTGTGTGTTGTGAACATTTTGTAACAATCACTTATAATGATTAAAGTCTGACAATTATATCCACTTGAGTCCTTGTGTTTTTAGTTTTGTTGCAAGTGGGGAAGTTAGTATTCATATATCTAGACCTGAGCACCCAGACTTTGGTAGCAGGGAAGTAATGTCATGCTGTAGACATACAGTTTCTACTGCAACAACATGGGATCAAGTGCTGCATTCAGGAAGCATGCGAGTCTCCAAAAGTTGTGTTATGAAATCAATATTTTCATAGACCGCGTCAATAGTTATCTGAACAATGAAAACGCAAAGATTGTAACCTTGTGTATTACGAAGGAATTAGTCGTAAGAATTTTTTGAAACAACAAACTTGCAGCAGGGTTCATTAAAATCATAATTGCAATAACCATGATAACAGTCAAGTGCAACTGGCTGGAGGGACCAACTTGACAGAATATGCAGCATTTAGATTCAGTTGATGTGTGTTTGTCAAAATAACATAACTTTGTCTCAGATAAAGTTTTAGGCCTATGTTATCTTTCAAATCATGTATAAATTCTTGGAAGGCACATGTAGACCAAGGGATTGTCTGGCATTTGCTCTGAACATGAACGCAATTTCTCATTCACGCAACCAAGGACTACAAAATGAGACAACTTGTGTACGGCATATTGATGTAATCCCATAGGTAGTTCAACAGTTTAAACATCGAATCATTTTGGACTTTCCTTTTATTTTGCAAAAAATACCAAATTCTGAGCTTGTGTATGTGATAAGTATGTTATTACCTAATATTTTTCTTCATTCAGCTCAGAAAATACTTGTAATGACCATGTCGCCACAAGTCGCACAGTCATCACATCACAAGTATTTTCCTGCATTGAATGAAGAAAAATTCAGTGAATTATATCTTATTGCTGTATGGTTTAATGATGAGTACTTCATCCTGTAAATGAGCTTCTTACCCATTTGATGCTGGTGTGAATAAAGTCAAATTACAACAGAATAAAATAAGAAGTCTAATTTAAGTCAGCAGAATGGTACAGTTACTTCCCAGTATGTTTTTTGCCAAATGAAGAATTTCCACTTTTCTATTAATTTCAGATGGCATACATGGTATTTTTGATTGTGTTCAACTATGTAGTACTAGTTCGGATGGACGAAATGCCAAACTGGCCAGAATGGTATGTCATAGCCTATGTCATCACCTTTACCGTTGAAAAGACCAGGGAGGTAAGCTACTCTTCTTCCTATTGGTAAATAATGTCAGTCATTTGATTTGAATAAGCCAATCAGGGGTCAGATGTATTATGTGTATGTTTTGAAATAACAGAAACTTGATGTAATGTGCTAGACTTTAGGTGATGATATACAAGAAGTGCCAAAATTGATTTGTTTCTTGAGTTTAATGTTCTTTATTTATTGATAACGAGTACATTTCTAATTTACTCAAAAATTCATAGGAATTGCACCAAAAAAAGTCATTGAAGGTATCTCTCTACTGTACTGTGCACTGGATCATTGCTCTCAGTTCATCATGGCTTTTAGATTACAATTTACACATTTCACAGCACTCTGCATATTCCACAGTATGTTATCCGATCATGCAATGTTCATCAGGCAAAGTGCCATCGAGTTCTTCATAACATACATGTAGAGAGCTTGGGTAACTTGATTTCTGCCAAGTAAGATTTGAAGTAACTATTGTTTGAATAGAAGAAATTAAGATACAGGCTTCTGGAAGGGTGACCCAGGGGCACGGTGACAGATTTTTGTTACTGTAACTCATTTTGACTTGTTCCAGTGATTTTACACCTGTACTTGTATATTTTAAAGGTAGAATGTGCTTCATCAGGTACAGACTTTCAGATCCTCAAATTTTTACAAAATCTTTTATGTTTACTTCATGTTGGGCTCACTTTAAGCTCATGGAGTGAAGTAAGTTTTTCTTGTCTTATTGTTTGTCAAAATCAGAAAATAAATTTTTCCCTGCGAATTAATGTTGGGATGGTGGCCATTTTGCATTTAAAGTGTCAGTGAATGTTTATTGGTAATTTGTTCCTCAGATACCAAAATTTGCCTGGTAGCCTGTCATTTTTCTTTGAATTTGAAAAAGAATCGTTCAAAGTTTTCTCAATGAAAGCTTTAGCAAAACCTTTCAGTTTTGAGAACCACACTACCTTAATCCAGCAAGCTCTTATCTTTGAACCCACTTTACAGGTATACTATGGACATTAGTTTCAGTCCTTTAGACCATCGTCCAACAGACTGATTTATTTCTTTGTTTTCTTCCAGTTATTTACTAGTGTGCTCTCATGAAGTAAACAATATTTCTGAATGTGTATTTTTATTTCCTTTTTCCCGTTCAGTTGTTTCTCTCAGAAACTGGCAGCTTCAGCACCAAAGTAAAAGTATTTTACAGTGATCATTGGAACATAGTGGACACTTTTGGAATTTTATTTTTCTTTGCCGGGATGGTAATAAGATTTATCCCATCAATCCTACCACATGGCAAGGTTGTTTACTGTGTGTCCACTGTGTTTTGGTATATAAGATTGCTGGATCTATTCAGTGTCAATAAATACCTTGGACCATATGTAACCATGATGTCCAAAATGGTGAGTCTGTTAATTTCTTTCCTGTTTTGAACTAAAACTGCAAACCTTCTATAGTGTTGTTTCAGATTACTTCATGTACCGGTACATCTAAATCCTACGACTTTGCAAGATTAAAATTGATATGGAAAGTCTTTTATAAAACTTCGATATATGCATGATATGGACAGGACTAGTGTTTAAGGTAGAACGCGCCTCGGGGACAGATATTCAGACTCTCAAATTTTTACAATTCTGATACACCACTTGTTTGGGGCTCAATTTAAAGCTCTATGTCAAAGAAAACTTTTAAGCAGCCTAATTTTTTGAAAATCAAAAATTTTATTTTTCTCCATAGAGTAAACACAGGGATGGCATCCATTTTGAATTTTAAACATCGTTAAATCTTGGGTTGTTTCTCTAGTACCAAAATTTGCACTGTGACCCCCGACTTTTATTCTTGATTTTGAAAGACAATGGTTGAAAGATTCCTTAAGGAAAATTTAAGTAAAAGTTTAGTCTTTCACTTTCAAGGCGCATACTACCTTAATCCATTTTTTAGCTCATATTTGGTATGTATATAAATACTAAAAAGAGCTTATATGGTGAGTTGGTGGTGTTTGTATGTATGTATGTATGTACGGATGTATGTCTGTCACACACAAAAGCTCCCGAACCGCCGCACCTACCATCACAGTATTTGATGTACAGGTAGACCCAGGGGTTGAGATGTGACGTTGTTCAAATGAACATGTCAGTGTCAAAAATATGCAAATTAGGTAAGAAAAAGGGGAAATCCTGCAAATGTGCGGGAGTGGTGGCATTAACTGAAACAGCCAACACATCTGAGTTGGAGATTCTGTAATCTCTTACCTATTTGTATGCAGTGTACCTATTATGTGTAGGAGTGGTAGCAGTGACTGAAATAGACTGACCTTGAGTCATTTCCTGTCATTGTTCATGAACTGATACATATTGGCAGACCTGCTGAAACCATGAAGGACTGTTTTGAAACATTCCTTTGCTAAGCCTGTTCCTAAAGTTGACCTCCAGTACCTAAAGTTTCAAATCTTATTTACTTTTGTCATTCTTGTTTTTCTGGTTTAAATATTTCTTGTTGGACCAATTCAAACCAAATATGAGCACACTGTCCTTGACAGTATTTTTTAACCCATCTGTTTAGGGGCCCAAGCCGACCGGTATTGCTCGAGTTCTTCTATTTCCACTTCTTCCTCCTCTTCTTCTTCTGCCGTTTCTTTGTCCACCTAGATCTCTTAAACGGCTAAACGGAAACTTCTCAAACTTGCAGGGCTAAAGGGTGTCACTTAGTACTCGTGCACCTGACCCTACAAATTTCGATTGGTCACGTGACCTAGTGGCCATATTGGATTTTCCAAAAACCTAAAAATGGCTTCTATAGAATACCCAGGGGTCTAGTCGATTTGAAATTTTTTGTATAGCAAGTATGGCCTAAGGTCTTAAGAATTTGCAAATAAAATCGCATGCGGTCACGTGACCTTGGCTGCCATATTGGATTTTTGAAAAATACCCATTTAATCTTTAAAAATCTTCTCCTCCAGAACCAATGCACCGATTGAACTGAAATTTTACTCATGTCATCCTTAGAGTAATCTCTTTCAAGTTTGCAAAAGCAATTGGATCGGTCACGTGATTTGGCCGCCATATTGGATTTTCGAAAAATACCAATTTAATCTTTAAAAATCTTCTTCTCCAGAACCAACGCACCGATTGAACTGAAATTTTACTCATGTCATCCTTAGAGTGATCTCTTTCAAGTTTGCAAAAGACATCTGGATCGGTCACGTGATTTGGCCACCATATTGGATTTTGAAAAATACCAATTTAATCTTTAAAAATCTTCTTCTCCAGAACCAACCCACCGATTGAACTGAAATTTTACTCATATCATCCTTAGAGTGATCTCTTTCATGCTTGCAAAAGACATTTGGATCTGTCAAGCGGTTTGGCTGCCAAATTGGATTTTGCCTAAAACTTATGTTTACCAGTAAAACCAACAGTAACTATGAAATCCTGTTCAATTTCCTTCTTCACAAGAAGCAAAAGATTTTACCAAGCTCAAATTTTGCACATATTATGATCAGCGGAAGAACTTGAAACCATGTTAACCGCTTGGGCCCCGCCAATGCTGCTTGCTATTGTCATTTGGCTGCTAACATTGAATAATTGAGGTAGGCCAGAAAATGTTCAACACCCTTTGGTATATCAATGCAGCCTGAAGGAGACACAGCGGAAAACAATATTAAGAAACTTTCAAATATTTTACAAATGAATCACGTTTTGGTGTTTTATCTACCATAATTGAAAAAGTAGCAACTTCCAGCACCAGCTGACCTCTCTATCAAAAGTTTGTAATGTCACGTATGATGTATGACCTGCAGCTGTTTGTGTTATTCAAGCTGTGGCTCACGCCCCTTAAGATTTGTTGATCTGCATATTTAGAATCATTGTTGCTGGCCTCATGAGGTTACCAGTGATAACCACATTATGACCAAAGCAAATACATTTATTTTAATACCTGATTATACCACATTATGGCGGTACACACCTCAAAACTGAAACTTAAAAGCTTCTGCTCAAATTTTCCTTAAATTCCATATATTACCTGATTTTGTTTAATTTGAACTTAATACTGTTGTTTAGTAAAAAAGCCATAATACCCAAATCATTAAAAATTATTTTTGGTATCCATTTCTAAAATATTATATTTCATACATAAAACGCTCGAAATACAGGTCCTCAGAAAAAATCTGAAGTCATATTGGCCTTGAAATGGTCACGTGACATGACGTCATGCGAGGCCATCAGTGCAGTGTGCAGTGTCGATGTCACGAAATGTGTACGACGATACGGTACAGTGTCTTGTAGGTATCAGTGAGTCGGAGAGCCCGCATACCTGATTCGGCTAGGCTCTACTATGCTGTGAAGATCAGTGGAGATACACGAATCAACCTGACTCCATTACGAAATTAGTAATCCTGCGATACAAACAAATATGGTCAAGAGAAAAAAACTTTCACAGATCGTTTTGTTGGTCTTTCAAATTATCAGCAAAATGATCAACAAGGAATGAAGGTTCACGGAACTAACGCAGCGCGAATATCAGTAATTGGATAATTATCATTCTCCATAATTTGTGGTTTCATTTCGTTGTTTATTACATAAATGTCAAAAATGATCTTTTAGGCGTTTTTAAAACAAAGGGCATACACAAGACATTTTAGTGTGATGCCAAGTCCAACGTAGCGTGTATACCTGGTGCTCTCTTCTCGTTACCTGGGCTTGTTAGTCACACTCGTATCAGCATCTGATGACAGACAGAGTTATGAATTCGAGTTTCACACAGCCGCTTTCATATTTATCATAAAAGCGAAGCCCTACTTATTACTACCTATCTGTGTTTCCCACTCGTGAAGGCTCAGGTGAACCTGGATCTGAAGGTATTTTGTCGCTTGGTCTATAGTCGATTGATCCGCAGGTTGGGGAGATACCTCACACCTCACTGGCTCAAACCTGTACGGCCGTGGCCCTGAATTTCCTGAACAATAGTCATGTACCGTAGAGCCCAAAACTCCCCATTATCATCTGAATCATACACTCCTAGTCCAAAAACTATCTCTTCATTCGCGCTCACCGAGTTTAAATTTGACGCCATTGTTGACTGTGTATGTACTGGAGGCATAGATCGATTTGCACAACAATGGCCTCACGTGACGTCACAGGTGAGGGCGTGGTTCAAACAGATTTTTTTCTCAAGCTGTGAATTTTTAGCAAGATTGCATTTATTTATCAACAGAAATGAATAAAATGACACCAGCATTTGACACATGACTCCAATAAGAGTTTATAGTAAAAAAATAAAAAATATCTTTCCATTGGTAATATATGGACTTTAAGGGAGAACACGCCTTGATGACAGATATTAGGACTCTCAAATTTCTACAATTCTTTTCTGATCTACCAATTGTGGGGGTTCATTTTAAAGCTCTTGGAGAAAGAAAAACTTTCACCATCTTAGTTTTTCGAAAATCCCAAATTTGATTTTTCTCTTATAGAGTTAACACAGGGATGGCGGCCAATTTGAATTTCAAATGCCGCAAAATGTTGGTTAATTTGTTCCACTAGTTCCAAACTCTGCACGGTGACCTCTGATTTTTATGGTTGATTTAATAAGAGAATGATTGAAAGTTTCATTTAGGAAAGTTTGAGCAAAAGTTTAAGTCTTTCACTTTCAAGGCACATACTGACTTAAAGAAACTTAAAACCATACTCTTTTAAAATCAAGATATAAATCGATGGCCACCGCACAAGTTTTGATATCAAAGAAAAGATCATGTAAAATTTACCCATATTTAAATTCAAATCACTACTAACCCAGCATTAACTCTTCAGAAAAAATTACATTTTTCTTTTTCACAATAATTACATGTACTCCGTAGTCTTGAAAATGTGTCCACATAGTCAGCAGGCCAGCAAATATTGCAAACCTTTGAGCATTCATAAACTGTACCCCAGGAACATTACACCATGATGTACAGTTTTAAATCAATCATTCCATCCATTGTGATAGGCTATAGTGTTCTGTGTATACTGGTATGTTGTACCCGGTACATTGATAGATCAAGACTACTGTGGAAACATTGGTAGACTTCATTTTTATATGCCTTTCCAGAGCCCTTCCAGAATTCATGCAGTTCAACGGAATATATGGTCCCTGACAATTATATTTGATTTCTTCCATCAGGTGGTTGACATGATTTATATATGCATTATCTTCATGGTTCTCCTGGTCAGCTTTGGCGTTGTGAGGCAGTCAGTAAAATTCCCAAACCTGCCTTTTTCCTGGACATCAGTCAAGATGATACTTCTAGAGCCATACTTCATGTTGTACGGTGAAGTCTACGCTCCTGATATTGATCGTGAGTACCCATCCATGTTTTCTCTCTGGCAAAGTACTGAAGACGCCAAATAGTTAACAAATCCTTTGAATTTATTCTCACTTTTCTCTGGCATTTCAGAATGCAGGCACGGTCCAGAGTTGGACTGCCTAATTAAACACCTGTAGGAAGTTGAACTCTTCTGTAGGTTACAGAAATCTGGTTTGGAACAAAAACTGTTCAGGGGCAAAAAGAAAGCAGCTGCAGGCCATGATTTTCCAGTTGTAAAACTGATACATGATTGAAACAGAAATAGAATGAACCATTCTGAAAATAGATTAGCACTGGGTTTGCCGTTATACTGTAAGGATTGTAGGCATATTGACTCGAATTGTATGAGAAGTAATCCCGACATGGCCAGGTTTTGATTATGTTTGCATTAACACAAAGCTTCTAGGTATATCAAAACAGTAATCTGTTAGTAACTAGATTTATGGGGCGCTGTGGCAATGTATTATATTCGATGATATATAGAATGTAATTCATCCGTCAATTATTTGCTTAGTCAATATCGTATGTTTCTTGGAGGACAGAAAGGTCTCTTGGCATACAAATATAGTTAACTTTGCCGGCACTGTTACAGAACTGATTGACAGAATATCTATAGAATCTTAAACTGACTGCGGGGCTCTGAAATAGTGTTTGTTTCAAGGGGCACTGCTCTGGAGCATTTTTTTTCGTATACTGGATATTTTTCGCATTAAGTTAATGCAATGGCAACACAGAAAGTAACATTCATGCAGCTGTAGTGTTTTTCAATTTTTTACATTGGAAATATGAAAAATATTCAAATTGATCATTTACAATGCTCTGGCATATTATTTTCAAAAAGTCACTGATCATTGGGTAGGTGTTGTGTTTGATACTTGTAGGTAATTGTCTCTGTTATTGATAACTTGTGATTGACATAGCGTAGGCAGTGATGTAATTAAGATAGGCAATACTGCAAATGTAAAGCTGTTTTTTGATGATAAATCACTATACTTGTATTTCTTTGATTTGGACAAAGTTGTATGGCAGCCTAATTAAGAATGCTATCATCTCTGTGAAGTCAATGACAAGTAAGCAAAACAAACAAACAAACAAACAATGTAAGTTTCGTCACTGAAAGACGATATACTGTTAATGTAACACAATGTTCAGGTTTTAGCATTTTAAGCAAAAAACATTTCAAATCATCCTTTCAAATCACAGAAATGGTCGATCATCTAGAGGAGTTTTGAATGATATCAAGGTGTTGGTAGAGTTGACTTTTCAGAGGCTCAGATCTGAAAGCCCTGATCTCAGAGCACTTTGAAGTCAAAGAGCTCTGAGTCAGATTCCATCAGAGCATAGAGCAGACAGCCTTAAAACCTCTGCTATAAACCTCAAACTAGCTGTATGATGAAATATAATAGTACAAATAAGTTTGACTCATATAAAAAACTTATACCAAGCAAAAGCATAGATGTACTGTGTCAGCCTTGTTGACCTTTGAGATTTCACTGTGTTGTTGGCCAACAATTGTAGCGGAGGAAATGCTGAGGATAGGAAGAGCCAGAGGTATCTCGTATGAAGAAAACTTTATTTTCACAAATAATTCATGGTTTGTGGCCTTACATGCAGTCCATCTTATTCACAATCAGTCTTGAAATATTCCATACTGCATTTTCCTGCCATCTTGAAAAATCAACTCTGCTGGCTTGTGGAACATTGCTATTTTCTGATTGGGATTCATTGGGAACGTCCAAGTGATGTTCCTTTTGATAAATTGAGTTGAGTTGAATGGAACACAATACAAAGTTTGTGGTAAAAAATGATGATATTTCAACAAATACCATTATGAGTGCAAAGATAGATGCACTACATTTTCTCTGGCAGTGTTATGTGGTTAGTGATATGCTTAAGGTTAGAAGTGGATTCAGAATTCTTTGTGTTGTGGTTTCAAATTGAACCAAATACCTTACAAATTTTGAAATAAGTATTTTGTGAAGATTATACCACTACATAAAGAAATTTCTTGAATTCATGTGAGATTGAGTCTTGTACTGTCTGAATTACAGGAAGCAAAGCTCCAAATATCAGGTTTATACTTAAGGCTCTGAGGCTGTATGCTGTATACGCTTAGGGAATCTGCCTCAGACCCTTCAAGAGTCAACTCTACCCCAATGTGTTGGCAACTGCTTACATGTGTTGCGTCTTACCCCAGCATAGTTTTGTATTATTCAATGACTGCACATGTAGCTTTGTTTCATTTTATGAAAGTCATCAATTTAATCATTTCTCATAGAAGTTCTGCAACTTTATTCTCTTGATAGCAATTGATAGCAATTTTGAATAATGAATGAGCAGTATGATTTTCTTGAATTTTCAATAATGAATAAGTCAGAGTTCCTGAGCAAGATATGACTATTAGCAAAATTTTATCTCCAATGTGATAGACACTGTAGTGAGTAAGTGTATGGTTGCTTTATGTTAGTACGCGCCTTGAAATTGAAAGACTCAAACTTCCTGTATGGAAACTTCATTTTCTTTCAAAATCGAGAATGAAACTCAGGGGTCACTGTGCAAATTTTGTACTAGAGAAATAATTAATTTTTTAATTAAGTAACATTTTACCAATATTTGAAATTTCAAATGGTCGCCATCCCCATGTTAACTCAATGGGAAAATATTTAATTCTCAATTTTCACAGAAACAAGCTGTTGAAAACTTTATTTACTCCATGATCTTCAAAATGAGACCCCACAAGTGTTGGACCAAAAATGTTTGAGAGCCGGAATATATTTCTTTGAGGTGCATTTTACCTTTTAATAAAAAGAGCAATTGGTAGTCCATTAAATATTCAGCTATTAGAGAAATTAATGTGTACCTCTTGTATTGATTAATTGCAGCTGAATGTACCGAGGATGAACCTGACGCACCTCAGTGTTCAACAGGTCACTGGGTGACACCACTCCTCATGACTCTTTATTTACTGGTGGCAAATATTTTATTAATCAACCTCTTGATTGCTGTTTTCAAGTAAGTTATCTTAGTAATCTTAGCATTGGGTGTCAATATTTCACTGCTGTCTTTACCATTGGACTAAATATTCAAAATATGTATGTGTGGCTATATACCATATTATAAAATGAAACCATAGTGTGTTGATCAATTATGCTACCATTGTCCTATTAGTGCTTCCAAACTGTCTGAAATATTACTTTTACTTAGACATAGGCGTTGCACAGCCTGTTATTCATGAATTATTTTTCTTCACAGTATAGAGTTTGAATCATTATTTATATGCAAGCCTTGTTATTCATATCATGATATTTTTAATATGATAACACCGTGACATGTATTTTCATGTATTGATGCAAACTATGAACTGCTGTGAAAATAATTCCTGAAAAATTTACACTAGCATTTTAATCATTTATTTTGCAGCAATACTTTTGAAGCAGTCAATGCAATATCTAGACAGATATGGAAATTTCAACGCTATCGACTTGTAATGGAATATGAACAGATTGCAGTCCTTGCTCCTCCTATTATTATCATCAGTCACTTGTACATGTTCATTCGTTACCTGTTTCGTCGCTGTCGTAAATTCCGTCCAACCACACTGGATAAGGGATTAAGTAAGTATTGTTTTGATCCCTGTCATATTATTTCGTCAACCGACTTAAACTCAGTCTTGTTTTGTACTCTATTTTTAGCTTTGTTCATAACTACCTGTCTATATATTTTAGGAACAGTCATTCCAGAGAGGTGTATGGCATATATGTTGTAGTGTGTATTGCATTTTGTGTTGTAGTGTGTATTGTAGGTATGTGTATGTGTGCTCATAGTGTACAATCTGTAATTACACAAAGTGCAACTAAACTCTGCATGTTTGTCACATATTTGTTCATCAATATGTGTACTGTCTATGTACAATTGTTGCTTCCATACCTATTTGCCCAGTTTCAACATATGACGAAAAATCAAGTTTGTCAAGCAGATTTACCCTGGGATCTGTCAGCTTGCAATTTCTGTGACACTGCAGATGTACACAGTGGCATCCATTGTAAACACTCAGCTAGCAACTGTGTTCAAACAGACGTGTCTATTGCTTCAGAAGAAAGGTTAAATAAAAAATGGGAAGACATTGACGAGAGTCAGATTTTAAAGGCAATCATTGCAGGTCCATAAGTACAGTATATATAGCTGTTTTTAACAATTTCTTGGCGCCATATTAAAGACTTAAACAGAATTTCTGGTTAAGTAAGACAGGTTTGATATCCTCCAGCCAATGTTTTACAACTCTGAGGAAACACTACGGTAACTTCATGTTTGTGTGTGTGTGTGAGCTATTTGTATCCTCCGTTCACAAAAGCCAGCACTGGAGCATCATGGGAAGGTCAGAACATTTAAATGAGGCTGACAGATGACATCATCTGCCACACCAGGTTTATGATAATCATTGCTGATGTACTTGTGTTTGTCATTCATTTTTGCAGAATTGTTTTTATCTGATGAGGATGTTGAGAAGTTATTTGATTTTGAGGAAGAGTGCATGGAATATTATTTCCGCAATGAGGAAGAAATGAAACGAACCTCCAGTGAAGTCATGGTGTCTGAGACACATGAAAGGTAAATTGCATTGAATATACAAACACGCTTTAACCCTTCTGACAACTCATGATGATTTGTAAAATCCTATGATTTCCCGTGTTTTGTTTTTCTGTGATGTATGCACAGAAGAGTGATGCACTGATTTGACTGTTTTGCAATAGTGCCCTGGGCATTTTAGCACAGAGCAAGTTTATGACACATGGCTTGGGAGTAGCCACAAAAATGTTGTTTGTGTTGTGTTCAATTTTACAATAAACACGATTGGAACTAATTTGGGATAATTGGATCTTTATATTTTTCAAATTTCTCAAAAGTTTTAGGTGCCCTTTAGCTGAATGTTGCAATATTACAAATTACTCATAAAAACAAGTGACAGTGTAACTTAAAAAGAAAAGCAGATGAGGTTACATTTGTAGATGAAATTGACATTACTTCACCATCCAAGTATCCCAAATTAGTTCCAATCGTGTTAATCTCTGTAGTATTGAAAGTAGAGTTACATGATTCAGAGATTTTACAGAGCAGGAAAATATGATAAAGAAGCCCTAAAAAATTAGTCATGTCTGAATCTGTTCACCCCTATTTCCGGTTATTAACACGTCCACATTTACCATTAACACAAGTGGGTTTGGGTGAAACCATTATCATAAAAGGGTCTGTAGAAACACTCATCATTGTCTACCTTTTCAATCTTTTACTGTAGAACGGAGGCCATGGCTTTAAAGCTGGAAGAGGTGAACGAAAAGAACAACAGGACCAAAATGTCGATACAGAGCATAGACCAAAGACTGGTTAGACTTGAACAAATAGCTTTGCAGACTGTCAGTGCAGTACAGTCAATGCAGAGCTTGCTTCATCAGGTACAGGTCATACCAGTGACCACTGAACAATCTGTGGTCACCTCATCAGCTCAGATGCCACACATAGGTCAGATGGCCGTCAGTACCATGTCTGCAGGAATGCCATCGGAAAGGGAAAGTTTCAGCTCTGCTTCCTGGCAAACCTCATCAGAACATACAGTTGTCAGTGGGGCCACACTGAAAAGACCCATTGAGCCGATGGGGTTTAACACTGCCACACAGGAAAAGTCCAAAACAGCAGGGAGGAAAGAGTTACATGGTAGTTGGAGTGTTGATAGTTCAAGTTCAGTGCAATCTCCAGTTTCATCGAAAAGGCTCGACAGCCCGGCAAAGACTGTGTCTTTTGACAGTTCAGCATCAAGAGACAGCGAAGATGCAACACCTGGTGAAGGCCCCATCACCCTTGACCTGGACACAGAAAGAGTACGATCTTCAAAATATAAACTTGAGAGACAAGAGACCGTGTTCAGTACAGGGACGTCAAAAGATCCATCTGAGCAAACTCTGTCGCCAGAAGAAAACCCTTCTGAAAAAATGCCAAAAATTGGGAAGAAACAGAGGAGTACCTTTGAACGGTGGGCATCCATGCAGGAGTCTGCACAGTCCATGGATTCCTATCTTTCAGATGAGGAGGAATTCCAGCCAGTACGTAGACAGATTTCAAGGAACACACCGACTGCCACATTGCCCAAACTAAGAATGCCAGTTGACAGCGAGAGAGCAAGCACAAGCAGAGATAGCCATGGTTTAGTGAGACAGGTTTTACTGGGTAATACTGGGAATAGTCTCATGCCAAGGCAAGTCGATAGTAGGAGAAGCTCAGATAGCAATATGTCACAGTTTAGCTTTGCTCCGGATGATCAAATTAGCCGTTTACAGATACCAAAACCCTACACCAGCATACCAACATACTCAAGTATTACCGATGCAATTGATACCAGTGTTGTTAGTGACTCAGCTCCTGCCAGTCCATCTCTCTACCGTCCTGCGTACCACACAATCACTGAATCCATAGACACATCCGCGAGTGACGCTCCGGTACAGAGCAACCACACATCAAAAAATCCCGACTACGACATCAACCGCTACAGCTCGCGGTACATGATTCACAGATTTTCTCAGGACGAGTCAGCCTACTTGAAATTGGCCGAACAGAGAGATTACGAACTAATGGAGAACGAAGTACATGACAAGTTACAACGAGCCAAGTCCAGCAGTTCCTTAGAAAACGCTAAGATGCAACGTGCCAAGTCCAGCACCTCCTTAGAAACTCAAGCTGCCTCAGGAGGCGTAGAGTTCCAGCTTGGAGGGAGGAAATTGAAAAAACTGAAAAAGAAAGAAAAAGCATGATCAGAATGTGTTGCCACCAATTCATTTACTGACTCTCTTTGATGTCAAATAATAGTCAAGTCCTGTGATTTGTTATTGATACGGTTTGTCCCAATGGTTGAATGGGGTCACTTCGTGTACTAAATTAGTTACTATGCATTTACACTTATTGTTGTGTAGCGAAAAAGTGCTAAACTGCAGCTGTTTATCTCTTGTTGTAATGTATGTGCTTATGCCTTGTGTTCACTGTTTTAGTTTCCACATCTGATTTTTTGTTCATCCATACATGGCATAGTTTTGGAACACCATCTTGTGTTGGGGTCTTTTGTTGTCTTGTTCTTGACTACTTCAGGAAGTATGGTAGATCCACTTTGAACAGTTTTCAAAGCAGATAATGTAAGTACCACATACACGTAATAGAAATCCTTTTAAAACAAAATGCTGCAAAATCAGAAATTTTCAGACCCTGTTAAAAACTCTGACAAGCTTTGATGTAGCACAGCTACTAATAATTTACATGGCTATTTCTAAACTTGGATGTGTCTATATTCTCAGTTGAGTAGAATTCCTATTAAAGAGATGAAGAAACTCATAGAAAACTTTACTGAATTGCATCTTGATATTGCACTACATACTGTGTTTATTTGATCAGCAATATCTTCAAAACAGGGTAGAAGTTTGTAATGTTTGAACACATGCTGTACTGGTACCTGTAGATGAAGCAATCTAGCTATTTTCAAATCACACGACATTCCCAGAACAAGTGAATAACGTTGTCACCTTATGAGACTTAGTGTCAGATATAAGATTTGACCCTCTATAGTTGAACAGTTATAAACTTTAAACTTTGTGAACCAATTAGTCATACTCAAACAAGCTCATAAATTGCTCTGATCTGTTAAAATTATGTGTGCAAGCTTACACAGCAGTAAACCCAGTGGCTATTCACAGCACACGGCTATAGCTTTGGCCCATCTTGTGAATTATGTTTCTATTATACAGTTTGTAATTTGCAAAGTCAAGAGTCCTTCACTCAACATGATCATGACTTTGTCCCAGTTTGTGAATGAATTTTTAAGTAAATTTTACATTTTGTATAAAACCAAAATGAATATTCATAGAACAAGACCTTGATTCAGTTGAAGTTTCTGAATTAATGGAAGTGGAAAGTTTACACTTTACAAATCCAATAGTTATTTGCTTGAGAAGGCCACAAGTGTTCAAACACACTCAATGAATATATTGTGTTTGTAACTTCACACTTTGTAAACACAACAGTTATCCACTGAGCAAGGCAGACTTCAACTTTTCAAATAACATACTGGATGGCATGTAGATTTTCAAACTTTGTAAATCAAACATTTACAATATGAAACTGTTGATGTAATGTTATGTAATTCCCAATTCTGCCCATTACACACAAAAGACAAAATACATAATTTTGAGATTTTCCAATCTGAAATATATGTACATTGTAACATATGAAAAAAAGAAACTTGTATAACAAATGTATATATGTAGAAATATTTGTAATATACCAATATTTACAATGTATATTTTGTTGAAATTACACACTGTGTCTAGGCCAGTAAAAGTATGTAAAGCCAGTGATGAGTTGGGTCAGCAAAGTTCACTTATGCGGTAAATGTAAAATTTTTTTACACCAGTTGATGACCAAACATTAAGCTAAGACTATGTCAGCTGGTTGTAGTACCATATGACATTGTGTGGCTCATACATTTGGCAATGTGTGTATATCCATGTGTAGTAAGTCAAGGTATTGTCACCAGATGTTTCCAAGGCATACCTGCAATTCTATCTAGTGTGGCTGCCACTAACCAATAGTATTCCATCTGTCACATGAATATACCAATCAGTAGCATATCCTTCACTGCAGATTCCTGACAAAGGCATACTATCACAACAGTGTGAACATCAATTTGATCGGGTATCTGTCCACTTTGTCTACTGGTCAGTTATTAGCACCCATATTGGTTATATATCTACATATAGCATTGGGAGCTATCAGGACCAGACAGTGTATGTATGTATTCTTATATGTCAGTCTTCATGGATGCATGTACGCATGATAAATGCAAGGTTTCTCATACTTTTGTATGCATACATGCAAAATTATGAAAAACCTTACTTTTATAAATGTTTTGCTCTGTTTTAATACGTATTACTGGCTGAAGAGGGAATTTTTACCCAAATGAACATGTTAGTCCACAAGTGTGCAAATGCATTTGGAAAATGAAAAAAAGAATCAACAATCAAGGCACATACACAGTTGGTACAATTTGCTAAAAATTTGATACATATTTAAATTTCATTTCTTGTTTTCAGTTAGAATATCTTTGTCTCTGTCACCCCTTGCCCAGTTTTGTTTTAGGTTATCATTTATGACTTCGTTTAGATTTGTCTGAGTGATGACAAAATTGAGAGAAGAATTTTAAGCCTAAAGGTGTTGATAAGGTAGCTGTGAAATTCCTCATGAAGGTTGCTTGTGTTGACTTAATCCCTATTGGTTGAAATGGTTGAAAAATTTGCATACAATATTTAGCCAAGTTTTAATAGTTGGCATGGCAAACTTGCATCAGCTCTGATTTACTGGGAGAAAGGTGTCATTGATGCTATTTGACATTCAGTGTACAGGCAAGTTACTCAGACATGTCAAGTATGTCAAACTTCTACTGACCCCGGTCAAATGGGAGCAAAGTGTCAATGATGCTATTTTTATTATTAGCACACACAGCAAGTCCCTCAGACAAGTATGAACCTATTTTTACCACAATAGGACATACATAATCACAGCCATGGTGTTGAAGTTTTTTGACAGGGTATGATAAGGCCACCTCTCAGCCAGTTTTGACACCTCATCAGCCATAACTCAGATAAAGATGTACTTCTTAAGTTCATGCAAGAACATAGCACAATGACAGTAACTTAGATTTTTGTGTACTTTTGAAATTTGTACAGAGTAATGCAATGATACCATTCAGATGCATGACCTTTTATAAACTTCAGACAAGAATATACTACAATGACCGCATTTTTATTTATTTTATGATATGATCCAATACAGCTGCCAATCACTGAGAATACGGTTATTTTTTTCTTGTTCATAGCCACCTGTGTGACCGATTTTGAAGTCTTGGCGATGCTTCTAGCACTGTGGCTTATAAATCAGTCAACTCATTGTTAATTCAATATGTCTTCACAGTCAGCTGATGTGTTTTTATTTCTCCATGAGCAGTGCTTGAGGTGTATTTTGCATATAAAATGATTTTAAAGTTCATGAACAAGCTGCATATCTGATATCCAAATGAATAAAAACCTATCATTTTGCCATCATTTGATCATTTAGCTAAAACCAACTGTTACTGCCATATACCCTGTTTAGTTTTGTGGTTTACGGAGAAAATGATGTGTTCAACCAACATATCAACCAGTTTGCTGTGTTGAGACTGTTGTCTCAAATTGGACACAACATCCTTTTAAGACCTGTTCAACTGACCTTCAATGCAATGTCATGATGAACTGCTGGGTACCTCCTCGGTCAGCAATGATTGACATTTTGAAGTCAAACAAACCACAATAAGACATCAGATAGATCAAGCAAATATTAATAATTTAACCCTTTGAGTGCCAAAGTCCGTTTTTGTCACCTTTGTAAAATAAAACCCAAACTTTTTTTCTAGTTTTTTTTCAGAAATTGTGATGAGAAGCTGAAGCCAATAAGAAATCATGTCAATTCAGTCCAAAACTTTAAAAAGTTATTGAAAAAATGCATAAAAATTTACAAAATGTTGCACAACAGTTTTATAGGGAAAAATTATGACAGTCAAAGGGTTAACTGAGGTAACACTCCTGTGAGTTGGTGACTTTGTTGAATGAATAGTCAAAAGATGATAAAAGGATGATAAATTGATGTAATTAAACAAACATGTACACAGGAAGCCCCGAAGTACTGAAATTACAAAGTTATGTTATAGTAAAATCAATGATTGAGAGTTAAACCATAGACCCTGGTGTAAGGGTTGTGGTTAAACCATTACACAAACACTTGTGTCAAAAATACCACATGGTGTACCTATGATGTATAGTTTTAACTTATTTTTTAGCATGATCAAAAACAACCTTTAAGGTAGCCAAATTGCTTGCCATGCGTAAGAGAGGAATAGTTAGTCATTTTGAATCATTCTATGCACTAGGACGTGTCTCAGTTGGTGTAGTGGAAGTGCTGTTGGAATCAGATCTATGCATAATAGGCGCTGTTTTTGTGTTTTTTGGCAAATTTTAAAAACAATGTCATGGTGCTATTTGTGTATGTGTATTTTTATTTCAGTCAAAGTTAAATTACAGAGCAATGTTTGAAGCAGGTCAAGAATTCTGAAATGAAATTTTTTTTGCAGGTGTAAGAGACAATCAGTGAATATGATAAGTGTTTTGATTAATTATGTATTGCTCAGTTTCATTGTTTAAACAAGTGTTTTTGTAAATTTCCGGTTCCAATTCAGTATTTGGATAATGTTTGAAAACACCGCCATTCATGGGAAAATTATCCTTCCTCTCTGTGGCCGTCATGACAAACCCTGCCAACACAGTCCGCTATAATACTATTGTGCTTGGGTACATAAAGATTAGCTCTGAATAAAAACATAGCCAATGTATACTGAGATAAAACGCAATGATGTACGTGTTAGATTATCCCCTTGTCCATTATGCCAAGATTAGCCTGTCTTTTCCTGTAGTTCCGTATCATGGCAGCTTTTATCATCATGAATCATAATGATCATTGGCAATCTATAAATAGGCTTTGATTTCCCCTTGGCGAGCACATTTTTACCTTCTGACTTAAATGTGGGCATGATCCCTATATTGTATTTGTATTGATGTCACCTGTTTTTCTATGAAGGAACAGTTGCTGTAACATTTAATATTGTTATACTCCCGTGAGGCAAGATGTGTAGGTCTATTGAATGATAAGCTTTACCATGTGGTGAGGGAAGTTGAATAAAAAATGTGCATATGTGGAACAAAACCTAAAAAACCCCATATTCTGGATCATTACAGCCCCTGTTCCTTCAGGAAGAATGTATGTAATATGTATCATTTTGTATAAAGTGTATTCCATTATTCTTTCCAACATCAGGAAGCACAATGGCAGGGAATGTTTATACAATTCTTCATGTAAGCTTACAAGAGAAATAGTTATTTTGGAATATTTTCAATCAAGAGTTCAGGTTAGTTAGGTCAGTGTTAATTTTTTATCAATGAAGGTAGCAATACAGAAAAATTCCCCACATTATTCTTTGAAGAGGCAAATAAACAACTGGACAATAACATTTTGAGATGCTGTCAAAGAAATACTGCATCTTTTGTTGGTTAGCAACTCTGATACAGAGAATACATGGAGTCATTTAAAGAAATATGAAGTGGTTATTTGTATACTATGTCTACGTACTGAAATTCAAGAACTGGTAGCAAAACGTTTTTATGAGACTTTGTGAGTAATTTCTGATGTAACTGTGTCTCTTGATAAAAAAAAAACATTTGAATTATGCAGTTCTTTACTGAAATCCAGCAAAACTGCAAGACATCATTTAGTCATTCAACATTAGTCTGTCTCATGATTGAAATCCTGTTCAGTTGTGAAAAAAGCTTCAATGTATGTGTATATTTTCATGCCTTTCAAACATCGTCTTTCCACAAGCTCGATTTCAGTATGTTTAATATTTTTCAAAGAAAATGATCATATACGTTCTTTGTTTAATTTGATAGACATATATGCAAAGTTTTTGCAAAGTGTGTTAAGATCCATATGTACATACAATTTAAGTATCAATAACTGTAACAGTTTACATATTTGTGGTGTTTTTGTTCCTTGTATCAGCAAGAAGTGATCTTCTCCCAGCACATGGCATTGTTAACAAGTGAATGTATTCTGAGCATGTGTGTACATTGTCAACAACAATGAACTAATGCTCTGCATCCTGGCTGTGTTGGCAAGCAGAGTGATTTCATATATGCTTCAGGGGAGGCTATCAAGAGCTGGTTGATGCTTGGGTCAAAAATACTCCAAATGCATGGTCGTTTTGAAACCGACAGAGACTATGTCACTTTCAACCTGTTTGCTACTGTAAACAAAGGTGTATCTTTGCCATTGAAACAACAAGGTTTTACCAAGATTGATGGTGAAAGTGTTCAGGTGAAAATAACAACAGTATGGTCTCTTTGCTTGTGCAGTTGAAGATATCTGTAATTTGTTTAATGCAGACATGCAGGAATATGTAGTGAGACTGGATCATTCAAATAGCAAAAACCATACTTTCAAGAAGAGGTTTTGATTTTATTTATATCACAACATTTGGAAAAGTAGATGTACCATGAATTTTGCAAACTTGATAGGGTAGGGTAGGAGAGTTGTAATTTAGGTTTTGGAGATTGTTTGCATTCCTTTGCTATTCACATGAATGGAACCTAGCTCGCCATTCCATCATAGAAAAATAATAGAGAAATATATTCCATCAAACAATCAAATTGTGTTACATTTTCCGATTAGGAAAATTAGCCACAATGCCCACTTGCTTAAATCATGATCATGGAAATGTACAGAACTTTGACAATTGTATGTTTCTATTCAATGACATCTGTCTTATTTTACCCTACAGCCAAACACCAGTACTTTTTAGTTCAGGTTGAGCAATATACAATGTATTGGGCTTTTAAATCAGGTATAAAATATGACACTGGCATCTCCTGGTTGCTAGAATCAATGTTTTGTGATCAGTGGTAGCAAAATGAAAAGTGTTTATCGCATTCAGGTGAGCAAACTTCAAAAGTTAGCTATTTGATCAATGTCTACCTCAAAATTGTGAGCTGAATTCCTTCCACAAGTAACAGGTAATTAGGTACCATAGGGTATTGAAGTAACGAGTGTGTAATCTTTTACTTTCTGTGTGTGATGGTTCATCAATAAAAGACATCCCTGATCTTACTTTCTGTGTGTGATGGTTCATCAATAAAAGACATCCCTGATCTTACTTGGTTTACTTTGTGTGTTTATATCTCTGTAGACACCAGTTAGTGTTATCTTGTGACCTATCAAGTTTTGACTCCCCATTGCAATATTACCAGTGCAGGAGAAACGTCATGCATGGTACGATCAGAATGGACAAAGAGGCAACATTTTAGTCAAATGGAGTTTATTTGAAGATGTTTAAACTACTAATGCAAATTATTCACTCCTGTTTTTTTGTTCAGCTTGCCAATTACATCTCTCTTCATCATGCTGTGAGACTGAGAGTCTAGATATCACAGAAATAGGAAAATGTATGAAATCATATGTTTATTGCACCTTTAAGTTAGAGCAGAGCCTAAAGAGTCATGGACAACTATTGTGTATTGTCAGTGTAAATTTATGTCAAAACAGATGACCGGTAATGATGTAAGAATTAAAGGACACTGCAAAATATCTGAAAATGGCCCATGGAATGTTTTCACTGCGCTATGTTGTTCTGTCCAACATGCACAAATTCTAGAACGATAAGAGTGTTTCTTTTAGTGAACTTGAAATGCCCAGTATTGTCACCAACACAGGCACACTCAGTTGTAGGCAGAATGGTGAAAATATTTCCAACGTACTCAATTTTCAATGGAGGTATCTTCCACTATATGTGGTATGTGAGATGATATGCTGTAACACACATATGTGCAATAATATAACCTTTTAACTTGGTTTATGAATACTGTGGGTGGGTGGGTTTTATTTTGAAAAAAAACTATTGAGGGACAACTGTAGCTTAAAATGCAAATTATGACACTAAGGGTGTCACTATTCACTTTGCATTGTAAGGAGAAATATTGTGATTAGTATTTGTCCCCCCCCCCCCTTTTATATGTATGATACATTTTTCTGGAAATGTTTTGGCCAGTGTTTGCCTGAACCCCTGAAAAATGCATATTTGAAAATAAAAATATTTTTGAAAAAAATACCTGCTGACCTACTTACCCTATTTTTGAAAACCATGTTATCAGAATAGCACAATTTATTTTTTTGCCTCAACATCGTCCAAACGACTTACGATTTCTCTTATTATACATAACAATGTGAAGGTTGGTGTATACCAGAGAGGTCAACGTATAAGGACAAGTGTTTGAAATGTTAAATAGATAAAAGTGGGTAACTTGTGGGGGAGGGGGTCTAACTCGACTCTGAATATTTTGCATTTCAACTTATAACAGACTATTCTAGTGGACGTAGTGAATACCAAAAGGAAGTTGACTTTGTTTAGGACGGGCTCTCTGAAGGCCTATATGATAATCGTATAGGGAAGGTACTTATGTCATCTTCAGCGAGTTATCATGGTAAAAGTACAGGGCTCAGTTTTCGAAGTGTTCACGCTTTTGCTTGTTTGTACGTTTGTTTACGAAATTCTCACTTAGAGTAAATAAGAACTGAAACATGATGCTGTATATTTCTTTTAAATATAGCAAGTAATAAAACAAAATATGTCATGAAAGCCAGGCCAGCACGAACATTGCCAGAACTATAATTCTTCCCGGAATGAGAAAGTTGTACTGAAATCACGGTCACTCCACAAGGGGACCATTGCTTGAATGTATTAAGAGAAAAAAAAGAAATTTTCTCACATACCAGTACGAGCTACATTATTTTAATGTTTGAACAGATCATCTTAACAGTAAGTCCTGATTCATCGCTTTTAAAGACGATGTTCTCGATCCGTGTTTTTCAAAGTGGGACCCCCGCCCCCCCCCCCCCCCCCCCCCCCCCCCCACACACACACACACAGCCTGCTGTAATATGCTGATTTGGATGTCCATATCTGCACACGAACCGATTATTTTAGCATGCCGATACATCGATCGCTGTCACTGAAGGCTTTTAGTTCGAGGCCGCAAAGTGGGTCACTGAAAATTGGAACAGGGAAATCGCTCATGACCCCGATACACTTTTGATGCGTTTCGAGCAGCAAAAACTATTAAAAGGAAGGACAACGTACAGAAGGCCGCGAAGGCCGAACAGATGAAACATTGTACGTAATTTGGAAGAAGGACAACATGAATGTGAAAATAGTCCTTCATCATATTCTGCACTGATAACACTGTCATTTGCCATATTTTGTAGTGAAAATATGTCGTTCACCCTGTTCTGTACTGACAGTAGTCCTTCAAGCTACAGTAGTGAAACTAGTGTCCTTCACCATATTCCGCACTAATAACATTCTCCGTCCTATTTTGCAGTGAAAATACTGCCCTTCACCCTATTCTGTACTGCACATGGTCCTTCAACCTTTAGTAGTGAAACTAGTGTCCTTCACCACATTCTGCACTGATAACATTTCCGTCCTATTTTGCAGTGAAAATACTGCCCTTCACCCTATTCTGTACTGCAAATGTTCCTTTAATCTATAGATGTGAAACTTAGTGTCCCTTCACTATATTCTGCCCTTATAACAATATCCTCCGTGACGGTCCTATTTTGCAGTGAAAAACTACCCTTCAACCCATCTTGAGAGTTACGCTGTCCTTCACTCAATTCTGGACTGAAAATACTGTTCTCGTTCTTTCTGTATTCAGAAATATCGTCCTTCGTAGTCTCCCTCCTTGTCGCAAGTCTGACTACTCGATATACTCCCAATTTACATATTGACCAACCAACATAAGGGCAATAACCAAGTAAATAGATTTAAGGAAAGGATCAAAGCTATCAAAATGGCTTATATGGTGAACGGTTGTACTGTCCACAACTAAGGAAATGAAATTCATTAACCTGAAGAAAATAAAACCGTCAACAAAGAGTGTTCTTATACCTCAATAATATAGAATAAGATGCCACCAACCTCGGGTTTATCCTCAATTTTTAATGTGTATAGGGAGTATTGACTGGGATATAGACGTGCTTTTCTCTTGTCGTTTTTGTCTGTGATTAACCATAAAAAAACTTTTCCTTTATTTAGTTCACAACCCTTGATTGCATCATCACCATGCTGTAATCTCACCACCACAACTTCCAGATACGTTTATCTTATCAGGGGTTTACACCAACGAGTCTACATCACGCGAGTTACTATACGGCGTATCTGGCGTGATCTTGACACATTCGATAGTATCCTCTGATAAGGGCGACACAATCGGCCATTACTTAGGTAATGTCTTTGTCCAGATTACAGCAGTGGGCAGACAGATGACAGAATTTGAGATTAGTAATCCAGAAGAGAAATAACGCAGTTGGTAGCGTGTAAACATTTATTTGTAATAACACAATCAAAACTGATAATAAATCATGTCAACATATTTGGGTCATTTCTTCCTTATGCGAGAGTATACAAAAATGTGTCACGTTAATGAATTAATCTATCAGACTACAAAACAAATATCGAAGGCGCATCTTCTTTGTATAAAAGCACACTCCCGAATCAACTGAAATACGTGTGCTCGTCGAATTCAGACAAAATAATGAAGAAAACGGAATACTTACAGTTTTCAAAATGTGTATCGCTGTGATGTGATCAACAGGAAAGAAATAGGGCACCTGTCAATTGTTGGCAAATGCACATACACGTTTGGCCACAAAGCGTCACAAATCTGTGATGTTTGGCGGCCAAACGATACATCATTTGTTAATTGATATGTAAACATTCCGACAGATGCTTATTATAAAATAATGTTTTTCTGTGTTTCAAGTACGCCAGAAAGATACTTGTTTGAAACTTGAATCTTTGAATTGTGTTTTAACGATGGATCGCGATATACGTAAAGGGAGAGGATTTTGATTTGAACAAAGACAATGTTGCACGAAGTTTTCAACTTTAGTTGAACTGGACAAATCGGTCAAGTTAAGAGGCCCATAACAAATGTATTGAACACACACACACATATGTACACCATTTTGATTGTTTGATTGGATATCACACCATGTATGTATGTATGTATGTATGTATGTATGTATGTATGTATGTATGTATGTATGTATGTATGTATGTATGCATGCATGCATGCATGCATGCGCGCGCGCGCGCGCGCGTGTGTGTGTGTCTGTGTGTGTGTTTGTGTGTGTGTGTGCAAACTCAGGTAGCATCACACTTCAGTTTATAACACAGAAATCATTTGTCCCCGATAGGCGCTGGCTATGTAGCTAAGATTTTGAACCAGGCATCAAGATCCACGTCACGCGTACGATATTAATATCCTGTAGCTTTTACACAATGTGAATGACAAACTATGCATTATGGCAAGACATTTAGTAGGCGTAGTGATTACGAGGTAGTCCGCCCTTCGATGTAACAAATATTATTTTGATTTTGGCGTAATTTATTAACTAACGAATGCCAACTAGTAAGTGAAAATGGGCAAATGACTATACAGGAAATTGGCCACTGACAAGTTTGCAATAAACACTTAAACTGTTTGGAATGATTTTGCGTTTGTTTACTTTGTGATAAAAGCATAGTTCCTGATGACTGGAGCCTGAATATTTGAGAAACAAGTTAGGGGATAAAACGAAGAGTCATCGAACAGAATAATTTCCGCTCTTAACTCTTTGTTCCCTGTCGATGTTGTCATATAATCCGAAATGGCAAACCCGTGAAAATCTTTGTAAATTTTACATAGAAATGCTGTGGTCATTATGCCCTGGGTAGCCGATGTGTGGGTACCTACACGGAACTTTGCAGTATACGTGATATCACTAAATTTGAGGGCGCCATAAATATTAGTAAGAGAACGAGTTCATGATTACAAGCAATTTTGAGGTGCCTCATGGGAAATATGTACAGAACGAAAATTGTCATAGTCCAAAAATACCTGAGCGATATAGATTCCTTTCATCTTTCAACCAGATGCAAATTTAATCTTTTTAATTCTCTACAATTGTGTCACAATTTTTTTGTTTTCCTTGTCTTGTTTATTGCTCTTTCCTCTTTGACACAAGTTTTGGCTTTCTATATATATAAATGCTTTAACAGAACAATAAATATTAACTGCATGAAACGGGCAAAAATGACAAATGTACGAATTCCATTACGTGTCTTGCTTTTTGCTATGAAGACAGTCAAAACGTCTGGTCCACCTGTGATCTTATATGCAACAAGAAGTGTAAGTTTACATTTTCTGTCGTATGTGGCGCACTGTCAGACTTTTTTTAAAATTAAGTTTTTATAGCAGAACACGAAATTAAGTCTTACTTTACTACATGTGGGATAGCTGTGGTGTTGACTTAATTAATCCACTGATACGGACAGCCGATTAGCAAGTTGGCAACGTTTGCGGAACAATTAATAAGGATAAGGACTTGTAGGTAATAAAGAAAGCAGTTAGACGGTTTGGAGTCGAAATCTTTATTTGAAATATCACAGTCAAAATTCATTAAATAAAATAAAATGAAACTAAAATAAACTGTTGCACAAACACCCGAAGGGAATGACTCCTTTTCCCTGTGCTCTGACCCTAAAAATTTCCACATCGAGATGAGGTGCAACTTGAAAGCAATAATCAACAATAGGCAGGCATGCAATTTTGCACTAGACCCGCGTGACTTTGAAAATGACACCAAATTCATCAAGCTATCAATACTGTCTAGAAGGACTTTGATTTAATGATGATCAGTGAATATTTTGACGAATCTCTTTTGTTACTGAGACGATTATTATACTGAGAATTCGATGATATACTTTACATCTTACAGTACAAACGACCGGGAAAATTGAGATTTTTACTGGACGACTGGAAATCAAAACAAACTGATTAATGGAACAATGTAGATCACAAACTGATACCTTCTTGAGAAAGTTTGTGGGTATGGAGCCGGGTTGGAGGATGACCTGAGAAAACCAAGACGAATGTTGAACGGGAACGATCTTAGGTCAGACTGTCTCGACGAAGGACATTACGAGTCTCAGATAATCTATCAACACCATCGTAATGATACAATGTTAAAAAATAATGCAAAATCTTATAGCAAAATGATGAACTGGAATGCGGATGTCAGTTCCCCAATATTTATTAACCGATCTCAAAATGTCACCAGTTTTCCCAAGAGTTTCTTTGAATAAGACCTGAAAAAGTGTATAACACTGTCATAAGTGTCGAAAGTTGCATGTAAATTCAAACGTTTTAATATCACTTTAGATTTCCCTCCGTTTCCAAAAACTAATAATGTGACAGAGAAACTAAATATTACAAGAACTAAATATTGGTCATCGTGTGTCGTTTCTTTATGATCACGATGTGTATGTGCAGGAAATACAGCATTTTTGGTACTTTTCCGTGGGGGCGCCATTTTATGAGTGCGGCCCCATTTATTATTTATTCTATCAAAACCTGGAGGTATGGTCCAAATCAGCGAGCAGTGATACTTCTATACATGTACTTCAGTTAGCACACATACACGAACCATCTTCGGTTTTAAAATGTAATCATGAAAATAATGCATACAATGCACAGCTGTTGGGGCTTTAATAAAATAACATTATAGATAGGAAAAGTAAACTGTGTGAACTACCCACCCCTTTGATCCATTCCATCATTTTCAAACTAATATTTCGAAGACCATATTCCTCGGATTTATCATTCCTTTGGTCATCCATCGTAGTTCGTTTAGTGTGTTGGTTGGAAGTCAAAGATCAGAATCCTATTAACTGTTAATATAGGAGGGGAAGGTCCATTCCAATGCTCTGTTACAACATAGATAATCTCACACTTTAATGATCTTGCTACAGCTTTCTTTGAAATCACAGTAAATCCTGGGGATAGCTGAAACAAAATTAATTCCCACCAATGTTCATAGGTAATGCACGATCCTAGTGCTCTCTCGACTGAAGACGAACACTTGATGAAACTCCCAAACGGAGCACAGAAACGCTCTCTCCGCTCCATCCCTCCTCTGTCTCACTTTCCCTGTGCCCTGTGAAACATCTGTCCATTCTGCTCGGGTCAATCGGGTTTCTGGAAACACGCACAATTTTCATTTGGCCTTATTCTGATCACCCTTTTTCGATATCCAATGGTACTTCCTGAAGCTAAGAAACTACAGCGGTAACCCTATTGATAAGTCAAGGAATTTTGTGTTACATATGGGAACTTGTAATCATATGAATTTCGCATAGTAATGGTATTTCGGTATATTTCACATAGGATGTCCAGAAAGTCACATAATGGTTGTTTATTTATGGACTTGGGAAGGGTGACATGTACAGACATAAACACAAAAATCTAAGATTATAAGCTCCCAAAAATTATACGTTTTCCGTTTGGTTTGAGAGTCTCAATATATTGCCGTAGACAGACATAAATATAGCGTGTCAACAGTCGTTGCAAACGTTGAAGCTTTAATAAGTTTAATTCCATTTACAGGGTGTTTGATTAGTATCCATCATTATAGGTACGACCAAGAGGTAAGTAAGTATGTATGTATGTATGTATGTATGTATGTATGTATGTATGTATGTATGTATGTACTTACGTATACGGCATATATATATATATATATATATATATATATATATATATATATATATATATATATATATATATATATATATATATATATATATATATATATTATATATATGAATGAGACGTCGCAGACAGTTACCTGCCTGAGATCAAGAAAGTGGCCGCTGTATCCGGTTAACGTCAAGAGAACAGATCGTACCATGGGAAAAAAATAAAGTCGGGCGAAATGTCACATATGTCAGCAAGAATTTCAGAAAGATCTATGACGTCAGTTATTCTTGCACGTTAACCAGAAACATGGCGGCCAGCGATGTAAGTAGCACGTACTGTACTTCATCCAGCAAATGTGATCAGGGTCTTGTTTCCATTTTGATCAGCACAATTATCTGCATAGCAATGGCAACTTTTCTCTACCAAGCCATGCTCTTCAAAATAATCATGAAGCATGCTTACATCATTTTTGGCACTGTGACTCTTTGTTACCTACACTAATGGTCTGTGACTCATCAAACAAATAATGCATTTGTGATTGGTGACCATCATTACATACGCCAAAGCAATTAACACGAAGGACTGAGAAAATAAAGTTGACTAATTTGACGAGACTGAGGTAGTAACAAAAAACCCTGAGTAAAATCAAAAGTAGAATGTACAGAGTGTAAAGCATTAGAACAAGGACTACATGGTGGCTGAATATTGATGTCACTTAGTTCACTTTGTGCATTTCAAATGCACAAATTCAAAACTTTTCTCTTCTACTGAAATATTAAAATATGCCCCAAAAACACATACCAGAGTTCAGTTTCTCTTCTTCAGTGTGGTAGCAAAACTGAATTCACTTCTGAACTGCTCACACTTAGTACAAACATCTGTACAGAGTTCTATTCTCTGAATGTGGGCACAAACGAATTCCAGATACTTTAGAAAGTTTTCTCCCCAACAGGTTGTTTGGCTGGTAGACAAGATTTGCATGCCTCCACATACTTTTTGTGGACGTTAGCCTTGGTATCACATGATGGTAGGTAATTGGTGGTCTGCCATCTCTACCGTGAGGAGCAGCAGGCATTGGCAAATCACGGTTACCTGCATACCAAAGAAAGAAGTGGACGGCACCTTGGACTATATGCAAATTTAAAAAGACAATAATAAGGATACGTTATCATATTAGCAGGTGCAGCCTCTAGTGCAACCAAAAATGAAGAAAGGTACATTGCTCAACAGATGTTGCATCACTTCAAAAACAATGAGACTGCACTGTTACTTTTGATGTTTTCATTATTTCTGCTCTATGTTTGATAGCTGTTTCTTGTGTCACTCCCTAAAACATGTTGAAATGCCTTGTTTTCACCTTGTCAATACATCATCTATATGAGAGTAAAGAGAATTGTTATTGTTGACAAATACATCACATCAGATCTAAAATCCACACATCAGTTATAACAATGTGAATTAAATGCATTAATCGATTACAGAGAAGCATGTACCTTTTTTATTGAAATAACAATGTAAAATTCGAAAGCTCATAAAAGTTAAAATTCTGTCTGTTTACAAGGATTTAACTTAGTTGTCTTTTTGTTAGTTTTTACCTTTGTAAAAAACTGTTGAATTGATTCCCTATATCTCAATCTGCAACACAAATCGACTGCTGCATAGGAAGAGATATTTTATCCCGGAATTAAATTATTCTCTATTTATTATCATTTTTGTTTATTGTTATCAAATTATCTCTATTGGGTACCGTAACAGCTGTAACGGAAACTGTAGGTTTCCCTGTAAGGAGTTATAATAATAATAACAATTTATTCACATCCAATAGGCCACCGGCCTTAAAGTATTCCATATCTGGTTACAAAAGATTGACAGGAGGACGCACTAAGACATGTGCATACAAAAACAAACCAAAAAATGAACAGTGTTAAATAATGGTGTCATCTATAGCGTCAGAACGCTTTTTCATGGCAAAGAAAATAAATTTAGAAAGATTACGTAAAATCAGTGCACTCTGGGATTGCATAAGAAGAATAAATTTATCAAATGTTGGGACTGTGTGATAGTATTTTGGAATATACTTTGAACGTTATTCACAATAGAAAGGACAGACAATACAAAAGTGAAACTCATCTTCAATTTTACTATTCTCGCAAAATATACATATTCTTTCTTCACGGATATCACGTAATGGTCGATCTTTTTCTATGCGAAGGGAGTGAGAGGAAGCTCTAAAACGACACAACGCCTCTCTGCAGCGACCTTTATCTATTAATCGCAGATACTGTTCCTTTTCAAATACTAATTTAAACTCTCTATAAGTGTCAAGTTTGGGAAATAAACGTAACAAGCTACGCCAATTTTGAATGTCTAAATCCTGACAGCGTTGCTTAAATAAATTGAGAAAGTTTACAGTTCTCCCAACCCCTTGGTTAAACATTCTTCACCCATCCCCGTTGAAAAAAAGTAACATTTTTACATCATAAGCCCAACAAAACTTCCCATTTTCAGCTTCACTATATTGAAACAAATAACATTTATACGCTAACGATGTGGTGGCATTAAAAAAAGACGAAGCCAGTATTTGATAATTCTTACAAGTCTTTTGTACGTAACATAAAACGACCAATTCGCCTCTAACTGCAAGACTGGGTGCATTACTATAAAGTTTTAACACAAAACGACAAAATTTGTTCTGTACAGCTTCAATCTGATCACCCCTATGGAAACCCCAGATTTCACTACCATACATTGAGATGGGGAGAACTTTACCATCAAAAATTTTAAATGATATATTCACATCAATATCCCATAATCTGTTAATACCTTTTTGATTTCAAAAAGTGCTTTGGTTACTTGGTTAGCCAGATTTCTCTGAGCACAGCTCCATAGCCCAGAACTAGAAAATAAAATACCAAGATAATTATACGTATAAACAAATTCTAGTTTTTTACCATGAAGGAACCAATTTTCATATGAAATCAGCCTGCCACCTCGTCGAAAAACGAAAATTTTTGATTTACTTGTATTCACCTTAAGTCTCCACTTGTTTGCATAGATAGATAAATTATTCAAGAGTCGTTGCAGACCAATAGCAGTAGTACTAAAGAGAGCAAGATCATCTGCAAACAACAAATAAAATAACTTGATGGTTGCAATATGTACACCAGCATATTCATGATACAATGCATCACCAAGGTCATTGATGAATAAGGTAAACAAAAGAGGTGACAAAATACTACCCTGTTGAACTCCCAGTTCACATCTAAAAAGTCAGAAATTCCAACAGGTGTACGGATACATGCCTTGATATCACGGTACATAGATTGCAAAACTGAAAACAATTTTCCTCTCATTCCTACTTTCGCCAGCATATAAAACAACACGTAATGATTTATTTTGTCGAAGCTTTCTCGAAGTCTATAAAGGCACAGTAAAGTTACCATTCAGAGATGTATAACGCTTAATAATAGTAGACAAAATAGAAATATTATCAATAGTGGAATATTTTTTCCTAAAACCTGCTTGTTCTGCAACGAGGGGATAATAAAGTTCTACCCAATCAAACAATCTACGATACACAATGCCACTAAAAATTTTCGTAATGGTTGGCAAAAGAGTGATTCCCCTGTAATTATTTACAACATCTCTTGAACCCTTTTTATGGAGAGGAATTATCAACACTTTAACCCCACTGATCTGGAAAAGAACCTGTATTAAGGATTTTGTTGAAAAGAACAAGAAGTAATTTTTTAAAGGACAGTGGAATGTGTTTAAAAATTTCAGGTGAAATCCCGTCATGACCTGGAGCTTTGTTCGGTTTAAGACGTGCAATAGAGTTATCCAATTCATCAATAGAAATTTCACAGTCAAGGATACTAGTGTCAATATCCAAATTAAAGTCTGACATGGTCTCTAGACCCTCCAGAAAATATTTCACTTCCTCAAAAAATGTGTCGCCATCTGACTCCACTTGTGATTCAGACTCAACAAATAGCTTTGAAAAGAAATTAAACCAATCAGGCAGCTGGATATTTGCTGATGGACCATCTTGTCTAGTTTTCACCATTGCCCAGAACTTTTTAGAATTTGAATCTTTCGCTGCATTTAATAATTTCGTTTTTTTCATCAATAATAGAGTGATTTTTCTTGTCTCTAATGATATGACGATATGCTTTCTGAGCGAAATATAATTATTCAAACTAGTATCAGGTGATCTCAAATTACGAAAATGACGCAATACACGTTTCACCATACATTTCATCTTGTGACACTCCTTATCAAACCATGTATTCTTCCTATAAATATATGTATTTGAGTTCTGCTTGAGGTTCATATAAGTTGTCGCACTGTAAAGCATTTCTATAAGAGTGTCTGCTGCTTCGGAAATATTATTGGAATTAATAAAAACATAAAAATCGTCAAGGAGTGTTTTTTGTAATTCACCAGTCCAAAATAAATGAAAATGTTCGATATAGCGTTGATTCCAATCGTATCTAATGAACGAATTATTATTTTTTCTCACCGAGGTATTTTTACATGGTTCTTCAGACTTAATACTAAACATAACAGGTAGATGATCAGAGTCTGGTCTTTCGGAACACCAAATCGCTTAAAAGATCAAAATTTTCAAAATACGAAAGTACATAGTCGATAACGCTGGCTCCTGTATTCTTAATACAGGTAAAGTGACCTAAACCTTTATCACTATGAAGTCTGCCATTAAGTATTCTGAGACCTGAATTTTTACACAAATCCAGTAAAAGTTTACCGTAATTATTGATTATACAATCATTTGAAGATCTCAGGGGTAACTGTTCATCAAAAAAGTTGACATTGTTTTCAAAAAAAAATCACCACTATCAGTTTGAATAAAGTCTGGTTCCTCAGCCGTTCTGGCATTAAAGTCACCGCAAGCAAAACATTTGTAATCGGGAAACTTGGCCATATAGTTTGCCAGCTCGTCCTCGAGAATTTGAAAACTAGTATCATTTGAATAACTACTTGAACCTTGTGGTGAAAAGTAAACAATGCAAAAGCAAAACTTTAACTTTCCAGACTGGACTAGGAACCATACAATATCGTTGGACAAATGAGAATGAGAAAATTGAATATTTTTGAAACGGAGAGACCTGTAAAAAATACTAATTCCACCAGATGGACGACCAAATTGAGTTTGTTTCTGACGAACGTGATGAAAAAAATCATAACCCTCTAATTTAAAAACACAATCATCAGACATCCATGTTTCTGTCAAGAATATCAAATCAAACTGTTTCAAATATAGCAAAAAATCTGGATTGCTCCATTTCGTTTTCAAGCCATTCACATTCCGAACAACACACGAAACAAGTGAACAAGGACTCTCTGTACTTTGCGCTTCGATATTGCAAGCCTGTCGGCCTTGGCCACATCCCTATCTTTTACCAACTTTCTTAATGTCATTTATAGAATTATCATAGATATAGAGTTCACTCTCAATTACCAGCTTATCATACCGTAGAGTAGCTTTCTTTCCATCAGTTCTGGTTTTAGCGAGGAAAGGTCCGAGCTTTCGTCTGGTTTCGCGCACCACACAGTAAGTGAGACTACCCACAATTCCCCTTGATTTGTGTGCTCAGACATTATTTACTAAAGGCTTCTTCAATTTTATCAGTTTCTGAACAATTTGAAACTAAGAATTTAATTTAAGGATTATTGGTTAAAACTATGTTCCAAAATTATTGATCATTTTAAAATTCAGGAGTAAATTGAATAAGAATTCGATGTTTGAAGGTACTAAAAATTGTACACTTGTCAAGGTAAAGTTATCAGCAACTAAGATGGTCTCATCATACCACTTGTCAGACATGTTAATTTCCTATGTTAGAAACATTCAAAAAATTAATACCCTTTCTTTTGCCAACACAGATTCTATCTATTCCCTTAGTTCCTTGAAAATATTGCATATGGCTGTCAAAAAACTATGTCGACAAAATTACAAAATTGCTATCTCCTCTGCGGAAAAGGGATCGATCTTCTCATTATTCACAGTGAGAAATCGGAAAATTATGATTATCAGAAATATGGTCCCGGAATTTTGAAATATGGAACGAGTTGTTCTGTGTACAGAAGAAATTTGCTTCAGTTCAGTGAGTAATTTCCGCGTGTACGGATCATGGAGAATTGTGGGTAGCCTCACTTACTGTGCACCATTGGTGGGAAATCTTCGGCAACACGAAAGGGAGAACCGTGTAGTTTACCTCGAGCAGCTTGTATTACTTGGTCTTTATCTTTAAACTTGGTAAATTTCGCGATTATAGGCTGTGGGCTCGACCGCGTTTTCAGTCTATGTGCACGTTCTATTTCAATATCATCCCCAGACAGGTCAAGCTCTTGGCAAATTACTTCTCGGATTTTGGATTCAGATGTAGCCCAATCCTCATGGTCGTTAGCTTGCGCGATTCCGTGGAATATAAGATTGTTTCTTCGTAGCTGGCCTTCTTGGCGATCCTGTTCAGCTTCCGTTTTCTGTTGTCTGTTTCTCAATTCGGCATTCTCCGCTTCTAGTTCAGCAATGCGAGTATTTGCTTCTTGAAGTTGTCTCTCAACCTTTTCGAGACCATCTTTAATTTCCTCGTTTCCTTTATCTGCCTTCGCTTCTAATTTACTGAATCTCTATTTGATCGAATCCTGCAACGTGTTCATCTTGGTCTCAATGAACGCTTTCAATTGTTCGACAATGCCGCCTTCTTCAATATTTGTTCCATTTGGGTTAACAGGTGGTTGATTTGAATGAGCAACATGCGATGTCTCCGATACATTTGAACCATGTATTGTTTCAGTTATAGTTACCTGTCTTGAAAATCCTCCTGGTTTGGAAGTAGATCTAGTCCCGTGGCCAGGATTAACTTCGACATCCCACATAGCATTAGACTGAGAAAGAGTATGACTCGAATCATTAGACTCACGTGTAACTGCTCAGTTAGGAACCCAATATGGCCTCCATACCACTTTCCTTGGCATGGCTGGTGGAAACGGCCAATTTTCTGGCGCCACTGGACCAAAGAAACTCCCATATTGTAAACGAAGCTGGTGTATGATGCGTTATTAATGTGTACACCCGGTTGAAGACAACAAATTTGTCATTTGACAGAAGTTTTAGAAAGTATTTAGCTGGACCGAAGTTACGTGACCTGCTAACTGTCTAAGAAGGAGTGCGCCCTCTGAGGAGTTATTCAAATAATGGCAATATATCCACTCAGATTTCATGAAATGATATTACTCTAACAGAAATTTCAGGCCTGTCAGCCTCCTACTAGCCTAGACTCTAAACGGAGTGTTTTGGCCTCGGAGTTCTTTAGGCCTTCGCCACGTTTTTGACAATCTATGAAGGAGAGGTCCCCGCAAGCTTAGTATAACAAAAACACCCCTCCTATACCTTTCCGCTTCAGAATATGCAACTTTACTTCGTGTGCTTTCCTCACTCAGCGGCCCCTTATTGTTACACACCAGAGGTCCTTGTGTCGAATCTTTTCAAATACTAGAAGAAGCACTGTAGTGGCTTAAGAGAAAATGACTTCTTTAGAAAAATGATATCCAAAATGTGCATGAGCAAACTTTCTATAACAAGGATTTTAACTAACTTACATTCCCAAGAAGTTAGTACACTTATCGTAATTTATAAGCAGTTAGACGTGCACTAGACACTGAAAAGAGCGCCGTGGAGAATTTTAAGCCTCACTTACCATCTGATGTAGTAAGTGGAAGTGTAGAATTATTAGCATATGATGTGCATGATTTCCAGACGCATTTAGATTTAATGATATATTCCTGACTTTTTGTCAATATCACGACATCAGTGACTGATTGCTATCCAACATGTGCATTCCTCGATTGGCAGGGTTTCCTCGCGTGGTTTGTCTCTTCCTGAATTTGACAGAATGTTTCCCCGTAAGCATGCGCAATGAGGTCGTCAATCACACCTGAGGAATTTAAGACAGACCGTAAAAGAACTTGGGGTATGACGTTAAATGGGTGACAAAGATCGTCTTTGAAAGCCACGTGGGTTTTATTTTCCTTTCCTTACGGTTTATTTCAAAGCATATCATTACGTTCGTTATTTGGGGTTCATTTAAAGCCTTCTTGAACTAACTCGCCCATCGCAGGGTGCAAATGATTGAAAACAATGTAACATTTGTAATGTCGATCACGTGATAATCTTTGCAGACTAAAGCGTTTAAGCCATCGTACTTGCTTCATCGAAACTTTTAACAATTCTCAATTTTTAAAACTATATGGATGCGTAAGACATGAAAATATGGTAATACCTGTTGTGAAATGTAACTTTGACCGGCCTGCCTTCGAAAGAGTTCATATACAACACCTGCATAAACATTTTAAAATCGATACTTCTGGGAAATAGAAAGCGAGAGTTCTCGCCGCTGTCAAAGAATGTCATTTATTAACTTTATCCTTTTAAAATATCGTTATTTTTTTCTGGTCATATTTGAGTAGTTTTCTTCAATGATTTGAGACTGATATCCAAAACTCCACTTCAAACACCAGTTCTGAAATTTACAGATGTATGCATTGTCACGATCTTTTGCATCATTCTATTGTTCAAGTTGCAATAGATCATCAGTCTTCACAGTACTGCTGTATAGCCGGCATGACTTGTAACGGAGAAAACAGGTCATGTGACGGTCACGTGACGACTATGACCGACCTATTACATATCTCACTTGTCGCGTAAAATATTCCCCGTATTATTACCACAGCGTACAATATGTTATGTCAACTTATGAAGTATTTAAAATGAGACCCTTGACGTGGGTATGAAAATTGGTACATTAAGAACCTTACTGCTATTAAAGAGGTTAAATAGGATAATTAATAAATGACTATTTAAGGTGATGTTAACTATATTTTAGACAGCGAAACCTAGAACCTTGAACTCATTTGATAGCTAGGTATGTAAAGGAATTAAAAAAAACACTTCACACATCGGTTCTACCACGTACACAGAGAAGCCAGGATAAATAAAGAGACAAATGAGCAGCTAAACGAATAAATAAATATAAATCAAAACAATAAAATCAATTATTGAAATAATTGACTGAACAACACGCGCTACATATTTAAGATGTGACGTCAGTATCACTACTCAGCAATTAAGCTTATTTAGTGAATTAGTGATACTGACGTCACATCTTGAATTGGTTGCATGTTATTCTGCAGCAATTATTACATTTGTTTTGTATTATATTATTTATATATTTGTTTGTTTGTTTTTTCGGCTTCCCTCTGGTTCTACCAATGTTAGTGGTACGATACAGTGAATGGATCGATTTTGTTCATGATATCGGAAAAATAGGTGTTGTCTACCATTTACTTCACTTTTTAACGTTCGATTTTTCCTCTCCAGGAAGCCCCGTCATCCCCAAGCTGCAAAGTCATGACGTCACTCGGGGCGGCTTGAGGAACGTAATCGAATGCACTCACCTCAAGACCAGTAGGATCATCCCTGGCGCCGGGGTCACGTTGGACGGCTGCAGTGCCCGTGACCTGAGCCGGGGACCTGAGGCGGCACCTAAAGACGAAATGTTGCGCATGTATTCACAGCTACTCATTCGCCTGAGAGTGCTGCTACCTCCACTGTTGACCTTTACCACGCCTTATATTTTGCACTTTGGACGTAGAAATGGCTGATGTATAGTTTTGTTCGGAAATTTGCTCAGCTTAGCTACTGCGATCTTGCATTGACACCAAAACTACGCTTAAAGTGACGCACTCCGATATCAGCGATAACATTTGCCCCGGAGCAGGCGATAGTTCCATAGTTCATAAATCGACACGGCGTCTCACTGCTGTGCAACAACCCTCGTGAATACAGTCACCATTTACGAACAGTATGTCGCTGAATAAGCAAAAGGCTGCTCTCGGCACTGCCGTTTCGGTTGCAATCGGTGCACATATGGCATATCCCTACTGGTATAGAGACATTCAGGTAATACGGTATACCAAGGCCTTATCGAGTACTGTGAAGAAACTTGCTGACTCCAAACTTTTCATAGCTGACCTATTCGAACTGGCTGTTGATCGAACTCCCTACAAACCGTTTGTTGTGTACGAGGACTCTTTATACTCCTACGGCGATATTGAGATCCGAGCCAACCAGCTTGCTTCATTTGCTCAGGGACAGGGCTTAGTATATGGCGACACAGTTGCATTGCTGATGCAGAATGGACCTACTTTTGTATCGACCTGGCTTGGATTTGCGAAGTTGGGAATCATATGTGCGCTTTTGAATTGTAATTTACGCGGTGATTCGCTGCTTCACTGTGTCGATGTGAGTCAGGCCAAAGTTCTTGTTATCGGCAAAGGTAAGCAACTCAAACCACTGAAATATGTCATGGGTATGTGAAAAATAAAGCAAGCAATTTGACAACTTGTCAAATACGCCCAATAATGATAACTTGGCCAGTGGCGAGAAGATAAATATGTACATGTATAGATAGCATACATTAGGTCTTTTCTACGGTTCTAGTTGGCGGTATAGTATATTGCAGTATTTAATATAGGGTCGTAGGTTTGAAAGATGTTTTGATGGCATGTTGTAAGTTCATATCAGACATTTTACTTTCCATTACGTGTATCGAAAATACAACTGTTTCAACAAAGACAAAAACAAGAAAATGACCACGCAAATGAACACCTGGTCGTGAGAATAAATTGTAAAACAATACCCTAGTCATGGCCACCGTATATCGTACACCTCTCCACATTTATACATTCTCTGAAGTCAGTCAAAACACCGAGAAATGCTAGAGCTGGTGTTTAATAACGATACCAGAAACTGTCAGTTGGGAGTCTTTATTTATTTTCCAGTAACTGTATAAAATGGATTACCTGCATTCTCTACGAATACGATGGTTTTCAATCGGGCTCGAACCCACAACGCACGGTATCAAATCACCTAGCAGCAGAGGCCGCAAACAGAACCGTTCGGCTAAATCCCCAATCTCAAAAAAAGATTGGTTCAATAACCGAGCTAAGGTTGTTGCAATTCTGACTGCGCCTTCGCCACTCGATCGCCGTAGAGATCGTGAAGCACACACGCTAGTACAAGTACACACTCTTTCATACATCTCACACAAACTTTATCGAAGCGAGGCAATGAATACATCGCTTTTACTGGGCGGAAGACGAACAATTAGTACACAGCTTAAACGTATAAAAATGACGGTGATTTGTGTGGTTAACTCGATGCATCAAATTTTCCTTTTCATTTGCGGTATATAACATAGGTCTAGATATATTCGAAGTAGTGGCTGATATTGGAAGTGAGTTCATTAAAAGAAGAGTTGAAATTTGGAGCATTGGGCACTCAAACAGTCCTAGTACGGTTACTTCTATCGACGATTCTCTCTCGGAGAGCAGTAAAGCAAGGGCGCCATCCATTTTGAGAAATGCAATCGTCGCCGACGATCCTTTGGTGTATATATTTACTTCAGGAACTACAGGTAAGAACACTGACTGACGTCACAATGACAGACGATATTGATACATACAGATAGAGGGGCTGTGATTCGGATCACTAAAATTGCGTTCCCCTGCCAAAGTCTGATTCCATGACTCCTTATCAGTCCATTAGCGGTATGTAATTGGAATCGGTCACTGTATCACATCATTGAGGCCAAATAAAAATGTAGGTATTTCTGGTATTAGCATGCCTCCTGAAATTAGGAAAGGTAGGTCGGTATGTTTTTCTTTCTGTTAGCTGACACCAATAAAATACGGTACAATTAGAGAACTGAACTTAGTCAACTTTTTTGAAAATGGGAAAAAATGTCTTGGGTCTGCGGATTTTTCAAGGGTCGGTCGGCCCGTCATCAGAAACACATATTTGTTATTTGGCCTAAATAGATCTCAATGTCTAAATAGATCTCAATGTCTGTGCCACATAATGTATTATAAGAAATGTTTTAACTTGGATAAGGGTTCTTGCAGAAGTACAGGGTTTATAACACTGGTACAATAATGCAGTTTTACGAAAAATGTGAGACACGTACAAGGTGTAGAAGACTTGTGAATTCAAATTAAAATGCGTTGTTGTAGAGGAAATGTGACTTATGCCATAGCTAAATGATTTTTGATTTTGATGAACTTTCACACATGGCGGTAAATTTTCTGATGTAACCAACAGAGGAGACGTAAAGAAATACGTGACATAGGTAATAAGGTAATTTATATGGTAACTCTGAATTAGCGGAACTTGCATCATAATGACTATTAAATGACTGACACTAGTGTGTTTATCCAGGTCTCCCCAAAGCAACCAAATATTCCCATGCAAGATCTCTACGTGCAGCATATAGGTTTGCTTCAGTCATTGGAGTCGATGACGTAATATTGATCAGCACACCTCTTTATCATGCCGTAGCCTTTGGTCTTGGTTTGGGTGCTGTCATGCGTGCAGGTATGTTTTACGCATGCGTTAATATAGTTTGCAATTTTTTATTCTCTCTTATGGTATTTGATTCCGTTTAGATCATTCTCATGTGAACGCAAATCGATATTCAATGGTCAGTCGAAAGTTTAGGGGTTGATACCGGAGTTCCAAGATATTACCGGCACTTCCGGGAAACCTTTACTGGCAGTCATCGAATGACGGCATTGAAGTACATTATGATGACCGTTCTCTGAAAATGTCGCTCCTCAACTAGATAAGTAATGAAAGTATGTACAGTATATTCGAGATATTTTTATTCTACGCTGCTTTAATACTTACAACGATCACCCATTAATTGTAGGGGCGACCTGCGTACTAACTCGAAAATTCTCTGTTCGTGATTTCTGGCCTCTGTGTTGCAAACACGGCGTGACGGTTTTTCTCTACGTGGGTGAATTGTGTCGTTTTCTATTAGCCGCCCCAAAGGTGAGTAGCATTAGATAAGAATTGTAAAAATTATATGTGTAAATCACAAGTCTTGTTACATTTGAAAGTGATACTTGTTACTCTCGCAAATCTCGCATCAGCAAAATACTGTTTCACAATCGGGTTAATTGACGAAAATTATGCTATAAATGCCATTGTCCGGATGTTTCTTGAATCGACGTCAGCCGAACCGTATAATAGTCACAGTTTGTTAACATTTTAGCCATTCTCCGTCGAAAACATTTACACATGACGTCTTTACACAAATGGATCAGCAGAAATCACTAGTCATACCATCCGTTTCAGAGAAGAGAAGATTCTACGCACAGCGTAAGATGCATAATTGGTAATGGATTGCAAGCAGATATTTGGAGTGATTTTCTGAAAAGATTCAAAATCCCACAGATAGCAGAGTTTTATGGTGCGACTGATAATCCATTTTTCAGCATTAATTGTAATCCAAAGATGGTGGCTGCCGTTGGATGTATGTCACCAATAATCAAGGTGAGGGTGCAATAATGATCCAAACAACGTCTATCACAATATCAACAGATGTAGTTTCGCAGGGGTTGTTTCCACACATAATCAATGGCGTAACTTTAACATGCGAGTTCCGATATATGTTCATTTCAAAGTCCAGTACTCTACGATAACCAGCAAAAAAATGGTTACACTCCTTAAAATGTTGCCATAGTGATATCCCTCTTATTGCAGAGATACCTTGGTTTCCAATTGGTCGAATGTGATTTTGGTAGTGCACAGCCCCTTCGTGCTGCAAGCGGGCTTTGTGTTCCCGTGAAGCTTGGTAAGCTATGTATTATCTACATATACATCTGCATAACTATATATTCTATGTCGTAGAAGTTATCTCTGTATGTAGCGTTACCCTCGAATGATACATGATGCAATCAGTGAACTTTCCACACGCCGTTTGCACTATGTAACGATTTTATCCCCAATGCGACACAGGTATACCCGGGTTACTGCTTGCTCCAGCACCAAATACGAATGATGTTTATGTCGGCGATAAGGCGGCCAATGAAAAGAGACTTATTCGTGATGTCTTGAACAAAGGCGATGTTTACATCAACACTGGTGATGTTCTGATGATGAGCAAGGACTATTATCTGTACTTTGTTGACAGATTGGGAGATACTTTCAGGTATATTAACCTAGTCAAGTCGACCCTACGGTTTGTATTGATTTGTAAATATGCTAGCGCTAATTGCAAAAGACAGATCATCAGGTCACATGCCTTTGAAATGAAATTAGCGTTTTTGGTCTTGCGATACAAAGAATATGACTCCACGATTTTCTCCTTGGATATTAATAATAGTATGTTAAATGTTTCCGGTCGTTCAACAAAACAGTAACAGTCCAGTACTGTGCCTTTAAAGACGATGCGATACTGTCATTTCGCTGATGGAGAAATTTGTTTTTAGTGACGTTTAATAGCAGATTTACTATAAGGAGCTTCACTTATCCGTACACTTGCCACCGTAGGTGACATCTGCAAGTCTCCGTAAAGCCATGTCAGGTTTCCCGGGTAATATTCACTGATAAAGGTCAAAGGGTCTACTCATAAATTTCAGATGGAAAGGTGAAAACGTAGCAACTACAGAGGTTGCTCAAGTCATAGGATCGTATCCAGCCTTGAAACAAGTGATCGTTTACGGTGTCAAAGTTCCAGGTTTGTTGACTACATTTATTTGATAAATGCGTGATTAATATATCGGGTATCATGGCTTCGAAAATTATTTCAATTCAGAGCTTGCCACGATCGTACATTGCCGCTGAGTTTAGGAGAGGGTGTATAGACAATAATTAGACACAAAGGTGGACAGTATAATCACTGACAGAAAGGAGAAATGCGGGTTCTTTGTATAATTCATTCTGTCGAGTATCTTGCAATACTATAGATCCATACTCTAAAATAATATTTGTGATGGTCTTTTCATTACATAAAGGTCATAATGGTCGTGCTGGCATGGCTGCATTGGTCTTGCAAGATGACGAAACAAACTTTGATTTGAAACGCTTTTACAATTACGTCAATTCGAAGCTTCCATCGTATGCAGTTCCTAAATTCCTGCGAATTCGGGAATCTTTAGACACGACGGTCACTTTCAAGTTCACGAAAACCGATCTAATGAAGGAAGGTTTTGATCCAAGAAACATAGAGGATGTAATTTACATATCTGACGATAGCAGTCAGACCTATTGCAGATTAGACGAGCAGCGTTACAGAAACATTACCTGCGGAGTGTCTCGTTTGTGATCATTGGAAAGGTGAAAGAAGTCGAGATAGTCATCAACAGTCTGTCAACACAACCAAATAATCGGGAATCGTAACTCATATTTCTAATGATTCAAGTGAACGAGTCTCCTGTTTAAAGATGATGACCACTTTATAGACCTCTCGCACTGCTGAGGTCAATCGATGATTTATATTCACACGTTTACATTATATTAATCGGCCTTAGATAATACCACATGTTCCCCTTTCAGAACTAATAGAAAATCACTTTTAATAAACACCATTGTAACAATGAGCCCCTACAGACTCTTCATTCACTTCTCTAGATATACGGCACACAATCTGCCAAATACTGCAACATACCTCAATCAAATGTAGTCAACGGTGATCTCACAATTTTTATTGTTGATTTGGTAAGAGAATGGTCGAAAGTTTCATTCAGGAAAGTTCGAGCAAACAGTTTTAGTCTTTCACTGTCGAGACGCATATTTTAGACGGCAAAACCTAGACCCTTGAGCTTATTTCATTATTTAGATATATAAAGGAAATTAAAAGAAACTTCACACATCGGTTCGATCACGTACACGGAGAAGCCCGGATAAACAAATTCACAATTAGTAACCAACGAAATAAATGATTTAATTACGGAAACAATAAATTGAATAGTTATTGAAATAATTGACTAAACATCACGTAAAACATATTTAAGATGTGACGTCACTATCACTACTCAGAAAGTATTTAGTAAATAGTGATATTGACGTCACACCTTAAATATGCTGCATGTATTGTTCAGCAATAATTATTCAAATTATTGTTTCTATTATATTTATTTATATATTTGTTCGTTTGTTTGTTTATTCCAGCTTCCCTCTAGTTCTACCAGTGTTAGTGGTACGATGTAATGAATGGATCAATGCGATTTCATGATATTGGAAAAAATAGTGTCGTCTACCATTTACTTTCCTCAATGGATGTTCGATTTTTCCTCTCTCAGGGAGCCATCCCCGCGGGGAGCCCCGTCATCATGTGCCCCAGCTGCAAAGTCATGGCATCTAAACGACGAAATATTGCGCATGTATTCACGGCTACTGCTAGCTTCGCCTGAGAGTGCTATTTCCACTGTCTGTTGACCTTTACTGTGCCTTATTTTGCACTTTGGACGTAGAAACGGCTTATGTTTAGTTTTGCTCGAAAAGTTGCTCAGCTTCCTAATGCGATCTTTCGTGACACCAAACCTGAAGTAATGTACGCCGACATATATCGGCGATAACATTATGCCCCAAAGCAGGCGATGGTTCTATAGTTCATAAATTGACACGTCTCACTGCTAGGCTAAAACTCTCGTATGTACGGTCACGTAGTACGAACAGTATGTCGCTTAACAAACATAAGGCTGCTCTCGGCACTGCCGTTTCGGTTGCAATCGGTGCACATATGGCATATCCCTACTGGTATAGAGACATTCAGGTATTACAGTATACCAAGGCCTTATCGAGTACTGTGAAGAAACTTGCTGACTCCAAACTTTTCATAGCTGGCCTATTCGAACTGGTTGTTGATCGAACCCCCTACAAACCGTTCGTTGTATACAAGGACTCTTTATACTCCTACCGCGATATTGAGATCCGAGCCAACCAGCTTGCTTCATTTGCTCAGGGACAGGACTTGGTATATGGCGACACCGTTGCATTGCTGATGCAGAACGGACCTACTTGTGTCGACCTGGCTTGGATTTGCGAAGTTGAGAATCATATGTGCGTTTTTGAATTGTAATTTACGCGGTGATTCGTTGCTTCATTGTGTCAATGTGAGTCAGGCCAAAGTTCTTGTTATCGGCACAGGTAAGCAACTCAAACCACTGAAGTACGTCATGGATATGTGAAAAACAAAGCAGGCAATTTGACAACTCATCAATTACAAAACTACATAAAATATGCAAAGGACTTATTCATTAACTTGACACTGCCAATACTTCTCAGTACAATAAGACATCTATCAGATCAACGTCCGTAGCACGTTTCATCAAATTTAATGCTGTAATTTTGGAGTATTATCACTAGTTACAAAGTTCATTAAATATGAAAATGAGCCCTTAATTAACTTGACACTGCTCGATGTTTCATAGTCTAATTAGATATTTATGAGATCAATATCTGTATCATGTTTCACCAAATTTGGTGCCGTAATTTCAGAGTTAGAAACCTAATTACAAAGTTTATTAAATATGTAAATGAACCCTTAATTAACTTCACACCACTAAATGCTTTAAAACACAGTCAGATATCTGTCGGATCAGTATCTGCAGCAGATTTCATCAGATTTGGTGCATTTATTTCGGAGTTATATGACTAATTACAAAACTTCATAAAATATGCAAATGAGCTATTTATTAACTTGACACTGCCCAATGCTTCTCAGTACAATTAGATATTTATCAGATCAATATCTGTATCAGGTTTCATCGAATTGTGTGCCTTAATTTCAGAATTATATACCCAATTGCAAAGTTCATTAAATATGCAAATGGACCCTTTACACCACTAAATGCTTTACAACAGTTAGATATCTGTCGGATCAGTATCTGCAGCAGATTTCATCAAATTTGGTGCAGTTATTTCGGAGTTATATGACTAATTACAAAACTTCATAAAATATGCAAATGAGCTATTTATTAACTTGACACTGTCCAATGCCTCTCGGTACAATTAGACGTATATCAAATCAATATTTGTTGCATGTATCATCAAATGTGGTGCAGGAATTTCAGAGTTATGTCACTAATTACAAACGTTCATTAAATATGCAAATGAGCAGATAATTGACATGACACTCACTGTATCATGATAATTGACATGACACTCTCTGTATCATCATAATGTTCTGAGATTGTCATCTGTGAAAAGTTTCATGAAATTTTGTGCAGTATTTCTTGATATATGTCGTCACTGTCATTACTGTCTCCATAGGGAAACCATTATATGAAAAAAATGATATGTCATAACTTCATTAATATGAAAGCAACACCAACCAAAATCTAATCAGTTCTCGCAAGTAGCATATGGTACTTGTCTACCAAATGTGACCTGAATCTGTCCAGGCGTTTTTGAGTTATCGTGTAAACAGACAGACGGACAGACGAACACACACATACACGTTTACACACTCACATACACACGGACAGACAGACAGACAGACAGACAGACAGACATCGCTATGACATTAGCTCACGTGTGTGAACACGTGAGCTAAAAATGACGGTGATTTGTGTGATAGCTCGATGCATTAAATTGTCTTTTTCATTTGCGGTACATAGGTCTAGATATATTCGAAGTAGTGGCTGATATTGGAAGTGTTAACTCAAGAAGAATTGAAATTTGGAGCATTGGATACTCAAACAATCCAAGTACAGTTACTTCTGTCGACGATTCTCTCTCTGAGAGCAGTAAAGCAAGACCAGCATCCATTTTGAGAAATGTTATCGACGCCAACGATCCTGTGGTGTATACATATACTTCAGGAACTACTGGTAAGTATTACTTAGTGACGTTTCACTGACAGACAATGTTGATACATTCAAGTTCAAAATAGACGGGCTGTGATTCAGATCACTAACATTAATTCCCCCGTCAGAGTCTGTCTGATTCCATGACTTTAAATAATTTATGACTTGGTTTATCAGTTCATTAGCGGCATGTGATTGGAATCAGTCACCGTACCACATCTGAGGCCAAATAAAAAATGGGTATTTCTGGTATTAGCATGTCTCCTAAAATTAGGAGAGGTAGGTCAGTAGGTTTTTCTTTCTGTTTGATGAGACCCATAAAATATGCTATAATTAGAGAACTGAACTTATTCAATTTTTTTTGAAAATGGAAAAAATGTCTTGGGTCGGCGGGTTTTTCCAGGGTCGGTCGCGTTATCGGAAACACACAATATTTGTTATTTGGCCTAAATAAATAAATAAATAAATAAATAAATAAATAAATAAATAACAAAAGATATATTACAAGGTTTATAACACCAATTACAGTAAAACAATGCAGTTTCACGAAAACGTGAGACAAAAAGTGTCGGGGAGTTGTAAAATTATATACGTTGTTGAAGAGGAAATGTGACTTATATGCTATCGCTAGATGCATTTTGATTTTGATGAACTTTTACACATGGAGGTAAAGTTTCTAATGTAAACCACCACAGGAGACGTAAGGAAATGCGTGATATAGGTTATAAGGTAATTTATAGGATAACTCTGAATTAGCGGGAGTTTCATCATAATAACTAATAATGGCTGGCACACGTGTGTTTATCTCCCAGGTCTCCCAAAAGCAACCAAATATTCCATTGCAAAATCTTTATGTTCAGCGCATAGATTTGCTTCCGTCATTGGAGTCGATGACGTAATATTGATCAGCACACCTCTTTATCATGCCGTAGCCTTTGGTCTTGGTTTGTGTGCTGTCATGCGTGCAGGTATGTTTTACGCATGCTTTAATATTGTTTGAAATTTGTTTGTTTCTTATAGTATTTGATTCCGTTTAGATCATTCTCAGTTGATCGTAAATCGATATTCATATCAATGGTCAGTCGAAAGTTTAGGGGTCGATACTGGAGTGCCAAGATATTGAGATGACCGGCACTTCCGGGAAACCTTTACTGGCAGTCATCGAATGAAGGCATTGAAATACTTTATGATGACCGTTCTCTGAAAATTTCGCTCCTCTACTAGATAAGTAATGAAAGTATGTACAGTACATACGAGATATTTTTTATTCGACGCTCTTCTAATTCTTATACCGATTTCCCACTATTTGTAGGAGCTACCTGTGTACTCTCTCCAAAATTCTCTGTTCGTGATTTCTGGCCTCTGTGTTGCAAACACGGCGTGACAATTTTTGTATACGTGGGTGAATTGTGTCGATTTCTATTAACCGCTCCAAAGGTGAGTAGCATAAGTTAAAAATGAAATAATGTGTGTAAATAATAACTCTTGTTACATTTGAAAATTGTACTTGTTACTCAGAAATCTAGCTTCTTAAATTAATTTGTTAATATTTTTTCCATTCTTCATCGAAAAACGTTTACGCGTGACGCATTTACACACATACCACAGCGCCGCGGAAATCACGTGCAGTCATACCTATCTATCCATTTCAGAGAAGAGAAGATTCTATGCACAATGTAAGATGTATAATTGGTAATGGATTGCAAGCAGATATTTGGAGTGATTTTGTGAAAAGATTTCAAATCCCACAGATAGTAGAGTTATATGGTGCGACTGATCATCCATTTTTCACCTTTAATCAAGATCCAAAGATGGTGGCTGCCGTTGGATGTATGTCACCAATAATCAAGGTGAGGGTGCAATATTGATCCAAACAACGTCTATCACAATATCAACAGATGTAGTTTCGCAGGGGTTGTTTCCACACATGTCCAATGGCGTAACTTTAACATGTGAGTTCCGGTATATGTTCGTTTTAAAGTCCAGTACTCTACGACAGCCAAAATTGTTCCACTCTTAAAAGTGTTGCCATGGTGATATCCCTCTTATTGCAGAGATACCATGGTTTCCAATTGGTCGAATGTGATTTCGGAAGTGCACAGCCCCTTCGTGCTGCAAGCGGGCCGGGCTTTGTGTACCAGTGAAACTCGGTGAGCTATGTAACTTCTATATACATGCGTCTGCATACCTATATATCTATCACGGTGATAGACGGACCGTGATTATATGTCGTAGAAGTTATCTCTGTACGTAGTGCTACTCTTGAATAATGATGTGTGATGTAATCAGTCAACTTTCTATACGCCGTTTGCACTTCTTAACGATTTTTTTATATCCAATTCGACACAGGTGTGCCCGGGTTACTGCTTGTTCCAGTACCATATACAAATGATATTATGTCGGCGATAAGGCGGCCAACCAAAAGAGACTTATTCGTGATGTCTTGAACAAAGGCGATGTTTACATCAACACTGGTGATGTTCTGATGATGAGCAAGGACTATTATCTGTACTTTGTTGACAGATTGGGAGATACTTTCAGGTATATTAACCTAGTCAAGTCGACCCTACGGTTTGTATTGATTTGTAAATATGCTAGCGCTAATTGCAAAAGACAGATCATCAGGCCACATGCTTTTCAAATGAAGTTGGTGTTTTTGGTCTTGCGGTACAAAGAATATGAGTCATTGATATGTTGAACATTTCCGGTAATTTAAGCATAGACCAGAGTAGTTCAACATCTTTCGAAGTGGACAGCATCAAACAATAACAGCCCAGTCGGCCTTTAAAGACGATGCGATACTAGCATTTCGCTGATGAAGAAATTTGTTTTACCTGTAGTAACGTCACTCATCCGTACACTTCGATAGTGGATGAGACATCTGGAAGTCTTCGTATGTTTAATAGCTTCCCCGGTAATATTCTCTGATCAAGGTCAAAGGGTCTTCTCATGAATTTCAGATGGAAAGGTGAAAACGTAGCAACTACAGAGGTTGCTCAAGTCATGGGATCGTATCCAGCCTTGAAACAAGTCATGGTTTACGGTGTCAAAGTTCCAGGTTTGTTGACTACATTTATTTCATAAACGCGTGATTAATATATCGGGTATCAGGGCTTCGAAAATTACCTCAATTCACAGATTAAATAAATGAGTATATCGATGGACTGTATAATCACTGACAAAGAAAATGCTGGTTCACTGCAGTATAAATTCATTCTGTCTTGTACCCTGCATTACGATATATCCATAATGTAAAATAATATTTTGTTAAAATTACCTCAATTCACAGATTAAATAAATGAGTATATCGATGGACTGTATAATCACTGACAAAGAAAATGCTGGTTCACTGCAGTATAAATTCATTCTGTCTTGTACACTGCATACGATATATCCATAATGTAAAATAATATTTTGTTGGTCTTTTCATTCTGTGCAGGTCATAATGGTCGTGCTGGCATGTCTGGATTGGTCTTGCAAGATGACGAACAAAACTTTGATTTGAAGCGCTTTTACAATTACGTCAATTCGAAGCTTCCATCGTACGCAGTTCCTAAATTCCTGCGAATTCGGGAATCTTTAGAGATGACGGCCACGTTCAAGTTCATGAAAACAGATCTAATGAAGGAAGGTTTTGATCAAGAAAACATAGAGGATGTAATTTACATATCTGGCGATAGCAGTCAGACCTATTGCAGATTAGACGATCAGTGTTACAGAAACATAATCATGCGAGTGTCTCGTTTGTGATCATTGGAAAGGTGAAAGAAGTCGAGAAATTCATCAACAGTCTGTCAACACAACCATATTAATAGGGAATCGTAACTCAGTTTTCTAATGATTCAAGTGAACGAGTCTCCTGACTTAAGATGATGACCACTTATAGACCCTTCGCATTGCTGAAAGTCAATAAATGATTTATATTCACATTAACATTATTATTAATCGGTGTAAGACAATAACACTTTTCCTTTTCAGAACTAATAGAAAGTCACTAACTTAACAAAATTAAATGGACATTATCGCTATCTTTTGACCTTTTTTTCATAAATATTGTTGCAAACGAGCAGTTCCTGAAGTTGTTCGACTTATTGAAAGATGTCTAAAAATGGTCTACCATCTTGCCTACACTGTGTAGAAAAAACTCGGGTCAGGGTTTTATAATATAGAGTCTTTGTCAACCTTTTTCCTGCCAGGTTCATCTGTCACAGGGATTTTAACTAACTTATATTCCCAAGAAGTCAGTACACTTATCGTAATTTATAAGCAGTTAGACAATCATGCACTAGACACTGGAAAGAACGCCGTGGAGAATCTTAAGCCTCACTTACCATCTGAGGCAGTAAGTGGGAGTGTAGAATTATTAGCATATGATGTGCATGATTTCCAAACGCAATCAGCCCGTACAGAGTCTTCATTCATTCTCAAGATATACAGCACAACGTCTACCAAATACTGCAACAGACTTTAATCAACAGGTGCACATTCAGTGCCATTGGCGCTATTTTGGCGGTCTATTCGGAAGACCGATAAAACTTTCAGCTTGAGGCATTCTGAGAAATGCATGGTTCACCTATATTAAGGCAGATTTCAAACCTTGAAGCCTGCATTTCCGTGACAAACAAGCCAAAATTCTGACAACTACTGAAAATTGATTCCGGAAATCAAAGAAAGCAAGTAACAGACTACATGCTAGAGATAGGAACTCATCGATAGCAATTTCACACCACAGTCTTGTACCGTTAATTTGTTGAATTACAGTTATTGAAATAGTTCAGGCTTTTACAACCAATTTATAAAAGCACTTAACCATCTCATTTTAGTTGTTTCCATGCTACACATCAAATACTGGTGTAGGAACAGACTTTACAGCACATTGATCGGAAACTATTGATAAATGCAAAAAAAATATTGATCACAGAACTATGTGGGTAACTGGATGAAGATCACTGACACAAGTAAATATTGATGGATACAATCTCTTCGATAAGAACTGAGCAGATTTCTTTGGGGCCTTTAGCTATGTAATCTATCACTAAATCTGTACCCCTAGGTTATTTGTGATTACTGCGAAACACAGGGTGTCGACTAAACAGCCTGTGGCTGTAACCTTTTCATTATTTCTATTTCGTATTTTGATTCTAGGTTCTTGTATCCTACAAGCTATTCGAAAAACGTTAATTTGTTTTGCTCGTGACACAACGTCTCTATGTTTAAAACGCACTGTTATTGTTTATGTTTGAATTCTACTCCAGAATAGAGAATTCACTTGTCAATAATAACAACGCAGTCTACACAAGTACAGGTTGAGTTAACAAGCTGAATACTGTGTGTCTCAACATGCTTTTGGGGAATAAGAAACTGCGGTAAACTAAAAATAATACCGCAATTATACAGTGTCGCTCACGTTTGATCAGAATTGGTACATACCAGTATGGGTACCAAAGATCAACAATAAGTGTTGTTTCTATCTGTACGTGTTCAGTGCAGGAAAATTCTACGTTGATGTTATGACAATGATTTCTGCACAGTACAACCAGAAAAACAACAAGAAATATTTAAACCAGAAAAACAAGAATGACAAAAGTAAATAAGGTCACTCTGAAACTTTAGGTACTGGAGGTCAACTTTAGCAACATGCATAGCAGAGAATGTTTCAACACAGCTAGTCCCTCTTAGTTTGAGCAGGTCTGTTAATATGCAACAGTTCATAAACAATGACAGGAAATGACTCAAGGTCAGTGGAGTAGCCTGTTTCAGTCATTGGCATGCCACCACTCCTGCACATTTGCAGGATTTCCCCTTTTTCTTACCTCATTTGCATATTTTTGACACTGACATGTTCATTTGAACAACGTCACATCTCAACCCCTGCATCTACCTGTACACCAAATACTGAGATGGTAGCTTTGGCGGTATGGGAGCCTTTGCTTGTGACGGACATACATCCGCACATACATACATACATACATACATACAGACATACAGACGCCACCGACTCACCATATAAGCTCTTTTTGATATTTATATACATACCAAATATGAGCTAAAAATACATGAAAAAATCATCAAACATTACAACTACTGCCTATTTCATCCACTCCTTGCCAAATCACGTTACATTTATTCACATTTATACTGCATTTCTTAATAACATGCAATACTTCTTTTGTCAGGACAGATATCTTGGCAGACAGTATAGGCGATCATTTGTCACCGTTTTATAGTCCAGTCATCTCTTTGTACAAGTATTAGGTACTTCAAAAGCACTATGACTAACACTGCCGTGTCAAACACGTTCACTATCAGGTCATGTCACTATAGATCAAGAAATTGTTCTGCTTGTATCATTTGATTACAATGTAAGTTGTTTTATTAGGCAATGCTTTAAAATTGTAGACGTGCTGTTTGGTTGAACTTTAGATGTTCAGATCATGTTCTGTCATATAGCAGTAATGAAAATGATATAAATTTGCTGGTCAGTGTACGCATTGTGAACTTTAACTTATTATATGTGGCAGTTTTCTTTTCCCTTTCCACCTCTTGCAACGCTTCACTGCCTATCCATGAATACTCGATATTGAAGATATGCCAACCTTAGCTCCATTTATTGTCATGCTGAGGAGGATATGCTAAATGTACCAAATAGCTGCTGATAATCAGGATTCAGTACATGAATCTGCAAACACAATTAGAAGCCCTCCGTATCGAACTTGAGAAAGCAACAGATGCCCTCAAACTGATATAACGTCGGTTTTTTCAACTGAAGATGAAGGAGCTGAAAGATGAATTCACTCAGAAAATTGCTAGACTGGAGAGCAAAATTGACCACCTTGAACAAAAGTTGCGATCTACGCCAGGTGGGCAACATGGAATGCAAGATATCGATCCAATTGACAACCTGAACATTACGGTCATTGCTACAGGTATTTCCTTCAGCGAAAACGAGAATTTATTGGAAAAAGTCAACTCAGTGCTACAAGAGCTAGGTGATAATGTAGCTTCAGAAGCGAATGTTTTGCAGACAGTTCGTTTGTGCAGTTACCGCCTGAGGGTGTACCTGGTCTTGTAAAGTTTGCCGTTGCAAAAGTTGACCAGAAGAAGAAAATACTTCAGGCGAAACAACACTTGAAAAATAGTCAGAGATTTGGTCGTGTATATTTGCGGTCAAGTAAGTCACACACCGATAGATTGATAGAGTTAAACGCGCACTTTCTCCTCAGTGAGCTTCCTAATGGAAACGACTATCGCATTACTGCTAGTGGTCGAATTGTGAAAAAGACAACTGACAGACAGAGCAGAATACGTGTTAGAAATGACGCTTGTCGTGGTGATAGGAATCATGATTAGGACACACAGTCCAATGGTCTTCGAATTGCACACCTAAACGTGGGAGGATGGACCACATGGAAAAATGAACTTAGAACAGAAATTTTACGGAGTGCAAAAGCATCTGATATGATCAGTGTTAATGAAATTCATTTATCAGGATGATGATGTTATCAGTATCGATAATTATATTTGGATTGGTTTCAATAGGCAACTTGTTCATTCTAATGCCCGTAGACAATTTGGTGGTGTTGGTATTTTTTTCAAAAGAACTCTGTATAATGACTTTTATGTATCAGTTATTGACAAAGCTTACGATGGTATTTTAGGTGTCCGTTCCACTACTAAGATTTCTGGATATTCATTCATCGTTTTTTCATGTTATCTTCCTCCAGAAAATTCACCATGGGGTAGAAATGCAACTCACTATTTCGGACACCTGCTCAGTCAGCTGTACATGTATGATAATGAAGTCGACTATATTTTATTTGTGGCGATTAAATGCCCGGCTTGGTTCTTTGAATGACAATATTCGTGATGTTGGTGATATTCCTGAAAGACACCTAATTGATAGCATTGTGAACCAACATGGGCGGGATTTTCAAGAATTTGTAATAGAAGCTAAATTCTGTGTTTTAAATGGCAGAAATAACATCCAAAGTGATAATTTACCTCTATATCTAGTAGAGGAACGGCCGTTGTAGACTACATTGCATACCACTTAACCAATTTAAATATTGTACCAAGTTTACTGTTACAAAAATGCAGTCGTTAATCGATAAGTCAGGCTTTTATCATTTGCTAAGTGATAGGTGCAAAGTTCCAGATCATTCTCTGCTTTCTTTGGACTTTTGTGATCATCCTTTTTTAATGACTGCTGGTACTTCTACTCTTGTAGACAATAATCTACGATGCGATCACGGTATTCCTAAAACGAGAGTGAAGTATCGTCTTGATCAAATTCCGCCATTTTTTTTATCTTCAGAGGTAGCGAGAAATGCTCTGTTAGAAATTATTACAAAGATAGAAATTTGTAGAGAAACCCAGACTGAAATCGATGTTATCTATAAGAATTACGGTGTTGTATTATTGATTAAATGAATACGGTGATACCCAATGTGATTGTTCTAAGCGGGTCCTTGAAAGATTTTGCCCCCGTAAGCCTTATTGGAAAACTGAACTTTCTGTTTTATGGAATACTTTGAAAGAAAAAGAAAAGATATTCACATCATTCAGAGGTTCCAATACGACAAAATTATTTTGCGTTCGGAATTCAAACAAAGCTAGATTAATATTGATAAGTATTTACGTAGCTGTGAACGGAAATTTAGAAAGGTTATTTTAGGTATTGAGTCATCGTCTACAGACAACCCACGACAGTTCTGGGACCATTTAAAGAGATTCGGTGGTAGTAAATGTAATAAAATACCAATAGAAGTGTATGACAACACTTGAAATGTTCTTTGCTCTGATAATGATGTACTAAATGTATGGTATCGTGAATATTCCTCATTGTATCATGATTCTGCTAATATTAATTTTGATGACGATTTTCTTGAAAGAATGAAACATCATAAAAGGTTTTTGGAAAGTCGTATGGATGACCCACTATACGAAAGTAATCATTTTTTGAATATTTTTTTTTTTTGGTGGAGGAAATACAGAAGATTGTCACGAAAACCAAAAGGGGTAATGCTGTAGCAGTAGATAATATACCTACGAAGTTTTGCAAAATAGCAACATTATTCGGTTTCCATTATTTATTCCAATTGTGTTTTGATTCTGGTAAGATTCCTGAGATATGGAAACGAGCCATTATCTGTCCAATTCCAAAGGACCGCATCAAAGATGGCAGAATTCCTCTCAACTATAGGGGTATCAGTTTGCAATCCACTATTGCTAAATTGTATAGCTCTTTGTTAAACTCTAGAAGTGAAAATATATTATTTGACGAAAAAAACGGATTCAGACGTGACAGATCTTGTCAAGATCATAATTCGTTTTGTCATCTTACTAGTATTAAGAAATAGGCTTGCATATGGTTTATCCACCTATACGACTTTTACTGATTTACAAAAAGCGTTTGACTATGTGAATAGAGGTGCCATGCTCTATAAATTACTGTTGAATGGCGTTGATGGGAAAATGTACAATTATAGTATTAATGCTATGTATCAAGACACTGAAGTTTGTGTTAATTAGAATGAACGAATTGTATACAGATTGGTTTCAAACAAAATGTGGTGTTCGCCAGGGCGACAATTTGTCTCCGACGCTATTCGCTCTGTTCATAAACGACCTTGCCACCGAATTGAAAGCATTACAGAGAGGTGTAATAATTGGTGATTGTAATGTGGCCATACTCCTTTTTGCAGATGACATTGTTCATATTTCTGACAATGAAACAGACATGCAGTCAATGCTTGATTATGTAAATGAGTGGTGCAAAATATGGCGGCTTGCCGTCAATGATCTCAAATCGAAAGTTTTTCATTTTCGCAAAGAAAACATTCCTAGGAGTGCATTTGAGTTTCGCATTGGCAGAAACGTTTTGCATTATGTTGACAGGTATAAATACCTTGGGATTGTATTGAACGAATTTCTAGACTTTACTATTACGTCTAAGACCCTAGCCGAATCTGCGAATAGAGCATTAGGAGCTATTAATCGTAAATTTAAAACACTGAAAAACATGGGATTCACTATACCTACACAAAATTGTATGAATCGTGTGTGGCTCCCATCCTCGATTATTGCTCAGGAGTCTGGGGTTTCTAAAACATGAAAAATGTGATATGGTACAGAATCGAGCTCTTCGTTTTTTTCTGGGAGTGCACAGATTTACAGCCATTCATCATGCTATTACAGGAGATACAGGATGGAACTCCTGCGCAGTTCGTAAACACATTTATATGATCAGATATTGGAACCGCCTTGTTACATGGTATTTTGGGTAAAAAAATTCAAAATTGTCAAAAAAAATTCATTTTAAAGTCGTCCTATTCTATGTATACAAATTTATTTTGCTAAAGTTGGTGTTTCTCAGAAAGAGCAGTATCTGAGCTTTCCAAAAATGTAAGGTTTGTGCTATTTCATACTAGTTTCCTTAATGTATGGGGAAGATATAATACTCCTACCCCTACCCATTTTTCGCCATTTTTCGAACTACATGCAAATCAAAAACCAGTGCAGACAGGTAGTGCATCCCAAAATATTCAATGTTAACATCTTTTTTCTAGTTCAGAAGATCCCAAAGAACAAAAAATACCCATGTAGTAGGTTTAGGGGGGGGGGGGGTGCACGATGGGCCCCTCCAGCCCACTGACTACTAGCTGTTGTTTCCAGGGGTTCACTGAAACTACCTTTACTCAGGTTTAATTCTAAGTCACATTTTCGTATACTGGCCTTGTCGCCACAACTATGGATAGGGCGTTTAAGATTGATGTCTGAGTGAAAGGGCATTGACAAAATCAAAAGTGGAGACTGAAGAAAAATGTAATTAGCAAAACCTGAAAAGTTCGCGTTCTATACTCCCCGAGAGGAGAAAATCGATTTTGGGTGTAGCCTACCAGGTATCTGCGTCCCTACTGTTGTAAGAGGTGTTCATTAAAAGTCATTATTTTTGTTAAGTAACCAACTGTGGGTCTTCATTTTCATTTCAATATTTTGTGGGGTAGGGGTACAACATTCTTTCCCTGATGAAGTAAACTGGCTTGAAATGCCATATACCTTACAGTTTTGGAAAGCTTATTAAAGAATTACGTACAGTTGCGCTGAGTTTGGGAGAGCGTATATAAACAAGAATAAGACACTCGGTGATGGCTGTGTAATCACTGACAGAGAAAATGATGTATAAATTCGTTGAGTTTTGTATCCTGCAAAACTATAGATCCGCACTATTAAAACAATATTTTTGATGGTCTTTTCATTCTGTACAGCTCATAATGGTCGTGCTGGCATGGCTGCATTGGTCTTGCAAGATGATGAACAAAACTTTGATTTGAAGCGCTTTTACAGTTATGTTAATTCGAAGCTTCCATCGTATGCAGTTTCTAAATTCTTGCGAATTCGAGAATCTTTAGAGATGACGGCCACGTTCAAGTTCACGATAACATATCTAAAGAAGGAAGGTTTTGATCCAAGAAATATTGAGGATGTAATTTACATGTCAGACGATGGCAGTCAGATCTATTGCAGATTAGACGAGCAGCGTTACAGAAACATTATCAGGGGAGTGTCTTGTTTGTGATCATTGGAAAGGTGAAAGAAGTCGAGAAATTCATCAACAGTCTGTCAACACAACCAGTTTTCAATCAGTTTTCTAATGATTCAAGTGAACGAGTCCCCTGACTGATGACCACTGTTGACTTCTCGCACTGCTGAAAGTTAACCAATGATTTATATACACATTTATGTTTATATTAATCGGTCTTTGGCAATATCTTTGACAATAACACAGATTTCACTTTCAGGACTAATGGAAAGTCACTAACGTAACAAATTGTAAGGATTACAAAAGATATTTTACTAGAAAAAATGATAATTGCAATCAGATCAACAGATGATGGTCAGGTTGCATGTATGTTCGTGCCTTTCTACCTACCATACATTGTTCTATGCAAACGACATTGACCTCAATTCTTTTTTAGTTGTACCTGTAAATGTTGCCTGTCAGGTACTACGTTTTATGTCAGCTCCGTGTATTATTAATATTGTAAAGCATTTAAATAATTGTTTAATTATATCTATTCGTAATAAACGTACGTTTACATACAGTGAAAGTTTTAACATTACGGCTAAATGAACTTTAATTCACCGTCTGCAGATACTTATATGTAATGAATGTTTGTTTTGACATGAAAATTGCGCCATAACTCGCCGATTTCTAAACATATGAGTGCACGGATCGCCTTATATAATGTCGCATGACTGTCGTCAAAAGTACTTAAACTTGTGCACAAGTTGACTGCATCGATTACTCCAGACATGGATGAGGTTGTTCTATTGAATTGAAACTTTGTTTGCAGGTTCCAAGCAATGCTTTTATTTAACTCTCTTACATCATGGTGACGTTCAAAGAATGTTTTGAGGGTATTTGTTGCTTTCAATAAACAACGGTGTAACAATCAGCCCTAACAGACATACTCTTCATTCACTTCTCAAGATATACAGCACATCATCTGCCAAATACTGCAACACACATCAATCAACAGGTGTCAGTTGTACATTCAGTGCCTTTGGCGTTATTTTGGCGGTCCAGTCGGCAGACCGGTAAAACTTTCAGCTTGATTTCAAGAGGTATGGCAAGAATGTCACATGGGCAACTAGATGGCCAAGTGTGTGCCAAAAATCTCAGCAGGAATGTGTGGGCTTGTCAACCTTAGACCTAAAAGTTCAAGCCAGATCATTCTCCAGAGAGGACCTTGACTTTATCATAGTGTAAGATTAGAAATGTTTTGTCCACGGTAGCCTTTTCTTCCTACCTCCACAATGTTGAAGTCTTTCACTTTTGAGCCACAGACAACCTTAATCAACAGTTGCTCTGGTTTGATCGGTCATGATCAATTGTGCTCATCATCCAGTAATCTAGTATGGCAGCTTTAATACCTATGACACAGAAAGGCATTCTGAGAAATGCATGGTTAATGTTAGCTGATATGTAACCTTGAAGCCTGTGCGTCCATGACAAACCAGCCAAACTTCTGACAACTACTGAAATTGATTCCTGAAATCAAAGAAAGTAACTGACACTGCATCAATGGCAATGTCACACCACAAACTTTGCTACATGTATACTCTGTGTTGAAAGCTGAACGACACACGCAGTGAAACAGTGACACAACAACAGTAAAGTTTCATTGATACTTCTCTCGTAAGTTTGTTGAAAGAGTGGACTCTGAATATTAGACTTTGATAACTTTTATTACTTTCATTTTTATTGAGTCATGGCTATGAGTAATGTCTCTCAGATACATGCAATCTATGCAAAATACAATGACAGGTAAAGCATGTTAAAAGAGATATTACATTTCTTAGTTGGCTGAGAATAGAGATTTTCAGTTTTCGCTGGGGGACCGTGTTTTTGCATCTAACAACTCCCATGCTAGCCTTTATTTGTGCAAAGCCTGTTACTTTAAACTGCCAACTTTTTCCCATCTAAATGAGTTACCGGTATTTCCATTCATGGCAACTTGTAATACTTGGCTTATACCTGAAACTAGTGCCATCAATCTGGTTGAATAACTGTTAATGAAATACCGTAGTTAAGGCTTTTACAAGTAATTTGTTAAAGCACCTGGCCATCTCATTTTGAGTTGTTTCCACGCTACACGTCAAATACTGGTGTAGGAACAGACTTCAGAGCATATTCTCTGGACATTATTGATAAATGAAACAGACCTATGTGTATAACTGAATGAAGGTCACTGGAACAAGTAAAGATTAATGAACACAATCTCTTGGACATGAACTGAGCAGGTTTCTTTGGGGCCTTTAGCTACGTGTATGTACCGTAGTCTGTCATTACTTCTAGGTTATTGGTTATTACGTCAAAATACAGGGTGTCTATTAAACAGAAAGTAGCTATAACTTTTATTGATGTTTTTCACTATTTCAGTTGTGTATGTCAAATCCAGGTTCTTATTCTATCCCCCAAAGCAATTCGAAGAACCTATTTACAGCTTGTTGACAAAGTGTCTATATGTTTAAAATGCGCTGATATTGTTCATGTTTGAATTCAACTCCATAATAGAGAATTTACTTGTCAATAATAACAAGTACAGGCTGAGTCGACGAGCTAAATACTGTGTATCTCAACATGCTTTTGGGAGAATAAGAAACTGCAGTAAACATTGAAAAAATCTGAAAAAAAAAATCATCAAACGTTACAGCTACTGCGTAATTGATCCACCCCTTGCCAAATCGCGTTACATTTATTCACATTTATACTGCATTTCTTAATAACATGCAATACTTCTTTTGTCAGGACAGTTGAATTAGACATATCTTGGCAGACAGTGTAGGCGATCATTTTGTCATCCTTTTCTAGTCCAGTCATTCAAACTCTGTGTACAAGTACTAGGTACTTCAAAAGCACTGTGACTCATAATGCTATGTCAAACACGTTCACTATCTGGTCAAGTCACTGTAAATCAAGATATTTATGTATGTATTTGAAAGAAAATTAAGTGTTTTAAGGGTTTTCAAATGGCCAGGTTAGTTAAAATAAATTATGTAGCAAAGGGCATGTTGTACTTTTGCTGGTTTCCACAGACTTGACCTGATAGTGGCATATGAACCTGGCAAGACAAAGGTTGACAGAAGCTGATGTCTCATTCTATGTGGATTAAACAGCATTTCTTATAAAACACACAACATGCTGTACTGACTACGCTGATGCTGACATACACCAGAATTAAGACCTATCTTCTGTACTGTTGCTCACTGAAATACACTTAAGGTAGTATGCATCTTGAAAGTGAAAGACTTAAACTTTTGCTCAAACTTTCCTTAATGAAACTTTTGACCATTCTCTTACCAAATCAAATGAAAATCAGGGATCACCTTGCAAGATTTAGTACAGACAGACAAATTACCTGAGATTTCTCAGTATTTGAAATTCAAAATGGCTGCCATCCCTGTGTTAATTCTATGACAACAAATAATATTTTCGATTTTTGAAAACCTGAGTCAGTGAAAAGTTTTCTTACACCAAGAGCTTTAAAATGAATAACCACAAGTGGTATATCAGAAAAGCATTGTAAAAGTTTGAGAGTCCGAATATCTGTCTCCAAGGCGCATTCTACCTTAACATCCTAGCTGCTCAAAATGCCACCTGTAGATCTCTTACAGTTAATGATCAACATCTTCCTGCAGAAATTATTACTACATGCTTGGCAAAACTAAGATAATTCTCATTTTGTAGTAAAATTAAATTACAATAAAATATGAAATATTTTGCTTTCGTATCTACACTAATTATAATGTATTACCATCAATAGTAATTTTATACACACTACAAGAATCTGGAACTTATTTGAAAAAGGTTACAAAAAACAACAACACAAAAATATTACACTCCAGAAAATTGCTTTTAAAATTATACTTATGAAGTGAAAAATATATAGATAGTAGGCATTTCGATAATGTAAACTTTCACACTCTGGACATGACATTTTGACATTTTTTCACATACTCAAATTCTATTGTAATATTTTAACTTTTGAGAAAAAATTGTCTGTAAGCTATGAGATCCTGGGATGTACAAGGTATTACAGAGTTCTATGGAGAGTATATAGAGTTCTGTAGTGAGTGTATGCTAATGCTGTGGTGAGATCCTGAAATCCTGTAATCTGTGCCTGAATGATTCTGTGATTTACACTATCAATGCTTTCAGACAATCATAATGACATACATAATGGCAGATTCAGTGTATCTACAACCTGCAAATACAAATTTTCTTTTACTCACATACAAGAAATGGCATCACTTGTTTCCATCTGATCAACATGGGCAGGCAGAGCTTTGCAGCACACTTTCAATTCATACAAAAAATCTGAGTTTTAGAATTCGCATCTTATTCACGAACACGGCCAGATGAAGGGTCAGGGGTACAAGATTTCATTCCTTGATATACCTTGCTGAACCCTAAACTATCTTAAAATTCTTACCTGTTGTGTATCACACTATATATTGAAACCAAATTTCAAGATTGTCATGATTCCTATGTATTTAAGTCTCTACCTAGTACCTAGATTATGGTCTTTCAATTTCCTAATGTTATGCCCTGAAAAGCTACAGTCAAAATCTTTAAGATAGAAGAATTTTATGATGATTGTGAAATGTAAATGTACATGATATTATTACTGTTATTCTTTAATCAGTTGAACAGCTAGATTTAAAATATTTGCAATGTAATCTTTTGACATATTTGCTTCAATGGTATATTGTCATATTCCTAGGTTTATGTTGCAAATAGGCAAGACTATGCTATTTCTTAAACCATCTTGATACAACACTCAAAGCAGCATCTAAAGTTCTGAGAGCTGAGTGTGTTCCCCTGTGTGCCAATAACAAAGTGCCAGCCTCACTGTCATATCCAGATTCAGAAAGACGATTGGCCAGTTGTTGTACATGTGCCTGGGTTCCGTCATCCTGATTGGTCAGAAGATATTCAAATAAAGGTGGGTAATATTTGGAGTTGACCAACTCTGCACCAATTCCACGGTCCAATATAAACTGGAAGAGTTCATCATCATAGTAGCTTTCATCAATCTAAAAAATGCAAACAATAAATATAACATGTGAAAATGTGAAATTTTTAATTTGTAAAGAGAGGAACAAGGAAACCAAACTAAAGGAAATATTGTGAGGTGTTTGTCTCCTCACTGAAAACTGTAATGTAGCCTTGCAAATATGAAAGGAAGCATATAGCATTGGTATTCAGCTGCTGGATTTCATAGGGCTCACTTTGTTCAAGCTTTGGTTTTGTGTAATTATTCTACAAGAAGTCTGCAATCTTTGGCACATGCAATGACAGATATCTGAGAAACCCATTATCAATATTTGCAATGGGAAAAAAGGAGATTTGAAAATGGCTTTCTTTGTCATCAAACATGATTGCACTATGCAATGGAAGGTTTGTATTTGTAGCTATCACAATGTCTTCCATCTCACATGCACAAAGGAAAACACAAATGGAATTTTTTTTGTTTGTGCTGCATCCCAGGAATTGAGCGCTTCTTTTCAACCCTGCAAACACAGAACAAACATGTACCTTCTCTGAATTCTTCATGATGTCCACAGCTGTGCGATATAAATCTTCATAATCTGTGAGTAGCATAACTTTCAATGCAGACAAAGTCTGGTTTTCTGCAATCATTATCTCACACACATGCTCTACACACTGTCAGGGAGAAAGAAAGCAGCCAGGGTTGAAAAAGTGATGAAGACATTGTAATCAAATTCAAAGATGATGCTCACAAGAAGTGCTAACATTGGAAATGTCTTTCTTTAAATTTAATTTACTCATAACATGTCCATAGAACTGTTGTGCTATATCAGTACCGGTATGTGATATACCCTTGAGCTGAAAAATTTCCAAAAAACTCTTGTGTTCTGAGGTACGTGTACAATTTGGCCTAAACACAAATAGAGCCAGAATGGTTGCAGTAACACGGATGTGTGGATCATTCCTTCAGCAGGTCAAATATCTCTGAAGTGCATCTGTGCATATGTCCAATCTACAAACTGCAAAGACAATTTACAGTTTGTACAACCTAGAGTAGTATAACTTTGACAGAATCATCAAGTTATCGGTCCATGTATCTCATATACTGACATGTGTGGCAAACTTTGAAATGCTTTAAAACATGAAAATCCTTGTTCATGCTTTTGGGAAAGTCCATGCACAGGTATTACTGCTCAATGGCTTCACAAACAACAGCATGAAAGATAGCCGCTGTTGGGGAATTATTTCCCTGTGTACAAACACAACACTTCAAAGACTGCCCACAAACCCACTGGTGTTAGGGATGGGCAAATCAGATGAATAAAACTAGTGCATAGTATGAGTATGAATTTCTGTTAAGGTACATGATCCGTACTTCATATTTACACATGCCACAACCATATCACTGCAATTTTCTTTCTAGAAAATAGCAGCTGAACTTATTGAAAGATATATCAGCCTGTGTGTTTTGTGCATCTCCATAAGTTGCAATGCAGATTTTACCTGTTTACTGAGGGGTTTTGATGGCTGTATGCACTTCAATGTCGTCACAGCTTCTTCTCCATTCCCGTCTTCTGGCTTGCAAGTCACCATGGCAACTAGTAACTGGACCCAAGGATGGCTTCCTGGATCACTGGCACTGTCAAAAAAACATGAAAATAATTGTTACAGATCAACTAAAATTTAGTACACTATGAACTACCTACATTCATAGACTGCTATAAAATTTGAGTTTTGCATGCCTGAATATCTTGGTTTCTGAGACCATTTTTCTGTTTATTCACAGGGTTCCAAAAACTTTATCTTATTGAACAGATTTTGGGTGTTGACACTTGCACACTTTCATGTTTTCAAGACAAAGCCCAATACACTGTAAAATCCAAATACACTACATTTTATAGCCATGAAAGTATACTGTTCCCATAACCTGTTGGTAACCGGTTTCATTTTTAGAAGCTAAGTCAAACAGTCAAGATTTAAAAATGTTTTCTTTTTTACCAAGTATATTATCATGAGTAGAAGCACAGTTAGGATCACTGACACTAAAAAATACATGAATTCTGATAAAGATCTATATACTGATGATTATCATCACTGAGTTTTTCACCAAATCAAATAAAAGACTTACAAATCTTTCATACTGTTGAGTTGAGGCCAAGACTGAAGTAATGTACTCAGTGCTTGTAACTGTGTCATTCCATTGCTGCATTCCAACAGAGACTTAAATGTCCTGTCTCTGCTTTCATCTGTACGCACATCATCAAGGTGTAACTGACAAAAATCAAAGGTGTAGCAGTAAGTGATCACTATTCTTGAAGCACATATTGCTATGTCGATGAAAGGGTCGGTGAGTTGAAAAACTTAAAAATTTTTACAAACATGAACTGCATATGTATGTTTTCTTGTTTATTGTATCTTTCACAAGATGTTCCTTTAATATACTTTAGAAATATTAAAGTAGGCGTGATTTTCATTTTAATGTGATATCAACAATTATAGAAATGAAAAACGTGGCAGTCTTATATCTTGATGTCTGGATAATTTGCCTCTGGCTGAAAACATCTCTACATTTTACATTTGTTGAATGAGACAAATTCAAAAAAGAAAGTCCTAATGAGAACTTTTCAAGGCAAAAATGGAAAACAACAATCAAAGTAGAAAGATTACGATGCACTCACATCCCTTGTTATCAAGAAATTCATATTGACTCTGGCAACACCGAGTGTAGATGCCCTACTGAAGCTGAGTTCAGTCGACAACTGAAGAAGCAGAAATACTTACCTTGTAATCCTGCCATGCTGTAGCCACAATGGCATCTGATCTGTAGAACAGCAATAATTCATGATCCTCACCAGTCAGCTCAAACGACTGAAAAGAAAATATTTCAACATTTGAGCCTTGTAATATTTCAAATCCTACCACCATCTTTTTGAATGACAATGCTGAAGATTAAAGATGTACAAACACATATGTTAGTTTAGTTGATAGCAGGGTTAGGTTCAGAAATGCAAGGTGTAGCAGTTCATTTGAAGATTCATACACCATGCATAGGAAATATTCCAATGAATGGTAGATGGACATCCTACCTTTACTGTGGTGGAATACTGGACCAGAAGAAAGACAAGACAAAAACCATTGAGAAAAGAAGAACATACAATGAATACAGGGTGACACAAAGATGAGAAAGGATAGTAAGAGCTCTAAGTATGAATGTTTAGAGTTGTATGATCTACTACAGTCAAAACTGTGCATAGAGGTTACACGAAGGACAACATCTTCAGATATTTGTATAGTTCCTCGTAAATAATTCAACAACATTACACAAAGCACACTTGTTTTTTTTCAAAAGTACAACCATTCTGGTTTGAAATTGACAGAAATTTAATTGGAGGTGTGTGGTTCCATAAATAGGCAGGTGAAAACCATATTTTCTTCCAGATACATGAAGTTCAACATTTTAGCCATAAAATATATGTGATGTTGAAGAAATTTGTGAGGTGGAAAGTATGATATATTTGACAAAGCATTTTCATTGACATGATCCGAGATTTCAATTAACACAAATGTCAATGGTTAGCAAAGAGGACATAAATTATTGTAATAAAATTTTTTTATGATAATATTCCGACGAAAATCTTCAAAAACTTTTGACTTCTTATTGAACATGACTTGAATGCAAGTAAACTGTTTACAACCATCTGGGAACTGTATTTAAAATCTCCATCACCCATAAGTATTGTGGTATTTGCATTCTTACCTTTTCAAGCAACAGCAAGATATCCATCCTTGGTTTCAAGGCAACACTCATATCAGCACAGAATGGTCTGAGTTGCCAATGATGTCATCTGACTTGATCAAACTCCCTCTGACAACAAAATATTTTCACATGTGTTGTATCGTTAACTCTACAAATTAATATTTCTTTTGTCTCCTGATTTGAATTATACGTACAGTTCACTAAATCAAAATAAACAGCTGTAGTTATTGGTGTTGGGTGCTTAGATGGTTTATGTATTGTCATATGAGTCAAATACAAAGCAGGAAAGTAAATGAACAACATGTTATGTGGTACAAGATGAGGTGTGAAAATGACTTGAAAATTATAGTCAGACACAGTTTAATGGAAATGACTGTAATGTTCAAAAGCTGTATCACGGTGACAAAAAAATCTGTTTTTAAATATCTTGAAGATAGGAAACTTGTACTGTCCAAAAATAACCAATGCCCGATTAGGGATTTGTTTCCAGGTGCATAAAAGTAATCATGGAACCTTACCAAGATCAGTCAAAAACATGAATTGCAATCCTTGATTTGGAGTAAACACATTACCTGTAGTTTTATCTTGCAATGATAAGAAAACATCTCAGTACTAGATGAAATTTATGATGTAATAATAAAATTATCTGAAGTGTGTAAAGAGTTTTACAATTTTTGAACAAACACAGAACCGTATAGTTGAACTCTGTCTTGCTTTGTTATATGACAGCCATAGTTCATATCTAATAATTTTTTCAGTATTTTTGTTCCGTGTATCGACTGCAGTTTCTTGGTCTACTCCAACACCATATTCACATACCTGATATTTGGTTTCTTAGTGTGATGTATATGTGTGATGTCTCTTATTGTTGACAACAATGTTGAACAAAAATACTGAAAGAAATTGTCTAACGTTTAAAGCCCGGCTCGAAATGGACCGGGATCAGGATTAGTGCCAAGTTTGGGTGGGTGTTTTGGGGCATGGCTCTGCATAATGAGTATGTTGGCAACGGTTGCGATCGTTCGCATTATCTGCGTAATCTGTTTGCTCTCAGATTACACTCGGGCTTGGGCTAATATAGATACGTACAGCCTTCGTGGCAATACTCGAAAGAAAAAAGAGAGAAAAAAAAACTATCAACTTCATCAAACAGGAGTTTGCTTGAGTGAATTTACTGAAGTTTTCAGGCCATGTCAACGTTCATTATGTGAATGATTCTGCTACTGGCCGTCATTTACATAAGCTTACGGAATATTAGCGCCGTACATAGTGGGAGTAATTATTTAAAAAGTAATAAACTTATAATAGAAAAATTACAAATAACCCGAAATTGGCAAATTCGTATGGTGAATTACCCATAAACTGTATTCATCTATACATGGACGGAGGAACACGTCAGGAAAATTGTAGGAAATAGGTAAACGGCGACGTCATGACCGATCGCAAAAAATAAAGGAAGTTCACGTAAGGGTCGAGACTTCCTTGAATCTTGTGTATCACGATATCTGTAATAGCGATCGCGGTCAGCTGCTCGGTTGCTTGGCGGCGGGCTGATATCGAAAAATTATCACGAGTTATGTTTATTTTCGGAGAAATTGCAAGTTTTGCTCGAAACGTTTGTAAACCTTCGACTGGAATCAATTACAGCACAGTCACTCGTGAACCATCTATTCCGCTCAGCGTGTATGCCCCCATAGACGTGTGTACATATGCCTGGTTTTTCTCAGACATATGTACACACGTCTATGGGGGCATAGACGCCAAGCGGAATAGACTGATCACGAGTGACTGTGATGACAGACTGGGTTCCTCTCCGTCTTTCTTTCTACCTCCATGGTTATTGAAGGAATTAAAGTCCAGCTTTTGCCGAAATATTATTACGATGTAGCGCGGAATCAATGAGCTGTCCTCAGACACGCGTATCCTAAAGCGTTTACAAGATTGGGCGATGACGCTTACTTGCTCATCTTGAACTGAAAGATAGAATGTTTCAACTGTTCAGATATCTTAGAATTTTTGTTAAATTCTCATCACAGAAGTCCAAATGTAACTGGGACAATCGGTATGTCAAAACCTTACCAGCCCTCCGAACACGACATGTCATTTCCACGTGTAAAAACACGTGTACATACGGCCGTTTTCGGGGCCAGCATATCCAAAACAACTGTTCAGTACCTTCACGTTCGGCCGTAGATTTGGAAGGGGGAAGTTGTTAAAAATGTCGATCTCTTCGACTGACAATAATTAAATTGATCATGGAGGCTACCGCCATGTTTTGATGGTTATTTCCGATGCCATTATCAGTGCAAACTACGGACTCTGCTTACAGTTTTGTTAAAAAATATTACGCTCTTTTCGCTAGAAAACATTGTACTATACGGGTAAGCTTACTGACTAGTCCTCGTGCTAAGTCACGTCTGAAAATGGTTCACTTTCGTGATGTCATTGCACCATAGACGCTAGCAAAAGAGTTGATGACAATTTACACAAAGTTTTCATCCTTTGCCCGCTGATATAACTCTAAGCGTACACAATCATGGTTTGTTTACATCGTAATTGTTCTCATATGCACAGCAAATGTTTGACCAGTTTACGCCTCTGCGCGTCACCGAATGATTGACAATTGTTTGAATCATGGAACGACTGTATGCTGAGGGCCATTCCCTTTGTCCAGAAAGCGATTTTTCCCCTAATCGTCGTAGTTTTAAAAAACTTTGTGAAACTTTGAAGATATCTGTATGGCCTAGGTGTTTATGAAACAGTCTATGTTCATGGCATTCCAATAATATTTGTTTGAGAATCGTTTCCGCCGATTTTCACGGAGCGGTCTACCTTGCTATTGCCAGTTGTCACTCAAGCGCCATTATGAATTTTCAATAAGTTAGGGGCCTTTTATATCCCGCACACCGGTTTAAGTTACACCATGTGACTGATACAGATGGCTGGCTGTAATCAGACTCTCTCACAGCCCCTCGTCCACTACGCAGCTCTATCCTCAACCATATGATGAATTGCCCTCAATGGTCTTTCTAGCAAGCGAGGCTCACCGAGCCAGACAGGTTATAGCATAGCCTTGCCGGCTTCGCCGGCTCACTGAGCTGAGCTTTGCTCGGCTCACCTTCTGAGGGTGGTATTATGGTCAGAGGTGAAGCCAGCGAGGGGCTGAGAGAGAGTCTAGGCTGTAATATACTGCTGACAACTCATGTTTATGACGACTTACCCATCTTGGATGTGATCACTGACAGATTGTATCAGATTCTTCAATAGATCAAACGGTTCCCGCTTAGAGTCATTTGATAGTGAAGAGCTATATCCTTGCCTGATAACAACAGAAATAACAATATTCATGCAAATTATTTCAAAGCATGTACATGAACTCTTTGTTCATATACAGCTCTCATCCACAAGACTATCATTATTTCCCTTTAATACTTGAACAGAAATAAAAAAGTGGTCCTTTCTGTGGTGGTTGGTGGTATCTACAATGAAACATTCCTTTACAAAATTATTGAATGTATTGTTTTATATCACCTGAAGTACAAACATTCCTCTATAATATCAGTGTGTTCATCTTTAACCAGACAGTGGCCACACAGACTGGCGTTACAGCAATTTTGCCTGCAAATTTACAGTCAAAATATCCTCTCATCAATGGATGGAAAAACACAATCTGTAAAATCCTCCCTTCCCTGACTGCCTACTGATATTAATTTGCTACCAAGTTATCATATATGGATACAGTCTAAAATTGAATCCCCTGGTAAATTAAAGTTATAATTGACAAGGCAATTAGTAAGTCAATAATGATGAAAAGAATAGTTCAAATATTCTAAATGAAAGAATATTATCTTTTCAGATGGTCCCTCATAAAACTGTGATGGGAGCAAGATGCTCATTTGAATTAGAATTGTGTGAAATCTACATAACAATTTACATTTGCCTCATTGCCTATTGACAGCTAATTGAATCAAATTAGCATCCTACAGAATATGACCATATAGGGTAAGTTAGTTGGGTACATATCATTGCAGAATGATTCATATTTAAATGACTGATTCAAATCGTCAACAAGTAAAAGTTACATGATCAAAAAAATCTCTGATGACAGTATGAGAACTTCCCATCTAGGAAAACGAATATGTTCTTAGACATAATACGATCCTTTTATCATGAGGTTACATCATCAGCTACGTCATTTTTATTTGCGATGAAATTATAGCACTAAAGAGCTCACCTAAACTCTGTAACAACACTTTCTATGGCTTGCTGATACACAGTTAAAGGTTTCCATTTGTCAATGGGTGACAACTGTAATAACTGATGAATCATATCAACAGATATTCCCGCCAATGCCATCTTCCTGGCTAGAACCTTCAGCTGAAAGTCACAGTAAAGAACACATAAGAGTTCAATGTACTGATTAATAATCTGATATGTCTAAAATAAATTGATCATCTTGATGAAATGGGGAAAGGAAAACAACAGTTTCACACCTTGTAAATGGAGAATATCAACAAGAACAAAGCCTGCATCTTTAAATCAAAGTAGTAATTGACAGTTTGTGTTAAAGTTGGTCATCAAAATGTGTTTACCGACTCTTGAAAGTTACAAAAAATCTCACGAGGAATACAATGAGTAAATATGAGAGAATAAGGACTGCAGCAAAGAGAAACATTCCATGAGTAGTCTTCCCATGTTTTATTTCATAAAATTTTGAAATTAGTGAGAGATAAAGATGACCAAAACACCAGTGACGTGAGTGTCAAAGATGTGTCCTGGAAATCTAATACTCATACCTTGTCTTGTTCAGATCTTGACAAATCATATTCCTTCAGGTACTCTTTATCTTTACACTGAAAAAGCAAAATGTAAACATGATTATCGTACACACCAAACCTTGTTCCTGTGTAATGCTATGCACAAATAGTTTTACCACTCTAACCCCTAAATACCAGCCTATCTTTATAACCATTGAACTTTACCAAATATTTTGAAAAGGTTATATCAAAATTTGGTGCTGTGTGCAGGTTCGGAAACTGGATTTTATGTACAAGTACAATATATTGTCCACATACCTTTTCTGAATTCTTCAAGTCTGTGATGAAATCACTTTTCAAGGTTTCAAGATGTCTCTGTGACTGTTGTAAATGCACAACGACATCTTCAAAGCTAAAGTTTGTACTGTCTTCTTGCTGTTTTTGCTTTCCACTCTGTTGTCTTGCAAACTTTAAAGCTCTTTTCACGATGTCATATCGACAGTCATCTATTAGCTGAGGAAATAGATTGAAATGATAGCTCCAGATAGAATTAAAGATTTTATGACAAGCAACAAATTGTCCAAATTCATTGAGTTTGAAAATATCAATTCACAACAGAACTACAAAATAAAGACTAGCATTAAATTGACCTGCTTTAATGGCCATGCTATTCCTGTTCTTCGGTAAAATAAACATTAGAATGATCTTACCAAAAAGTTCTAAAAAACGTAAAAATTTCCATATTAGGCCAAAACATGAGAGTTGTTTCTGGTCAGTGTGAGCTTCATTTGTAAGATTTTGGGTTGACTTTTTCAACCTTTCATTAACAAGAGAAAGTGATGTATCAAATAAGATGGTGTGTTTTATGCAAACTACCTCTTTCCAAAGCACTCAAATAACCAGAATTCAATACAACACATGAAAATTAATCATTAACTGTTAAACATGTTCTGAAAGCAGATTGACCCACTGGAAGTCTGGAACTGAAACCAAAAAACAGTAAGAAATAGACTTTACATAATACAATGATGTAGTTGTAAGTGGCTAGCTTGGAAAAATATGACAAGAATACAATTTGTTTTCTTCATATAACTATAATTTATTAATACTAGTTTCCTGTAATAAACAACATATCACTTTCTATGTAATTGCTAAAGTATAGATTTTTCAAAAGTATTTTACATATACATTATACTACAAAGTATATTCTGCCCCTGTTGCAAGTAATCACAGATAATAATTTTCATTTAATATCTAACAGCAGTAAAGTGCAATAAGTCTCTGTGCAGAGGAGATAGATGAAAGGGTTAGAATGCATTGCAAGAAAACATGTCTGGACTGAAATGTAACACCGTGAGAAACTTTTGACTTTTTCTTCAAAACAGGATGAACTAATGTCTGACAAGCAGTAAACAACACCATAATAGGACAGATTATAGAACTTAATTCATGAGAACCAGGCTGTTTTTATTCCCGAAAACTGGAGTCTGAGTAAACAAAGCAATGAATTTCCAAATATGGACAAAGAATATTCAGCATCTTTGCTATATATACAGGCAGACTCTCAGGCTTTGCACTCAGAGACTTTTGTGAAAGTTTTGTGGATCAGGGAAGCTGTGGTTGTGTAAGGTTGTGATTTGTCAGACAACACATACAAGAACATCCAAGTGTGAAGTCTATCAACTGATACTTTGTCCGAGTTCATTCAATGGTAAGTAACCTTCAGCTATCATCATAACAGTCTAACAACCATGAACATCCTGATAACAGATCAGATGGGTTAAGTCAGTTGTTTTTTGCCAGTCTATGAACCAGTGTCAACACAAAAGTCCAGTGTACCTGCAGTCTGGTTTGTCAGTAATGCAGTCATTTGCTAGTCTTGCAGTCTAGTTTTTTTTCTCTTTAAAGTTACTTCTTTATTTATTCCCAATGAAAAAAGAGTTTGCATCACAATATGTATATACATGTACAAAATCTTTTCAAACCTGGTGGTAATGCTACACACTTGAACTATAACAGAAAAAAGATGAACTTAAATCAAATTCCTTCGTTGTAATTCACATTGCAATAATTGTCTCAGATGTGACTTGTTTGTTTCTGTACAATGAAATTTGTGTATTGTCCATTTTGCAACTAACACAATTAAGTTGAGTTTGCTATTTAAGTTTCTATTAACATCTACTCCACACACATTTTGCCATGATAAATGTATCCATATATTGTGTAAGTTCTGAAACACTTCTTTTTCTATTGTTTTCCACACTTCTCTAGCAATAATACATTCAAAATAATGATGTTGAGTTGTATCATGCAAATTACCAAACTTACAAAGAGAGTTTTCCCTAAGTTTCCAAAGGTGCAATTTTACATTATTTATGCATTTGTTGTGCAAAAATTTCTGATGAAACGCACGCATTTTATTTTCAAATGTAAGTTTGTTTTAGCAAGTATCCAGATATGGTATCTTGCCAATAAGCCACCTGCTTGAACTCTCTTCACCAATTCATTATACTGGCTGGTTGCGAAAATTGACATAGCAAAAATTTGTACACATCTTTAGTTTTTTAATATATGTAGTTCTACCTTCTTTTTGTTAATTACAATATATTCTATCTTACGTCTCAATCTTACAAAAAGTTTAAACTTAGAATACCACAAAATTGCCTTTGCATCACTGCCAACCTGCTCCTCATATTGTGGAATAGAGTTCCATGATTCTAATACATGCTGATAAAATAAAGGCAACCTCCTGCAGTCTACTTTGCCAGTCCTGCACACATTCTCAATCAAAACAGTACATTGGTATCAAGTTTTCTGTTGGACCAGTGAAATAGCCAGCAGCCTGGTCTCAGTGATCAAATTGGCAGTAACTGACCTCTGACAATGCAACATGTTTATTTCTAACTACTTAAAGTGAAGGAGCTACATCTCTTTCTACATGCATTATCTCATATGAGTTGTTTCATTGTATCATGGCATTCAAGTACAATTTGTATATTTTTCTCTATTTTTCCTCTTTCTAGCACCAATCATGATGTTTCTAAAAACCCTGACATGGTTCCTCTTGCTACAATGTTACATTATTGCTACTTTGTATCAACTTTCAACATGTCTGGCAGAAGAGCAGACTGTACACACTACAACTGGGATACTGAAATCTGAAAGTAAAGATTCAGAGACAATCCCATCTCCAAGACAACAATGTATTAACTCTATCCATGGTGTCCCTGGCATTCCAGGTAAATTTCAGGAATATCTATAGGACTTCAACTCAGTCATAGAAAATGAGGCAATGCGACAGGAATTATATAAGGGAAATCATAACAACTTGATGACCCCAATTTTCCTGTAAGTTGATCTACACTAACAAATGAAAACAATTTTGCAGTCTTGAAAGGTGGGTGCAGATGAAAGTGTTTAAAATAAAAAATTGGATAAAATTTCATTAGTTTCAAATTCAAATATAATGGCAATCCCTTATCCTAAATGCTTCACTTAAAGAGATAAATTCCTGATGACATTTAGAGCAAGCACAGTCTTTGAATAGATTTAAAATATTAATGGAAGGCAATGACTTATGCTAGGAACAAACAAAGGGTAATACATGTATGATGTCAAAAAGATGCGACTTTATGTCAACAAACACATTATCAGAGACATAATCATAACTGGTTCCTTGCACAATTTGATTTGAAGTTAACAAATTAAAATATAGGTCCACTGATGCATGTAATTGGTTGTATACAAATTGACACATTGACTCATAATCCTGAACCATGGTGACAATGAGTAAAAGTACACACATGAACATAAATTTTTAGAGACGTGTCAAATATGGCCACTAGATGGCCAATTTGATATTTACTTTGTCATGTCAAGATACATTCCAAATGACGTTAGAACTGGTTTTGTTACTGTGAACAATGTGCCATGACATAAACAATTACATAAACAATTACCATAGTTTAATTTTGTTTTCTTGACTTTTTTGTCCAAATGTTTCTTAGAAAAAAATTCATTTTTTAACTCTTGTAGTGTTTGAAAAAGTTGGTCATGGCATGGCTGAGTAATGGCTATAGATGAATGAACAGACAGACGGAGCCCAATCTATGGGTCTCTCTTTGCGTCCAACACTAGTACTATTCAGATTGATAACTATGAATGAAATGATGAACAAATTTGATGATTTTTGCCTCAAATACAGTGATTTATTTTTTGTCATTCTTTTGATTTTCCAGGAATTCCTGGCAGTCCTGGACCAATGGGTCCTCCTGGTTTGCAGGGACAACATGGTCAGACTGGATCCAAAGGGGTCAAAGGCGGTCTTGGGCCAGATGGTCAACCAGGCCAGAAAGGTGTGCCAGGAAATCCAGGACCAAAGGGAGAGAAAGGTGACACTGGACAAAAGGGTGAAGTTCAAATTGGTCAGAAAGGTGTCCAGGGAAAACCAGGTCCACAGGGTGTCAAAGGTGAACCTGGGTTGAAGGGCAGTTTAGGTCAACGTGGCTTGACTGGACCAAGGGGACAGCAAGGCCATAAAGGAGACAAAGGTCAACCAGGGGAAAAACAACAAACAAATCAAATTGCATTTTCTGTTTCAAGAACTGCAGCATTAGGGCCATCATCTCAACACACTCCAGTCACCTATCAGAAGATTTACACCAATAGGGGCAATGGTTTGAACATGGGCTCTGGTAAATTTACGTGCTCTGTTAGTGGTGTTTACTTCTTTATGTTTTCAACACTTAGAAATAATGTAAATGATATGTTTCTGTGCTTGATGAAAAATGATGAAGAACTCCCATGCATATATGTGACTCACTCTGCAAGCAGAAATAATGGTTCAGCTTCCAACAGTGTCATCATAGATTTACAGCATGGTGACGAAGTGTGGGTCAGACTTGGCAGTGGACATGCATTGTACAGTGATGACAATGAATACACAACTTTTACTGGGTATCTTCTGTATGAAAATGCTTGAAAACAAAAACTGTCAGTTATAGATTAGTTCATATTTTTTTATGATATTTTCGTTGTTTATCTGCATTTTAAACTACACACTAAATGTATTTTGTTGTCTTTGGTGGCTTACATTCACAGTATTTCACTGCATCAGGGTGGAATTAAAATTTTGTTGACAATCTGTCATTCCACATTACTCGTGCCAGTTCTTTCTACATGTATCTATTTCTAAACTAATGTCTGACAAGCAGTAAACAACACCATAATAGGACAGATTATAGAACTTAATTCCAGGGAACCAGGCTGTTTTTATTCCCGAAATCTGGAGTCTGAGTAAACAAAGCAATGAATTTCCAAATATGGACAAAGAATATTCAGCATGTTTGCTATATATACAGGCAGACTCTCAGGCTTTGCACTCAGACTTTTGTGAAAGTGTTGTGGATCAGGGCAGCTGTGGTTGTGTCAGTGATTTGTCAGACAAAACATACAAGAACATCCAAGTGTGAAGTCTATCATCTGAAACTTTGTCCATGTTCATTCAACGGTAAGTAACCTTCCGCTTTCATCATAACAGTCTAACAACCATGAACATCCTGATAACAGATCAGATAGGGTAAGTCAGTTGTTTTTTGCCAGTCTATGAACCAGTGTCAACACAAAAGTCCAGTGTACCTGCAGTCTGGTTTGTCAGTAATGCAGTCATTTGCTAGATCTGCAGTCTAGTTTGCCAGTCCTGCACACATTCTTAATCAAAACTGTTCATTGGTATCCACTCTTCTGTTGGACCAGTGAAATAGCCAGCAGCCTGGTCTCAGTGATCAAGACGGTAGTATCTGACCTCTGAGAATGCAGCATGTTCACCCCTATTAAACACTATAAGCAAAGGAGCTACAATGCTTTCTACATGCATTAAGTCCAATGGGTTGCTTCATCCTACCATGGCAATGCAGTATAATCAGTACAATTTTCCATACTTTTCTTTTTGTAGCACCAATCGTGATCTTTCTCAAAAGATTGACATGGTTTCTCTTGCTACAATGATACATCGGATACATTGGAGGAGCGCTTTCAGAGAAAAAGATATTTTGACAAAAAACAGGAAAAATTGCTCAAAAATACAACTATCAAAATTTCACCACAATTTGAACAAATCTAACTAAAGATGCCATAAAGAATCTACATACCAAGTTTCAACCAAATGTGGCTTGTGGTTACAGAGTTTCAGCAATATGCAGGATTTTCCCCTGTTTTTACATCATTTGCATATTTTTGACACTGACATGTTCATTTGAACAAATTCACATCTCCACCCCTTGGTTCACCTGTATATCAAATACTAAGATTGTGGGTGCTGTGGTTTGGGAGTTTTTGATGTGGACGGACATACATCCACACATATATACATACTATACATACATACATACCGGTACATACATACCAACATACATACTATACATACATACATACATACATACAGATGCCGTCAACCTACCATATAAGCTCTCTTTGTTATGTACATACACTGGTACTAAATGCTCATCGCTCCACTTTGGAAAGAAGCCATGACAAGAAATAATTCTTTTTTTGGCTTTACCCTACACATTTCTTGCAATGCTATAAATCACACATTCATGCTATGGTGTTTTTTTAAGCTGTACACGATGACACAACTTGCTTGACATACAATAGATTCTATTGTAGATCCCACTAAGAAATTCGTGTTTGAAGTCAGCTTCTGAAGCTGTCATTGAACACGGAATTCTTAGTAGGGTCTAAACACTGCCTAATATATCCCAGGAATGTACCATTACTAACTGTTTATCATTATCACCATGCAGTGATCAGCTATTTCAGCCACATTGATTACAGCGCCCTCTAGTAATTCTTACATTTGCATAGGGTTTCTTCAGGTAAAAGAAGGAAAACACTGACTGCTTAGCTACAATTGATAAATAAGACTTACCACTTCAATAGCCTGTTCAGTGAATGTGATGTAATTAACATAATCAAGAAAATCAGCCGGTAATAGTCTTGGGAAGAACTCCTGACATGCTTCATAGCGGTGTAACCAGTCTGCCTGATAACAAATGTAACACAATCAAATCTTTCTAGAAAGTTATTCACTTCAAATTGCCCATTATCAACTTTCTTCTTCAACTCTCTGCCTAAGTACCTCATCTTAAGATTACACTGCATTTATTATTAAATTGTCAAAATGAATGATCATGTGTGCAAATCGCTGTCATGCAATAACAATATGAGAGTTTCATCCTGAGTGAAACATTATACATCCAAACTTGTACTTAATTGACAAAACCAAAAGCAACAACATTGCAAGGACTGATGTAATTTTTTTGTATACAATTTCAGAAAGATTAAGTATGCCAGTGTACAGGAGTAATTGGAAAATCATCAAGTTCAGTGCTTTATTTTCAGTGTCTGTACATTAGAAGAATTGGAACTAAGGACTTACTGTTGTTTCTGGAGTTTTCTTGCTCTGTTCCGTTTCCCAGAACAGTTTTTGGATGTAAACTCGGAAAACTGAACTTGATGACAGGAATCCAGTCTTCTGCTAGCCAGAAAAAGATTATGTTCAAGTGAAAGTGTGTCTTTACCCGTGTCCATTTACTTGCACATATTGAAGGTTTGGTGTTTAATCTTGGTGTATTTGCATTGTTAAATGTCCATCATGTCCCATCTGGCCTAGTAAAGTGGATACTCTATATTGTGTCTCTACCCTGTGACACTTCAGTGATGTGGTATTTTATGTTTTATATATTATTCTATGCCATATCTCCTGATGGGACTGGTCTCAGTTGCAGGTTTGTAACTAAAATATTGCTGTACATTTGTGAAATTAGAGATTGCTGCCAGAAATTTGAATAAATTTTGTAAATGCTGCATGCGTGGCTGCTGTTGGAGCTAGTTGTCTGAGCCATTAACTATGTCTTTCCTGGTGTTTTTTGTAACATTTGCAGTCAGCAAGTTATTGCATACGTAATTTCAAAAAATGTAGTCTAAATTTGTGGACAAATGTTTATTTTTTTATACTAACATGAGAACAACGATGTCATTTGTGAACAGCCCTATTCAAATTAAACATTTATAATGAATAATGATAGTGAATGAGTGACTGTTTCAGAGGTCACATACCTTATTTGGTATCTTATTAGCAAGCTTTGCAATGACATGGACATTACCACTGTGTAACCCTGGTTTTATCACATCAAGAGGATCATCTTCTCCATCCACTAGTTTAATATAATCCAAACCTGACAAAATAAACCACAATATTTCATGACCGACAGTTCTCAATTCTGTGTGTTTGATAGGTGATACACTTTCACTTTCTGTTCATGAGAGACAGTAAGGGGCCGTCGATAATAAAAGCTGACGCACAAGAAACGTAATTCCTTCGTTTTACTTGAAACCCCCTCCCTCCCCCCTCAAAACGAAAGTTCTTATGCGAAATCAATTTCGTATTATGATGCCATTTCTGACAAACCCACACGAACCTCTCCAATCCGCACGCCCATGAAAAAATACCGGAAGGGCACATTAATTAATAAACCTCCACATTACGCGTTTCACTTTTTAAGACAGAACATTTTAATGTTTCGCACGTAGGAAAATGTTTCACATACATGTTTCAAGTTGAAAAAGCATACAAGTTTTTATTTCACATTCATGTCTTTTCGTTGTCTTTTCTGTCTCTTTATTTTGTGGTCATTCTGTTCTCGATGAACGCGAAGGTAGTTTTGCGTTCTCGCTGCAAAGTCGCACTTCGAAAACAATAGAAAATCCTTATGCGATTTTGACGCACACAAAACGAAATGAGCTTTTACCCCCTCCCCCCCTAAACGAAAGAATTACGTTTGTCGTGCGTCAGCTTTTATTATTGACGTTCCCTAAATGAAGTTCTCAGAGGCTATAACAGGTACTCAATAGTCCGTGGGCTAGAGGGGGTCTACGTGCACCCCCCCCACAGGATAACAAACCTGTATTTTTCAGAACCCTTGGGATCCCTAGAATACGAAATGGAATTTTAACAGGAAAAATATAGGGACGCAATAGCTGTTATGGTCATGTTTTGAAGGGTACCGCAAAATCACGATTTTCCAAGCCAAATGCATTTTCGTCAAATCTGTCTTCTTGTAAGTCATGTGCTAAGCTCATTTTTTAACATAACCTCACTGTTTGGTATCATTAGAAAGGGAATTTATTCCTCTTTAAGATGACATATTGCATTATGCAATATCTTCTACAGTTTTGTCAAATATAACCAAAACTTACCCCTTACCCCAAATTTAACATTGCAAATTACAGTAAAACTCAAATTCTACCAATTTTTTAGCTTGACACAAAAAATATGGCCGTTTTTGCTATTAAATCTGTTTTATTTGGTACAGAGAATATCAGAAACATGAAATAGACTTTTAACAGAAAAAATATTGGGAATCTACAGCTGTAACAGTCATATTTTGAAGGGTACCGCAAAATCATAGTGTAGCAGATTTGCATGCATTTTTGTTAAATTTGTCTTCCTATAAGTTATCTGCTGAGCTTGTTTTTGGATATAACCTGGCTTGTTAGGTATCATTAGAAAGATAATTTACTAATCTTTAGAATGACATATTGTAACATGCAATATCGTGTGTAGTTTTCATGATATATAACCAAAACTTACCCCATACCCCAAAGTTTACATTGAAAATTTCAGTCATAGCTAAAACCAAATTCTACCATTTTTTAGCTTGACACAAAAAATATGGCTGTTTTTGCTATGAAATCTATTTTATTTGGTACAGAGACATGTCAGAAATATGAAATAGACTTTTAACAGAAAAAATATTGGGAATCTACAGCTGTAACAGTCATATTTTGAAGGGTACCGCAAAATAACAGTGTTGCAGATTTGCATGCATTTTTGTTTAATTTGTCTTCCTATAAGTTATCTGCTGAGCTTGTTTTTGAATATAACCTGGCTTGTTAGGTATCATTAGAAAGATAATTTACTAATCTTAGAATGACATATTGTAACATGCAATATCGTGTGTAGTTTTCATGATATATAACCAAAATTACCCATACCCCAAAGTTTACATTGAAAATTTCAGTCATAGCTAAAACCAAATTCTACCATTTTTTTAGCTTGACACAAAAAATATGGCCGTTTTTGCTATTAAATCTGTTTTATTTGGTACAGAGATATATCAGAAACATGAAATAGACTTTTAACAGAAAAAATATTGGGAATCTACAGCTGTAACAGTCATATTTTGAAGGGTACCGCAAAATCATAGTGTAGCAGATTTGCATGCATTTTTGTTAAATTTGTCTTCCTATAAGTTATCTGCTGAGCTTGTTTTTGGATATAACCTGGCTTGTTAGGTATCATTAGAAAGATAATTTACTAATCTTTAGAATGACATATTGTAACATGCAATATCGTGTGTAGTTTTCATGATATATAACCAAAACTTACCCCATACCCCAAAGTTTACATTGAAAATTTCAGTCATAGCTAAAACCAAATTCTACCATTTTTTTACCTAGACATATAACATCTGGCCATTTTTGCTATTAAATATATTTTATTTGGTACAGAAATATGTCAGAAATATGAAATAGACTTTTAACAGAAAGAATATTGGTATTCTATGGCTGTAACAGGCATATTCTGTGGAGTACTGCAAAATCACAGCAGTGCAGACTCATATGTGCTTTTGTTAACTTTGTCCCATTGTAGGTCTTCTGCTGCGCTTATTTTATTACATAACCATGTTTATTTGGTATCATTAAAAAGCTAATTTACTACTGTTCTAAATGACATATTGTTATATGCCATGTCTGATATAGTTTTCATGGAATATGACGAAAACTTACCCCATACCACAAAGTTATATCGAAAATTACTTTCGTAGCTATCGTCAAATTCTACCAATTTTCTAGCTAGACATAACAAATAAGGCAATGCTTTATATGAAATCTTTTTATTTGGTACTGAGGAATGTCAGAAATATGAAATAGACTTTTAACAGAAAATATATTGGGACTCTACAGCTGTAACAGTCATATTTTGAAGGGTCTCGCAAAATCACAGTATTGCCAACTCGCTTGCTTTTTGTTAAATGTGTCTTCTTATAAGTCATCTGCTGAGCTTGATTTTGACATAACCTGACTTGTTAGGTATCAATAGAAAGGTAATTTACTAGCCTTTAAAATGACATATCGTAATATGCAATGTCTTGTTTAGGTTACATGAAATAGGACCAAATAGGACACAGCAAATTACTGCAAATCTGAAACTCTACCTTTTTTTACAATTTATTAACTTTATATACCAAAGGCAATGCTTGTATGCAATCTATGAAATCTGTGATTTTGTTAAAAAAGTATGTCACAAATATGAAACTAACTTTTAACAGGAACATAATATGATTTTGTAGCCTTTTGGATCATATTTGGAAGGGTACCCAGGTATCAGGGCAAATTTGCCGAAACACATACATTTGCAATATATGGGTTCCCCCTCCAAAAATGATCCAAATGGCTACTAAATTGTATCATCTTCCCGTTATAAGTTAATTTTATACTTGTGACATACTTTTGTAACAAATAAATCAGATTTTAAACAAGAATTGCCTTTTGTATTATGTGCAGCAAAAATGGTAGAATTTAAGATAAGCCGTAATTTGCGATTTGAACTTTTTGGGTATGGGGTAAAGTTTGACCATATTCCAGGAAAACTATGAATGACATTGTATATGACAATATGTCATCTTAAAGAAAATAATTGCCCTACTAATGATACCTCACAAGCCAGGTTGTGTCACAAAATAAGTTCAGCAGATGACTTACAAGAAGAAGAATTTAACAAAAAAGGTGCCAGTTTGCGGTACTGCGATTTTGCATTTCCCTTCAAAATATGGCTGTTACAACCATACAGTCCAAATATTTTTCTGTTAAAAGTCTATTTCACATTTCTGACATGACCCAGTACCATATACAACAGATTTAATACCGAAACAGAGCTATTTTTATCATGTCTAGCTAAAAATTCACGGAATTTGATCACGTTATCTATGACAGTACTTTCAATATAAACCTTGGGGTAGGGGGTACGTTTTGGTCATATTCCATGAAAAATATACAAGATATTGCCTGTTACAATATGTCATTGTAAAGAATATTTAATTACCTTTCAATGATACTAAACAAACTCAGTTATAATCAATAACAAGCTTAGTAGACGACTTATAAGATGACAGATTTAACAAAAACGCATACGAATCAGGAATACTGAGATTTTGCTGTACCCTTAAAATACAGCTGTTACAGCTATAGAATCCTAATATTTTTTCTGTTAAAAGTTAATTTCATATTTCTGATATGGCAAAATACAAAATAAAACAGATTTCATACAAAAAATTGTCTAATTTTTTATGTCTGCGTAAAAATTGCTTGAATTTGACAGTAGCTATGACAGTAGTTTTCGATGTAAATTTTGGGGTATGGGTACGTTTTGGTCATATTCATAAAAATCTGTACAAGATATGCATGTTACAATATGTCATTTTGAAGACTAGTAAATAATCTTACTAATGATACCTAACAACTTACATTATATTCTATAAGAAGCTCAGCAGATGACTTAAAAGACGATAGATTCAACAAAAATGCACACAGGTCAGGAATACTGAGATTTTCCTGTACCCTTCAAAATCTGACTGTTACAGCTGTAGATTCCCAATATTTTTTCTGTTAAAAGTCTATTTCATATTTCTGACATGTTCCTGTACCAAATAAAATAGATTTCATAGCAAAAACGGCCATATTTTTGTGTCAAGCTAAAAAATGGTAGAATTTGGTTTTAGCTATGACTGCATTTTTCAATGTAAACTTTGGGGTATGGGGTAAGTTTTGGTTATATATCATGAAAACTACACACGATATTGCATGTTACAATATGTCATTCTAAAGATTAGTAAATTATCTTTCTAATGATACCTAACAAGCCAGGTTATATTCAAAAACAAGCTCAGCAGATAACTTATAAGACGACAAATTTAACAAAAATACATGCAAATCTGCAACACTGTGATTTTGCGGCACCCTTCAAAATATGACCGCAACAGCTGTAGAGTCCTAATATTTTTTCTGTTAAAAGTCTATTTCATATTTCTGACATGTCTCTATACCAAATAAAATAGATTTCATAGCAAAAACAGCCATATTTTTTGTGTCAAGCTAAAAAATGGTAGAATTTGGTTTTAGCTATGACTGAAATTTTCAATGTAAACTTTGGGGTATGGGGTAAGTTTTGGTTATATATCATGAAAACTACACACGATATTGCATGTTACAATATGTCATTCTAAGATTAGTAAATTATCTTTCTAATGATACCTAACAAGCCAGGTTATATTCAAAAACAAGCTCAGCAGATAACTTATAGGAAGACAAATTTAACAAAAATGCATGCAAATCTGCAACACTGTTACTTTGCGGTACCCTTCAAATATGACTGTTACAGCTGTAGATTCCCAATATTTTTTCTGTTAAAAGTCTATTTCATATTTCTGACATGTCTCTGTACCAAATAAAATAGATTTCATAGCAAAAACAGCCATATTTTTTGTGTCAAGCTAAAAAAATGGTAGAATTTGGTTTTAGCTATGACTGAAATTTTCAATGTAAACTTTGGGGTATGGGGTAAGTTTTGGTTATATATCATGAAAACTACACACGATATTGCATGTTACAATATGTCATTCTAAAGATTAGTAAATTATATTTCTAATGATACCTAACAAGCCAGGTATATTCAAAAACAAAGCTCAGCAGATAACTTATAGGAAGACAAATTTAACAAAAATGCATGCAATCTGCAACACTGTTACTTTGCGGTACCCTTCAAAATATGACTGTTACAGCTGTAGATTCCCAATATTTTTCTGTTAAAAGTCTATTTCATATTTCTGACATGTCTCTGTACCAAATAAAATAGATTTCATAGCAAAAACAGCCATATTTTTTGTGTCAAGCTAAAAAAATGGTAGAATTTGGTTTTAGCTATGACTGAAATTTTCAATGTAAACTTTGGGGTATGGGGTAAGTTTTGGTTATATATCATGAAAACTACACAAGACATTGCATGTTACAATATGTCATTCTAAAGATTAATAAATTATCTTTCTAATGATACCTAACAAGCCAGGTTATATTCAAAAACAAGCTCAGCAGATAACTTATAAGAAGACACATTTAACAAAAATGCATGCAAATCTGCAACACTGTTATTTTGCGGTACCCTTCAAAATATGACTGTTACAGCTGTAGATTCCCAATATTTTTTCTGTTAAAAGTCTATTTCATATTTCTGACATGTGTCTGTACCAAATAAAATAGATTTATAGCAAAAACGGCCATATTTTTTGTGTCAAGCTAAAAAAATGGTTAGAATTTGGTTTTAGCTATGACTGAAATTTTCAATGTAAACTTTGGGGTATGGGGTAAGTTTTGGTTACATATCATGAAAACTACACACGATATTGCATGTTACAATATGTCATTCTAAAGATTAGTAAATTATCTTTCTAATGATACCTAACAAGCCAGGTTATATTCAAAAACAAGCTCAGCAGATAACTTATAGGAAGACAGTTTTAACAAAAATGCATGCAAATCTGCAACACTGTTATTTTGCGGTACCCTTCAAAATATGACTGTTACAGCTGTAGATTCCCAATATTTTTTCTGTTAAAAGTCTATTTCATATTTCTGACATGTCCCTGTATCAAATAAAACAGATTTCAGACAAAGCAATGCATATTTTATTATGCCCAGCTAAAAAATTGGTAGAATTTGAGTTTTACTGTAATTTGCAATGTTAAATTTTGGGGTAAGGGGTAAGTTTTGGTTATATTTGACAAAAACTGTAGAAGATATTGCATAATGCAATATGTCATCTTAAAGAGGAATAAATTCCCTTTCTAATGATACCAAACAAGTGAGGTTATGTTAAAAAATGAGCTCAGCACATGACTTACAAGAAGAAAAATTTGACGAAAATGCATTTGGCTTGGAAAATCGTGATTTTGCGGTACCCTTCAAAACAGACCATAACAGCTATTGCGTCCCTATATTTTTCCTGTTAAAATTCCATTTCGTATTCTAGGGATCCCAAGGGTTCTGAAAAATACAGGTTTGTTATCCTGTGGGGGGGGGCACGTAGACCCCCTCTAGCCCACGGACTACAACTGTAGCATCTCTCTAAACACTGACAGGTACTTGACTGGCCTTGGTACTGAAACTAATTTTGATAAGTTCCTGAAATAACTGTAAAGTAACACTTTGACTGTCTGTTCTTGAAGTTCTTTTACAACGCTTTGCAAAAGAGATGGACACTGCTTATAAGACAGATCATACTTTACAGTGAGTACCCTGAAATGTCATTGGAAGCAGAATTACACATTCAAGAAATAATCTCCACCATATAGACTGCAGTTTGATCGTTGTCAGTCAAAAAGAGTGTTATCTCCATGCTTCTAAGTTGATGCTTAATGTAAATGTGCTACCAATGACAGATTCTGACAAAGCTGGTATAAAAATTGTGATTTTTCCTGTGATCTACAGTGCTCTACTGGTGAATGAATGCTTCAAATTTCCTCAAATACCACTGAAACAAACACACTGTAACTCACCCTGCATTGCCGATTTGATTTTCTTGAGTAACTTCAAATGTAAATCTGGTTTCATATCTTCAGTAATATCATTTTCATCACAGTTATCCAGTAGTGTGTAATAATATATCAGTCTTGTATGGTCTTTGCCTTCAATGCTTGGATAGATGTACATCTTACTCCGTTGATAGAAATTCTTGGAATCTTTCACCAGTATTGGTAAAATTCCAAGTGATTTCACTCTCTCTTCAATCTCTTTGGTTGAAAGCCTATAAAAGTGACCGCAAGAGTTTTTTTCTTGTACAGAACAAGATTATGTGATGGAGGGAATGCAAGAGATTGATAAGTTCCTGTTTCTTAAAGCCTTATTTAGCTTGTGTCCATAATTTGAGGAATGTTTCAAGTACAAAAAAGTATACTTCTATCGATCTGTCACATTTTTTGTAGAGGTGAATATATTCACTGTTCTTCATTTAATTTGTTTGTCTTTAGTTTTTTTTGAGTAAAAGTATCAAATCATGATTTAGTCATCTTCTACAATAATAGTGAAAACTTAGAATGACATCATTTATGCTGATCTGTGATCATTCCTGAATATTACTGTATGTAAAGCAATCGCCCCTCCAGCACCCAAAATTCAAAGGTCCAAAAATTAGATTGACATAGCCAGAATAGTAACTTCGAAGACAGCACAACAAAAACATTCCACTGACAACATACATAACAAAGTAAAATTCATGGAAGAAAGATAAATGGAACTCCAGCAAAACAACAAACATGAGGCAATGTCTGGCATTTTGAAAATGGTGATTGTATCCTGCATAACATACTCACCCACTTTCTGAGAATAGAAATTCCAAGTGTGTCATGTACACTTCCCACAGTGATAAACCATAGCGTTTGGCTAGAGACACTGAAATCTCAAACACCTCATTCTCTGAAGTCCTGCAAAATATGTGAAAAAAAGTACAATCTTTCATAAATCCCAGTTATTTTTCCTTCTGGGAATATTTGATCTATGTCAAATTTGAGTTGTTCCAGGTCACTATGAGAAAATAGACACAGACTTTCAGTTGGTCTGTCATCAAAAGTTATTATGTGAACTTGTAAATGTTATAGCTGGTAACAGTTTTAAATTTATAGAAAAAATACCACTTTTGGTTATCTATGAAATTTGTCCAGTTTTCATTATTCTTTACACTGTTCTCACTTGTGATCAAGAATTCAAATTTGTGGATCAACACAAATTCTCTGATTTATTGGATATTTACTGATAGTACATGTCTACTTACATTGCAAGGCCTACAATGGTCTCCTGTTTGTAGTTATTATCCCTGGTAAACCTGGCCACATCAACTCCTGTTAAAGTAAGATAAAATCATCCTGACATTTCAATCAACTAACTTTCTGAGGGTGGCTTTACAAGGCCTTGTTACAAAAAATTAACATCCTTCTGGCTACAAACATGTAATGTTCCATCTGTTGTGGAGTTAATATCTGCTGACGATCATTTGATAATCAGAAGATCAAGAGACAAGTTTGCTGTTATGATCAGATGAATTATAGTAAACAGGGCTTAACACATGCCATAGTTTAGGAATACACACTCAAAATTTTTTCAAGATTTAAGAACTCTTGATAGATATTTTTAGTAGTCACATGAACTTCAGTCTATTTCTGAAGGAAATGAAAAACAAGTAGGAAAATTGAGAGGCAATTTCTAGGGTTCATAACTTACAAAAAAACTTTAAAATGAGAAGATGATTCTGACAATAAAAGGATCTTCACAGAAATTTGTGGCGTTGCAGTGGTGCAGTCCAAAATGTTTATTTGGTATGTTCGGAGTATAATTAACAGAGACATACTGCTGGAGGGGAGATAACAGTTACACACCTCGGCCAAGACTTTGTAACATCTGGCCTTGCATGAAGTCAGCCAGCAGCTCTACATAATTTTGCAGTAATGGTACCAATGACGTCAAAGGATGTGGCCAATCAGGATTGCTTTGGCTGGTCACATGGCTGATGACAACATCGATGACCATATTAGGGGAGTGCGTGTAAAGTTGACTGACATCTGAACTCTGACTTGGGTTCAGAATATTGTAAATTTGTAATGCATAGTAGTAGGCAGCTAGCTGTAAGGAAACTGCAGTTCTTGGTAATTTTTCAAATATTTCCTCCGCATCTTCGGGCTGAAATGACATGTTAGATACATCATTTCCAATCAATGACAGGATAGATACATCATTTCAAATAAATGACATGATAGAAACATCATTTCAAATAAATGACATAATAGAAACATCATTTCTGATAAATATTTCAAATTAAAGATAAATTCTGATACCACTCCTAGTGTGGATTCATGTCAATGTCTTCTGCTGAAGGTCATTTGAATCAGCTTGTTTTATACCATGTGACATATTAGTATATTTTGCTAGAAACAATAGTGTACAGTAATGTCATATGTTAGAAAGGAAGAGTACTTTGTGCATTTGAATTAAAGTCACAAGTGTGTTCAGCAGGTTTCTCTGGGATGTGAAGAGTACAGAAGTATTGTTATAATACATTACACTCAATTTTTACATGCAAGACAAAAGTTAATAACATGAAATTTTGAAGAATTTTTCACACCACAAAAATCCTCTTATGTTAGCCATCATGATCTTTTTCAACATGAAGTCACGGGGATGTATACTGAATAAAAATTTCTTTGAAAGGATCTCTGTTTATTCTGCTATTATTCGTCTTGAATAAATGCTTACATCTGCAGACAGATAGTAAATAGAGATATACACTGAGGATAGTCATAGATGTCTTCAACATATTTTGTCAAACTGTTAGAAACATGAAGCATTTGGTGAAATGATGCACACAGCTTTTATTTAACAGAATATTACCTTGGGTAAAGCAAGCAGATATCCCAGTGCTAGGACAGCATCCTCTGTAATAGCATTCCTGGCTAATTCCAACAACACTGGAAGTACGAAAAGTAAACAATGTTATGAGAAATTTCAAAACAGATTCTATAGACAAGGACTGCATGGACAGAGTTGCTTAACTTAGATCATACTGCAATATTTGTCATTCAAATGAGAAAATTTTGTAACATTCTAATTGGAATCCTAAATGTAACCCCAAATATTTATGTCTCTCTCAACAGTTCCAATACACTAGTACTGTCGAAAATTCAAGTTTGAACTAAATGTTTATAGCAGCATAATGATTTCTCGACAATAAATACCTTCAGAAGTGGGTTGTTGAGATGTACCATTGGTCCTGATCTCTTCCAACTGCCCGGTTCTCAACAGAGAGTGACTAAGAAATTGTACAGTGGAATTATCATGGGCATTGCATGTGAAATGATTGTAATCCATTTCAATCTGAATGAAAGAAAGAAAACCAATATATTAACACTGGTAAATGACAAAGCCTTCGCAGTAGTAAAGGGTGAATCTCATAATTTTGAGGTGTATGACATATCTTGTTGTTACCATCTTTATTCATAGACAACCTTGCATGTCATTGTTAATGCATTGTCAGCTACTAACATTACTATGAACTTAATATATGGTAAAAGACTACATGAATAATTTGGAAAAAAAAACAAAGGAAGTACAATTCACCCAAACACCATTTACATCAATGTCACTTTCTCATGGAGGTGAGATTCAATACCCTAATGCCGGGGAATAATCTAGCTATATTCCTATCTCCTAATAATTACCATGGCTGAAAGTACTGGGCCACAGAATTTCTTGTTTATAACTGCTGTACTGGACCTTGTCAGAGGACACCAAATGGTTTCCACCTAGAAAAAGATTGGCTAGACTGTCGACAGTACCTCATGCCTTTTGCGGCTAAAACACCGACATAGCCACTGTGGCAAGTGCTGTGTAATATGCTTTTCCCAACAACCAAGAGATGAAGGCTTGAGGGCAAGTGTTGAAGTGAAATGTTCGCACTGCAGGGCAAAATGGCACAAGTGGTGGGCAACAGTCTAATCACTGACCTGTCATCTCATTCACATGGCTACAAAAATTACACCATTATAACTTTCACTGTCTCAAGTACAGCATTTCACATACCTGGCTAAGAAATGGATCAGCAAGGACTGTCTCATAGAAGGCATGAGAACCTTGTCTTTCCATGCTAGAATTATTTACTCCTCCATCTGTCTCAGTGTTGGAATGACTCAATGGTCTCATCCACTTCAGTGTATTTTTCCACCATTGTTTGTCACTGACCGTTGCTAACACAGCTTTCGTAGTCATGGTAGTGTTTGTTAACACATCTCTTGTAACTGCCCTAGTTTTCTGTAGTGGACTGTGATATACACCAGCCTACAACAGACAGAAAATGGTTTCTTTCAATACGAGACCTTCAAAGTGTTTAATGTCACATAAATGATCAAACAATTGTAATTCAACCAATTGTAATTATCAACCATAAATTCCTTTTCTGCGTATTATGAATACGCAGAAAAGGAATTTATGGTTGATAATTACAATTGGTTGAATTACAATTGTTTGATCATTTATGTAAGATACACAGTATGAAAAGTACTGATAATTTTCTGTTTTCCAAGCTAATGGTGGAAAGAACTGTTCGGAACCAGTCTTCCTGTTTCCTGAAACATTTGGCAGAAATGTGTACATGTCATTTTGGACTTCACTTGAAACAATGACTCTTTTTAAAGCTTTTAGTAAAGCATTATGTAAATCGTTCTGTTAACAGTCATCTCTAAGTACATTAAAGTTGGAGCAAATTATGTCAACCAAAATGGGCTTTGTATGATGAATGTTACTTTTGTATCATAAGCACCTAAACATTTGTTCTTGATATTAAGATCTGCTTTGGTTTATTCAGCAAGCCATTGAAAAGGTATTTTGTACTTGCTGATATAAATTTCATTGAACCTGGTCCACAAGAAACATAGTTCATGAAAGGTTTGAATGATACAATTTAGTTGAAAGCACAACCTACAGTTCTTTCTATGGATATAAGAATGCAGGATACAGAGATAATGGCACTCTTCATGTTTAAAATGATTTTTTCGACATAAGCTAATCCTATAGTTTACTAGTTACCTGTTCTGATGTACTGCTTCCATCATCTGTTTGCTGAGTGTCTGCATCCTTATGAATGTCTAAGGTCTGGTACAAAATCTGTCAACATTAAGACTTATAGCCATCAATATCAACGATATAAAAGAAACTACAATGACCATCATAAGTTACATACACACTGACTCAATGCTCTAACAGCCTCCTTTCTGCAAAGTGTAATCTATTCAGACAACAAAAGTACAAAAAGTAAGTTTTTCCATCATAAGTGGCACAGATAAACGTTCATACCACATCCCTTGACCATTATTATTATATATCAGGTTGCTTCTAAAGCAGTAAAATTTGTCACAAAGCAGAAAGAGTTTTCAAAATATTTGATGATTGCTTCATTCTTCAGGAAGAATTGTTGCTTCATTAAGCCTAAAAGATCTTAATTTACTCCTGACTATCAAATATCCTTACTGTACCATCCTGCTGATTGCCTCTTAGTAGCCAAGTAACTACATAAATGAAAGTGGCTTGAATTGTATGATATACATGTAGCAGCACAACGCCGGTACTAACCTGAGTTTCAAGTAAACTCCTTGAGTTCATTAATGTCTCAATAACATCAGCATCACAATAGGTCAATGCATATGACAATAGTGATTTCCTGGGAAAAAAACGCAACCGATTTCATTTGATGAGCTCATTAATAGGTTTCCTGACATACCAAAAAAACATAATAATGTACAAAATAAGTATGGTAGGTCTATTTGATGCCCTATTTGAGAATACTGCTTTGTGCATGCACCGGTACACATTAGTGAACTCTGACCAGAGGAAAAGAGAGTTACAGTATTATACAAAATCACTGTGTGGTATTTATGATACACCCTACGATACTTTTAAGATGTCTACTTTACCATGCTATTGACAACTCATCCCTTTCACCCTAATGCCAATTGAAGAGTTCTAACTATGCCATGTGATTTGGAGAAAACACATGAAATACTTCATGATTTAACATGTTATAGAAAGACTATGGAATATTGGGATTAATTTACACCATACTGCAATTAAATGCTAACCTAGTGTGTCAGTTTGAAAAAGTATTTTTGAACAGCATCCAAAGAGAGGCAGATCTCACACATAAGGAGATTTTACCAACCAGTCATCAAATGAACCCATTTCTCAACGTAGAATGAAGAAACTCTACTCCATGCAATATTTCTATTTACCTCTCTGTCAGATCTTTGAAATCCTCACATTCTCCCAGCTGTTTACACACAGCCCATGCTGGTTGATAACGTTGACTCATTAAATCACAGCAAATCTGACATGCTCCTCTGTAATCATTGACCTATGGAGAGAGAAACAGAGAGATTTACTGCAAACCATTATCACAATACAGGTTTTCATCAAAAGTTTTCAATGACACCAAGATATTCATGTTATCATCTTGAAGAGAGAGACAGTCTTAGGAATTGAGCATTCCCTGAATATACCTCTTCTTCATTGTCTGACACAAACAAAAAGAAGTTGATCCAAGTTGCCCCTTGTATTCATTCTCACCTTCAATTTCCTTCAACTTCCAAGGAGCTCAATGCAATGCTTAACCCCTTTGAACTCAAGTTGCTAAAAGTTGAATGCTGACGTCATAAATTTCCTTTCTGTCACTTTTAAAAGAAATCGTTGTAAGATATGACAAGACTTGAATGATGTGATAATATAACTGTTAATCTTCATACACTGCATTACACTACATCATTTCTCCTTTGAATCTTGTTACATTTTCCAACACACTCTACACAACCCCTGCTAAGACTGTTTCAAATATACTGGTTTATGTCTGTTTGCATATGATATGCTAATTCAATACCTGTAAAGCATACTCTGCTATTAGCACCAGTACTCTGCCATTTCTTTCAGCTTCATTTTCACCAGAAACTCTCAGTAGCTTAGCAAGATTTAACAGCTGTACATGAGAGAAGAAAACAAAAACTCAAGTATGCATCACTACAAATAGTCAATGTCAAAGTCACTGCATAGATGAAACCAATTTAAAATGTAGAGCGATGTCCCAAGAGATTACCATTTCCAGCTTTACTAGTATTTCAAAGATAATTCTGAAACTACTCTTCATAAATTCTTAGCACTGTTCAGGTCAAGTCCTTAAAAATCTGCATAAAAATTAAGGTATCAAGAACAACAATGTACACACACCATTGTATTGTATGCTATCACTGCATGATAAAACTTACCATTTTTATGTAATCCTAACAAAAGGAGTCAGTGAAAATCATATTTTTGAGTGTTTTCAGAGGTCTTAAATAATCGAGTCTGTCAAAAGATATGTGTCAGGTTATGCTACGTTGGTTTTAAGCAACTTTAACAAAATTCACCTGACAGATGAAGCTGACAGCAAATGGTTACAGCTTCTCATGTGATATCAAGACATCTGTACACTGTTGTGACTTATTCTGTACCACAGTTTAAAATCAAATCTTTAAATATGATAACACAGTTATGCCAGAAGTTCAGTACAGCTTTACAGATTACATTGATATTTTACCTTGGTTTTCTGTTTGTAAGCTTTGCTGCTTGATTGTAATGCTTTGATAACTAGATCTATCCGATCTTCACAAAGTCTCACTGCAACAAACCAGAAGTTAGTTGATGTGTGACCAATTATTGCACACTGAATGTCCTAATGTCTATAAAGCAACAATAATTGACAATAAATGTTTACATATCAATGCTTTGTATATTCTCTTTTCATACATACCTTTTGTAACTTTCATGCATGTACATGTATGAAATATTACATCTCACTTTGGAAAACTTCATATGACTTTTGATTTAGCTTTGACAGTCTTTGGATATTTTCAAATGAGAAGCCTTCAGAACTACAAATAAACAGGTCTTTACCTTGCAATGGTAAGATACTGACTGCAAATGCATCTAACAATGGAATAGCCTCGATCAAATCCAACTCAACTTGTATTTGAGGAGGTTTGTCTTTTATCACCAGTAAACATTCCCTACAAAAAAAAAAAAAATATATATATATATGTAATTTTAAATGTCAGTGTTTTCTATATATCATACAAATATTAAATATTATATGTGTAAATAATTTAGTTTTGAATGCTACAGGATGGTTTACATTACTGGAAAAATACAGTACAGTTGTAAGACATTATTCTGAATACTTATATCAAGTTAATAACTGTACCATCCACAATGACATCTTCTTTCTTAATTTGAATTACCAACACTGAAGTATTTACCCTCTGCAGGGATAAATAAAGATTTTTGCATGTACTGACATACTCTTACATCACTCTGGACTTCATCCAATTAAGATTAATGAACCGTTAAACCTTGGAATTCAAATGGACCACACTACATAACACATGGGGCCCGGGGGCACCGACGTCCTTTGTACCTCCTTACTGTTTATTAATTGCCATAAATGTGAAATTTGGCAAAAAGTCAAATTGTTTTGACATAAATGAAAGTTATTTGAACTGGTTGGTTACCGCTCCAGCATAAGTTCAAGTGTGGATTCTAAGTATCAACAACCTTGATATGAACCACTGACTAAAAAAACATTTGCTTGTTACACTCACCACACTTGTACTTAGTATTTGGAGTGTACACCTATCTACAATACAATGATAAAAAGTTTGGACTCTGTAGGTCAACAGTGCATCTTTAATGTATGAGACTAAATAAGCTTACCCCTCAAGTATGTACAGGCCAAAAACAATATTTAATTTTGAATTATGTAGTGCAGGGAAGGACATACAATATGGTGAAAAGCAAACTAAATATAAAAACTGAATATACAATTATATGGAAATGTTGTTTTACAGTCATGAGTATCTGGTGTGTGCCGAGAGACAAATATTAAAATTGGACAGTATCATCCTGACCACAGTTTGTCTGACTGGTTGTTTCCTTCTGATTTTCTGACACGGTGATAGGTACAAAATATTATGCTATTCACGATAGTTATACAACATAGCTTGCATTTTGTTCACAGTAGAACTGAGTTTTACATGTAAGATAACTTTCTCGTAAACTGTAAATTCTGGCTTCTGGCAGCTCAAACGTCGCAATACTACATTTTTTGATATGATATGGAGTGATTTGCACACATGCAGTGACAGTCGATATATTCATAGTATAAGAGTCTACTGTACATTAAAGCATAGTGATGTTGACAACTACATGCATGCCAGTGCACGATTTCAAAGTAGCCAGGAGGAAATTCTAATGGTCTTTTAGTGGAAATATAGGTATTAAACGACAGTGAAACAAACAACATTAGTTATCGTGACCTTGCTAAAGTGCAATCTCGGATCATGTATGATCTGATGATCACGCCAAATTACCATGTCGGATTATGCCGTGATTCTGAAGTGCGCGTACTTCCTTAGTAAATCGGTCAACATAAAACTTTAAAAGCACACACTTTAAATGATGTCAAAATCAATGCACAACTGTCGAAATTACCCAAAATAAGCAACAGAAAACTAAAAGTTATCGCTGTGTCGAAAGGACAGTACATCAACATAAAAAGACGCTAGTTTGTTATGACATGGAGGCTGGAGGTAGAAGGACAGAGCATTCCCTCGCTCTCACCCAGCTATTGGTACGGGCCGCCGGTGGGATTGCCTCGCTATTAAAAGCAATGGATTCACCGGTACTGGGGAGTACCGAGTACGGAGGCCATCACATCATTCTTCAGTCTATCGAAGGAGCGTTTCGTGCCAAAAAATACATGACAGCAATCAAATATACGCTAAAACCTTTAAGACATAAAAATTCGCAACTGACCGAGAAACATGATGGCGTCGGTTTGATTTTTCAAAGTCCTTGAAAAACAACGCTAACTTGTTATGTGCGCATGCGCATATTAAGGGAAGACCCATTTGATTTCGGGGGGGGGGGGGTTATGCAGGAAGTGGGTATGGGAACTTTTTTTTGTTAGAGAGACAGCATTTTTTTATTTCTACAGTCAGACCTGGATCAAATTTTTTTTTTCAAATGGAGTAGCAGTGCAATTTTTTCAAATTTAAGCCAGTGTTTCACATATCACAGGATGTTTTTATTTATTCATTTTACATTCCAACAAATGACAAACAAAATGGAAAGTCTATTATATATACAACTTTAAATTATAGAACACTTTTTTGGCAAATCAACTGTGATCAGTACTATACCTGCTTTTCTTTAAAACAGTTAATTCCTTTTAAGTTCTCAGGGGAGATGTTATCTTTTGTGGTCAGAGAAACAAGGCTCACACATTGTATTTCATTATATTTGTTGTTCCTCAATTTTCATTGTCAACTTGTAATCTTTCTAACATATTTATATTGAGAGAATAATGTATTGGTTTTAACACTAGTTTATTGACTCCTATCTTGTGTTTTAAATTTTCACAATTTACAGAAGTCAAATAGTCCCATCTAGGTATTGCCTATACCATTGAGATATTGCAACAGAAATCCTGAAACATGATTTCTTGGGTCAGAAAAGGGAAGGAAAACATCGAGTGCACCGAGGTGTAAAGTAATGAATGCTTATATCATAAGTGCTGGAAAAAAAACACATAAGAATTACTTGTGGTAAAAACATTTGCGTGCCTTTGGCAGCATGCCAGCAAAGAATACATGAAAATGAAGTTTCCAGAATTTTGCTCATTTCAACAGCATTGTGACAATTCCTTTTTTATTTCTGTCTGTTATGAGAATATTTTTTTCTCAAGCCATTACAGGCTTAATTTTTTTCTTTTATTTCACCTGGTGACAATTTTTTTTCCTCGAAATCCTCCATACCCCCCCAGAAATCAAGTGGTTCTCCCCTAAGTGAGCCCCTGACGTATACGGGCCAGTGGATTACTTCCTCAGTAAAACTGATATGCCTGCCGGTACCGGTGTTTATCGCCTACGGAGGCCATCATTCTTCAGTCGATCAAAGGCGCCTTTCGTACCAAAAAATACACGACAGCTGCAAAAGTGCATCACTGTCAACTTCATAACTATAGAACATATTGAAATACACAGTGAAACGTTCACAACGTAAAAAATGTGCCCATACCGAGAAACAAGATGGCGTCCGTTTCGATTCTTCAACTCAGATTTTGTCCTACAGTTGTGCGCATGCGCAGACGGTAGCTTTAGCGAAAGTGAGGCAAAATCAAGTAAATATAAAATAACCAGATATGAACTGAAAATGCTCACGTGTTTCATTATATATTGCATTTATGTGCAAGTTTGAACCTTTGCTACATGCTTTGCTACATTTAAAGTGTTATGATCAACACAATGAATTTCACCACAGATCAATTCTAAAGGTCATTAAGTATTCAAATATGTAATTAGCTGAAATAAAAATAATTAATTTCTTTGAGTACTGTCATTGTATCACAATATAGCATGTGTAATTACCTTTGGTCAAGTCCTTCAAGCTCTATATGCCAAACCGTGAAAGCTTGTTAGCTATTTATGCAAATTATGAATTAGCTGACATGAAAATGCAAAATGACTTTCAATACTGTTATAACCTGGTATAATGATCAATGTACACAGCATGTTTCGCCAAATTTTATCAAGTAAATGCAAGTATATATCCCTAATTTGGAAGGTTCATTAAATATGCATATTGGAATTGGCTGAAAAAATGTCAAATGACTTTCAACAAGTCATCGTTGATGACACAGTCCCCACTTGTTAATGGGTATTTTGATTACAGGCCCTCAGAGAGGATAGAGTCCTCTTCATTAGGTCTGTGATAAAAATACTTTAGAATGAATTCGCTTGATACATGTCTGAGTTATGGTTCAGGACATGAAAAAATCGTAACAAAATGGTCGCACAGTGGCCATATTGGATCGCATCACAAAACAAATTGATGTGCATAGCTTGACATTGGTCGATGTCCTTGTACCAACTTTGAATAAAATTGGTCGAAACATGCGGATATGCCTGAGAAATGGCTCTGTACATGAAAACATTGTAATAAAATGGTCGCCTGGTGGCCATATTGGATCGTATCACAAACAGATTGACGTGCATATGTATGACATAGGTCAATGTCCTTGTACCAACTTTGAATAAAAACGGTTGAGATATGCCTGAGTTATGGCTCTGTACATGAAAAAATCGTAATAAAATGGCCGCACAGCGGCCATTTTGGATTGTATCACAAAACAGATTGCCGTGCACAGCTATGACATTTGTCAATAAGCTTGTACCAACTTTGAATAAAATCGGTTGAAACGAGCCTGAGTAATGGCTCTGTACATGAAAAAATCGTAATAAAATGGCCGCCTGGCGGCCATATTGGATCGTATCACAAAACAAATTGGCGTGCATATCTATGACATTGGTCAATGTCCTTGTACCAACTCTGAATAAAATCGATTGAAACATGCCTGAGTAATGGCTCTGTACATGAAAAAATCGTAATAAAATGGCCGCCTGGCGGCCATATTGGATCGTATCACAAAACAAATGACGTGCATATCTATGACATTGGTCAATGTCCTTGTACCACCTTTGAATAAAATCTGTTGGAACATGCCTGAGTTATGGCTGTGTACATGAAAAAATCGTAATAAAATGGCCGCCTGGCGGCCATATTGGATCGTATCACAAAACAAATTGACGTGCATCTGTATGACATACGAAGTAATCCTTGTACCAAGTTTGAATAAAATCGCTCCAGGCATCTCAGAGATATCTGCGTGAACGGACGGACGGACGCACGGACGGACGCACGCACGCACGCACGCACGGACATGACCAAACCTATAAGTCCCCCCGGACGGTGTCCGTGGGGACTAATAATCTTGTATCATAGTACCTTTAATGTACATAGCAAGTTTTGCCAACTTTGGTCAAGTCAAAACAGATAAATATCGCTAATAAATGCGGGATATCGGACCGCAGGCGGGCGAAGATTGCATTATAAGCGCGCCAACCCAAACCTCACTGCATGGACATCACATTTACGAAATCGAAGTCCAAAGTCAACTACGTCATTGTTAGAATAAGAGAGGTTTCCATCACACGGGAGCATACCACCACAAATTTTGCACAGATGGCGTTGCACTGGCATTGAAAAAGGGTGCATGGGAGCATGGGAACGCGGGCAGTTTCCCTCGCTATGGGTAGGAAATGCATTGAGCAAGACACACTTCCGGGTTCGCAAAAAAACGAGGATCCCATTTACGGGGCGCTCAATATAACTATTTGCTGTGATACATAGCAGAGGCGTATATGTTTGTGATGCTGAGAATAACATCAGTAAGTAAATGACGGGTTTTAAAAGTTGACGTTTTTTGCGATGAAACAGACTTCTGAAGGTAGCTCGCTTGGGGAACACGTCATCCCGGCCGCTGTCCGCTTTGACCCCAGTAATTCACACTGGTTTTGGTCGGCCCCAGGTACCCAAGTCACTTCGACCCCGTCACACTTTTGCTACATGTCCACGGAGACGATTCAACATGTTCCACAACAAAGCCAAGACAAAAATTGAAAATATCAATAAAATGGCTTCACAAAGGCTGAAATACACGATACTCGATGAAGTATGAAGTTTATGAAATGAAATCAAAATTGACAACACAAGTGTTTGTCTCGGTAATACCACTTGAAGTTGAACTATTCTACAGACTTTTTTTCCATACAGTGCAGTATTTGTCAGTGACAAATTAATCTTTGCAATACATTTTTTGCGATGAGCTGGAAATTTGATTAATATCGAGTTAATGTACATAAATATTCCGTTATTTACTGGGACACGTTTATTTTCTCGATCCGCTATCTGCGGACTACGTGCTGAAGTACATTGACTGTTCATGTCAACGATCGTTTCTCCCTCTGCAGAGTTTCTGTATCCCGTTCAACAACGCTGTACCTCGATCACACGATAGTGACGCTATGTAGCTGTGCAGTATTGAAACTTATCATAAAATGGCCACCTCGTCTAACAGTAACACGTATTGTCGGGATTATCGTACGGAAAAAGACTGCAAAAGTAAGACTTATGAATCTTCATCAGAATTGAACACATCATGATTGTAAACGAGTATCAACCGGGAATGCACGTTGAGCTCGGCAGTTACACAAGCATGGTACGCTACATGCATAGCCCTACGAGTATGGCGACGGTGTCCGGCTTTGGCTACGCCGCCTACCGGAGGTGGGAGGCGGCGTAGCCAAAGCCGGACACTCTCGTCATACTCGTAGGGCTAGCTACATGCACTGCCGCGATGCCGATCGTATGCATTCCAAGGCCTATCCCGGAATTTGTTTCACAAACAACCTCAAAGGAGAGCAAACATACTTCTATGGACAATGACGAACACGTTTCTTGGCGAAGCAAAATCAAAACAGTGCAGAGTACATGAAGTAGGTCATGGCCTTGGACTCTGTGCACGAACCTGATTGGACACTTCAATACCTTTGACCCAAAGTTATTATTCATCAGCACTTCCATGCCATGAGGCTAGGTAGAGAACGTATGTACTCATTTCTGGCGATCGAGCAGCGAGGGAAACAATCAATTACCAAGGATAAAGCTAATTTGCTAAACGATATTTTATCTTGAATAGTGAGTTGAATGAGTAATAAAATATCATATTTTTAATGTTCAATACGAGGTTGAAACACGGAGGGACCGTGGTTGAAACCAGAGCTATCAGCTGTAGCCAACCTGGACAAGCACATTTCACAGCGCCCTCAAACAGTCGATTGTTTTCACTTGTCATACGCGGCGTAACAGAAAAATTAAAACTTTCATAACTTCATTAATATCCAAGCCACGCTCACCAAAACCTTTTCAGTTCTAGCCATTTGAATTCTGAAGATGTCTACCAAATTTGACTGAAATACGTTCAGCCGTTTTTGAGAAAATGGACCAACAGACAGACAGACAGACAGACAGACAGACACACAGACAGACAGACAGACAGACATCGCTGCGACATATGCTCATGTGTTCACACGTGAGCAAAAAATGGATAAAAATATTGTTTAAAAATAATGTAAGGCATGTATCACCAAATTTTGAATATTTCTGACGGTATTTTAACTATACGAACACCCATGCCAAACATCACAATAATCAAATCTGTGGTTTTGAGGAAAAAGTGAAAATAGTGGTTTTCAGAAAAAAGCTAAAAAAGTGACTTTAAAATGATTCAATCAAAAAAAGAAAAAAGACCGTTTGAGATATATGCCCAAGTGACCACCAGACCAAATTTCAGAAAAAGTTACTGAAGCGTTTCTGAGATACCTGCGTCCACAGCATACGGCCCACTATGTTAGCCATATTGGGCCGCGCCATCACATTAGTACCTTGTGCCCACAGGGCACAAAGTACTAAAAACCAAGTGCACAAACACACAAAGAAATACAAGTATTTCCATGCGCATTTATACACATAGGCTTACAGTATTTGTACCCCAAGCACATATCTCTTGGGTGTACTAAGTGTGGAAAACACTGTGTGTTATTTTTATTATTGAGTAGAACTATAGGATATTAGGATATACAAACACAATACCATTGTAATGATGTGAACAACAACAGGAGATGCACAGCAAGCATTGTAGACCATGCAGCAAGTAATGGTACAGTAGTTTAGGAAGTAATGGTACAGTAGTTTATCAAATTTCAATAACTTCAGGGATCAATTTGAAGATTACATATCCAGCTCTTACCTTCACACTAACCCTAATCATGTCATAGAAAGGAACTTCACAAGCTTATTACAAGTAATGACTACTTCCTTGTGGGGCATTTGTTCATATGATAAGCAAAGAGAGTGGTAGCACAATGAAATCAGCTGGGTAGTGATATAGTGTGAGTTTTCAAAGACATGCAGTGTCCTTCATCAGATGCTGGGATAATATGAAAGTGAGAAGCAACTAATCACAACATATTGAGAGCAAAACATGGTAGCTCATGTTATACTACTGACAGTGGAGCTGATTCTATTGTGCTAAAACTCTCTTAGTTTATCTTACATTGAGGTCAGGGGTTTCATTAAGAGCCGGCAGCCGGCGAAATTGACCGGTTACTCTCATGATTTCGCCGGCTACTGTTTTGGAAATTTGAACTCTTGCTAAAATATTTTTTGCCTTCTGAAATGATACGGACAAGTTTCAGAACTGTGTAATCAAACTTTTCAACGGCTTTTATGTGAAACAAAATTTAGAAGACAAGCGACTACTATGATTGCCTTGTACTACGATGCAGCACGGTCTTGCGTTTACTGCCTCAATAAAAATTGGAATTGCAATTAACGATTCTATTGGCTAACTGAATTGCTGATTCCTATTTGGTGACCTTTATATACGCTAATGAAAACGTGCATACTACACCTGTCGGCCGCCGTTAGCTCAACTCAAATGGTCGATGAACAAATGAAGACGGAAGCGATCGCAAGGTAAAGCTTCGCTGTACGATCCTCGGTTTTGAAGTGGACCAAGAAATGAGAGAAGGATAATTTAACTGGATTTAAACTGTTTTCGAAGGCAATGACCTGATTTTTTCTCACGAAAAACTCTCAGATTACAGTTGCAATTTTAGTAAGCCGGATGTGCGTTGCACTACGGTAGGCGTAATTGTGAAGGAGTATAACCAGCTGAACGTATGATATGTACTGCTCTTTGGTCTATCGACGCCAATAAGAACGTCGCCCAGAGTGGTTACAATACGATCAGACCTCTAAATTCACTTCAAAAGCGATCGTCAGGTTAAATCCAAATGTGCGCTTCTGAACGTACAAATTTTCATATCCAATATCAAGGTTCTTACTTTGCATACCCATATAGTCAAATAACCTTGAGGATCTTTGATTCTATTTGCGCAATATGGTAGTGATTGTAATTTTTTATCATTTTATTCGTTATATAAATTATCCTTTTTACCTCCCCAGTGGTTTAAAAGTTCTTCATCTACAGATTTCCATACCAAACATCAGGGTTCTTAATTTTAAGCATAACATTATGCATTAATGAAAAGTTTCTAATTTACTGTGCTTAAAATATGAGTGTTTCATCCAGGATGGCATCAACAAGGGGGATTTTCCCCTTTACCAGAAATTTCGGGGGCATTTCACCAGTTCATGTGTTCTACTTGTACCTCTACGGTGTGACTGGCACCATTTCATGGAAGGGGGGGGGGGGGGGGGGAGTGGTCCCCTTGACAAATTAATCGGGGGTGCCAACATTTCAACAGAGGGGGAATCCCCTATCCCCCTGTCTAGATGTAACACTGTACATATCAAATTTATATCATTAATAATAGTGAATTATTATAGTTTACCTCCTAAAAGCATAGAGGCTCTAAAGACTTCAGTTTTCTTTGTTCAAATTATCGTCAACATTACCACATTTTATCATTTTTAATTATGAACTATCATATTTAGGCCTAATCTCCAAGGAAAATGGCTTTTATGATATGAACACAAATTGCCCTGGAACACTGCTGACAATTCTCCTGAAAATACTAGAAATTCAAGTGACTGTAAGCTGTAAAAAGTAAATTTTAGCTCATTTTTCAGGGTTTCCGGCCTTCGGCCGGGAGGGGGAACACCCCCTCCCATACCTCCCCCGACGACGACCGCTTTGCGGTCACTACTTCAAAACTTAATGATACCCCTGGAGGTGGCTACACTGTTCTTGTTTGTAACAAAACAAATTTTTACCAAACTGATACAAACCTTGCAAGTAGCATACATGGATCGTTCAAGTTGGCTGATGAATTGAAGTATTCCATAGCAGCATTTAACACCAGTTGTATAGCTCTGTTGTATGGCACTTTACTTTCTGAATGCATGGCACTTTGTAAAACCCCACCTATGTTGTTCACATCTGAATCAATCTCTGTAGAGCTGCATACCATCATCTCCCCTGCTAACTTGAAGTTTTGAGTTTTTTCAGAACCAAGCAAGCTCTCTGTGAAGATCTAAAACAGAACAAATATTTACTGGTACTAGCTACTATAGGGTTGGTAAAATTCTCAAAGCAAGACAATTAACTTTACACACTTCAGACAGGTAGACTTGTCAATGTTTTAGTTCGGACACTTTGACTGACAAATAAACTATCAATTGTCATTATTTTGTCTGGGCTGTGATTTCACTGTTACTGTAAATGTGTAATTTCTGACATGGAGTTCCCTGAAATGCCACTTTAAACTCTATGCAACCACAACATATCAATTAATACAAACACTTACCTCACAGCAGACATTTTGATCAATACAATTGTACACTTTCTTTTGTAGCTGTATTAAATTCTTTAAAAGCTGTCGCCATCCAGATTCCTTTAATGGTGGTTTCCTGTCAAAAAAAGAAATCTTTCACTTTCTAACAGTTCAAATACTAGTTTTTTTGGTAACGAATACAGGGTGGAATATGTTGTTTGTTGTGAATCTAGGATCTGACTCATTTTACATCAAGGGACAGCTTATTTGAGAATGCTACACTGATTAATAATGTTTGCCATGAAAGAGTCTTAGTGGGCACCAATTGCTGTACTTGTAACAACAAATGCCTCAGTGTAAAATTTACGGTGTTACTAGGCAGATGTTGGCAAGAGCAGCAAAACTCTTTTTGGAGTAATCCGACTTATCTCATTCTTACGATACAGAATTAAAGTCTGTTAATGTTATGGATTATAAATCCACAACTTAGTATAGGTAATTGTACGGGTTCGAGTGGGTTTACAATTCTAAACCTCATGGCTTTAGCTGGCATGTTGTAACCGCACGAAGCCGAAGGCCGAGTGCGGTTTACAACTTGCCAGCTAAAGCCGTGAGGTTTAGAATTGTAAACACACGAGAACCTGTACAATTACCTACTTATACCACGAAAAAAGAGAAAATTTGAAAAATATCATGACCTAGTTGTGCGGTGCTATCAGAATGATCAATTTGCATTGCGCCTTAAAACATCTGGTGTCATTAGGGATTGAAATTCTGACACAATGGATAGTTTAATACAGCTTTCTCATTGGCTAACAAACTGACTGCACTGATCCAGGTGCACATCAATTTGCCACGTGGTATGATGCATGTGCATGTCACTGTGCATCGGCCACGCCACCAGTATGGACGCATACTTGTATATCTCCGACACAATGTAATCAAGCGAAGTGGAACGGTTTTGCTCGCAGTTTGATAACGCTATACCACTGGATGACAGAGAGGATTTTACCTAACGGCAAAGATAAAAGTGAAAGATTTCCTGCTGCTGTGAACGGTGCAAAATTGACTGAAATATAAGGATCTCGCGTACTTCAAAATACACGCAAGTCTACCGAATCAAGCGTGTCAGTGTCGGATGCATGGGGACGTACCCGAAGCGAGAAACTTAAAACAACTCCAGTTAAAAGCAGCGAAATATTCATTTGTGGATGTGTGGAATATCTGGATATCATACCGGCCATTCGGGCAGGTTAGTTTCAATTATTTTCTTACATTTTCCCGGCGCGACTGTTATCGTTATTGTTTCTTCCATCGTGTTTTTGAAAGGCCAGTTTAATGTGACATGATAATATTTGAAACGTTCGATGCAAGGGGTCTATCCCGCCCGCTGAGTGTTGTCCTTTGAACGGAGTTTCAAGTGTGGGATTCCATTACTTTCCGCTCAAATGTCATTCCTTTTTTACGGCAATATTTTTCAATTATTGATAATTTCCATTAAATTCAGATTGCTGCAGCAACTTCTTTGTATGAATAAGGGCTTCGATGAACAACTATTTAAAGAGTGCACTGGTCATCGTCCTGATGAAGAATTTCGCACGTACACTGCGTATCAGCAATTTCCTGCAGAAAACCGTGTCTAACGCTTTACAAAAGTTGATGTAAAAGTTGAAGAGTACCATTCTCCGTGCTGCTCGTCAGATACAACTACGTTTAATAACCTGGTACACAAGTTCATCACGCCACATTTTCATTTAAAACCAACATCGTGATAAGTTGTCATTGAAATGTAATTTCGCTAGTTCATTAAAAGTTGCCATGTGTACAATCTGCCAGATGTTTGATTTTCGTTTGTATGTAGATAAGTAAACCTTTACGCGTGCATTGATATGGAAAGTAGTAAACCTTACGTCTGTATTCATATGATAATGAAGTCTATTCATTAAACTGTAAGGTTTACTAATTTCCATATCAATGGACCGTAATGGTTTACTTATTTGCATAAGAACAATTGGTGTTGCGATAATAAACGTACGGTGAGAACAATGTGTCACATGACCATGAGTGGTATAAATCCTCAAATTTCAAAAAATAATGGTATGGTGCATATTTAAGTGAAAAAGTGCCTTCAAATAGAAATATTAATATTAGCTGATTCACACATTTCAGAACAGATTTGTTTGAATCTTTCAGTAAATAATATGAACGGTAAGACTTTTCTCAGCTGCCCTGTACATCATCGCCATGAAGACATGAAGTAATGTTCAAAATTTTCCTCAACTGCACAAGAGCCAGAATAATTTGTCTTGAACACCTTGTTGTTTTGTTATATCTGTCACAAAATTTCAGACTTGTCTATAGAGGAATGATCCCCCATATTAAAGGGACAAAGTCGGCCATTTTTCATAAATTTTATTTGATACGAGATACTGCTTATATTATTTGATTGATCCTACTTATATATGTTGGAAGATACTGAATGAATGGGTGACCATGCATATATTTGACCCCGGTTTTAGACACAATAAATGAAACCATTCTGAAAATGAATAAATGGTCATGACCATTTATTCATTTTCGCGATGGTTTCATTTAATTTGTCTAAAATCGGGGTCGAATATATGCATGGTCACCCATTCATTATCTTTCAACATGTCAAACAATATAAGCAGTATCTCGTATCAAATAAAATTTATGAGAAATGGCCGACTTTGTCCCTTTAAACTTCATTATCTGGTATGGTAAGTGATGGTAACCATGGTAACTGATCAAAATATATTTTGCAATTCACTACATGAGAAACCAACATTCATGTTTTTGTAACCTTTCTCTGTCATACTATTACATGACAGAATAATTTAGGCAAATTTTCAATCCAGTATTGAGCTAACAATGCTCTGTAATACACTTTCACAGTATATGATACAATTGCACATCTGGCTTACCAGGAACAACATGTTGTGCTTGCTCATTCACATTAAATTGTAATGAATATGAAGTTGAACTCATTGGTCAGTGGTTGCAGCTAAGGCTGATGTACTTATAAACAAGCGACCTAGCGGCCGATATAGCTCCGCTGTGTTTATGTAGAGAATAACTATTTTTGACACATGTTGATGAAGAAGGTGGAAATCTTTGATAGCTCAATGCAGTGACCAGCAAAAAAGTGGCTAAAATAAGCTGCAAAAATACACAATTGAAGATTTCATCATACTTTGAATATATCACATCGGATCATCCCTAAGAACATGTCAACCAAAGCTATCTGATGAGTAGTTTTTTGAGAATAAAATTTTCTGACCAAAAATGGCAACAATTGCCCCCAAAAATAAATATTGCACATTTCATCATAATTTCAAAAGTTCAAATTTAGTTCATCTATAGAAACCTGTACACCAAATTTCAAAGCTGTTAGACCAGTACTTTTTGAGAAACGCATATTTTGACCAAAAATGGGAAAAATTGCCCCAAAAATTCAAAATTGCAGATTTCATCATTATTTCAATAAATATCATTTAGTTCATCTATGGAACCTGTATACCAAATTTCAAAGCTATCAGATGAGTAGTTTTGGAAATACACATTTTCTGACCAAAAATGGCAAAAATTGCCCAAAAATACAAAATTACAGATTTCTTCAGAAATTCAATATATATTACTTCGGTCATCTGTAGAAACCTGTACACCAAATTTCAAAGCTATCAGACCAGTACTTTTTGAGAAACACATTTTTTGACCAAAAATGGCAAAAATTGCCCCAAAAATTACAAAATTGCAGATTTCATCATTATTTCAAAAAATATCATTTAGTTCATCTATAGAAACCTGTATACCAAATTTCAAAGCTATCAGATGAGTAGTTTTGGAAATACACATTTTTTGACCAAAAATGGCAAAATTGCCCCAAAAATACAAAATTACAGATTTCATCAGAAATTCAATATATATTACTTAGTTCATCTATAGAAACCTGTATACCAAATTTCAAAGCTATCAGACCAGTACTTTTTGAGAAATACATTTTTTGACCAAAAATGGCAAAAATTGCCTTAAAAATGCAAATTTGCATATTTCTGCACAATTTGAACAAATCTGAAATAGATCATCCCTAGGGACATATGTACCACTTATCAAAGCTATCTGACAGGTAGTTTTGAAGAAGAAGATTTTTAAAGATTTTTTACCAAAAATGACAAAAATTGCCTTAAAAATACAAATATGCAAATTTCACCACGATTTGAACAAGTCTGACTGAAGTCACCCTAAGTAAACTACATATCAAATTTCAAAGCAATCGGACAAGCGGTTTCAGAGAAGAAGATTTTTTTACCAAAAACACCAAAAAATGCCCCAAAAATACAAATATGCAAATTTCACCACGATTTGAACAAACTTAAGTGAGGTTACCCCAAGTGAACTGGATATAAAATTTCAAAGCAATTGGACTTGTGGTTTCAGAGGAGAAGGCAATTGTTGACGGACGATGACGGACGACGACGGAAAATCAACCTATTTGATAAGCTCCGCGTCGCTGACAGCGGAGCTAAAAAATAATATGTACAATCATGTGCGATAAATGTCCATATGCACGCAAAATTTAAGCAATTCTGAGTCTGAACAAACAACATCTAAACAGCAAAGAATATCGAGGGCTGGGATCTGAGCTGAGTTCTGGTAACAATGATGATGCCTATTATAAATTGTTAGGAATAATGGCAAGAGTTTACACAATGTCAATACTTACATGCAGGAAACGAGAGAGAAAGAGATATACTTTACCTTCTTGCAGCTAATCTTGTCAATTTCACTAGTATCTGTTTGGCTTCATCCACATTGTCCTGAGTGTCTCTGAGTACATGGATGGGTACTTGAAGTTTATTGTCTTCCAAGATACCAGCACCAATGAGATGATTCTCTAGTTGATGGACATGGTTGTACAGCCGGCTTTCCTCTTCTGATATCAGTCTTATACAAAAATTAATAAAATTTTGGACAATGTCATCACAAATAGATCTACCTGTTTGTAGTGCAAGATCTGTTTAAAATGGATTTTGAAAAGAGTTTGGAGTTTCTGTATTTGGGTCTAAATGCAAATATTTTTAACACACAAGGAGGAATGATAATAGCAATGGGACCAAATGATATTAAAGCTAAATTGTCCTAAATGACCCATTCTAAGATTTATTCCCAAGGGTGGGACCTACAACTTCATTTGTGTTCCTTGGAATAATTGAAGCATTAACGCTAATATGGGGATTTGATAATGTCTGGCATGGATTTCAAGCTTGGGAATTCAATTACCGTAAAATTCCAATTGAGGCCGCACCCCTAATTGAAGCCGCACCCTGACTTTGAAACATTGTCTTGGCTCATTGTTTGCCCATTTTGGGTTTTTGAATTGTACCATAATAGAAGCCGCACCCCTTCTCTGAGCCCATCATGAAAATATGCATGCTCAAATTCACACCAGCTGGCTTGAGTGGCGTCATTGACTTGTGCTAATGATTGACAGGTGTCTTTCTTACAGAAAAAATACCCAATAAAAAGTTCCTTTTTAACACTACCATTGTGCATTTTGTCATTGATAGTAACAAAAGTACAAACAATGTCCCATGTATCGGCACGTTTGTGTGTATGTTTGAACACGGCCGAAGTTTTTGTCAGTGTGGTAAACACCGCCATAGTCAATTACCTGATGCAACAATTTTGAAGCAACGGTGTTTGTGTACAAGTAAAATAGTTGAGAGATTGAGATACCATGTCTCAAATACGTAGTTTTCATTCAATACCCACGTACCCTTACCGATGCCTGACGTACAACAACACCACCTGCATCATATTGACATAATGAACTGCCTATACTGTACTGTGGCTGCTGAATGACAATGGTGGGTGCATATAAGCTTGTACAGGTTCCGTTTTTGATCATGAGAAAATAAAATTTGACCACAAAACAGTTCACAAAAACATGCCAGTAAAGTTACCAAAGGTCATTCACTTGCCTTTATTACACTATCCGAGTATGAGCCACCGGTTCGGCAACACAAGACAGCTGTAAATCAAGGGGACCCATCTGCCATGGACGCTTAATTTATGCTAATTTTATGCACGATTTTTTTCAACACCATTTGATCTTCTATCGCTTTCAAAATCGACTTACACGTCCAAAGAAATTGATTGTACAATCTCTGAATACAGAAGTGACATTTTTGTGAAATTTCAGCGTCCAAAAACCCCTCTGTGGACAGACAAACTTGAAGCAAAGACATCATGCATGCGCTGCAGTGCTGGTCAACATGGCCGACCTTAGTGAGACTATTCTATTTAGGGGACGGGGGTCAGCAATGTCAGCGAATCAAGAAAGTACTGGGAAAAGGTGTCATTTCCTTACGATGCTGTCAAGGGAACTCCAGTTTCCCATTGTTTTAACATCTTTTAATAGTTTCCTTATTATCTAAAAGGAATTTTACCAAGTTTAACGACCAAATACACTACGTTTCTCTTTTGGAGTTACACTAGGGTAGGGGCTTTTTATGCGGGTAATTTATTCACGCAAAATTCATTGGTACTAATTTGCATAACAATAGCGATTGCCCCTGCAATGCTTGGTGAGCATTGAGAAAAATATCGAAACACAGGAAATGTACGTAATTGAAGCCGCACCATGACTTCAGTGCATGATCCCAGGGGTCCCTCAAAAATGTTTCTAATACAAGCCGCGGCTTCAATTGGGAATTTTACGGTATTCACAGAGGCAAGCTGCAAAGCTCACTTCTTTTCTTAGTGAATAAATTAAATCCTAGGCAGATTGAACAAGAGTATATGAAGGATTATCACTGAAGTAGTCTGCAACACTCTCTAGACTTTGAAGTCTTCATGTGAACTACTGTAGACATTATAGCCTTAAAACTCATATGTCATCACATCTTACCCGAGAGATTTTTTTGGCAGACACTGGAAGATGCCCCAGGCTTGGATTAATTGATCATCACGTTCACAGTTGTAAATACACTCCATAGCAATTGAAAGTCTTTGGAAGCGGTCACTTATCACTTGATGAGGTTGCTGAAATGAATTCAATACACAAAGTGTGAATGCATACCGGAAACTGAATAGCAGAACATAGGTATTTGAAACCATGTACAATTTTGTGAGAAATGAGAGGATAAATTCTCATGATGTTTGCAAACCTGGGAGCTTTCCCACTTCATTGGAATGATATCTCAATTATCAAGGTGTCAAGTCTTGGTGACAAGGTGTGTGGTAAGTAAATCATAATTCTTATCATCTTACAAACGCTTGTGTTCCATCTTCATAACTGATTAACCTTTACAAATGTTTCAATAATGAAGAATTTTACAATAAAACATGTGGAATGTATTCACTTGTCATGGTTTACATATAGATATATGGAGATCATGGTACTGTTAGTATGCATTTTGAGTTCCAATGGTTAGCTCTTTCTGTATTTGTGGGACATAGTCACCAGCAGCACATGGGAACTTTTCAGATTATCAACTCAGCAAAAAAGATACAGTTAGCAATGATGTAGAATAGGGGCAGTTGCAGAGTGTAATTTTCCAGGCTGAGTAATATTTTAGCCATTGATCTGAAATTCACAAATTGCACAATCACAAAGCCATGAAAAAAAACTATTGAAAGTATCTTAAGATCAAAATAAAGTATAACATTCTATTCTGATTTGCAAACAGTATTCAGCTCAGACATTTCAGTGTGATTAACTGAGGATCAACTGTAAAAATTCTATTTGTTACATCACTTGTGCCTCCTCTGAAGTCAATGTCTCATGGTCTACAGTTCTGATATGAACTGTTTGAATATCAGATGGTGTTCTGTTTCTGCAACATACAGATGTTTGAAGTTGTTACAGACGGCAACAAGAATGATAAAAAATTTACACTTACATCTTTTTTGGAGTTTTCAAATATCATTAGTGGAAATGTTAGGTCATCCTGTGAAAAAAAACAACAGTATCGCACAGTGTCATTCAATCATTACGAATAGCATAAGTGGTGCCTTTGGTCATACCATACTTAGCAGGTTGATAACTGATCACTGTATTCAAAAGACAAAATCAATATTTTGGTTAGCTCTGCATGGCAGGGCTGTGTGTTACCGGCGTTACACGGCCTCCCACCACAGCCCTGCAGACTGATATAGAAAGAACCGCTGGTCCACCTGCAGAAACACGGCGGGCAGTTTATCCGCCGAAAACAGCCGATTTTGAATCCAAAACTTGCATTGATCTTCGTTTTCGAGCACACCCACCTCGCCTGGGTACACGATGTGCCCAGCCGCGCTTGTAAACTTACGCAAAGCCTACTTTTGTGTCTCTATGCGAGGGAAGCATTCGTAACCGCCGCCATTGTTAATGTCATTCAACCCATGAGCACTCGGGCGAAAACCAGCCTTGCTAACAAAAGAGCATCGCGATGTTGCACACTGTAATAATATCATTTCTAACCACCACTCAGCTATGTACAATCTACGATGATCATTTTCTGTTGATAAAATAATTTTCTTTTTTTCTCTTCAGGATTTTATATATTTCACAATTTTCTCTTGTTCCACTCCTCTCAGAACGTCGACTTTAGAAGCTCTATATCGCGCGATGCTCTTTTGTTAGCAAGGCTGGTTTTCGCCCGAGTGCTCATGGGTTGAATGACATTAACAATGGCGGCGGTTACGAATGCTTCCCTCGCATAGAGACACAAAAGTAGGCTTTGCGTAAGTTTACAAGCGCGGCTGGGCACATCGTGTACCCAGGCGAGGTGGGTGTGCTCGAAAACGAAGATCAATGCAAGTTTTGGATTCAAAATCGGCTGTTTTCGGCGGATAAACTGCCCGCCGTGTTTCTGCAGGTGGACCAGCGGTTCTTTCTATATCAGTCTGCAGGGCTGTGGTGGGAGGCCGTGTAACGCCGGTAACACACAGCCCTGCCATGCAGAGCTATATTTTGGTAAGATTTAGAATACTATACATACATTTAACATTTTCTTGCAAAATACACAAAAACTAACCATCTCTCAAGAGCTTGAGTAAAGTTCTGCTACAAAATCAGAGAAATGAATCATTATCAGATACACAAGCTTACTCAGATTCCCTTTAAAGTCAAACATCTTTCTATTCATTGACCAATAACGTGTCCAAGTTCATGAATTTATTGAATTAATGAATTCATGGACAAATTATCATCAGATCATTTCAGATTGACTCGCTCATATTTTCAGAGACAACTTTCAATTACAATGTACAAGCTACACTTAACAGTATATAATTTCAAATGTTTATGTTGAATATAACTCTATAATTAATTACTTGGCACAATGCTGGAAATACTTGGTGCTTGACAATTTTGACAAAATGCCCTGAATAATGCATGAATACATCGAGAAGACAATTACCTTTGCCATGGTGACAATGTATTCTCGCATCAATCTTTCTGCACTTCCCTTTTCTCTTCTATCACACCTCTGTAGAAATGGTATCATCCAGTTTCTGACATTCTTGATGTACATTTCTTTGGTTGGCTGCAAGAAATGTACAAACAGTCAGAATTTATTCAGGACAAAAATTGTAAAAAGGTAGTGAAAATACTGCAATACACTTCACTGCTGACAGGATACTTTTCAACGAGTTCCTTGGGAGCTATTATGTGTATTCTATAATGAGATATTAACTAAGCTTGGATGTGCATTATTAAAATGGGCAACATGTACATTTTCCCCTACTATATACTGAGATCTGATTTTATTGACACATTGTGCACTCAGTCAGAACAAACTTTTGACAGAGGGAGGCATATAAATCAATGATAATTGATGAAAATGCTCTAAAATTTGAGTGAGGGTCCTTTAAGAATAATGGGTACATGTTATCTTTGACAAAAAAGAGGCAAAAATTAGTTTTAGAGTTTCTTCTCATTGTGGAAAATGGCTAAATGGTTACTTCAAATAATTTTGCTTTTGCAGAGGCCTGGAAAATTGCTAATTTCTACATACCAAAGTTGTATCAAAGCTCTGCGGTGAGGCAAATAAAGGAGTTTGTTTGAATATCTTCAATGCTATTGTTGGGAAGTCATAGCATGATAGTGACACTGTATTTCTATGTTTGATTCAGTTTTTTGTTACCTTAGCCATCATGGTCCTTAGTTTATCAATGTCATTCAGCCGTTGAAACTTTTCAAATGTGATTGTCGGCTCAGTGAAACACTCATAAATGACTGTTTCCATGGTAACCAAATCATCTAGCAGATCATTTAAACCCTGCAAAGTGGAAAAAATAAATATCTGTTGTGGTTGAATGTTACCGGCTGGTGGGTTTTCTATGGCTGCATAATCAATGTTACAGGGAAAGACACACGGTACATGTACTCATAGGATGTTTACATATTTCCCTGAAAGAAATCTGTAAAGACAATCAGCATGTTTTATCTCAATCTCTCCTGAATGAAACATTTCCTTTCCCTACAAAAAAGTTAAAAAATCACAACAGTTACTTATAAAGTTTTACAAAAAGGCTTCAGAGACACTATGCTGAGATTACGGTAGATTGGAATTAATATATGAACATGTGTAAGTACATTTGTTCCATCTGGTAACTGTGAACAGATCTTATTTGCTGAAACTGGTCAATTTCAACAAATTCTATCATGGAGCCTAAAATAGATGTGTACACCAGTAAGGAGATGATCACTCTATCATTGGCTTGAAATGATTTGAACTATATTAACTGTGCATTCTAAAGATTCTACAAAACCAAACATCAATGTTATCGATTCAGTAGTCAGTTTTTGACAATTTTGTATTATATAACCAAGTTTCACGTATTGAAACAGGGTTCCTTCTCAGGACAAACTGACTTGTATTGTGTATATATCATGACATTGCCTTGCACTGTTTCTATTAGGATACGTATTGCATATATTGATATATTACCTGTACATTCTTCTCAATACCCAGTCTGACTAACTCAAGGGCATTTTCAACTTGTCTGGACAATTCCTCAATCTCACAGGCTCTGAATCTATACCAGTCAGTCAGTAATGTACTTCCCGGTTCTGCAGTTCTATAGAGTGAACATATGCAATGGGATATTGGAAACTTGAACACAGAATTGTGATGCCATATGATATGTATGATGACAGGGATAAGATATTTTGCACCAGCAGCCATAGAACATTTCCATTGTTACTTGAATCAGGTTGTGCCATCGATATGAAGTGGATGACAAGTGAATATCACTGATATAGAATGTGCCTCAAAATAGCACTGATTGCAAATGATGTCATTTTTATCTCATTAATATGCAAAATAAATGTTTGTCCACATTTTCCTCAAGGACGATGAAGATAAAACCTGCTAGTGTTACAATGGCTACTAAAAGTCACACTTATTCGTATGAATTTATGGCTCAGACTACAAGCTGCAACAACAGCCGTGCATGCAACAACAAAATTTGTCAGAATTGCAGGCAGCTGTGTCCGATGTTGCGCGCGTGCAGCTAACAAACAACCTGAAATCGCGATTAGTGCTATTGAAACACTTAAACTTTTGCTCAAACTTTCCTAAAGAAAACTTAAACCATTCCCTTTTGAAAATCAAGTATAAAAAGCAGAGATCACTGTGAAAAATTTGATACTTGAGAAACAAAATAAGTTATAATTTGCAGACACTAGAAATTAAAAATGGAAACCTGCGTTAATTCTATGGCGAAAATTAAATTTTGGATTTTCACAAAAATCAGTCAGAGAAAGTGGCGGACTGAACAAGTATTGTAAAAATTTTATGGTCAGACTGTCTGTCCCCAAGGCATGTTCTAGAATACTAGATGCACTAAAACATTACAATCACATTGTCATCGTATGTATTGCTTGGCGTGGCACAATCACGATAAAAGTGAGAGCCAAAATTACCGATATTTTTCAAGTTGTGGATGATCTTCATAAAGGAAGTCTCCCAGATCTATCTGGATTGACTCTACATTGGATTTACAAATCTCCTCTTCACACCAGTCCTTTTCTCTCCATGACTCATTTGGCCATTCCAACACATCGGGTTCATTGTCACAGAATCTATTGGCAAAAGACATACACACAGAGTTTTGTTATATCTCTATTAGAAGTCTTATCTGATGAGCAAATGCTAAATACTATCACACACTTCATTCTTGTTTGAAGTTGCATGGGAGTGTTTTTGACATCGAAATTTACAAGAAAGTGTGCAACAAACTATACCAGATCAAAACACATTCTGAGCACTCATACTCAGAAAATTTCCTCTCTGGATAATCAAATGAGTACATCTATTGAGTGCATCCCAAAATAATAAACTATACTGTAAAAATATATGCATTTTGGCCATTACATTACACAGAACAGACCAGTGTATGGTTACACATTTGAAATGTTGCTTACCCTGCTTGTGGTAGTAGATGTCTGTATTCAAAAGGTGACATGGTCTCAGGGAAGTTACTGATGATAGCAAGTCTATGAGGCAAGGTGTCACTACCATGGTATGTGAAGATAGAATCCAAGGCTTGCCAGTCTCCATCCTAATACAGTGGTGTGATATTGATGTTCATTTAGGCTAAGTTAACTTAAACTACTCTATACCTCTGTGGGCTGTAATTTGTCATACAGTAATGTTCTTATATACTTAATATAGAAAATATTTCCTGAAGTACATTGCATCACTACTGGAAATGGGTAGTAGGCAGATATTTTAGTACTGTTGCATTCTAGCACCAAAAGCAAGGTGTTGCATGATAAATTCAACACAGCTTATATTACTATCTTATATAACTTTGCCTGTGGACCGAAAACAATGTTGGCAGCTTCAAAATGGTAAATGCAAAATTAATAAAAACATGCTTTTCTCATGGTCTTACATGAAAGATTATTAATCATGTATAGGTACTCTTCAAAATGCAACCCTAGCCACAACTGAAGGCACTGCGTAGACTACTGCGGTGAACTCAAAGAAACGAAATACAACCCACAAATAACAGAGCAGGCTTTAAAGCCTTGGATCAATACTCATCAAGTTCACTTCCACAGTGAAGAAGTGTGTTATCATTCAATCATTCATCCGAAGTGATTCATTATGACAAGTACTCAGAGAACAGATATTGAACAGAGCACCTTCAGTTGTAATTAGGGTTGGAGTAGGTGGACTATCTGAAAACAAGTGTCTCTTTTAGTCGAACATCAAATAGACTGAAAACAACCTTTAATTAAACTCACCCTGGCAAATTCAACAGCAGCCTCCACAATATTTTGACTTCGGAATTTGCGAAAGTACTTGTCATCAAAACGCTCTTCTGCAGCATGTGGACCACCTAGAATGACCTGTTTAGAGATGAAAAGTTCACTGTAATCAAGATGTGTGACAAATTTAAAGTATCAACCACTTATTGTGAAAATTATCAATAGATATAGAATAGATTCATTGTTATATCTTATTTTTGACAAAGCTGACTGTAATGCAGTGAAATGGCTACATTCAGCTCTATGGACTACTTGGTGTTTTCTTTTCTTCTCGCCTTACACGTTTGGCATCCACCTCAGAAGCAGATTTTATGTTCCACATAACATCACTATATCTGTTGTGTAGATTTCTCACTAAAAGTGATGAGGGATCTAAGAAGTACGATTTACAGTTGCATTTTGTCACAATTGGCACTGAATTCAAAACCTCCTGATATCATTCCACAACATGATTGTACAATGAGGTCGTGAAATGAAGGAAATAACAAAGCCATGGAACAATGCTGATGATTACATTGCTACACTTACCTCATATGTGTCCAGTCTGTCAAGATATGTCAGTATCTTTAACCTGGATCGACACAGTTCTTTTTGCTCCAACATTAAACTGAAGGAATAAATACATTCTTGGTGAATTAAATGTTATTACTAGAATATTATGCAGTTTATAATAATCAGAATTTTGTGGTTTACTTAGTGATATTGTTCTACATCGCACTGCTACTGTCAATCATTTTATTTGGGGATTGTGAAAATTTCATATAAATACAATCTTCTGAAGGACTGTCAGTGAACTAGCTCACATACACATATTCTTCAAGACATTTTTCAGACTACATTAAACTTTAATAAAAAAATTGTTGTGGGCAGCATTTTTTGGGTAATATCATCAAAAAGCATAATACACATACATGTATGTTACAGTGTACACTGATATCTTTCAAGCAGTCTTCTCTGAAAGCATCATGATCATCATCAGCATTGTCTGAATTACATTTTGCTGTAGCGATGTTGTCAATGGTTTGACAAGTTTAGTGTTCTTACTTGTTAAAATCTACTTGTTCCAACAATTCTTGTCGTCTTTTCTGTTCTCTTTCTTTCCTTCTTTCTTCTGTATCTTCTTCCAAATCTTCATAAACATCATCATAGGAAGTGTCACCACACAAGATAAATCTGCAATTAATGAGACAAAGATAAATATAATTATCCTTCCACAAGATTAAATCTAACTAGATTAATCTAATTTGACATAATCAACCACATTTAGTTCAATTATACCTGAAACTGCAACCTAAAGAATGTGTCACAGCACTGGTGTGTTAGCTCATTCAAAATTTCAATTTTCATTCATTCATTCCTTTCTGATCAGATCCTCTGGAAGAGAGTTAGCAGACTGTATAAATTACGGAGGGATGATACATGAAGACAAATTATAGAAGACTGAGGAGGATACCATTATCCGAAAGATACAATGATTGTAGTGGTTCATCACAAACTGATACTATTTCTCACATGTTCAAAGGTGTTTCCATAAACATACAGCATATCATATGAGTCATTTTTGTCACAAGAATACACGATACCATGTCAGTTCTTCTGTTTCTGCATACCATACGCTTTGTCACAAATGTACATGCCATATCAGTTATGTCTGTTGGCCTTTCTCACAAAGACACACCATACAGTATCATACATGTCCCAGGGCTTTATAACAAAGACACAATGTAACATCCATGTAGTCACTGACCTGCCCCTATCTTCTCCTTTACCAATTGCAATCAATGCTTCCAAGTCAGTTCCTCTTAAACCATACTTTAACAGCTCCTTAGCTGCATCTATATCCTCTGGTACTCTTTCCAAACATTCATGCAACACCCACGATCTCTTCGTTATTTTACTCTTCAGAAGGAAAATACACCTGAGTATGTTATTTTTCGAAGTAATACTATTCATAAAGACATGGTATTCAAAACAAATTCTATGACTGAATTATTGTAATTATGATATGGCGTTATCAGTCAGAGTTGGTATTACATGATTATTTCCAATTGTCTAATTGCTATAATATCGACATCATCACAAATATCTTTTTTCGTAATGTGATTGATTTTTGATACTGCCCAAAGCAATGCATACAGTTCAATTAATACTGCAAGCAATATACAGATAATGTAAGACTTTGTCACAAATATGTGTATTTTTCTTCTTTTGCAGTACATTTACAGTATCATGTTTTATCCCTCCTATTGCACTTTTGAATCTGTCACAGGATATTAGAGTGGGAACATTGGATCTTCAACTCAAGAAAATTCTCCTTGTTCTTGATGCAAGAAAATGTTTGTATTTTACCAGTAAATGCACTGGTCTACAGTAATTGCAAAATATTCCAGATATTCCTAAACTGACTCAAAAGGTTCAGAAATATCACAAGATAGCAGGCACACTTGGTTGGAGGTGTATCTTGTGGGACATTAACGATCATCTTCACATAGAAAATTCAACAAGGACATTGTAAACTATCAGGTCTAAAAAGTTGGGCAAACATTTCATTGTTGATTTTATTTTCAAAAACAGAATGTTTAGTCATTCTTTGTGAGAACAATGTGAATAAATGGTTGGATTTTCATCATTGCAGCACAATCAGTATCATATTATATACCGATAGCTTACCAGATAATCTGATATTGAAGCAATGGATACTTTACTTTTCCTCCACTGTCTTTGATACACCATATCAGAATCTAAACCATACTTCCTTGCCAAGGCAAGGGCTTCTCCATATTCTTCATTGTCAATCTGTCGACATACAAATCATAACTCCTGTGTTACAGACTGATATTAAGAACAAGACAATTGTCAATATACGATTTCTCATATTCTGCGTTCTGAGGCATGTCTAGTCACATAAATTGCTTCAAGTTACCCTATTTTTGGTATCTGAACTAACAAACACTGAAGGGAGATGTACTTTACATGGAACTAACCTTCCTTGCATAGAGTTCTTCTGGTGTTGTTTCCTTCAGTGCAACAAGCCTGTATGTTCTTTCTATGATCCTGTTGACCAAAAATATTAAAATACAGGTCACATTTCATTACAAGTGTTGAAACTTGAATAGATATTTCATCTACACTGAATACCATAATCCCAACAGTTCAAACTTGTCAATCAATGAAATCTACTCACTTTGGTTTCTTCCTTGGAGGTTGAAATCTCTCAAAGTCAGTTGCATAATACAGAACCTGCAAGGTAAATGTATGGAACAGTGAAAAATAGCACAAAGTTATCATTGCTTTTAAGTATCTGAACAGAGACTACAATAGATACTGAGAGCGTACCTGTCATCATAGCATGGTTTTGCTTTGGTAATTACATTCAAAAGTATTTGAATACTAGCCATCGGTATTTACAGCACATTTCTTCTTTGTAATGATATTTGGAAAAGCAAGTGTGTAGAATTCTTTGATAATTAATTAACAACACCAATACTTGTGTTGTGGAGCTGTATCATTTCATACAGATTGCAGATAACATTACAATGTATTAAATATATCATATTTTTAAGAACCTAGAAGCTACTTGAGAAGCAAAAGAACAACATAAACTGTTTTAAACTTTTGTTCCACATGAAAAGGATTTTCCTGTTCATTTGTGTCAAAACCCTTGTTCTTCTGCAGTTATACCTCTTTCAAAAATTTGGTCGTCTTGGTAACAAAAGTTGCATCTTCTTCATCTTCACTATCATCTTCATGTCCCCTGTCTGATGCTGTCTCACTCTCCTCATCAGTGTCTCTACGTCTTCTCTTCAGTGATACTAATTTACTTTCACACTAAAAGACAAAGAATACAACATTACCACCTGTCAATTCAACTCCTATATTTCTCAAGTCATCTGGGCGAGGTTGAGGTTTATTTTGAACGAGTATTTTAACAACGCCATTGCTTCTACTTCTCTTGTTCCTAAATGTACTATCTGTCAATCAAGCATCAAAATAAAGAATAAAGGGATATTATGTTTTCAGTCTTTTGTAACATTTGTGACAATATATGATAATAACACGTTTACATCTTCTTGTTCATGAAGTTCTGCAATGGTATATTTTCCTTTATGCATATTCATTTCTCTACAAATTCTGAAATAAACAAAACATTGATGCAATGCCTGTATTTCCCATAGAATTTTACGCTTTCAAGACTTCACTTCAAACTTTTTTTCTCGCATCTTACCTCTAACCCCAGGAATCCTTTGCCATGGCGTACAGTAATACGAGGACATGGTTCAAACCATTCACAGGATTCACCTAACAGATTCTGTAAAGTCTTCACTGAGGATACTGATAGAGAACCTGAACATCTTGCCAAGATAAGTGCCTACGATGGTAAAAAACAGACACACTGACTCACTGATGTGCAAGTTGATTCAAAGTGTACTATTGATACATAAAGGACCAACAAAACTTTTCGTAGATCTGACTTTTATATAGATAGCAAACAATGTTCTGACTTTTATGGTACCTACATGTATTATGGTACATTCTATTTTTGTTGATAAATAATACATGTAATCGTTATCTAGTGCCGATGAATGAATGATGACGGATGTAAATGATGGAGGTGTGTTTCATCATAACTGGCAGTGAATATCAAATATTGCATTTACAATGGTATGCACATGTTTAATTTGTCAATGTACAAAATTACTCTTAACAGATATTTTCAAATCCTTCTACAGTATTCATTAAATGACTTTGTGAATGTTTTTCACCACAAAATACAGCATTAAAAAAATAATACAAGTGTTATGTTACATGTGGAGGATACCTGGCAAGTGACAGTATTTGTAGGTTTCAGTTTATAATGGCAATTGTTGTAGAAGCTTTCCATGGTAGCATTTGGATCTTGATCAAATTACACCTGCCATACTATGTAACTGGGTTCTGTTAAAAGAACAATGACCATGTATAGTATGTCTGTCTTACCTCATTTGACCAGAAATTCACATCAATTAGATTGTACTTCCATGGATTCTCTGAACAAGTAAAAGGATAATAACACAAAATTTACAAATTTAACAGCTAATTTAGGTGTAAATTTGACATACACATGTACACATATCTTCATTAACTGTTGGTCAAGATAACATTGTGTACTTTAATTCCAAATGCACAGCAGATGTTACCATATTGCATGCTAGTTGTATATTCTAAAAGACAAGGGTTCTACATGGTGTATACACAGCAACTGTCAGTCACTGCGACAAATTGTCACAGATTCACATTTATCAAGATTACAGAAATTGGACGTGACAGCTGATAAGACAACCACTATGGCATTTATAAATGGTGGTGATTTCTCATCTCACAGATTAAACATTTCAGTGCATTATTCATCATTGTCATCTTTGACAATTTGCCAATGAACAACAGTATGCACAAGTAATGCTGGTATGTAATATTGACTGTAATTCTAACATGACTCTCACCTTAGCACAGTTTCATACATTTAACCCATAATAACATTGTACCATGACACAAGATATGGCACTGGTGTGAAATGTCGTTAATGGAAAATCACTGACTCATGAATACTGGTACAAATTTACCTTTGCTTTGTTTCTTGATAGCTCTCAAGTTCACAGGATTTTCTTCATCAAATCCCGGCTGAAGATCAGAAAAAAAACAACTTGTAAATTGTGTTACCTTGATAGAATTTGTTGCCTGCTATTTTAAAACCTGAAAATACTATATGATAAATTAAACTGCTTTTCTACAGAATCAATAAAATTTATAGAAAAAACTAAAGTTCCCAATACATGTGAAAGACATGCATCTTCTTTAAAAGACGCAATACTAAATCTAAACATTTAACATGGAGCAAAGATTCATGGATCATTAAACTATGATCTAACCTGGTCTTGTTGATCCCAAACTTTTCTTCTCTTCAGAGATGGGATATCCCATAATGACAGCTGTCCTGAATAATGTATTGTTGCTAGGAAACAACCGTCAGGGGACATACACATCTGATAAATGCCATCCTAGTAAATGAGAAAAAGAATTTCATATTTTCTGGCAATGTGATACAACTTACAAGCGCTGCTTCAAAAATTTTGATCCATAACATTTCCATTTGTATACATTCATCATGAAGTAGTAGTAGTAGTAGTAGTAGTAGTAGTAGTTTATTTTATTATAGTGACCTGAGGAAAAAAGACCTCCCAGCCAAATGGGCTTATAAGTCACCTTATAATTCATTATACAGTACAGGAATGTGAGGAACAGGGTATACAGTAGTTGAAACAAAACTTGTTAGAGTATGAAAAGGGAACAATACTTAGCTATTCTTATACAAATGTTCTTTTCTTTCTTTTCATGACTGGGTTTCAGAATTAAACCTGTCCATAATTTGTATTTTTGCACAAAGAATAACAAACATGTTTTAGTTAATCACTGAAATCAGACCACTATTTTAATCTTCCCATTTACTTGTCTGAAATCTACATAAATAATCAAACTAACAACAATGCATGCAATAGGTTGATATTGGGCTTATGGCTCTGACATACTAAGTGACATGCTGTTACAGTCCCATTCTTGCAGTCACATTAATGGAAGGATCTAATTTATACATGGCAAGGCTAATAAAATCTAGAAAAGATTTATGTCTTTTTTCTACCTGATTGGATGATTTCTTGAACATAGGAACACTGCGAAGTCTTCGAAGGAATCCAATCTTGCTTGATGCCTGCCAGGAATCATAAATCATTCAAAGACTTTAAAATGTTGAGATGACAGAAGTCGTGACAAAAAACATTGCTAGAATCAACTACCTCCTTGTAGATCGTGATTAAACATTTGATGAAGTTGATGAAATTGAGTATTAACCATTGCACTATTGGTAGGATGGTCCAAGGGTTATCTTAGTTCATCAATATTTCACTATGCAATCATCTATATGCTTTGCAACTTACAAGAACTCATCGTTATCTATTTTCTTTGGCTGAAGGAACAACAAATCCTTCGATGTGTTTGTTAGCAAAATGTCATCAATAAATAAAGCTAAATACTGCAGGTATGTTTTCTAATAAAATTCTGTCACAGCATTTTAAATATTGAAATGAATTGAAACTTTAGAATTTGAAAGAATCAGAGATTGAGATTGAAATAACTGATACTCACCCTTCCTAGTTCCTCAGAGTAGTCAGTGATCAACTTGTAGTGTGGCTGTCCAGATAGAATACGCCATGCAGTAATGCCACACTTTGCTGCTTCTGATATCTGATCTTCAGGCTGACCGGTTCCTGGATCCTCATTGCATCCACCAATAACCAGCATTGCGTGGTTTGGGTTGTAGGCAACTGATGTCACACCTCGAGGATACGATCCAGTAAACAGATAATTGTGGTTTGGGGTAAGTTCTCCAGTTGGACTGCAATTTACAAAACAAATTCTTGTATATTTTATTACAAAACTGTTCTTTTTGATGATTCTTTATTCAAACAATCAATATTTGAAATTAGGATGTAAATGAGAACCTATTACATACATCACTGACACATTTTGTAAATAGTTCTTTGGTAGACACGTAGACAGGCTAAATGTATCCTGTTGGTTGGCAGGGGAAATTTTATTCTTTACAATAGACAACTTTGAGGCTGTGCAGTAAGTCAGACAGAGTTATACGTGATACATTTTTAACATCTTCAAGGGAGTCAGGGTGCTGCTGGTGTAGATGAATTACAATATCTGTCAAAATTGCACAGCATTACAGACAGATGGGGATAGAGAAGTCAGTGGGAAACTTTATAAACGGGAGAGGCCAGTGGGAAGTTCTCTTGAAGGGGAGTTGGGAGAAGGAAGGGGAGCCACTGACCAGCTATGCTTTACAAAAGAATGGTTGCAAATAGCATGTTGATGAAAAAACACCAAAGTTACAATATCTGAGTCGGTTGATTGCAATATACTTTTACGCTAAATTTTACATATCTCTGCAATTCATTACTTTGGTTTCACTACTCCTTAATCTTAAAAGATTACGGCAAAATCAAAGTGAAAACCTTACATGAACAGCCTCGAAGTTCATCTCAGGTGTTGAAATAGTAATGAACATTGGAAGATAATAGTACCTACCTGATCAGGTAGCTCCTCAGGTATCCTTGGTAGTTGATTATTAACAGTTCGGCAGACCTGAAGTTTGATGTTTAAACCAGAAGTTACAGATTACATACAAGGTTACGTGAAGAAAACTTGCAATCAATTATGTCAATTAGGCTGCTTCTGATAATTTCAATCAGAATTAAAGTGTTTTGCAGTCATCTCACAGCCTATATACAGATGTGACTATAAAGGAGACTTCAAAATGACAAGAAAAAATTACCCAATAAACATTTGACCTCTTTTGTTACTGGGTTTCTTTCAAACCATACACTTTCATGTCTCTCAGACTGATGACTATACTGGGAAGTGAAATGGTTATTACTTACCACTGTGAAGTGGGTTTGAATTCTGTGAAAATCAAACCAGATACAGCACAGCTGAGATCAACTGGCATGCCAAAGTCTAGTGGTACTGTACTGATTTTAGACTTCTCCTGTAAATGTACAAAATACTTGAAGAAACTTGCAGAAGACTATGTTGGGAACGAAATATGGCATTTTAATGTTGATCAATCAGATGTTGCAAATCATTCTAGGACATGCAGTGCCAACAAATATTCAAGGAATATGAAGATCTTTGAAACTGAACAATTCACAAAGCACATAACAACAAACGGCTACATCACCTACAAAGTTGATGCAAAACACATAGAAGACTTACGGATGGGATAAAGCAGAGCTGCCCTCCCATGATATCAAAGATGTGTACATTTCCTTTGCTGTCAGAGTATGCCAGCATAGTACAATCTGGACTCCATGTCAACTTCCTCCATTGTGGATATGGATCTTTCTCCACTGTTGGTAAAATAGATACAGAACTGTGTCAACACTTGTATTAGAGCGAGTTCTATGATGCACTATTGTAAATATGCACCATCCATCCTCAGCTATGAGGTCAAGTAAATTAATGTCATTAGCATATGAATTTTTTAACAGATAGTAACAATTTAAACAATTAAGCAAAGATAAAATTATATATTTTGGGTGGAGAGCTTTTCTTTGCAGCAAAGACATATGAAAACCTTACGCAGGTTAGGGGCTACACCAACAAGTATTCATGCAGGACAGTTAACATCTAACATGAAAACAAAAATTTAAAATTATTATTTTCCCTAGTTCTTTCTTTGGAGTGTGTAGGTTTAACCCTTTTCATATCGCAGCTTGCTATAGCTCAGTTGTTTTCCAAACTTTATTCAGAGAAATAGGGGAGAAGAGGGGAGTTAGACAGATAGCCCTGGGTTGATTCAAAGTAAATAATAAAGCATTTTCATTTTGCTAAATTATCAATCGTAAACAAAAAATGTTTTCCACATCTCCATTTTTCTGAAATATTTAAAACTACCAGTGGTACTCTTCTTAGCATTTTGTGTGTACAACTGAACAGTAGTTTAAAAGCTGTGTTATGGTATGGTAAATAGTTTATTTGGGGATACAATCAAAATACTAGTGGTAGTTATATTGAGGACGCTATAGGAATGACAAAAATCATACCTGTACATTTTCTGGAAACTGTGGCATATTCATCAGCTGATGATCTTATTTCAATATTTACATCTTGTAACACTGCTATCTTTCTACTTTCACTGAAATCAAAATAAGATAACTAGTTAAACAGAGGAATTGAAAGATACAACTTGCAGTCCCCGATAACCATGTTCTGTACACAACTCAAATACTCTAGGTATGCACATAACTTATCTAGAATATAAAACCCAATTTTTATCACGTTTTGCAAAATTGTCTCCATTGCAATGGATCTTGCTGATATGAGAAGGAAATATACAGGTTCAGGTAGTTTAAGATAAGTAAGATCAAGAAATGTTCAACACGCATAGGAATTTTATTGGTCTAAACATTAGTAATGTTGACTTTTCTATACAATCATTTGAACTGTTGCCAGTATTGAGATTATTAATAATAAACAGCCATTTTCTGAGGCTCATCTATTTGTCAGGGTACTGTAAAGAACAGCATTTCAACCTAATTACTGGAAACTTTTCCTTAAGGTGGAATGCGGTAACAGTGACGTTAATCAGGATTTTTCTGAAACTTTCAGGAGATGTCTAGGGTGAGATGAAATGTTAAAAATGAGAAAAAAAGATGGGGTCCCCATGCAAATTTTGGAGATATGGTGCCCTTTGTGTTGTCCCGCGAAAACATTTAGCTGAAATTGGTTAAAATGTTGTATTACTTGATTATCTAGTGTTATTAAATAATAAAACTGAAATATAGTAAAAACAATTTAACAGATTTTATACAACACATGTCCCCGTATTGTACTGTATTAGTTTTGTGATCTGCTTTTGAAAATATCAGAAAATATAGCAACGTTTCCATGAATAGTGCTTTTATAAAAAGAGCAAAGTTTGGCCAAATTTCGATATTTTCATCACAAATGTCATAATCTGAAATCTACGTTTTCTTTAAACTCTCGTAAATTAAGCCCAACAATGTATGGATTGCGAATCAAACGAAAAAAATGGGGGTCACCGCACAATTTTTAAGATATGGGCTTTTTTTAATACAAAAAATGCTACACTGAAGCGCCCTCTAGCGACAGATCCCTGTTTAATATGATATTCAACACTTGTTTTAATAGGTATGAAATAAAGTTTAGTTCACTCAAATACTGCGAATAATCCCACATTTGTCACACTTAAAACGGGCCTGTTACACAAAGTTTGCTATCTTGGTGTGAACTCTTTTGACAAACCAAATTTGAAAGTCGCACCTCAAAGTAATTATATGCTATATCGCGACAAAAAGACCACTTCCGGAAAGAACGCTTGCAGAGAGAATGTTCGTACGCGTGCGCAGATACGATGCGCAGTACGAATATTCGCGTTACCCGCAAGCTACGTTAATCTATGTGTAAAACATCTTTGCAAATAAATGCTACTTACCTTGATACAGCAATATGCCAGTTGATTTGGTTGTTCACAAGCTGAATAAGGTTGGTTGGTAAAGTACATGATTTTGACGTTCTGTGGAAAATAAGATATGAAAAGAACAAGTGAAGTTTAATAAATACAAGATATGAGATTCTGATACCATTCTAATGCTATACTGAAAAACTCCACTGACATTGTACAATTTTGTACTCTCCTCATTAAAAGTACATGTAAATGTAATTGTCAAGATAGCATTTATGTGTAGAATGCCATTGTTGAAGACTGAATTTCAATAATTATTAGTCAATAATAAAGCTGCATCTGATACTGTATACAATGAATTGTTTGCATGGATCATAGTTTATACCAATGTATTTTGACAAAGGGAAAAGAAAGAAAGGAAGGGTATATTTTAGAACAAAGGTGATGAGAATATAAAAATAACATACACTTACAGTTCCATTAATCAAGGGAAATTACCTGTGGTGAGGACATTGAAAGGACCATTAAGGTACTCATAAAATGTCTGGACATGTAACTATGTGCAATAAATTTTATATCTCACCTCAAAGGATAACCAACACTTCTCAGGAATGTCCACAGTGATCCTAATCAACAGATATAAAATTGGAATCATTTAATTAGCAATCAGATCTTACAATTAATCATATCAATCAACCAAGTCAGTTACATCATGACCTTGGAAACACACACACATATTCCTTCCGATACATTTCTCAAGCCAACTTTACAATTTACAAGGGAACAATTATTTTAAATGAATAGCAAATATACAATTTTATGATGGTTGGTTGATGGCAATAAATCTTAAATTTGGTGAAGAGCTACAGCATGCACTCCATTGACAGGTATTCTTGAAGATCATTTCATATAATGGAGGTTTTTGTTGAAGTTTGATTTATTTTGCGGTGGTTAAAAGACAGTGTATACATAATAAGATTTCTTACTGAAACAAAACAAGACAGCTTCCAGCAGATTCACTTACTTTCAGCAACAGATGCAAATCTCCCAACAAGTGAACCTCTTGGTCGTTCTTTAATTGCCTTGACCTGATGAACAGTGATTATTGGAAAAGCAATATCTGGTGAGATAACTTGATGAATATGACACATATCAAAGATTATCTGGCAATATTGTTTTATGTTTTCACAAATTTCTTTCTCTTCAACTTTCTGCAATTAAGACTCAGGGTGACATGTAGCTCAAGTTTTAAAATTTTGCTCATGTTTTGCTCAAGGAAACTTTTAACTACTCTCTTTCATACATAGTCAAGAATTGAAAGTCGGTGCAAATATTTGTAACAGGGAAACAAATTACCTTACAATTTACTGATTTTTACAATAGAAACTGTTGAAAATTCAGTTATTCAAAACACCCACTATTTCGCCTGTCAAGACATTGTCTGTATGTGTAAAATGGACTGGTTTGGTATTGTTTATATTCAAATTGTAAGCAAAACTAAAATTCACTTCAAAAACAATATAGTCTACATAGAGCTTACATATTCAACACTGTATATCAACTTGCTTTGGGACGTAGAAAAAGAAATTGTTGTTGACATTAAAAACAAAAACATTGAAAAAATCAGAAGTTGCTGCTACTGTCCCTTTAGATAAACCAAGTGACCTTGTTTCCATAATCTATTGTAGCTGTTTTGATTGACAATATGACCTAAATAAGGTTAACGGTCAAATCATTTGACTAAAGGTCATGTGAAAAATTCACATAGCTTTTAAACTAAACACCTCTAAATACCGGCATGTTGAGTAATCATCAGGGCTTACACTATGACCTCTATGAGGTTAAAGTTCAAGTCATTTTACTAAAGGTCATGTGAAAAATTAAACCAAAGTATGGAAGTTGAAAAAGTCATTCTTTTTTGGACATTTATGTTTTTTTTTCAAATTTTGTATTACCTAAGTTGTACTGTTGATCATTTTGACAGATGCTAGGAAATAGGTACTCACTTTAAGAAATGCTTACAGATACAACAGATAAAAGAAAGCTGTTACAAACTGTGTTACATCTCTAAGACTAAGGATAGTATGTCATAAGCCAACAGCATGCTACCAAACTGTAAACTTAAAGGGGCAGTCCTCAGTCCCTGGTTCTTGCATTAGCTGTTGTTGATGTCGGCTGTTGATTTTAGTCCTTTGCTCTTCTTTGAAAGTTGTAAACAGTTAGTTATTTTGTTCAGAGATAAAGCTAATAAAGAAACTACCTTTAAAGGGGAAATTTACCCAGATTTTCTTGGGTAATCAGGTCGTTATTTAGTGAAAAATAAACAAAATAGCGTTGGTTTCAATCACTTTCACTTGCGCGTATTAGCGCAGTGGCCAAAAACTGAATGCATGGAAACCGGAAGTGACGTATCAAACTTGCTAGTCACAGCGGGTTCAAAGCGAGGTCACTTATAACCAAGCTCTTCTACGCCAAGTGGAGTACGCGTACGCGGTACACACACCTCAGCGCTCGACTGAAAATCATAGGCGAAGATAATCGGTAATAACTTCAAACCTGAACGAGCAATTGATGATTCAAGACTGACATCGTCAGAAAGTTACAGCGACTCAAGTTCGGAAAGTGACTATTCTAGCTTCGATGACGAAGTTCAAATTAGGGCCTACTCTCGGCGATCAATCATGCCTGTCATTGTCAACCCAATCGCTGTGAAATCTTGCCGACACCGAAGTAATGCCAATGCTCTAAAGAGATCGACATTAATTCTAAAAGAGCAAGCATTTTTTAATGTGTTACAGAACACCCTGATGTAGCCATGATTAGTCTAGAACCAGCTGTGCTGTCTACAGCGTTCCGTTTCTAGTGCCTGAGCGTACGCACAGTCCCATATGTACAAGCAAAGCACTTGGGGCTGAATATGCCCCGGGCAGTTTTCTTTATAGGCTTGCAGTTCAGTAGTTGGACTTGCAACTTTCGATAAAAGCAGCCCTTCTCAAAGTGGTATTCGCAGAAAACTTTATTTCTGCTCAACTTAAACATCAACGCCGAGTCCTTGCCTTGGCCCCTATATTCTGTAGTGCAGCCTACAGTTGTACATGTCGACTGCTTCAATGACCAAGTTTACGACGTCACTTCCGGTATTTTAGTACACTGCTGTTTGTTAGCCAGTGAGTGAAAGTGAATAAAATCGACTTGAAAGCCTTTCAATGACCATATCAGTTTAATATTCCAAAATTAATTTTCAGGGTAAATTTCCCCTTTAAGTGCAGCACAGTAAGCTTGTATACTGGTCACAATATTTCAGACACCAACATTATGTTTGGTCGAAAGGTTGTGCTTAATTTTTTCTTGACTTCAAAATCCCAAAAAATAACGTTTTTCTCTATAACATAGATATAACTTTTGATTAATTTCAAGCATTATTGTTGTGATTGTAAAAGAACATTTTGTTTGTCAAATACTTTGTGTTCTATTTGTCAACATAGTCTGTATGTGTTTAAGGTCCAATCTTATTGTTGACAACTGCAAGTTCACACTAGACTTCATTTATCAACAATAAGATGACACTGCATATTGCATACTGATGCTATGAGTTAGAAAGGCTGATACCAGCACAGTAACTTTGTATTTCAGAAATCTTTGTAGAAGAATAAGAAATGGGAAAGACTTCCATAAGTCCCTTTTCCCAACTTTCTTTTTGGTAGGATTTGCTATTTTAGAATATAGCCTTAACTACAGCTTTACAGCCCAACCAAGCTGGATTTGAAGTGCTTCCTCAAACAAATGTCCAAAAATCAAACTGATTTCAGGTATGATAGGGCCTATTAAAAGGTTGTCTTCCCAAAAGGTTCCTGTTTCATAGAACAAAAAAGTGATGATATTATCAAAAGTTACATCTTGGACTTTTTCATGATGACTTCAAAGTGCTATCAACAATATGCAAAAATAAATATTCATCCAAAATTGTTTATAAGAGTTTTGGAAATTACTCCTTGGGGAGTGATGAAAATGATACTTTTGTACCATTGGGTATAGATAACATGTCAAGTTGTAGTAATAAACACAGGTAAATGAAGACAAAATTTGTCAGAATCAGTGTTTTTGCTAAGGTTGGGGAATATAGGTAAATGATTTGGGAACCCCGGTAACATTGCTTCTGTCCCCTAATCTGATTGCATTGATATACCGAGGGCACTGAGAATTTCTGTCGGCAGCTCAGGAAATCTTGCAAGCATGATGTTAGTTAACAAACCTTAAATCATCTTCTGCACTATTTCCCTGTTGTAAATTACCTCTATTTAGACTTTGTACTATTTTGAAATAATATTTGCTGGGAAAATTGCAAGGAAAATTACATACTATAAATTTAAAGGGCCTTTATTATAGCCAGACGACCATCAAGTCAGTATTTGTAAATCAAATCCTATCATCATATCACTATTCTTCATCAAATTCACTACAGTTTAACAGTAAGCTTATGGTATTGGTTAGGACATTTTGGGTCAGGTATTACTACTTTTTGTATGGTAATCACTTCTGTCTGTCATCTAGGTTACTGGCATGAACCTTTTATTGGCCGACAAATTATTACCACAGCAGTATAAAGTCCCTATCAGTATGAGGCAAACCATGGATGTTTATACATCCATGGGCAAACTAAGGAATGATTGGGACGACAGTGGAGACTTTATTTTTATATAACGTTGAAGAATAGTGTAGTGACACTGAATGTTTGCCCTCTTATCTTAGATCATTGAACAAACTTCTGTGACGAGAAAGACCTCGCTTCTACCACTGAGCCAGTGCTATGATACATGTGTCACATTTCTGAATCGTGTCTGCAGAACGACAGAACCTTGCGGATACAGTTTGCTGATTTGATCGAACCAAGCAAGTTATACCTATCGCAACTCACACGTCATGAGTTACAAGATCATGGTGACATGGATGCTGATCCGAATGATAAACATATGGTTATGGGTAGTAACAGGTCGAGGGTTGTCGCTGAAACAACTCTGAAAGAACTTGTAAGATCTGAATATAGTATTTGTCATTACAAAACTTATGATAACTTACAAAGAGTTCTGATTCTTGGGGCCATTCTTCATGGATCAGCAAATCGTACAAAATGTTATCTTCCTCCGCATCGTCTGCACCATTGGACGCCATGTTGGCACTCTGCAGAACCACCTAGCTTATTGTACATTAGTCCGGTGGCGGCGCTCTTGCTATCGTTCGTGGGAGACATAAGCAATAAAGTGATTCGGTGATCCATGACACTGATCTGTAACCTGACACTGTAAGTGTAGTGGACCTTTGAACTCGAAAAACAGTACAATTTGCCTGATAACAACACCTTTTGCTAGATATGATTCTTGACGACCAGTCCTTCAATACAATGGGGTGGAGTGGCATTTCAAACAATGACGTTGTTGCCCTGTTTTCAGAAATCCTTGAAACAAAGTTGAAAGTTTACCTATACTGGACAAGTCGACATATAGGTTTCAAAATAATGTTGATTTTTTTATAAACAAGCTAGTAACCTTGAAAGATACTGGAATTTCCATTTTCTTTGATTAAGTGGAAAGATCATTGCATTTCAACAATGAAGATGATATTCTAGAAACTTGGTTTCCAAAACCTCCTCTAGCTAGTTTTTGGATACCAATGATGATAGCTAACATTATTATTCTTTGGATCCAAACAAACAAACAAACATGGATTGGATGAAAATCATTTGTATTATTTTGAAAAAAGTTAGTTGCCTTTTTTATCTTTATAGATCATGTATCATACCAAGATCTCTAAACCGTATTGGGATTACAATACTGATCTTGTGATAAGAGATGCATCTCAAGGGCAGGGAAACTGGAAACGTATGTCAGCAAAATGCAAGTTGATAAGGCCGTTATGCATTTCAGTTATTCTATACGTCAGTGACAGAAATATTGAACCCAAAATGCACTTAAAAGTAACTAATATAAAATTGAATCAGGAACTATCATCATTTCAAAGGTGGATACTTTGATCAGATGTATTGGAAGATTAAACTGTTTCATTCAAGTTTACCATCAGTAATATTGCTTGGACTGAGAAAGCTATCGCTAGCAGTATGCGTAATTCAGAAAGGAAGTTTCATTGGAGTGATTGTTATGAAAGACTTTTCTTTCTTCGACTTATTAGAGACGGGCTTCAAAAGGAAAATGTCATTTATTGGTATAATTAATACACAACATAACTGTCAAAAAACGGTTGAACATTTTTTATTCATTTTCCTTTCAAAAATGACATTTGACACTCACTTTACAATTCTCTGTTTATTTCAACATAATGAATGAAAGAAAGAGTACAAAACATCAGACGCAGCAAACGTTCTTGAAACTAGTATTCAAATAAAAATTTGACCTGTGATGTTATTCACATGGACAATGACACTCTATTAAAGTCAAGTGGAAAGGGTTCTTGTTGCCAGGATTGAATCACAGAGTATTTAGAAAGACAAGCATTGTTCAGATATCTAACAATATTCTGTACACTGAGTGCTGAGGTTTGAGGAGCTGTAACTATATGAATATAAATGACATAATGGTCCTTCAGTTTCAAACATTTCATTGTGTAGTAACAACAGCTCTTTGACAGGATTTCTGTACACACTCAAAGTAGGAGCTTTTCAGGTTGAATTAAGAAATACTCAGTTTTATTTCAAAGGATCCATTCATTTACACTACAAAGGATTTTAATGGAAAGTAAAGAAGGAACAACATACATCAAGTGTACACACTTTATACTGATAATTTTCAGTTCCAAATCTTTAGTAAAACCCCTCACATTGCATGACACCGGACTGAGAGGGAATGTACAATGTCACACGTACAAAGTCTTATAGTCAGGAAATCTACCTAGGAATATGACCTCATGATTCAAGTGTTCTAGAATCATTGGGTAAATAATTACACTGTCTCTATTCAAAAGTCTTTACTTAGATTTTGGTTTTGGTTTCTCCTTTTCTCTCTCTTTCTCTTTTTCCTTCTTTGCTGCCTCTGCTTTTGCCTCCTCCTCTTCATTCTTCTTAATCTGTGCATCAACTTCACTGCCAGGCAGTATTGTTATCTTTGTTGTGTCACCCTCTCTCACTAATGTTGCTATTTCAACTGGTAAATGAGAAAAATGAAAATATCTGAATTTCTGCGCTGCAATTCAAAACACATTTACTATAATGATATCTTCCTTTCAATGTTGTATCTGTTCACTGTAGTATCTGAAGAACCAACATGGGGCAGCTTATTATTAGCATCATGATAAACCACAGACTCATTTTGCCATGATTTGCAAAAAGAAATGATATGAAACAAGAAAGGAGATAAGCTAGTGCCCTCAGAGTCACATCTCAAGGCACTAGTTCAAATGTCTGAGGGCAATTGGTTTGTTGATAGTATTTCTGGCCACATACATGCAACCAGTATTTATTGGAATATCTATTCTCATTCTTAAATGGCAGGAATTGATAGACTGACATTCAAAAAGTGATTCAAATCATGATAAGAAAAATTGAAATGACCCTTATTCCAAATGTAAGAAATTTATGACCAAACTAAATTGTAGTTTTGTTGTGTAGCATTTCAAGAATGACATGTGAAAATTTCACACGATTTGTCACAGATAGAGTGGAAGTATATTCTTTCAAAATGTTGAAAACGGTTGATAAAAGAAGCCAGGAAATTGGGTTATTTGCAAACATTTGCATAAATTCACACACTTTCTCACCCAACTGATGACTGCTTGTCATGCTTAAGTAAATCCAACCAATATTTCTCTCATGGATTAGAAAATCCCTGCTATTTGAATGAATTTTTGCATAAAGTGACATTGGGCTAAAAACATTGTAAAGTGCAATGCCCCAATTATCAAGAATTACTGAGAAGTACATGGGTCAGTGACAAGCTATCTTGTTGCCATTTTGTCAAGAGTACTTTTTAAACAGAGAAACACACACAATCAGATATAGAGAGCAACAAAAGAAGCTCAGCTGTCAATCAATACACACCAGTATATCTTACCTTTCTCTGCACTAAGTTTTGTTATATCTAATGTTTTACTGAGCACTTTGATTGCTAGAGCTAGGGAGTCTTTCATTGTCATTTCCCCTTCTTTGTACTCTTGCTTCAACATGGAGACAGCAGCCTAAAATGACAAACACAGAGAAATGTTCCGTCACAAATCACTTTAAAACCATTGATGACATGTCTTTCCTGTCTTTTAATAATATACTTTCTGATTTATAGCAACTGAAACTGTCATACGTATTGTTTTTAAATAACATGATTTACATACCAACATGAAGTAGTATATATTATTTTCCCGTATCAAGCCTTGGACTGGTTCCCCATATTTTGATGAAATGCATCTAATTCAAGATCAACTTTTGTGAACAATGTTCATAGAGCAAAAGCTATTGTAATTGTCTTTGCATACTTGGCGACAGTTGAGATGATATCTGAAGCACTTTATTGATCAGATGATTGTATTTATTAACCCTTTGAGCGCCAAAGTCAGTTTTTGTCGCCTATATCAAAATATACGCCAGTCAACTTTTTCCTAAATGTTGATAAAATTTTGATAAAAATCTGAAGCCAATAAACTGTGATGTTCATTTGATCCAAATTGTCAAAAAAATTACAGAAAAATTCACAAAATTGGTAAAATTGCAGCGCTCAAAGGGTTAAGACTGCACTGAATGTCAAAGGAAGCTGAAATTCATCAAGAAGTAACAGCCTTCAATCACCTATGCATGGCAATTTTTAACTGTAACCCCTTGGGAGAAAGGAATGGTACAAGTAATGTGTATTTTCTTGGTAAAGTGGATCAGTCTCATGAACACTGGTCAAATATTGTGTGTCTCTACAAAACTAGGCTGATATTTGTGGCTCTTGATTTCCAGGCTTCTTCAAGTGTCTGGATATCACAGGGTTAGTTCTCAGTACAAGAATGACTAACCTATCCAAATTTCAGCAGAGTACATTGATTGCAAATACTTACAGCACTATTATTTCCTATGCATGTTGCTTTCCATCCACCATAATTACCACTTGGATCACTCTGATATAACTGATATCCATAGTGTTTATCCCATCCCATGTATAAAAGAGATACTCCAAATGGCCTTTTACCTGCATAAAACAGTATGTTATACCCATTACACTGCTATAAAGTCATCCTTCTCAACTCAAAAATGAAAAAATAAGACAAACAGCTTTTGAGAAAGTTTTCACTAAATAATTGTAAGATAATTGAATAAATAAACAGATCAACAAGATTTGGCTCACACCAAAACACTTGTTTTAGATTTGCATGTGATATGAAGTAAAAGGTATTATATCATGCATATCAGTATCACTATCAGTCATTACCATACTGCCTCCATAATCAGAGAGTTCACACCAGTGAACAATTATTTTCAGATCCACTAGCTCATGGGATAGTATGGTAGTCAAAACAGGTAACTACATGTAACCCAGCTTCAGTTTCCACTAACCCAGAAGTCAACAGTTTAATAAATGAATAATTACTTTCTCTGCTGGGCAAATTAAGGCAAAAGTACAGGACCAGTGGCAAAACCTGCTACCCTGTGAGCTTGGGTAAGGGTATTTGCTCACCCACAGCCTTGATAATACGAAAACCATTGATTTATAAAAGTGTTTGTTTACATGTTAACTTACCACCAAACTGTGTGTATGCTTGTTTGATATCACATAGACTACTGACAAGTTGTTCACAGGGAATAGATTCTTGATATTGAAGTAGATACCTGTGGTAAGATTGACAAAAACTAATTACTCCTTCATACAAACACTATCAGTGGACTAAAACAATAGCCTATGTTCATCTGTTTACTATTTTTGTACACAAAGTATGAAGACAATGCATGGCTGATGATGTGAGCAGACAGAGAATCTCAAACAAATGAAGAAATACCAGAGTATGAACTATTTTGTTCAACATTCAGACTTACATATGAGAATTAAGAGCATGGAAAGACATCTGGAAAATAGCATTTACGGAGAGTATACTTCTTATCTTTCAGTTTATATCTTAGTAGCTAATATTATCAACATGTCCAGTGAAAGATGTGTCATATTATTGTAGGCAGTTTGTATGTATATTTCACCTAATAACAGCTAATGGAAGAGATAGTAAATGCATGAAGTTCTGGCAAACCAAAATACATTACTGTTTATGCATGTGTGTTGGCAGTGATGCAACTACTGTATTCAAAGTAAAATACAACTTGATTACAGAGAAGTAAAAGAACAACCTTTGGAACAATCATATAAATATTGTGTACTAGAGCAAGAGCTGAGGTTTCTAAGATGAACAATCATGACTGACAGGATGATGTGTACATTCAACTTCCTGCTATCGTGTGCATAAATACATGTATATTTTTATCACTGGCAGAAATCATAACATTGGTACTTTACACAACTCAGAATGAAATCAGTGACTGCTGCAAAAGTCACATTGCATTGCACAGGTCCCATGCCTGTCACAGGTTGTAGCTTAGGCCTTTGTCCCAGAAGGGGATACAGTCCATGATGACAGGACAGAATTAAGTTGAAATTATGATGTTAATTTAGATTAACTTCATGGTTCTCAACGAGGAGATTTTGAGGGGTGGACCTATATCTTTCAGAAATCTACTAATATGTCAATAACCAAACAAAAGATGTATTTTGACAAACAGAGGAAGATGCAAATTATACATTATTGCTTGCCCCTCTGATTTTGAAGGCTGTGGAGTAGACTTAATTTGCTGTCCAAACTTTCAATATTACACCACCTAGGATTAGTAATCATTTTGAACTCAAATTTCTTTGTGGTTTTTTGAGATGTCTTGAGGTACAAAGGACTTTCAAATAAAATAAAACTTGGTAAAATATCGCAGTGCCATGACATCTGTGCTTTTCTGCAATGTACATTCAAGAGTGACGTCTAGGTTTGCAATTATAAATCCTACGCCACCAATAATGATTGTTACCCACCTTTGTGCAATTAGCCTCAATTCATTGGTAAGAACATTAGCATCTGATGTGATTCCTGCTACACTGCATGCCATATCACTGTGGATAAAAAAAGGACAACAAAATCACTTCTGAGTTTGAAATCATGTCACATCATTTTGACATAATGTGATACATTTCAAATGAAATACCAATTTCCTCACATACAATACTTCAATACAGCCTGGTGGGTTATACAGTCCAACTCCTGACAGTTAGTTAAACAAATATACTTCACCTCCTTTCTGTCATAAGGCATAACACAGTCCAGGGTTTTCATCTAATGCCCTTTTATGTGCTCTAGTCTGAATGCAATATTGAAAACCATGCAATGTGGCCAAACAATGGTGGTAACACGGTTTAACAATTCCATTGGGCAACTTTTGCTCTGCGTGAAATATTTTTTTAAGAACTTGTTGAACATATGCAAAGTTTTAAGTTGCATTTGTTTCATATGCGAAAAATAAATGAATTCACACCATGATACACAGAAATGTTACTAAAATTCAACTTACTCATTTAATTTGTAAATCTTTTCTGAAAAGAAAACTTCATCTAATAATTTATGTGTGTTTCTCCTCTCTGCTGCTAGCAGTACTCCATCAGATGCTAGTATACCAAGACATGTACCGGCATGACCGATAGCTTCCATAGCATACTCAACTTGGTACAAACGACCTGTAAGACAAAATAAAACATCACATTTACAACATTTGCAAAACAATGAAAATTTATACGCAAGTTGAAAATGCATCTTGTACGAAGTACAAATTTCCCTTGCATTATGTACAAGCACTAGCTGATAACAAGAATTTATTTGGATATCTCTTATAAAGCAATAGCTAATCTATGAGACATCGCAAAGGCAAGGAAAATTCATGATAACTTTCCATCATGGTATAATCATATACACACAATTCAACCATTATTGTCTGAGTATCATTAGTACAAAAATGCTATTATTTCCACCAATCCCTGAATACTAGTTCAATTAGGAATGTACTAGAACTATACGGTCAAAACAAAATGTGGATTTACTTAGCTTCAAAATTTTGAAATTTAATTTGAAGCATGTTAATTTTTCTTTTCCTTTTGGTCTTATGAACATTTTTCTTTTGCAAAGCGGCAATGCTGATATTGTGACAATGTCTTTCAACAATTCTCCACCTTATGAAATCTCCTTCTCTCTATTGACTATTCCTCAAAAGGATCATCCCTGGTAGCTACCATAACCTTATGTATGAAGTAATGTCACAATGTTACAGATACCACCGTTGAACTTTTGTAAAGAATTCAGAAATTAGGAAGGATTGCCAATCAGTTCAAGTCGCCATATAGGTTCCAATGGTAAGGCATGTATTTTGATAGAGTACTTGTCATATTTGAAAACATGCCAGTAACTGGGAATATGTGAACCAGTTCTACATATCTGGAAATTAAGTGAATAATTTGGGAATTAGCTTGTTTCATGATCAAATTTGTGCAGCGGTTTGCCGTATTGAATAAAAGTCTTGTAAAATGACATACCTTCAGGTGAGAAGATAGTTGTCCGAGAGTCATATCGACGAGCCTAAATTAAGAAAAAGTAAAATAACATAACTAGTAACAATCATATCAAACAAAGACACAAACTAAACCTGGTTGAAATAACTGTAAAAAATACCTTTAACAAATTTATTCCAATGGATTTAATAACAGGCAAGACGGGAATTTCATAGGTTGTCGTCATTGTTCACATATTGTGCTGACCACAACAGTTATGTCATTTATGATAGACACTGAAAACATATATAAATGGTATATAGAGTACATTTAAAATCACCCAAGTGTTTAATGTCTGAATACAAAGTGTGAAGAAGCCACTCCTCCAAGTTCATTTCCATTTGCAATGCTTTGGAAGAAACAAGTAACACATGCACACTCTTCACAATCAATAACTGACTGAGGCACTAACTCTGTTTGCTTTCACAATGATGTATAATTTAACTTACAAAGAAGTGGATGACGATGCCTTGTACAGTACAGTACTGTAATGTAGTTTTTGCTGGGTGTCAACATGGATGTACTGTACATTTGCTTCATCATAAACAGCAGTACTGTATATGGTTTCTTTGTATGAAGCTAATTTTGGTTTAATATTGTTGTGAGTTTCATTGAATATGTTCAAGTATTTTGTTTGAAAATGTGGTTTGTGTCGTTATCTTAGGTTTTCTGAATCTCAGTTCACCTGGCACAACTGAAACTTCAACATAACACATGATCAGGTGAGAACTGTACAGTACAGCAGTGTGTGTGGAGACACATGACATTGCAACTTTGCAAACACACACGTCGGTCGACGTTATCGCGCCTCCTGGGGAATTTGAGAAGCGGCGTAACGAGTTGAATTTAACACAAAGAAACCAATTAACACAAAATCAGTATATGCAAAAGTTTCGACAATTGTATCTCCATGCACAAAAAGGTTATTATTGAGAATATGACACTCACCATGTTTCTGTGTAACTCACGCGTTAGCCACCTTTGTTAGTTTGTTCTCGTTACTCCAACAAACTGAGTGTGACAGACCGGCCTGTGGTGGCGCGATACAGCCAACGCAACGCGCCGTGGCAGATGTCGCGCGCAGCTCATCATTATTAGCCCTATTCGTGACTTCTGGCAATGACTCCTGAGCCCCTCCTGAGCCCGTCACGGTGCTAGTTTTTGTGAAGTGCAAGAGGAAATTACTTTTGTTTCGTTCAGGGAGTACTAAAATGATAGCCTTCTGAAGTCTTCAAATGTATTCAAACTTGAGAAAAAGTTTCGAGAATGTCGAATATGTTACTGTTAGATACAAGGTGGATATCCACTGTTACCAACAAAATTTATCCTATATCAGAAGCAGAAAACGTTCTCCAAAATTCAAAGTATAATGCTTATGGTAACTGTAACTTTTGGTAATTTTGTCAGCATTTTTGTTCTTTAAATCGCGGTTTTCTTTATACATTCGCTATTTGATTATTTGGCTTGTCAGTCATGTCATTGGTATTGTTATACCAATGATATGATATCTCTACAGTGAGCTTCCTGAGAGCAGGCAGATTAAAATTGACGTGGTTTTGATAGCATATCAAAGTTTAATGTTGGCAGGACATTTTGTAAAGCGGCGTGATTGTTTTTATATATTGACTGAAAATACATTGTATTAGAGCATCCTTTCTTCTCCTTTTTGCTCTTCAAAGAGAAACGGTCGTCGGAACTGCCGCGGCTGTGCGAGTTTCTTGTTTACAAACGATGTATTTCGTGCATGATATCTAGATGCACCTCATTATCATAGCTGCAACATTTAAATTATACAATGTAGATTATGACAGAAATGTTTTAACCGGGGTTTTAACATTCATCAATCACCATCGCACCTTGGAGACAGTGTTGACATTGGTCATAGGAGTCCAATACGACCTTAAAGCGCAGTTCCGACTACTATAGGCCTATCCCGTTAATGCTCGTCACCGACTTATTTCACTGACATAAAAATAGCTCACAAAAAGTTTACTTTTTCCATAAGTAAAACTACAGACAATACATGTACAGTAGATCACATACAAAACAAACGTTTACCCGTCTCTGAGTAAAATTAGGACTTAAATTTCTCAAAATCCTTTTGTGTCAGTCAAATACAAGTTCAATTATGTAGGTATTCCGAGTAAAATTTTATTGCTTCAGAGCTCTCTTGACCAGTGACCGTGGAGAGGACATTTTAAATCACGACAAATGTATCTTTTGTGAATTCCTGGTGTTTTACTGATGATAGTGTATTTTAATATAATAATTATCCCTTGTGAGTGATGCTCGGTATTTTTCTATTACTTTCTGTCAGGCGCCTTTAAAAAAGTTGTTTATCAAAATAAATAAATAAATAAATAAATAAATAAATAAATACTTTCTTTCTCCGCCTAGGAAATTCGTTGGAAAATTAGTGTATGTATATGCATCATGTTTAGGCATAATAGACACAAATGATGTGCAAATACCAGTGTTTTGTCTTATTTTAATATGTGGATTTTTATAGCACCTTGAAGATCTGTTGGGTTTTTTCTACGTTCCCTAAAACACAACATAATATGGGAGGCAGCTACACAGGCATTCGTGGGCTAGGTAGTCTGCTCCACAGGTTATCGTAACGTTGCTTGGGATAGTCGTTCGAGGCGGGCGGCCGCAGGTGGCCGTTTACTTGGAAAAAAGAGTAAACGGCGACCTGCGGCCGCCCGCCTCGAACTACTATCAAAGCAACGTTACGATAACCTGTGGTCTGCTCGATCAATCGATCTCCTGTTCAGTGCTCTACCCTAATATGCAGAGGCAGAACACTGAGCAGACGATTGATTGATCAAGCAGACTGATCGCCTACGCAGTATTCTTCCCTCTTATGCAAGGCAGAGCACAGGGAACTGAGTAATCTTGTTGTTGTTGTTGTTGTTGTTGTTGTTGTTGTTGTACGGACGGGAGTGACGTTGAGCGACCTACGTCGTTTTTTGGTCACGATCACAGTTTTCTTTTACAATTATCTACAACATCGACAAACAACAGCAAGGAATGACACGTTGTTTTTTAATATTTTTTATTATCGTCATCATCATCATCACCATCCACAACAACAATAACAACAACAACAACAACAACAACAACAACAACAAGAACAAGAACAACAACAACAACAAGATTACTCAGTTCCCTGTGGGCAGAGCACTAAGCAAGCGATCGATTGAGCCCGTGAATGTATCACGAATGATGACCTTTGACCGGAATTCCCCCAGCAGATTTGGAAATAACTGTACAAATGTTGCGCAGAAACCAGTGCGCACAAGTTGTAGTCTGCAGTGCACTACACGGTCAGAAATGGCGAGCAGAATACTTCGGTCTTTGGTATGTGCAATGTTTCCTATTTCTTCATCGAAGTACTCTCAGTGAATGATTGATTACTTGATGAATATGAGCTTTTATACCTCCGCTTTTACTCTGAACAGAAATCATACATAGGGCCTTTGGTTTCGCTCATACAGACGAACATGAGACAACGAAGAATCGTACTGGCAAAAAAGGCTGTGTAGCTTGAAACCCGAAGCGGAAGGGAAGTTCGACAGTGTGCGTGGGCTGATTGACATTTGCACACGTGTGATCATTTTTTTCGCATTGCCAGGCTAAATATGTTCGAAAGTAGCATTGATTGGTTTTATTTGTACATAATGTACTCATATCTTGCTCTTGGGCATATTAGCTATAGCCTGCCGCAGCAGCTGAACCCATGCACAACCGTGACAACACAGGGTCTTACGCAACAGGATGAGATATGATGTGAAGGTGTAGACAAAGTATATCATGTGACATGAAGGTGAAGAAACAAATTTAACTGTGTATGTATTTATGCTATGTATCCACTTTTATTTCAGGTTCCGCCATTGAAACAATTCGCCGGCACCAGAACCTACGCAAAAGAGGTATGCTATCATTGTACTGCGTGTAAAGGCAGTCTGATTAAAATCAGATGCAGAGTATGGCGACGTCTGTACTTGCGCGGTATACTCTTGCTGTCGGCTCTCACTACCAGTGAGAGGCGACTGCAAGAGTTTAAGATTTTAATCAAGAGTTCAATCAGATTGCGTGTAAAGGTGGACCACCTCGATGTGACAACAATTTTTGTCACTGTCCCGCCGGGAGGGGGGGGGGTAATCAGTTTTATGTCGAGGGGAGCGTATAAGCTCTCTCCTACTACCTCCATGCTCTCTCCAAGCAAATTGACAAACTGAGCAGAATTTTCAAAGGAGAACAAAGGACCAAAATCGCATAAGCAAGGCTAACAACAACTAACTAGGGATTGAGGACTCTCTTTAAATAGAATTATTTTTATCAATTAGGTATGTACACCATGTTCAATCTAGATTAAAAAGCAAAACTTAAAATTATAAACAATTTAGATAAATGAATGCTTGAAAAATCAAGTGCACTAAGGTAGTGAACACTGAACTAAAACAAATGCTCTGGAGGCAAACTATGTAATTGCAATGCACAAGTTTATCTTTTCTACAGTCAATATATACTTAATACATTGTTTTCATACATATTGCAACTTGCTGTAAAAGAGAAGTAGACAAATAAACTAGTTGATTCATGGGACAAAAGTACAAAGAATTGTCAAAAATTACAGTTACTAGGCGATCATTGAGTTGTACAGTATCAAGCATTGAAAGAATATGCAAAGAATATTAAGTTTAATCCCCATGTATATGTATAAAACATGCATGCAAAGCATACTCACTGACATCAAACATGTATACGTATGTTTGTGTACAATAATTTTGTTTGAAATTGGATAACAATTTGAATAGTGTATTCAGTATTTCAACTCTGTATATTACTATAGCATACATTGTATAACAGTAGTGTGATTTGATGATTTTTCTGTAGGCCAGTCTAGTTACTCTGATTCCAGGAGATGGAATAGGACCTGAAATCTCTGCAGCTGTACAGCATATTTTTGCTGCTGCTCAGGTAAGGAATTCTATCAATGAGATTTTGATCAACATTTGAATGGCATTGTTCTGGTAAAACAAATTGGATATGAATGAATGAATGACTTACTGCAACATTTCATTTACAATATACATAGTAACTTATTTCAGAAACATACAAAAATGTAAAAACAAAGTTTGTATAATTGGTGAGGCAGTATTGCTCAATATGCAAGGTATTAAAATTGTTTAACTATTTAAGCATGTTTTTCTCAATATTTTCTGCAGGTTCCTATAGATTGGGAAGTGGTAGATGTAACACCAGTGAAGAGTCCTGATGGTAGATGGACAATACCAATAAAAGCAATAGAATCCATGAATAAAAATAAAGTTGGTCTTAAAGGACCATTGGCTACACCTATTGGAAAAGGACACATGAGTATGAACCTTGCTCTTCGGAAGTAAGTCTACTGTCATTCTGACTTGTCTGATTTGATTGAAGCTTCTTGCTGACATTTCACTAGCCTAAAGAAGCAAGATTGTCTTGATGCCAAATGATGAAATAAAAAGTTAGTGATGTTGAAGTGTTCCTTTTTACAGATTTTAGTAACAAAGGTCATTTTCAGTTATAATATAAAGAATAATTTCTTATATCAATGTGATTCAGCAGATTCCTGTTACTTACATTAAACTTAACCGTTACTGCAATTTAGATAATGGTATCTGAAATACTGTAATTAAGATTTAGGTAAAGTATAGTGGCTTGATCAATCACAATAAACAATTTTGATCAGTCTCCCTTTCTTTTATTGTAAAACTCTAGGACTTTTGACTTGTATGCAAATGTAAGACCCTGTAAATCTTTGGAAGGATACAAGACACCTTATGAAGATGTTGATCTAGTCACAATAAGAGAAAATACAGAAGGTGAATACAGTGGTATTGAACACACAGTAAGTAATCAGTTTATGTTTTGTGTATGCCACAGCAATTGGTTAAGTGTGTATGGATAAATTAATTTTTGAAATAAATAGCAGAATACCACACAGATGACTGGTTACAGTAGGAGGATGTAAGTCCAGGACCTACTTTCTTGTTACTGTACAAGCATGTTGCAGATATATGATAGGTGTACTCCAAGACTAATATGATATGTTTTACAGACAGTACTAAGCCAAAAACGTGTGAGTCATGTTGTTTGCCTCATATCCAATTTATCTACTGACGGAAATCATATTCCGTCTTTTACGAGGACAAATGTTGTAATTTTTGAAAAATATTTGCATAAATTTTGATCTATAGCAATTACATTTTCCTCTTCTTTTCCCTTTACCGATATGGTATGATGTGAAGTGTTAGCCTTGTCAAACAATGTACTGCATACACTATACAATATTACAGTTGACAATTACACAGCTTGCCACAGTTACTGTAGAATTTCAATTTTGACTGTTCTTATAGTGTCGTACTGTTTTAACCAGCATCTATGATCAGACTCTTGGTGCTTTTCAAGTGAATAATTATTATTAGTTATCTAAATTCAAGTTATCAAAAATATGATTAGATATTACACATATAAAATGACCACTACCAGCCATTTTGATATGAGTGGGTTTAGAACAAAAACTATATTTCCAAACAAAATATCTATAAAATACATCAAAAGTTACACCAAGTGTAGTGTTACCGTTTGACATGATGTGTGTCTCTCTCAGATTGTAGATGGTGTTGTACAGAGTATTAAACTGATAACAGAACAAGCATCAATGAGAGTGGCTCAGTTTGCTTTTGACTATGCCAGAGCTAACAACAGGAGTTCAGTCACTGCAGTTCATAAAGCCAATATCATGTAAGTAGTACAGAAGATACTCAGTTTTGTTAGGTCACTGAAATGTATGGTGATGAAAAAAATCAGAAATATTCATGTAATGATAAATTGAAGCATTTTACCCCTGTGATGATATTGAGATTAAAATTGAATGTTAAGCCTGAAACACAAAGTTTCACTTTCTTTATGACTGTCAAACCATACTGTATCAAGCACAGTGAAGCTGACACTTCTGATAACATCGCTGAAATACATACTAGTCAACATATTTATTTGAAAATTACTGTGAATTCCGGTATTTTACCTTCTCGTGTCTATTTATAGACAGAGAAGGTATTAGAGTTGAAAACCAGTATGCTGCTGTCAAGAACTTCCGTCTGTCAAGACTTCCGTCTGTCAAGATCCGTTGACGTCATGCAATTGTGATGGGTCATATCATAAACTGGTGGGGTGTTCATGGCTCAGGTTGAGGTGTGGGAGAACGATTTTGAGCTATGACAAAAATCAAAAGGGACTTAGCGGCATAGCCACAGTGTTAAGCCTTTCTCCAAGGTTTCTTAGTTGACTACAATCTATTACAGACTACTGAGCTTACGTTAGGGGTACTCACTTTGTGTTTGCTCACTATGTGAGCGCTAGTGTTTGGTACTGAGTTGCTTGGATATCCCCTCATGCCTCACGTGATCTGGGCCTGTTGCATAATCTGCAGAGATGATCATATGTATATGCCTCCGAGTCTGAAAACTGTCATTGTGTAAGCCTGTCGGCATTTTCCTTGCATTTTTTCTCATTTAATTTTGCAAAATATCGGCGAGTACCTCAATATTTCAAGATAACCCTTTCTTCCCAATCGTTTCCTGGAGTTTCAGAGTCATATGAACGAAAATGAGTGAAAGTTTTAGACAGGAAAATCGGACGTCGGCCATGTTCAATGTTTACAGTACAATCAGAAGTTTACGTGGAGGAATTAACCAACAAACACAGGAGTGTTCATGATGCCCGCCCTCTAGAGGCAGACCCTCATATATGAAGTACCACATTTGATGCTTGTGGAAAGCTTGACCACACAATGGAGCATTTAAACTTTTAGAAAATGACAAACTGAATAAGAAGGTATTCAGAAAATGTCAAATACTGAGGAAAAATGTGCAAATATTCAAATAAACAGGTTAACTGATTGGTCAGCTATAAAAACAATGAAAATGTTTATGATCAAAAGTTTTTGAGATGCGCACATTTTACAAATACAGAAATTATTAACATTATAAATATAAGACCAAACTATTTTTTCAGGGATGGGACAGGTTGGAAATGAGGGGTGAGAGACAAAGGCACTCCTATTGCTGCATGTGGATGCAGCCACACCATTTCATTTACAGCATACTTATTCACTGTGTTGTGTTCAAGTTCCATATTGTACTGACTGTCATACAAGGATAACATAAGCAAATCAAATCAAATTAGAAAAGGATCAATGCTGTTGTGTGGATTTTGCTGAACATGGCTGATATTTCGCCCTATATATTTGGTATCCAGCAAAGGCATATTTTGATGTAAGGCAAAATTAACACTACATTGCTGACAATATATTTTAACCGTTTCTGCATGAATTTTTCTTTTTTAAATTATAGTATATTAGTACTTCAAACAGATTAACAGTTATCGTGATGTCACCCCATAATTTTACATCACAAAGACTGTAATTCTGCCATTTTTTTTGTTTTTCAGTCATTTTATAAATTTTGCACTGCACAAGATGATTGAACAAATTGCAATGTTTGAATTTGTAAACTCAAAGAATAAAAATCCTTTGGTCACAAATTAAATTATGTTTTCAAAAGAAATTTACTCTTAAACACTTTTAGCATATATTCTTTACACGGTCATGTATTTCAAGGAAAATATGCCTGTTAAAAACTGTATATTTCTTCACTTTCAATTTTTTTTCAATACTATGACAATTATCAGCCATGAGGTTATACAAACACAAGACCAGATAAGCGTTTTTCATCATTTCCACAGGACTCTTTGGAAAATCCATTAAAAACAGTTAAAAGTGACTGGAAATGATCACTTGGTATACATTTAATTTACAGATGCCAGGTTGTGTATTTCACATGCACTCAGGTCAGTAGGGAAGTGCGTCATTACTATTTTGGACTGTTAATTCTTATTTCTGATTGTTTAACTTTTTTCCACATTGAACTATCTTTAGGCAGTTTATACTGTAGCTTAGAATTTTTTTGATTGATGTATTTAATCATCTTTTGGGTTCTTTGGGTCCATATCCCACCTCATGCCCCTACATCATCAACTATTTACCAACAACTCCATGCCAACAACCAATTACCTGACCTGGCCACACATTAGAGAAGGTACAGCGTCATTGACGGTATTTTGGTATCTTACCTTTGAATACTGAAAGTGCAGCAAATATCGCAAAATAAAAATGTAAGCTGAGTTACTGATATGCATGATCTCTTAGTGGTTCCATACATAGTGATTTTAGAGCTAATTGCAATGTTAATCTGATGATGGGATTCCTAAATATCTTAAAGATAATCACTAATTTTGGTTTTATAGTTTGTTTAGATTACGTACTAGTACTAGAAGTAGAGGATCAAAGAAAAGAGTAAGAAACAGTTATGAATTTATTGCATAGAAATGAGACGGAACAGCTGATAGGGTGTGCACTTACAAGGGCAGGAGGTTTAGTGGTTAATGAAAATTTTGGTATACATGTGTAGTATTTGGTAATTTTCTCTCCATGTAATGCTTGCGCTGAATATCTGACACAATATAATATGCATCTGTATGTAATATTGTTGGGTAGTGTATTATGAGTCTTAGTCTCAAGTTTACATTGAAATTGTCTGTAATGTAATTAAATTTGATCCAGTTTTACCACATTGTCCTTTTTGTCCCGTGCAGGAGGATGTCAGATGGTTTATTTCTGAGGTGTTGCCGGAAAGTTGCTGAAGATTACAGAGATATTAAGTTCGATGAAATGTACCTGGACACAGTCTGTCTCAATGCAAGTTTGATTTAATTTTATGTTGTAACTCACCACAATCATAAAATAGAAGTTGAATCGGAATGAAGTAACTATTTCCTGATTTCAGTGAGCGATATATGTAACTCTGTCTCTAGCATCAGTGATGGAAGGCACATGCAGTAGCTAGTTAGCTGCAAGTCTTAACTACTGTAAAAATCTGTAAGAAAGAAGACATTCTGCAAGATTGTCATTCCTGTTTCTTCAGGTCATGGTCTCTACTGCAAAGCTAAAATTCCTTGCCTTATACCTGTCACAGCACAGTGACTGTACAAAGTTCAGGGAGTCAACCAACAGTTTATATATATTTCAAGATTTAAAATTTGATGTTACCACTTATTTTCATAGTGAAATTCATGATCATACTAATACAAAACTCTGTATTTCTGAAAGAAAACATTTGTTCAACAGGCCTATTAGCTTGGGTTTGAAATTGTGACTCACCTCACTATATGAATTTTATTTTGTAGTAAATGAAATGAAAAGTGTCCCGCATGGGTCACTTTTCATTTCATTTACTACAAAACTATTAGCTTCACAATTGTCACAGTGCCACATGAGACTGATTACCGTAGTTGATTCTGCTGGCTTTCACTTTAAAAATATGGTACTTCCAACCTCTGATAATACCATCACCAGATTTTCATCTCTAAAAGTGGATAACCCTTCTTGTTTACTTTAATTATGCAGTTTAACTGTAAATTTGTAGTATCAAATTGGACTAAAAGTTCAAAGAAGTAGGCATAGCATTTCTTTTGAAGTCCATCCTGAAATTGGTGTGCACCACTACAACATTGTTTTCATCTCACTTTTATGTATTACTTCTGACTCTGTTTTATTCAATATTCTCAGTATCAAGCACAATTTTTTTTATACTTTTATTTTAAATTGTCAGATTTATCATTTATCATAATTATTTTAGAGTTTTCTTAGAGTTTAAAATATCAAAACTATACACCTTTTGCACATTTTGTGGTTGCAAGTAGTTTGACCTTTTCCAAATGATCCGTCACTCGAGGACACTCTCTACACATCCCTCTTTTGTTTTTGAAAAAGATAATTTTATTTCAACATAGTCGCAAATAAAACAAATGTACATAACTGTGAATGCGTTAAAATTACAATGCAACTTGTCTGAAAAAAACAAATAATTAGCTGTTTAATTACGAAGATCATCATATGAATGCATTCAGGATGCATTCTTCTCTACACACTCCTCTTTTTTTTTGAAAAAGATAATTTTATTTCAACATAGTCGCAAATAAAACAAATGTACATAACTGTGAATGCGTTAAAATTACAATGCAACTTGTCTGAAAAAAACAAATAATTAGCTGTTTAATTACGAAGATCATCATATGAATGCATTCAGGATGCATTCTTCTCTACACACTCCTCCTCTCCCAGGGGAGTGTAGAGAGCGCCCTCTAGTGACAGATCTTTCCGTCTAAGTTTGACCCTCATTTGTCAAAGTGAGACTACACCTCTGGCCTGATTGACAGCAGAAAACCACAGAAATGAACAAAGTGATCAATTGATGTGCTTATTTTCATCACCAGTATATCCAATGTTTAGTGAGAAAGTTGTGTTTTCACAAAGACAAGCCAAATCATAAAAGTTGATTATTTGTCATTAAAAGTTGGTGTGGTACTCAAATATAACCTAAAATGTACTGATTGTTAAACAACATGAATTACATACAAAAACTGAAGCTAAAAGTTATCGCTAGGGTGAACTTTATGCCAAACCATGCAATGTGCATCTCATGGCCTTTTTAGTCCACAAATATAGTGTATATACATCTGTACATTTTTCATGTACCTGACCATTTTCTACTTGAAAGTGTTTTTATGGCAAAGTTGTATCATGGAATTTACAGTTAGATAATTTGATATCTTTCTGTCCCTTTTTTCAGATGGTGCAAGATCCAACAGAGTTTGATGTCTTGGTCATGCCTAATCTGTATGGTGATATTCTCAGGTGAGACAAAGCAAAAATGAACAGCTCCTTCAACTGTAACTTTTGATGTAATATCCAAGATTTTTGTTCTGTCTTCAAAGTACACTGTCATGTTCTACTCTAGAATCATATGAAAAATGACCAGTATTCAGCTTGTCAGATATCCTGTGTAATGTCAAAAGTTTGTAGTGATGTTTTACATTTTAGTCTGGAATAAGAAATTATTTTGTCAATAATAAAATGCACATGGCAAACACTGTGATGTGTGCAAAGTTAATACTTTGTATTTGAACACAACTTACAGAGAAGAATTGGCCACTGAACCTTGACACTGTCAATGTATCTATGATCCTCAATTAATTGTCAAGCAGTTATGCTAGTATATTAGAACTAAGGAATTATTTTCTTCAAATGTTTGGCAATTCAATGTAGTTGCAGAAAGTGTAAATTTCAATCCTTGTTGGTTTTCAATATCAACTTCTTTATGTCATGTTGGGTTGAATTTCAGTGATTTGTGTGCTGGTCTTGTTGGTGGTTTGGGAGTCACTCCAAGTGGAAATATTGGTGCAGGTGGTGTTGCAATCTTTGAATCAGTAAGTATAGTATTCTGCCTTACTCTGCTACACTTTCTATAAATAATTCTCCCAAGGGTTTCAGTTCACAATCACCCAGTTGCACAAAGTTGAAAGTATGCCCAACACTTGTCTACAAACTAGCATTTCTAACAACCCACTATAGCTTCCCTTTGATTTGACATATTATCCCTTCAGTGCCCATCATTGATAAGAACACTGATGTCTGTTTAGAAAAGCACCAACATTACACTGAGCTGTAGTCATTTCTCTTGACTTCTGACCTTGCATATGTCAGATGTGTTGGGAATAAACACAAAAAATTACTCATCTTTCATTGTTTATTCTAAGACAATGATGGCCAAATTTATGTGTAGAGAATAAAATAGTATTGCCAAGGAGAAAGAACAGGAAATTATACATATTGTCAGGGCAGTAAATTTTGTAAGATAACCAACTGTTCACAAAAGAATAGTTTCTGAATTAGGTTCATTCAGACCAAATAACTCTGTAAATGTTGTTGTATTTTAGTATAATTTAGTCTGTCAGTGTCTCCAATGTCAAACTTTGCATGGATATTTATACTTTATAGGTGCATGGAACAGCTCCAGATATTGCTGGACAAGATAAAGCCAATCCCACAGCTCTTCTGCTCAGTGCCGTCATGATGTTAAGACACATGGAACTAAAAAGTTATGCTGATAAAATTGAAACAGCTGCATTGGAAGTTATCAGAAACCCTTCTGTAAGTTAATTTTAGGTCTTAGTAATAAAAATGTAATGTGAACAAGTTATGTGAACGAGGCACATCAACATATGATTATTATACACATTTGATAGAATATTTGAAATGTGGCAAGTATATTCCAAAGGACATATTGGATATAGACAAAGACATAGAATTTTTAAGAAGATCGTACACACAGGTAGACGTGTTGTCAAAAATCTTACCAACTAAGATGTGAACCAAAAGATTGCCTGCCAAATAAGTTGTTTTATGAAATAAGAGACTGACTTGAAATATATGAATGACTTATTTCAATGCTTCTTTCTGTATGGAATTGTACCATAGTACGTTTGCAATCAGTGACTGATTACATATCCTTGTTTTATATTTCAGTTCCGTACAGCAGATCTTGGAGGAAAGGCAACATGTTCAGATTTCACCAAGGAGATCTGTAATATTATTGAGTCATCGGACTGAGAAAGCATTGCCAGCTTGGAGTGAATTTGGTCCTTCTTAACAAACTAACGCACAGTAGGACCTATTCGTTCACAGTCAGTTTTTTTACAACTCAAGAAAAATAGTTGAAAACAGTGCTGTAAGTTGTGTAGATCTTTGAGATAGACATGTATTTAGTTGAAAATAAATACTGAAAAGGTTGAAATATTTCATGCTAAGTGTTTGTTTAAGTATGTTTACATCCTTGGTCAGTTTCTTTGTTTATTTACATCTTGACATAGAGACTTATTTTGTAGATTAGGTGTTTGCATGATCTTGTCTGAAATTACACTCATTGGGCATGTAAAGCAATGTCATTTTTTGTATTAAACCTGTAGTCACATTACACTGATTCATTTCATTTACACTAATTCTTGTAAGATGATGTTATTTCTGATGTCTTTGTACACATTCTGAATGATACATACAATAGTAAATGCTGCAACATGTTGAAAAGATCAAAATTGAACATTGCAAAATATTGTGGATTGTTTTAGTCGGCATTCAGTATGAAATGTAAGTTAGAAGTGGATTTTAAGATTATTTTAAGATTTATTTGGTTTTCAGAGTGTATTCTATATTCATTGAGGGAGTACTGTTAGTACCAGCATTATGTTATTTGTAGAAATACTGCATTTGTTAGTCAGTCACTATTTATGCTCAGTGTAATTTTCACAATATTAAGTGTAAGGGATGTTCAGATGCTAATATTGTTTTCCTACCTGAAGTAGATTCCTACACCTCCAGACATAAACACTGTCAGTACATGTTTTTATTATATTTATTTAATGTACTTACCATCTGTTGTTTCAGTATTAGTTTTTACCATTACCATGACACTCATTCTAGTGTATATCCATTTCATTATGGTGATCCCTGCATGGTGCACCTGAAGTCTAATGTGCCAGTCCTGCATAAACTCTTTATAAGCAAAAACAAGGGCATTACATTGGTTGAACGACAAATTTACAGCTTTGGTAGTTCCAGACATCATACCACTGGCTCTGCTCATCAGTGATATAACATTTGCCACTGACTCTATATATTACACCCAAGGCATTTTAAACCGCTTATTTATCCAGTAAACAACTTACAATTGTTAACAGGGTCTGAAGACTTCCTACATGTGGCAGTAAAGTTGAAGACATACTGCATCAGTCTGCTATTTTTGAGGAGTTTATTTTTACCATAGTAAGGAATGCCATGCAGAAAAATGTTTCGATGTGTAAATGTTGGTTTCTATGATGTTAGAAATGGACGAAAATTTCAGTTTGTAAATGTCGCTTTTCATGTTGCAATACACTGATGTAGGTTTTCGTCAGTAAACGCTGCTGTATATAGGGTAGATATTACATCTCCTTACATATTTTGAACAGTGAATATCCATTGCAAAGTTTCAACTCAAAAAATTCACCTTTGTAATGATTGTTTACAGTTGTTTTGTTTACACATAGTTGATGCAATAGTTGAAAGAATACACAGTTACTTCTTTAATGACGTCAGCTCAACTAATCAGAAAAAAGTTTTGTATTTCTTACTCTGTAAATAAATGTGATCCCTCCCTTGTTATTGAGACTACTGTGTTTTGTGTTTTGTTGGTGCCCAAAATTATTAAATTCATTGACCAATTGATTATTTTTGCATTTACAAGTAGAGCACACTATTTAAGGTAGTATGTGCTTTGAAGTGAAAGAGCAAAGACTTAAACTTTTGCTCAAACTTTTCTGAATGAAACTTTCAACCATTCTCTTACTAAATAAACAAAAGTCGGGGTCACCGTGCAAGATTTGGAACTAGTGAAACAAATTACCCAACATGTAGTGATATCTGAAATTGAAAACTGCCATCAATCCCTGTCTTAACTCTAGTGGGAAAAATCAAACTTTGGATTTTCGAAAAACTAAGACAGTGAAACTTTTCTTTCATCAAGAGCTTTAAAATGAGCCCCCACAAATGGTAGATCAGAAAAGAGTTGTAGAAATAATAGAGTCCACATATCTGTTCCTGATACACGTTCTACCGGTACCTTAAAGCCCCTGTAGCTGTAACTCTTGAAATTTGTTGACCTGAAAAAGGCCTTTATTTTCTCTGGTTTTCTTTAAATTCTACAAATTTAAAGAATATAGTCTTTTACTACTGAAAAATTGGACAAGTAATTTAAATTTTAACCGTTATTTTGATTTCCCACCATTTTTTAAAACCGGTAATATTACAAGAAAACAAAGCATATGATGTCCAGTGGAACACATTCAGCACTATGCATTATATTTGTCAATGACTACCGTACTCTGTTGTTTCTGTGAAGATCCAATGCATATATGCACGACATACAGTGTTTTTTGCTTTATTTGCACAAGGGCAGCATTTTTATGTCTGGGCAAACGTTTATTATTTATTGTACATGCAGTCCCAGTGGACAGTTTATTATACTTGTATAATCACCCATCAATGAGTACATTCCCATGAACTTGTTTTAGTTTGGAAGTAAAATCACAAAAATAATGCTAAAAGATATAGCTATTGGGCCTTTAACATGATAATATACAATGCAGGATTCGAGGCACAATCTTTTTTATCCCAAGGCCTCCACTAGGTAGCAGGTGGTAGTGGGGGTAGCAGTAACTGAATATATTGGAACTACATAGATTCAATCCGTAACGTATAAGTGCACTCGTACAAGTGTTAACAGTTCTATTATAGAAAGGCTGGACTTTTTCTGAAACACATGTCAAACTCTATTATGGAAAGCCTGAACTTTTTTATGAAACATAGTGTGTAGTTTTAAATTGTCCAAAATACCAGTGAAACAGCAGCATTTGTAGTCATATACGGTAGGTCGCTGAAAGAAACTGACACTTACCTGTCAGAAAAACACCAAAAGGTCAGGAGTTCGAGGAGCTGTGTCTAAGGTTAGACAGGGATAAGTTGAGAGAACCTCAATTAACCGATCCTGCTCTTGCAAAGGTATGAGAGCATGCAGATGCAAGTCAATCGATGGAAAATCAAACTGGATTTTTTCTGGCATGAGAAAATATTCTATCGCAAGTGGATTTCTTCACATAAGGTGTTTGATGTTAGACAAATTGTAGTACCAACGGAATGTCGCAATACATTGCTAAGAGTGTCACATGACATACCTCTATCAGGACACCTTGATATTGAAAAGACTAAATAACGGTTGCTACAAAACTATTACTGGCCTGGTATTTTCAAGGACGTTGCAGGACTTGATGTCCATGTCAAAAATCTGCAAGACGGAGAGCATTTGAGAAAGCTCCTCTTGTTTCAATGCCTATTACAAATATAGTTAATTGCGATGGATATTGTGGGTCCCTCGAAAAGAAGTTGACAAGTTTATTTAGTCATCGTGGATTATGCAGCTCGTTATCCCAAGGCCTTGGCTATTCCAGACCAGGAAGCAGAAAGTAATGCTATGGCATCGATAGAAGTTTTTAGTCGTATTGGACTACCTTGTAAAATTCGGACAGGTCAGGGTACAAACTTATGTCACAACCTATGACTGATAGTGTTCTAAATTGAATATATCGAAGATTTAAACCAGCCTGTTTTACGATTAAGGAAATGGACTTGCAGAGAGATTAAATGGTATGTTCTAGGCTATGTTACAATATTTTGAAGCAGAAGACCTGAAGGAGTGAGACCAATATATTTGCCGTACCTTCTTTTTGCGTACAGAGAAGTACCGCAAGCGAGTACTGGCTTCTCTGCTTGCGAGTTAATGTATGGTCGAAATATAAGGGGGCCACTCGCTGTGATCAAGGACCAGTGGACTGAAAAAAGTTCACATGAGGAAACTTTGGCGCAATATGTAATAATAGTGAGAGAAAGACTTGCTGACATGAGAAAAATTGCCAAGAAGAACATGGAAAAGGCCCAGGCATGACAAAAAAGTGGTATGATAGTAGGCAAGAAATGTTCTTTTGAGAAACAGCCATAAAGTAGCTACCTCCGCACATAAGTTGAACGCTCAGTGGCAGGGACCATTCACTGTGGTAAGGAAAGTCCCAAATGTTGATAACGAAATTGAGCGAGGCGACTGTAGAAAACCTAAGCGGGGTTTCAACTTGCTAAGAGTATGGAAGAGATAAATAAGCTGGTTTATTTTTACTATGTTCAGACAGGGAAAAATTGAAACGCTTCTGCAACACTATTTGTGATTTGTAAACACAGGGTATTAATAGATTGAGTCCGCTTGCGTCCACACGCACAAAATTAAGCCATTGTTTTGATATTTAAGACGTCTTAATACGCCCTCTCGAGTTCAAAAGGTGTGTATGGCCAAGCATTGTTTGTAACAAGATGGCTGAAATGGACGACGTCGTACTGGCTGTAAAGAATGTGAAAGAGGCTCCCCACCTAACTATCCAAAATGTTTTTGTGTCGAGTTTGTGTTTTATTCGTTTCTAAAATGTGTTCCTACATTCTTATCCGATTGTTTGTGTTAATAAAAATGTTTGTTTCGCCTCGCCATAAGCTTTCCTCACACAAACAAAACATTACCGTCCACACTAATCCAAACTTCCCTACAAATATCCGAGGCGAAACAAACATTTTTATTAACACAAACAATCGGATAAGAATGTAGGAACACATTTTTGAAACGAATCAAACACAAACTTAATGACTCAATCGAATATTTTTGTTCCCAATTAATAAATCATAGACAATCTCAATTCTCGGTTTATGGCAATTTTTGTCGACCGATAAAAGTCTTTTCATCTTCAATATTCCAGTCGACCGATAAAAGTCTTTTCATCTTCATATTCCATTCTAATTTCACCTACGGTATATAATATCCTAACCTCCTGTGACTTTCCTTCTAAACGTTGATTTGCCTTGTGCACCAAGGAGATGCTGAATTTATGCCAAACGATGAAAAAATATGTGAAGATATAACCATGTATCAGTCAGTACGGCAGGCGAAACCCGGACGGCCATATCGATTTGGGACAGAGCAGAGTAGATCGAAATGCAAACGGGGTGTTATTATAGGAAAGGCGGTGACTTAAGCTGAATAAATGCTGTCTCTGGTTGTGTAAGTCTGTCGATCGAAATATATATTTTGATCCCAGTTGATTAATATTGGGGGATGGCAGTCTCGATCTCCCCTTTATGGTTCGATATTTACTGACTTGTTCCTTCTCATTTTTGTCAATCGATGAAAGCATTTTCGTCTTCCATATTCAATCTTACATTGACCGATGTTACATCCTGACCTATAGTGTCATTAGTTTTGACCAACGTACAAAGACATTGCCCATGAGTCCGGCTGATGAGATGTTTTGCAAAACGGTGAAGAAATGGGGGCCCGGGAGACATCGATGTCAGTCTTTCCGGACTGTTTACATGTAGCTTAGGGGATATCAAAGGAGATGAATCAGTTAGTTGAATAAAACATAACTTTTCGGACTTATTTTATGTCAATTTTGTCAATGTCAGACTTTTGATTCGATTGAGAAACCAGAATCACCTACAGAGATGTCTGTATTAACACGGACGCACAATTCAATTGGGAATAGTTTGTTGTGCTACTGTCGGTCTCAGTCGTGGTGTTTCTCCCATAAATTTCGAAGCTATAGGTCTACACTTGTCGTTTCGATTCACAGGTAGCGGTACACTGATGACCAGATATGTACCGCTCTTAAAACTAAGTCTAAGCAATTTTACGACACTGCACTATTTGCCATCGTGTCTCCCGTGAACGTCCTTGAACCTATGGACGTGACCATTGTTTTACTGCGCCCATTAGAATGTAAACCCCTGCTCGTTCCCAGCAGAATACTTTTTAAATTTTGTACATCAGTGTACACTTTGTGTATTAGCCCTAAACCTAGTTTAATTCAATTATGGAAAGGTATTAAAGAATAAAGGGTCGTTACAGTTGCTAAAATTGCGAGAAAACGGCACTTTTTACTCAAATAGAATAGTCCTATTCACAAGCGCTATTGTTTTAAATCACGTCCATGGTGTGCTGTTGATTTCATTCTTATTCTTTCGTGCAATTTCATTCGTTTGAAGCAATTATCCTTTCATTTGACTGCTCTGTGGGACTCTTCTGAATATGTGTTTTGGATAAAAAGAACTCTACAGTGAAAGACATAAACTTCGACGGTGATAGGTATACAATATCGGTTCGATGTGTGAAGATATACAGATTACAAGTTATTTTAGAAGTTCTCAAAACCAGTAAAAATAATTCTGCGCGCCACTTATTGATAGTTTCTTCTTGTGAACGTCCTTGAATCCGTGACCGCGACCATTGTTTTCGAAGTGTTCGACGGTCGATGATCGGTAGATTAATGAAGATATATGTTACTGAACTATCGTTTGATAGTTTAATAGCATGGTTAGGTAATAAACGGTGTAGTCTGTAGAGGCGATACGGCGAAATTCCACGGCCCAAGGGAGCGTACATCGCATGGTTTCTTACAACGAACGAGCCGTCGGTTTCCATAGCTACTACGTGAAATCCGGCCTCACCGATGTCCCGGGCCGATGTCCCTGTCCTGATTCGGAGAACAACTTTCAAGCTGCGTGTTGAGGTTCAGATGTCCGATTTTTTCATATTCAAAAGGCTTATTGATTTACAGAGAACGCCCGTCTTGTTTTTAGCTTTAACTTAGCACATGATGGCAATTGAAAATTCAAAGCCAAATCATAGCCAGTAGGAAAAAAATAGACGACTCGCTCTCACCAGCGGTCGAGGTCGCAATGAAAAAAAAATCGAAGTTTCTGAAGTTGGTATCATTGTTCCGCCATGTTTATTGTTGGTTGTACGACCAGTTTAAAGTCTCAGACTTTCTTCACGGCAAAATTCATATAATTGCCATACCGCGAAGTTCCCTGTGCATTTCAATATGTCCATTTGGAAGCAAAAGCGTCACGGACATTCGATCGATGGTGATGAACTTTCTCCAGGCCGTGACATATCACCAGTTACGAACTTTACCGGTTTTCGATACAAAAGATGCAATATATTATCAGCCTTGTTCACGTTGTGTTTTGAGTTTGATATGGAATATAACAGGAAAACACTAACGATTAGAGTGACGATAGAGACCATGCCCGATACGGAAAAATTGACATCAACTACTTGCATTGAGCAGTGACCTGAAACTTCAGACTGATATATAAATGTCGACAATATAAAACATTGAAATGCCGGAGAGAGAGAGAGGGAGAGAGAGGTTTACGCTGTCGCGAACTGATTATACTCTTTCGGATATGACTTCGGTGTAGACGATACACAGACATCTAAAATGTACACCTACTTTCCAGAAATTCGACTAATCTTATAATAAAGAGTAGAACAAATCCAAAAGTGTTGGTTGAAGTAAATCTTCAGATGTTGGTTTTCTAAAGTTAGATAATACTTACAGAAATATGGTCGTCATAGTCTTCTTTTAAAAACTACTACAACACCACGTTTCTTATGATCGGTGATGTCATTTTTTATTATTTTTACAAACTTTCAATGCATCAAACGCTATAAGACTATCTCATCTGCCTGTCAAGGAGTTACAATATATTTCCAAGGGCTGGCACACGATGTCAACTTACGCGTCGTCCGTCGAGCGGCCGGTGGCAGTGTCACAGATTTGATTTTGATGTAACACCAACGTGCGTTTGAGGTTTTTTTGTTACCTCATTTGTAGACCTCACAAAATTGCACAGTACATGCTTTGAAGCAGTCTCAACATGGCAAACATGTTTCGCTTAAATTTCATCCTCGTCGTTCCAAATTAAATTCGACCACTAAATTATTTCGGCAGTTTTAATTTCCTATTAATTCGACGTTTTTCAAATCGTAATTATTTTTTTCTGGTCAAATTGATAGGGTTTTTGGTAGCAAGCTTTTCTCTTCGTCGGACCAGTATACCGCGAGATGTAGTACTATGTTCGGCAGCCATGGCGAAAGTGAATATTGTATATTGGTTGTAGTTTGTTTTATGTTACAAATACCTGTCGCGTGAGGGCGTTTGAAACGCTTCTGAAGCGGCTCAGTCTGTCCACACAGCGATTTGCGGATAGAGTTAATCCCTACAACGGCTCTGGTCGGGCCGACTCAACCATCTCAAATCTGAAACGCTTCAGAACCACTTCGGAGTGTCCACACATAACTTTCTGTGTCAGTATTGGCCCAGAACCGTTTCAGAGACGTTTCAATGGCCTGTGTATGAACGGCATATTTGTCAACACTGTTGATGCTGTTTGCAAAAAGGACACAGAAAACTCTATGTACTATACACCAAAAGATCAAAGCAACGAGACTTGGAGATATCTAGTAATTGCAGATTTGGTAACTCAGATCAACGTGCGGAACTGTTATGCTTACTGCAAGCGTACAGTGTTTTTTTAACTCATGTTCCTAGTTCTACTGATTGGTAGAACATGATGTGATAACTATACTGACGAAATGCCAATATGTCAGAAGCCATATCATCTTCCGCAGGCAGCTAAAATTAAGACAGTAAAAGATGAACTGCTGAAAATGCCAAAAGCTGGAATTGTTACTGAATCAACAAGTCCCTATGCATCGCCAATTGTCTTTAGAAAACAACAGAATTGTCTGCGTTTTTGCGTCGACTAGACAAAACTGAACAGTGTTACAGTATCTGACGCATATTCTATACCTAGACTAGATGAATTGGTTGAGGAAATTGGTGGATCGAATTATAATATCGACTGTCGATCTCACAAAAGGTTATTTGCGAATTTCCCTGAGCAAGCGTGCACTGGAGAAGTCTGCCTGTATCACTCCTTTACGACTGTATGAGTTTACTGTTGGCTATTGACAAAGGTTGAGACGACCCAAACTAGCCAAAATTAGCCAAACCAGCATAAACCACCAAAACGACCCATATCATCAAGTAAACGACCTAAAACAAACATTCTAGGTATTCAGGGATACAATAAAACTCCACCTTCTGGAGAAACCGTCGACAGAATTGCGGGCAGCCATGTTGTTGGTACTATCAATTACCAAGTTGTGGGGCTCATTTCGATGACACAACTGAAAACGAAAATAACTTCAGCATCGTAACTGGGCTCACCGAAGGAGGGCGCTTTTTCAAACTTTGTGCAGTGCAGTGCTAGTGTGGCAAAAAAGTTGTCGACATTGAAGAAAAAATTAATGCACTCCAATTAAAGTGGCTTATGAAATTATTTGAGAAAAATCCAGATAAAGGGACCCCTAAATGGGCCAGCTTGTCAAATATTTCATAGCGAATTATGACAATAAACTGAATAGTGATTATCACTACCTCCATCTCAATTTCAAAGTCAACAACAAACGAACCCCAATGGTGTATGGGGATATGTTAAATACCTGGAAGTCACTTAGACTTACAAGAGTGAATCTACCAACATCAAAACAGAATCTTCTTAGAGAAGTTCTGTGGTATAATGACAATATTAAGAATGAAGGAAGTGTCCTCTTTTATGAAAAATGGTCAAAGAGTGGAATTTTAAGGCTTAGGGACATCTGGAATGATGACAGAAATGACTGGCTTCAACCATGGGAAATAATTGCAAAAATTAGAGGAGGTACAAATAGACATGTGCAAGAGGAAATCAAGACAGAATATGAAACACTCCTCAATGCTATTCCAGTTTCCTGGAAACAAATCATCTCTTCAAACATCCAAAATGAAGAGAACTATGATATTTTAGACTAGAGAATTATGGACTGACAAAAAGTGATGTCAAAACCAAGTCACTTTATTGGAAATTAGTTGATAAGAAATGGCATGCAGTCAGAGGTCAAATTGGTCAAAAATGGGCTGAGAATCTAAGTCTCACTGATAGTTACAAAGATACTCTATTCAGCCGTCTTAATTCAACAGGAATTGTCAGCAATTCAGTAAATGATTTAAATTGGAAGATCTTCCATCGAGGCCTAGTCACAGGAAGCTTGGCCAAAACTTTCAATTTAAGTGATGGGAAATGCCATATTTGTGGCCAAGAAGAAACACTGGAACACATCTTATTTGAGTGTAAATATGTTAAAGAAATCTGGCAGAAATGTATTTCTTTCTTTGTCAGAGAACACAACTTTGATAATAATATCAATATCAAAAGATTAGCAATTGCAGGAATCGAAAATGATAATAATGCAACATCTGACATTATTTACTGTATTACTTCCTTTGTAAAATATACAGTTTGGAATATTCGAAATTCGGTGACTCTTGATGGGATTAAAGTTTCCCTTCAATCGTATGTCATGCAATTGAAATGTTATCTCTCCTCATGGATGAATACATTGTATTTCACTTATAAGATGATGAACACAACTGAGGATTTTATCACAAAGTTTTCAAGCCTTGTAAGACTTGAAGGAGAAGAATGCATCCTGAATGCATTCATATGATGATCTTTGCAATTAAACAGCTAATTATTTGTTTTTTCAGACAATCACAGTTATGTAGATTTGTTCTATTTGTTACTATGTTGAAATAAATTTATCTTTTTCAAAAAAAAAAAAAGTGCTAGTGGGGCATAATTGACGAATTTTCGAAAACATGTGGTCTCCAGACTCTCATTCACCGGCCAATAATGTGCAGGTGAGTGAAAAAAGGTTAAGTTCTACGATTTTTAGTGTTTAACTATGTTTTTGTGTGTATATGCATGCATGCATGTATATGTGTATGTATGTATGTATGTATGTATGTATGTATGTATGTATGTATGTATGTATGTGTGTGTGTCTCCACATATAAATGTAGACATGCATGTTTCCTGTAATATGCCCTTGTATCAATATGGCCATGTGAGGGCGCTGTTTTTAAAAGCGACCACCCACTTTTTTTAATCTGTTATTTGCTAGATCTTCAACTTTCCATGGTAACCTGCATGCACGCATATATATGTTGTGTGCATGCATGCATGCATGCACATATATGCAGGTATGTGTATGTACATGTATGGACCAGGGCCACGGCACATGTTATCTTATATTTGGTTTGTAGAATTTATTCAAATAAATTAATGTTGTATCAAAAAAAGTGTGAATGAGCTGTAAAAATGTAATAAACTAAAAACTTTGATCTCATTCCTTGGTAAGCCACTAAACACGACAACGGGGAAATTCCCTGTGCTACACTTTATGTTGTAAAAGCAGTAACAATCTTGCACAGCGCCCTCTATTGAAGAAACAAACCGAACCCTTTAACTCGTTGATGGCATGTATAGGAATTTGCAATGATCGAAAATGCCGGCTGGTTTTCGCCGTTTTTGGGGCGGTTTCTCCAGAAATCTGAGACATATTTCATCCCTGTGCTTATTTTAGGTCGTTTACTTGATGATATGGGTCGTTTATGGTGGTTTATGGTGGTTTGGCTAATTTTGGCTAGTTTGGGTCGTCTCAACCTTTGTCAATAGCCGTTTACTGTTATACCTTCAGGGATGTAAAATGGGCTATTGACAAAGGTTGAGACGACCCAAACTAGCCAAAATTAGCCAAACCACCATAAACCACCATAAACGACCCATATCATCAAGTAAACGACCTAAAATAAGCACAGGGATGAAATATGTCTCAGATTTCTGGAGAAACCGCCCAAAAACGGCGAAAACCAGCCGGCATTTTCGATCATTGCAAATTCCTATACATGCCATCAACGAGTTAAAGGGTTCGGTTTGTTTCTTCAATAGAGGGCGCTGTGCAAGATTGTTACTGCTTTTACAACATAAAGTGTAGCACAGGGAATTTCCCCGTTGTCGTGTTTAGTGGCTTACCAAGGAATGAGATCAAAGTTTTTAGTTTATTACATTTTTACAGCTCATTCACACTTTTTTGATACCAACATTAATTTATTTGAATAAATTCTACAAACCAAATATTAAGATAACATGTGCCGTGGCCCTGGTTCCATACATGTACATACACATACCTGCATATATGTGCATGCATGCATGCATGCACACAAACATATATATGCGTGCATGCAGGTTACCATGGAAAGTTGAAGATCTAGCAAATAACAGATTAAAAAAAGTGGGTGGTCGCTTTTAAAAAACAGCGCCCTCACATGGCCATATTGATACAAGGGCATATTACAGGAAACATGCATGTCTACATTTATATGTGGAGACACACACACATACATACATACATACATACATACATACATACATACATACATACATACATACATACATACATACATACACATATACATGCATGCATGCATATACACACAAAAACATAGTTAAACACTAAAAATCGTAGAACTTAACCTTTTTTTCACTCACCTGCACATTATTGGCCGGTGAATGAGAGTCTGGAGACCACATGTTTTCGAAAATTCGTCAATTATGCCCCACTAGCACTTTTTTTTTTTTTGAAAAAGATAAATTATTTCAACATAGTAACAAATAGAACAAATCTACATAACTGTGATTGTCTGAAAAAACAAATAATTAGCTGTTTAATTGCAAAGATCATCATATGAATGCATTCAGGATGCATTCTTCTCCTTCAAGTCTTACAAGGCTTGAAAACTTTGTGATAAAATCCTCAGTTGTGTTCATCATCTTATAAGTGAAATACAATGTATTCATCCATGAGGAGAGATAACATTTCAATTGCATGACATACGATTGAAGGGAAACTTTAATCCCATCAAGAGTCACCGAATTTCGAATATTCCAAACTGTATATTTTACAAAGGAAGTAATACAGTAAATAATGTCAGATGTTGCATTATTATCATTTTCGATTCCTGCAATTGCTAATCTTTTGATATTGATATTATTATCAAAGTTGTGTTCTCTGACAAAGAAAGAAATACATTTCTGCCAGATTTCTTTAACATATTTACACTCAAATAAGATGTGTTCCAGTGTTTCTTCTTGGCCACAAATATGGCATTTCCCATCACTTAAATTGAAAGTTTTGGCCAAGCTTCCTGTGACTAGGCCTCGATGGAAGATCTTCCAATTTAAACATTTACTGAATTGCTGACAATTCCTGTTGAATTAAGACGGCTGAATGAGTAGTATCTTTGTAACTATCAGTGAGACTTAGATTCTCAGCCCATTTTTGACCAATTGACCTCTGACTGCATGCCATTTCTTATCTACTAATTTCCAATAAAGTGACTTGGTTTGACATCACTTTTTGTCAGACCATAATTCTCTAAGTCTAAAATATCATAGTTCTCTTCATTTTGGATGTTTGAAGAGATGATTTGTTTCCAGGAAACTGGAATAGCATTGAGGAGTGTTTCATATTCTGTCTTGATTTCCTCTTGCACATGTCTATTTGTACCTCCTCTAATTTTTGCAATTATTTCCCATGGTTGAAGCCAGTCATTTCTGTCATCATTCCAGATGTCCCTAAGCCTTAAAATTCCACTCTTTGACCATTTTTCATAAAAGAGGACACTTCCTTCATTCTTAATATTGTCATTATACCACAGAACTTCTCTAAGAAGATTCTGTTTTGATGTTGGTAGATTCACTCTTGTAAGTCTAAGTGACTTCCAGGTATTTAACATATCCCCATACACCATTGGGGTTCGTTTGTTGTTGACTTTGAAATTAAGATGGAGGTAGTGATAATCACTATTCAGTTTATTGTCATAATTCGCTATGAAATATTTTGACAAGCTGGCCCATTTAGGGGTCCCTTTATCTGGATTTTTCTCAAATAATTTCATAAGCCACTTTAATTGGAGTGCATTAATTTTTCTTCAATGTCGACAACTTTTTTGCCACACTAGCACTGCACTGCACAAAGTTTGAAAAAGCGCCCTCCTTCGGTGAGCCCAGTTACGATGCTGAAGTTATTTTCGTTTTCAGTTGTGTCATCGAAATGAGCCCCACAACTTGGTAATTGATAGTACCAACAACATGGCTGCCCGCAATTCTGTCGACGGTTTCTCCAGAAGGTGGAGTTTTATTGTATCCCTGAATACCTAGAATGTTTGTTTTAGGTCGTTTACTTGATGATATGGGTCGTTTTTGGTGGTTTATGCTGGTTTGGCTAATTTGGCTAGTTTGGTCGTCTCAACCTTTGTCAATAGCCTGTAAAATGCACCAGCCACTTTTCAGAGGCTAATGGAAAAGACATGTAATCAGCTGAGAGAGAGCCTACATGGATCACTATAGGAAAAAATTGCGAGACTGGAGCAAGAAAACGACGCTTTCTCGCAGTTGGTGAGAATCTCTTTATTCTAACTGCTACCAGTGAGAATTAACCAGATTGATTCACACCAGTGAACAACAAGTCTGGCTGATTCTCACCAAATTGATGGGGTCAGTCTGGTTGATTCTCACTGTAAAAATTACAATTCTCACAGTGCTTGCATGGTGAGAATCTATTTTCTCACACAAGGAGTGCCTTTCTCACTGCTCACTGTTGAGAATTTTTGAATTCTCACCGGTGATTCTCACCAATTGCGAGAAAGTGTCATTTTCTCGCTCCAGTCTCACAATTTTTCCTATAGTGGATGACTTGGCTCCACATGATCATTCATGGGAAGATAATGTAGAACACCTGCATAGAATATTTGAGAGTACATAATTGTAAACTAACTACTAGACCATCTAAATGCTATTTGGTACGTGGCAGAGGTTTCTTTTATTGGTAATGGTGCTGGAAGTGGAAAAATAAAACCTATGGCAGATAAAGTTAATACTGTTGCCAATTATCCAATGCCAGAGACTAAGCGTGACATCACATCAATTTTTTTGATTAGCAGGATACTACAGGAAGTTTATTCCAAATTTCTCTGACATTGCGACCCCATTAATTTAGCTGACATGTAAAAATAGCCCAGCCAATGTACAATGGACTCAGAGCTGTGAAGATGCTTTCAAGAAGCTGAAAGCTGCTTTAGCATCATCACAAGTTCTGGCGGTTACAGACTATAATAAGCCATTTGTAATGCAGACAAACGCACTTGACCATGGAATTGATGCAGTTTTGTGTTAGTTTGATGTACAAGGGAGAGGAACATCTGGTTCAGTATCTTAGCCAAAAACTCCCCAGGGAAAGAAATTACCCTACCAAAGAGAGAGAGAGTGTTTTAGCCATTGTTTGAGCTTTAGAGGCCTTGAATCCTTACTTGTACGGGAGGGAATTTGGTATCTGCTAAAGTGCGGGTTGCGGGTTGCGGGCTGCGGGTTGCGGGTTGCGGGCTGCGGGTTTTTAGAATTATGGCTAGATTTCTAATATATGTAATATGGCATTTAGTATATAAGAAATAAAACCTTTAGAAGGTGTCTATTATCAATAATCATGATCAGGTCTATCGTACAGTATCCCTTTTCCTGCCAAGTCCATATTTCAACATCAGGTCAAGATGGTTAAAATTAATGAAACACAACATATTCCATATTGTGTATTTTAACATAATACTGTACATTTGAAGGCTGTTGAAAACATATATGCTGTAAAATTGATTTTTTGGACTAAAGATGCTATAACAGACCAAACCAAGTGGGTGAAAATATGTCATGTTTCTGAAAAAAAAAAAAAATCTGCTAAACTAAAATCGGCGATTCCGAGGACCAATTTATTTGTTCCGAGCTGCCTGGCCATTACAAATAATTTGGGATCTGAAATCACTTTCTTTCTTGCCATGGATGTGAGAGAGAAATAATACCAGACTGACAAAAAAAATTCGTGCCTCAGAAATGTCGCCACTTATCGCAGAATGAAAATTGTTACATTTCTAGTATCAGGCCATAGGAAGTAAATTCTTTGTAATGCATCTATTCACAATTCGGTTCTAGGGCAACACATACAGAAAATTAAACAATGCCTACTTAAATGCAATGTGTAAGGAAAGATTTGACTTCAAAAAGCGTAGAAGTGTTGTGTATTTAAATGCCGTGTATTTTTCATGAAATCTTTAAAAAGAAAAAGACGTACGACAATGGATTTAGCTTACTTTGCCGTTTCGGTTCAACCGAGGTCACGACCACAGAGAACGACATTCCGCTAACATTTTACGCGAGAATTTCAGCGGGAAAAACACGTCGGTGCGTTGACTTATTTTCAGGAATCGATCTAATAGGAATATTTTTGGATGAGTTTGTGTTCTGCAGCTCTCAATAATTGTGTATCTCCTAATATCATGAACATATTCTATGACTTGCACCTGCAGCATGATAGTCGCTCCATATGCATTTGATCCAGCGTGACTATGAATGTTTCCTAGGACTATTATCGTGTTCACCACAATAAAATAATTTTAAACGGCATTGAAAACGATTCTGAAAATTGTGCTTTTATCGGCGGTTGAACTAATCTGAAGTGTGAGAAGGGCATGGCATTCTATGAAAAAGTAACAAATTATTAGGCGTGTCGAGTTTCAACGAACTGAAGTTCATCGCCCAGTTCATCTGTGCTGTCAACGATCCGAAACTTACTTTTAAACTATCCATCCTAATCATAACATAAAAAGTTAATATAGCGAGTTGTTGTGAAATCTGTCTTGTGTTCATATTATAACTCATCCGTGTTCAGTCATATCATTTCGAAAGCTTCGATCTGCAGTGCGCTGTGCAACGGCGAATGTTGGATGGGAAATGGACTATTCTGACGTTGGTGGCGCTTTACCAGATGTAAGCTGAAATAACGGCATTATTCAAGAAGTTCACGGCTTTTATTCCATAAACAAATACATATAGATACTCTTTTAGCATTCATTCTAACTACTAGCGAAAATGATACCGAAAATCACGCATTTTTTATGCCCGCAACCCGCAAAATAGCGCATCCGAGGGAATTTACAGTTCAAACAGATCACGATCTGTTGGTTTAGTTAGACAAAATGTGCAGTAAAATCGTAGGTTGTTGCGATGGAGTTAAATACTGCAAGAACATCAATTTAAGATTGTGTACAAGGAAGGCAGCGAAAATACAAATGCAGACGCATTTTCGCGAATGTGGAGCTCGGACATACGGTAGTGTGTAAAGGTGCATGAATGATGTAGTTGAAAGGGCTGTAGTGACCTGATGTTCAGAGTTTTCAAAATGCACGTTGAGTTTTCAACCCTTATAGTAATGGTGTTTGCTCAGGTTGCTGTACCCGACTTAGACTTAGTTTTTTTGTCATGAACTTTCCTTTAGATTCAGTACACTAGTACAGAAATTTGCGAGAAATTTGTGAGAAATGGACATTTCTCACTTTTTGCGAGAAGTAAGTGAGAATACATACTTTCTCGCAATTGCTTAGCGAGAATTTAATTTTCTCGCAATCAGCTGGCGAGAACTGTGTTTTCTCGCTCAGCATCTGCCAGAAACTGAATTCTCGCAATCAATCAGTGAGAAATTTGTTTTCTCGCTCTGCATCTATGAGAAATTGTATTCTTCTGTGAAAGCATTTCACAAAATTTCACAATTTATCACAGATGCAGAGTGAAAAAACATAGTTCTCGCTGATTGATTGCAAGAATTCAATTTCTCGCAGATGCATGCGAGAAAGCAGTTCTCGCAGCTTGATCACCAGAAAGTATGTGTTTTCACTTACTCCTCACAATACAGCGAAAAAGTGTCCATTTCTTGCAAATTTCTCGCAAATTTCTGTACTAGTGGTAAGATTATAAGCATTGCATAATCTTACTTAAATTTTTGCTGATTTTCTGAATGATTTTGCCTTACTAGTGATGTAGACTCTCTGTCTCCATCAAAATCATTATTATTCACGAGCTGTCATTACTATTCAATGTGACATAGTGCCATGTCGTTATTATCGAGCTGTCATTACTTTTCATAGTTGAATAAAGTAGCATCTTAGATTATACAAGTACTTGTGGCCCAAAGTCTTCCTTGCATCCCTTCAACATTGGAATACTAGCCTTGCCGGCCCCGACATGCTACCACGTAACCGACAATACCATCATAACCCTGGTTATATCACATATGTAAAAATCATCCTTCATGAAATTCCCCTTAAGCATTACATATTTTTGTCGTAAGCTTAATGAACTTTACATATAACTTGAATTTTTTTATTCTTTCCAGCTTATACATAGGACAACCTCAAGATGACTAGTCAAGCAATAACTAATAAAGTCATAACACACAACTACAAGTCTTTCAAAATATTTTGTGGTTGTGACAATATGAAGTTATATGGGCTTTATGGACACTTGAACATTTTTCAACATAAAAGCAAAATAGTGGTTATGTTGATTGGGTTTAAAAATATGGTAGATTAACTTTATTCCTACCAAATGTTATAGCCCTTGCAATCTTTTTTCTGGGCAGCAGAGAGGTGGAAAGTGGTATGGTAATGGCTGTTTCTCAGCAGCAGTGATAAGTTTCAGGTTGTTGTAGTAACTGTTAGAGTGGCAGAGTGGCAGCTAACCTGTCCTGCACAGTGACATTTATCTTTCCAGGAGGAATCCAGCTAACCCTACTTATTTAGCAATGCTTGGCTCTCCAGGAAAGATGGTCAGGAGAGCTCTTGGACCTTTGCGGGACCTTTTCTGGAGAGCTCCAGAAAATCTTGTTGGGAGGGCTAAAATTTTCATAGGGGATGATGTACAGATGTGTGAGGTAAGAATACCTTTTCTTCAATGAACCTCGCCACATTCAATTCTTTCACAAAAAAACCACATGCACACATGTATAGAAGGATAATGTCCCTACACTTTTTAAAGGGGAAGTTCACCAAGGATGATTTTTACATATGTGCTAGCTTTGTGGTCACTTAGCTGTCATCCAAGTACATCAGTTGAGATATTGAAACTTTGTTGCAAAGTTCCATCGCAAGGTCGTCTTTGTAATTTGCAAAAAAGACATAGTTTGGCCTTACTGTGTCAAGCTGGGTTTGACTGCATTTAGCTCGTCCAAAAGTGAAAGACCGGACATGGCACGCCAAGTACTGACTGCATTTCATGTCCCGGTCTTTGGTAGTCCATGTGGGCTAAAATTCCATGGACTTTGGTAGCCCCAAGCAAAAGTTGGTAGTCTGTGGATGTGGGAATACTGCTAATTTCAAGCCCTGAAGTGCAAGCCAGATGAAATATGAACTCGGTTATGTGATGTCAATATTTCATAAGTAACATTTATCATTTTAATAATTATGAAAAATGTTTCATAATTACGATTTAATATTTTTAATAATTATGAAAAAATATCATACTTTAAACTATCAATTTCCAGTTGGTCTGTGTGGTGATACCAATAACTTGAACAATCAATTTGAAAGAAGTTTCTGGAAAATGGTATTACAACTCAAGAGCAAACACAAATTTCTTGATAATGTCCTACATATGGTGATTCCTGGCCTTGATCTTGTCCATAGTCTGGCTTTGTAGTGATACTTTCCAGAAAATAAATGACAACCTGCTACATCAAACCATAGACTGTGGAGCGAGACCGCTCCAGGGTCTATGATTAAACTGAAGATTAATTCAATTGTACGGTACCACTGAAGAGTTGATCACCATAAATGAGTGGATATAAAGAACCTTGTAGTTACATGTAGATTATCATAATATGCAACAAGACCACTGAAAGTGTGAGGTCAATGAATGAGAGGAATTCTCATACCAGTAATTGCTAATTATCGCTGTAGCTTTTGTTAATCAGTTTGCAGGAATATACACTACAGTATTTAGCCATATTCACTTTAATACGAATCTGCAGTTTCTTTAATATAAATTAAAGAGTCCTCAAACGGGCAACTAGAAGACATCTCCCACATAAGTTTTTGAACAACTCACCACAAACATCATGGACAGAGTTGGACTCAAACTTATAACACTTTTCATGTCTCAACTATTGTGCGAAAACAAAAAATTCCCATGTTGTCCAGTGCAATGGTCAATAGTAATATTGTGTCACGATATATGTGTGAGTGCAAGTATATTTCACAATCAGAGATTATAATGACCCAGTAATTAAACCATTAGGTATGAATTTGTAGCTTAATGGTTTGATACTAATAAATTTTCATGGTGGTAACGACAGGTTAAAGGACATAAGGGGTGCTTATCAGGTAGTTAATAGAAAAGCATGCGGCAAAGTTGAAAGAAAACACATTTCATTGTCTCGAAAGGGGGTTGATTGCATTCTCTTCAGAACACACTCATTCCTTTGCTCCAAAGGCCTCTATTGTAGTGATGTATGGCATGTAAGTTTGACAGAATCTGAATCTGAATCTGAAAAAATACGTTGAAGGACCAGATAACTGGTATGTCATCAACGGGAGGGAGAAAACAGTAATGTATCTGGCAGTGATGGAATCTGATAAACAGAAAATTCTAGCTTAAAGTATGGATTGCATTTTGCAAGGTCCACGCAAATAATATCTAAATAGTATCTAAATACCCTGCATACCATTTTAACATGCTAATTGAGAGTGCTAACAGGTGATAAAGTCCCTCCGGAAGCTGCCAACACCCTTGCATACAAAGACATTCAACAACCACAAAGACACATCCATACATTACGTCCCACCAGTGAGGTTTCACACATTGACAAAATCACCAAATACTAGTAACTGATTGGGTCTCATAATACTGAACAGTTACGTTTATCTAAATTTGTATCATACATCAGCCGGAAGAGAGCCTTAGGATATCTTGCCTTTTCATTTCTCCATCTCATTAGAATATTTGTTTTCAAGTGAATGAACAGCTTATGGTTTTAGTGTCGAAGTCGTCATCCAAACATGTTTATCATAAAGTTTCTCAATTAAGGAATATGTGGGAGGGTCGCAGATATATGCTTTCCTCCCTTTGCCTGTCAACGCATGATGTTTACAGATAATCTAAAACAGGCAAAACAATATTTCTAAGTGAAGTCTGTGGTGGCACTACATTATCGATAGCCAATGTAACCAGAATCCTTTGTTACACAACTTCACATTACAAAACTATATGAATACTGACAAAAACATTACACGTAAACCAACACTCTGAAAACCAGAAACCCTGGTCAGAGCGATCATCTCAAATGACAGCATCAGAAACAAGGCACAGAGACGTAACATTTACCCGAAAGTATTTATTTCAGAGTTAAGTTTTTGCAAAGTACAATGTCTAGTGAATCAGGCGTTAAACAACATACTCACAAAATCCACCTTTTGATTAAAATATTTCTCTTTTGTTGGTTGTGTCATTTTTAGATCATTTTATATCAAATCAAATGTTTTTAAAGTAAAATGTATAAAAATTGTCTGCATTGGTTTTTCACCTTATTGGATGATCACCCACAAACTTTTCTTGCGTAGAAGATGGTTAGGAAATCAAAAATACTCTGGATTCATACAGCTACAATTTGATGAAGATACAGAAAAATAAATAAGATTCACAGCGGAACTGATATTTAGTGATCATTGCTCTCATTTATGAAAATATTGTCAGCATAACCATATAAACAAGAGAACTTCAAGTGTTTCCCAAGGCTATCAAGCACCATACATAACTGTTAAAACATAGAGTTTTGTAAATGGACGTATCTAGTATCTAGGACAATAAAGCAAAACTACAAAATGCCTCTTTTCTCTTCTTTCTTCTTTAATTTTTTTTATCATGAAAAGATCATGACCTTGAGATATGTTTGATTGAGAATTTGAAGTTGCATAATTGTTAATTTGGAAACCAGAGAAATCACCCTGTCAATGGTTCACTCTCTGAACACAAAACTTCTGAAAGTCTGATAAAATAGAAGGTACTTCTACAAGATCATTACATGAGTTGTTATTTTTGACATTCTAGTTTTGAATACAAAATTGTAAACTGTACAAGATTTTGGTCATTTTAATTAAATGTACTTTGTTACTATCTATGTTCATGATAATCTAACTAATGGTTGTACACTTGATGATTTTAGTTATTACTGTCATTCAGATAGGTAGAATTCTTGGTTAAAATACACATTGTACTGCCCTTGAAAATTGCAAACAGCATTCAAAATGATTAACTACGACTTTCACCAAATAAAGAATGGACAAATTTTATGATAATAATAACCATATCAATGAAGACAGAAAGCAAGTCCTGTAAATCTTTCATGCAAACTACACATCACCTTTCTTTTAAACACACATCAGAAACACTGTTACACCTTATGTTTATGTTACCTCTAGTAGAACACTGCACACAAGTGATTGTATTTTTTTTTGCTCTTAAATGTGTAGTGATTACAAGAAACCATATCACTATTACAGTTTGAGTCACACAGAATGCAGCAGTTTACGTCTGGATGTTCTGAATGAATTGTATCTTATGATCTGACAAAGAGCATGGGGACATTTTTTAAATTTTGTATTTGCCCTATTGTGTGTCATTGCGGTCGATGCGTATGATTTAAGACATATACAACATCCTAGGAACATAACTATTTGGAAAACCTATGTGTTCAGTACCCCTACACCACACCACAGGGTCTTCTATGTTGAAAGTTAAATAAAATACAAACCATCCACATATGTGCTTTTATGTACAAGTGAACAATATTATGAAAAGATAAAGGTACAAAGTTTGGTGTGTTATGAGAATCACATTCAATTTCAAAAAAGATCTGCTATGATTGCAATGACAAATGAATGAGGTTTGAAGTAAATTGTGACGTCATCTATATGTCACCAACTGGGAACAAAATCAAAGCACTACAGTACTTAAGTTCTGAAAAATTTTGACTCCTCCCCAACTCTGTATTTGAAACAGTTGTGATACAGGATAGAATGGAGTCCATAAAATGAAGAGTGTACCATCTTATGATATGGAGATTGCATAGGTTCTAAGATGGGTACACTTCAAAGGATCTGTTGAATTGGATCAAAGACAGTAGCCAACATAAACTGCGTAATTTGTCTCATGAAAAGAACTCAACTTATCAGGTGATGGGGATTATTATCAAGATGCAGTCCCGTACTCAAGATCCTTTGCGTTGCAGTGTAATTCCTAGGACTTTTAGAATTCATCTTGGTGAGTTGCAAACAGATTACACAAATAAACTAGAAAGTAATATCAGTTGTGATGATGGCAGTAATTTGAGGAGATGAGTCATGACTACAAGGCAACATCTTTCAAATCTCCTGCGGAAAACATGATTTCAACATATAGCTCTTGCAAGTTTAAGAATTAATAAATCTGCACATTTCATATAAGTACATAACTTTGATCTATTCAATATGTTGCTGAGATTTGGAAAAATTGTGCTATGGAGTTCGTGATACAAAAAAGTTTTCAATTGCACTAGTACAGAGGAAAAGAAAAGGTTTAATTAACATGTCATCAAAAATAGAAGATCACTTTTGTTGATATAAATAGTAATTTACGCAATGATCAAACCATGAATGCTATGGAGTTTCTGAAAATGATTTGCATATATTACATAGAGTTAGTCTACAAGAGGATATGTTTTAATACCTTGTACTGTTGTATGGAAACTGTTAGAAATATTACAAGGACACACATCTCAATGAAATACTACCACTCTTGTAAGTCTTGTGTGACCTTACTTTGCATAGAAAAAATTAATCCACAGGTATGATTGTATCTCTTGGAAACGAAAACAGCAATTTTGCATGTACCGCGTTGAGAGATCGTGAAAAACAGGGATACAGCTTCCTACAGATCTATTGCTGAAGCCAGTTTGTCCTGATTGTAAAACCGTTTTTACAACAGAATTAAACAGGCCTGCTGGATACCACAGCAACAACTTAGAAGACAATAACATTAGACAGTATTTTTAACAAACTAAAACAGAAAAATAAACTGAATATATTCTTCAATGAGAGCTACGGCACCATTTTGCCCTTTGACATTGATGTGTACTAAAACCAACGATGATATTGATGGTGCCAACATTCTTCACAGTGAAGTCAAATCTTGGTATCTTAAATGAATACAAACTCTGTAGCCCTCTTCTTTACATTTTGGTTGGATTTTGATTGCTGAGATAAGAAGAGTTATGAGCAAACTGAACAGAATCTCTGGTGAGTATGACACATGTATGGTTCAAGGTATCTTGTAGTTTACAGCAGTCAGTTCTGCCCTCAGATTTGAGTGGTTTCTTAGATGCGATCTTTACTGTACACTTCAACGTCATCATCAGTGTAGTCCCTTGACATGCGAACTTCGTCAGAATTGCTTTCATAATAGGTGGGTAGCTTGTGGTAGTTGCGGTTGAAACACCATATCTTTTTAGAGCGGCACTGCAGGATTCCAAAAACGATGAAGAAGACAGAAATGATTGCAATCACGAGTAGAACTACCAGTCCGACAACATTTTTGTGACTTCCACCTTGTATATTACTGGCTGTATTGCTGGAACGATTCATTATACATTCACCTAAGAGAAAACACAACAAAATTTAAATTGAATTGTTCATGAAGCAGTTTCGGATTTATCTGTTGCTGTGTAAGACATTCCAACAAAATGTACATTTTCTTTTTTTTTTGATTTTGCTCATTTTGATTTATTGTTTATCTTGAACATTGATCGTAACGAAGTACAAACTTTGCAGTTCTTATATGTAGAATTTCCAAAAACATTGATGAAAATGGTGGACTATCATTTTTTATATTATTGAGAAAGTGTCATTCTCCTGTGTTCCATTTCAACCCAGCATGTTTACTGCTTGTCTTGTTTCACATTAGAAGTTCTCCCAAGCTGTGTGACTACTGTGTCTATCTCAATGAAACATTAACAAATCACTGTGTATTTCATAGTTCTGATTTGGATCAATGCAAATAAATACCAACCTTTTCCTATGGGGGCCCGTTCTAGTCAAAATTGTTTTATTAATTTTAGTATGTTAGAATTAATTTTATGTAGACTGGAATTAATTTACTAGCACCTCGAATTAATTGTATGGTTTCTTTTAATTGATTTTTATATGCTTTAATTAATTTTGTGTAGTCATGCCGAATTAATTTTATGTGTTCCAATTAATTATTTCTGCTTATCTTTGCTGTAATTAATTTTATGTAGTCTAGAATTAATTTTGCTAACATTTCAAATTATTTATATTTTTTTTATGTGCCGGAATTAATTTTATGTAGTCTAGATTTAATATATTAATTCCTTCAATTAATTTTGGATTCAAAATGTTTTCACGTGCTGCAATTAATCTAATGTGTGCTAGAATTAATTTCTACTAGTGTCTTGAATTAATTTTGTGTTCGGTCGAAGTAATTATGTGTGTTCGCTCGAATTAATTATGTGTTTGAGTGAATTAATTATATGTGTTCGCTCGAATTAATTATATGTGTTTGCTCGAATTAATTATATGTGTTTGCTCGAATTATTTTCGGCCGATCCCACAGTCCTTTGCGCACGCTTTCTTAAATCAATATGGCGGCTCCCGACCGGAGTGGTACGGTTATTCAGGCGTTCGAACTGTGATCTGTGAAAATGGAAATCAATAAACTGATCACAAAAACTTTTGTAGTGTCTCCTGTCTGAGGGATCGTGTATGTGATTGCCCCTAGAGCGAAGCCCGACCAATTTTGTGTTTACGTCAGATGCGAACGTTCACCCTTTCTAATTCTATCGGCTTTGCCAATCATCGTGTACTGTAGAGTGTAGTGTAGTGCAGTGTACCGTAAGCGTACGCAGCATTCGAAAATGAAATCTGCCGAACAGATATCTACGAATATGAAAACCAATAAAGAACTTAACAATACTGTCAAATGTCCCTAATTACAAATATAGCATTCGGCAGTTTCACCTCTATCTGTATACAGATAGACACAGGCGCTTAAACTGTTGCTACGCGAAGCCGGCCTGTATACCGGAGGAGAAAACAGGCCGGCTTCGCTTAGCGACAATTTAATTAAGCGCCTGTGTCTATCTGTAGGCCTATATGTATATACAGATACAGGTGAAACTGCCGAATGCTATATTTGTAATTAGGGACATTTGACAGTAATCAAGCTTGGAGACATTTCCTGGTGGTCATTGTTAAGTTCTTTATTGGTTTTCATATTCGTAGATATCTGTTCGGCAGATTTCTTTTCGAATGCTGCGTACGCTTACGGTACACACTGCACTACACTACAGTACACGATGATTGGCAAAGCCCGATAGAAAGGGTGGACGTTCGCGTCTGACGTAAACACAAAATTTGTCGGGCTTCGCTCTAGGGGCAATCACATACACGATGCCTCAGACAGGAGACACTACAAAAGTTTTTGTGATCAGTTTATTGATTTCCATTTTCACAGATCACGGTTCGAACGCCTGAATAACTGTACCACTTCGGTCGGGAGCCGCCATATTGATTTAAGAAAGCGTGCGCAAAGGACTGTGGGATCGGCCGAAAATAATTCGAGCAAACACATATAATTAATTCGAGCGAACACATATAATTAATTCGCTCAAACACATAATTAATTCAAGACACTAGTAGAAATTAATTCTAGCACACATTAAATTAATTGCAACACGTGAAAACAATTTGAACCCAAAATCAATTGAAGGAATTAATATATTAAATCTAGACTACATAAAATTAATTCCGGCACATAAAAAAAAATATATATATTGAAATGTTAGCAAAATTAATTCTAGACTACATAAAATTAATTACAGCAAAGATAAGCAGTAATAATTAATTGGAACACATAAAATTAATTCGGCATGACTACACAAATTAATTAAAGCATATAAAAGTTAATTAAAAGAAACCATACAATTAATTCGAGGTGCTAGTAAATTAATTCCAGTCTACATAAAATTAATTCTAACATACTAAAATTAATAAAACATAATTTTGACAAGAACGGGCCCCCATATTTTCCAAAGGGAATCTAATCAGAATCACAATGCTAAGAAATGGGTCAGTTTTGCTTGAATTGTCAATCAGATCAAAGTCACACTCTACTCTTATCCACGCCACCTTAAGGGGTAATTTTGGGCATTTTTTACGTCAGGAAAAAATAAAGTCGTTTCTTAGAATCAACTATGTGCTAAAGTAATGTTGATGCATGACGTAATTAGGACTTTCAAATATCAATGGGGTGAGCAGCAGTTTACTGGTGCAACATTCAGCTCATAGAAATGCATTTCTAGCAGATATCGCAACTTATTGTTTTCTGGGATTGGCATTGAGATGTGTTTTGTTGTGTTGACCACTATGTGAGACAGGTTCAAGATGCTATACAATATATTGGACCTGTTGAAAAATTACAAAGGTGATATCTACAATGGCCACTTTTTCCCCTTACAGAGGCAACAGTGTGTGCTTAGGCTCAAATACAGCCAATAAATTGTTCAAAACTTTCACCTGTATCTGGATGGCAATTACAGCACTCTTCATCCTTATTCTCAACATTGTTTTGATCACAGCATAGCATGCAGCGATGGCTCTTCTTTTGATAAACCCTGGGTTGATCACACTCATAACAATTTTTTGGTCCAGGTCCAATACACTCTTTGCATGTTGAATGGCAAGGTTGACAATCCTGAAATCAATATAAAAATTGAAAATCGTAAATTCTTGTCATCAGTGGTCTTCTGAAAGACTATTACATGCCTACCTATCAAAAACATCAAAATCCATGAAAAATAATTTTTGTGATGTACATCTTAACAAACACCAAGTATCTCTCTTTTTGTCTTCAAGTTGACTTACAAGACTCTATTAGTTTTTTAGTTTTTTTTGTTTTTGTTTTTCTAAAGATGCCAACTTCAACAAATTGAACTTGGGCCTTGAGACTACCAAGATGTGAAGAACAAGACTTAGTGGGTGCCCATCAGAATTGAAGTAGACGCAGTGCCAAAGATATATTTACCACAGTGATTTCATTGTCTGTGCCTGTGCTGTTGTCATCACCACTGTAATAGTTTCCAGACAGACATCTTGGATAACACACTCCACTTTGCAGCATGTCATTACGATTACACTTGGTGCAGTCTTGAGCACCTTGTCCTAAAAGTCAATAGAAGAAAACTCTAATTAAATACAATAGTCTTGGCTCATCATCTTGGCTCATCATGAAGGAAGATTTATAACTGTCATAAATTGTTACCTGTTATAAATTTTGTGTCTTACTTTTGAGTGTAAATGTAATCAATTTTGATTCTGTTGGTTCAAACTTTGGTAGAATTTAGACAACACCTTGAAAAGAATAAGTAGGCAGGAATTTGACAATTCTCTGTGTCTGATATTTGGCAGACATTCAATTCAACTCTAATGAAATTACAAAGAGGAAATTTTCTGTGCCTAAAAATTTTGCTACAGCTGCTATTCACATCTTTATTCAGAATGCGTATATGGAGGGATATGCAGTTCTCAAAATCCTAAAATTTCAGATGTTCAGGCCCACATCTGATGTCTTTGAAGCACTTTTCAAAATTTCTCTGCTTTTCCCTGACATCAAACAGTCTTTGCGAATTAGCCTGGAATCATGGTCAAAATACCTAAACCTTCCAGAATGTCCTTTTATCATGGCTACCTAGATACATACCTTCACACTTTTCACAAGAAGGATGACAATGAAGACATTCCACTTTATCTTCATCGTAATAGTATTTTACTCCACATGCATCTCCACATTTACCATCCTGTAGAAATTTTCCCTCGGGACAGCTCTCACATTTATTGATCTCTGGTCCCGTGCATTTTTCACAGGTGATATGGCAAGCTCTGCATTCACCATTGTTGACATAAAAGCTGTCAAAAAGTGGCATATTGAGTAATTCATCTTGACATAGCAGGTGAATAATTCAGACAAATGTTGTTGTTGATGTTGTTTGTTTTGCAAAGGGCATTCAACATTAAACTTTTCTAGGGTTTGCAAACATTATATCTGAGTTCATCTTCATCTTCATCATCAAAACAGACACATACATGTTAGTTGGCAACATAGATGTTACAAACCTACTTTCAAAACCAAAGGAAAAACACTGCAAGTCTGATCATGAACTTCAATATGTTGGCTTCTAAATCCAAATGATAAACTTACCCAGATCCACAGTCAGCCACACATTCATGGTCCCGCATAATCAGGTGATCTTCACACTCAATACACTCATCAGCCATTGGTCCATGGCATGTCTTACAGTTGAAATGACAACGTCTGCACTCTAGTACTTCCTCACCATCAACATCTTCCACATGGTCACCATAGAAACCGGCCATGCATTCAACTTTGCAGGTATAGTCTGGTGTTAATGAAAATGAAAAACTTTAAAATCAGAACCAATACTTGAATCAAAACCAATCTTGCAGTGTTTACAAATCTCTATATTGTTCAAATCTTAGAATGTTACTAAAAAGAGATTTGCCATAAAATTGTGACAATGCATTCTACGACTGCATTATGAGTGTGCCATATAAGCTATACGAATGCACCACTCACTGAGTCACAAAATTTCTCTTTGAGATCATCAGATTTTGCATATCACATAAACTTGGACAGGGCTGACCCTGAGACATCTTACAGCAAAAAACAGGATGGATGAACAGCCTCATATACATTACCTTTACTTTTTGTACGTCCCACACAAGTTCTGTAGATAACATTGTAGATAAAAATAACTGACTCATTTGAGTGTTTGGATAGGAGGTGCCGAAATACTTATCATGTTGATGATATCTAAACAGCTTGCTGTCGGTCTATGTCAACACTCTAGGTAGACGAAACATGATACAATGAATGCAGACAGATGCTGATTAGGATTTTTTGCGAGACACATGGATAAACAGCGAGACTCTGAGAGGAATGAATGAAGCAGCGATTACCTCATGTCAGACAGAAATGTCTTTTGAATACTGGTTTTTATTCTGCCATATGCAAGTTTTAATAAAACGACTTTTAATGAAGGGCATGCATTTTCTAAGAAGTAAAACTTGACAGACGTCTAAGTGACACTCCACTCCACTGTTTATTCTTGTGTGTCTATAAAAACAGATTGGCATCAGTACGTCTTATGGTTAGCCAGAGTGCTGTCCTAATTAACTTCGGTCTCTACTATCAACACGACAAGTAATTTAGCACTCCCTTGTGTGGTCTGTCCAGACACTTAAATGAGTCGGTTCTTTTTATCTACAATGTTATCTACAAAAACTTGTATGTTACGTACAATAAAGTAAACGTAATGTATATGAGACTGTTCATCCATCCTGTTTTTTGCTGTATATGTAAATTCCTTAATATTGACCAACAGAGTTCAGAAGTATCTTCACAAAGACAGCATGCTGTACACTGTAAGGACATGGCATTCCAAAAGGGAATGGAACTTTCACGTCGCGTACCACACTCTCTCACTAAACCAAACACAAATTGGACAGAATAACTCACCTTGGAGGAATTGGGGTTTGACACAGCTGAGACAATCCTCACTTGTAGGGCCATCACAGGTAGCACAACTTGGGTCACATTCTTCACAGCTACTGAAATCCTCATATTTTCCTTTTGGACATTGTGAGCGGCATATACCTAGGTCTTCATCAATATGGTATGGTAGACGGCACGACAGACAGTCACTGGCTGCTGGACCATCACAGGTGGCGCAGGACGCATGGCAAGCTGTTTCATGGAAAAAGTGATGCAAAATTATAAGAAAGCCATGGAAGTCTCAATTTTACCTCACTCAAAAAAAAAGTTTTCATCTGCATGCGTCTTTAAGACGTGTTTTTGGTTTCATACGCTACATACTTCCTGGTATTTAGGGCCTGGACAGAATTAGATTGGGGGGGGGGGGGGGGGGGCTGGTGCTTCTCAAAACCTGGATGCAAGAAAATGCGACCCTTCCCTTCAATTATACACAAGTATCCCTCCCCTTTACAAAATAATTTGCATTTCAATTGGAATGTTTGCAAATGATGTCATTGTCCTCTTATCAATATGTACAAACAAATATTCGTCCAAAAGTTTAGACAACATTTTTGGAAATAACCCAAGATAATGATATATGTCTACCAAATTTTTCAGTAATAGCTAAACATTCAAGTAAATGTTAGCTTTCTGGCCAGTAGTGGCAATGATAATGATCATCTTGTATTTGAAATGAAGCACCCCATTAAATAAACCCAGGGCTCCCCCTAAGTCACCAAAATGATTAGCCAACTGATTAGCCAAATCAAAAATCTTGTAGCCACTTTGAGCAACTTTTAGCCAGTTTATGATCTCAATTAAGCGTGGCAATTACAGCTTTCTCCGCATTCAGGGGTTCCTAATTTTACAAATCCAGATTTTTTTATGATGTTCCTGATAGTTTTTACATTAAAGAAACATTTGTTCAGTTTGTATTGAATAATCTGTGTTTTTATGACATTTCCAGGATAGAAATACTTTTTCATTTCAGATGGTAAACTTTTACCACCAGAAATAAAATAGAGTATCAATTGAATTCTAACAAGTCATCGTTGATGACACAGTCCCCACTTGTTAATGGGTACTTTGATTACATGTCCTCAGAGAGGATAGAGTCCTCTTCATTAATTAGGTCTGTGATAAAATACTTTGATACAGATGGCACTCAATGGCCAAGAATGAGTTCTATGGTGATGAAAACATAAAACCAAAGTAGGCCACCATCCTAAAGTTCATAAAATGAGTCTACTAGGAATTAATCAACAGGATGTTGCAAAACATTTTTGCATACAATCCTAACACTTAACAGATTATCACTTGTACCATATTTCACAAAGTTTGATGCAGTATTTACAACACTATGAGATCAACATCTGTATCAAGTTTCATCACATTTGACGTTGTATTAATTTGTGGCTATATCACCCTAATTAGGAAAGTTCATTACTTATGCAATTACAAATTAATTAAAATGACACTGATAAATGTCTTTTTCAATGTTAAGCAATGTGAGCTTAACATCTGTACAAAGTTTATGAATTTGATGCAGTATTTCTTGACATATCAGCCTATTACGAAACTTCAATAATTGACATGTTACTGCTACATGACGTGAAACAAATTGAGGAGCATATGTATGAAATAGGTCAATGTCCTTGTACCAACTTTGAATGATACTGGTGGCAATATGTCTGAGTTATGGCTCTGTACATAAGAAAATTGTAACAAATTCACCGCCATGCAGCGATATTTGATCTTACTGTTTAAAAAATCAACAAGTATCAGGGTTTTACATCACTTTTTACTTTTGAGAGTCCCTGGGACCCCTGGTGTTAGAAAATGGGAGTCCTACATCAAAATATGGGGGTCCCAATTTATTTCAAAAGAATATTTTATTGTTTATCCATGCCATGGTCTTCACTGTGTTCAATTAGTGTTATAACACACGGCAAATGGTTGCGCATTTCTTAAAATTATTCTTACATGAAAATTCTAGTTCATACTGAGGTCCCTCATTGATCAATTCAAAGAACACTATTCATAATTGAAATGATCTCATAACTTTAATGACAAGTTCACAAAGTTGTGAAATTTGAACAAGTATTCAAATTTGTCAAATTGACGAGAAGGTAAGTAATTCTGTGTGGGTTTAAAATTACATCAAAACATTCCAGAATATTCATCTCATCATCTGGAAATCTGCAATCTAAATTCTGCAGTAGTTTGTTGATATAATTTTCTCGTACACTACAGAAGCTCTGTCTGAGTGGCTGATTGTAAGTGATTTTAATGTTTTTGTATGTGTTTTTCTGATCATTGCCAGGAACATCACCCAAATCATTAAAGACTTCTCTGACAGTGTGTGAATCATTAGTCATTGTATTCGATGTGTCCCTAGTAGACTGAACACTTTTTTTGATATGGGATAGGTTGACAGAATCTTTCTGAAATGTAAGGCTCAAAATTCCAATCACAGTAAGGACATCAATCAATAAGGCAGTGAATAGCAGAAACAATGAATTGGAGACAAATTTCAACAGCCCATCAGCCTTTCCCCCTTTTTTGTCACTTGCAAGTGCCAAGGCAATGGCTCAAAACTGATGAAAATCATCTTGACAGTTGATTCAACCGACAACCAGCGAACAGATGTAGGCTCAGTAATTTGTTTTGCCTTCCCATTCAACAGAGTTTGAATTTCTCTAAGTTTGTCATATCTCACACTAGAGTCATTAAAGTATTTATACAATGAATGGATTATATTATGATATTCTTTGCAATATTCAATATCTCTACCTGCTTGAGAAGCAGCAAGATTCAATCGATGTGCAACACAATGCACTCGAACAAGGTTGGGATTTCTGGCTTTTAATTTGCACCCAACCCGTTCAAACGAACCGGTCATTACGGCACCCCGTCTGTTCCCAGTCCATATATTTTGTCTACGGCCGCGTCACAGATTTCTTTCCTAGTCAAAAATTCAATCAAGGCGTTTTCGATCCCTGCAGCAGTGGCAATTTGCTGGTTACCGAGGAAAGAAACATTCGCCTCGCCATTCTGAATATATCGAACATATATGGCAAGTTTCTTATGAACGGTTATGTCACAAGTCTCATCCAACATTATACCGATGAAATCACTTGCATGTATGCTATCAATCAGGGACTTCTCGATCACACGTTGAATACACTCTTCAAACTCCATAACTATCTGCGGACGTTTGTAATATTCAATGTCTAAGCCGTTCAGATTCTGTAGATGCATGATGTCAGTGAATACATCGCATGGAAGGTCACGTTTAGCGATCAGATAAACAGTACGTAATTGTGCAGCGTACGCCTCGAGTTCGTTACTCATACCCTGCACCTGCCGGTCCTCTGCAGATTTGCGAGCAGTAGTAAATTGTGACCTCAAGCTTAGGATTTTAACACTTGTGAGATGACTTTTCGAGTCCTGATGACGAGTGAGAGTTGAATGTTGAAAATTAGAACAACCTTCCGTGAACGGGCATGTAACATTCGATTTCAAACATACATCGCATTCCATGACGTTTCGCTCTTCAGAATATCGAAGCCATTTAAATCTATCGAGCCAACTTCTGTTGAATGTTCGTAATTTTGCCGACTTGGCCGGGGGATCTGATGTATCAGTATCGCATGGCGTAGCTGCTGTTTCGGCCTCGACCAAACCTACATCGTGCTGGTTGCTGCAGCCGTCGAAAAACTTTCACAGATCGGTTTGTTTTGGGTATTTGACACGACCCGCCATGATGCATATAAACATGTATTGATCGCCGCAAACAAGAAATCGACCAATTAAGAATCAGTTTACATTTTGAAAGTCACTTTTTACGGTAGTAAAATTTGTTTCCGCGGGTACCATTGGTCATCAAACAGTGGAGGCCAATGTACGGAGCATTCTATTAAAGTATGGGGTCGGTAAGGTTTACTGGGATGTGTTTTACGTGTTCAGCAGCTTTGCGAGATATACACCAGCAACAGATATTTCTGCGTCCGAAGGGACGCGTAGTTTAGTTTTTGAGGGGTCCTGGGTCCGGTTTTATGCGTAAAGGACGCAGAAATGCGCGTCATGTAAAACCCTGAAGTATATGTACGACATAAGTCAATATACATGTACCAACTTGAATAAGATCAGTTGAGACTTGCCAGAGTTATGGCTCTCGACATGAAACAACCATAACAAAATTGCTACCATGTGGCCATATTGGACCATCTCGTGAAACCAATCGACATACATATGTATAAATAAGTCAATGTCCTTGTACCAACTTTGAATAAATTTGCTTGATACATGTCTGAGTTATGGTTCCGGACATGAAAAAATCGGAAAAAATGCCCACACGGCGGCCATATTGGATTGTATCACAAAACAAATCAATGTGCATATGTATGATATAGGTCGATGTCCCTGTACAAAGTTTAAAAAAATTGGTGAATAAAATCAGTTGAGACGTGCCCAAGTTTTGGCTAAGGACACGAAAAAATTGTAACCAATATGGCTGCCATGCAGCCATATTGGATCATATCATGAAACAAATTGACGTACATATGTATGACATAAGTCAATGTCCTTGTACCAACTTTGAATAAAATCGGTTGAGATATGCCTGACTTATGGCTCTGTACATGAAAAAATCGTTAGAAAATGGCTGCCTGGTGGCCATATTGGATTGTATCACAAAACAAATTGACGTGCATATCTATGACATTGTTAATGTCCTTGTACCAACTTTGAATAAAATTGGTTGAGATATGCCTGACTTATGGCTCTGTACATGAAAAAATGTTACAAAATGGCCGCCTGGCGACCATATTGGATCGTATCACAAAACAAATTGACGTGCATATCTATGACCCTTGTACCAACTTTGAATAAAATCGGTTGAGATATGCCTGACTTATGGCTCTGTACATGAAAAAATCGTTAGAAAATGGCCGCCTGGCGGCCATATTGGATTGTATCACAAAACAAATTGACTTACATATCTATGACATTGGTCAATGTCCTTGTACTAACTTTGAATAAAATCGGTTGAAACGTGTCTGAGTTATGGCTCTGTACATGAAAAAATCGTTACAAAATGGCCGCCTGGCGGCCATATTGGATTGTATCACAAAACAAATTGACGTGCATATCTATGACATTAGTCAATGTCCTTGTACCAACTTTGAATAAAATCGGTTGAAACATGTCTGAGTTATGGCTCTGTACATGAAAAAATCGTAATAAAATGGCTGCCTGGCGGCCATATTGGATCGTATCACAAAACAAATTGACGTGCATCTGTATGACATATGAAGTAATTCTTGTACCAAGTTTGAATGAAATCGCTCCTTGCATCTCTGAGATATCTGCGTGAACGGACGGACGCACGCACGCACGGACGCACACACGCACGGACACGACCAAACCTATAAGTCCCCTGGACGGTGTCCTTGGGACTAAAAATCTGGTAAAAAAGTGAAGTGTATATTACAACAGGAACAGAACATTTGTTCACAGTATGATAGCTTGTCATAAGCTACAAGCCTCTCATGCGGCAAATTTATGCAGTCTTCCATAACCAAAATGTTTTAGCCACGAGAATAAAAAAAATGGTGCAGGAGAAAGCATTTAGTAGCACACTGGCAGTGTAGATACAATTGGCCCCGGTGTTACTTGTATGTCACAGTTGTGACAAGCAGGCTGAATAGCATTTTGAGTATCACTATTTTTCTTGAGACCAAAGGTTTTGGCCAAACACAACTCTTGTAAAACAAGACACAATGATATATGTTCATTTAAATTACTCGCTGTTTGAGAGAATTCATTGTTTTAATGATAATGATAACATTTTAACACAGATATATTTTCACTTGATATTTTGATATCATAAAGAAATGTCTGGTAATGTTTACTTCTACATCATTAAACTGGTTGAATCTGCAAAAATATAAAAATAATTCAGAATCACATAATTTCTTGTATAAGTTAAAGCAGTTTGAAATAGACAGAATTAACAATTTTAATGAATTGTTGCTTTAATGTTTACATGCAAAATTGCAAATCACAAATGTGATGACTTGACAATGGATATGCTTACTGCAATTACTGTTTACAATATTCCTTTGCAATGACTCTTAATAAATTTAATTTAAAACTGACAGTCAAGCTGAATGCCATTTAAATTGGAAGACACCAAAAATACCTTTTACCTATTGACCCACCCTAGGTGGCTCTTTTGAACCATAATTGTACACTTAAGGGGTCTTCACGCATGACATCACATGATGAGATGACCTAGACTTGACCTTTCTGAAAACCTCAGTTTTTCTCCTCTTCCTTGTATTATTGCTCCGTTTGTGAAATTTCCCTTTTCAATTACGGTTTTTACTATCAAACTGAGTAGTTGTAGGCCAAATTTTGATTCTAGCAAAGTAGGTAAAACTTCTAGATAGACTGAAGGACGAACGGGACTCACGGAGGCAAAACAAAGCCTCTATGTACCGCAGACGGAACAGCAACAATGTCTGCTCCACGTACCAGGGAACTTGTAACTTTGTAGAAAGGAGAGTAAACTGTTTCAACATCTTACAACTTTTTTATTGTTAGCTGTAGTTTTTTATTGAGGTGGCACCTGGGCAGGAAAAATTCATTAGCCACTATGTTCGCCAAACTGGAATTTTTGTAGCCATTTTTAACTTTCTTTCGCATTTGGCTAATTGGCGATCGGGTAGCGGGAGCCCTGAAACCTATGGATTGAGTAACTTGTGTATGAAGCTAATCATATGAAATTTGTACTTCAATGCCTGCATGACAAATAGGGATACACTTCAGCATCTATGACTGTACTAGTGTGCAGAAATCAATGGGAAAACATTATCAGTCTGCTCTGAGTGAAAGTGAAAATTGATTTGATACAATGCTAACACATCCTATAAACACAGACTGAAAGATATTCATCTCACCTTCACATCTTCCAGACCGGGTGTCTTCATACTCTGCATAAAAACACTTGGTAACACATTTACCACCTTGCAATTTGTAACCCATCTCACAGCTGGTGCAGTCATTCTCTGTGGGTCCGATACATGAAGCACAGTAATTTGGACAGTTAGCACACTTCCATTCACCTTCTTCCCAGAAAGGAAACTGATCTTCTCTGCACAGATCAGCAGATGAGTAACATATTCCATTACGAAGAGTGAAGTCCCGGACACAAGCTGAAGAATGGACAAGATAGTTAGAAACACAATTTTCACCAAAATTGTACATTATTTTGTATATAAAGGAATATTTTCCAATCTTCTGTTTCTTCTAATCTCTTCAAATTTGAAAATTGCTATAGTGATGATTTTCATAATCAATTTTATCAAATTACTTCACTGTTTATTCCCTTTGAAAACACTTCTCATATATATATAATATATATAATATATATATATATATATACACACACACACACACACACATATATATATAATATATATATATATATATATATATATATATATATATATATATATATATATATATATATATATATATATATATATATATATATTTATATAAAGTTGCCAGCCTGTACAACAGGATGTTGTCTCAAGGAGGACAAGAACCTAAAATTATCAGACAGTTTCATAAAGCTATAAAGCTATGTCAAGACATCCTCAACTTTTTGAAAAATTCAATGTAACACCGAAAGACATCATATATAACATCAGACTCAGAATAACTTAAGGTGTGGTGGTACCTGATCAGTACTGCTTGGGGAGCCAAGGTAGTTGACTGTATTGTTTTCAAATCCCCAAAACAGTCGCCTTGGTAAACAATTGATGAACATCTAGGAGATTTTGATGATGTTATTTCTTTGCTGTATATTAATTGTTATAAACTAATCCTGCTGATGTCATATCTTCATCATTCATATGACACAATCATAGCGAACCCATAATGATCTATTGCTTGCACTTGCATGACGTTACTTTACATCATTGCTGTATTTATTTCCATCCAAGTGAATTTAAACTGTTTAACTACTTTTGACTATATATATATATATTATATATATATATATATATATATATATATATATACACACACACACACACACACACACACACACACATACACACACACTGGTATATATATATATATATATATATATATATATATATATATATATATTTATATAGTCAAAAGTAGTTAAACAGTTTAAATTCATATATTATATATATTATATATAGTGAAACTTGTCTAAACCGAACCCCGATCTAAACTTGAAACCTGTCTAAACTGAACCCTTTTCCAAGTCCCATTCCAATAGAACTCTATGTTAAAAGGACCAGAGTCTATAAACTGAACACCTCTCCAAACCTGAAGCGGTTTAGACAGGTTTTAGCATATATATATATATATATATATATATATATATATATATATGCGTGTGTGTGTGTGTGTGTTTGGTCTGTCTCTGTCTGTGTCTTGTGTCTGTATTGCATGACATTTTGTTCAGAAATGGACTATAGCTGAGATTGGAGACAATTTGTATGTTTCTTTATTGATTTCTTTGGCACTTTGAGAATGATGAGATTGAAACCAAACCATTGATAGTCTCCAGTTGAAGAACAATGCATCTCAATGTCTACGGCTTTCATACAATCCATCACAGTCTGATTAAAATCAGACACAGGGATTGGCAACAGTCATTTATTTGTTGCATATGAAAATGTGAAAAGTAACCAATGCATACAAAGTATGATATATACTGAATACATCTATACATCTCTACATCTGATATCAGCATAATCATATTGTGTTTCCATAAAAACCTGAAAGGTTTATTTTTGCACTGTTTTATAAGAGCAAAGAAATGAAATAATTACAGTACTGCAGAAATTATCATATTTGCAATTCAGATGTCAGGGATATTTCAAAATTCAGTTGAAATCGCTGAACCTTTACTTGAAACTACATCAATAGTTAGTGACTTACATGTAAGGCTTCTCTGAGACTGATAGCCACTCAGATAAAATACTTTTTCAAAGCATGCCATACAAAATCATAGATCAATTATCCACTCACATGCACATCAGAATAAATTTACTACATTATCTACATATCTTAACAAACACCTGGGAGCATAAACCACAATTGATACACAGTGAATGTCAGCCATGCTGTGTAGAGTGTATTCTTGGTTGCTGCCAGTCTCAGCCAAGTTGGAAGTCACCAGTATTTGTAAAGTGGTAATTTCAAGAACAGTTTTGTCATGTAAATTTCATGATATCCCATGCATATACATTACAATGATTTCTTCCATAAATAGCTATATCCTACTAGTGAGTGTACATCCCCTCTCATGTATAAACACCTCCACTATTTGACAAGATTTTTGAAATTGCTGTACAGAATACTCAATCAAATCTTGTATGTGTATTTTCTAGTATTTAACAGTTTCTTTGGATGTAAATAGAGTTTTGTAAGTTATTCCAAGTGTGAGAAGGTGTTCAATAATCTATGTAAGTAAGACTGATCTTTGGGTGTCCCATGACTATTTCCACCATTGAACTTTATCAACAATAAAGAGCTTATGTCACGAATTACAAAGCTATCTGTCAAAAGTAACAGAGATCATACAAGTTTTTACACATTACACACTCCCCCCACCTCTACAATGAGAAGGTAAAATGCTTACCTGTACACATGCCAGTATCTTCATCACAGTCCATACAAAACATTGGACATATCAATGTGGCTGCAACACAGCTGTTGCTGTCCTCATCTTCTCTGAAGCCACTACAGATAAAACCAATAAATTCTCCAAGTTTTTATTCCAATGTAATTTTTCAATAACAAGTTACAGCCTTACCCTACTGCCCTTTCATCAAATACTTGGACAGAGACCAAAAACTGAAACAATCTGGTAAAGAGAATAGAGCACAGAAGTATCATATACCGGTACCTATATCTAAATTGTTATTTCAATGTATGGTGCTTTAAATAAAATTCTTTCTTTGCCATCCGCGTGCTGTTAGGTTTTCAGAGAAAATTAAGAAAACAAACACAATGTTAACACTATTACAAATAAAAATATTGTTTTTCCACAAGAACCCAAATAAAAATTGAGCTTATGTTTATACACTTGTGTTTTCTGTCAGTGTTTGTTTTTTTCCCTGGCTGGCTGGTAGGTTTTCAAAAAATTCAAAGATGGCCAACAAATAATTTTCTTTAAATGGCCTAATACAGCTTTCTTCATGGGTTAAAAGAAGTGTAAATAAAGCGTAAATGTATATAAAGAAAAGTTTATGGAGGTAGGTTGCTTAAACTATGATTGCTATCATCTTTACTTAAAGCAGACAGGAAGTAGTACTTACGTTGGACACGCATCAACACATCTGCTAGTACTCTCGTCTTGAAAAAGATAGGTGAATCTCCTACAGCTTACACATTTATCTTTATTATCGATGCAGTCCCCACAATCCAATGAACATGGCTGACACTCGGAATTTACATCAGCGAAAAACCCTTCTGGACAATGCTCAACACAACGTATTCCTTCATATAGGAACAGATCTGAGTAATATTGAAACACAAAATAATGTATCATTGTAAATGACAGACTCCAACACAACCTACAAAATATTACTGATCCTTCAGTCATATATAGACGTCAATTATATGACATTGGTCTCGGTTTCATGGCTCATCCCTAACAACAAATGGCCTGTACTCTGTCAGGTTTCTGAACTGAGTTTGAGAGAATTTCAAAATCTCCTGTGTATCTGGGCATTTACTCATTTCAGTTATGTATTTATTTCACCATTTTCCCAATTTACAAGTAAAAGACATAGTTGATTCAGAGAGAAAGTTGATATGATGTATATGGATACCATTGCCATACATGTAGCCCCTTGAAATTTTGGGAGTTTGACGTAACTTTTTTCAGGAAAAGTAACTGCTATAGAGACTTTAAATTTAAACTCTGTTATTTTCACAACTGTCAGAGAATAAGGTACAATTACTGGTAGAAAAGTACAAATGCTTGACTTTGATCAAGCAAGACTAAAAATCTTTTGGATCATGGTGACACACAACAATAATGCCTTGGAATTTAAACCTGAGCTGTAGTACATCACTCACAAGACAGCTCGGCTGCAGTGATAAAAAGCCAAAATACTAGGCATACAAATGTATACATGGTGGTGCCTTGTATAAATGTGGTTTTTTTATGACTTACCTTGAGCACATGTCAGGCAGTCTGACTCAGAACTCCCCAGACACTTTTGACAGGTAGAATGGCATGACTGACATGTACCGCTGGAATAGTCATCAAAATAGCCATCTTCACAGTGATCCGTGCATAATCCTTCCCAAGTCAGGAAATATGTAAACCTACAGCTGAGGCAGTCAGTTTGACCTCCACCTGAACATGTATCGCAACTGTCATGGCAAAACTCACACTCGCCATTTTCTGTAAATAATGATTCTACAGTTAGCTACATTCAAATTGTAAGTTTTGGGATTAAGTGAACTATCTCTCTGTAAGGGTTGTGTATCCCATAATGCATGTTGTGACAGTGGTCTACAAATACCCTCATGGGAGGAAAACTTTCTGATGTAAACCATTCATTGATATGCATTACCAGCAGAGATTTGTTGAATATCTACATTTTTGATGTTTTTCATAAACAAGAAATAATATCCTTAACTTCACACAATTTAGACATTCACAAAGGAGAAAGTAAGGGAAAGCAATAGCCATATGGTGTTAACCTTTGAACCTGCAGGTAAAGTATGTCTGGATTTTGACATAACTTGTTAACAGACTAAGGCTGCCATCAATTTGAAAGAAGTTGTCAACACACTTACTTTCAGTATTGTTAGTTTCAGTATCTGTCTGAACTTTTTTGATCTTAGGAGGTCAAAATTGACAGGTTGTTTTCTGGGAGTCTAAATCCTTTGCAGTCTGTTGGGGACAAATCTCTGCAATATGTTATGGGTTACCTGAGGGCCAGAATTACTTGAAACCATGATGCACTGCTAGTAGACTGACTCCAATATTAACAAATTTCTGACTTACCACCTTGATATTGGCCGTCACTACAAGGTGACATACACCTCCCATGGTATTCTTCAAAACCATTATCACAGGTCAAGCAGTCATAATCTGAAGGTCCACTACACGTCTTGCATGATCTGTGACACTTTATGCACAGTCTGTTCTCTTCGTCTGCATACTGACCGTCATTACAACTAATGACACAGTTATTTTCTGACAATGTTTGAAAATAACAAAAAATACCGCAATTATACGGTGTCGCTCAAATTTGATCAGAATTGGTGTATACCAGTATGGGTTACCAATGATCAACAATAAATGCTGTTTCTATCTGTTCAGTGGAGGAAAATTCTATGTTGATGTTATGACAATGATTTCTGCACAGTACAAACAGAAAATCAACAAGAAATATTTAAACCAGAAAAACAAGAATGACAAAAGTAATTAAGGTCTGAAACTTTAGGTACTGGAGGTCAACTTTAGCAACATGCATAGCAGAAACAAGCCCCTCTTAGTTTGAATATAGACGGTCTTCCCCCTGTAGTGCCTATGGTTTCAGCAGGTCTGTTAATATGTAACAGTTCATAAACAATGACAGGAAATGACTCAAGATCAGTGGAGTTGGCCTGTTTCTTACTGGCATGCCATCACTCCTGCACATTTGCAGGATTTCACTTTTTCTTGCCTCATTTGACCATTTTTGACAGCTCTTTTTGGTATTTATATACAAAACCAAATATGAGCTAAAAATGATAGTCAATGTGAGGCAATGCTTTGTTACTGCACCACTAAGAAGCCTGCTGTTTCATCAACCAAAGGATGGCAGGTTGCTTAGCAAAATCTCGACTCACTGAAATCATAGTGTAATGAGTACTGTTTAAGAGTGACTGAGTAGACTGTATGGTGTAAACAATTTGATGTTAGCAGGCTGGACAGTGCGTATCACATAGCTTGGCAAGTGACTGGCTGAACTGTCTGCTGTAAACAGTTTGATGGTAGTGGTTCTGTACTTACCATCAAGATATCGATTTTCAACACAGCTTAAACAACGGCTGTGTCCAGCACCAAAGCAAGATGCACAGGTTTGTTGGCATTCTTCGCATGTATTTGTTCTATCTGAAGTGTATGTTCCTATGGGGCACTCTGACTCACATGTACCGTCAGGCGTCAGGTAGTAATTCTCCTCACAGGACAGGCAGTTGTCATGGTATCTTTCGTCGCATAAGCTGCAGGTCGGATGACAAGGATGGCACTCATTGTGATCAAAGTCATGGAATGTACCTGGTGGACAACTGCCACTGTTCAGACATTTGTGGTCCCAAAGGAAATATCCGTCATAACACGAGGTACATTCCTCTTTATATCCTGGAAAGTAAATAATTAAAGGAAGTATGTAATTTGATGATCACTACTATGCATTATGACTGAATTATCTTACCAACAAATATTGGCACAACCATAGTGTTCTATCTAGCAGACATGGACCTCTTGAACCCTTTTACCACCATGGTTTGGCCCAACCAGTTGTTATCAGTAATGTAGACAAGCGACGCTTACTGGGAATTAGGGGTGAACAGCTCAGGTTCAGGGACAATAGGGTGAAACGGTAAAAGTCTGAAGACAATTATCTAAAGAGTGATGTCGTAAGATCAAAATAGAAACTGACCACAGACACATGTCAACACCATCAAGCAAATCAAGATTATTTAAGTGTAAAATGAATACTTAAGAAAATTTATCAACTTTTACTTGGGTATGCATCAACTTACCTGATATACATGTCTTGCATCGATCATCACAATCAGCATTGCATCTACCATCTTCATCTGGCTCACCAATTAGACAGCTATCACAGTCATCGTCACGGGGACCAAAACAGGACCAACAAGAGTCATGGCATGGTAAACATTGTAAAATATCATCGTTTCCATAGTAACCAGTGTAACAGTGTTCTATACACATGCCTTCTAGCAAATACCTGTGTCCATCATCTTCATGAAAGGAAACAAAGCAAACCAATTTTAAAACATGAGAACTGTGACACTATGACCAGATTACTTTAATGAAAACATTCTTGGCAAATGCTTTCGCAGTTGTTCGTCTTGCGACGATCTAAGAATTTCACCTCTAACGCCGCAATACAGATGCCCCCGTCAGTCCCTCTTAATCATTACCTCGCGTTCCGAAAACCAATGCAATAGAACCGAGGTCCTATTCCATTATTCCATGCTGGACTATTCAGGCGTGGCGGCCTGCTTTGAACACTCTAATTTTTTCAAAGTAAACGTTCCGGCCACCCCCGGCACTCAGCTAAGAGCACCGGGGGAGCACCGAAGGAGAGACCAGGACAGGCAGTAACTCGCCTTTCGGCGGACCGCCAGCCTAGGCCCAAGATCCAACTACGAGCATTTTAACTGCAACAGCTTTAAAGTGGCACTGGATCTACAAGTTTACACTGGTTTATTTTCTAAAGTGTGTTCTACCAGGGTATGTCTATGAGAGTTGGCTGGCAGAGTGATTCTGCACACGATGCTTCACTGATCTGCCAAGTTTGTAAAAAGCAGTATTCAAGGTATACAGTCACCTGTAATCTAAATATGACCACATATGGTCAAAGGGGCGTTTCTTGGTATTCAAAATGCCAATGTGAGGGCGCTGTTTTCAAAAAGCGGCCACCCGCTTAAATCTGTGATTGGTTAGATTTTCTCTTTCCATGGTTAACTGATGGTTAACTGTGGCAAAATTGGAACAGGTGACAATATACCTTTAAGTCAAAACCATTATGTATTGTCATTGATTTGGCTTGATCTGTTAACAGCAGCTTTAGTGCATACAAATCATGTTTATAGTATCTATGCTTTCAGGGGCCTTCAATTCAATTTTTTGTCTAAATGCATCACATGGGGCATGATGTGCTTCACTACTTTTAGCCAACTTCACCTGACGGTGAAACATGAAATAGGCAGGAGAAGGGATATGTACTCAGAAAAATGAAATTCTATACATATGTAAGTGGTAAGGGGATGTAACCAAGGATGTCCATTGAGCTTCCCATGATTTGCACATTGGCTGACAAGGATGACACTCACTGATGACAAGGATGACACTCACTGTGGATATTGAGGAAAGAAGTGCAACTCTTCCTCACTATCTCCTATTCACATAATTAACTCTTAACAATAAAGAGTCTGAAAGACATTAATACTTTTAATACTTTTTAATTCCTGTCTTTAGGGAAATCAGCATTCTCTCATGGGTATGATTTCCTGACAGCTTATTTTGTGATTGTATTAAAGCTACTGTTACTGTGTAGACTTACCTGGCTGAGCACATACAAGACAGTCAGTTGCGTCACCACCTTGGCACTGACTGCAGGACGGATTGCATGCGTGACATTCTCCATTGTAACCATAGGTACCAGAAATACATTCTTCAACACACTTAGAACCTTGAAGAAATCTAAAACACAAGGCACATTCTTTGTCATGTTCAAGTTCAATAATTTAAAAAACATAGGGCCAATGTCCCTGAAGCTACTATAGACATGGATACAAAATTGAGTATTTCCTGTCTGTATGAAATTATCTCACTAAGATCATCCTAGGGACCTGTATACCAAATATTGAAGCTGTCTGACCAGCGGTTTTGAAAAACAAGTCATCGTTGATGACACAGTCCCCGCTTGTCCATTTTGTTATAATCTTTGGTGTCTAGGTAGCTGTGGAATGACATTGATGCAACGGGTGCATCAGGCCTGTGACTTGCATAATAAAGTAATCTGAGGAACGTTCAATAAAAGACTCATCTCTGCCGGTGTTGACCACTAAAGGAACTTTTAATTTCATCACACATAACGATGCCCTCACTGCCTCTAGTGTCATGACAGCACATACTATACACATGGTTTGGTGGAATTTTCGAAATGGTATGGGATCGGGTATGTTGTTGTAATCAGCCATTTTGGATCATATAATGAAACAAATTAATGTGCACAAGAATGCAGCCATATCACGTTTAAACAAAATCAGTCCATTGAAGGACAGTGACCTACGTTTATAAAATATAAATCAAATGGCTGTCTATTGACCATATGGATCGTAGCACAAAATTAGTAGACATGCATAAGTATGCCATAGTACTTTATCTTTGTACCAAGTCTCAACAACATTGGATAAGGAATATTTGCGTATGATTAAGCCTCAAAGACATGAAAAAATCCAAAAATGACAATCTGGCAGCCATATTGGAACATGTCACGAAGTAAATTGACATGTATACATGTATGTGTGCCATAGTGCTTGATCTTTGTGCCAAGTTTGGACAAAATGGGTTGATGACCTTTGAATTATGCTTCAAAGACATGCAAAATTCCAACAAAATGGCAGTTCTGCAGCCATATTGGATCCTATCGCAAGGTTAATTGATACATGCATATGTATGCCATAGTGCTTTGCCTTTGTGCCAAGTTTGAACAAAATCAGTTCAAGGATGTTTGAGTTATGGTTCAGAGACATGAGAAAATCGCAAAAAAATGGACGCTGTCGGCCATATTGGATCATATCATGAAATAAAGAGGCGTTCATATGAAGGGCATAATGTTTGCTTTTTTGCCAAATTTGAACAGAATCGGTTCAAGGATGTCTGAGTTATGGTCCAAAGACATGAAAAATTGCAACAAAATGGCTGCCTCACGCCCATATTGGATCGTATCGCAAAATATTTTACATGCACATGAAGGCCATAGTGTTATGCCTTTGTGCCAAGTTTTAACAGAATCTGTTCAAGGATGTCTGAGTTATGATCCAAAAACATGAAAGATCCCAACAAAATGGCCGCCTCACGTCCATATTGGATCGTATCGCAATATAATTGACAAGCATATGTAGGCCATAGTGTTATGCCTTTGTGCAAAGTTTGAACAGAATCGGTTCAAGGATATTTGAGTTATGGTTCAAAGACATGAAAAAATCGCAACAAAATGGCCGCCTTGCGGCCATGTTGGATCGTATCGCAAAATAATTTGACATGCACATGTAGGCCATAGTGTTATGCCTTTGTGCCAAGGTTGAATAGAATATGTTCAAGGATGTCTGAGTTATGGTCCAAGACATGAAAAATCGCAACAAAATGGCCGCCTCGCGCCCATATTGGATCGTATCACAAAATAAATCGACGTGCATCTGTAGGTCATAGTGCTATGCCTTTGTGCCGAGTTTGAACGAAATTGGTTCAGCAGTGTCTGAGAAACTGTTGATGACGGACGGACGGACGGACGGACGGACGGACGGACGCACAGACGGGACCCAATCTATAAGTCCCCGCCGGACTTCGTCCGCGGGGACTAAAAACAAGTGACCCAAAAGTCCACAGAGCTCCGCTGTGTTATGTAGAGAATAACTTTTTGTGACACACGTGTTGATGACAAAGATGGGTATCTTTGATAGCTCATTTCCGGATGGTCTGACCAAAAATGGCAAAATTAGCTGCAAAAATAGTCACAATTGAAGGTTGCATCATAATCTCAATATATTACATTAAGATAAACCCTAGGAACCTGTATATCAAATATCAAAGCTATCAGATGAGTAACATTTGAGAAACAAAGATTTGACCAAAAATGGCAAAAAATTGAGCAAAAAATGGCAAAAAATGACCCAGAAATACAAAAATTGAAGATTTCATCAAATTTCAATACATTACACTAAGACAACCCCTAGGAACCTGTGTACCAAATATCAAAGGCATCAGACAAGTAGTTTTTGTGAAACATTTTTCGACAAAAAATGGCAAAAATTACGCCAAAAATAGGAAATTGCAGATTTCATCATATATTCAATATATCATACTTAGTTCATCTGTAGGAACCTGTATACCAAATATCAAAGCTGTCAGATGAGCGGTTTTGATGAAATAAATTTTTTGACCAAATATGACAAAAAAATTCCTTAAAAATACAGATTTGCATATTTCATCACAATTTGAACAAATCTAAGTTGGGTTATCCTTAGGGACCTGTATACCAAATATCAAAGCTGTCTGACCAGCGGTTATGAAGAAGAAGATTTTTTACCAAAAACGCCTTTTTTGTGCTAATTTGCATATTTTCAACAATATCAAAAAATTAAAAAAAAAGTTTCTCATAATCATATTTTGCATCTACACAACAAATATCAAATCAGCATGTACTGTTGTTCTCAAGATATTTGAGTGGACAGACGCCTCACAAACTGACATACATACATACATACATACATACATACATACATACATACATACAGACTGACGCCGGACGGATACCCATCCCAATAACTTCTATAGACTATAGTCTATAGTAGCTAAAAATCAAAGCATAAACTAGTTTCATCGTCATTTAATCTTGCTTATGATAAAGATGTTGGGTTACCATAATATCGTGTCTGTTTTGATTGGATATGGTGATTGATGGAACCAGCCAGGCAAATTCTACAGCACGGTTATTACTTTGATCTGTTGCACGATTCAAGATATAAATTTTGCAAGGACCAACAGTTTTTTTTTATGATAATTTTATTACGCTTTTATTTAAAAATTACAAACAAGCGTGTTATTGTACAATGAATATCAGGACAATTAATAGAATAATTATCAGTCTTGCCTGTATTCTTTTGTAATGGTATGAAATCAATTTCATTTCATTCATATTTTTTTCAGTCGTACATATACCGACACACATGGCAACTTTGATTGACAGCTTCTATCAACATAGCTGTATTGCTTGGCATGGTTTATCAACTTTGCTTGTTTGCTCAGCAAATCTACGGTAATGGTTTCAATGAGGAGTTTGCTACATAGATACCTATTAACTATCAGACAGTTATATGATGTACTTGCCTTCCTGATACACAGTTGAGACACTGGTTGGCAGCACTTCCATTACATGCATTACATCCCTCATAACAATCTGTACACACATCATAATCCAAGAACTGACCTGCAACACCAAAAGGTACAGAGGCATTGATTACAAACAGCAGTCATTTCAACACAATGATCTGCTGAGGAAGTAACAAAACCTGCCTATTAATTATGATATTAATGGAACGTGTATGCATATCGTATTTGTAAAACAGTCATATCATAAAGATTTTAGGGACATACCTGGGAGTTCATACAGGCCAACACTAAAAGTAAATATCCTCTCATGCTTGACTACATTTGTTTACAAGTTAAATGTTTTTACTGTCGATGGCAAATTACTGTCCAGTTCAGTTCTAATGGTACTGATACTATGTTAGCCAGGTTTACTTAAGGGACAAAGTTGGCCATTTTTCATGAATTTTGTTCGATACGAGATACTACTTATATTGTTTGACATGTTGAAAGATACTGAATGAATGGGTGACCATGCATATATTCGACCCCGGTTTTAGACAAATTAAATGAAACCATCGTATCGTGTCTATAATCAGGGTTGAATATATGCATGGTCACCCATTCATTCAGTATCTTTCAATATGTCAATCAATATAAGTAGGATCTCGTATCAAACAAAATTCATGAAAATGGAAAACTTTGTCCATTTCAACTAAGTGCTGTGACTGTTTGAGCTTCGTATTTACTTTCAAATTTAAATTCCTGGAAGTAGATTGTAGTATTATTCTACACCTGATCTACCTGTAGCCACACACTAATATTTCAGCATCATCAAACTATATCTGGTCTTCAAATAAAGATAACATGAAATGCCTCAAAGAATAATTTTTTCACCCAGGGAACTTAAAAGTCATGTATGCAATTACTCTAGATTCCTCTGTTAAATTCTTTGTCACAATTTTGTGTAAACAATTCTAGTCAGATTTGCAGCAATAAATACTGGAAAAATAAAAACTTTACCCAGGGGATGTTACCATATATATTAATATAGGTAGTTATTGAGATTATTGAAATTTAATTTTTCTAATTTGACCAAATGTGAAAAATACCTTTCTTCAGTTTTTTGTGACAAAAGGTATTATCATGTAAAATATTGGGGGAACCTTTGTTCAAGGTGAGAAAATGGCGACTTTGTTTTGTTGACTAAAACACACTCAGACCTGAGATTGTTTATCATAAAGTTTTGACAGACTTTAACAACTCCGAAGTATTTGCATATTTGCACAATAATATTTGACATTTCACTCAATGGCCAAAACCCTGTATGCAAAACTTTCACACGAATTAAATCCAGAGCCAAAATTTAGCAACTCTATTCTTTTCATGCATGAAACTTTGAATAAAAGCTTCACTTACTACAATGTTAAAAACACTTATGAAAACTTGCCTTCTGAGCAGGTACTTTGACATCTGCCCTGATGAAAATGAAGGTTTTCACCACAATCCAGACACTCATCTTCACCTGGGCCAGAACAACTCTTACAACTTTCATGACAGCTGTAACATTAACGTGTCAAAAGGATCGTGTTAAGTAAGATTTAGGTAATACATTATTTGGCAGATAATTCCATTTCTTTCCTTTCTAATAAATCGCAGTGTCCTTTTCCTTCCTTTGAAAAAGCTGTTTCCTATCCCTTAACCACTGAATATTTTTTTGCTCTGATTGATTCTAGTCACTGCGTTACAGTCAATATTGGTCCTATCTTTGCTAAATCATCAACTATTGTTACCATGCACACTGAGAAGGTAACTCCTGTCTGGGAGTTTGGTAGTATGAAACTATGATAACATCAACAATAATGCTACCTTAATATTTGTTTTCCATACTGCAATGCAAGTCAAATGGTTAGAAAAAAGTTGAGAAAAAGAGCAAATTTCCAAAATGATTAAGCAATTATAGCCAGTTAATGAAATATGTAACCAAATCACACAGTCTGTAAATTCTGTCTACATGATAAAGCAATTCACCTTCTACATTCAGCAGGATACACTTCAGTATCTCTATAGTAACCATCACCACAAGACTCTCCACGCAGACATTTGCGATCTTGTAGGATGTAATAAGGTTGACAATCCAAGCAATCATCATCTGACGGTCCAAAACAGCTCAGGCAAGACTCATGGCATCTCTGACAGACATCATACTCATCTTTGTAAGTTTGAGGTGGACAGCCGACCACACACCTATCGCCTTGCAATTCTGCGCCATCTTTGCAAGTCAGACAATGATCAGCACTATCAACACAGGTATCACACAGTCGGTTACATGCACTACACATTTGCCTCTCTTCATCTGAGTCGGAAACAAAAACAAAAAATATCAACATATAATGCAAGTGTGCTTCCAGGTCAACAAGTGAGTTTGCCATAAATATCAATGAGGAATGTCAGAAACTTTCACTTTATACTTCATTTAGAAAGCTTTGAAATTAGAACAATGTGACAGTATACGCATATTGACTGGCCATGTGGGTAACAGCATACGTCTGTACCCCGAGGGACTGTGAGTCACCCCCCAAAAACAGATTGTTTCCCGAGGCCGAAGGCCGAGGGAAACAGTCTAATTTTTGGGGTGACTCACAGGCCTGAGGGGTTAAAGACGTATACTGTTGTCCTCATGGCCAGTCAATATGTGTTTTATAACACACCTCATCCGCAGTCATGCATAAGAACGTACCATACACAAAACTTGTCGCGTGTAAGCTTAATATGTTGGGGTGGTTCGGCAAGAAAAAGTTTTTCCCAACAGGATCGCAATACTTCTGCAGAACGTTCAATGCATCTTTGATTATAGTTTTCATCCGTTTCGAGTCCTTGCTGGAAACCAGAGCATTCAATTCTTCTTCAGAAAGTTGGATAAACCTAGAAATTTCTCGACTATCGTTTCGATCAGCCGCAGACGACATCTTTGTTTACATTCCGGTCTGTGCATGTGTCAATGTCATTTTTTACGTCAGCGAGCATCATTTTTCGGAACTGATGCCTGGCAGGCAATAGTTCCAACAAATGATGCCTGATGACGTCATTTACGTGGATCAACGCAAAAAGAACGCATCCCATGTGACTATCAATTGGAGAATTAGAATACAGACTGCGGATGAGGTGTTATAATGACAGTTGGAAAGCCATTAATTACTTGATGAGGTTGTACTGTTTGACCATCTGTTTTGCTAATTTGCATATCAGTCATTCCATCAACTTTATCCAAAGAAACCTGTCCATGAGGAAACTCTTTAGCCGTATTGAAGTAATAGGGTTAGAACTTTCCAAGTTTAGTACTTTGACTATTTCCGACACAGAACATTGAGTAATCATCCAGTCTAATGGATTTGTATGATGCTGAAGCAACTGCTTTGGGGACAGCCTCGGGTAAAATTTGATTCTCATTCTGATTCTGATGCCAACCAAGGTCTCCTGACATACCTGCAAAGTATCCAGGTCGTTGTTGACAACTTTTAACACACTCTGATGTGTCTTCGACCAGAAATCTGCCATCTGGGCATGACAGACAGTCATATGAAGTTGGACCATTACATGAGGCACATGAGTAATCACAATATCTGCATCGGTGATGGAGGTCTGGTGCATAAAAACCTTCAGGACAATTCTCCACACAGTCTCTGCAAAAGAAATGTCGTGCCATACCCTTGTCAGCTACAATGACAACATCATTTATTCAAGATCAGAGTACATGAGATATAAATTTATCATATTATAAACTGAGAAAACTTACAACTTCTCTACTGCTACAGTTACATATTACTAGTCCTGATATTGTAGCACAGCTAGTACTGTACTGATTCAATACAATTCAACTACCGGTACATAGCTGAAGGTCTTGGACATTTTAATTGTTGATATGTGTAGTCTAATATCACTGTGGGTCTAGAACCGCGAAGTTGCTTTGTGCTAACTCAACCTAGTTGCATGGTGGCACTATCACTGAGATAGCTCTGTGCTACATGTAAACACTGACTTTCCGAGTCAATATTGCTGTGGAGCCAGCACCAAGCTAATTCTGTGCTCACCATGCAGTACATAGTACTAAATGGATGACATTGATAGGATATTCATAGCCTGTGTTAAGCTAGTGCTAATAAGCCTATATAATAAGGCTTATTGTGGGCAATCTTCTTCCAAGAGCTAGACTCGCTTCAAGACTGTCTGATATGAATATATAGATACATGCTTGTATGCACAGGTGGAACAAATTATAGATTCACTGAAGTTTTTTCTTCTTTGTAAATGACAGTAGCTGATACCAGTTTGATTTCAAAATAATATTTCAAATGTTACACAAAACGTATGTCTTAATGATGAATATTCATATAAACTGAGATCGTGCAAAAGTGTATCGAGCAATGCTTTGTGACACCAATTGAATTCTATTTAAGAAATTGCTGCCACTCAGCTGGAAAGCTTGCATTATCATCAGCATGGTATACTGGGGTTTTAATACAAGTTTTGTCTTGCATTATCCCAGTGTCATGCCCAACAGAAAAATCAAGGTGAGTATAACTTTGAATTATTCTGTATTTGTTTGAATACAGAGTTCAACAGTTCAGTTGGACCTATCCATAGAGATGTGGAAATGAAATGTTATCATTCAAGAAACGGTACTCACAAAGAGATTCTATCTTTGTAATTTTTACAGGTCCAGCAGTCCTTAGCAGTAGGCCCATCACATCCATCAAGGCATTGTGGATCACAATCGTCATAATATGAGTAATCACTATCAGACCACTCATCCCAATCATCTTCATCTTCATCTTGTGCTCGTATCTGTGCATGTTTTGAACCGTTTTCAAACTTTCCATCACTATACTTGATAAATGGTTTGGTATTTTCTTTGACTTTTGTCGGTTCAGAAACACTGGGCTTTGACGATACAGTGATTAACTTAGGGTTGACAGGTTCACTTGTTCCATAAAGAATCAGAGTCCATTCTTGTAACACACCTACAGGGAAAGCATTAGTTCTAAGTAGTCTCCTTGTCTGGACACTGTAACTGCAGGGTCTCTTTTAAGAATAAACACAGTTTTAAAATAATTAATTAAAAAATAAAAGACTGTCAGGTATTTCTCCTAATGGACTATCATTTTTACTTAAATGCTAAAATCTATCACTATTGTTTGATCACTTTGAAAGTGCACGTGCCAAACTACATTATATTACCATGCCCTGCCTGTCACATTTTGATTGGTCCAGCTGAACCACGTGACTGACCACAAATACACAGTAATGGTCTGTTTACCTGCCCGTGAATATGAATAATAAGATTAGCAACTCAGAGTATCGTAACTTTACAGCTCAAACGTACATCAGAATCAATCACAAAATAAAATGGAGCAATTGTGGGCCAAGTTGAGATACTTTTTTCTGAAAATATCTCCAGATTTGCCAATACCGGTATTTTACAGCGCGCATGACAGTGCATTGCGTGTATTGTTCAGTTCTGGGGCCCAGTTGTCGTTGGCTCCGAAAATTTTCGCAAATTCTGACGGTTTCTCCGGTTCGTTGATAATATAATGGAATTACCGTAACAGCCTCCGCTCTGACCATTAACGTTTATTATGTTACCGTTTCCCGCCATGGTTTGATCCAACTCCATTGTTTTCAATGGTGAATGGGGACCTCTATACAGGGAAATGGGGTGTAAAGGTTAAAGGGAGCTATGTATTAGTGAGGCAATGCATTGTTTGTCGTCTTTCAGCCTGACTGACTGTATGTCCATCTGTCTCTTCCAGTTTTTCAAGTTATCAATATTACCTTCACTGAAAGATGATCCCTCACTTGCGACTTCCAAGGTCCAAGTTCCACTTGCTTTTTCTCCCCAACAATGAGTTGTCATGAAGACCCAGTCAGTCAGTCCCTGGCTGGTGTGGTCATTCCTTCTAGGTTTCAACAAATCTGACTTTGTGCCAGAAGGAGATGTTAAGTAAATAGCCAGATCTCCTCTACGACTCAGAGTGGCTGAGATTTTCACTTGAACATGTTCAAGATATGTTATTTGGTTGGTCGAACCCTCACAGCCATCAGTCTTCATAGTTGCTGTTGCTGGAGTACGTCTGAAAATAAAATGTACACAACAGATCAATGAATAACACCTACCAGTAACCTATAAGATTCATCAATAAATGACACTACCAGTAACCTATAAGATTCATCAACTGCCAATTACATGGGGATTTTAAAAGATGTTTAGTAATGTTGCCACAGGTAGTGCAATCAGTGTAAGGTAGCAATGTTATTTTAAGTATTGTAACTATTGATGTGAAAACAACATAAATATTGAAAGTGAAAATAATGAAATGGATTAAACAGCTTGAATTTATGAGATGTTCAACATTATAGCAAGAATATTCACAAATATTAGCACCATATGAACCTGTATATCAATATTTTGTGTCTGGAAAAAGAGACATTGATGTTTTTATGCTTTCTGAAAAATGAATGGACATCTCTCAGCAGCTCCAGATTCTTGAAGTTCTGATTAAACATTTACCGGTTGTATTTGAGTTGAGACTGTAGTAAAATCAATGCATCAAACCATAGACCCTCAAGAAAAACGGGACAGGCAACTGCTGAGGTTTCTTTGTGCGATCTATCTTTGAATACATTAAAGTTTATTTGCCAAGCGGTCCCTGACAACATACTTCGTACTTAACACTGAATCTCATTAACGATCAAACTGACGTTCTGAATATGTACACTTTGCTCTTGCATGGCACGTTCCGAGTAATGACACAGAGAATTTTGAGGGTTTTTTGATACTAGTCATGGTGAATGTTCTGGTAACGATGAAGATCACATTTTGGATTCAAGCCGAAGCCAAAGGGAAAAAACTAGACGATAAAAAACTGTACATTTAGCCATAGACGCTACAGAAAACTCTTGCTAGATATCTACAATATAAGTTTACATTCCCTACCATAAAAATCACCGATAACAAGAAACATTTACAAGTTAGACAGGTTTACACTTCCCCAGTCCTGCGAAACGAAAATCTGACCTTTATTTCATCTGTCACGCAACATTTGACGAAAATCAGGGAACACAAAAAATGACTACTCCATCGGAGCTCAAATACACGACCTCTAACATTTTGGTACTGTTTTAGCCTAAAGAAACACCAAAGTTCGGATAAGCTACACATGTTTACATCCGCAAAGTACTAGAAAATACATTTGTAACACTGACTTTCGCTGTCAGGAGAAACTTCGTGATAAATCGGTACTATCCATCGGTTGATGGATTCAGAAGCAGTAAGGTAGACATGCATTTACACAAAGCTGAACGCTGTCCTCGTAAATTTGGCCGTTCACAGTTTTCAAACAACAACATTTCAGTAGTTAACATACATACTTTACCGAATCATGGAGCACTCCTCGCACAGAAAATATTCCGACGGTTAAAAAACTGCAAAAACGAGGGAAAATTCGAAGATACACGGACGATTGCGGAATGTAAACAACTCTGTGATGTCAACTGCTGTCAAGTCTGGAACTGCAGCGGTATGTGTTTCGGATTTCTATTCGAAACTTTGTCACTTTACAGCAACATACTGACTCCCTGCAGACTTCTAGTTGCGTCGAATCTCGCTACCAATATGTAAAAAGTACTTTAAAACCATTTTGACGAATTCTTCTCAAAGTAGTTGTAACACTTTTATTTCTAAAAATGGACTTACGGGTAATCCGAAATAACTTATAATCCGAAAACATTATTACCGTATACCCGCATGCACGTGTCTATGAACCGGACCTTGTGCAGTCCCCGACCCATTAACACCTCTTAATTATTCAAAGATAGATCGCAAGCTGCTAATCCCATAGACCCTTTGTTCTCTATCGCAGTTGCCTGTCCCGTTTTCTCGAGGGTCAATGCATCAAACCTACCTTGGTGTTTGATCTGCAGCTGATTGGCATGCGTGTTGCTTTGGTGCAGTTTTCCAAACTTTGGCTAATTTCACCATTTCACCCCCATCCAATAATCCAAAACCATACTTATGACTCACTGATGGAAAAAAGAAGATGCAAAAAAGATAGCCAATGCTTTTGCAATTAGTGGAATGATAAAAACTGAGATAATACAAATAAAGTATCTGAAATGAAGAGTTGTTGCTCATAACTTTCTAAATACTAAAAGTTTTATTCCTACCATCATAGCCAGCTCCATTGGTCACCCAATCATTACTCTCTCCTTCCGGGTTTTTTGGTAGGAATTTTCTGGAAGTCCGGACAATGATGTGCTGAACATCACGCCATGTTAGATCAGGGCTGTGAAAGTACAACAGAGAGAGTAGGGTTGCTACGTGTACTGTTTTTGCAATTCTTGAAAAGTTGTCAAAACTTGGTACATTTTAAAAATGACACTGACGTAGAATTTATAATGCAGTCTTGTTTATGAATCATTTGAACACTGAGCCCAAGCCAAGTTATGGTACAATTCAGCATTACCTTACCAAGCACCAGTATGCTTATATTTATTGACCATTTAAGGTAGAATGCGCTTCGGGAACAGATATTCAGACTTTCAAACTATTAAAATATTCTTTTGGTCTACCACTTATGGGGGCTTATTTAGAAGCTCTTGGACTATGAAGTAAAATTTTCACTAGCTTGATTTTTTGAAAATTAAAAATTTTAATTTTTCAGCATAGACTTAACAAAGGGATGGCAGCCATTTTGAATTTCAAGTGTCAGAAAATATTGGGTTATTTAAATTATTTCTCTTGTACAAAATTGAGCTCGGTAATCCCTAATTTTTCTTGGTTTCGAAAGGGCATGGTTAAAGTTCTGTCTCTGAAAATTTGAGCAAACGTTTGAGTCTTTCAATTTTGAAGAGCAAACTGCCTTAAAGCAACCTAAGATGAGCAGAGATTTTTAACAATACAGAGAATGTGACCTCATGTTCTTCATATGTAATGATTTGTACTTACTTAGCCTCTAGGACCAAAGCTATCATTCCTGCAGCCAGTGGTGCAGATGCTGATGTACCAGTGTGTCTGGCCGTACACCTGTGATGAAGATCTGTGGTACTCTGCAGAATGTCATGCAACAACACATTGTTAGAGATATAACCAAAATTTGTTGTTAAGTTTTGGAAGTAAGGTTGTGTTGTGATAATCTCTATGTTCTATAGGTAAAGTAACTTGATGTGAATAATTACAAGTCTGGTTTCACTGTTCTTGTAAAGCTGCAGGGATTAGTAGTGTTTATTTGAGTGTTTAAACCTGTAACAGTCCTGGCTGATAATATCATGTAATATACAGTAGGTGAATTATTATGGAAGCACATTTTCCAGACTGGGCTGTTATGCCATCAAATTATATCAATCTTTGCATGAGTGTAAGTAAATGTGTTTGAAGGGTGTAATAACATTCACAAATCTTTCAAACAAAGTGTGCTAAGTAAACTCACAATCTCTTTGTCACCCCTTTCCACTGATCCACTGCTGTATGTTGTTGCCAGGGTTGATGAACATTCCTCTGAGTACCACGGTTTCAGTGAACGCTCTGTCGTACTGCTTATGCTGATTGTGTATATGCTATCTTGATAACCATCACAGTTACAATTGTCATCTCCTCGTCCACCATTTCCAGATGCCCACATGAAAATGGATCCTTTCCCATTACGCCCCTGGAAACATGAATGATCAACACTTATATAACTTTCAAATGTAAACCACATACACCTTCTGAAGATGTTCGCAAAACCCTGAGGCAAATGATAATCTATGATTTATGATTTCCATGTAACCAAGGAGATCAGTGACAACATTTCATTATAATTACATCACCTTAATATGAGTCTACCTGTACACATTTCATGATTTACTGTCTTTTTGTTTGTTCAGTACATGTATGAGGTTTCACTACAAATGAATATGATCATATTTCTGAGCAATCTAACTGTACTACTGTGGAGCAAACAATCTTGTCATCTGTTTGGTGACTCAGAAGCTTTGCAACTTATTTTAAAACGCCTCTTGGAAAAACATGATACTTCATTGTAGGTATGGATCAAAAGGTAATATCATGACAGCATTGTAACTGGGTTTCCATCAATGGGACACAATCTTACTGAAAATGTAAGCATTGGAGTTTGTGTTCATAACCGTCTTTCAATATTACTTATCTATGATACTTGCAGACAATTTACGCTGAATAAGGTAGAGTGATTGTACCTTAGTGACACCTTCAATGAAAGCTTGTTTGGCCATTCTGCCAGGTCCATCCACTGTTTTGCCATCATCGTCAGGTCCCCAGCTGGCACTGTAAATATCCACGTGTTCAGGATTAAAGCTGAGAGATTCTGCCTCAACAGCGTCTGTTACCATTCCATCCAACATACGGATGCCTTTATCGAAAACAAAAAAGAGTAGTAGTTTAATATGCATTGTCTTCTGTTGAGGTCTATCAATAACATTTTTCTGGACTGATCTTTTGCTCAAACTTAAGTTAAAGAAATTTGAAATGTTTGTACTTGCTATCAAGAATAAACTCAAGGGTCACCATCCAAAATTTGATACCAGAAAAACAAATTACCTTAAATTTATCAATATTTGAATTCAAAATGGCCACTACCCCTGTGTTAACTCTATGGGGAAAAATTAAATTTTTGATTTTCACAAAATAGGTGGGTGGATTTCGCTCATGCAATCTTCAGAATTAACCTCCATGATGAGTGACAGATCAAGAAAGTATTGTAAAAATTTTAGAGTCCAACTATCTGTCCCCAAGGTGCACTCTAACTTGAAGCAATCTCACAAAATCACTTTCTGTCAGAAAAGCTAGAAGTGGTTTCTTTTTTTTTTCCATCAGAAACTACAATCACAGTATCTCTGTTGCTATGGCTTCAACTCATACAAATGTGCATTACAAGTAATCTAAAAGAAGCAAAACTAGCATTTATTGCTTTGCATCTTGCATGGCAAAAGGGACAATAGGTGTAACTTTAATATCATTTCACAAAAGGTTGAATTTCACAGAATTGACCTTGCAAACACAATAATTATATGTTAATAAATGAATTCTTGTCCAGACCGAGATGAAGTTGTCACTGATAACATTGGACATCACATAAAACATGCCTGTGTCACTGCATACACATATGGACCTTACAAATAAGGTCTACATATAGGCATTGCACATACAACATTATTCCCCCACTGCTACAGAGATAAAGTGATAAGACTGGGGTGACACATTGAAAACACCGGCCTTTACACAGGATTTTTGGAGCAGAACAAGAAACTATTTAACAAACAGGTCAAATAGAAGCAAACTCATGTAGTAAAAACACATCAACAGCTTGAACTTAGACAACTATTATAAACTTGTTACTCGATCTCGAAACTTGAAAGTCACCACTACATGTTATGATTTTGTTTTGGTTGAGACAATTGATGACAATATGTAAGTCCATTGGTATTCAAAGGCTGATGGTATGATAGATTTCACTTACAAAAGACTTGACATTGACATGAAACCATGCAAATCTACCACTAAAAACAGGTATCATATTGAGTAATAAGAGAGTTTTCATTCCTTTCTCACAATGTGGCTGAACAATGCACAACAAAATTTGACACAATTCCTGTCATGGCCAGAGAGGGCACTGCATCAACAAGTATACATAAAGACTAATATATGAATTAGCTGCAATATCTTCAGTACAAATGGGCTTTGCACAGACAACTTTCTCCCCACTGATACAGAATGAATACGAACAAAGGTTCTGTTTGACATACCTCCTATACCTGCATTAAAGGCAGCACCAACACCACACGCTGAGTTGTTAGCCTGCATTGCTACCTCTCCAGCACACCTTGTACCATGTCTAAAAGTTTCAAATAAATGACAACAGAACGAATGTTTACTGTAAGCTAGAGTGACCCTTTCTTTACTGAAATTCAAAATACGACGACATCACTTTTCAAACACAGGAAGGTGTTGATTCAATATTTTGTATGTTGTTATACAATATGTAAAACTGTTTATACCTATTCATAGTTTGTTATGACCCATGACTTCTGAAAGATTGATGCTTTTGTTGTTGACAGTTTGAATACTCTTCTGCTTAAATATAATTTTGCAATGACTTAGAAGATAGCTGACATCTCTCACGGCTAGAAGAAATGTTCACGTTGTAAATCATACATATATCACATTGCTCAGTTTTTACCTGTTTTCATCATTAAATGTAGTTCTTGGCATGGGATCCCTGTCATGATTGTTGATATCAGTACTTGCTTCAGGATCCTAGAAGAACCGCAAAATGAAAATTATGAGAACATACATGAGAAACATATAAAAACATTTCTGACAGTGAACAGTGTTTGAGAGTGTCTCCTGCAAAATTGCACCTGAGACAAAAGTTCTTGGTACACAAGTACATGTATGAATATAACGGTAAAATTATCAATCATATTACATGACAAGAAATGACTTTATATGATGATTCATTCAATAAAGATGACACAGCTACCATGTCTTAATAATCATTTCAACACAACACCTGACAAACCTATCACTACATTTACTCCTCAAACTGTTAGAAATCCTTGTACTTACATAATTCACTTTCAAATCAGGATGGTCATGTTCAATGCCATCATCCAGAATTGTCACAACAACTCCCTTGCCTGTGTAACCAAGATTCCAGGCTTCAGCGATATTCATAGTCAGATCATTCTCTCTGTTCTGTGGACATGAAAGAAAGTTGTAAATAAATTCAAATAGATCAGAAAGTTAAACTCATCAAGCTCATAAAATTTCACCATATGAAAATATGTTTTCTAAATTTGAAATTTGAAAATTTCCTGACAATTTTGATATCAGAAATTTCATGCCTGCTTCATGCCATTCATACTAATGCACTGCTTTGTATCAAATGTGTTTTGTGGTATCTCAATCTAACAGTGCTCCACATCTTGAAGAAATGCTTTACTTTGACCTTTCATCTAAATCTTTCTGCTGATGTGCAGTGTCCTCAGAAGGTTATATCTGATTGGTCAATTGTCGCTATTCACAGCAACTTAGGGAGTCCACCAGTATTTATATATTCAATTAAGATTCGGTAAGATTCAGCAAACCAATTGAATAAAAGCTGAGATGCTGCACATTAGCCCAAATCTTTTATCAGAGTATACATGTCAGTAAAATGCATCAACTGCATGTGAGATCAAATACATTACCACAGATAAAATTCCTATGAATGGAATTTAAAATATACAATATTACAGTATGTTGTAAATATTATCTAGACATCTAGACTAAATTTCAATTTTGTAACCCTCTTATCTCAGTACAACCAAAAATAATGGTCGCATTTGATATTGCCATGTCTATCTACTCATTACATGCATGGTCAACTGGTCAACATCTCATGTAAAACAATATGATTCACTCTCATGTGGATTGCATGCAAATGCAGGTATGTAGGTTTCTTATCAATAGCTTGGCTAATGCAGTACAAGAGCCGGGGCATGAATGTGACTTTCAAAACTGCTGCTATGCCTCTACTGAAAGTCTGACCTCATAGCATAGCACTGTGTAAATCATTGATTCAGACCAAAGATGAAGGGTTTTCATGCACATATACCTGTGAATGACGTCAGAGCTACTGGAGGATAACAGCCATTACAAAGTGTAAATAGGTACATGTACATGTAATGAGCCTACAACTCAGTGACAGCTACTTACACAATACTTGAGAGAAACTATTTTTTTTGATAAAGACACATTTTGGCATCTTTGTCGAAACATTGTGGAAAAGGCAGACACAAACACTGAATTATTTCGATGATCTCAGGACATGCCAATACCTATAAAACCAACTTTTCTTTCACCGGCATATTTACCGGTACACTTACAGCTCCATTGGCTATTTTTTTCAGAACTTTTGTTTTGTGGTTTCCCTACACTTTCTGCATTGAATCCCTAAACTGTAATTTAATGCCAAGTATTTAGCATATCAACACAACCTATATGAGTATAATCTACATTGTTATTGTTGAAAATTGTATTCAAGTCCGGACTAGAATTCATTTGTAAACAATAAACAATGATCACTACACATATACAAGCTGTGTTGACAAAAAGAATACTCAAAATTTCAGCATGACAAAGGGATTAGGGTCAGACACGGTAGTTGATATACAGAAGCAGAATACTGAAAAACTTGCCACAATTTACAGCTTATGTCCACTTAAAGAAAGAAATAAACAATCTAAAATGGAAGGAATAATATTAGATGTTGATACTTACAAAATACCACTGCTCTGTCTTCCAGTTTGGATCGGTGAATGTTGGTTTATAGTCTCTTTTGACCCGTGACTTGGCTGCTTGTTGCTCTATCCAATGAACCTAGCAACATTAAATTTCGAGGAGAAGTACTTGATAAATAAATATCACATGTTTAAATCAGTTTCGAGAGGGTAATATGTCATTATTTAATGACTGATACTGTAGTTCATAAAAAAATCGTGTATATGGACTGGACTATGTTACTTTGGTCTATAAAGAAATCAGACTGAAGTTTCGAAGGTAGGCGAATCGGCTGTGTAACGTTCATTTTCATACAATATGGCTTGCTGCTCTTCAAACAGTTCTCTGAAACTGTCCAATTGCTTACTTGGGTTTAGTGTCAGTAAAGATGTATCTGATTGCAGTCAAGAGTGAATAAAACGGATGGAAGGAGACAAATTCATTTTTGTGTAAATATGCTGTAAAAGTGTAACATTTTTAATTAATGCAACATTAAGAGTGTTACTTTTGAAAAACTTTTCTCTTTTGGAGGCTTACATTCTGACTCATGAACATAACGCAAGACATACCCAGGCAATAGTCTATGATCACTGCAAGCTGCAAAATTGCGGACATGAACATCCATCACAAAATGTGTAAATATTTAAGATGATCAAAATTTGCTTGTGATGTGGTCTGGACTATACTCTGCGGCATAAAGTCAATGACACTCAATGCACATACTTGATACAGTACCGGTACATGCAAAATATTCCTACTTTCCTACTTCCTAAAGACAAACAGGATCCTGTTTTATATTTGCTTTTATGATGTACCCATATATATTTAGTTTCTAGTCACTGTTGTTCATTACAGTTGGCTATGCACATTCAAACACTTAAGGGATCGCTGCACCCAACACAGCATATTTTGCAAATATTTATTCAATTTAATTAATTTGTTAACCTAACATTAAAATATTGGTTAGGTTCACCTTGTAGCTCGTCAAGCAGTTGAAAGTTGCATGATAAAGAAGTGTTAATTTATGCAAATGTATGCAAATCACCCGATTTCCTGGCTTCTTTTTCCTACCAATGTCGAAACTTCCAAAGAATTTAACTCCACTCTGGTTGGGTCAAATTTTCTGAAATTTTCACATTATGTTCTTTAAATGCTATTTAACAAAATGACTATTTTGTTTGGCAATAAAATTCTAACATTTTGAAAGATGGGCATTTTAATTTTGCTTATCATGATTTTAATCAATTTTTTGAGTGTCAGTCTTTAAACCCTTGCCATTTTAGAATGAGGATAGATAATGGCAAATAAAATAGTCGTTTTTTCTACACTCTTCTTTCAAGTGAAATATTACATTTCAGAAAATAACATCAAGTTTTTGACTTAAATTAATTTTTATCATTAATACCAAAATTGAGGTTTTTTACCCCAAATATACAACCACTTCATCCTTTGAGTAAACTACTGCTACCATACTAAACTTTAGAGTCTCTGCTTTTTGAAAATATATAGTATGAGGGGGTTTCCTTGTCATCTTTGATGAGAAATATTGCTTTGAAAAAAACTGTGTTGGCAACATGCAGCTCCACCTTAAAGGGGAAGTTTACCAAGGATGATTTTTACATATGTGGTAGCTCTGTGGTCATTTACCCCAGAAAAGCTATTTTCACCTTTATAACTCGCCCAATTTTTACAAAAATGATAAAAATAGTACAGGAAGTTGCCCATGTAATTTGAATCATGGGAAAAAAGCCCCAAACTTGAGCTTGCATCATGTGATATGGAAGGAACTATCTTCGGATGGGTATGGCCCCCACATTGTCCACTCACAGTAACACAGTAGTAAACAGCAACACAAAATCTGACAGTGGACAGTTTATTATAAGTGATTCATCGTTTATGCAAGGATACCCAGTATAAACAAAAGTTACCGGTATGTAAATACGCATAGCCTGGTTTAAGCATGGGTGAGTGGACAATGCCATACCCATGGGAAAATGGTGCCTTCCATATCACATTATGCAAGCTCCAAGCTTGGCGCTTTTTCCCATGATTCAAATTACATGGGCAACTTCCTGTACTATTTCTATCGGTTTTTGTAAAAATCGTGCAAGTTATAAATGGTGAAAATAGCTTTTCCGGGGTAAGTGACCACAAAGCTAGCACATATGTAAAAATCATCCTTGGTGAACTTCCCCTTTAATTATACAACCCCAGTAATTTTGTACACATAACATAACTACCGGTACTATATCTACCAGTGTAAAGTCTATGCCATCCCTCAATGATTTCCTTTACCTACATGTACATGTATCTATACATTCTATGTGAACATAAAATTTTTTCATCAGGGAGATATCTTCATATCGCACAATTCTTTTATTTTCTTTTTGATCTTACATGGCTATTTTGGAAAACAAGATGACTTCCCTCAGTTCAATGTCAATTGTCATGTCATTTTCTATCATATATAAGTCAATTCTACCAGTTTTATGTTTTGAACTTTAATGTTTCACAGTGTTCAGACATTGTAAACGACAGTGCAGTTCAGTGCAATTTAACATTATTTGAATCATACGTGTCACATGACCAGTACTTCATAAACATTTCATGAATACTGTACATGGGGGATATGAATGCATGAGTAACATGTACCCACACCAATAAACCATATCCTCTCTGGCTTATGCATATATGTATTTATTACTAGCACAATGCAACTATGCTTATCATTTCACAAATTTGTCAAATTACACAGATTTCAACTTCTAGCAGGTAGAAACAATTCTTTATATTTATTTTTTCAATTTTAATTTGATTTTTGATCAAGTCAATTTCCACTCAAAGAAAATATCATTCAACAGTGAAGGATTGAAAACATTTAACAACATTTAAGACTTATTGCTCTATATCCCTGCATTTGGTTGAATTTTTTATTTTGCTTTATAACTGTCATTAATGAGGCAAATTTAAGCGAGAATAATTACTGATCATTACATTAATGTGAAAATTATACAACAAGTAGTTAAATAGCACCCTGACTTAGGATATGCAGTTTGTTCACATGTAAAGAGACCTTTATTCTCAATACATAAAATATATAGACTGTATATCAGGCAGGATAACTGTCATTTCTGTTCTCTTTTCATTTCCCACTGACAAACTTCCCTTTTTTCATAAAAACATAAACTTGATTTAAGCTCATCTACAAGAAGTCGTGTTCAACAAACTTTATAATATTTAGAGTAATTTTCATATTTTGAAATGAAAACAAAACTTCAACACATAGAGTAATTTGAAATTTTGACAATCAAATGTCCATTCCTACTATTGATACACACTGTTGATTCAGAATTGTGTGCAATTTTTATTGTGCTAGATAATATATTCTAGAAAAATAAAGTTAAAATTCAATTATAATACAAAATCAAACAACTTGTTGACACTTTGAAATCAAGGTACTGTAACTGGTTCATTTTACAATAAGTCTCTCCCTCAACTTCAGAAAATTCAACCGGACAGATGTAGCCAGTAAACTCAGGGGAGACACAGAATTACTCAGTTCAATGAACCAGGCAATGCTGATAAATGTTGTATTCAGTGGTCAAAAGGACAACTGTTGTGTAATTTTCAAAGTCTTGCAGTCTTAATACATGTTGACAATGCAGTCACATCAGTAGCCAAGCTTTCACATAAGTGGGACAGCCGAGTCATTGATCTGAGCAAATTTAAAGACTTTTGGTGATCCCTGGGATCACCTTTGTTCTAGTCTGTGAGAGGATTATGGAGGTTTCATGGCCTTTAGTTTTCCATTGAAATTGTAATCTAGGAAGTAAATTTTCTGATGAGACAATCTGGCACCAACACAGGCCTTTAACCAGTGGTCCTTCCTATCTTCAGACAACCAGATTCGCCTACATGTCAACAATGCCACTGGACTTATTTGGTCCCCAGCTATCTGTATTGTTTAACTTTTATGGTATAGTGTATTATTTGGCACTGTATTGAGAAGTGCAGTTCACCTTGACCTTCCAATTGGGTCAACAAATTTGACCTAGTGCTCTCTGTAAGTATTTCGAACATTCTGAACTTTATTAAATCATCATTGAATGGAACTGGTTTAATGCACTGGCACGGTAAAAAAGCTGAAAGACAACAGCTTGACAATTGTTTAGACTGGGTTGAAAGAATTGCCTTTCAGTGGAGTGTAATCCACTGAGCACATTTGACAATACTCTGGCCATTGTTCAGTTACCATACATGTACACTGTCAAAGAACAGTTCACACTGGAACCACTTAGAACTCTTCTAAAACAATTTTTTCAATGTTTTTGTTTCGTACGCATATTTCATATCACTTATATCTTTCTGCATGGGTCATTCTCTGCAGCATTAGGAGGAATACCTGGTATTTGCCACTATTTGGTTACCTCAACACAGTGAATAAACATGTCGGGTACACTGTTATTGTCAAACATGTCAGGTGACACTGTTATTGTCAAACTGAATAAATGCTCATGCAGAGATTTAGTTGTCAACAATAACAACGTACCTGGCTTACATATAGGAAACGTTAACCAGCCAAATACTTCGTATTTTTTCACATGATGTAGAGAGTAATCATAGAAATAAATGAGGATGCATAATGCAAAATATTGACCAAATTGTTACAAGTTACAAGTTAATACTAAGATCTTCACAGATCAATGTATGATCAAGGTGAATGATGGGTGAATGAATGAACCACTGAGAAAATGCATTGTTGTTGTTTTTATATTGCTTTAAAAATCAGAAACGTTTATTTTGTTTTTAGAAAAATATTGATACAGGATAAGACAATAGATATACATGTACATGTAATATAAATTATGAAATCACACACACAGTATTCAGCATTACAATGAAGGTTACACAAACGATCAAAGACTTTGCTAATACACGTAGTAGAGGACTTCTTATGTAACGTCAATGCCTCTGGGTACAGTCAAAGGTCTAAGATGATGAGGTTATACAAAGGCAGCGGCATTAGCATGCAATGAATACACTAAAACCAGCCATTTACTGCTTAAACTCTGAATAGGTCATGCAAAGGTTTATTCATTGGTTATACAGTACACTAAAGTGCTTATTTTCACTTTCTAAAAAGTAGTCCTTGTGTTTCATAAGCTTCCTTAGGATAATTTGTGTATATATGAATGCTCAGACAAACAACATACCTGTGACCTGAGAGAAAGATATTTTAGTCAAAGCATAATGATGTGGATTTGATACTGTTTGGGATACATTTGGTACAAATTTGCCTGAAGACATAAGATGTACATATGCATGTGATACCTGATAATGTAATTTATAATCATCATGTGTGTTCTAGGTTGGTAGCACAATAAAACATTCATAAACGCATGTTCTGATGCTAGAAAATATCAGGAAAATGATCATACTTGTTGCTGAAAATATTACTGTGAAAAAAAAGAGTCTGTCAAGATTATGGAAGTTCAAATATACAACAGTAAAAATATCATACATACCGGTAGAGTAACTCAATGTATTTATGTAATCCTGATCAAAGGTTAAGAAATGACTTCAGCTATTTCTGCTATCCTAGTGACAAAATACTCCAACAATTCTGACCAACATCACTGTGAATTCCACAACAGCTATTACATACCACTATACCCGGTGTACATGTATGAAATGCCAAGAATATCGATGTTGAGAAAAAATAAATAACTTTTATTTTCAATCCCTTTTCAGACACAGAACAGGGAACCTGGCTAATGAGAAAATATAACTGCTTACTATTATGAGCTACACTTTTGTTTTTCTGAAAGACAACAGTTTTGGGTTGTATTTTTCATCTACATGTAGTAGAAGCAGCCAATGGTGTTGAAGACTGGGAGTAAAACAGGCTGGATAAAAACTTTTTATTAATCAATTAAAATAATATTCCTCTTAGGTCTAAGTTTTAAATAACTTTTAGTGACCACATTTTTAGTGTGAAATTTTTGTTGTTTTTTCTTCATTATCATGCCCACTATACCCATTTTACCATCTTGCCTACTTTATGTTGATTCTTTGATTCTTGTGAAGGACCAAAACGTCAAATAAAGGACTTTGCTTGTATCCTCTCGGAGCAGATCATGTTCTTGTTTTTTTATCAAACCCATATCTGAAGTTCACATTACACTAGATCAAGTGGTATTACTTACAATCTTTTAATAATCTCTGCAAATGTGGATTAAACACTACATAATTTCTGCTACTACCAGCCAACTAGCCATGGCCTCATTTGAATCAGAACTCCTAATACAAGGTGGTTTCAAATTATTTTTTTTCAAATATAGCATGCACGATGTGATGACATCATACAGCTGTAGACATTTTAAAGGCTACTTTGCACCCTACACAAGAATTCTGTCGTCGGAAATAGCTGTTAAAGTCAAAGTGTCATGGATAAGACATAAGTAAAGTATTAACGAAAATCTAGACTATCCATAGTCGCTCACGACTATTCAGTTTTACTGTATTATAAAGAACTATAGTCTTACAGATCTGGTATTTATTGTGAGCAAGAATTACACATGTATAATATGTGGTGGAATCTAGCATGACCAAGTACCAGGCCACTGGGCATCTTGACACACAATGTGAATGTTACAATCCTACTGAGCAAAAGCTAAAATGGGCCAAGTGGTTGGCAACACTGAGAAGATTCTTAAAAAAATTCAAGTTGTTTTTTCAAGCGATTAGTTTAGAGCACTATCTAAAAATTAAAATCTGTTCAAAATCTGAAGATCATTCTCGGGTATTTCAGTGGCAAAGGTCAAGATTTCTCAGGATACAATGCATGATGGGCTTGCTTGTCTGACACTGTTGAGCTCCTAAAGTAAAACACAGTCTATTGAAAACAGTTTGACTTCATCAGACACATGTGGTAATTTGACCTTTAACTCCAAACGTCCTACTGTACCAATAGTTATGTTTTATGTAACAACATGCTGGCAGGAGTTTCAACTGGATGAATATTCTTCTACTTCATAGAAATGAAATGAAAAATATTTTTTTGATGAAAAGACAGTGTAATAACTTTGCCTTTTCTCCTTATTTCCTGCAAGTCTATTTATGGTTAACTGATTAATTTTGTACATTTATTCTCTTTTTCAATAAATTTACCTGCTCATCAATGAAATGAAGGGTACAGGCTCTGTAATTAATCATAATCACAACTAAAGCTCTATTATCCTTAACAGCTGATCTTCCATAACTTGTTCTGTTTGTCATAGATGGACACAGTTTCTTGTTTTACACCAAAGTCATGTTGAAATTCAAATTTTAGAGTTCACCTTTTTGACACAGTTAGTAACTGAACTGAAACTTTTTGCTGATAATAAAAAATGTTTATTGCACATACTGTATTGTCCTGGCAAGACTAATACCTTGTGTTTCAATATACTCCATGGAGAAGATTCTAAGAGGAAATGGGTGCGTCTTCTAAAACAATAAATAATGAACATTTTCAAACATAATCCAAAGTTACCCTATTATATCTATTACTGAAAGATACTGAAATCAGTGTAACACCAACAGTATTGAAGATGAAACACACTTTTTATTAGTCTGTCAGAAATACAAAGTCCAAAGAAAGTACTTTTCAGTAAAATCAATTTCCCAAACGACAATACTGAAAATCAGCTTATTTCTCTACTAACAAAACAAGAGTTATCTTTTAATGAACAACTTGCAGATTATATTTTTACTTTATATAAACAAAGAAATACCTAGTTATATTTATTATTAGCTACTATTATTATACTGTAATACTTTATCTTTATTGAAGAAAATTTTAACTTATTTTTGTATCACACTTTTATTGCCACAAATGTGATGTAAATCCTATATTTACAAGCAAGCAATAAAATATTATTATTGTACTTGGGCCTCAGCCCAAGTACATTTGTTTTCATTCCGTGGGAAAAAACTGTAAGGTATAACCATTTCTGGCTGAGACCAGGGAGGGCAAAATGTATTGGCTTCATCTTTCTTGGCATAATAAATGGCGTAATGATGTTAACTGAATGGAAGTGCTGCTCTCAGCCAGTCTTGAATAAGTGAGATGTGAATATAAATGCTTCTCTATCTGAGTTTTTGCCACAAAATCTTCTGAATATAATCAAAATGTGCATCGAAATGCAACAATTAATGCACCCTCCGTTTACTAGGCGATGGCACGACCCTTGCTACACCCACTGGACGAGCCAAAGTGGGAGGGGTAATTTCGGTTTGGTCGAACAGGAGGGCTCGAGACCAGAATTTAACATTTAAACTTGAAACATGTTTAATCACTGACAAGATGTGGATTAGTGTTAATCAAAGAGAAAGTTTGAAAAGGAAAGGTTTTATATCCCGGACACAATGAAAAACATTACGACTGGAAACTGTACCCCGGTTGAGAATAGTAATGCCCACAGCGATGGAGAACACTTATCCTTGAGCTGAGAAAACCAGACCATCATTTCGAAATAGAGCTGCAGATTCGAGAAGCTCGTTAAAAATAGCTAGGTACACCATATAGGAGTGGTTTCGAGTCTTGAGGGCAAATTTCGCCTCCTTCATTTAGAAATCGTACGTTTGTTTTTCCAGGGGAACACATCATTTGACACAAAATTTGCATGAAAAGGGGTCGCCAGTAAGCACGTGGTCAAATCTGGCATAAGAAACAATATGAAATGTTGGGTAAAGCCAGTCCAAAATAAACTGATTTGAACTTTTGTGTTTTGTAATTTATACCACTGCAGTAACATGACTTTTTTGACAACATCACACAATGTAATACGTTTTGAAACTGAATACTCCGACGTATTCTGTGTCCCCTTTGCTAAAAAATACGGTATGCCGATTACCATGTAAGGAGATGATGACGTCAAGACAGATTTGTAGTGCGTTTGGTCTTGGATGGTGCACGAAGTTTTGTCGAGGTAGCTTGTGTATTTATTTCCTAAATGGGAGATATTAGGGTCGATCTAAAAGAAGGCCGAAAAATGTTATGATACTCTAAGCGAGCTGAACTCCACTGCGAATGGTTGGATAATTTGGAGGATGTCTAGACTTAGGCCTATTTGGCGGTCAGTATTGAATTTCAACTGCGTCACAAGTTTGCGTCGAGCGGTCAACGAACGATATTTTAGAAATCTGGAGACATGGCACATCGCAGTTTTATTTTAGTATTTTATATTTTACAAAAGATGTAAGAAGCAATGATTTTGTTGAAAATTCTGAAAAAAATATAGGAAGATTTGATCGCGAACACATTTTCACTAGCCCTGCGTACGATGCTGTGTGTTCCGCTACAGCTACCGCCCCGCTCACCACAGCCCTGCAAAGACCCGTACGTTGGGTCGGTGACTTCAAATCCATTTTGGGACTTGACCTAAAAAGCCAAATTACTGCCGAAATTCAGCGTTCTTGGGCCCAAGTCGTATCCCAGCCTACCTCAGCTACTCGATCGCTTCCAAAAATGACAGTCTTTTATTCACTTCTCGTAAATAACCGTCGATGTCGGCAACTCTCTCGCTGGCCCTGCGTACGATGCTGTGTGTAGCTGTAGCACATAGCATCGTACGCAGGGCTAGGGGTCAACATGGGGTCGCAGCCATGTTGCCTCAAATCTTATTTCTGTCTGCACTCAAAACTCAAAAATGTCGCATATGAACCTGAAAAATCGATGTAATTTTGTCAAACTTCGGCGAAATTTCAGCCTATAGACAAAATTTCATCTAGGTAAGGTAAATTTACTGAAATTTGATCGACAAATAATCCTGAGCTTGAACGGCTCGCCTTCTCCGGGAAGTCATGCATCCGGCCAGCTGCCCATATGGCCGGGTGCATGAGATTGTTTTCAAGCGACGGCGGCAGACCGTACGGGGCTCTGGATAACTGTTGCGTTTGTTTTTAATCACCATGGACGAAGTCCGAGGGGACTTATAGGTTTGGTCATGTCCGTGCGTCCGTCCGTCCGTTCACGCCTAGTACCCAACCCCATACAGATGCACGTCGATTTGTTTCACAATGCTATAAAATTTGGCCGTGTTAGAGGACTTTTTAGTTTACACCTCCATAGACTCCCATGTATAAGGCAGTTCTCCATAGACTCGCATGTATGATGCCAAGAAAAATAAAAATTTAGTTTCTCATCGTATTCATATTGCCTAAAGGATGCAGTGACAGTTTTTTTGTCCCCACGGATAAAGTCCAGGGGGCTTATAGATTGGCTCATATCCGTCCGTGAGTCCATCAGTGAGTCCATCGTTTCACGCAGATATCTCAGACATTTTGACAAAATATCTTGTGACCTTGGTTACCTTTGACCTCAAATATACATTATTGTCCATAACTCAGTAACCACAAGTGCTAAACCTTTCATATTTGGTATGATGGGACACCTTATGATGCCACATATTGTACCCCATTAATTATGTGCATATCTAATTATGAGCGAGCCAATAGAGCAAGAGGTCTGATTTCTGGTATATAGGGATAAGTTAACAATATAATTTGTTTGACAAAACTTCACGTGACCTCAATGACCTTTGACCTCAAATATACATATTTGACCACAACTCAGTAACCACAAGTGCTAAACCCTTCATATTTGGTATGAAAGGACACCTTATGACACCATATATTGTACCTCATTAATTATGTGCATATCTTATTTTGAGCGAGCCAATAGAGCTAGAGGTCTGATTTTTGGTATATAGGAATAACTTAGCAATACAATTATTATGACAAAATGTGACGTGACCTCAATGACCTTTGACCTCAAATATATATATTTGTCCACAACTCAGTAACCACAAGTGCTACATCCTTCATATTTGTATGATAAGACACCTTATGACACCACATATTGTACCTCATTAATTATGCGCATATATAATTTTGAGCGCGCCAATAGAGCTAGAGGTCTGATTTTGGTATATAGGAATAACTTAGCAATACAATTATTTTGACAAAATGTCACGTGACCTCGATGACCTTTGACCTCAAATATATATATTTGTCCACAACTCAGTAACCACAAGTGCTACACCCTTCATAAATGGTATGATGGGACACCTTATGACACTACATATTGTACCTCATTAATTATGCGCATATCTAATTCTGAGCAAGCCAATAGAGCTGGATGTCCGATTTTGGTATATAGGGATAACTATAGGGTAGAAATCTAAATATGCCCATCTAAATATTAGACATCTACCATCGAGAACAAAAGAAATTTGCTGTAATTTGAATATTTAAGGAGTTTAAGCAATTCCCGCTATAAATAAAGAACCCCTGCCTCAAACTCCACAAAAGTTGCTAGACATATTTTGCCGTTGTCATGCCATTGCTTCGTTTAATAACCAGTTAATCAAATGCCTCATTGACAGGAGGAAATTCAAGACCATATTTGAATAGTAGTATATATTGTCCTCAAAATTACCCTATCACGGCCCAAGTACTCATTGCCTTCAGCAATACTGCCTTGTTATTATTATTATTATTATTATTATTATTATTATTATATCACTGTTAAGTTTTGTGATATTGAGCGTATATCAGTGTTTATGTGTCAAAAATACATGGACTGGCAGAGCAAAAGTTCACTAAAGCACTGGATCAGACTAACTCGTCACATTTTGGAATTGGATCCTGACTGGGATGACTGACTGAAGTGTTCATGACCCATAGACTGCACCATAGATTCTATCAGTAGAACATATCACATGTCATTCACGCCACTTTGGGGTGTTAGTAGTAGGGTCATTTCAGGTCAGAGGTCAGATATATAAATTTCATATCAGCTGATTTTTGGGGGAAAAAAACAATGAGAGTCAGAGTGCAGTACAGGTGACATCCCCTACTTGAGGTGGGTTATCAAAAACCAGTCAGGTCATGTGATTATCAAGTGACAGTTGTTTGCAGTCCTGTTTCTGAGGTCACTGCATTTGGACAAATTATTGAAAATGCAAAATGGTGGCCAGTCTTGAGTGACGCCAAATACTTTACAGAGAGAAAGTTGCCACTGAAATGTTTTGAGACTTGCAGGATTAAGTTACATGAATTCTATCGCAGAAAGTCAACCCTACCATTCATTTCAACGAAAGAACTGTCAAGTAAATGAATTCACGCTGGACACAGGTGTACTTTGCAATGCAATGTATTTCAGAATACCATGCAGCATTGTGTTGAAATTACTCTATTGAAAGCTGCCATTACGTTTCTTTGAATTCCTTTTTCATAGAGATTCACTTTGTTCCATGTCAGTATAAGGTGCTGAAATATTCATGTAAATGATCTGTCATTTCAGCAATTGACAAGAATGTCAAATACATGCAGATTTCTCTGCCTAAACTACAGAACTAAATACTGGGTTGGTTACCTCAAACGCATATATTCAGGACCTACAGCTTGTTTACACAGCTTGCATAAGTCTGAATTGCAAATGAATTCTATTGGGATATAAAGTCTAACAACAAGAATATATATTGTGACCTGTGTATGTGTGGTCAAACCTGTCCTAGTGGTAACCCTTGCATAGCAGTCACCTCCAAATATTGGTCAGCTTGTGGTTGTCCTGTACTATTTCACATGTTAAAAGACAATCTACAGAACAGCTACTTACTTATGTGGTCAGTGGAGACATGTAATTGCTCCAATTTGGTACAAAACCTGTGTAAAATGGTCCGTATATCTGACTTTGAATGACAGATGCTTCGAATGGAAAACCAGAGTTGAGTCTATTTTGATTTATTTTTAATATTTGCATTACAATGCTTTCAAAAATGAAATGCATGTATTGTGATTTTTACAAGATTAATGATATTGAACTTCATTAAAGAAACTCTTTATCTATTCCTAAATTCACCACTCAGCACACCGTCACCTTCACCCAAAGTAATTACCACAGCTACCCATCCTCTAGAGGCCATCTCCATAGTGGTCACTTTTTCTTGGTCCCTTGTTTGACTACTTTTAACTGTTTAACTGTACTGGTATATCAATAATGACAAGCTGGATTTCAAATGCTAACATAGGACTTTCTTTTCATAATGCTTCTAACATTTACAGTATTAGATGAATGAATGAATGAATGAATGAATGAATGAATGAATGAATGAATGAATGAATAAAGGAATGAATGACGTTACGTTGTAAGTGGTAAACTTAGTTCAATCATATCACAGGGGTAAATACTGCATGTACATTATATGCTGGTGTACATGATGATGGTAGGGCTGACTTCAGCTTACATGAAGTGTCAGACATGGTCACCAGTATCTCCTACACTTCTGTACAATCTATGAGGACATTCCAGACCTGTTTTCATGTGTGGTTCTGAAGGCCGTGTGAGATATGAAAGCACACCAGCAGAGAAGGATTAGATGACTTGCATAGCATCACTGCACGACTTGTGTCAATTATCAATCAAGTCTTTCACAATATTGATTGCCTCTTTACTTTCAGAAATCCCTCTCCATTTTTTAAAATTTTAATAACTATCACATTTTATTAAAACTCACACACTATCAGCTGCATTATCTTTCCCTTGCTTCAGTTATTTTTTACTTATCCAGAATCTCACCATGTAATTTCAGAATAAGTGTTTTTACTATCTGATAGAAAGCAGATGTAGAGATTATGATGTGTCCACCTTCACTTTTTTGCTGCTTTCTTTGGAGGCCTATGCTATCTCTACATCTGATTTTAATCAAATTGGTGTTGTTAGGATTACAAGCTCTGCAAATACATGGACAGACTAAACAAGCTTTTGCCCATTGAGATATTACATTTGTAACTGTACAGTGCAACTCCTGTAGAAGATCTGTACAACACAGGAACTAATGGGCACAGATACACTTTGAAACAGACAGAAATCTTAACGCAGGCAGAAAGCTTTAACTGCTATCAGATGAAAGTAACAGAAAACACTGGGGAAGAACCAAAGTCAGATTTCTATTTCTAGCTGACAATTACTGATTTCTGATGAGAGAAATATTGAACTTACCCCTGGTTCTTTATGTATATATGTGTGTTTTCCTTGATTTGGCCGTAGAGAACGCTTTGTGACTTTTCTGTGAACAAATAAGTAGTGATCCTCTAATGTTCCAACCTGAAAGAGAAATAAAGTAAATTAAACTAGGATTTCATAGAATGAGACATGAAGTTCACTAAGGCTGGTTGTAACTTATCAAGAAGTCAGCCACAACAATTGATTGATTTGAAACTGATAATCTATGGACCAACATTAAAATGAACGGAGTGGTCCTGTATCTTTGTCAGTGGTCCTGTTTTCATTCTCAGTTTACTGATTTGTTCCCATTATTCACTGGTGCATAAGCCCACTAAAAGCAAAAAAAGTGTGGCCTGTTTTCATAATTATTGGTCCTGCAACTGCATTTGCAATGTCTGAATTCATCCCATAATCAATCATTACAGCAAATTTATAAATTAAAGTGCAAGTTCACTAAGGCTAGTTTTTCATATGAGCTAGCTTTTGGGTTGCTTATTCCAGAAAAGTCATGGAACAAATGTCAAATTTGAATCTGCGAGTAAAAATATTGTGTGAAGAATTGTGTGTAGCTATGTGAAAGTATTGAATTTTATTGTGACATTTACTAAAACAGTAGACTAGGGGAAAAGTACTAATGTTGACATTCAGTGACAAAATCCCATTTTCAAAATTTCACACTTGGATTTTCTACTATCAAGTACAGAAATTAAGGTACTGTAGCACAATTTATTCTTGGTCAACATTCTGCAAAATTACACAAGAATAATTTGCTCTTTCCTCTTCAAACTACACACACAGTTCATTAAAAATATTACTTTAAAACTGTTATTTGGTGTGAATTATCACATTGGTACAGTAGTTACTGCAGGGTTTGCATTAGTTGAAATCATAAACTGCATATGATACTGATCATGAAGCTGATATCATTATGAAAGCAACGGATGAACAGTCTATGTTTTTGAAATGAAAGCAGTAACTTTGTTGTATTTTAATGCTATCTAAATTGATAGCAATAGTTTGACTGTACTCAAAAACAACATTTTTGATTACTCTCATATATATGTACATTGTATGTTTAGTCTTATTCTAAGGTCACACAACTGATAAGGTTTGGCTACAAATGGACACTTCTGATGCATCTAAGATATCACTGCATAAGAAGGCCAAAATTTGACTCGCTTGACCATCTGTGAAGTTTCCAAATGGTCAAAGCAACATTCATGAACTAGCAGTTTCAATGCCTACATGAACGTACACATTATGTAGAATTTATTGAATGTGAGTAAAAATCATGCAATCACTGCAAGTTTTTTCACACTACTACTGTAGTACCAGAAAGTTTGAAAAGTAAAATTTTGTTTGTCTTGCATGATTATCTTCTTTTCAAACACACTATACATGTATGTGCTATGACTTCATTGGCTAAAAGTATCATTTGGTGTATACTGATCTGGTGTGTATACTGTATATGAAATCAGAGTATGACTGAAATAGAAGTACATGTACCATCACAGAACCCATTTGACCTCTATTCGATTTGGTTTCCAAGGTATCATATTAATGCAAATAAATTACATGTACACAAAAGAATGCAAAGCTGTAAGTATTTATTAATAATTGACAGGTGTTTCTTGGTAATGAAATATTCTAATGTATATATTACATTATTTTTATTATCAAAGTATTGGCATTTACGGAGTGAATACCTGGAGACAGATTCATATACGGTATGTACAAAATACATGTATTGAAATGCACTTTGACAAGGAATTCAGGATGTGAACCATTGACATGATAGTGAAGTCCGGCAGACAGGAATGTATTGAGGTCACTGACCTTACACAGACAGATACATCATGTGGTTGATGCAACTCAAGCAAATTTAAAGCTATGTGTAGGCATGGCTGAACATCTTGAAGAAGTTTAACAAGGACATGAACGATCCATAGAGACTGTTTAATCTACTAGCTGATTACTACTGCTTATACAGTACTTGTGGAGACGTATTTTATTGATAGTATCCTACTAAGTTCAACATTTTCCATCAGTATCTTTTGAATGATGATTCAGCGCAATGAATGGCTTTTGTCTGCAGATTTCATGGTGTGCAATCATTTTCAACGCAAAGTATTTTTATCTGATATACACATTTATAAAATATTGTATTTATACTGTATATATTTATGAAATATTTACAACAGATTCAGTACTAAATTCTTTTTATTCTTGACGTACCATTGAGGGAATACTGTCGATAAAATATTATGATCTCAGATATTATCCAGTACATGTGATTTTCTACAGATTTACCGATGGACATGGGGTGTTTTTTTCACAACTGCATGAAATGTAAATTTAATTGTAAAGTTTCACTCATATTGCCTGGAGTCTGAAAATTCAATAATAAAAGGAAAATGAATTGCCAATCTGAATAATGGTATGTACAATGTACATGTACATGTATTAAAATCTTCTTATCAAAGTCAACCAGTCTAAATGAACAAAGGGAGTTTAATACTGTCTGTGTATACAGGAACATTTGAATGCTTTTACAAGACAAATGAAAAGTTTTATGTGAGTTTACCATTTATCTCTTTTCCTGCCAGACAATATCACTTCCCCATTTGCCAAGTCAGTAAAAATTTAAGCGGTATTGAGCCAAAACCATATGTACCGTATTTTCACCCACTTGGCTTGGTACCGGGGTATGTTATAGCAGCTGAAGTCTGTAAAAATCACGTTTACAGTATCTCTGTCTTCAGGGACCTACAAATCTTCAAGTCTTTGTTAAAATGCACCATATGGGACATGTTTTGCTTTACAAATTTTAACCGACTTGATGATGATGGTGAAATATAAACTTGGCAGAAAAAAGGTTATATATGCACTTTAGAATTAAAAAAATTCCAATTTCTTCAGTAGCTTTATTCAAGCTATGAAATTATTCAACTCACTTTTTCTCAATAAATTTCACTTTTAGACCCCACACATTATCGTCTGTTAGCCCTATATCTCGACATTATGAAAAATATGTTTATTTTCCGATATCTCAGTGTTTGTGACCATTTCTCTCAAAAATATGCGTTTTTGAGTTTTTTTACCTAAAGAAAATTAGGTGTTACAGGACTATGGCGACTTTAGATCTTTTAACAGAAATCAACAATTGAGTAGTCTGGGGAAAAAACGGTGTCCCAGATTTTTGGTAAAATTAATAGAACAAGAGAAATTCTTGCTGAAGTTAAACGAAACCCGGTAATTTATTCAAAAACCCAGAGTTGTTACTTTGACACCTTATTGTGCTGAAACAAAAGGGAATAGAGAAAATCTGGGACACCGTTTTTTCCCCAGACTACTCAATTGTTGATTTCTGTTAAAAGATCTCAAGTCGCCATAGTCCTGTAACACCTAATTTTTTTTAGGTAAAAAAACTCAAAAACGCATATTTTTGAGAGAAATGGTCACAAACACTGTGATTTCGGAAAATAAACATATTTTTCATAATGTTTAGATATAGGGCTAACAGAAAATATATAATGTGTGGGGTCTAAAAGTGAAATTTATTGACAAAAAGTGAGTTTAAATAAGTATCATCTAACGTGTGTCTCTACCTTAAATGTTTTTGTTGTGTACATACATGTAGAGCATGCATGCACAACAGAAACACTGTATCATACATGTACACACGACAGGTTAGGGCAAGTCATGTTGACAGATAACTCGTCAAACCATCAGAACAATTGGATACCGTAAAAGATAATAGATGTATATTTAAATTAATGGATACAAACAAAGTCATATGTGAGTGATTGTATGTTAATTGTATTGTGTTTAGTATTTCTAATACATGAAAACAAACAGAACAAGCAAATCCCACCTTGAAAAACAAAGCCGTTTTCTGCAAACAGTCACAAACAGGTTATAAAAACATGATTTTTGCCTGAAGCAAAGGGAAGCATGTTTGTGTGTTTTAATTAAAGCCCCAGTATTTGTAACTTTTAACCTTTTTTATGTTCGAAATTACATATTATTCTCTTACATCCATCGTAAAATGTTGTTCAGTAAAGAAATAAGCCAAATTTGTGCTCCTGTAGTGACATACAAACGCTAGATATTGCCCGATCGAGTTGGATTGCCGCGCGGGTTTGTTGACAATTTGTAGGCTGTGCACGTGATCGAGAACGCCGATACTGATGACATCATCGAGCCTGCAACATTCCTGGGGCCTTGCCATGCCACGCCACTGCCCGGGTAATCGCCCATGGTCGCCGGCTGAATGACCTGCGAATGGTTTTATTTTGTTCTTCTCCGTTCAAATACGTACTGCTACTGTGTTTCAGAGGATACAGAACTTTGGCAGAGGAGGCTAACATTCTATTCTGGTACCGTGTGCGTTATATACGGATTATTCAAACTGCAGTCGGCAGTGCACCGATGCGCACCCTGCAGTTGGTCACTCAGAACTCCGGGTACCGATGTAAAATCAAGACGACACTATATACACTTGGCTCACTTCTGTAGGCAAATAGCTATCAAAATTGAGTAACTTGAAGTAATAAATTTCAGCTGATTGTCGCTTTAGCGGCAAGGTGATTGCGAAATCGAAGCAACATAGTTTGGCAATGTATGGTAGGCTGTCGAATGCAGTGAACGCGATGGCCTTTGGCAGCAAGTAAGGGAACCGTCAGTATTTACGACCTGGGGGTCATTCAAAAATTGAAAGTTATAAGGGGGTGCTCAAAATGTTTTTTCTTTGTCTTACTCTGTCCTCAATGACATAATGATTAGTTGATTATATATATTTTACTCTGATACATATTAAATAAAAAGAAAATAAATACTCTAACAGTACAAATAAATATCAACTAGATGAAGCAAGGCAAAAAACTACAAGTAGGTGCTACTACTAGCAATACTTATTATGAAAGAGAAGATAGTGACGATGAGAATGATATCGTTGTTCATGTACGCAATGGCACCAGCGACATTAAAGATGAGGATCAACAGTGGTGATGATGATTTCACACAGTAGTTTTCTGCAGTCGTTACCAGGGTTGGAAGGAGAGGCTGGGTCATGGAGAAATGTTCTCGACAGATATCACTATAAGTGCACTGGATCTAGGACAAAACTGAACTGTTGTGAATTCATCCTTTATATTATCATAGAAATGTATATTTTATTTGACTTGAGTTCAACAACCATTTGGACATTTAACCATACCATAATGACATGCTACCCATCCAAATTTAACAATACTATATGGTCGGAGACTGCTTATTAGGTGAGCTTTTATATCTACAAATTATTACATGGGCTCAGGTAAGCCAAACTTTCTATTAGAGGGGGGGGTTACTCAAAGTCATCATGGTTGGCTGGGGTGCGACTCAAAATTTCGGAGTTTCTAATGTAATTCCTCCGACCCCAGATCGTAAATAATGACGGCTCCCTAAACAGCTGTGAACGCCTGAGTCAGAACGATCGGGACCAGTATACGCACTGCTGTATCTCAGCGAAAATTTAGAAAAAAACAATGGAGCTACTGCTAAGAAATTTACAGACTCTTGGCTCTTGATGCATCAGTTACTGATCTTTTATACTGGTAAAAAGGCATTCTGAATACAGCGGTAAATTTCCTCCCAAACGACAAAGGATAACACGCGGGCATTCTGCAATGGACGCTGTCAATTTACCTTGCTGCAGCCCCACACCAATCTCGGCCCGGCCCCGCTGCACTTGTGCAGTCTACTACCTCCATGTAGTACAGCCTTACAGGTCTAGTAGCTGGCCAAACACACAAAAAAACAACGTCGCAGTATAAATTCCGTAGGTCAGAACCATTGATCATAAATTTTCAGAACCAGTGATGTTTAAAAGTTTTGTATTGATTACTTCATTTAGGTTTATGTGAATGACTTTCTCATCGAGCTGCGTCTATAATTGTCCCGGGCATTGTCCATGCAAATTTGGGGCCTGCCTTAGCTCCCTCCGATCGTCTGTAGACTACAGCCTGAGCAAATTGTACAGTTGTGAAAGTCAGATATGTATCATGAATTTATACAAAATATAAACAACAGAATCAAACTAACCAAGAGGTTAGTTTGCTGTCGGGCCGGGTGCGCAGGGGACGACTTTGCAGTGAGGCCGGGATCTCTCTTGTGTTTGAACGGGGTTTGAACTTCCATCGCATCGCAGCTAGCCGATACTTGTTGTACTACTGTAGTCCTTGTGAGGATTATATACCCGTTACGTTCGATATTATTTTGAAATACTTTTAAATTTAATAAGTAAGACTTTTGTACTGCATTCAAGATATTTTTCCTTTCTGAGCGTTTTCAATTACGCCGTACGGCAACGATATGCGAAGTTGATAGGCTGTGTTGCCTGCAGGCTTAGTTAGCCGGCCTGGCCATACACAAAACTTCGTTTGAGTAGACGGAGCAGAATCAGTCCCGCCATTTATTTTCAACGAAATTTTCATTATACTCCATAATGGAAGAAACGACTAGTTCAATGATTACAATGGTGAAGTGCTGAATTTTTATTCATATATGTTTTTCTCTCTCAATTCATTCAGCAAACTTGATCTCCGTACCATCGGTCACAACGTGCAGTGCCTTGCATGAAGCTTACAATCGACTGCCTCCGTCGTTAGTTTAGCTGTTCAAGACGTTTGTTGCACGGCTCATTATAGTCGGAACAATCTGTAAACACTTACATATTTATATCTTTCCGGTATTTCACCCAACTTTCGCGCGTTTTTAGCTGAGTCTCCAGTTTCGATGGACCAGACCTTTTCGAAGAGCGTATGGTTTCTACGGACGCCACAGTAAAACTTGCGTAGATGTGGTTGAGCATGCGCGGTGGTGTGATTACGTTTCGTTTCGTGTGTCAACAAAGCTGACTTCTGGTCCGGACAAGAAGTCATTTTTCACTCCTTTTACTGTTAATCGTGAGGCGGGCTGGGCATGCAAACCATGCGATTCAGTATTAATTATGGTCTACTTTCACATACTGAGGATGTCATTTTAATCAAAAATATGAAAAAAATTGTTAAAAGTTACAAATACTGGGGCTTTAAAGAAAATTTTAGAGTTGTTCTTTTGGATCATTTCCTGATATTTGTTTCTGATTATTCTGATTTTCAGAATAAACTCTTGATAAAAATTTAATTGCAGGGAAACGAGGATACAGTTGAGTGTTCAAAGTTGCACCCTGTAAAACATACTACTGTCATCCTACCAAGTTCGTTTCACTATCAGGTCATACCACACAAAGTATGTGAAAATGCATCATGGCTCAATGCCATGTGATGGGCCTGGCAGGACAAGAGAGGCTCCCTTTATCTTGCCTCAAAACAAGGGTTTTTTATGTGCAAGTTTGACAGAATGCAGACAATATCATCAGCATTACAGAGAAAATGAAGTCTGGCTATCCTATTGCTATTAATTATACATCAGAAGATATTAATTATTCAGGTGGCAGTGCTGTTTGTAAAATGGACAAGATGAGAACCTCCAGTTTACATCTTAACATGGTCACTCCAAAAACTGTGGTTTAAATCACAAATGTTTGATAGATAAAATGTCAAAGAAATGTTTCAGTGAGCATCATTGCAAAATTGAGTTGAATGTGACTCATCAATAGGAAAGCTTATCTGTGATTTAGTCATTGTAGTTGAAAGCGGTCCTAAGCACTTTGCTTTTGTTACTTTTTGTGTAATCTTATGAGCATGAGCTGTAAGATTTACGGCTACTTTCATGTAAGGGATAAAGGAATATATACATACATAATAGAGCCTTTTATATGGCTTCTTACTGATGTTTTCACCTGTACCGGTATATTGTTTATCATTATACACCTGCCTTGGTAATCTATGGATTTTCATTGAATAATAAATTTCAGTATTGTGAATGTGGAGTCCAATGAAAGTACTGCGCAGTCAAAAACTTAGTGTTATTGAACACCAACAATCTCTGACCTTATAGCCTTTATATGTAAACATCAGAAAACTTTGATGTGATCTCATTATTTTTTTCATTAGATCTGAGTATGTATTTCACAATCACTACGTCACAATGTGTGTGAAAATCTGTCAAAATGTGAATATCCACAAAATACAAGTAATTCGTGCTGAACTATGATTTCTTTACTGAGTACAGGTTGAGTACCGAATACGGTATTTCTATTGTACACTTAGCTGATGCGTTGGGTGTGAACCTAATTTGTATGTGATTGCAGGGCTAACTGTACATACAAAGTATACTGAAAATACTATTTTTAACCTACTTGTCCAAGTTGACCCTAAAAGTTGTATACATATAATGATAAGGTTATTCTAAAAATACCAGGATTTATCACCTTGTACATTGTATGCTTAAGTATTGTTCTCGATTCTACAGCGCACGATTATGGCAATACCTTTGATATACATGTACCCGGTGATAAATCCTGGTATTTTAATGTGAATAACCAAGTATATTATCATGTGATGTTAGAATCTCTGCATGACACATACTGCTGCTTTCATTGCTGGTATCATAAAAACCTATTCATGGCAAGTATTAGGACGGTTCATGAGTTCGTGAATATGTTGTCCATTTCAAAAAGAACAGTAGCAATCTACATGCATGTTGGCCAGATTTTTCATTTCAGTCAATACACGTACATGTACCATCTGTGGCTGACATGACCTTGTTGTTGATAAAATCTGTCTCTTCCCAGAAATTGGTGATGAAAGTCATGCAAATGTGAAGCGAATTCAACATGTGTGATGATATTTCAACAGTTTTGCAGCTTTCTAATGATTGCAAGACTTTGTCAAATAAACTTTGATTGCATCCCTTTGTTTCTATGAAGCTGCTTTGGATGCGGTCACCGAGTTCAGTACAGCTTTTAGCTACCATTTTAAAATTTTGGACATGCACAAGGAAGGTTGGGATATGTTGCCCATAGCAACAGACATGTTGTATGGGTACCGAGACATGTTGTATGGGTACCAGGTCCCATTGGTACAGCCACAGATGGAACGATCTCCCTCTGTTTAAATCAAGACGATAACGTCAAATATGTGTACATGTTACTACACTGATGTGCAATTGTAGACTAGGAGTAACAGTGCAGACTGTGTATATTGGAAAGCTAACAATGAGGCATATTTCAGCTGCAAACCAATCTAAATAATTTACCGTACATGAATAAAATTGTATGATTTGACGTCACGACTGTTGAAACTCACCCTCAAAAACAATTGTGTCTCTGACATAAATTTTGGTCCTGATTTAATCACAGGGGAGGAACGTGATTTGATATACCCTCTTCCAGAGAAAATGTTATCTTGTTTGACACATGTTAACTCTGATTATTTTGAACTAAGGTCTTGAGTTGGTTCCCATAGATCAAAGTGTTCAATCTGAACCAACCCTTTACAGTATGTAGGTATTACATACAATCATGTAGTGATAAGATCATAACTGTCTTTTATTTGTGTGTGAATATATGGCCAATAAGCACTGATATATAAACAAAGATTAGTTCAGTATTATCAATTAGAACAGTATTGAGATAAAGCACAGTGAACTAGTGTGGGCTGTGTCAATGCATGTCATTTTGAGATAAGCCATTAAAAGTTTGATAAAGTCATTAAACAGACAAATCAAATGAATATTTGTTTGAAAAAGACAAGGAATGTCAATATTTAGTATTTTGTAATACAGTAATAAATTTTCCTGTATGCAAATCTGACAAGGCTCTCGGAAGAAAATATTCTGATTACCAGATTATGATGATGAATTAACTGACCACTAGAAGGCTTGATAAAAGCTAAGTGTTTCAGGTCAAACTACTGTACAAGCTAGATCTTCTGATGATATCGTTTAACATAAGTGTTTTGTAAAATTCCAACAAAACAGTTAACATTGAGTTGTTTGATTTTCTACAACTATTCGAATTTATGGATGTTAAATTTTGTTTCATGACCCACCATAACATAATAAAATTGCATAATCATGAGATCAGCGTTGATGCTGATTGGTCTGAAGTGGAGAGTCTGGTATGAAAGAGGCATTAGGGAAGTATTACAAGCACGTTCATTAAACAAACGATATGCTTGTAGGAGAATCCCGGCAGTTAAATTTTAATGTTTCTGATCAGTGTGTACACAAAATCATACATGCAACTTGTATGAATATGGGCAGCTTCCATTACATTGCACATATCGAAAAAAAGGTAAGTTGACTCAACTGGAAGCTTGAAACTTTTGTTTCCTCTAGCTAATAAGGAGTCACAATTGTTAGTCAATGAAGCGCCAAGTACCAACCTATTGTGATCTCATGATCCTGGGTTCCTCCCTTTATGCACTGACCGTCAAAAAAATGAGTGGCTGTGGTTATGTTGATTTATGTTGTGAGTTGTCATTTTGACAGTTTTTAAGTTAATGCCTTCTGCTCAAGTTCAAAAGTAGTTTAGTGCATGTACACTGCAAACAGATCAGAATGAGTATCTTGGACACTGTGGACTGTATACCTGACCATCGGGTCTGATGATACCTCAGATCATAGCAAATGACAGTCACTGACTAATACTGATTAGCTGAGGTTTCTCATAAATGGATGTGAAGCTGAACTGAGGATTCAGTATTCTTGATTTGTGTTTCAGAGTTGATAGAAAAGTTAATATAATCTTTATGATGTCACAAGAACCAGACAGGTGGAGTCAATCTTTCAATCTCAGGAACAAGGTCACTTTGTATGACTTTGTAAAGTGATATAGGATTATCAAGTTACATAGATTTAAAGGAATCTAATGAGATCTAACAGTTTGAAAACAATCATAGAGAACTTAGCATCTTTCACCTTTACCATTTTGTAAAAGGAATAAACTGATATCTTCTTTTGTACAGATATTGTCTTCCCTTCTAAAGACATTTTTTGTATGTCACTGGCTGTCTTTGCATCATTTGCTGTGACACCTTGAAATGTAGACGTGGTGACCTTTACCACTGGTCTAACACAAAGAGCTTCTGTGTAACCTTCTTTAAGCAGAAAGCACATTGATTGTAACCTGAAACAACAAATTTTGCCAATGTGCCACACCTGTCAATTATCTACTCTGTAGTGTTCATTATTTCTGCTCTTACCGGTATTGCCCTTGTTGATCAATAATAATATCAAGATTCGATCAATTTTGGTTTAAAAAGCCGTTTGATTTTCTCTTGAATGCAAAGACTTGTTTTCCACTGTCTACCCAAGTTTTAAGTACAGGCAAGCAGTAGCTCATAAATTATGCAATACTTTTTACAAAACTTCATTGCATTACAACAGTCTTTGCATAAACAGTGGCGTGGCTGAACTGTCGTTGTTTGACTCTAAATCATTACAGAGTTTTTTGAAAAACACTAAAGTAAAACACCATGAATTAGACTCACGGTGTGAAATCCCTGTGATGCAACAAGAAACGGAAAATCCTAGTTGCACAACAGTGCATCTAAATTGTGCCTGTCAGAAACACCATTGGTGCGTACATTTATGAATTACTTCAACAGTAAACCACTCACACGAGTGATGCTATTTAAGTGACTCCGCGTGTATATAAATCAAACTCTAAGTAAGTAAAAAAAAATGCCCAGATCCCGTCATAATGATGGTCAGTAAAAAAAGGCATACACCTTCAGCGTTTGAATGCCTCTTGGCAGTATTACAAAGGCGTGCCGAGACTAGACTGGGTTTCCCTGAAACGTCAAAAAAACACTTAGAACACATCCTGTCACAGCTGGCGGGAGTCAATGCCTCTCACTACGATTAAGAACAGGAGGGCATCTTCTTCTGTTAAATAATTCTAAACGAGTGAACAATTTCATAGAAAAGTCATTCGTATGAATACAACAGTACCTTGCACTTTGAAGTACTGGATGCCCTTCCATTTGCATTCCTATTGCGGAAATGCTTTGGACGTTTTGAGTGGGGGACACGTCAACAACTTCCGTGGAACTAGTCCCTACAGGAAGCGACAATCTAACAACTTTTGGCACAAGTTTCTTACCTGTCCGAGGTTAATATATCCATACTTGGCCGCTAAACGATCGGCTTCTGACAACCCTCCTTGCAAATGGACAGCATATTGATTTGTATATATAGCAGCTGACGTGAAAACGACGTAAAGTGATGTACAGAGAGTCACCATGCACAGCTTCACCGACGCAGACATACCGACAGCTAATCTTCCCAGGTTGAAATCACAGTAAAACACTCCTTTACCGGCGTAGGTCCTTCTGGTGATGGACGTGTGACTAATGTGTATTCTACGTTTGTTATCTTTGCACCATGACGTTCTCTAATATCAAAGAAAAAGAGACTCCTTCGCGAGTGAAATCAAAAGTATAATCCTAACTTGGGACAATGTTTGTATGGTAATTAGATGTACTTACTTGAATAACTCTTGTGACCTTTGACTCAGCACCAATACTCGTTGCTTTGTCGTCTCAGAGGACAAGCGCCACCACCGAGATACTTTGCCTTGAGTTTGTTTTTATCGAAGAAGGCCACAATGACCGCGACACGACACATACTTGATTCACTTGTCTCCCAAAACACGATGACCGTGCCCAAACCGAGGGTTTTAAGACACTCTTAATCATTCACTGAAATAGCTATACGGGAACAAATTATGTATATATTTTATGAATCTAACAGACTACCTGTTATTAGCAGAATACAGGTTAAAAATTCTCCTCCAAAGCCCATTACTATTGCTGTATTCTTCAGAAGCTATTGATTCTATATGTCATTTATTAACATTACGAAAGGTAAGAAAATATGTATTTATTCTTCACCAAGCCAGGAAAGAATTCATTCAGACATGGTAAATCATTTTGTAATGTGGGAAGTGAACTAAAATGTTAAATTGTAATTATTACATGAGAAATAGTTTTCATGAATAAGATATCAGCAAAACATGTACCTACCATATTAAGACTGCTAAGCACATAAGATGAATTGATTGTCCATCATCAAAAGCGGCTATTGCTAAGGCCAAAAAAAAGAAATGTTTCTGGTCAGCGCGCGCGTCACTTGAACAACAGCGCGTCACCCTTTTTTTCTCTGTTTGTGGCCGGTGGCCGTGGCTGACACCAAACCAAAATGGCTGAAGAGAAAGACAAAATTCTTTGGGGGGAATGATCAGTGACTGCATGAACAGTATATATGTGACTATATTGATAAAACTATAAACTGACCCTCCCCCCTCCCTTGAGGCAAAAAAAATAAAAAAAAATAAAATGCGTGTCACTGCCACCATTTTTTAAAGAAAGACCTGACCAGAAACATTCTTTCTTTTTTTTTGGCCTAATGTATCTTTAGAAAACCATGGTTGACGGTAAAATAAAAACTGGAACAAAAATCGTCAAAAGTTATAGCAAATGGCTTCTTTCAATACACAATGAATAGCTGGTGATTGTTTATCATAACTTAGAACCCAAAGGCCTGGTATTTGTATTCTATCATCTTCAGCCTCTTTATCAAGAGATGTGGTTAGTAGGGATGGCCACAGTTTAAATATTAAATAAGATTCCAAAACCCATTGCGACCACCTCTACAGGGTACACATTACATATTTCTGGAAGAAAACAACCTTTCCTTGTAAATTCTTTATGCATAATTCTACCTTTACAGTGTAGTACTGATTTACAAAAATTGTGTCATAAAACCCAGTTATTTGTTGTACATATATCTACTATTACATATGCACAAGCATCTGGACTCACTCAAGTTCATCTTCATCTGCTTTCATCATGGTTCCCATCAAGGTGTTCATGACAATTCATGTCAAATTTCATACACTCGGTCAGGCACAGTACACGACATACACTCAGTAACAACACTGTATATGATACACTAGCTGCACAGTACATGGTTTAATGCTCAAATGGTAGAATACTGATAAACTTTCAGACACAAATCTTTGATGACAAAGTAAAACACTAGTGTACAACGAACAGTACATTTCAAGAGTTTAAAAGAACTACAGAGATTTACAGGACAGTTGCTCCATATAATGTGTAAGTTATCTTTGGCTCAGAGAGAAACTGTGTTTTCTATACCATCTGCATGGTACATGTGATGGCTAGTGCATGCAATACAAATCTACCAAACTTGTGATGCACTGGTTTCTTTGCTGGCAAAGTGATCACTAGTACTTTTTTAATCTGCTGAGTTGACATGGTACATGTCATCACAGGGTAAAACCCAAAAATTTCACCAGATCACATAAAAGTGGAGTTGCTCGTCACCACAAATTTGATAAATCACTGTCTGTATATATGGTAATAGAGGAATGTCAGCGATATACACTGATGGAACTGCAGTAGCACAGTACAGTAATGATAGCATGTTTTATTCACATGGAAACCAATGAGAAAATCAGTAATTTGGCTTTAGGCCCAGGTGTCCAAATTCCTTTAACTTATGGTTGTTCACAGTATAAATAGTCTGGCTATCAGAATGAGGCTTGGCAAAGTTTCACTTTTTGACATCTTTAGAAAATGACGACAGGTGTTTTTTTGACACAACATCATTTTCAAAAAGTTTTCACAGACTTTTAAAAGAGTGTTGATTTACAAATTCACTGCAAGAGTACCATTCTAACAAACACTTAAATATTCCAAAACCTACATTCATTCATTCACATTAAATGTTATGGAAAATCATACTTTATGTTTAAAACAAACAATTAAAATTAAAATCCAACAAGTGAAGTGCTGAAAACATCTGGCGAAATGCCAAGCAACATTTAGGTTGGGTAAATATGAATAAATAGATTTTCTACTCAAAAAGAATATCCACTATAGCAAATATTATAATATTTGTGAAATTTAGACCAAAATATGATTATAAATAGTGCTGAACTATAAACGTTTTCTGTTTATAATGCATACATAAATATCTAAAACCATCTTACTACTATGTTAAGTGTGGTATACTATCTAAACATCAAATATAAACTGTTTTAGGTAAGATACTTGATATCAGACCCCATAGATTCTATAAACTGTTCTAGGTTAGATACTTGATATCAGACCCCATAGATTCTATAAACTGTTTTAGTTTAGATGCTTGATATCAGACCCCATAGATTCTATAAACTGTTTTAGGTAAGATACTTGATATCAGACCCCATAGATTCTATAAACTGTTCTAGGTTAGATACTTGATATCAGACCCCGAGAGTCTTCATCAAAATGTTGTCTGTAGAACTGTACACATCTAGTTACATGTAATGGAAAGTGTTACATTACACTACATGCATTTCACTCATACCCAGTACTTGTCAATGTGAACTACTGATACAAAAAGCCCAGTAACTTTTGACCATTTTTGCAAGAGCTGTACTTTGATGAATGTGTAGAACTTTGAATTTTTATGAAAGTATGTTGAAGCATGACTTGAAATGTCTCGCCAGTAATGGTATAATTGAGCAATGAATAAATAGAATGCATAATATTCAATTATAAAGCATATATGTTACAAAACATATGTAAGAAGGCTGTGCTGTTTAACCAAGTACCAGGTATTTCAAGTTGAAAAAGTTACAGTGAGTAGACCACAAAATAGACGACGAAATTGTTAAAAAATTTAACAGTTACTGGGGCATACAGTAATGACACAATAGGCAGTGATTAATTTCTACAAAGGTGCAAAATGGACAGATAGCATATACAATGAAGACCTAACGTTTGGCCATAGATACTGCTCCACTAACTATGGCTTGACTACACGCCAACCTGTCAGTGGCTGTTTTGTAGTTGTTTTCTAGTAAACATGTTTCTTGCATGGAGATTATTTACCAAAGAAGGGAATGCCACATTAAGAGTTGCTCAGCATATAAGAAGATATCAAGTGCAGTACAATAATATGCTGCATATGGACTCAGGATAACTCCTGTACATGTCAAGAGAAATGTAGAGTTCTCAGTTTGACCAACTTTTATGAACTATCAGAACTACTTGCATTTTGTGCCGCAACAAAATAAACCATTCAATAAGCCCTGAACAACATTATGCCATCTTATTGACATACATATTGCGTTTGATGCAAATTTGCAACGACTCAATACCTGCTACCGCTGACTCTAATAAATTTTGTTGGAACACTCAAACTTACTCCATGAGTCTAGTGATCGTGGATGTTTGAGGGCACACTTGTCATATACGATATAATACTGAAGATAAAAAGTGAGACATTCCATGCAGGACTTTCGTACGTTTTCACCAACACAATAACTTGAGTTGAATAAAATGAGTTTAAGGTTCAAACTTTGATGTTTGCACTTCTACATGGAAATAATATCAAATTTCTTTAAAAATATGTGATTATACCTTGGATAAAAATTTCTCTGAGAGAACATAACATTAAAATTTAAGATGACCAGCTTTTTCACCAAACATTTCCAGGGTTCTCCATAAGGCAATTTTCAAGGGAGGGCCATCCCTCTTTTTTTTTAGAGCAATACTTTCACAACACAGGAATATGCAAATTATGCATTGATATGTAAACTGCCCTCCCCTCTGTTTTTCCAAGCCATGGAGAACACTGGTTTTATTAGTGTGTTTAAACAAATTGCAGCCTTCAATGGCTTTTAAAATTTCTCATGAATTACAGACCATAAATAAGTCTAAACATGATCCTTTCTTGGAAATCACTCCAAATAAAAAAGAATCGAGGTACTGTTGGAAAAGTATTGTACAAGTGCATATCATGTACAAGCACTTTTGAAAATCCATTCCGAGGCAAGATGGGACAAAACTGCCACTGTGCTTGGAAACAAAAGGAGAGAGCATCACCTCTTTGTGAAAACGTTTATCATGTGAATTTACAACACTTGCTAGACTATCTCTGATCATCATCATTTGTTGAATAAACATCTTATACAAAGCAAATGTTGTCACAAAAGCACAGGTACTTTCACAATGCTTACCTGTCATAACAATGACACTCAGGCTAAAAAAGCAAATATTTCAGACAAAAAACGTGATGTTTATACAGTAATGCAGTTTGTCTGGGAACATACTTTTCATGGAATTCTTTCTTGAGTTTATTGATTATGAACATAGAAAACTGGAAGGTAACTTTTTGGTCCAAATAAATACAAATTAACAAAGTCAGCATGCATGATAAAACACCCACACTTGATAAGAAAATGTTTACGCAAAGTGAGTTTATGTGCTTCATAGCCAAAGAAATAATGATTTACTTGAATAAGGTAATGTGTCATAGATAATGATCAAGCTGAACATGTCTAGATTTTCATGTTTCTTTACATCTCACATTTGCCATGAGGAATAACACTATTATCTTGCTTTATCAATCTTTTGACGCAACGACCTATGATTTGAGGTAACTGATCTCTTACCCAAAATCAATTGCATTTAGCATCGTAAAAAACATGCAAATTGGAAAGAAATGTATTAAACAGTGTACAAATACTATCCAACATTAGCCTCAACAGGGTTTTCCACACACTGATTTCATATACACATGAGATCAGTAATTTCTGTTGAGGCATCTTAAAGCTACCTAGATTAGTTGTACACTTTCATGAAGAGAATTTGTAGCACTCAACAACTACAGCAATTCACATACACATACCCTGTTGTGCTAAAATGAGTTGAAGTGAAAAGTCACTGTTTTCCTTTTGGCTTGTACTTCTTTGGACGGACACTTTTTTCACCTCTAGGGGAATAAGTTTTTGGAGATCTAGGTGAGTTTGGACCACTTGTACACTCCATATCTCTGACAGGCAAGTCTATGTGCAACTGTTGTTTGTATTCCTCTAGGCCTTTTTGTCTACCGATCAAACTTAAGCGTACTGCCTTGTTTCTTTCCAATTCCATCTTCCGGATTTCATTCATTTTGTGTTGAAGCTTTGGCGATGTATAACCCTCAGCATTGACACAATCATGTTTGTGATTTTCACATGTTTTGTGTCTACAGCTCAACTTCTTCTTGGTATCCGATAGGTTTTGATCCATACCCTGATGTTTTTCGCCATCTCCTCTATCATCCGGCAAGGCACGGAAGTGTTCAATCTCCAGACAGTGCTGCAGACTCTTCTCTCTGTCATGATATTCTTCTTTGCTGTTTCTATGACTACAATTTGTTTTAACTTTCCGTTTCACTACATCCATTTCCTTCTTTGTTTTAGTATTTCTATTGAACTCACTACTTGGTTTCTCACTACTTTCTTTGCTTGCCTTCTCATCGTCTTTCTTCAAATTTACTTTCAACATCTTTTCAACATCTTCATTCACTTTTCTCTCCTCCCCACCATCTCCTTTCTCCGTCTTCATCAGTTCAGCTTCTTCCTCGACTTCATTCTTGTCTTTCATCTTGACAAAACAGGCCACATTGAGTTTACATTTATCCTTCTTGTCCACCACATTCTCACCATCCTGACTGATTTTCTCATTCTCAGCCACTTCCATCTGTAGTTTCTCTTCCAGTTCCAATTCTTCCAACATATCCTCAGTCTTATTCTCGCATGGAGTCACATCTTCCTTGGCATCGTTGTCTGATTTTTCACTGCATTCACTCTCATAGTCCAGGGCCAGTTTTCTCTCAAAAGCCATGTTTTCTTCTTCCTCTTCTTCTTCAATTTTTCCATTGAACTTTTCCGCTAAATTGTTGGGAAGTGGAAGCTTCTCCTGGCCCTCTACCATGTCCACGACAGAATGATTTTCAAGTTCTGTGAAGCTGCGGTTCATCAAATCTTCTTCTGATATTTCAGATCCGCTATTATCCAAAATTCTATCTTTAAGTGTAAGGTCACTGAGGGCTAAGGCTTCATTGTCGACATCAACATTGTTGTGCCATTGGACGTTGGAACTTTCTGAGATCAGGATTTTCTTTAGAGTTGTAGGTGAAAGGTCATCAACCTCACTTTCAATATAAAATGGCTGATCTGTGATTGGTTCATCAGGTGGATAGGAGTACACATGCATGAATGGATGCTGAAGGGCTTCTTCAGCTGTAATCCTGTCCCTGGAGTCAAAGGTCAGAAGGCACTCTAGTAGATTTAAAGCTGCAATTGACAAGAAGAGTAAAAGTGAGTACGGAAATATTTAAGGCAGAATAGTTTATACATGTACCTTTGCAGATATTTCTGTAAGTGCTGTGTATCTTCTTTCCTTTGGAATACATTGAAATACTGGGAATTAGCCTGGCAAACAAACACAATGTGTCGATATGAATGTTAATGTTACTGTAGACAAATGAACTTCAGTCAGGACTGTTGCTGGTATTTGTTTGTCAACAATAACATTGGGCATGACACATAGCATTAGGCAGGTTTACGCTGCAAGTGTTTAAGTAAACATGAATGCGATAAGTCACAAATTTCTGCTGGAACATCATTGATTTGCATGTAGAATGCACAGAAACAGCAATTCAGATTTTACATTGAGATAGCTGTTTTCACATTTGTAAATATATAAATTCATTTTCATTTTGAGGCAACAAAATATTAAATATTGTATAAATTACATGAGTACTGTAATTGTTAGCTGTATTTGTTATAGAGACAATGCAGGTGGTTTCATTTTTTTTTTGCAATTTTCCTGTGAAATTTGGTCATTAAATGATTCACTCAGTCTTTCAGATGGCATTATCAATACACAGCCCTCTACAGGCAACAGCAGATTACACATGCCACAACGATGGGACGTTGATGCAATGTCAAATGCTTTTTTCTCTCCGACGCTTACTAACAGAAAATATGAATTCTATGAATTATTTTCTCTTAAAACTTGAAGACAAACCAGTATATTGACTGTTTGAACACCCAGAATGCACTGTGGCATGATTTGGGAACAACACAAGAGACTGTCTGTTTCAAACAGAATTGATGTAAAATTTACATCCGCATAAAATGGAGCTGTACTGTGTAATGCTTACAGTAAACTGCTTGCAAATGAAGAATTGTTGACATGCACATTTCAGTGATATGCTTCTCTTGTAATTGTTTATGACAAATGGAAGATATTGCTTCATGTTCTGATCACAATCACAGGATTTCAATTCCAGTACTATAGATGAGCCAATGTGTGTAATAGATTCAAGGGACACTGACCCACTCTGGCCTGGGTCACCATACACATGTACAAGGCTGATTCAGGTATGTTACCAGGAAGTAAGACTTGAAAGGGTCAAACATACAGCTGCTACTCTACCATTTTGTGGAGTAACAGCTATATTGAATCCAATGGATTAAAACAGTTTTCTTGTGAAAGTGTGATATTGGGCTGAACTTAAGAACTTTAGAAATTTCAAAAAAATTTCAAGAAATGTCTTAATTGACTGAATAAGTTCAGAAATGTTGTCAGTTAGATAGCACACTGCTTCTGATACAATTTTTGTCTATATGAACATCCAGTCTAAAATAAACTGGAATACTAGCACTTCAACCGCCATCACTACTTCTTCTAATATTATATTATTAATATAAGGCTATTCACAGAATACCAGAATATATGTCTGAGTTCATCATACTGTAGAGGTACGGTACATGTATTATCAAGATGTACAGTGCCAAGGACATTAACCAAAAATTCAACCAATGTAGTACCAAAATAGTATTCCAGCAGAACTACAAAGTTATAGATTTTCATAGGCCTTTGTACACTCTGTGACTTAGTGATCATGAAATGGGTGTTTAAGTTATATTGAAAAAATTTATGACGTCATGCCAGATTGTTCTTATGTTTACATAAAACAGCTGGGAGGTGAATGGTCAAATTGCGTCCCATAAGACCCAACTTTATTGGACTGAATAATCTTGCCATCTCTTTCCATGTCCACTGATACTGATATTTACAACACGATGACACTCAACAGGTTACAAACACAGGTGTACAATACAAAATGAGACACATTATTTATAAAAAATTGCAATATTGCTATGCTCATTTGTTGGAGGGTACCTTACACATAAGCATACAGAAACATGTATTTCTGAGTCAATATCTCTTCACAAACAATTAGGAAAACAATAATCTTACCATCTCTTTCTATATTAGGAAATCTCTCTCTGAGTGGATGCTTTGGTTGACCTTGGTAATTTTTCAGTAGATTTTTTGGCACAAGATCCAGTATCTCATCTATTCTGTCAACAGGTACAGGCACAGCATCTAAAATCAGGGATATCTGTTCCGCCTCATTAGCACCAGGAAATATTGGTTTACCAAGAAGCAATTCAGCAAGGATGCAACCACAGGACCACACGTCAATTGCCTTGGTGTAGTTATTTGGAGTTAGCATCAATTCTGGTGATCTGTACCACCGAGTTGACACATTTTCACTGAGATAACCCTACAAAAAAGCAAAAACAACAGATTTTATCAGACTTCAGGATTCAAGTGGACCACCCCCCTGTTTGGGGAGCAATATTTCTGTGTGTTAATAGCTATACAAAAAGAGTATATTTTCACACAAAAATTATGCAAATAATGCATTGCTATGTAAATTAGCTGTCCCTCTGTTTTTCCAAGCAGTGGAGGGCACTGAGACCATGGGGGACCATCTTCTTGTACCTCTATGCTGAGACTTACAACAACGGCAGTACACAGAGTTTGCAGTTATGTTCAGGGCTCGAAAATTTTTTTTAAAACTCACTTGCCATAGGGCAAGTGAATTTTCAATTTCACTTGTCCGGAAGAAAAATTCACTTGCCCTGAATTTCAGATGATTTTAAGAGTAAATATGTATGGTTTATTAATGTCATTGTAAAGAAACAATAGCTGTAACTTACTGATAAATTTGTGTCCTTATTCTGTGTATCAAAAATAATATCTTATGTAACGTACACATACACAGTGTTTCAGCCAGCTTTTGTTAGCATGGGGACACAGTGACCCATAGTAGGTCTTAATGGGTGACCAATTAAATTTTTGGGGGACATGTAATGCATTTCAATAAAACAACACCGGTACATTGTCATTGTGTGTCATCATGACCTGGTACCTGGTTTTAATAGGCAAGTCAGGTAGGTGCACTAAGGGTAAGTATATAATGGGCCAGCGGTGTTGTGTCAAATTATGCCCACATGAAACTTTCAGTATCATTTAGTTTACTGCTACCACGTGGTATGTGCAATAAACTGCAGGGTTCCCCTAAGTCACCAAAATGATTAGCCAACTCTTTAGCCAAATAAAAAATCTTGTAGCCATTTTGAGCAACTTTTAAACAGTTTATGATCTCAAGTGTAGCAACAGCTTTCTCAGCATTCAGGAGTTCCTAATTTTACAAATCAAGATGTTTTGTATGTTGTTCATGATAGTTTTTACATTAAAGAAATATTTGTTTAGTTTTTATTACATTAATTATCTGTGTTTTTTATGACATTGAAGGGATCAAAATACTTTTTCATTTCTGATGGTAAACTTTTGCCACAAGAAATAATTAGGTAGCAATTCTAAAATAGGTAGCAATGTGAAGTGTATTACCACAGATACAGAATACTTCTGCGGCATTGAGTAGTGTTCACAGTATGACAACTTATCATACATATACACTACATGCTCTACTACCTTATGTGGCACATTTATGCACTCTTTAAGTCATGATGTAAATTTTGTTAGCCACACATATACAAATTTTCCATGCAGAAGAAAGCATTCGGTAGCATAGTGACAGTGTATACAAGTATTGTGGTGTTGTGTCATAGTTGTGATCAAGCAGGCTCAATAGCATCTTCAGCATAAGTATTTTCTTGAGACAAAAAGGGTCAGGTCAAAATCCTTTAAAACGAGACACAATGATATTGTTCAATTCATTTTCCAATGTTTTAAAGAGTAATAATAGTTTTAATGATAATGATAACATTGTAGCCCAGGAACATTTTCATTTGATATTTCGATATCATCAAGAAATGTCTAGTGATGTTCACTATTACATCATTAAACTGGAGGACTCTGCAGAAATATTAATGTGATGATTTGAAATGGATTGCTTACTGCAACTACTGTTGACAATTTCCCTTTGCCATAACTGTTAATAAAATTTAATTTAAAACTGACAGTCAAGCTAAATGCCATTAAATTGGAAAGCACCAAGAAATTACCTTTTATCATGAGATTGTACCTATTGGACCTCCCTAGGTGGTTTCTTTTGAACCATAATTGTGTACTTAAAGGGTCTTCATTGATGACATCACATAAGATGACCCAGATTTGACCTTTCAGAAAACCTCAAATTTTTTCTCCTTTTCCCTTGTATTCTGACTCTGTTTGTGAAAGTTTCCTTTGAAATAATGGTTTTTACTATCAAACTGAGTAATTGCAGGCCAAATTTTGATTCAAGCAAAGTAGATAAAACTTGGACTAAAAAGGACGACCGGTACGCGGGACTCACAGAGGCAAAGCCAAGCCTCAGTGTATTCATCATTCCTCCATGATGTTTTGTAGCACGGTCCGTCTATGAGGGACTGAGGGACCGCGATTGCAGAATCAAACAGCAACAATGTTTACTTCACGTACCAGGGAATTTGTAACTTTGTAGAAAGGAGAGTAAAGTGTTTCAATACATTGCAACTTTGTAGGAAGGAGGGTAAATTTGTTTCAACACCTTACAACATTTTATTGTAAGCTGTAGTTTTCTGTTGAGGAGGCATCGTGCATGACATGATTTCATCAGAAGAAAAAAACATCGTGCAAAGACGTCAATATTTTGCTATTTTGTAACCAAGTAGAACAGAGCTATTTTATCGGCCGGCCATATCTAAAGCGGTACACTCAAAGAACTAGAGAGTGGCAGCGCATACGTACAGTGGCCTCATTGAAATTCACTTGTCCGTCGGGCTGGGAGAATGTTGTTTTCACTTGCCCGGACTCAAAATTCACTTGTCACGGGCGTCGGGCGGCGAGAATTTTCGAGCCCTGAGTTGTTAGTTTGTTGATATTAAGCTGGTAATATCCTGATAACAAATGTTGTCACCCACAGTGGAAGGAGAATGCATGGTACATCCTCTTTGAACTCATCCATTTCTAGCTAATCTAACTCTTCAAACGACTGTGACCCCTCTTTCAATATTGTTGACCATCCTGTGAGTTGATTTTATGACCCTTTGAAATTTAAAACCATAAATCTGCAAACTGGAAGAGTCTTCAGAAAGTCTGGACAGAGTTCAAATTGTTCTCCAAAATGACCTCATGTTCATTTGAGCATTCATATACACAAGTGTGCAGCATGATTTTGCATCCATTGAAGGTCGACGGTGATTATATAAGAGTTTGTTTCAGCATTTGGAGCCTAGGGAAAATAAATATATTGGGAACTATGCATCATTTTGAATTCCAAGGTTCCATTTAGTCATGGTAATCTGCATGCAAATTGTGCCTTTGAAGGTCACGTTAATCACAGACAGTAGAGGGGGAATCTCTACTGTCTGTGATTTTTGGCTTGATTCAATGGACATAAAACACTCTCTGTGACTCTTAAGTTTTGACAAAATTACACTTCCAAAGTTTTGATAAAACTCCAAATCTCTCAACTTTTAGGAAAGTGCCATTCTGTTCAATCATCCTCTCAGCAGAAGAAATGTTCTATATAAGTGGCTGCAAGATTTAGCAACTTTCATGAAATTTATAGAAATCGAAAATTTGTAAGTGATGAATCTTACATACGTAATTGTAGTTGTGTGGCATATAACTTAGCTTTCAACTTTTTATCCCTGGACGTTCGGTAAATAGTGATGCCAACAGCAGTGATACATTTTCTTCTTTATTTTCTCCTAAACCACTTCATATATTACCACTGTAGTTATTTTTCTTCTTTGGCCACAATATTTAAGCAAAATTTTAGCATCGATGGAATGAGCTCTCGTCTAATCAGAATGGCAAAGGGTAGCATATAATGCTAATGGTAATATAATTTCTCTTCCTAATCCCTTCTTTACATCACATAGATTCAAACCTGAACAATCGAGACAAACTTACTCACCTTGTGGCAATACATGGGGTCAACAATTCTTGCCAAACCAAAGTCTCCGATACGTAACGTTAAATCTTCCATGTTGATCAATAAGTTACTTGGTTTCAAATCTCTATGAAGTACATTAGCACTGTGGATGTATTTGAGGCCACGCAGCAACTGGTACATGAATAGTCTGATGTAGCCCCCACTGAGTGTTTGACTTTGTATCACTCTATGTAGATCAGTATCTAGAAGTTCCTGGATCAGATACACAGTACGGAACTCATTGATATTATCCGTTGTGTTCAAATCAATGTTGTCACCATGAGCACTCAGGATTTCGCATACATGTACGATATTTTCATGTCTGAGTCGTCGTATGATTTTAATTTCTCTCAGAGCTTGTTTGCAGCTTTTTCGATCACTGAAGGAGATCTTCTTGACAGCGACATGTTTGTCACACTCACTGTCTACAGCAGAACAGACTAGACCATTGCCTCCAAAACCAAGGGGTTTCAGGTCGGTGTATCTTGGCCCTACAGTAAAACTATACTGTAGAGGGCTTGATAACATATCATCATCTCCCATCGTTCTCTCTCTTAGCCACTACAAGTTGTATTTCAGTGAGACAGGAATCACAATCTTTTACTTCTTCCTGAGTTTTCATTCGTCTGTAGAAAGTGCAAGAAAATTGACATTATAAGACAAAGCAGAAACAGAAATACATGTATATGCAGTGGCTTCTAGTCACTTCAACCCCTAGGTGTTTTGACCCCATCAGCCCTGGTCATCTCCACCCCTCATACCTTCCTTCAGTATTAAGAAGACACACCTGTATTATTATCTCAAAAGCACATAGTCAGTTTTATTCGATGTTCATAGCACTTTGAAGGTTAGTATTGGAAGCTAGTAATGCCGGGAACACTCCATGTTTGTACTTAAAATCTCCATGGCCAACAGTTGGCAGATGCATACGTGTACACGTGGTGCCTGCATTTTGCCTATCAAACAGCCAAACCATCTTTTCGAAGCAAACAGATTCCCTCACAGAAACCTGATCAATTCTCGCATGCAATGTTGCATTATATATTCAGTAAACATGAAGAGTATGATGAGGTCGAAGTGACTTGGGTACCAAGGTGAGGTGACCACAACCAGTGTGAATTACTGGGGTCAAAACAGACAGGGGTCGAGGTGACCTGCTCCCTATGCAATACCTTAACAATCTCTCAAGCACGTATGGTTCAGGAAAATACAAAAACTGATTTTTCAGAGCTGTAGAAATATCCAAACTTATTTAGATTACATTCAGTGTTGACATTTTTCATGGCTATAACTGGCTTGAACTTGAAGGGGATGGTGAGCCCATGGTAAATTTTCTTACACTGTAGCTGTTCACGACATTGAATAAAAATATAAAGTTGATGGCGTAAAAAAACACACACACCAAAATAATTGTTTTCGTTGGATCATGAAACTACCAAAGTCTGAGTATGTGGTGGGTTCGCGATTAGATTTACAGGGCGAGGCTCAGCTAAAGATTCACTCTCAGTTGACCTTGAGTACGGAGGTTATTTACGCTTGCTGGTCTTGCTTTCCGCAGTCGGAAGGCGGCTAAATATCTGAGACTCCATTCATTTCTGCGAGTTTCAAGAGCAATTCTGTCGACGGCGTGAACTAACAATAACGACAGAAAATGTAAGCAGTCATAATTTTGATCTGGTATTTCTATTTCATGTCGTATCAGGGCGTTATGCAGTTAACAATGTCTGTGCAATGTACCTTCCTTGTGATTGCATCACTCGTCACTTGTTCCTCAAACTTACCTGTAATGTTACAAAGACACAGTTTAGGTGTAAATTTACATCCGACTTAAAATTCTATGAGTGAAAATTTTTACACAAAGAAATCCATCTTTTTCATCGTAATAATTCAAAGGTCGATGTACCGGGAAATTGCACTGCCAATATCGACGCCATGTTGCTATCAACATCACAAAAGAACACCACCGGAAGTAAACAGTCGGTCAAAACACCGAGAAAAATTGGACCAAAACACGCCTGAGAGAGTAAATCACTACGATATTTTGAACAAATTACCTTTAGATTGCATTTTGTTGCTGAGTTCTGTTATGTTTTTTGGCGATGGGATATCTATCGATGCCATAAACACTGCCGGATCATAATACACCATACTATACTCCGCCGCCGTCGTGGAAAACTGTGGGGGATCATTAGAGGTTATGTAAAAGTTGGGTCACGGGTCACAGCTTTTCCACCGGCAAACGCTGATGGCGCTTCACTCAGGCGGCGCAAAATCGTACTCAGTGAACATGATGATCGGTTCAAACAGTAGAAAATGCCAAATTCTACTTAGAAGAGAGCACAAAAAAATACATCATGATTTAAGAGGTATTATGGATGTGTACGAAGTTCATCTCAGACTCTCGCTGTGGATACGTAGCTCTACTGCGTACCACTCCCTTTTGACTGAGTTGTTGGGAAGAGGGACACATCACACAGGATGAAATCCTGAATACACATAAAAGAACTTTCTCTGATCAAAGCACAAACAAAATGAAGTTGAAGTCAGTATGTTCTCTACTCAAAAGACTTTTGGGTGATCAACATTAGTCAAAGGCATTTTATATATACAGTCTCAGAAAATCATAAGCAATAATGTAAGCTTACCCCTCCCGGCCCATACTGGACGAAAGCAAACTTTGCAACACATAAATGTACAGGTGAAGCCGAGTACATTATACAGTGCAAAGTTTACTTGAGTCCATTATGGACTGGGAGGAGGTACATTATTAATATTATTTTATAGTTTTGGCGATGCCAGTGAATTTGTAGATGTAGAAAACATCGTGAACCACATTGTTGGATAATCGGTCCATTATCAGTGATAATCTTAGGGTATGACGTCACAAAATTCAATGTTATTGACAGAGCTATAATATAATTATCATTATAAAATATAAATGGTATTTATATAACGAGTTTCGTAATTGATCAGGCTTGAGCTTCCTTTCCGCAAATGAAATACTTGAAAAATCACTAAACGAATTCAACAGGGATGTTTTATTTCAGCTCTGCATGGAAAGTCACTGAACAGCCTATCCGCTTACGGCTTGTCCGATACAGTAAAATGTATATATTATTCTCTGTTAAGAGAACCTGCGAAAGCAATACTATGACTGCCCATTACTAAGCATGCCACAACTATAGACTCTATTTCCAAGATATTTACAACAAATTCTGAACATCATTAAGATTGCAGTTGGTACATATATAAGTATATAATATCGAGAGAAATATATTTTGTAAACAATGTTCATATGCACGCAAACAATTTTTAAACTTTTGTTAGGTAATGCCTTTATTGCCCTGTTGATGGTACGAGTCAAGGTAATGACTGGATGTTCGTTGACAAACATTCGAATGAAGTAAAAAGTCAACTTTATCATTCGGAAAATGTTCCACATAGTCCCGCTCAATGGAAAATGTCCGAATTTCGAGTGACGTAAGTGTTATTTTTTGCGGTCAAGGTAAAACCATGGAGTCCGTTTTATTGAATGCAAGTAGGTGCATCAGTGGAAAAGATATAAATCGCATTCAGTTGAAAAAAATTCAGTATCGACATGAGAAAGTCAACGATATCAGGGAGAGTTAATGGAAAGAATATTACATCAAATTTAACACGAGTAAATGCTCCAAGCATTTATCTTTCCGAAGATAAATAAAGCCCTCTTTGGTGAGCCTTATAGGCAAAATGCTGTCTGATTTACATGAGGTACAACTAAAATTGATGCGCACTTTGAACCCGTAACGATAAAGTTCTACATTTTAAGCCTGCGATTATATCCCGAGCGGTCTCTCATACTCATCTCGTTAAATATTGATATCCATGTCCCTGAGCTTTTCAACCTGCGTTTCAAACTTTCCAGTCTGTAAGACTGCCTCCCAAAGAAGTATCTTAGTTCTCAACAATCGTTCATTCAAGTCTTCCTGTTGACGGCAGTATCCTTCACGATCTGTTTTCAACTGATGCAGGATATCTTTAAAAGTACTCATTATTTCTCGCCAATGTAAATATTGTGATCGTAGAGTCTCCTGCCAATCTGTAACGATGTCATGAGAGCTCTGTAGACTTTCCACCTCCTTTGATTCTGTAAAATAAATATAAAGTATTTCCATAAGGTGATAAACTGTATAACGACAATGAAAAATTTGGTAAGGCTTTATGCGAACATAGATTCACCTATTAAAATTTACACATTGCGGTTATACATGTTATTACGATGTATTTAGAATACTATTTCCACATGTTAGTCGTATGCATTCATGGTTCTCCTAATGTATAATCTCGTTCATTTCATCTGTAGTTATGAAGAATTCATGTGAACATAACAAAGTCCTACCCTTAGTGGCTTTGTAAATGTTGTATCCGCCGATAGCACCAGCAGTCAAACTACCTGCCACCGAAGTGACAACTGTCGCTGATTTTGCAATGATTGCACCACCAGATATCAAAGCCACTAAACCTGGTATTCCTCCAGCTAAAAGACCTAGGCCGATGCCTCCTAGAGCCAGAATTCCTACCGCGGCTGCCAAAGCTACGCCCCCTACGATCAAGGCGGTTTTCATCTTGTCGCTGTGGACCTCAATTTCCTCAGCGAGTTTTGATAAAATTGGATTCAAGTCATCAATGAAGCTGACCATTTTCGTCTGGATCTTTGTCGATGACGTCGAATGCAGAGCTTCCATGTTTTCAAGCTCATATTCCATATTGTTTTCGATGTAATCCATTAACTCTTCTGTCGAGAAAAGTTAAGAAACAAAATCTCATGAAGCATGAACTGAAGTGACGAAGTATGCCTTTGAGTATTATTTTGTTAGTCATACTGAAACGATTGTCCTCTGACGGAATAATATAAAAAGTTAAACAAGTCAACGAAATCAAAACATCAATGAAAAAAAGCAGAAATACATCATGTGCAAGGAAAAGTTTCTTTTCTATTGATCAGGCAGCTATTACTTTAACAAATGACCTGCGCACATTGCAAGGTCAAGTTCTTCAAGCGATACTCAGACGGCAAAGGTAACCACGAGCTTTCAACAACTTGATATCAGACCTGTTGTTATTAAGAGGTTGATGCAGTTATAACTTTTGTGTAACATAAAAATATAATTAACTGCGCTTTGTGTGTTGATGATGTAATTTACTATCGTCGGCCACTGGTCAAAAGGAGAAGTGGGCCAATATACAGGTGTTCCTAACATTGCTGAGCCAAACGGTCACTGGCCGAGCCAATCGGGCCGCTGTCCGAAACAATTTAACGAGCGAGCTTGGGCTGCTTGATATTCTAAGGGGGGGGGGGGGGGGGTGTGAAGATTGATGAGGTGGCATTAATTTTTCTACCGGCCCACTGGGCATTATTTTTCAACTTGGAAAGTTCTGGTTTCGTATTTCTCGTGGTTTAATGATTACTTGTGATTGTAAACACATATGGAAACAACCAAAAAGGACAACTATTCGACATCCGATGTTCTATTGTCACCAGTGCAACAGCACAAACAAACGAAACAAAATGCTGCAACCTGTGCCCCGCAGAAAAAAATTAGCGATAAGACCAGAGAAAAAAAATCTTGTTCATCGGATCTTTTGGACCAAGGTTCAGGAGCGGCGAGCGAAAATGTTTTTTATTTATTCATTTTTTTAGGCCAAAGGTAACCGTGGTCCCTCGGACTTTTTTGCCTGGATACAGGCAAGGCAAATAATCTTTTTCCCTTTTAGGCTAACCAGAAATATCTCAGACAAGATACACTGGTACTGGTTATTGAATTCAACACAATATTTCTCAACAATAGCATAGGGCATTACATATACAGTCGGTATTTGCACAACATATTCTGAGTATTTCAGCATGCTCTCAGAATAAAACTGACATGCACAGCAAATCACTGAAATCTAACAATGCAGAAGTATGAGTTTGCCGAAATCAAAAACAAATTCCAAATCGGGCAAAGTAGAAGCGGCGATTCCGATGAACAATTTATGTTTTTCTTTCTAGCCTAATTAACATATACCGACAATATAACAATTTGGCATTACACATTTAAGCTGTTAGTAAAACTTATTTAGAAGTATTATAATTGACAGATAGAGAAAACTGAAGATTAATTACAGAACTGACAGGATAAATCTACGTATTACTTCAAAACGTTGAAGGTGTTGTAAACTCTGACAAAAACAAAATGGCAGTTATGGAGTTCTATGAACTGTGAATGGCTTTACTTAAAGTTGAAAATTAAAATATGAACCAAGCCACGAACAGTAAACATCAAAAACCTTATTTGCAAATTTTGCTGTTTTGTGTCTATGTTTACAACTATTGTCTTACAAATTTTGACCTAGTGTTATTGGATTATGGATTGGTATGATTGCGATTATTTTGATACTATTCAGAATTACAACATGGTAAAAATTTATTTAATCAATTGATTTCTCTAATTTAACATGCTCATTGAAGATAAATCTGGGGTCTTGTTAAACGCTTGTGTTCGCCAAGTGTTAGAAGTTCTCTAGAACATGTGATATGATTTTATAATATAATTAAAACATTAATAAGTATGCGATGAGACGCTTCAACAGAATCGATACATGGACCATAATTGCCCTTTTGACTTCACTGCTCACGCTCTCCTCATCTTCCCTGTCATGTGCCTGTACATAAAAATTGTTACTTACTGTTTACTAAGATATCCTTTCGAAATTTTGAAAACGCGTCATGTTCCATGTATGGTTCAAAAGCTGTTCTGACGTCATGCATAGGGATATGAAGAAGTTCTCCGGCATAGCATACTTCTTCGACGGTCTTGAACAAGGGACCATAACTTTCCAAGCTCAATTTTTTCAAATATTCATCTATGTTCATCTGCTGGAATTCAAACATTTTCTCCATGCTTTCAAATATCTCCAAACATCGATGCCGACAGAACCTGAAAAAGTACATATAAGTTACAAATGATGAGTTATGTTTCCCTAAATCAACTTGTACATCATGTACTTTGCAAAACTAATCAGCACCTTTAGAAAACAGAAAGGGCGGAAAACCACAATTGTCCTGTGTGATTACATTTGCATATCTGGATATTGTTACCGGTATATCCCACTAATCCGCGTGGTGATTATAATTGTGATATTTTGAGTTCTATATTTCGTTTACAAGAGGTAAAGTCGTGATGCTGTCACAATGAATACCTGTCCATTTGACTCTGATCTAAGGGTTATCTGCTTAGTAACGACAGACGTGGGAAGGTATTTTTGGGTGTTGGCATTGTTACGTTTCCAGGCATATTTTCATGAATTAAATCAGTTCTGACAATGTTCATATAGTGTCTTTACGCCCATTCATTACTCTTGTACATGAATCGCAAATGCGATAATTTGATGGGTTTTAATATCACGTGACCAAGTTTCGAGAGTGCTTGATATATAGTGGGCAGTCGAAACTTAAATTCTATCAATATTATTCCGTTTGATCCACAGTCGAAGTTGCATTCGAAAGTTTTCCTGGTGACTTGGTGAGTTATCGAACGGCTGACCAATGGCTATGGGGTGTCCTTATTTGTAATCATAATTTTTACGAAGATTGAAATAAACAGTAGGAATATATTTAATGACATTCATCTTTAGTATTATGTCTGGGGCAACTAATGCATGTTTTTGTTTACTTTCATTTACAGATTTTCTGAGTGTAATCAGCTAAAAACACAGCGTTTTTAGATTTACGGTTTTGTTAAAAGCTGTAATTTTCAGTGTGACATGACAGTTTGTGCAAGGTACAAAGTCCTCGTACAGAGTCTATGGTTTGTCGATTTGAATGAAAATGTCAATTCATAGTAGGGGTAAGCGACAGAAACCCGTCCTTACTCAATACAAATTACAATTATAGTCAAACTGATTCCGTTTTTTGCTTTGGGCTAGATAGCTTACATGTCTGTATTTGATTGACCAACACCGTCAAGAAGGACAACGCTCTGTTACTCAAAGGATTCCATATCCACAAACAAGGGTACCTGTGGTACAATGTTGAAGTCAATATCACGGTACATAACATTTTGTTATCATATGAAGAGTATGGACGATGGATAAACAACATATCTGGCATTCATACCTGACCATTACAGTTTCATTGAGAATGTCACGCAATGAATTCTTCACTTTAAACAATGCGTCACTTGCTGCTTGCCTGGCGTCGTCACTTCTCGTGGAAGCATTCTCCAGAGACCGTAACACATCTTTAAAATCTTCCAACGCTGTATGTATGCTATCCCACTCATCAGTGCCAAGTTTATCTCCCACTTTTGAGAACTGATTGTCCAACGATTGCAGGAATCCTGACCAGGACTCATCGGCCATACTTACTTCGATGGCTACGTCCGTGCAATGGCAGGTTATGCACTGGTTGTAGCGTGCGTTGGAAATTTTAAGGTGTAGCTGTCCAATGCAGGGGGTGTGGGGTGTGGTTTCACCGAGATTGAGGGAGGCTACATATATTCGTATTTTACAGCGCGCCTGTAGCTGTAACTGTTGATAAAATTCTCTTGTGCGTTGACCATCTTGTAAAGAATAAAAACACGCACGCACGCACGCACACACACACACATCCATCCATCCATCCATCCATCCATCCATCCATCCATCCATACATCCATACATACCTACCTACCTACCTACCTACCTACCTACCTACCTACCTACCTACCTACCTACCAACCTACCCACCTACCTACATGCATACATACATACATACATACATACATACATACATACATACATACATACATACATACATACATACATACATACATACATACATACATACATACATACATACATACATACATACATACATACATACATACATACATACATACATACATACATACATACATACATACATACATACATACATACATACATACATACATACATACATACATACATACATACATACATACATACATATATACATGTGGGTGGCTGTGTGTATTCTTTAATGCTTTAAGAATTTTGAAAGTGTTGTCAAAGCATTCACTTCACAAATATACACAGCACCAAGCGGGTATCAACAATGAATGGCTGAAGTTAAAGCAACATGTGCAACGAATAGTCCTATTTTCATTTACTACTCGATCCATCCACACACAACAAGATAATTGACATGCATTAAGTGGTTTATTTTGCTCTAAAATCAGTTACTTCGGTAGGTGTGGATACTCAGTTTGGTAAACTTGTTCATATATTTTATTAAACTTTCCCTTCCTATATTATGCAGGACAAATTATGAAATTATTTGTTTTCACCCTTGGTCAGCAACATTGTGCCATATATCCTCAAACTGTCACCCCGTAAAACAAATGGAGCACCCCTTTGTGGTATTCAGTTAAAACCATAAGATGAAGTGATTTCGTAGCTAGACAGTCAGACTGCGATGTAAATTATTAACTATTTGACAAGATATCGTTCACAGATTGTATCTGATTTCGCCATAAATACGAAAGTGCAAAGTTCATTCACCAGATTCATCTTCCTATAGAGCATGAGCACTACTACGGCAGCCCAAACACTGGTGTTGGAACGACCAATTCAATTTGTGCAGGACTTTATTCTCTGACAGACAATTGATGGCTTGCAATAAACTTTTGTATTAACCCCAAAGTTTACTAATAGGAAAACAAATAGAAGGACCAAGCCTTGTACAAATTTAACTTCATCAAAATCATACTTCGAAATCTTTAGCGATTGTATAGAAATGATCTGTGTAATCTGTTTTCTTGATTTCTGCATACACGAAGATAAAATGTTTTTTATCACTAATAATTGATAGAAATAGGTGCCAGGAAGCTAGGCTAGTAGGCTAGCAAACACGAATATCACCATTAATAATTCGCAAAATTGTATTCGGCAAGATTGTCAAAAGCAGCTGTAAGTGTTAGGCTGCGTTCACAAAATATGGTTGGAGGGGGAGGGGGCTGGAGGAATTCTGTGGGGATTCGAAAATTTTTTGGGAAGTAGAAGGGGACTTGAAAATTTTGCTCTGCCTGTAGGGGGAACTTGAAAATTTAATGATTCCCTTTTACGTTTTACATTTTCCAATTCCAAGTTTTTGTGGGTAATTCAATAAAAAATGAATACCATTTTTATTTCATCCAATTGTTGTAATGTTTGTAATAGTTTAACAAAATCTAGAACCATTTTTTCACATCTTGAAAAAATCTAAACATGTATGACTTGTCGTAAAAAACCAAACGAGCCTAGTAACAGGGCAGAAGCTGCAACTGTTGATGATTTTTGCAATATTTCTGTGCAATATATCAACTACAGTTTCTTGTTGTTTCCCTACAGCATCCTGAAACACACAATATTCAGTTTGTCCTCAAAGCCTGTATATACAAATATATATTGGATGATAATTTAATTAGAGTCCAGACTGACAGTCAGTTGTCAGTGATACAAATGCATGCTACACATACACAGGCTGTGATAGCAAGCTGAATACTGGACAGTACAATATGTTGCAGGAAGAAGAACACAGTTGTATAAACTGAACAAAAATATTGTCACAATTATCAAAGTTATTACAGCTACCCCTGTCGGCACAATCTCCACCGCAGAGTTCTTATCGGCGCGTCTTTCCCACAATTCCTTGCGCTGTCACCGATAATGAGAGATTCTTATTAGCGTACGCGCGATAAGAACTCTGGTTCGAGAGTGCTGTCGGCAGTGTCACTGTCAGGTACCGCCCTGCTACTGCAGTGTCACTCTTACTGCATACCCGAGCAGTATTAGAGATAGCTTTGACTCTGATGAACATGGTTGTTGAAGAAGAGTTTGGGTCAAATGACGCTCTTGACAGTGAAACAGACTTTTTACCCAAGATCAGGCCAGAGAGCAACACTTGGAAGACCTGAAGACTTGAAAAGTTATCGGGGAATTTTAAATTCTGGCATATGAGAATAATCCAATATTAAAGAAAAAAGATAGGGTCATACTTTATTTTGTAAATTTTCACATTTCATTTTCATCATAAAATAATTCAAAAGTAAAACTTTAAACAGTAAAGACTAAATGAAAAAATATGTGAATAAACGGAATTATTCATTTTTTAACCAAATTTGCCATTATTACACCTACAATTTCAGAGATGAAAACATTTATTTGATGGACTATTTTAACCTTCCAGTATTGTAAATTTCGAGTAGCATCTAATTCATATATGTCTTGATATTGCAGTGGTGTTGTGGCCTATCGATCACGCTCGGGTCAAGGGTCATCGCCAGGTTCTGTGACCCGAGTGCGATAGATACGCCACAGCGCCGCTGAGATATCAAAGCTAGATTGCACCAACACATAGTTGAAACTCTGACCTCCTGGTACTTTGGTCAGGCTACGACCATGGTTTCATGCGAAAGAGAAGTAACATGTATTTAAAAGTTGATGTTAGTTATTTTCTTGTCTCGCAGAGCTTTCACCATTCTCTCAAATTCATTCGTTTGATGCAACGCATCATTAAGGATGTCATCGGTACGCTCAAACTTTTCATCTATCTCTCTCTGCTGATCTTTGTATCGCTCTTGGTGTTTCTTGAGATCAAGGAAGAGTTCCTTGAAGGCAGTTACCAGTGATCTCCATTGCAAGAACTGTTCTCTCAGGGCCTCTTGCCATCCTCTTACCAGTTGTTCTGTATGTTTTAGTTGGTCCAGATCGTCCTTCATATCTGGAGAACACGATGTAAAAATTCTATAATGAGAGGATGACTATCTAAAATTTAATAATCTTCTGTAAAGTTTCATGAATTGTCAGCAAAAGTGGGTAGAATGATAGACCAAGTAAAATCAGTGTTACAAAACGTTTATAGGCACATCGCAGAGAATAGCCTATATCATTAGGTTTCACAAAGTGGTATCATTTTCTGGGATGGAATGCCAACGTATTATGATTTCTCTCAGTGTAGATATCTGTGATGTAGTTAGCGACTTTGTAGGAATACATGCAACAATTATAAGCTGCCGAGTCAGCGACTAATGTAGCATTTGTAGCTCCTGTATTCAGCTTGGAAGTGAATGCCACGATTATGTCTCTCCGTCCACATTTGTACGTGTTTATATGTTTGTCTGTTGGTTCTATATTCAAGTACAATTGATTTGATAGAAATGGGGTCTGATTATGTTTTAGTGTATGTTGCTACGTGGATGGTACCATTCACCTTCTCTACATAGAAGAAATCAAGACCAGTGGAAATTTTAGGGCGACAAAATGTTTGATACATTGTCAAAATTAGACACTTATATACACATGTTTACTTAAAACCTTTAGAATGTTTTGATGTGCACCATAGTGTATCATCAGATTGATGAACAGATTATCATACTAACTCTCGCTCGATGAAGAAACACTTATAGTTTATACGATTTGCCCTCACCTTTTCTCACTTTGTGGATACCATAGCCACCAACACCGGTGACTACACCTAGACCAGCAATGGCAGTAGCTCCGATAAGAGTAGCGGCTATAGGTTTACAGGCCAAGGCACCACCGGAGTAGATTGCAATCAATCCTGGAATCCCACAAAATAGACAACCTGCTCCAGTCCCGACCAATGCTATACCAAGCACTGCGACAGTGGCAATAGCTACACCAGTTATGATAGTAATTCGTGTTTCTTCATCTTCGATGACTCGTGCCAATTCTTTGATGACAGGGGATAAGTGTTTTATGAAAGTTTTCAATTTCTCTCCAATGTAGCGCGTTGCTTCGGTAAACGTCTCCTCCAAGCTTACCAGATCACTCGCAAGTTTATTTTCGATGTAGTCTTGGGATATTTCTGGAAGCAAAAAAATCATCTGTATTCAACAGTAATACATCTGTATTCAGCAGTTTCTTTTCATTTGGAGTAGAGAAGTGGACACCGTGCGAGACAATCGGTGCCCTTGAAGGAAGGTACGTTGGATGAACGAGCTACTGTCAGCATCGTTACTGTTCTTTGCGCAATATTTTGAAATTTTCAGTTCCGTGTTAACTTCGTCATCAAATATCTATGTAAACATGACAGAAATTACCGTGTCCAAATTTGTTCTAAATGGCGCTTTTGATTTTACGATATGTTATCGCAGAGGTGGATTGCCGAATTCTACTCTAGACCGCAATGTCGTCAGCGGCATCATGGGGTGTCTATAATTGTTTACTAGTGAAATCAAGATTCACGAAAACAATACACGTCTTCGTCAAATTGTAGAATTATTGAAACTTACTGGCCCTTTCGATAGATTTCTTAAATCTTGAAAAGGATCCGATTTTCATGCGTGACTTGGCACTCTTCAATATCTCATCGTAGCCCTCTAGGAGTTCCCCAGCATATTGAATTTCCTCTTCCTTGAATAATTGTTCATATGGTGAGAGCGTGTTTTTCTCAAGAAACTCACCAATCTCCATTTGTTCGAACTGTATGGATTCTTTTAAACGTTTGAGTATATCTTTGCACTTTTCATGTGAGTGCCTGTTTCAGAAAAGAAAGCAAATTAAGCCCTAACAACTGAAGGGTCACTAATTATGGGCCTGCTCATGTATAAAACACGTTTATAAGAGATGATAGTCCATATGACTGGTATTTTCAATGATGGCGCAAGATTGGCTACCGTAATGATTTTGTGACTACAGTTCCCCAGAGTAAGACCTTAACCCTGTTAAGAATTCGAGTCAACATCGAAAAGTTCAGGTGGGTTTTGCGTGGCTTTGGTCAGTGCTTTCGTGGGACGAATACTTCACAATTTGAGATGAAATTTTCACATCATATCCGACGTTTGACAAAGCTCTCAAAAAATTTAAGAGAACCCGTGAAATTGGATTTCTACCAGATTTGATTAAGGCCGGGTCGGTTTACGGAGTTTACATGGTTAGACACATAAATTTTGGTTAAATTTGAACCTTTGACTCAGTTTTGTCCTGAAAACCAAATTAAAAGAATCAGTCGAATTGGATTTCTGCCAGGTGATTTCGGCTGGGTTCGAGTAAGTTACTGTAGTCGAGTTAAATAATAACATCGGTGGCGCTGTTTTCATTCTCGATTCGAGAACAATTTATATTTACTTCTAGGGACAATGGCTGGAATTCTGGATTTCATTTTCAATATCCTTTTTCAGAAAAACAAACATATTCTCCTGCCTGTAGTGAAACGTTGAACACGGGGTAATCCGACATGATTTTCCCTGTAGAAGAATAAATAGTATTTTGCAAATACAGAGTAACTTATGGTAAATAAATTGATCATGGCCGTTCAAGGAGCATTAACACACAGTATTCACGTCCGATGAATTAACTATGCTTTAACGAATACTGAACAATTTGTATAGTTTGGAAAGGGTATTCAAAAGAGCAATGGTATGAGTAATTTTTGCCGGGAAAACAAGGAATAAATCAATAATGTCGAGTCATCATTTGTAGGAAGAGGGAATGTCATTTTCGTTTTCTACGGTTTTAAAAAGCTTGACTTGGCTATCTTACGATTACATGTATATTGGACTTGTGCAGTACGTGCCCTGGTGAGCAAAGTTCAAACTCTTTGTAGGTTGACAATTTATGAATACTCATTCTCCACACCAGCTCCCATATTGCCCTGCTCTTCTCTCATAACCACAGGTGCTCGTCTCCAGTGATTAGCGTCGGCCTCTGATGGCAAATAACTTACCTGTGTATTATGGATTCATCGAGAATATCTTGCAGGGAGTTTTTAATCTCGAATACAGCATCGTAGGCCTTTGTACGAACGACTCTACTTTGCTCGGAAGCTGCAACAAGTCCATGGAGCACTTCGCCGAATTCATTCAAGGATTTGCACATGCTTTTCCATTCTTCACTCTTAAGCCCCTTGGAAAGTGTTGACAATACCTTGTCAATACTTGTTAGAACTAATGGTACAGATGCCATAGCCATGTTGACCAACTGTATTCCAGTAAAGTTTCAATCACTAACATCTCAGGAAACGTGCTGCCCTTTTGACCCGGTCTTATCGTAGCATGTGGTCCACTTGGGTTAATCATAAAGGGTACTTTATGGTAAGAGCGAGACCTAGTTTGTTAAAAATACTATAAACAAGATTAAATATTAAACAAGAAGGAAATGATTGAGGCATAAAAGGTTAAACCTGGGGGTCTACGGGGACGAAGCAGTTCTGGTGAGGTCATACCTTAATTTCAACAGGTGCAGCCAACGGAGCTATTCATCGAAAAAGCTATTCCGGCAGCAATTTTTGAGGGCAGAGGAAATTTTAATTTTGCAGGGCAGGGGACATATTTTCAGGTGACAGGGAAGCAAATTTTAGTGTTTTTGTCGGGCAGGGCAGATATCGGTTGATTGTCCTGGGGACAGGGCGAGGAGAGGGGAAACTACTTTTAAAATGGGGACAGGGGAAGTTGAGCCATGGTGTCTCCAGGGATGGGGACACAGGGCAAGTACTTATACCTTATAAAGGTTACCCAGACTACTTAGCCTATCGTGATTGACCCCACATCAATTTTCAGGGGAATTTTTTTCACAGAGCAGGGGGAAATCGTCATGTTTTTTCATCACAGGGTAGGGTAGCTTCGTGTCTGAAATGGAATGACAAAATTTTGAGGGGAATTTTTTTCCAGCGCAGGGGAAATAGCAAGTTTTTTCGCCACAGGACAGGGGAGCTTCAAAAATTCACAGTGGGAGGGGAAACAGCCAAAATAAGTGGGGAGTGGGTAAAAATGAAGTATGAGTGCGGGAGGGTAAGTCGAAAACTTTTCTGTGGGAGGACAAATAAAGAACAGCTAATTAATTGCCCTCTAGACTTAAAATTAGTCAGTTCACATTACTTGTCATGCACAATATATATTAAAGTGCATTGTTCGTTGGCTGCACCTGTTTCAAGCTTCCAACTTTGGAACGGTGGAGGGCGATGTCGTACAAATTGGAAAAGAGAGAGGGTCACATTTTAGATAGCATATAGGGGATGATCAAATTTTACATGATGAAACACCAAGCCAAGCTGACTGTGCCAGGTTTCAAATTAAAGGTGAGAGCATGACTATGGGTAAAATAATCGTTTGCAAGAGGCATTTTGTCATAGCTTCGTTTATGGTTTCAACGACAACAGAAACGTCCTCTCAGACGGTACAGTGCACATCAAATTTGGCTAAACTTATCAAAACAATATTTTATGTCAGCTATTGTGTGGCCAACTGAAGTCTTGCACTCATACTATGTGTTATTGAATTATTTATCACGCCAAGCTAAACCATACTGATCGCGTTCATCTGTATAAAAGGTATTAGCAAGTGACTGACAATGTCATGATTGATGAGCATAGCGAGGCCATCAACACCTGTGACAAAGACATGTCTCTCAAAAGTTTTTTATCAAAAATCCTACCGAGTACTTTCAATTGATGATACGTTTCCGATATTACTTTTTTATGAGCTTACTGGTTCACCCCAGTTGTGATATTACACAGTCTGAAGGTTCTGTATTCTGACAGAAATTTTTCTAGCATTATATTCGGCAATATATGTTGTGTCTACCGCCCCAATTTCAATGCATCTATAAAACCTTTGTACAATAAGGCAGTTTTTCGACCTCCTAAAATCATATGATAATGTCTGTTCACCCATCTCCAAACTACACTCCTATATGATCAGTACTCTGATTTTACCACAACACTTTGTGGCAACTAGCCCACTGTGGATGCCTAGCTATAAGAAGAATATTTTCATTTTATGTCACATGGAATGAAAACTGGTATACTGATTTTGTTTCGGAATGGGAAGAACTGATCAGTTGTTTGGTAGATATAGCTTGCATATTTTATGCTTATCTGCATAAATAATGATTTTGGGAAAAAAGGGATACACTTTGAGAATGGCTGCACAAAATTTGATGAGACTTACTACAAATATTAATCGTACTATACTAGGATATATCAACTGTCAAAGATATTCAGGTGACACGAAAGTCAATTACTGATTTGCATTTTCGATGAACTTTCATAATTAGGGATATATCTGAATTGACTTGACCACAGTTGACAAAACTTGCTTTTACATGGAAGATACTATAAACTAACATAAAGTCATTTAACATTTTTAGAGCAACTTATTTCTAATTTGCATAATTAAGAAACTTTCCTAATTAGAAATATGTATTTGAATAGACAATTAGAGTAGCCAAAACTTGCTATGTACATTTAAGAATCTATGATATACGATTATTTAAAGTCATTTAGCATTTTTACATGGGCTAATTACTAATTTGCATTTGAAATGAACTTTCCTAATCATATATCTTATTGATTTAATCAAAAATGGCATAACCTATGTACATTGTAGAAACTATGAAAAAATAAATATGAAAATCGAATTTTTACATCAGCTAGTTACTAATTTGCATATTTAACGAACTGAAAGGACTTTACTAAAGATGCTTGGTAATTTGTATATGTAATTAACTTTTCAAAATCTCAGCGATAACTGGACTTGACCAAGATGATGAAATTGCTATTTGATGGTGAAGATATATGACAAGGAGTGAAAAAGCATTGTGCATATTCATATGAGCTAATTGATGATTGCATTTTTAATGAACATTAAAAACTAAGCGCACAATCTGTAAGGACTTGATCAAAGCAGATGAAAATTGCTATGTCAGCTGATTAGTAATTTGAATATACAAGGGAGCTGTCATTATTTACTGTCTTGGGTGTCGAAGGCATTTCACCGGAAACTCTGAAATTTCGAGTAACCCTCCCCCCCCCCGCCAACCCCGATGAATTTGAGTAATCCCCTATCTAACACAGAAAATTTGATTGACCCCCACTACTTAGAAAAGTTAATTACAGTATCAAGACATGTATTTGAAAAATTTTTAAAAAATATAGCAATAGTAAAGAATTTTCATATCCTTGTTACCCTGCTAGATTATCATCGGTTAACTCATGACGGTTACGTTGAAAAAGGTGAAACCCCCCAAAAAAATGAAATTCAAAGTCACAACAAATATAGATATAAAAGCTCATGCTATAACCAGTATCCAACCATATAGTATTGTTTACTTTGGATGGGTATCATGACAAGATTTTCACTAAGATATGTGACACGGCAGAATTTGAAAGCACAGGGGGAGAACACACGGGAGGCTGCGGTGGAAAGTGTCAGAGGAGCTTGTACCCTCTTTTGCTTGAAGAAAAAAATGAGAAATTGATGTGCGCAATGGTTCAGTCTGGTGCGATTTGAGAGGTATTCTCAATTTTTTTTTCGCTATGTAAAACTATTAGAACACCCCAAGGGGAGAGCGCTAGAGTTCCCCCTCTCGCATCAAAAATTTGGAGAAATTGATGTGTGAAATTGTGCAATCTGAGAATATTGAGCACACCCCCTTCTTTCTCTCCACATTTTGAGCAATCCCCTTAGCTTTTAGTTTTTTGAGTAACCCCCTCACACTGCTCCGACCCCCAAGGCCGTAAATTATTACGCTCCCTTATAAACTTTTCAACAACTGAGTGATAGCTGGAGAGGCTTGACCAACTTGATGAAAGTGCTATGTAAATTGATGATAGAGATACGATTGTCATGAAAGATATTTTTGCATCATCGTGTCAGCTAATTTATAATTTGCATATTTAATGCACATTGAAAATTAGGCACATTGAGCTGGAAGGCCTTGACCAAAGGCAATTTTACTTGCATGTAAATTGGTGATACAATGACAACAATCACAGAAATCTTGTATTTTCATTTCAGCTACTTACATATTCATATATCTAATGGTTTTTGGAATTAAAATATATGGTCAAATTTGTTCACGATGTTGATCATAGCAGTTTCAATAAAGTCGCAAACATGTAGGAAAAGTTTCGATTTTACAAATAACTTCGATATATACTGAAACACGGGAGCATTTTCACTTCATATATGGTCTTTATAGTTGCAAATAAATATTGTGAGAAAAATGTATATCCATCTCAGTTTTTGAGAGACATTGCGTGGTTGTACATCGCCACGTTTTATTTCAAGCAGATCCGATACAGAAATTACATTACTTTTTGACAAATTTCAGCCATAGAAGAAAGAGGGAACTGATCCAGTCTGATACGTTGTTATTTTATTTCGTGTGTGTACTCACTTTTAACAGTGTTCCTCTACAAATGACAATAAGATGTACGCAGAAAGAAAGGGGTTCTTTCCAAGCGAAGAATATGCTCAGCTGCCAACTTGGCATTTTAGTAGATGGGTCCAATTAGGAATGCGACAGATGTAACTTGAGTTTGTCTAAATATTCATAATCAACTGATAAAGGTGGTCGATAACAGGAACCGATATATAAATCATTTATTCCTATAATACTGATCCTAAACATTACTATCTATCCATTCTAGATCATCACTTTCAAATTTATCAGAAAGGAGAATGAAAACTCCGCCGCCACATCTGCCAGATGATCTATCTTTTCTATAAAATTTGAAGTAGGGTGGAAAGACTTCACAACTTTGAATCAAGCCATGACTCCGTACCAATTATGATATCAGTCTGTATAGATGTAATCATACTTTCAGAAGATGTTTTATTGCCATGTTTAACTGACTGACAATTTAAAACTAATATAAGCAATGGCAAATCACTCCGCACAGTTGTTTTATGCGAGGTGGTGTACATCTTGCCTTTTAAATGATGATGTAGTTGTTTGAGAATTGTTGTAAAAATGATTTTGCTTTGTGTCTTGATCGCTTAAAACTTCAAAAGAGTTGTTAGATTCAAAGGTAGTAGTATCAAATATCCCAGCGGAAAAAATTTGAAAGCAGCGATGCTCAAATTCCCACGATATTTGTGAGTGTTGAACACATCATCATGTCAAAAAAACATTGAATTTCTTAGTGGTACCAAAAAAAACCCCACACGAATCGTGTCATACACATAACAATTGGCAATCAATAAGGTGTCGTCATTATTTACGGCCGGGGGGTGGGGGTGGGGGGAATCAGGGGGAGATTATGAAAACACCCGAAAGCTACAAGGGGGTTGCTAAAATATGTAGAGGAAGAAGGGAGCTTTTCAAATTCTTTAAAAATATACTGAAGCATTTAGTGCAGTTATGAAAAAATACAAACATTATAGAAATGAAAGAAAACAAACTGGTACAATTTTATAAAAAAGGTAAAACTTGATATAAATGCATACCAAGTATATTGACTACCATTACTTATTCAGTAATTTGTCGGTATTTCCTAATAAAAATGGTAAACTTGTCTGATCAAGCGTGAGAAAAATCTACTGTCTCTTCTATAGGGGGTACTGATTGTGAAGAAAACTAATTCTTCTACCGTAAGTATACAGTGAACTGCTTCGATAACAACCCCATCTTTTATTGCAAGTAAATAATTTGTCATAGTCTAAAAATACCTGAGCGATAGAGATTCATTTTATCTTTCAAAAATTTAATCTCCAATCTTTTGTTTTCTGTCTTACTTTCTTTTTCCTCTTTAAGGAGGTACGCTACCATTCCCAAAAATGTTGGGACATTCTTGAAGTTGACTTTTCTGAAATAATCTTTATGTGTACATTGCAAAGATATGAAAAAAATATGGGGTACCCATGCAAAACTTTTTAAAAAACACATGCCAAAATTGACAGAAAACCACTAAATCTCCCATTTTGCGAAATTTGCACTTACCAGCAGAATCTGTATTTTATCGCAAACGATTAACAGATCCCAGTGTACATACCACATTTTTGCATTGCCAGGACAGCTGAATTAGGACAATCAACTAAAATTTGTGATGTCTTGTCTTAAAAATTAAATATTAGACCCTAAATTTATCATTTAATTGTAAAATTAGTCTTTTTTAAAAATATAAACTTCATATAAATGCACAAAATAATTTTCAAAATGTTAAAAAGTACAGCAATATCTATCAAACAGAGTGTTCTTTGATTTAGGAGCAAAAAAAGTTTGGGTCACCACGCAAATTTTCTTACTAAACAGCAAAAGGTGACGAAAAAAGGTGAATTTTGTTAGACCTGAGAATTGACCCTCTAGCTTACTGATATTATATCAGAGCTACAATTGTTAATTATTCCCTACTGATCTTTCAAAATAAAAATAAATGTCGATTTTTCAGTGCAAAAATATAATTTCGGTTGTTTTGATTCATTAAGGCGATACCCAAGGATTCAAAGCGCGCGTTGGTTGCTATGGCTGGCAACGTTCCAAACGCGCACTTTTGCACGTGCAAAATCATACCGTCCCGTTGTTTTCTATGGATTTTCGACTCCTGGTATTTTGTAAATGCTCAAATCTTTCAACTCTCTCAATTGTAAACCAATTTAGCCGACTTTTGGTAGGATTATTGAAGTCATACATGAGAATATAGATAAGCATGCGTTTTTGAAAATTCCGGACCGTTTATGAGATATCGCCGTAAAACCCTTCAAAATTTTTACAAAATGACACAGGAGATATATTTTCCTGTTCAAAAATCGTTTGTACTTGAACAGATAACCTAATCCATGCTAGGGGCTTTACCTGTAAACAGGTATCTCATGTGTAACATTCTGAAATTTTGGAAAATTTGGTGAAAATTTGTAGGAGCTGAAACGTTTTAAAGTACAGCTGTGAACATATTTTGTATATGTGTGACGTCACTGACAAATCGCGCGACAAACCTGCGTCTTTTGGAATTGTATGTTTCTGTAAATCTTTATTATGCAAAGAAAACCATGAAAACTTTGCATTGTGATTGATTTTGGAAATTGTCCTTAGCAACCGTTGCTTAGCAATATGAATCCTTCGGTATCGCCTTAAAACACGTTTTGGCAACCTCTTGATAAACACAATCTGCGGAAACAGTTTTTGTACGGTAAATGAATAAGATGCATCCTAGGCATACAAATGACAAGGCATATCTTGATAAAGTGTATCTTGTTCTTATAGTCTAAAGCAAAATTTATTAGATACTTTAACAGAACAATAAATGTTAACGACATGAAACTAGGTAAAAATAACCAAAGTGCGGTATGTGTAAATTCCTATATATATCTTTATTTTTGCTGTTGATACACTCAAACCTTGAAAAAAAGCAGTGTAAACACTGAAAATTAGCTGAACACTGTGAACTGTTGTAAATTCACCCTTTATTATTACAAATATATATATACTTTGATTGACTTAAGTTCAATAACCATTTTGATATTTAACCAAATCCGATCCAAATTAAACAGTACTATATGGTTTGATAATGGTTATTGGGCGAGCTTTCTATGTTTTGTGACCTTGAATTTCATTTTGTTGGTTTCACTTTTTTCAACCATCATGAGGCTACCGATGATAATCTAACAGGGTAAACCAGGATCTTAAAGGACTTTGATTAAAGTATCCGTAAATTATACCAATACATGTACATGTATAATATTAAATTTTCTAAGTTTGGAGTTGGTCAGTCAAAATTTCTATGTTAGAGAGGGGGTTTCCCAAATTCATCATGGTTGGCGTGGAGGGTTACTTTTAATTTCGAAGATTCTAATGTAATGCCTCCGACTCCCAGGCCATAGATACAGTAAAACAAGTTTGTTCCGGCAAACGGTGACTCGGTTACCATATTTCAGGTCTGCAATGCAATGAATGCTCATCAACTGCATCCAAAACAGTGTGTTAGCACTTTGCTCAGTTTGTACATGCTTTGTGGAGTGACCGTGATTGGAGTAAGTATTAAAATGCGGCTAATCGTTACATCATACGGGTTTGACAACACGATGGCGTTAATGTGGCCTCGTGAACGAATCGACAGGAACTACAACCAGAGTAAAACTACCCGTCATCAAGTTACGGTGAATAACCCAAAAGTGTCGGCTACTGGTGGCTAATGATAACGCGTGTCATGCACGACGTTAGTTGTTGGCGAAGGCAAAACCAAACAGACTGCAGACATGATCACCCATCAACGGTGGTCCACACAAGGTCAGAATAAAACAAAACTACAAACCCAGCGACACAACTTCAGGAAATCCAACCAGAGACGTAAAATTCACAAACTTCCTACCGACACACAGGAAAAAGGGTGAATAAAGATGAAAAAAAATGGGAGCTCCAGAAAAGCTGTTGATCCTAACACATAGGCATATCTTGACCATATTTTAAGTGGCACCCTGAATAAAATATACGGTTTCGTCGTCGATTTGCGCTATTTGCATGAGTAATGTTTTGTGTCAGGTCCTGAAATATTAAAACCCTGCAACAATTTCTATTTTCTTTATTTATTGCTCTAGGCTCAGAGTATCCGTAAATTTTTCTCACATCAAACAATAACAAGACAATGAATTACAAAGATTACAAATATAAAGTTATAAACAGAGTAAATAGAACGCATCAAATGAAAGTATCGCTTGTTTCAATAAAAATACCAAATTTCTTTCTCTCATAACTCGTTAAATTTGGTCAGTATCGGATCATCAGTCACTTTATTAGCATTTATCTTCAGGAACAATATCTTTAAAGTCACACCAAAGACAGTAGACATAAACTTCAGGTTTGAATCCGTGTAATCGTGCTTCAACCTACATGACGGTTTGTCCTAATCTTGTAACATTTTCACAACAAGTGGCATACTACACTTAATTTCTTTATCAAGTTCACCTATTCAATTGTTTAAGAGTGATACACCGGGCACCGTTAGAAGCAAAAAAGCCAACAGAAATATGTAGTCATACAAAGAATCAAAATTAACAGGCCCGTGGACGAAATGTTGTTCGCAAATTCATTTCACTTGATAAAAAAAGAGCGATATTGAACTATTACATGGTCAACAGTATTTTAGTCAGCAATATTCTAAAGAAAAATGGTGACTGAAAACATGATTAAAACTTTCAAATAAATTGACAAATTAACGACTGTGAATTATTGTTTGAAAATTGCAGTAAGTACTTTTCTGATGATGAAAATATGGGTAGTTCCTGAGGAAATAGCTCTCATTCTCGATATGAATCCACTGAAGTGCTTTAGAAATGAAAACTTCATAAGTTCCTGTGTAAATAGCGGTTCGGGGTCTTGACTTACTACTCCTGTATATTTATAAATATGATGCTTAATGTTTACAATCAAGTAAAGTGTCCGTGGAACCTGACTCAGAACAAGTGTGTGTGTGTGTGTCTGTGTCTGTGTGATTGTCTCTGTGTGTGGTTGTCTCTGTGAGTGAGTCAGTTTGTGTGGCGTGAACACACAAAAAATCCTATAGCGTGATATAATTCTCTATCCCTGCCGTCAATCAATCCCTCCTTTGATGTAAATGATACCAGCCACAGTCACGAGACACGGAGAAGGTTCCTGTAAACATTGGGGCCTTCGCCGTGTATCAATCTATGAGCGATACCTGTGGATTAAATAGCGATGACTCGAGTTGTATGAAATTACAGCTTATTGGTATCACAATGTCAGGTAAAAACCAAATTTGCAGTTCATTCTAAACCCTTCACAATAGAATTCCATATCATATAATTGCAAGCGGACTCTTCGTATGCCTCTCTGTAGGTTCTTTCTAGATATTTATTTTCATGTCCCTGAGCTTTTCAACCTGTGTTTCGAACTTTCCAGTCTGAAAGACTGCCTCCCAAATAAGTATCTTAGTTCTCAACAATCGCTCTTTCAAGTCTTCCTGTTGACGGCAGTATCCTTCACGATCTGTTTTCAACTGATGCAGGATATCTTTAAAAGTACTCATGATTTCTCGCCAATGTAAGAAGTGCGATTTTAGAGTCTCTTGCCAATCTGAAACGATGTCATAAGAGCTTTGCAGACTTTTCACCTCCTTTGATTCTATAAAAGAAAAGCAGAATATTTTCATGAGGACAATTTCATGATGGCACTGGGAACCTTGAGAAAGCTTGATGCTGTTAGACAAATATTTGTTAAAATTTACATGCATTGGCATTGTGATACATGTCTTTATATGATATTTATAATATTACCATAATTTCAATTGTTACCCGTGTTGTATGACAGCATGATTCACCTATTCGATTTTCTCGATTATTTTATATGTAAGCTTACGTACAAAGAAAATAACATGAAGTCTCACCCTTAATGGCTTTGTACATGCTGTATCCACCAATAGCACCTGCAGTCAAACTACCTGCCACCGAAGTGGCAATTGCCGCCGATTTTGCGATGATTGTACCTCCGGATATTAAAGTCACTAAACCTGGTATTCCTCCAGCTAAAAGACCCAGGCCAATGCCTCCTAGAGCCAGAATTCCCACTGCGGCTGCCAAAGCTACGCCCCCTACGACCAAGGCGGTTTTCTTCTCGGTGTTGTGGGCCTCGATTTCCTCAGCGAGTTTTGTTAAAATTGGATTCAAGTCATTGATGAAATTGATCAGTTTAGTCTTGATCTTTGTCGATGATTTCGAAAAGAGCGCTTCCATGTTTTCCAGCTCATATTCCATGTTATTTTCGATGTAATCCATAAGTTGCTCTATCAAAAAAGGTAAAAACAACATGTCAGTATTAAAAGATAAGTTTCATACATACTGAACTCGAGCGAAACTATCATATGTAATGCCGGAGACTGTAAGGATCACGTTAAAGATAAAATATCTCTGTTAAAGATAAAAACTACTAATGCTACATAAGGTTGTTGATTTACTCTTCTTTGAAAATCTGCAGTACCCTTGCTTTAGGTCAAATGTTATTGCTAATGAGAAAATTAAATGTGTGACAATCAAAACAAATGTTGGCAATCACATTCGGGTAACAGCTTACGTTTGTTAGTCCGAGGGCCTTGGGTTCGCCTCTAATGGTCTGTTTCTCATGGCCTTCGGTCTCATGGGCATGGAATAGACAAATGTAAGATTTTCACCCGACGGTCGGACAGCATGTGTCTGATCGTTCCAGATGGATAACATTGTGCTGTGACATACTACCTGAACGAGACACTTGCTTATGTGAGAATATGAAAGTACTACAGATTTTCATCGAAACGGAAATGCCTGGCTGTTAATACTTCCTAGTCCTAACCGTCACAGCAGTACACTTCTCTAAAGCATGTGTGTTGCATGTTCATTACAAATAGTTTATACTCATGTAAAATATAGGCATGCATGTATAATGAGGCCCTTCAACCGTATTTGGAGTTCGCTGTTTATTCCTGCGATGTTTTTACAATATATGGGTCATGCATCCTTCCGTCCCCCTCCCTGATTCCCAATGTGTATACAAATATATAGTACTGACTGTTTTCTAAAATATCCCTCCGCAACTTTGAAAATGCGAAGTGTTCCATGTATGGTTCAAAAGCTCTTCTGACGTCATGCATAGGGTTTTGAAGAAGTTCTCCGGCATAGCATACTTCTTCGATGGTCTTGAACAAGGGACCATAACTTTCCAAACGCATTTTTTTTAAATATTGATCGATGTTCATCTGCTGGAATTCAAATGTTTTCTCCATTGTTTCAAATATCTCCAAACATCGCTGACGACAAAATCTGAAAAAAGCAAAAGAATTGAATATGATCAATAGGTTGCAAATGATGAAAGTTTCTTTTCTTGGCTCAATTTGTACACCACGTGGAACATTTGCAAGAATTAGCTTCTGTCTGGCGAAACGTCTATCTGCGACCCTAATATTGTTGAAAGATCTCATTTAATCTTTCTTCATAATAATTAGGTAATTCATTTATACATAATGCTCTGAATTACAATTGGGTTGGCGTCAAACATCTGATCAGAACATCCAGATAACTGGATTATGGAAAGCAATAATGTAATCATTTCATCATCATAGATGCAAACTTAACTTCTCATTGAAAACGTTCCAACATTACAAGTAGAAATAAGACTTTCATGCCGGAAAATGCCGAGAGAGTTTGACCGGTTAAGAAGGGCTTGACTACGCAGTTTCTGCGTAGTGAAGCTTCATTACGTATTCATGGTGACCCCTGGCCAGCTGTCAATAACTTTGGGGGCTTTTGTCTTTTGGCCTGCTTTGCATATGCGTCGTTGGACACGACCTGCCAATCACCCAGGTAGTCAATTAAACTATTAGTTGACTGTTTACCGACCCAATTAACACTATCCAGCAGTATCAGTCATATTTTAATCGCGTGGCCCGGGTGGGCACAACGTAGGAACGCGTGTATTTCTATGTGTACGTTTCACTTGTGGTGTTGTTTGTACCATGGAGGTAGGAATGTTTGTACCATCGTGCGTTTGAAGTAAGCTTACTTGTTTCACCTACAGCATTACCTTCAAGGTGACAGGCTAACTATTAATGTTCAGTATCATTGCACCGAGTTCTGCCCACGGTGAAAACCACCTGTTTTGCCACGGTCCCTCTGTGGAGGGACCGTGGTTTTGCCTACTAATTACTGCCCGTCGCTGCCCGTCCTGAATGTAGCCTATCTATAGCTACAGTAATCAGTCAATATATAATACCCCGCGCCTTATAATTTTTATATAAACCACAGTCTCTCTATCCACGAGGGACTGTGTATAAACTTATAAAATCATAGTCCGTGCCGTAAAATTGTTGACTTTCGATGCGATATAGAGGTTGATCGTTGAATCGCACCGGCGCATCCATATTTACTTGCCCCATAAGCTTACTACTCTGTAAAGGGTGGGTAGATGGAATTCCTGGGCCAAAAATGAACACCGGGGCGAAACTTTTTGTGAACCCATGTGAAAACATAAATCATTTATCAGTTTTGATATATACTCCTAAATTGTAAGTTTGATCATGGAGGTACCTCCATGGTTTGATCAAAATCGAGACCACATTCAAGGGCTATGCAGACTGTCCATGTACGCACACACAGTGACAAGAAGGCGGCAAACACCTACTTACCAAGCACATCGAATCGGCGAAAAGAAGCATAAAAAAGCTATAGGCTCATCGCCAAAACAAACGCGCCAAGCGCTAACAAAAACCCATACCAAGCGGCCCTTTTCAGGGCCACCAACACTCCAAAAGAGAACTACCCAAAAAAACCCATAAAATGACATAGAACACACAAACACTTAAAAGAAATAACAAAAATCGTACACATAAAAATAACGTGACAGAAAAAATGGCCGTGGAAATAAATCAGCTATTTCCAAAGAAAACCGACAACAACATGAAATTCAACAACAACCTATCATCGCTCAAACTATGAAACTCCGAAAAATAGTACTAGGCAAAGGCCTTAAAATTAATTCGGACGCCAACAAAACCAAACAGAATAAAACCACCTCAGGATTTCAACAAATAAAGTCGTAAAATGTGACTACGCTACATCGTGAGACACAAACAATCGCAACAACACAAATTCAAAGAAAGTCAAATTGGGCTCCACAAACAACAAACACCAAAACTTGAAAGCTATCTGAAGCTGCTAAACTCGCACTTCTAGAGATACCCTTTCAAACAAGGAAAACAAAACATGTCGCGTGCTAAAAGAATCGCGATAAACCAGCTTGCAAACAATAGACAAATTTAGGGGAAAAAAACCCTCGACAAGGGTCGGGTTTTCGTCATTGTCAACACAAACGATTACGTACTCGAATGCGAAAGGCAATTACGCAACACTCAGTATTAACACAACAAGCCAGAACAAACAGTAAACAAAGTAAACGAACTATGAATCAAAATGTACGAGAACAAGCACATCAACCAGGATACTTGTGAGTATCTTGATCCAATAAACATAAAATCCGTACCCCCAGTGGTACTTATTGCCTAAAAATTCACAAACCTCCGCAAAAATCTAAAAGACACACCAGTCAAAACAAAATTTACCGAAGTAAAGAAACATAGAACAAACAAACCGAACCACCAAACGGACTCACAACGTGACCAAAAATTATATACTTGCCTCGCTAATCGAAAAGCAAGACCACTAAAATGCATTAAAATAAATTTTCACAAACACAAACTAAGGAAAGAATCTACACCGCGACTGATGAGAAACCACAACCGGGTTTCGAAACGCAAGCGTCAAAGGGCGACTCTATCAACTTTTGTAACAACATAGGTCCGGCTGCGTCTCGCCATAAGCTTTCCCCACACAAACAAAACATTACCGTACACACTAATCCAAACTTCTCTACAAATATCCAAAGCGAAACAAACATTTTTATTAACACACACAATCGGATAAGAATGTAGGAACACATTTTCGAAACGAATCAAACACAAACTCGACACAAAAACATTTAGGATAGTTAGATGGGGAGCCTCTTTCACATTTTTACATCTCGCTATACTGTCTATGATTCTAAAAATAAAGTCATCTGCCACTTTTTCTGTATACGCGGTTTGGCAAAACTCATCTCTTCAATCGAAAGTCGGGCGATTTCATGGTTCTTTGGGGTACGTCGAGCTTAAGGAATGTGGTTATATTCGCGATGTTTTATTCGAAATTATTTATTTCTTCTAGGGCAAATGCACGTAATTCATGCTGTTGGAAATACTGGCCGCTCATAAACAAGACAATAAACTCGATATCTGTGCATCTTTACTTTTATTGTCAAAGTACCATCGACACCCAAAAAAAACCAAATGGTTCAGTCCACGCGTGGGTTCAGTCCAGGTATTTGCAACGCAGTCACCTAGGCGACGGTAATCCGCACCACTTATCACCATCGGAAGGTACTCCTCCCCCTATACCACTGGCGATCCCACCCTCAAGGCACTGCGTCATTCGACCAAGCATTGTTATTGTAATTTCCTGCATAAAATTAACAGCGAGGTCAACCGGTCAAACTCTCTCGGCATTTTCTCTCATGTTTAGCCACATCCCATCCGCTAGGTTCTCTCAACAAAAATTCAAAATCACCTCTCCCATCACTGTTAGGATAATCAAAAGTTGTGCAAAGCCGAGAGACCATATAAAAAACTTTTCCTTGAATCCTTGAATATCTTCGTCGATATAAGACATCGAATACGAATAAAAAAGGAGAAAAATCTCAATGAAATGTCCTTGAACTACCATGACATATGAACTGTACACAACCTGTCTTTCCAAATTTCCTTATGAAATGATAATACTGCAAGATGCTGCGATCATGTGCCATTGTACTCCTATATTTCCAGACGTTTACAAAGACTGTGGTAAACGGGAGGAGTATATTTTATTGGACAAAAGATGATATTTATCTCTTTTTTCAAAAAACAATTCTTCGATTTTTCAATTTCCTTTTTGCACGTATTTATCTTTAAAAACGTCCGGAACATCGTAACGAGCGAGTTTATTTGTGGCACATGGTTGGCTGTAGATTTCTCGAAAAGGAAAGATCTGAAGTTATGTGTAAAATAACAGCTTGATCAAAGTACAAGATCTATGTAGAAGTCCCTGGTTTATTGATTTGTGCATAAATGTTCATTTTCCACTTTGCCCTATACAAGGCCTGTACTATCTGTCGACGTACATGCGCCCACTCATAAACATAAAGTTATAGCTAAATTGACTTCTTTCATCCCAGTCTATCTACCTTACTAAGTTCGCAATCGGGCAAGCTTGCAAAAACTGAAATGTTTTACCAATGTATATGGCCCTGCCCCAGTATATTACAGAAAAAAGCATTGACAAGGAGTGAGGGTGTGTTCTTATTATCGTGAAAGAGTCTATACTTGCAAAAAATTCCTTCATTTTACTTGATGAAGTAAATCCCTATTTTTCTCTCAAAGAAAATAAATAAATAACGGTTAAACTTAGAGATATTTGTTTGAACTTGACCACCTATTTTTATTTTCCCTCTCCGATAATATTTTTCACGCACGCATGCAGATGCCAATATTTCCTCGTCTTTTTATTATGATGTTTTCTTACGTGGCATAACAACATGACATAAGCGAATTTGGAAAGAATTGTACAGCTGCACAAAGTTGACATCTAACTGTAGGCATACAGCATCTGCTTCAAGAAGCTGGAGAGTTAGAAGTAATAGGAGCAACCTGAACTGTAGCAAGATTACTGATGGAGAACAAATTGATGGCAAAATAAATTATTTGAAGACTTAGTCGTTAAAACACTCCCACTGTTTTGTGATTAAGTTTTTCTAAGTTCAACGGTTAGGCTAAAACATTCTGAACAAAGTAAACCCACTTATCTAACGTTTGAAAGACTGCATAACGCACAGAAGAATTATATGCCTGAAATAACATAATCAAGCTAGTTATCTGGGAGAGGTTAGGAGAGGTTGTCCCTCCTCGTGGTAAGGGAAATTTGATATTACAAATTTAAAATGCAGTCATCCAGTGACCATTTTGGGGTACTTTAAACATACAGTTTTCAAGAAGACTTATAATTACATTAGACACAAAATGATTTCCCATTATTACGTTGTTAAAGGAGACATGTGAATATCCCAATCTGTAACATTGTGTTGGAAGCGGCAGCTAAAATTAGGAAACTTTTTAAACCCCCTTTGTTTAATAGCAAGAAATCCAAACGCAGCTTCTGTATATGTATATGCCAAAGAAGTGCTGGAATTTCTAACGTTTAGATACACGGGCTCAAATTCAGGGTATGGCTATTCATTGAAAATGCAGCTTCTATTGAACAGGTGTATCGTGTATCATTGAATCCTAATCCGAACAAGACTACATTTTCCAACCATAACAATTGTCATTTCACGTGTATTGGCTTCGTTACGAGCGGAATACTGAAGTAAGTTAATGCAGGATGTTTGTACCCATCAAGCCAAAAGGAAGAAAATGATCAATTCTCTTTAAAATCCACCAGATTTGATTGATATTTGGCATAATTATTGAAATTATTAAATTCTTTAAAAAATGTCTGGCCAAATTTTGACGAATTGAGTCACGTGACCAAATCTGATATTTTGCCGCCAAAATTTACGTCTTTATTAATTTTAATATTCCAACCGTAACCCGTAAAATTTTCTTGATTTTTTCTGCACTTTTGGAAACAACATCTATCATGTTCTTTCAAAAAATACATGGCACTCATGAAACTCTATCTATACTTTTTCTAACATTCAAAACATACATGTAAAAAACGTCAAAAATATTGTATTTGTTGGGGTTTTTTTTAAGAAATGTTATTCAAATTCAATAATTTTGCATCTGCCAGTAGTTTTAATTCAATAATTTTGCATCTGCCAGTACTTTTAACACAAGTTTCTATCCCATTTTACATTAATTGGTAATAATATTTTAAATACTTTGATGTTTAGCGGTTGGAATGTTCAGTTATTTGCAAGATACAATTTGGCGGGAAAATAACAGATTTTGGTCACGTGACCTGACTTAGGTAATATATTATGATAAATTTCAACTTAATCAAATGCGAAAGATATTTTGGCAATTTTCACAATTTTCTGACCAGGTCTGATTAAAAATTATGTTCAAATTGATTTTACATGTAAGTAAGCCTATGCCCATGCATTAACATACCTGAGTACTGGCATACCAATATGCTATGGGGAGTTCCACACGAAACAACTTTTGATACACAGAACAAGAAAACTAGAAGTGTGACAAAAAGTTACAGCAACCCTTTAATATCTTCGCTTGTAATATAACTAAGTCAGCAGTTCTATCAACGCTACCCATTTCAACCTTTTGAATTTGGAGGGGCAGGGAGGGGGTCACACTTTAGAAGGAGGCATTAGGGAAAGGGTCACATTTTCATGATGGACCACCTTCACTTTCCTCCAGTCCACCCCTCATAATTACTGAAGGCTCCCAAGTTTACAAGCCCAAACGACCAATTTTACTATAGATATTAGCCCCCTCTGCCGTCTATGGTTAGACGAACTTTCTAAAGGTCTTAAACACTTGTCGCCATCGTCATATCCACTTTATCAAGCCTCTTTGCTTTATCGTCCACATTTTCATTTGACCGATTAATTACAGTTACGTTCATTTACACTTTTTTTGACCAATTTCGAGTAAAACTATGGACTTTTATCTTCTAGATTCCGTCTATTTCGTAACGCATGGGCCCAAACACTTGTCACATTTTACCGATGTTGGGTATATTGTTACCTGAAATCGTGGTTATTTTGTGTCATTCCGTCACATCCGTAATTTTCATGATTTGATTTTGAGAACACATAATTTTGTCGGGAGCATGAGCTCCAAGTATGTATACACGATTAGTGAAGAATCAATCACTATTGAACGATTACACAATGTTGCTTTCAGATATTATGTCAACATGTTGTGTGACCTCTGAAGTAGCTCATTATATGAAAGAATACGAAACATTATTGTTTAATTCCTATTGCAGTTAGGGTCAAGAGGTCAATGGCGCACTGTGACGATGGTCACGTTCTTTTGTTTAATCGGCATAAAAAATGCGCTGACACACTGTGCTGATTTCAGACCGCTTCCATGATTCATATTTTGGATTAAATGCATATAAGTTTGTATTGAAAGAGTTTTCTCATAGACTACCGTGTATAGTGAATCAACATTGTCAATAGCTGATTATCAATTAAATCCAAATATCAAAATTTTGTACACACATGCTTGCACAAAAATATTGCAATCCACCTGTAATTTCTGTCCAATCCCTTTAGAGGTAATTTCAAAATTATTGCAAGTCAGAAGGGGATATTTGAACACTAACACCTTGTGAGTTGTAAGGAGGGTCAATTTTTTGGTGCAATGGGTAGGGGGTTCACTTATTTTGACCGATGCGCAGGAAGAATTTTGCCGGCCCTCCCCCGGCCATACTAAGTGAACGCTCCCTTATTGCAGATGATATCCCCATAGAGTTAACACAGGGACGGCGGCCATTTTGAATTTCAATATCGGGAAATTTTTGGTAAGTTGTCTCGCTAATACCAAATTTTGCACGGTGACGCCTGATTTTAATTCTTGATTTAGTAAGATAATGGTCAAAAGTTTCATTAAACGTTTAAGCAAAATTAAGTCTTTCACTTACGAGGCACACACTACCTTAAATAAACATTGCAGGTCGTGTAGACAGCGAAGAATACAAACATTTGTTGTCCCTTGAACAGTGACCTACAAACCTGCTATACATACCTGATCATCACGGTTTCGTTGAGGATATCTCGTAGGGAATTCTTGATTTTACGCAGTGCTTTCCTTGCTGCTTGTCTGACGTCATCGCTTTTCGTCGATGCGCTCTCCAGAGATTCTACCACATGTCCAAAATCTTTCAAGGCTTCACGTACACTATCGCATTCATCAGCGTTCTGTTCGTTTCCTAGTTGTGATAATTGTTTGTCCAGCGACTGCAAGAATCCTACCCAAGACTGATCCGCCATACTCATTTCACGACAAACGTCCATTTTAATGACAGATTACAACTTCCGCAATTGATATTTAAGGTAGGACCCATACAAACTGCATCGGGGAGGGCGCGGTTCATGGGAATTTGAGAGGATTTGCAAATGACTTCTGTTTGTACGTATTTCCATATCATGAAAATTCACGAATTTGAAAAGCTCAAAACATAAAACCAAGCACATAAACATATGCTGACGGACGAAAGAATAAATGTATCGATTGCCGGAAAAAGTCGTGTAATTGTGGCTAACGTGAGAATTGGACACGTCATCGCTCCCCTTCTTGTGCCCCTTGCATTTGCAAAGAGGAGATTTGTCAGCTACTTTTGTATGGGGTGACCGTGGATTAAGCTTTTGCGGACATCAAAAAGTGGCAGAACCCTATTAGGAAAGACAAAAATAGGTTGACAACCCCATTCCCGTTCCAACTTTCGAAAACAGGATTACCCCCCCCCCCCCACATACACATTGGACAAAAGGTACCAAAAAAGGAAGGTGAATATAGTATATATATATATATATATATATATATATATATATATATATATATATATATATATATATATATATATATATATATATATATATATATATATATATATATATATATATATATATATATATATATATATGTATAATAACACAAAATTACTTCAAGTACAAGTAATGATATTATTCTGTTACTTAAGTTTCATGCATCCTGCAATCATCAGACAGAAGAAGTAAATATATATATATATATAATATATATATATATATATATATATATATTATATATGTGTGTGTGTGTGTGTGTGTGTGTGTGTGTGTTGTGTGTATGTGTGTGTGTGTGTGTGTGTGTGTATCAATAAAATATGTAATATTGTATACAATATATATAATCAATACGATACATGCTAATACATACGCAATCAATGTCATATATAATGTCATACAAAGATACACATACACATATATTCACGTATGTTGTAAAAGTTATGATTTCAACGTTCTACTTTGGTAAAATTGTTGACATAGCAGTTGAGGTTCAGGAATTCAACACGGATTAAATTGTGAAAATAGTATTTTGAATGAGTTGTGAATGTATTTCAACTTGCCGTGCATGACCACATGTCCATAACTGCTTTCCATAAATTTATGTCGATCACTAATGTCAAAGAGAGAACTGCAGTAAATCAAACACTTCAGTTTGTAATTAGACTGTTGCCAGCCATGATGATAAGTGTTAATGAACCCAATCTTTGCTCACTGAAAGTCTGTTTTTCTCATTCACGGTTCAAATTTAATATTCAAGAGACAGTAGCTGTATCCTTTAACGATTTTTCATGATTAATTTTATTCCATGTAAGAACGACAGAAATTCCCAGACTTAAAGGTATGGAAATCGATCCCAGGGCCTAGGAGTGGCACATGTAAAACAGTGTATATCTTTGCGTCAGAGGCGGAATAAACTATGAGTGTATCTATTTATCCAGGAAATCTTAATCCCGACTGCTATGTTTGTACGCACATAGAGCCAGTCAACGTTAGGGACACAAAAAACAACACGAGGAACAAACAGACAGGGGTTTTGAACAAAATGTAGCCGGTACTTCACCGATGTCTGTAACTCCATACATGAAAATATTCGTAGCTTGACGCACTTTGAACATAGCTCGTAACAAGGAACAGTGGAAAGCCCATGGAACTACGTGTACAACTATAACAGCCACTCATGTAGTTTGTGAACAGTGAAGATTTTTCGGATCACAATTTGACGGATGGTGGACTGACCTTTCCTACCGCAATTGTTACAGCAAAAAACAGGATGGTTGGACAGTCTCATAAACATTACGTTTGCTTTTTGTATGTCCACACAAGTTCTATAGATAAATTGTAGATAAAAAGAACCGACTCATTTGAGTGAAAGACTATCATGTAACACTCCACTCCACTGTTTATCCTTGAGTGTCTATAAAAAAGATTGGCATCAGTACGTTTACATTGCATTATGGTTTGTTTAGCCAGGGTGCTGTCCTAATTAACATCGGTCTCTACTATCAACTCAACAAGTAATTTACCAATTCCCTTGTGTGTTCTGTCCAGACATTCAAATGAGTTGGTTCTTTTTATCTACAATGTTATCTACAAAACTTGTGTGCCACGTACAAAAAAGTAAACGTAATGTATATGAGACTGTCCAACCATCCTGTTTTTTGCTGTATCTACCTCGATTCAGCACAAAATTTTCGTATGAACTGTTGATGCGGTGTTTACAGTTGTTACGTGGTGGTAAATCCTAGTCGTATTTACGACTGCTGCGTAAACAGTCACTAAATAAACTTTGCACGCATTTACGAGGACTGGATATTTTTACAGTTTTTAATCTAAAGCCGTCCGTATACGCGTATGACAGTGACAAAAACAACACAAGGAATCTGGCGTATATTGTTACTGAATTACTTTGACCAAAAAAAATTCACCCAAATGCCGAACGGTGATCATACAGAACTCTGCAGGTTTCTGGACTAAACAACCCCAAACTGACCGGATCTCAGTCAACTGTGCCGGGCTCGACGTCGACTCTATCAGCGTCAACTCAAACTTTCACTCCAGACAACTTTACCCCACAAACTGGGAATATACTAAATTTACCTTGAAAAAAATTCAAACTGTGTATCGTATTGAAAAAATCTTACCGGGGCCACCGAACAAATTAAAAAACCAACAAATCCCAACAGAAACAGTGGAATGATCACTGTGCAAGGTCGCTGTATTATATGTCAGGGTAAAAAAAATCTAGTTTTGAAATTTCTGGACGGTACAAAAGGCGGGGTAGAATTAGACAAGATTACGACCAATGTGTTACCGCCGATGGTACATAACGTACTGTTGATAGCAGGTAGTTCGGTGTCCAGTGAGAACACTTCCCAATATAGCACGGCTGTTGATTTGAGCTGTCTCCGATCGAAAATTTCAATACAAAGACATGATATCAATAATTTTGCGTGATTATAAATACCCGCTGTCTTCTCGCCAAATAGCTGCGATCAAGGTCATTATGATAGAAGCAATTGACCGCCGATCACCTGCTTGCTGTTCTTATACAAAACGTGTAAAATATGATTATTCCTGTTGAGAAATACAACAGCAAATATTGCAATGTGAATTTTTTACTATTTTCATCGCAAGGTTTTACATCTGTGTCTATTTTAACACGGTCACTGGACCATTTCTGACGATTTTTACAAGCAAAGAATCCGTTGACACCTATCGTGGGAACACGTTGCAAAGAAGTTCAAAAAATTTTCATCACATGAAAGATTACCGTAATCCCCGTTTCAAAGATGTAGGAAAGTATAATGTGTTGTTCATCTTGAAAAATCCCGAACTGCAGCCTCTAAATACAACTTCCCGACAACTTCCCGACAACTTTACAAGCACACTTCGGTCATCACATGACGGTTGTGACCGTACATGTGCTGCCGCCAATGGAGAATCAAAAGACTTCAAATCAAAAGTAAAAAAGTATAGAAAAATATCAATATCCAAGCATTGTAAAACCACGTGGATAGAGGGACTGTGGTAAAAACAGAGTAATTTTGATACGGTCTATTTATTGTATATTATAAAAAATCTCCAGGCCACTCGGAACAGCGTAAGATTATGATCTCACTCGTTCGAATACTACACTCGCACGGTAGGGTAAAAATGGGAACTCAGAACGTTATATACTGCTTCCGCCAAGCGAGTCCGCTTAGCTAAAGACGGTAAAATGACCATAATTATTATTGCTAATCTCTGTAAATTTTGCCGAACATTAGTTATCGAATTTCTTGATTTTGTCCGAAAACTATTTCAATGAATGACGTAAGTTTCAAGACACCTGAGTGCAAACGCAATATCGGTATCGGGATAGCAAAATCAGTCACAGACAATCGAGGAAGAACATAGGAGTCTATTAATCTGCGAATTAAATGAATCCTAAGTTACTATGAAAGTAAAAAGGTAATGTTGTGTCCTGGTTGGGAAAGAAAAGTTGATTAAGATTTCAAAAAAACGTCAGATAATATTAGAGCAATTTAGTAAAAAACAAGCTCAGAAAAACGTATAGAGAAGAAAGGCATCACGGCGATCTTCAAACCTTTGATCATGTTTCAGTCTGAACGGTCAACATTTGATGCTATAATCTATGCAAGTGTCTCTTTTCGGTTAAATCTGACAGAGATGAATCAATCGCGATTTAGTTTCATCGCCCCGACCCGACAGAAAATAATGCAGCTCATTGGCACCTGTATAATCGTCGTATGAACGTATCCAATGGCCGGCGTGCATCGCCAGCAAACAACGGTTTTGGACGTCACGAGAGCATTTTTTCGCAGTCTGTGAGCGGTGGAGTGATTTGGATAGGCTGCATAGATCGGAATCGAGTTGATTTCGGCCGAAAACAGTTAGAAAAGTAGTTTTTCGTGCTCCGTCCAAATTGGATCCGCATGTTGCCGGTTTTGTTGCCGGTTTTGTCCATGGCAATTAATTACGGAGGCCGTATAACGCCGGGAACACACGGCATTGTACGCAGGGCTAGGCGACAACAAACTTCCAAAAGAGATCTATCGTAAAATATCGCACTGCAGGTCAACATACACATCACCCATTCATAGGCCTAGAGGTACACAGACCGACAAACAAACAGGGAGAGGCAATCTCCTTGAAACCATGAAATAGTCCGTTTGTGTCTGAACTCATCTGAGGCCCGTGTTCAGTAACCGTTGGTCAAGTATTTTGCTCAGTTGTAAGAATCGTTTATTCATTGTTGACATCGTAATCGATCCGATGTACACAACAAATGTTTGATCGTTTTGCACCTTTGCGCGTCCCCTCGTGATTGGCAGCTGTTTGAATGCTTTCAACTATTGTTTGTTGGACGCTTCGAACACAGCATCGAAGCAGTTTTGGCATCAAAAATCAACTTAAAATGGAAAAAATGAGAGAATTTCGCCAACAAGGTGATGCCACAAGTATTCACAAAACGTAATTTGTTGGAACAATTCTTTAATTTACTCCATGGTTGTTGAAAGGTCCAGATTTTCGGGAGCATTCGTTGACGTTGTTACCATGTGCCACTCATGTTGGATTATGAATGCCCAGGGAGATAGGGGGTATTTATAGGCTCCCCCTGCCTTTAAGTTTATCAACATAGCATACAGATGTATACAGTTTTGTGTTAATTATTTTAAATTACTTGAATTTTTGTCTGGGCTGAAAATTCACTTTTTGCCAAATACATGTGCATCGCGCATGCTGTTTCAACAAGCTTAGCGCTTGGCATTGCAACATACCTTTGCCCATTCACCATCATGGTGGACGTCGGACCTCTACAAAGGATATTGGGATGAAAAGGTTCAGAGAGTACAAGACACTGAGGTTGATATTACAGAACAAAAACCAAAGAAGTTGTATTGTCATAAAGTACAGTAACGCTCCATTAATGAAGAACTATGACAAGACCAGTTTAGTTTTTTCATGATAATTTGGGTATAAAAATTTGTTTTCAGTGACAATGCATTATTTCAGATCTCTGAAACCGTACTTTAAAAGTTAACATTGCGGCTGACTCGCAGCGTGTTTGCAAGGTTATATCTGATTGGTCGATTGTCACTATTCACAGCCACTTAGGGAGTCTATTTGTATTGTTTTCATTATATTAGTAAGATTCAGCCACCCAATTGGATAACAGCTTCGAAATCGCTGCGAGTCGGCCCTACATTGTACTAGCTTCCAAGGTATCGAATATGAACTTTTAGATTTTGGTTTTCCTGTTAACTTTTAAATGACATATGTAGGAACTTCATGAAACTATCACTCCCGGTAGTATTAACAAAGTAAAACCACGCCCTCAACAAAAGCATTGACAAGAGCAAAGAAAAAATGTGTTTTGCTTGGTTCCGATTACATCTGATCCTGAGAAGCCGTGGAGAACTAGTTTTATAAGTTGTTGTCAAATCTGATGCGAACAGTGTCTTACTAGGACTTTTTTTTTCGTTGAAACAAGAGAAACGCTATGACAAAGAGCGCCTTTGGTTGACTGCCATTTTACTCATGAAAAACATACTTTTTTTTTAAACCTTGCACAGACAGGGAGAAAAAACAGTGTCCCTGTCAGTTGCATCGATGAGAACAAATATATCTTGCCATTCCCTTGGTAAGGTATGTCAGTGTATCAATGTACAATGAAACTTTAGTGCATGATGCTTTCTTGTACTGATTTATCGTGGAAAAAAGTCAAAATCGGGATTTTGTCATTGCAGATTAAATTGATGAGTACGCTTTGTAAACCTGTCTTTCAATTTGCAAACGTCCAGATATCTTTGTGAATATCTCTTGTATATTAAAGTTGCTCCATGAGCGCGTCGAAAACTGCAACTGAATGATGCAATTCGTGGCTATTAGTATTACGGTAAATTCATACAATGTGAACTCTCTGACTTTAATTTATACAGGGTGTTGTTTGTCTCATAGATGTCTGATATGCAAACAAATATTTCGCATTTGGTTTTCAAAGTACAAGATTTGCCCGCTTATCGTATCGCAGTATTCTATTTTATCGATGGCAACCATGGTGAATATTTCAAATGGACATCCTCCCAGCTAGAACACTGTCAAGATATTCCTAAACAGCAACTTTATTTCTGAACCAACCACAGGCAGAGACCTCAAGGACCTATTTCACGCGTATGTGGTCATCGTCATTAGCAAGGATGGAGAATGTCAACATTGTGAGTTAACTCGGGACTTTACTAATATCTCTCATTGAATTACATTAGGAAAAATCGACTTGAAGTTCATAATGTTAGCTTTTTGCATGCCCGCGCTTTTGTCATTTTTTTTGGTCGTTTTTCCATGCCGGGAATTGTGATGATTTCAAAGTTTTATTTGTTGTTGATGTTATCCTATTCCAGAGTTTTCAAACAAACAAACTTCATGAAAAGTAATTCGTAGCTCAAAAATGTGGATCATTTACTTCTACATAACCACTTTCCCTCACATGAACACACATGAATACTATACAAGAAATATATTCCTTTAGGAAATGGATATATTTCTTAAAATGAATACCAACATTGTATTAAAGAATAATGGGGGAAACATTTAATGTTGGTCCGTTCTTGCATAAATTTTGAATAATAAATGAACAGCAATAAAGGTTCGTGGATTGTATACTGGTTGACATACAGATCGAGTAATGTTATTGCAAGGGATCATTCAATACACAGTAGCATAGTCCGACAGGGCTTTAAATCAACCCTCTTGACCATTCTATCAACGATAACACAGCAACTGTATGTCATCAAGGTCGATTAATCCAAATTCTTGGTGGTATCACATGTCTCAGCCACTGCCTTGATGGGCGTCTTCACCACGCATATTGATCCGTTCTGCAGCAGTTTGGAATACAGAGCAATCACAACCCTCTGTCCGTCAGGTGTTACACAATAGTTTGAGCACTCATTTTCTTTCTTCGATATGTAGCCGTGTGTTTTTACCTCTCCCCCTCAACTGTCCATGAGTTTACATCGCTCCCAGTGATCATCTGATTCACTTTTTGTCACGTAGATGTGGCAAAAATATACCTTACTAGCTCGAAAAGCATCTCCCTATTCAAGTCACTACAAACAGGGCTGGATTATACTCTTGAATCATACACTCTCCGGATTATAAATTTCGATCAACTGCACTTATATCCTATCAAGCTTATGCGCTTCTTTGTTCGTATTAGCTTTCCAGTGGTTTGACACTCACAAGCCTGGAATATGTTTCCTATTTCAACAGTGGAAATATTAATTCTAAAGGGATATTCAGGATTTATCTATAACAAGTCAGGGGTCCATACATAAGAATACATTTTCAAGTTACATGTTCTTAAAGAAGAGAGCTAAATTAGAGTTAGCGCACAGGTTCCTGGATTTGATGAAAATCCATAAATAGATTCACATGTCTCATTCCATCACATTTCATATATTTTTGGTGGGATAGGGAGCATCATGCCGTATTCTATGACTTCTGTCGGATAAACAGGGATCCTTGGCCATGCTTATTAACTTTTTAGGGTGAGTTGGGGGAATCTACGTCCCATATAACACAAGTAAGTCACAGATTGAAATCAGAAAAACGACTGCACGTACGCAACATTGCATCAAAAATATACCTCTTTTTGTTTGCTAGGGGGCCTTCAGCCACATTCCGTAACATTTTTAGTGAGGTTAGGGGTAATAGCAGTACTGGGCCACACCAGCGCATGTTACTTGCGCAAAATGTGAGTGATGTGGTGCCTCTCTGTGTTACTTGTAGTACTTAACAACTTGCACGCAATCATATCACGCTTCAACAAACTATACATATGCCAAAATACGATGCTGTATACGAAGAACAAAAATCCGCGTACTATAACCAGTGATAGATTTAGTGTTTACTGATGCCATTTGTGACCTTGATCTAGGCCCTATATGAGAAAGAGTAGTGACTTCATTCAAAAGGTGATATTGGTTACTTTCTTGTCTCGCAGAGCTTTCACCATTCTCTCAAATTCATTCGTTTGATGCAACGCGTCATTAAGGACGTCATTGGTACGCTCAAACTTTTCATCTATCTCTCTCTGCTGATCTTTGTATCGCTCCTGGTGTTTCTTGAGATCGAGGAAGAGTTCCTTGAAGGCAGTCACCAGTGATCTCCATTGCAAGAACTGTCCTCTCAGGGCCTCTTGCCATTCTCTTACCATTGCTTCTGTGCCTTTTAGTTGGTCCAGACCGTCCTTCATATCTGGAGAACACGATATAAAAGAATATTTAATGACGGATGACTATCTAAAATTAAATAATCTGTCTGTAAAATTTCATGAGTTGTCACAAAAGATCGATAGAACAGACAGACCAAATAAAAATAATGTCACAAAACGTTAATGTCACATCGCAGAGCAACCTGTATCATTAGGTTTCGCGAAGGTTGTATAATTTTCTGGGATGAAATGTCAACGTATTATGATCTCTCTCAGTGTAGATGTCAATTATGTAGTCAGCGACTTTATAGGGAAACTAAAATGACATGTAGAAATTAAAAGCTGCGGAGTCAGCGACTACTTTGAGATTTTCAACTCCTAGCCTATTTTCAATCTCGGAAGTGAATGCCACGATCATGTCTCTCCGTCTATATGTATACGTGTGTATGTGTGTCATTTGGTTAGACATTCAAGTTTATACAATTGATTTGATAGAAATGGCATCTGATTATGTTTTAGTGTATGTTGCTACGTGGATGGTACCATTCACCTCCTCTACATAGAAATAATCAAGACCAGTGGAAATTTTAGAGCAACAAGATGTTTGATACATTGTCAAAATTATATAAGCAACAGGTTTACTTACATCCTTACAGAATGTATTGATTGAATGATAATATACCACTAGATTGATGAACGGATTATCATACTGTACTAATTCTGCCACAATGAAAAAATATTATTGTTAACATGATTTGCCCTCACCCTTTCTCACTTTGTGGATACCGTAACCGCCAACACCGATGACTGCACCAAAACCAGCAATCGCAGTAGCTCCAATAAGAGTAGCGGCTATAGGTTTACAGACCAAGGCACCACCGGAGAAAATGGTAATCAATCCTGGAATTCCATAACATAGACAACCTGCTCCAGTTCCAACCAATGCTATACCAACCACTGCGACAGCGGCAATAGCTACACCAGTTATGATAGCCATTCGTGTTTCTTCATCTTCGATGACTTGTACCAATTCATCGATGACAGGGGATAGGTCGTCTATGAAAGTTGTAAGTTTCCCTCCAATTTTGCTCGATGCTTCTGTAAACGCCTTCTCTAAGCTCTCTAGATCTGTCTCCAGTTTATTGTCGATGTAGTCTCGGGATACTTCTAAAAGAAATAACGTTACATTAAAGGTAAACAGATATGATCAAGAAGCTTTCCGCATTTTGTGGTAAGTGACAGGAAAACATCTACGAAGACAGTAGGCCTTTTATATTATTCCATTTGCCAATTACAACTATATACATACAATCGATAGAATATAACACAAAGTCATTGTCGGATGACACAGACCCCACCGGATCAACTATTTGCGGAAACTGTTAATCGCTGTTTGCGTCATAACAGTTCTTGTCCATGATTGGTGAGTGACAGCATGAAATTGATTACAATTTAGGGAGTAGGGTCATTTAAATTGGTCATTGGTCAATTTCGGCATGTTGATGTGTGCTGGAAATGATACCCAATAACCTGTTTATGTTTAGATTGCAAATTCTACCGGAATTAGATCGGCGACATTCGTACCTGTGACAAAAAACCCCAAAGATTTTCACATTTTTGATGAAGTGCCAAATAATAAAAAACTGAACACGTTGACCCACCCAGAGAATTCCTTTCTTAAAGAACATGACCTAGGGGTACTCATAAAAGATTTTTAAAAAATTGACAATACGTAAAGCTGAAATATTCCATCAAATAAAACTCAATCTCTGAAATTTAGGGTGTAATAACGGCAAATTTTATAAAATGATTCCATTTATTCACACATTTTTTCATTTAGATTAAGAATCTTGTATTAATTATAGTTTTAATTTTGTTTTAATTGTCCTAATTTTGTGAACACTTCATTCATTGCATGAACTTGAAGTGAATGGTTTTACAAATAGCAGTGCGTGCGTGGATATTTACCGCTAACTCCCCGATTGCCTATTCAAATCAATGCACCGAATTGCACTCACACAGAGGCACGTAATAAATAATATAGCAGTGAAATGTAACAACGTACAAGAAGGTGCACTTTTTGTGAAAAATAGACAACGGACCTTTTCAAGTGTCTTTCCATGCTGCTACCCCATTATTAATATTGTACCATTGTTTTGATGGGAAAGCCAAGGGTGTGAGGTACTTGTGCATGTCTACGCGACACTTATGCTAAGAAAAAATGAGAAGAGTGTATGATTCACTTGATTTTTGAACGGCATATCTCTTTTTGGAGGATGCAAAATGTCTCCGATATAAAATTGTCCCTTGATGCGAACGGATGATGGATCCTTGTACAACCATAGTGCCCAGACCGCCCAGATGAAGGTCTTCACTTAACGCTTGTGGTCCTCTTAAACATGAAGAAAAACTTTCAAGTCCACTCTCCACTCCCCCTAAAATTTTGAAATCCCCCGAATTCCTCCAGCCCCCCCCCAAGTATTTATGAATACAGCCTTGAACCGAGATTGACGTGAATCGATCTGCTCAGCTATGAAACATTCATAACAGAATGACTGCTTAGCGACCACATTTGATCTTATTGCGACACAAGTTGATGTGAAACATTACATACTCGCTTTTTTGATGGATTTCTGAAATCTTGAAAAGGATCCAATTTTCATACGTGACTTGGCACTCTTCAATATCTCATCGTAGCCCTCTAGGAGTTCCCCGGCATATTGAATTTCCTCTTCTTTGAATAAGTTTCCATATGATGAGAGCATATTTTTCTCAAGAAACTCACCAATCTCCATTTGTTCAAACTTTATCGATTCTTTTAAACGATTAAGAATGTCTTTGCACCCATCATGAGAATGCCTACACAAGGAAAACAAAACCGAAAGAACTCAGTGAAACCGAAAGAGCCCTTACAAGCGGCCATTTTGTGTACACAAACATGTTTGCGAGGCATGGTAATTCTCAGGATCATAAAGTACTATCTATGTTAATGATGTGTTGAGTAATGGTCCTTGAGTAACCGACACTGTATCACTCATCTGCTATTCTGAATGTTAAGACTCAATATCCAGTTTAACAATTTCTGTTGATGAAACGCTTTAGTCCAAACCGTATGAAGATTTCTTAGTCTTCTTGACAAAAATACCGAAACTAAACCCTTATGTATAATCATAGATTCATTGTGTGTTTGTAGGTATTAAAAACGCATCAATTTGAATATTTTTTGCGCATATGAAATTGGTCATCTTGAAACATCCTATCATGTGTCATTGCTTAGTTCTAAACTTTTCCTTACTTCGGAGAAGAATCCTATACCTACAATATCATTTATACATACTTTTAGGCGAAAAGAGGTAAACATGGAAGTTTTCCGATACATTCCTATTATATGAACTAAAATTTCCAGATACTTGTCTATAAATTCAGTGAGTGATTAGATATAATTCCCTAATATTTTTCTTCGTTCAGCGAAGGAAAATACGAGTGACGTAATGACCGTGTCATCACGAGTCGAAGACGAGTGGTGACACGGTCATTACGTCACTTATCACTTATCACATGCACAAGCCAAGAATTCGTTATTTTTTGCAAAATAAATGAAGTTTTCCATGACGATTCCAAGTTTAAACTTTTGAACTACTTTAGGAATAATATCAGTACGCCGTGCGCAAGTTGTCAATCATTTCCAGTCGTCTGTCGCGTGCGTGAGCGTTCACGTTCGTTCGTGTATGGAGCAAATGCCAGAGGACCTCTCGGTCTACACGTACCTTCCGCAAAGTTATACTCTATTTAAAGATAGCATAGGCCTAGAAATTTATCACAGACGAAGATACGCTATTTTTCGGGAACAAATATCGACTGAATCTCGACGGCGCGAACACTGTAAACGTCGCGCCTGACCGTGTTTGCAATGCTTACGGAACCCACGGTAACGCGACCAGCTTCAAGTTCGTTGTTTCCGCAAATTATTCACGTAATTCCTTCGGAATATACAGGCGGTAGGCCTACACTCTTGTGTTTACATTGTTCGGATTATTAATGTCGTGGTCTGTGAAAATATCGATTTCATTACATGACTATTGGAGGCATGGACACCGCACTTGACTCCCTTGTTGCAGTGGAAACCGTATGTCTACCGTAGTCTATCGCATGAAAGTACACAGGTCCATACGAATACGAACCCCCGTGCATATCGGCGACAAAACTAACACGCGAGGTCTCAAGGATTTGCCTAGTTGATGTATCGTCAGACTCTAATAATCATGACTAATGTTTGCGATATTTTCACGTCAGACACATTTTGATCGTGGGAGAAACATCGGCCGTCATGCTGTTTGTTTACATTTACGAGCACACCGAATCGAAGATTGACCCAAAAAAAGGTCCGACGCACCAAAATTGATGACATAGACGCGGGTGGTTGTGACGTAGAACGACAAGAGAATAAATCCCGTATTTTTGTTCGGAAACGACAAACCTGGCTTGTGCATGTGATAAAACTAAAGTTATCTGTAACGTAAAGTCATTATTACATTATTTAGGTAAAGCCTTAACAAATGCCATTTTTGGACAAACTTTATTCGATTTACTCATGATTTGAAAGTTCTCTATTAAAAGTGTATATTCATATATAATTTTGTGTGGTTTACTGGAAACAGAATTCCGTCATTCAATTTTATACTGCTTCTGTAAATTGGGGGGGGGGGGGGGAAACAATGAAACTTTTCGTAAATGATCATGCCCTATATTTGAAAACCAAATATCGATCTTCTCAAATTGTGTCTAGACACCTCAAAACGTGTCATTTTCGCTTTTAATCAGGTTAAGTAGAAGACCCATTACAACTGACAGCCTTTTTACAGGATCTGGCCCCACATGATGATATGTGACCTACACTTCTGACCCTGTGGTTGACATGGTTAATGTATAATCGATGAACAAATATTTCCCTTTTCTGTCGATTTCAATTTAATACTTGGCAAACAGACAGAATTTTATCCCGCAGTGCCATTTCAGATGAACCATTTGGACTATGTAGTTGATCATTCTGAAACTTAAGGAGATGTTTTAATGTCAGAAAAGGTAGATATGCAACTTGTAGGCCTAACACGGGTCATTTAGGCATAGCAGGTGAACGTGGTCGGAAGATCGCCTGCTTACATTCTCTTTGCCGTTGTCGTTGCCCATATCATGCAATCAAATGTTAAGAATAACATGAAGATAGACTTTTAGGGTCATGTACTGAACGCGTTGGAAAAATATTCTTGTAAGTTTTGGAATAACCTTTTGGATAACCTCCGATTTTTGAAGTTTAAATCTCCAAAGTTTTAACAAACTTGTCTACGAGACAAAATCTGTTGAACACACTGGATGAGCGGCAATAGTCATTCTGCACCTTTGTCAGGCTTTGAATAGGGCTCCATTAAGTTTTATTTTCGTTTTTTATAGTTATGTTGTTTGGTTTGATGTGGAATGTACCAGCTTTTGAACTCAAAGATGATATAATATGTGGTTTGAAAACTGTGATTAATAGGAGATGTATACAATAAGGAAAACAAGATAGTTTGACGATTGCCGAACGACTGAACGTTTCCAAATGCCACGCAAAGGTTAACTGGGCTACTTTTGTGGTTACAGAGCCATCGGGTTTGATTACTTTTCTAAAAAACTAATTAATTTTCACCTGAGATGACTCGGCTCTTCGATGACGATGAGCCTGGCACCTAGTCGAAACTCACCCGTGCGTTCCCTTCTTGAAGACAAATATCTATAGTAGAAACTAGACTATTGTCTATACATATGATCTTACCTGTGAATCATGGATTCATCGAGAATATCCTGAAGTGAATTTTTCACTTTGAATACCGCATCGTAAGCCTTTGTGCGAACCACTCTACTTTGCTCAGAAGCGGCTACAAGTTCGTGCATCAAATCGCCGAATCGACTCAGAGATTTGCACATGCTCTTCCATTCTTCAGTTTGAAGCCCTTTGGAAAGCGTTGACAAAACGCCGTCAATTGTCGTCAGAACTAAAGGCAAAGACGCCGAAGCCATGTTGAGCGGGGCTCTTCCCTTCTAAAGCTCCTAAAGTAAAGCGTCTAACGACCTGAGTTGGTTTGTTGTATTCTTTGTAATGTTTACAGAGAAGAATGACCCGGAAACTGACCTATGGTAATCTATAGACTTAGGCGCTATACAATTTATACTGCCAGGGGAGGGGATGCTGAGAAATCGGTCAGGACTATTGAAAACTTATGGGGTGGACAAGGGTTATTTAATCTATTGACCATTAGAAAGTGATTTCCAAATATTATTCAAAAGAAACTGCTAATCTACTAATCTAAGCCTAGAAAAGCAATAAACCATAATACTGTAATTTCGACTATAATCTATGATTAACACGATTGGAACTAATTTGGGATAATTGGATTTGATACCTTGCAAATTTCTCAAAATTGTTAGATGCCATATAGCTGAATATTGCAATATCACAAATTACTCATAAAGACAAGTGTGTATGCAAAAGGGAAAGCAGATGAGATGACATTTGTAGATAAATGACATTACTTCACCATCCAAATATCCCCAATTAGTTCCAATCGTGTTGATTGAAAAAATGATCATGACTTCTAGTCTTAGATTTATACCAAAGCTTCTGTCTTTAGACCTCAAAGTGAACAGTTTTTCAACCAGATACAGATCAATCAACTTTATTTCATTCGTCGATCATATACACGATCTAGGTAATACGAAGTAACCGGGGTAAAATTTCTGATGGGCGCTTGATGCAGCAGATGGCAAACTAAAACATCGTCGTTACAACACACAAATCGGGATCTAGTATTACCAATTCCATTCATCACTCACACCTGTAATGACATGTTTAGTCAGACTCTCATTCGCAACTGACAGTTAAAGTATCTGCAAATTCCTTCAAAGTAAAGCTATGCGTTTATCTATACGCATTATATTATAAATAAGTGACGTACGATTACACTCAACCCTAGGCAAGATACGTACGACAGGCAAACAATTACTGAACAGGCTAATCATGCAAGTCAACATTGATTTTAACATATACTATATATATTTACTCGAACGACGTTGTCAGAAGAAGCGAACCTTAACAGTTCACGGTAGCTGTATTTAAAGTTGCCTCGTGCCATATAGTCCTTCGGTCATGATGAAGGGTCCCTAACCTGGGACAGGTAAGGTACCATGACGCCTCTAGGGCAAATGACACACACGTTACATGTCACTCTATTTAGGACATCGAAAATGAAAGCTAGCATAGATTTTATATGTAGAGAATTAACTAAAGACTAGCGTAGCGTAGCGGGACAATTTTGTATATAGACTCAGGTTAATTAAATGTGGCTTAAATGGTCATGTAATACCATTCTTCACCGAAAATGATGATATGCCCATCGTACACATACATGAAGTATTGTAGCCATACATGAAATTTGAAAGTTCGGAGGGAATTGTCAACAAGCTGCATAAATACCGATGAAAATATTTCAGAGAAATTGTATGATGAGCCTGCTCAGGCTAATCATACAATTTACCAACGGTTGAAGCTGTATTTACAATTTCCATCAAAATAAAGCCGTACGTGTTCTAAATGCATGAGTTGAATTATAAATAAGTGGGCGGACGATAACATTCCACCCATGGCAGGATATGTACGAAAGATAAACACTCACTGAACAGGCTAATCATATAGCCTTTCCGTCATGATGAAAGGTCGCTAACTTTGAACACTAAACAGATTAAAATAGTTTCGTAGGTAAGGTACCACGACGCTTCTAGGGCAAATGACAGATACATTACATATCACGTTATTTAGGCTGCATTCACAAACACCTCTCGTGGGGGGGGGGGAGAATTGACCGGAGGGGCTTGAAAATATCAAGGGTATGTTAGGGTACTTGAAAGGATTTGGGGTCTTAGAGGGGGAACGGAAACAAAATTGTCTCTGATTGATATGAAATATGTACTGTGGTTGTCAATTTAAGCTATAACGTTTGGCCAATTTTTAGGTGATTTTGTCTTGTGTATCCATTGCCCTTTCTTATTCTACTCCCTGAAGCGTGACGAAAAGTCCAGAACAGCCATATGTGTACATTCATCATTGTTATTGTTTAAAATGGAATTCAAGTCCGGACTAGAATTCACTTGTCATCAATAATTATGGTCTTTTCAACTGCATATACAGAGTATTTACCAAACAGAATTTGTTGTTCTAGCATGCCGTAGCAGTAGAACAAGAAACTGCAGTCGACACACAGAACAAAACATACTTGATTGACCAGAAGGTACGCATAATGTCCCTTTTAAAAAATGCACATCAGTTGTGTTAATGTTGGTTTTCAGAGGAAACAATACAACACTTTCCACAACGTCTTCATGAGGATAAAGATGATTTTCTGAAATGTCAGGTTTCTCAACAATGACGCTTAAGGTACTTTCATTAGCTTTTCTCTAGAAATTTTCTGGCAATTTATTTGTTCGGTAATCAATTGCAGTTTCCTGATACGATCAACTTCAAACGCCATGATGAATAGAGTCTAGTATAACATCTCTCTTTCATGTAAAGATTATGTACGCAAGCCAACTGGGAGTGGGCATTTCGAAACTTCACATGCGTTAGGAAGTAGAACAGATCATATATATATATAATATATATATATATATATATATATATATATATATATATATATATATATATATATATATATATATATATATATGTATGTATGTAGTATGTATGTGTTGTGTGTGTGTGTGTGTGTGTGTGTGTGTTAAAGTTAGTCATATATAACTTTGAGTTTCACGAATGTAGCGATCTTCAGATGATTCAAGGTCAAGCGTTCTCAGTGTGTGTTCGGAGCTACAAGTAATCTCTAAATGCAGACATGAACATAATTTAATATGCTTGTCAAATTCCCGTACCACCAGCTCATACCGGGTCCACCTACCGAAACAAAGGACTGGAAGTTTGAATATGAAAAGACAGTCAGAAAGTCAGTTGAATCAGGTCATCTGAAGATCGCTGAAATGCGTGAAGTGACTTATGACCACGTTTTCATCTGTACTTGATTTATTACATGTTAGATTGCTCTGATTGAGCTCTGTTTTACATTGAGTACTGTTTCACTCTGTTTCTTCCCGATGAAGGCATTTCTCACGCTCAGTTTGTTTTGTTACTGGTAGCAAATCGGAAATGATCCTGGTCAAGAGGTTTCGCCCAGTTTTAGCTGGACTGCTTAGAAGGCCTGCAGGATTCCTATCATGTGATCCAAGCGGTATCGTTTCTATAGTTTTAGGTTGATACCATTGTTCTCCGGATCGGTTGTCGAGTTTTTGTCTTAAGTGTTTAACCTACAGACTAATAACGTGTGCCCGAGGGTAAGCAATACATCTTGAACTTGCCCATTGCTATCTTTATTCGTTTTCCGATCGCTATATTAAACAATTTCTATGGACGGACAAATCATTTCTGAAGCAATACATGTACTTACTAAAGTGGCGGGGGGGGGGGGGGGGATCGTGAGAGTGCTTTCTACGCAACCAGTTCACGATATGAGGCACACCAAACTGACTATGTGAAAACTTTCATGACGAGAATGACATCTTGATGTACGCCCCCATGCGAGAACTTTTTGATAACAAATTCAGGCACTTGTATTATTACACGTCTACATGATATCTTGAGTGATGAGGTGAGAAAATGACTACTTGCAATGTGACCATGCAAACATTAATATTAAGTAACCTTAGAAGTACAGACTACCCACGAAGCATTCCTAATGTTTTTGTTTTGAACGATTGGGGACAGCAATGAGAACCCTATGACGCAAAAAATATCTGTTACAAAAGCAACGAATAATCACATATAAAAGAAACAGAAGTATAGTGATACACATATAAATGCCAAACTTCAGAAAAGCAACAATAGCTCGAATCACATGAGCATACACATAAAATCAGACCGAACTGTAAAAATTCTAGCTCCCCAACTTTGAAGAACAGACTTCAGTGGAACAACATTATAAGGGAGCCGTCATTATTTACTACCTGGGGTGGGAAGAAGGGGGTTACTCAATTTAATTCGATAAATTGAAACACCTCTCATATCGCACCGTGCACACATCAATTTCTCGCAAAATTTTTCGATGCAAGAGGGGGTACACCCCCTCTCGTGCTCTCTCCCACTTGGGGTGTTCTAACAGTTTTCTATTTAAAAAAACAAATTGAAAACGCCTCTTAGATTGCACCAAACTGCACCATTGCACACATCAATTTCTCAAAATTGTCCACGCAAGATAGGAGACACCCCCTCTGACACTTCTCCCCTCAGCCTCTCACGTGTTCTCGGCCATGTATTTCAAATTCTGCCAAGTAAGATATCCTAATTGGAAACCCTGTCATGATACCCATCAAAATTAAACAATACTGTGTGGTTGGATACTGGTTAAAGCGTGAGATTTTATATCTGTATTTTGTTGTCACTTTGAAATCCATTCCGCTGGTTTCACCCTTTCAAATTGTCATGAGATAGCCGATGATAATCTAGCAGTGCACATCAGCATTTGAAAGGTCTTTACTATTGCTGTAATCTTGTAAATTTTACAATTACATATATTGGTATTTAACTTTTATAAGTGGGGAGTCAGTCAAAATTTCTGAGTCAGAGAGGGGGTACCAGGGGGGGGGGGGCACTCAAAATTTCGGAGTTTTCCGATGAAATTCCTCCAACCCCCAACCCCCGTAAATAATGACGACTTCCTAATGCATACAATCAATCAATCATTCATCAACCAAAAATGAATTTAAGTGACTGTTGAAGAAAACTCTGTTTTCGAAACGTGGCGTCAAAGGATCGCAGTGTCATATAGTCTGTCCATTCTAGTGCGGGGTCTGTGCCAGACACATAGATCAAGGGTACGTCTCGCCGTGGCTAATCTACTCCTTACTTATTAAAAAAGTCAAACATAATATACCCTTACAGTATACACATTATCATACACAAAACGCAAACTTTCCCTTTATTACGATTTATGTCCTGAAAATGAGTTTGAGGAGACTGATCGAAAGTATTTCAAACTTTCGAAAACAATTAAGCGTTACAGGGTCGCTGTGTTAATGTTATACAATCTCTGTATTGCAGAGTTAAGGTTGTATAAACATACAGATTACAGCTCTCGTCGTGGCTAATTAGTTCTATATACAAATCGGCGAAACATGAAATAGACTGAACGCAAACAACTTAAATGTGAACGATGCTTTCCCGTCATTGTACATATTTTGTGACTGATGCAATGTGGTTAATTTGTACTCCCTAGGTTGTTTAATATTCTTGGTCGCATTGTCACTTTGCATGGTTGCCTTCAAGCAGCCATGTATCCACTTCATCACTCATTATATCATGTACTCATTTGATAATGATAATACGAGATCCTGAATTTATCATTACAAAGTTCTCGCATAGGCGCGTATATCAGGTTTGAATGTTTGTACCGAAAGTTTTCATATAATGTGTAATCATCTAATTATTGATGTGCTGCATGTTGTAATTGGATCATTTTATTTCATAATTGAAATATATTATCATATCAGTATGTCATAATAACATTGAAGTAAACAGTATTTCATTTTGTAATTGAATCATATCATTTCCGTACTGCAGTATTGAATAAGTGAATTTTGGCAGGCATTCTACGCCCTAATCCAAGAGTGATATGTATGTACCAAGAGCCTTTCCCCGTCAGCAGCGTGGTGAGTTTGAGTGTGTCAGATGATAAAATCTACAGTAACTGTATCGAAAGCTATCTTCATTGGGAACGCTAATGAAAATCTGCGGCGACTTCTATACAGTCAATGTGATCACTTTTGTATTAAGTTGCTGAGTGTTTTTGTTTGTGATTAGGGACAAATCAAAGTTTGATAATCGAACATGTCACAAAACGTTGTCGGCGTCTTGCAGCATTTGACATCAGAATAATGCATGAATGGGCAGCACGTGTCATCCTGATGTGTCCTTCATTTCTGACTCGTCATGTAATGTGGTAATTCCCATTGTCTGACATTTGCATATATGACATACGATGCAAAATCACCAATTATTAATAAGAAAACGGTCACTTTTTCATTCGATTAAGCACCTGGCGAACACAATAGTTATTGGTACAAAATTAGATGATGGTTTCTCAACTGCGATATATTACAGCGGACGCGTGTACGGAGATCAGCATTGCCAGACAGAACTGCTGACAAGTCACTTTGCGCCCCTCAGTGGAAGTGAGCAAGCTTTTATCCTAAGGTATCCATTCTGAATAAAGTCTCTGACGCACATGTGGGATACAGTGGCATGGTACAAACATTATGATGATGTATCGTGTACATTTTACGTACGCATGTATGTAGATACCTATTCACATACATCAATTGGCTAATACGAAAGCTAGTATACATCGACACAACACTCACAGATAATTGTAAAATTAAACAAGAGAAAATTTCACTTTATATAAACAAGGGACATGAATTTATCTCGACCAGCTGCCAACTTTGCACAAATATCTAATATTCCAGATAAAATGAAACGCGGGAAATTTCCCACATTTCGTCATATCGGGTTGGAGAAAATCTTGCTGTGGGATGACTAGTCATTGACCATACAAACATCTGAACAGCTATCATCCTACATCTAATTATACCCTCTAATTTTTCCCCTTGGCATTTTACATGAATGTGGATTTTGCAACTCGACCACGGCGTTGTTGTTCAGCGCGTTCAATGTTAATAATTGACTGTACCGTAATACCAGGTAACTTTTCTTTCCACATTTACCCTGTATTCCAACATGAAAGTTGACGTCTCGGCGTTCCCTTAAAACAACATCGACAAATTAAAACCGTGAATGGCTAATTACAAAGTAGTTCACGCAAAGCTACAAGCAGAGTATGTCAGATGATAGTTAAATAAACATTTCAATTTATAATAAATAGTGTAAAATATCACCGTATGAAATGCAAACAGTTCTCAGGTGCGTAACAAATATGATAATGATCATAATTATGATGATGACGAGGATCGTATATGAAAAAATTATCGTGCGTAAGGATCAAAATGTATTGGTGAAATCATGCTAGTCGATACTAGTCTCTTTGCTTCTGTCTCCAGCTTTGTCTCGTAAGCGTTCTTCTGTATCTTCCTCGGAGGTACGGGGTTATTGAACTGGTTCGCCAACTTGGGTTTCTCGATAAAGCCGCCACCCGTGCGACAGACTATGCTGATGTTTTCCTACTATTGACGCTGATAGGATATCAATAAGCTGACAGAATTTGGTCAAGTGTATCCTCAAATTACATTTGAGAACAACAACTGCATGGTGATAGTGCAATGTAACATCATAACCGTTTATGAATCTCGCTGCACTCTAAATTACACATAAAACAAATCAGACAGTCAAAATTAAATGAACCTTCTAGGGTTTTTAATTTGTCGATATTATGGAAGGATCACCAAAGCGTCATCACTCATACTGGAATGTAAAGAGAAGGGTCGCCTTTGTAGCAGCGGCCACCATACGTTTACGAGTTGAAGATTTTCAACGATCGGTATTTTGAATTTTCGCTCTCCGTTTTCCTTATCATGTTCATGGCCAATTTTTCGTCGTTTTAAAAAGATTTAACACTGGCTGATGACGTTTTTCGTGTCACAAACTTTTCTCTTTAAGTTTCGCCCACTGAGTACAAATTATTGTCCAATATGAAGTCGATTAGCATACGGAAGAATGACACTGCATTTAGCTTGTCTTCACGGTCATTCATGATCATATCAATTATAATCCTGCTTGTTGACCAAAGTGCACCAGACAGAGAAATAAAGCCACAAAGGGTGACTGATTGTTAGTTGATATGATATCCATTGAATGATAGACCTAGGGTGGGTTCAATTCGTTCCGTTGGATAATACGTAATGCCAAACCGTACTTTTATTGGTAGCCGTCGAAGTACGAAACGGCGAGTGGCGTATTCTTTTCCTGTGTAATTTCATAAACAAGAGTGGAAGTACTTTTGATGATTACTTGAGATGGGGAATTTTACTCGGATTAATTAAAAGATACTTACAATGGAGACATTAGTACAATGGACTTTCTATCAATTTTGTACAAATACACATGTTTAAATAAAAGGGCGGTCTTTCTTCCATTTTCAGAATGCAATTAATTATTCAAAAATAACTCTAATCGTGTTAAAACTTAAAAAGAAGACTAAATCGAACAATCAAGGCATCTAGGTTGTTCTTGTTGAAAAGTGTAGTGAGTTTTGCGAGTAATGTATCGTCCGATTTGATTCAATCTCTCGATAAAGTACGTAGAAGTTTTCTCTGCCTATCAACGCTGTTAACGTTCTGATAAAATTAAAGGGAACAAAAAGGACATAAACATACTCACGAAAACCTCAAAAACTGGACATACTTTCACACAGAACACGAATAACAAAGAAGTCTAAAACAGTCTGAAAAAAGAATTTGTGCCAAAAGTTGCTGTGTCGAATTACTTCAAAGGATAAAGCTGCTTCCATCAGGATATATTACTTTCCATCGAAAGAAAGTAGCAAATAGAAAGGGGCCATCTGTTGTTACTTTGAATGTCATGATGCAGTAACTGACAAATGTTTCTGATATAGTCAATCGGTGTCTAATACCTAACAATATTCTGAAGCGTTATTGTATGACATTCTTATATCAATGAGTGTGTCTCTCAGTATATTTACTCCAAAGATGATATCAGTGTAGAAAACAATAAAATATTAACTGAACAAGAAAATTTATAAAGAGTTGAATCAAAGAATCGGCACTTGCGTAGAAACTTCTTATTGCCGCTTAATATCATCCACATCATTTCCTAAATAATTCAACTTACATAAGCCCAAGATACGAATGTTTCTTTCCGTATGTCAGTATCGAGCAATTAAATAGACATGGGGTATGCGAGTGATTCTACATTGCTTTGGTAGTACAAAGATACGCTTCGACTTACTTGAGATGACGCAGAATTACTACAAGTTCCTAAAGGTCTATTCAGACCTTTACGGAAGGACAAATCAAAGACTTTGATCAAATATGGGAAAATTTCCCGCCAGAATACTGACAAACTGTTCTAGTTTTATATAGCAAGTAAAAAAACCGAGGGAATAATACACCTCCTTGTTCAACACCACTGTAAACGTGGAAGCTTTCGGAGGTGACAGAGTCCCATCTGACATGAAATTGTTTGTTCGGTACTAACGTACTAATAAAACTCTAAACAGTATACAGAGGAACACTCCTTTAACGAAACAAAGTCCAATGATTTACTCTGTAGAACGCTGTTGTGGCATCTTAGAAGCACTAGAAAACTGGACTATAGCGTTTGTAACAATTAATAGTCTCTTTCAAAAGAAAAACACACATATCTGTAGAATCAAAGGTGTTAAACCAAAGTGAAGGGCACTAGTAACAAGATATCCGTCACGTCTTGGAGCAACGAATATCATAGAGCTTAGACATTGCAGTAGCAATAGCAATCGGGCGATAATTCCAAGTAAGTGTGACATCACCTGTCTCATTCTTCACTATGGCAATTAAGTTTGTGTCTAACATGCGTGATTGCGAATAGCCATACCTGTAAATAAAATTGACAACAACAAATGAAGACGTATGTGAGTATTTTTCAAATGCTCAGCAGAAATACCATCGGGCCCTAAAGCTTTCCCAATAGCTAGACTACCCACACACGTAACAATCTCGTTCGCCTGGACAATTATGTCGTTGTTTCGTATAACATTTTACATAATACCGCTGCATTCCAGTTTTGTTGTATGTCAGAGATAATAAGAGACCAGATACGTCACTATGACACACGTAGATGCAGCTTGCCTTCTTTTGATGAGTACTTATGATAATGCCTTGGTTGGCAGTTACACTAGATGTATTCCATCTTTCTCAGAGGATTCACTACTTCAACAAATCATATTAAAATACCCAAAACTAATCTGTAGGTGTGTCTACAAATATAAATTTGACCAACCCCTTGTTCTCACGCTCTCGTTGTCCTGAAGGATACCGTATTTGGGTTTGAATACAATGGAATGGTATAAATATGTAAAAGGTCATTTTCCATTCAAGAAGGAATCTGATGATTTCGAGACCAAAGGTTAACAAAGACAATCAGCCGTACAATATGGATGCATGGAAACCTTAGGGGTGACCCAAGTCAGAGTTGTTCAAATTGTGGCAGAATTATATCTTTGTAGTTTACTGGGAATTTTTCTCATATTGGCTTTAAAAAAACGTTTTTCGAACCACTTATCAGATTGCTTTGAAATTAAAAACACTGTTTAATTGTCAGAAAATCAACAGTATGATAATAGAAGGCAGGTCAAAAACGCTAGTAATGGATGTTGCCATCATGAATCGAGATTGAATGAGGATGCAATTGGTTCTTTGTGTACTCGCACGTTGTCTTGCGTTTACCCCCCAGCATTTTGTGATAAAAATTCATGCAGAGGTAGATACACTATTGTCCTAGATGCTCTGAAATTTTAGGTGTAATAGTATTTCGATGATAATTTCCTTGTTGATTTTTATTTTTTATGAATAAGCAACAAAGCTTCTGGGTAACGAGCACAAGTACGTGCGTTTTTAACCGTTGTCAAGAAAATAAACAATATGATATCTTTGTTTCATGTCCTTGTCATCTTTATCTCCTATGTTCTCTTCTGTAACCCACCGATAACAGAGATAATGGTCACGACATCACTGTTTACTTATGGCATTGACAGTCTGCCTAAAACTGTCTAGAGCTGGTGGTCAAGCATTTTTACATTCGAGTATATAAAGCAAACAATTTTGATAACATCAAAAAATTGGAAACAGTTTATAAAGCTAAAGTTGATTTTTCGTGCCAAATTCAGTGTAAGGCCAAGAAAAATAAAAGTGTATTTCTCATCCTCGCTCGCGTCAATTCAGACCCGCCGCATCAACCTTTTGTCAGAAAAAGAAAATAAACCAAAAATACGCGACGATAGTGCATAACACAGTGCTGTATAAAACAGTACTGTAAACAAAATAACTGACACTAACATTCCATTCAGAACTGTACACAGATGGCACTGTTATATTAAGCTGTCAAAACTGCAATGCATTAAACTGAAAAATATTGAACGCAGCCAAAAGTCAAAAAGGAATCACCTAAGACCAGACCCAGACCAATCACGAAGTGCTAGTTGGTCGAATCGAGAATCGTATGCAGACATTGTATGTGGTAATAAATCGCCTATCGATCTATCATCTTCAGCCTGTACAACCAGAAATGGCGAAAAGAATTTCTCAAACACTGATCAAAATACCATTGCAAAATCAAAACCAGCTGAACAATTGACAGGACATTATGCTCTTCTGGAGGGACCTAACTCGACTGATCGAGAAATAACTGTAAGTACAACTACCCCTACAGTAAACATGCCATCGACGTCTTCACTACAAGCTGCTAATTCGAATGCACAGGAAACTACAACTGATAGTAACCCGATGCCCGCCTCATTGCCACACGTCTCCGATGATTTGTCATGTAACGCTCTTCATAGCGGCCCGATTGACTTTGAATTTGAGGGAGTACCTTACTCAAAGCGCCCGAAAATAAAACGAATTTACGTTGGTGGTATCAAAGAAGGTACCACACATGATCAGATCGCACGTCATCTTGGGAAAATTGATATTCATTTTACATCAATCAAAGTCATATCTAGTAAGCGGAAAGGTACTGTCGCTGCAAAAATTAATGTGCTTATAGAATATGTTCAGCGTGCTTTGGACAGAGATTCATGGCCTCCAAATGTCTTCAGTAGACTCTGGATGGGTGAGCAGAAATTTGCAGACCATATAAAACAACGTCATCAAGGTCAAAACTTCGCTCGTATTCCTGAACTCAATGATGATTAATTTAAAGTATCCTGTCACACATTTATTTGCCTGTTTGCTGCTGCTGATGGTGCAAGACTGTTCTAATATTGAAAATTTAAGATTTGCGTGTTGGAACGTCAGAGGGGTGATGTCAACGGTTCCCTATCTCGAAAATTTGCTCGATAGAATCGATGTATGTGTTATCACTGAACACTGGCTTTTCCCTCATACCCTGCCCTTTTTGGATTCAATTAACAACGATTTTTCTGCTTTTGGCGTATCGGATAGGGTTTATGAGCTGAATCCTAGCAACTTCTCAATCCGTGGACAAGGAGGGGTCGCTTTCCTATACAGACAGTCGTTGATTCCACAAATTGAACATATAGACCTAAATGATGACCGCATCATTGGCTTGAAACTTACCTGTGAAAACAATGTGGATTTATTTGTCTTTGGTGCATATTTACCTCCTGTGAATTACACGGTGGATTCGTACATGGAATACATAAAACTGCTTGAAGATGTTTATCACACGTATAGTCCTGTCGGGCATGTTATTATGATGGGAGATTTCAATGCTAACCTATTTGGTCAACGCAGGAAAATTAGACCAACCACAACAAGAGAAAATGCTTTCAACAATTTGTTGACGAAAGCTGTTTGCAGCCTGCTAACCTACTTTCAATTTGCTCCGGCCCTGTTGAGACATTTTGTTCAGCAGATGGCCAGAACCAATCAACTATTGATTTTATATTATTGCCACGTGACATTGTTGACACAATCGTCGAATGCAAAGTACTCGGTGACGATGCGCTAAATTTGTCTGATCATTATCCCATTACTTGCACCCTGAGAATTCCTTCTCGTACGTTTCAATGCCCTCTGCCAAGGTACGACTGGCATGGTCAAAACTAGAAACAAATGTTATTGAACAGACGTATGGTGCTTCATTGGCTAATAACTTAAACTTCCTATCTATGAACCAGCCTTTATCATGTCCAGCTGACATTGAACAGTATGCAAATATTTTGATTAACACAATGCGTGACACTGCCAATGAAAATGTACCACCCTCTCAATTCAAGCCATTTTTGAAACCTTATTGGACCCAGATCAAAGCACTTCATCAAAAATCCTGGAATTGCCGTAAGCGGTGGATAGAGTCTGGAAGGCCACGAGGGATGGAACATGAAACATTTCGTTTATACAAAGACGCTAAACGAGAATTTCGCCGAGAACTGAGGAAGAAACAGAAAGAAATGACAAGAAAAAGTATGACTTCATCGAAACTGCGTTGGAACTCGATCAATCTACATTTTGGCACTGTGTTAATGTTCGCAGGAAACAGAAAAACGTTACCAATCCTGTACTCAAAATTGACGATCGCAAAATCTGCGATCCTAAAGATGTTGTGGACTCATTTGCTAAGTTTTATAAGAATTTATATGAACCTTTAGAAGATCGCTCCTTCTCAAATGACTTTAAACTAACTATTGATGACGACATTGACAGATTAGCCATAGAAAGTACCTTGAACTGTGAGTATGTTTTGTCATCCAACTTTACACTTGATGAAATTACCTCTGCTATACAAAAACTAAAGCATGGAAAAGCTGGAGGCCCAGATTCCATCACATATGAGCACATTATTTTCGGTGGACCTACGCTACAAAAATGTCTGCTACATCTGTTTAATGCAATGATAGATATTGAATATATCCCTTGTACTTTCAAATGTGCTTATCTCATCCCGATTTTCAAAGGTGGCAACAAAGACAAGTATGATATTAATAATTACCGGGGGATCTCGCTTACGCCATCGTTACAAAAGCTCTTTGAATTATGCATCTTTCAACGTTTACAACCATGGCTTTTGAAAAGACAGATTCCCCACCCACTTCAAGCAGGCTACCAACCTGGTCTAAGTAATATCACTACAGCGTTTTGTATTCAGGAAACCATCCTTCATCACATTGAACGCCATAGCAAAGTGTACATGTGCAGTCTGGACATTCACAAAGCCTTCGATTCTGTGTGGTGGAATGGCCTTTTCACAAAGTTATATGTTAATGTAGGAATTAACTCGAAACTTTGGAGGATATTACGTACTATGTTTCATGGTCAACATTGCAAAATTGTCGTGGGTACATGTACTTCAGAAAACTTCCAATACTGCAGGAATTCGACAGGGTAGTGTACTCTCTACTGCATTATTCCTTATTTTCATCAATGATTTATTTACTGAGCTTGAGTCCAGTAAGTCGGTTGTTTTATCGGTTCATCGTTTGTAGGCGCACCTGCACTTGCTGATGATATTTCAATTTTGACACCTACTCGTTCCAGTTGCCAAAAACATGTTAATATTGTTAGTAATTTTGTTCCCTTTGGAGACTGAAACTCTCAACAAGTAAGAGCCGTCTTATTATTTTCGGAGAAAAGAAATCTGAACACAAAAGTAGACCTATGCATTGTGCTGTGTTTCTAAATAACGAGGCAATACAAGAAACTGACTTCATACCACTGTTGGCATGCAATTCAATAGTACTTTGTCATCTTTAGGTTCGACAGTTTTCTGCATGTAAAAAAGCCAGATCCATTATTAATTCTCTGCGTAGCTCTGGTGTTGGACCAAATGGGATTAATCCTATCATTGGTGCAGAGGTTTGGAAAAAAATGTGTATGCCTGCAGCTTTCCACACATGTGAACTTTGGACAGTCTCTGATACTGAAATGTTAATGTTAGAACGGTGCCAGCGATATGCTGCAAAAATAATACAAGGTTTACCGACAAGAACTTCGTCGGACGTTGCTATAAGTACGATTGGCCTGTACTCAATGGAAGCACACTTAGATTTATGTAAATTAAGATTTTTTGGAACATTGTGTCGTCTTAGTAACTCTGCTTTGTGCAAAAAGGTCTTCCTAAATCGTCTTTTTGAATTCAAACTATCAGTCATTGAAAGTCAAAGAGGCTTTATTCCTGATGTGTTACGTATTTTAGCAAAGTATGACCTGTTATGTTTTCTGGAAGAATTCTATTTGTCAGGATTCTTTCCTAACAAAGCAACTTGGAAATTAATAGTTAAAGACACTGTGTATGAAAGAGAAAATGTCTTGCGGAAGGGTAGACTTGAAAGTAAAAGGGAATTTGATTTCTTTCATACTGTGCATCCAAAAATTGAACCACTTTTCTTATTGCGCTTTGCAAAATTGTTTCCTTTCTTCAAAGATACTGCGATGTATATTTTACAGATTCTTGCAAATTTCGAAATAATACATTGTCCAAAATGTGAGGAAGACACGCATAATTTGCTTATCCATTCTGCTGTAGCCTGCACAGAAACAGAACAACAAAGGATCGATCTTTGGTCTAAGTTGATTAACAACACAAGTGTGCACTTTACAGTTTTCCTTAATGACCTCAGTGATGATTATTTTGTTTCAGCAATGCTTGGAAACGAATATATCATTAACGATTTCAGCTCTGAGGAAAGTACGTTTCTCGTAAAAACTTCCCTGGAATTTTTTCAGACAATATTTTTGCGTTAATTAGTTTCATTTTTCTCTCTGATATAACTGTTATGACTCTTAAAATGTAAATTTTATGTTGCTGTAACTCTTCTTTTCAAAGGAGGAAATAAAGAAACAACAACAACAACAACAACAACTCTGTCAAACCACAGAACTGTTGCTATACAAAAACACGAAATCAACATTGCTGTGAATTTATCTCTGCGTTCATTCCTATATTGTTTTCATGTTTTTTTCCGCATTCTTGTTGGTTGAAGAATTAAAACAATTGAGAGAAAAAAAACCCGCGTCACTGCATCATTTTTGCAATATGTCGTGGATGAGAAATAAACTTTTTATTTTTCTTAGCCTAACGGAAAGACGGTGGGCTGATTCGGCAAAATGAAATTAAGGACGCATTTCATCTTTACTTTTGTGTGGACCATCATGAGTAATGAGACAAACATCTTATATGAAATACATTGGACTCCATCACTCGCTTTCCGTGGTTTAAGCATTTCAACGTTCCATGATATATTGAGCAATTAAGCGCGGCAAATAGCTGTAGAACTATCGCTAGTTTAAAAAAACACACACTTTCAATGCATGTCGACACATCCTCCACAATACGTGCGAGATGCCGTTGGTTCTAATTGGCGCGTCCATTGTGTAAAAAGAATTTCGCCTGGTATTATAAGTACGACGAAAACATGTCAGCGTCGGAAAACGTGCAACTTTCGATATGAATATTCTATTGTAAATGTTAATACACAAACTATAATGTATATATATATATATATATATATATATATATATATATATATATATATATATATATATATATATCAAAACAAGATAAAGACCTACCATAAAATATTTATCTGTGTACTTTTGTAATATTCTGTGAAACGAACTGAAATGTCAATGCAAGTTATTGAACCTAGTATTCAGCCCACTATCTGTTGTTTTAAAAGTACTTTTTCGCAAAGACTTCGTCTCTAACAGGTACGCTCATGCTCAGTTTCTCGCATTTTCCCCTTTCAATAGCTAAACGCATATATTTATTGGTCAAAAAATGGACATCCACCATATCTCTGAAGCAGAGGAAAGTTTGAATATCATTCGCAATCTTGGCGAAGAGGCGACACGTAATGAAGTTACTATGACAAATCGAGCCATAGATATGACGAGGTAAAGTATGACATGACAGTTATGAATATTTTGATATCAATGACAGGGACAATTAAGGGATTCTCTATCAAATATTTTTGCGAGAAAGTTTGTATAAGGCATGCCTACATATTTCGAAATGTGGTTTACATACAATTAGTATGGTTTAGTTCTCTTAAAGGTGACTGGATAGGCGCTTTACAAATTTATGTTGCCATAAGCGAAATAAACGCTTCGTGCGAATTCTGCCTTACACCTGAATAAAATGTCAGCGACTCTACAATCATTATACTGACCAGTCAATGTATAATATATTTCAGTGAAATCGTCAGTATTTCTGCTCAAATCTGTCATTTTCTGTAACAAAAAAGGATAAAGGAAGGGATTTCATTAATGGTAATTTGCGTAGACGCTGTCATTCATTGGTGGCGCTATCCTTGACAACGATTTTTTTCTCTGCAAAGGATTACCACGCATTGGGATGGCATGGTCCAAAACACGCCGCTGATGGCCTGTCGAAACTGGTACTCAAAAGAGACGGAATAATACTGGATTGTGCAGCGGGAACTGGACTCGTGGGCTAGAGGTATATAATTAATTGTGAACAAACGCTACGGCCGAGATGTTCACTATACTACTGAATCTGACACCCACTACGGGAATCAAACATCGGTCGCACGTACACGATCGCACTGCCGTTACGCTACTCTCTTACTGTACATTCAATCAAGCAATTTCGATTTATTTATGGTGAAATTGGCGAAATCAGTGTTTATGAAACGTAATCCGAAAGACAACATCAGCAGTCACATGAGCCCAACACTTCACTGTTATAATACAATGGTGCAACTGAGGATTTCAAAGTTGAATCTTTGTCTACAGACACTGTAGCCCGCGTGGAAATTTCTTACCATATGAAATGTAAAGCTTGAGTCATTATGCTGCATTATCGACAAAGTCAAAACGAATTACTAATTATGACTATCTCTCAATTTTCTTGAGCATTGACCTTTTGCGAGACATTTAATCCTTCTGTGATTTTTCAAAAAAGCGTACATTGGCCTAACGAGCAATCTACCCATGTGCATGGTCCGCCACTTGATTATGGTCGTCGTGAAATGCATCTCAAAGTCTCTCTTTCTGTTTATTCATTTCTCAATCTACGTGACATTGCATTTCTCTCTCTGGCGCAAGTATGACGCCACCTATATTTAAGATCCATTTCGGATCTGTCATGTGTGGTTACCTCTGAAATGTGATCTATCTGACAAGGATAGGGTTCAAATAAAGTTTTTTGGGTAGAGTAAAAAAGTTCTCGATTTATTTTTCGTACTATGTCTCTATCAAAAAGATAAAGTGACGCAGTTTATTTCCGTTTCTCAGCTAATGAGATACAGAACGTTTGACATGCAGCGATAATTCTGACAGCCGGGAGGATGATAAAGAGAGATTCGCTATTCATATCTGAACAGTTTATACATGGGATCCTACATTTGTGAACATTTTCTGCCGCGTGTCGCGCTTTGACCTTTCCTTATAGAATGAGTGAATAAAGCTTGCGCAGCTAGTCCAGATAGATGCGTACGAGGGCGAAAAACAAATTTACAAACCTTTTCACTTTTGGCCTAACGTCTAGCTATCAGTGTATCTTTTATAAGTTACTGAATAAACGTTTAGAAATGGTCTAATCTTTGTGATCCACCCAATATTTAAAGATAATTGGTTTCGATGCACTAGCAGAGTCTTGGTAAATGTTAGCAGAGGGGTTTTAACCGCTGATTTCTTAGCTAGGTGAGTTGGTACCGTCGAATGTTATTTCGAATCAGATCAAGCAATTAATGATTTCTACTCTAACTGCACAAGACCCTTGACTTTCTGTTAACATTTTTATTTAATCTATCTCCAACTATGATGACGAAATTTTCCCTTCACCACACAAAGTCTTGTCGCCACACAAAGATATTTTCAAGCTACCGTCAGTTTTTAAGATTATGGTATTTATTTTCATCGATTTATATTCCATTGTTGTTACTAGTGTCAGTTTGAATTTTGATTCCTGAACTTAGATGTTGTCCGTAAATCTGAGAAAAAAATTTCCGCATATAGTTCCCAACACCATCCATTTGTCAGTTTAGACAGTGAAATCGTTCAGAAATTCTTCATATGGTTAATTCAAGTTGATTGCTTATGTTATATCACATTTAAAGCGATAATTACTCTAATCGATGTTGCTTTTCGAAAACAGTTAAAACGTCTCGGTATCGAAGAATCGACGCACTAGATATCTCATTGGAAAGTCTTGAGAAGGCAAAAGAAAAATGCATCTATGATAAATTAATATGCGCCCAGCTTGGATCTGATCCTATCGAGGAAATAAAAAAGGTAATACAGAAATTATCTTTATTTCAAAACCGTGATACAATGAAATAAGTGACGTCATAAAGATAATGGGTAAAAAAATGCCATGATAAATTTTATTTTTAGCTCCCGTGTTCACACAAGGAACCCCGTGCAGGCCCGCTATTGTCTATCTATGAACGTGATTTCTTAAAAGTTGCTGTTGAGACTTTTGATGGAAATTTAGTGTACACGTAAGTAGCGGTATAAAAAACTCAAAAAAATTATTTGAAGAGGCTGGCTTAGCTATACCATTTGTAGACTCCGTTCATGTGTGTTCAACTGATGGCACAACTTCGTCATGTAAGTAAATGTTTGCAGTCAGTTTTATCACTGTTAGTATAAAACCCACATTTTATCTTAATTTTTGTCGTGTATTTTATTTATATTTGATACGAATGTTTCGGGGAATAAGCTCATTCAGAGATGTTAAATTTTGGCGGCCAGTTTTTCCTTTCATTTTTGGTAGAAACATTGTCTTCTCCTAACCAAACTTCCTAGCCGGGAACATATCAGTGTACACCGATACCTTTGCTTGTGTTTTTATTATTGTGTAAACTATACACAACCAGACATCGCAGAAAATCAATGTTGTATATTCCAACAACAAACTGAAGAACAGACATTGCACTGCCAAATTTCAAAGTAAAGCGTGAAAAATGTGTTCTTGAGACTTGACTTTTTGCACTGATGTTAATACTGAGGGTAATTTTAATATTGATATTCTATGTTAATTCTTGTTACGTAAGGTAATATTCCAAGTCTAAGGACACGATATTAGTAATCAGTCTATATCATCCAGATTATTCTTGATTATAAGAGTTAAGTTTTATCCTGCTAAAGTCAGTCTTTGGTCACGCATAGAGCATAACGTACAATCTGGTCCGCAGGCACGAGCCAAGAACCTGTGGTATTTCTCTCTTCCCCGCTCCTAACTTCGTCATAGCACATACGAGTCACCAATTTCTGTCGGATCAAAGTTTCTCTCTTCCTGTAGTTGCCAGTTTCAAATTTGATAAATAAAATCTCGAAATTAACTCAGCAAAGAATCTCATAAGTGCAACTTTCGATACATCATACCATTAAAATGCAAACATGACGGCAATTTTTATCGTTATGTACGTTGCCTTCATAGATTTATTCTTGTATAACTTCACATTTTTCCTATCTAGAATTTATAAATCACTAACTGCAAATATTTGTATTCGCACTCTAAACTTCTAGGCTCTAATGATGCAGTAATTTGCAGCGGGGCATTCGCCAATGGACATCTGGATGATTGTTATTTTCTGGAATGGCTACGAATTCTGAAAAAAGGTCAGTCGGTTTGTTAATTAAATCGACTTCTGCAGCGAGACATAAACTAATGATTGTTCGTGGTATTGAATGCTGAGCTATCCCATTGTAGCTTGTTTGCCAATTCTTATTCTGCTACAAGTTATATACCTTCGTTTGCAAGTCCTTTTATCTTAGGTCATTTACGAACAAGTTGTTAGTGTGGTGAGGCGGTCCCGCCATTCATTTGCCTGAAACAGAGCAATCTGCATTTTGCATCAGAATAAGCCAGGGCTTCATATTCTCTGTACATCAGTTCGCCTCTGCACATCATAAACATCAATATCCCCTTAAAGGTATACAGTCACCTGTAATCTAAATATGCCCATATAGGTCATTCAATAATGGTACATTCAATTCAATTTGTCTTGTTACAGACAAGTCTGTAAGTCGGGCCTCAAGAATCACATATTCCGCCACATACTCAATCATTTACAGAAGCTCAAGAGACCACTGAAGTCACAGTCTCCCTTTGATAACTGGTTTCGATGCATCAAAAGTTTTTTGAATCCTCCTTTGAAGCAGTTTTTCCTCTTTCTATTGTTGGAATTTTTTATATATATATTCGATTTAAAAGCTACACTGACATAACAACTTAGTAAACATGCATATTGTCCTTCTATCAACTTCGGATTAAACTGTTCTGGCATGTCTCCGTTATGGCTCTGGATGTAATAAATCCCGACAAAACGATGGCACATGGATATTTTTATGCCATAAAGGGGTCTTCTATGTAGTGGCCAAAGTTGGTGTTTCCGTCCAAGTTGTGCTTTTAAAATTTCTTCCATTCAGAAAAGTTGGAATAAGTTGTGACACTGAAAGTGCTGACCTTGTGTGTTTTATATTTTAACGGATTATCTGAAATTAGGCCCAAAATGCCAACCTTTAGAGGACTTAAAGTTTCCTCTAGTTAATGGTAGCGTAATCGTGACAATGGCTAGCCTAGATGGCGGTGAACCGGACCGTCACAAACCGTATTTCTATGAACTGTGTGCACGACGGAACTCGCACTGAGATTTGGCCGGTAGTACAAGTCACAAGGCCGACCGGCGTGCTCGAGCAACCCGCTCACTGAACAACTATGAAAATCTGAAATAGCACGATTAGTTTAACAACCAAGACAGTAATACCTCACCGAGGCTAACACGAGATGTTCGCACAAATCGTGGAAAAGGGAAACAAACGGTAGGCAAAAGTTCAGCTCAGCACAGCTTTGAACACGATGTTCACTGCACGACAGCAGGTCTAGAAGTCCGTAAAAGGGGGGGGGGGGGCCGTCGGGATATTACAAGTTTTCCCACGTGATCTAAGTCCCGCTTATATGGAGTCTAGCCGACAGATCTTATTTTGCTCTCAAATACAGGGTTTCCGAACCTGAGATTCAGGAAAAAGTTGCATTTCTCAGGCTGAGCCAGCGGAGCAAGAGCAATGTAACGGGTGACTAACCCTGAAATTCCGCAATACAACAATATGTATTTAGCAGATAGTTAGGAACTTGGTAACTTGTTCGTTCGTATACCTACCTACCTACCTACCTACCTACCTACCTACCTACCTACCTACCTACCTACCTACATGCATGCATACATACATACATACATACATACATACATACATACATACATACATACATTTGTGGGATCAGTCGGCGCCTATTTATGATTATATCTAGTGTCCTGCAAACATTTTCGTGCCGACCGACGGCATGGGGCTCTGCAAAATATAGTGATGCTGGGGTGGGTCTGCGAAAAGAAATCACAAAAACGGATATATTTTCTCTTCAGGTGGTGCCCTACCATTAGTTGTGCTTGTCCCCTCATTCGTGTGACTAATATTTTAAGGACGCTACCAATCCAAAATCTTAATAGTCCGCGAGTATAATAAGCTTTTGTCTAAGACTTTGCATGTCGATTTCTTTGACAAGCTTCATTCTGGTAACTTTTAAATTATTTGCCGTCATGCTTGCCTTTGAATCATCTTAAGCAGAGTAAACCTTGCAACACTCAGTCTGTTAAAGCAATACTTGTTGGCTGTTCTTGAATTGATTAGCACTGTTCAAGTATGCAAATCAACCAGTAATCATTCATCAATACAGAATATCCAGCAGCCTCAACTTTTACATAACGCAAAAGCAGTCATCGGATAGGTTAAAGTACTGGGCTGTGTGATCTAACTTATCTTATCGAAGCAAAACTCAAGGCGACGGAAAGTTCCATGGGATGATCAAAACTTTGGTTAGGACGTGATATGTTCCAACTTATCTAATCTCAGAAGCACGAAAGACTGGCGGAAAATTTCTTGGGTGACCAACAGTTTTACTTGTTGAATAAAGAATTAAAGCGCATTCGTGTAGTCCGGAACCCCATCTGTAGTTTTGGTATCCCAGAACTATACAGAAAATGAAGACACCGTTTTCTAACTGTGACGCTGCCATCGTGTAGTCATGACTAAAGCGGTGCTTATAACTGACACCCTGGTGTGTTTACTTGAGTTATTGAAAACATGACAACCTCGATCAGTACCTCAACTCAATGGCGTGATCCTAATAGTTTTCTTAGTCACGTGGATGAAGGAACTTTGGTCAACTATAAAAACGAATTCAAACTTCTTCTTTCCATTGTCTTTGATAAACCCGCCGACTGTGCCCTCCTGTTATTGATCAACCATGAATGTTAAGGATTGTGAGGCAGAAGAAACTTTGAAAGACATGCGCAATTTGGGTGAAAAAGCCACAAGCACTGAAGTAAAGGAATTCTACGACAAATGGAGCTACAGATATGACGAGGTGGGCTGAACAAATTGCCGAGACAGCAACGTTATGGAGTTGTAGGGTTGAAAAACTTATGGGCCTAAGTATCTGGGTACTGACACAGTGCATGGATATATTCATGTCCAAGAGGAGTCTCTAATTTCGTCACAGTTGGTGTAGCCACCCAAGTTTAAGTTCTCAGAATGTTCTCATTGAGTGTAACACTAAAGTGCTGACCTTGTGCTTTTAGATAAGATAACCAGATAACTGGGAACTTGGTTGCTGGTTTCAAATGTCGTAGCTTTATATATATTTTAGAAATTCTTTGAAATTCTTTTAGTTCTGTTCTTTCTCTCATTTCTCTATCAGTATTTGCAAATAAGCTGCTGAAACAAGGCACAGGACTCGGAGAACCTAACCTTGTGCCTGACCTTGACGTTATAACCACAGGCGCCCGTGGGTCGGTAGTCTGCTTGATCGATTCGATCGTCTGTTCGATCTATCGATCATGGACTCGATCTGCCGTCCACTGCAAGGTTGCAGTGGAGGGCAGATCGAATACGCGATCGATAGATCGAAGAGACGATCGATCGATCAAGTAGCCTACCCAACCCACGGGCGCCTGTGATTACAATTTGTCATTTTTGAACTGGCCGCCATATTGAATTTCCCGAAAATCTATTTTCGGCTTCTTCGCAGGCAGCCATATTGGATTTTTCGAAACTATCAATTTAATCCTCAAAAATCCCCTACTCAAGAACCATATTGGTAGTTGCGAAAAATACCTGCAATAATCATGAAGTAATATCAACAAATCTTCTCCCGACTGTGTTCGACCTGCAATTGACTAGTGTAGACCTATGGTCAAAATTCCCCCTAATTTTTCGGATGACCTTGGATAAACTTTAACCTACGTTCACATATTTCGGCAACCAATGGGCTAGAGGCTTTGGTTTTTGTTGGATATTGACCAGTATGAAACTGCGGATTTTCCCCATTTTTAGGCTTGGATGACCTTGATGTACTTTTACATATCTCAGAAACTGCACCGACTTGAGTTTAGTTTTGATGAGACATTGATATCGGACGAAATAATTTTCCCCTGCTTTCTACGTGATCTGGTTGACCTTGGCCTACTTTCGTGTATCTCGGCAACCACATGGGCTAGAAGTTCAGTTTGTGTTGACTTTTGATAAGTATGAGACAATATCACTCCGATGTATAATAGATCATTCGACTGTCATATATAAACCCTTCAACAATCTCTGCGGTTTCACGATGAAATCAATCTGTTTAAAGTCCTCACTTAATAATTCTCAATTTTACAGTTAATTTCATTTTTAGTTTGATAGTACGTAAATAGGTTCCCAAGTCTTGTCAGGCAATGAAAAGGGTATTTCTTGCTGGAGGTCAATTCTTACAGCTGTTTGTAAAGTAATGGAATATTTTCATGAAACATTTTCCTGTGAAGGCCTCATTCTGGGCAATACCTTTTGCTTTTACATAAGGATCACATTCAACTGGGATGGTATGGGCCAAGGCATGTCGCTGTGGGTTTATCAAAGCTGGTATCTGGAAAAAATGCCAAAATACTGGATTGTGCCGCTGGAACTGGTCTTGTCGGACAAGAGGTAAATGATCTAAAATAGTTTTGGAGTTTCTTATCAAACTTTCACGTCGTGATGGAATAGAAGCCTCTTTCGGAAAGACATTAAGACTAATTCTGACATAAATTGCCTTTGTACGCAAATAGCCACATTGGATATTGTGACTTATTTATAAATCGTCGCTAGGCGTAATAACAGACATTATCATATTAGCAGTTTGAACAATTGATTGTTGATTTAATCACGGACAATCTGATCAGAGCAAGATAGATAACAAGCATTATTAGAATTTCAAGTATATGCATTTCTTTTGAAAACAGCTAAAACGTCTTGGATATGAAAGGATCGATGCACTCGATATCTCACCGGAAATTCTTGACAAGGCAAAAGAAAAACTAGTCTACGATAATGTAATATGCGCTAAACTTGGACCTGACCCGATTGAAGGAATTCATGAAGGTAGAAATATACAACACTGTAATGTGTTATCAATGCTTTGATCCGAGTAAAGTTCGACGTTTCTAGGGTTTATGTCAAGTTGTTACTTAGATTTTCATTATTTTAAATGTAAATTGTCTCTCATACTTGGAGGTTATAAGGGTAAATCGACCACAAAATGTAAACCTTGGAGCCGAGTCCGAAATATTTCGATGTTGAGCTGAGTGTTGTCTAGTAATGCTTGTTCATGGCGATGCCGAATAGGCTAGAAACTCTTTGCTGTCATTTCAATATATTATACATGTATGTTGTGTGTCAATGAATTTAGAATTAGAGGTTATAAACGGCAAGCGAGGGTATTGGTTGCGGATATAAGACCTCTGGGTGAAAATTAGCATATTTGGCGGGAATATCACCTCGCTTCGCTCGGTGATTATTTCACCCAAATATGCTAATTTTCACCCCAGAGGTCTTATATCCGCAACCAAATACCCGAGCGTACAGTTTATAACCTCATTATAATATGACAAAGTTGAATACAAGAGGACAAAGTTGCTATTTCTGACCTGAAGTTTAGAGGAGGGATACATACTAGTCATGCTGACCAAAGGGCCTCATCACAAACTCGACAAGAAGATCTCAGTCCGAGGTACGCTCGTGCACACTCGATTTCACAAAGAAAATAACGCAACACTGTGATGAAAATTTCAAACTTGAAAAATTTTATTCAAAAAACTCTTAACAGGAAACGGAATGATAAACAGTGTAACATTGGCAATGTAAATAAAACGGAACTATAGTGCGCAAGAGTACGCATGTCGACTGAGATAGGTCGCCCGAACGCTGATCAAGTTACGAAATACATTATTCGGACAATTATGGCGACTCATATTTTTCGAAATGTACGCTCTAATTTTTTTTGATGAATAATAACTGTTTGTGTAAACATATACACTGCCTTGAAAACTACAGTTATTGAACAAATTCGAAGGTGATACATACTGGACATTTTGGCATGTCGACGCGTTTCCCTCAAATTGAGTGTGAGCAACCGCGGGTACGGGTGTCGACGAAGCTGGAGTCCCGACAACTGAAACATTTCTGGTAGGTGAATTTAAGATTGCTGACATTAGAATGTCACTGCACTGGCGTTTTTGTTCATTGGAGCTATCACGGCAATAACTGCGGATACTCCCTTCATTTCGGTGACCACTCAGATTCATAATGATACGAGTCGGGACCCCAGCGTCGTTCAGTGACTTGATCGTGGTTGCTCGCACACAATGGTTTGTATAAATGGTACTCAATTCTGCCGCAATTGATATCTCCTTCATCATTTCCCCCAATGAATTATGACCAAGGGGACTGTTCACATACCAAATGGTTTCGTTAGCTGAGAAATTTGAAATGGGCCGCTGAAAAAGGGCATTGCAATTTGGGTTGAGCTTACTAACATACTTCAAAATAGCTGTAACTGGGCAAAGAGGAGACCCCGTTTTGTACATACGTTTCTCAGACTCGAAGTCATCTTTTAAATCCCCGGGATGGTTTTTAGTTGCTTCTACATATGCTAAAGTTATGAATTCTCTCCCTTCGTCATCCCTCTTCAAAATAAAACTCCCTTGTGTAAATCACGCAGACCCTCCCGCCCCCTTCGGCAAAAGAAAACTCTACATGGAACCAAACGAGGCGCAATAGGCCTAATGACAACGGGTCAGAGTCTGACAGTGTCCCACTCGCAAACATCTTCTTCAGGTCCCCCGCACTGATTGGCGTTTTGTGACGGACCGTGTCCTTGCCTTCTCGCTTCAGACTCTTGATCTTTCCAATAAATACATTATTCGCCGTCTGAAATTCTCTGTCTCGAAGATATTACGGTACGGTTGAATGGTACGTTCGTGATGTGACGATGGATAGCCGCCCTAATTCCGGAATAGCTTCTAATGCTGTAATCGTTGCCTTCTCGTGTTCTTACTTCGGCATAAAACTGCCTCAGTAGGTTAGCCAGGGTTTCTACCGGAAGCATCTCAAATCTGGTGAGAATGATCGTTCTCCACACCAGGCTGCAACGGAAGAAATACAATACAGTAAAATGCGTGTCAAAAATGCGTGTCAAAAGTGAAGGTCAACAGGTCAAACGGTCACTGCATTGTTACAAAACAGTTAGGGGAGAACGATTTGATTTCTGGGGGGGATATGGAGGATTTTTGGAAAAAAAAATTTGTCACCAGGTGAGAGAGAAGAAAAAAAAAATTGATCCTGTCATGGCCTGAGAAAAAAAAATTGTCATAACAGACAGAAGAGAAAAAAAAAATTGTCACAATGCACCAGAAATAAGCAAAATTTGGAAACCCTATTCTCATGTATTCTTTGCCGGCGCGCCGCCATAGGCGGCGCAAATGTGTTACCACAAGCAATTCTTATGTTTCTTTTCCCTGCACTTATGATATAAGCATGCACTACATAGGTCTACTTTACACCTCAGTACACTCAATGTTTTCCTTCCCTTTTCTGACCCAAGAAATCATATTTCAGGATTTCTGTTGCAATATCTCAATGGCATAGGCACTATCTAAAGGGGACTATTTGACCTCTGTAAACTGTGAAAATTTAAAACACAAGACAGGAGTCAATAAACTAGTGTTAAACCAATATATTATTTCTCAATATAAATTTGTTAGAAAGATGTACCTTGACAATGAAAAATTGAGGAACAACAAATATAATGAAATACAATGTTTGAGCCTTGTTTTTCTGACCACAAACACCGGATCGCAAACATACCATATTCAGGCTTTTCATTAGAAGCTGGCAGCTGGAGAAATGACACAAGAAGGTCACAGATTTTCCGTTCCTGTATATTCATTTGTCTTCAGTCTCTGGCAAACAGAACTGTTTTTTCACAAATTGTATTGCATTGTTCGGTTATTGAATATTGTGACTCAAAAACTGATCATGCAAAAAATATAAAAAATATCAGTGTTCAATGTCATTTTCAAATAGTTTTACCGAGTGCAAAATAAACTGAAACTCCTCTCAGATTGCACCATTAAACACATCATTTCTCAAAATTTCCAATACGAGAGGGGGAACCCCCCTCTCGTGCTCTCCCCCTTGGGTATTCTAACAGTTTCACTTGGTAAAAAAATAAAAAAAAACACCTCTCAGATTGCACCAGACTGCACCATTGCACACATCAATATCTTAAACATTTCCATGCAAGATAAAAGAAAGCCCCTGTGACACTTTCCCCCTAAGCCTCTCCCATGTTCTCCCCCTGTACTTTCAAATTCTGCCCGGTCAGATATGCTAGTGAAAACCCTGTCATAATATCCATCCTAATTAAACAACATACTATATGATTAGATACTGCGTGATCTTTTATATCTTTATTTTATTGTGACTCTGAGTTTAATTTTGATGGGTTCACCTTTTTTGAACCATCATGAGGTAACTGATGATAGTCTAGCAGGGTACATCAGGATTTGAAAGGTCTTTACTGTTGCTGTATTTTGTAAATTTTACAATAACATGCATTGGTATTTAACTTTTCTTAATGGGGGATCAGTTAAAATTTCAGAGTTAGAGAGGGAGGTTACTCAAATTCATCATGGTTGGCGAAGTGGGGGGGGGGGTCACTCGAAATTTCGGAGTTTCAGGCCGTAAATAATGACGGTTCCCTTATATACAACGAATTACAAACTTGATGACCAAGGGAAAAAAAAATTGCACTGCTACTCCATTTGAAAAAAAAATTTGATGCAGGTCTGACAGTAGAAAAAAAAATTGCTGTCACTCGGACAGGAAAAAAAAATTTGCTCCATACCCTTTTCCTCCATACCCCCCCAGAAATCAAATGGTTCTCCCCTTAAAATGGCGGCGCCCGGCTGGTGTGGTACGTCCGTCCATAGAGGTTCCGACGGTGTTTCGAATCACAATTTTGACAAAATTCAGATGAGACTCATCCTTCGACATTTATTTTTTATTTAATACTTACTTTTTAGTAATTTCACTCCCCACTTAGTTGATGCGTTCGTATTTGCTTCGTTTTTTTTTTCGCTGCCAACTGTTCCCACCGTTTCGTTTGTTAATTCGGGGAATCGTCTTGCTCTGTGTTGGCATGAAATGAGAGGTTCGGTAGCCGGCAGTGCGTTGCTAACTGAGGGTACCGACGACGACGCAATTTGTTGTTCGATCGCCGTCGCTGCTCGCACAAGCTCTTCGTCGGTGATTTCATCGAGCTGCTCCAGACTAAAATTTAGATCGAAATTAGCCTCCGTCTGTTGGTCCGACATGGTTAGGTGTTGATCATCGATTGAGCTCTACATCAGAAATATTGAAATTTGCGCGAGCTTCCTCATATTGTGCAGACGACAATTTTCACAATACCACTGCCAATCAAATGCAGAGTTCTCCAGTCTAGGCCAGGTCTTCTTGTTGAGGATATAAACCCTGGCTCCAGCCATCAGATGGCTGATTCAAGCTAGGCATATTATAATTCAAATTGTTACTTTCATATTTATACAATTTTACTTCTGTCTGATACCTGTTTTCCAGACTCTTATGATGCAGTAATTTGCAGCGGGGCATTCGGCAATGGACATCTGGATGATGGTTGTTTTCTGGAATGGATACGAATTCTTAAAAAAGGTCATCTTTGTTTTCATTGTGTCTGCTATCAATATCATATTCCCATGTGACTATAATTGCATAAATTTAATGTTTTGAAAAATGAGATAGGAAAGCTTGAGACAAGAAATATGGAATACAAGCTTACATACTGATTATGATTGTACCTGAATATCACGAGGGGAACGAAAGTTGCAGGTTAAAGGGATACAGTCGTCGGAACTGCGCTCAAAGGTTGTATGGGACCCATACGGCCAATAATGTAAACACTGTATCCAAGGTACGATGGTGATTGACGAAAGTTAAAACATGTCTGTCATAATCTGCATCGCATAATTTAAATGTTGCAGCTATGATGAGGTGCATCTAGATATCGTGCACGATATACATTGTTTGTAAACAAGAAACTCGCACAGTCGCAGTTCCGATGACGGTTTCCCTTTAATCAACTGGATTAGCCTACTCATACTCACCCATGTAACATCACTAATGGTATTGCTCTCTGTCATGTAGCAATTGTAAAGTTATTGATGAAACAACTCATTGTTTTCCAGGTGGTGTAATCTGTATAGCTGCAAACGTAGATGATAAGCAAGCAATTGAAGGCCCTGTTTTATCAGATCTCCTGGTAAACGGTTCGCTGGAACTAATCCAGAAATGTCATTTAAATACTTATGTAAAGAATCTGAAAGGTACATACTATGCTTTTAAAAAGTGAAAGTAACTTGATTATTACTGTGAAATTATACAAACAATAAAATAAAATTAATGTAACAATTTGCAGAAAAATACACATGAAGACGACAACACGACAAACGTGAAAAGTTGTTTTAATCTTGAAAATCAAAACAGTAATTCAACGCACGTTTATTACATTGTCACTCGTGAAGTTACCATCCTCCTACGCCGTTTTCCAATCCCCGAGGTTAATTATGATGAAATATGTACAGATAATCATGTTTTGATTGCGTTGGCAACACGTGTTCAATCGACGTGGTAAAGTGGGATTAGTAATCAGAATTGAAATAATTTTAATCGTAAATATGTACTTCTGATGTAAATGTGTTATCATCTTTTACATGGTTGGCTAAAATGTATAATAACTTCTGCATCATTTAACTGCTATTTCCGTCAATCTGGACACATCATGCATTCATCACATTTTGTGAGAATTGTTCTTTAAAAACCTAATCCTACAGTGCAAAGCTTAAAGACTTACGTTGACATACAATTTTAGTATCGAATTGGCATTTTATCGTGAAAATTACCATCTCTCGTATATCTGTCGTACATTCGGTGTTGATTCACCGGCAAGTGCCCGAGGCTGGAAGAACTTAAAATGTGCCAACAGTGTGAAAAAATACCTTTATCCGTCAATTGTTTTGGTTCTGCTGTCAGTGACACCCAGCTATTCGCATAGAGTGTACCTGTCTTCGTCTGCCATCTGGGACAAAACCAGTGATTCACTAGTTTGGGTGAAAAACGGTAAAGATCGTTGAGTTTTGATACCTGCATTGATGCTTGTCTGGAGCTTGGATTTGAAGCATTATCTTCTTGAATCATATTTTTAGATTGTTAGATTGTTGGAACAGATAGCTGTAACATTCTGTGGTAAAATAGGCGGTCATATTTGCCCATGAAATTAGTAGCAATGAGCATGATTTTCATGACAAAATATGCAATATTGCATTTGCTATGCATTTTTTGTAATTTTTCATCTCTAATATTTATCAAAATTGCTGGTCTTGATAGCTTTGAAAATTACCATACATAATCCGAAGGACAACCTTCGTCAAATCTAAATCTCAAAGCTGCGATTTTGTAATTTTAGGGTTCAAAAACTGTTGATAGAGATAAACATGGGTACATTTATTTGCTTTAGGAAATTTAAACTAAAATTCATTGCCACATCATATCATTGACTCATTCATACATTTAGTAAATTAGTCTCTAAAAAATTACCTCCTGTACTCATCAGCTTTTAGGCCAAGAAGAATAAATTAGTTTGTTTCTCATTCTCGAGTTTCTCAATTCAGACCCGTCACGCAAAACTTTTTTTCTGCTCATGAGGAAATAAAATACAAAATATAAACGCAAAAATACGCGACGACAGTGCATAACACAGTGCTGTATAAAACAGAACCGTAAACAAAATAATTGACACTAACATTGCATTCAGAACTGCACTTATGTCACTGTTATATTACGCTGTCAAAACTGTGCATTGCTGCACTAAAAGTCAAATCGCAGAACTGTTGCTATACAAAAACTGTTGCTATACAAAAATAATAAAGCAACACTGTTGTGCATTCCTATTGTTTTCATGTTTTTTCGCGTTCTTGTTGATTGAAGAATAAAAAAAATTGAGAGTAAAAAAAAACCGCGTCACCGCATCATTTATTACATGTCTAGGATGAGAAACTTTTCTTTTATTTTTCTTGGCCTTTGTATTTGTTATTCATATACAAACAAATTGAATGTATTGAATGCCAATATTATAGCTGTTCTTGTCTTTTATTGAGTCCTACCTGTATCTACAACTTCCATGATGATGATTAAATAACAAATAATGTATGCAACAGAATGTTTTCATGTTTATGATTTCCTAAAACGGATGAGGCATAGAAGGGTCTGTCACTGTGAAATAAAAAAACTAAGGACAATTTCTATTTTTCACCAACCGTTTTCCGTTGAAAGACTAGTTTAACCTGGAGAAGCAAATATGAAATGAAGAAAGGGTTACGAATTTATTCACTCATGTCATGATGTGTGTGTGTGTGTGTTTCTGTGTGATAGTGTGTCACACTATACTCACTGACGTTGTCCCTACATATGTACATGCACAGGTGCTCAGGAAATCAAGTGTCTATCGCCTATCTTCACCTATATTGTCAGGTTCACCACTCTTCTAAAAAAATTTTAAAACTGAACAAAACATTCGGCTTCATATTCAAGGTATGGTAGTACGTACAACTATAAAAACGCTGTGTTCGCTTCAGTAGAGAGCCACTGTGCAGAATAGAGCGCTGACATGCCGATATGCACTGTCAGCGCCTCTGATGTTGTGACAATACAACCGTCACTTTCTCTTTAAGGTAATTTAAGCTGTAATTAGTTAAAATGTATTGCAAACCATTAATGTATGAGATTTCATGAATCTTACTTTGTGCGTCAGATCATATTTTTGTAAATATTGGTGAATATCTGTTTATCAATCCACACATTCATAGGCTTCGTAATATCCTGCATATTAAATATTTGTGGTCAGCCATGTAGCCCAATCTGATTAAAATCAGATGTAGAGAACGGCGACGTCTACTTACGCGTACGCGGTGTTTTCTTGCTGTCGCCTCTCACTAGGCGACAGCAAGAGAATACGGCGTATTAGACGTCTCCGTACTCTACATCTGATTTCAGCAGTTTCAGTCAGATTGCCATGTAGCTCTAATCGACCAATGATAGTGCCTTCCATAGGTCAAACCCCAAATTTGAATGGACCCTGGTACAAACAAACCCACGTGCGCAAACGCGCACAGAAGTATGTGTATTTTCACACGTTTTTTAGGGCTCGAAATTAAATTTTTCCCTGCTGGCCCACTTGGGCTACCATTTTCTGAAGTTGGTAGCCCGGTGACAATGGCTGGTAGTCCATGCATATTTTAGTTTAGGGATATGTTTTTCATTAACAAGAGAAGAAAGAAAAGCTATTTTTCAAGATTCTGCCAATGAAGTAAATTTGTTAGGCATTTGATGTGAATACTTGCACACCTTTATTACCCAAAGGCAACAGGTATAATTGACACTAAAAAGTTTGGTGATCTATCATTGTATTGACAGCCCGTTTCATTCTCAGAGTTGCATGCCAATTTTGATACACTCAGTGTGAAAGTTTTCGGACAGGGTAGTGAATTTCTCTCAAAGCCGTTTTATAAATGACGAGCAGTACGAAATATTATCACCATACCCTTCGAAACTTTATTGTGCCTATCCTTAAACTGTTATCACGACGGAAGTGGTATTTACTAGGGGTCAAATTGTTGACCCCATATTGAGTGGTAGTAATCGGACTGCTATCGCAGTAATCGGACGTCGTATTTGGAATGTGATTAGGGCTAAATATTGATATTTTGAAACTTCAAACCCCCGATTTTCAATTTCGATGTGTTTAGAAAACTGTTTGTAAAATTTCGTGATAAATTAGTTACATTTAATCCATGGACGACGCAACTATATTTCAACGTGTATGGCGCTTAGATATCGGACATGGACTTTCTCTGTGTTGCGTTCGACACATTGTATCCTATGGTGTGGCTGACTTCGCCAAGTTTATAGCCCGAAATAGCTTCTACCGAAAAAGCTATCCAAAACGGGACAGCAGCGTCACCTGACTTAATATGCTGTCACATGACTTGTAAAACGCTATCAATACAGAGCGAAGTGAGTACACAGAACAGCATGTCACTAAATGTACGTAAACTGAGGTCGTCCGAAAACTGTCACACTGAGTGTAGTCATCATGGCAATGACCACCACCTTCTCAGCAGGGCTAAAACAGACCATGGGCTTTCTGTAGTAGGGAGGAGTTTGTGATTGATATATTTTGATCAAAATGCAATGAGAATACGTTTTCATTGGCTATCATTTTCTGTGCCTGTCATCCAAGTACATCAGTTGAGATATTGAAACTTTGTTGCAAAGTTCCATCGCAAGGTCGTCTTTGTAATTTGCAAAACAAAGTCATAGTCTGGCCTTACTCTGTCCAACTTGGTTTGGCTACATTTAGCTCGTCAAAAAGTGAAAGACCGGACATTATGGAATGCCAAGTACTGACTGAATTTCATGTCCCAGGCTTTTGTAGCCCATGTGGGCAACCATTTCATGGACTTTGGTAGCCCCAGGGAAAAATTGGTAGTCTATGGACGCGGGACTACCGCTAATTTCGAGCCCTGTGTTTGTACACACTTACTTGTGGGTATGTTTGTATCGCAATCACGTGATCTATTTGGCGTACCGAGTCGGTACAACACATCGCGTCCTTTTCATTCCGGAATACAATCATTGTTGATATGCATGACAAAGTATAACAACGAAGTATGACATGACCAAAACTACTTTGCACTGCATAACATTTCAGAAGTATTTTGTGCATCTCGGTAGTATGATTTCTGAAAATGAGAAGGCCTCCGGTCTTGTATTTCAGTGAGGTCAAGAAACTCGTTTGATGTCATAAAGCAAATTCTGGACGAGTGATTAAGGTAGTATGCACCTCGAAAGTGAAAAACTTAAACTTTTGCTCTAACTTTCCTCATGAATCTTTCAACCATTCTCTTTCAAAATCAAGAATAAAAATAGGGGGTCACCGTGCAAATTTTGGTACCAGAGAAACAAATAACCCAAGATTTACCGATATTTGAAATTCAATATAGCCGCCATCCCAGTGTTAACTCTATGGAGAAAAATAAAGTTTTTGAATTTCGAAAAACTAAGCCGGTAGAAAGTTTTCTTACACCAAGAGCTTTAAAATGAACCACCACAAGTGGTATATCAGAAAAGAATTGTAAAAGTTTGAGAGTCTGAATATCTGTCCCCGAGGTGCGATCTACCTTAATTATCACTGCTTTGTAAAATGTCATGAAATCAGTTTTTAGAGTTTGTATAACTAGCACTAGACTTGGTACAAGTGTGTGAATAAAACTATTTTTTGGTTTAAAAAAAAAAGGAAGTTAAATGGGTCGTATTGCATAAAAGTAACACTAATGTGTAATAACTTACTGAAATTATTTTATTTTACAAAATCATCAAATTTGACCAAGTCTGCACGAGCACCCTTGTAGTAACAGAAATCTCAATGGATGATCCACGATTGATATTTCCTGCAAAAGCCATATGGTTGAAGATCCTTGAAAGTAGATTTCAACAGAATTTCATGAGCTTTGCCAAATATATGCTCATGGATTTAGTTTTCTTTGACAGCTCATGTTGAATCAACAAATATTTCACTCCATCTATATCAAAAATATCATATTTCGTTTACATTTGACATCAATAGTTTTCTGATGAACAAAGATGTTTTGAATTCCCTTCTGGGCCAGTAGCTGTAAGGCTGCGTTGACAAAATGGTGAGGGGAGCTGGAGAAATTCAGGGGGATTCGAAAATTCTTGGGGTAGTCGAGGGGGGACTTGAAAGTTTTCTCTGCTATAGGGCAACCAGAAAATATTTTGATTCCCGACGTTTTGATATCATCCAATGGTTCTAATGTTAGTAAGAATTATACAAAATCTGGAACCGTTTTGTCTCATTTTATGACTTAAATATCGAAAAAAATCTAAAAATGTATGAAATGTCACTCACTTTTCGTAAAAACAACAAGTTGACCTTGTAACGGGGCAGGAGCTGCAACTGTTGATAATTTTTTTTCAATATTTCTATGCAATGTATTAAATACACTGTTTCTTAGCGTCTGTCTACAGCATGCTGAACACACAATATTCAGTTTGTCAACAAAGCCTGTATTTCTAAATATTGATGATATGGATTTGAATTTAGACTGAAAGTCACTTGTTAATGATACATATGCATGGTACACGTACACAGTCCGTGTTGGCAAGCTGAATTCTGGACAGCTCGACGTGCTGCAGGGAGTTGTATATAACTGAACAAAGATATTGTCAAAATACAAAGTTCACACAGCCAGCGTACTGCCCTTCTACTGCCTACGGGCAGTGTCAATGTCACCACATACCGGTACTGGCATTGACAGTGTTAGCTCTGACTCTGATGAAGTTGAAGAAGACTTTGGGTCATAAGACGCTAAATGACAATTGACAGTAATACATACTTGTACACAAGATCAGGCCAGAGAGAGACACGTATGAAAGACTACGAGACTTAACATTTACCAGAGATTTTTGAATTCTGCAATACGCGAATAATCAATAATAAGATGAAAAAGATGGGGTCACCATATTTGAGGTTCTACAAAAGTGTCGATCCCTTGACATGCTTCATTCTGGTATATTTTAAATTATTTGCCTTCATGCTTGCCTTTGAATCATCTTAAGCAAACAAAACCTTGCAACACTGTTAAAACAATTCTTGTTGGCTCTTTTTGAATTGATTAGCACTGTTCAAGTATGCAAATCAACCAGTAATCATTCATCAATACAGAATATCCAGCAGCCTCAAATTTTACATAACGCATTCACTTGTTTAAATTTATTCACGACTAAAGGCAGTCATCTGATTGATTAAAATACTGGCGTAAGTCGGGAGGGGTTCAAAAATTGATAAGTTGGTTTGATCTAAGTTATCTAGTCGAAGCAAAACTCAAGACGACGGAAAGTTCCATGGGATGATCAAATTTTGTTTAGAACGTGACATGTTCTAACTTATCTAATCTCAGAAGCACGAAAGACTGGCGGAAAATTTCTTGGGTGACCAACAGTTTTACTTGTTGAATAAAGAATTAAAGCGCATTCGTGTAGTCCGGAACCCCATCTGTAGTTTTGGTATCCCAGAACTATACAGAAAATGAAGACACCGTTTTCTAACTGTGACACTGCCATCGTGTAGTCATGATTAAAACGGTGCTTATAACTGACAGCCTGGTGTGTTTGCTTGAGTTATTGAAAACATGACAACCTCGATCAGTACCTCAACTCAATGGCGTGATCCTAATAGTTTTCTTAGTCACGTGGATGAAGGAACTTTGGTCAACTATAAAAACGAATTCAAACTTCTTCTTTCCATTGTCTTGGATAGACCCGCCGACTGTGCCTTCCTGTTATTGATCAACCATGAATGTTAAGAATTGTGAGGCAGAAGAGACTTTGAAGGACATGCGCAATTTGGGTGAAAAAGCCACAAGCACTGAAGTAAAGGAATTCTACGACAAATGGAGCCACAGATATGACGAGGTGGGCTAAACAAATTGCCAAGACAGCAACGATATGGAGTTGGACTGTTGAAAACCTTATGGTCCTAAAGTATCTGGGTACTGACACAGCACATGGATATATTCATGTCAAAGAGGAGTCTCTAATTTTGTCAAAGTTGGTGTAGCCACCCAAGTTTAAGTTCTCAGAATGTTCTCATTGAGTGCAACACTAAAGTGCTGACCTTGTGCTTTTAGATATGGTGACCAGATAACTGGGAACTTGGTTGCTGGTTTCAAGTGTCGCAGCTTTTTATATTTTAGAAAATCTTTGAAATTCTTTTCTTTCTCTTCTTTCTCCCATTTCTCTATCAGCATTTGCAAGTAAGCTTCTGAAACATATTGGCACAGGACTCAGAGAACCTAACCTTGTGCCTGACCTTGACATTATAACCAAAGGCGCCCGTGGGTCTGTAGTCTGCTTGATCGATTCGATCGTCTCTTAGGTCTATCGATCATGCACTCGATCTGCCCTCCACTGCAATGTTGCAGTAGAGGGCAGATCGAACACGTGATCGATAGACCGAAGAGACGATCAAGTAGACTACCCAACCCACGGGCGCCCGTGATTATAATTGGTCATTTTTGACCTGGCCGCCATTTGAATTCCGAAAATCTATTTTCGGCTTCTTCTCAGGCAGCCATATCGGACTTTTGGAAACTATCAATTTAATCCTCAAAAATCTCCTACTCAAGAACTTAAAAACGACTTAATCTGAAATTTTGCTCATATCACCATTAGTCCAAGCACTTGCAAGAGTACTAAAGGCGTTTCAATTGGTCATGCAGTTTTGCAACCATATTGGCAGTTGCGAAAAATACCTGCAATAATCATGAAGTAATATCAACAAATCTTCTCCCGACTGTGTTCGACTGTAATTGACTAGTGTAGACCTATGGTCAAAATTCCCCCTAATTTTTCGGATGACCTTGGATAGCCTTTGACCTACGTTCACATATCTCGGCAACCAATGGGCTAGAGGCTTTGGTTTTTGTTGGATATTGACCAGTATGAGACTGCAGTTTTTCACCATTTTTATGGCCTTGGATGACCTTTATGTCCTTTTATATAGCTCAGAAACTGCAACAACAAGAGTTTGGTTTTGGTGAGACAGATTGATATCGGACGGAATAATTTCCCCCACCTTTCCGCGTGATCTTAGTTGACCTTGGGCCTACTTTCGTGTATCTCGGCAACCACATGGGCTAGAAGTTCAGTTTGTGTTGACTTTTGATAAGTATGAGACAATATCACTCCGATGTACAATAGATCATTCGACTGTCATATATAAACCCTTCAACAATCTCGGCGGTTTCACGATGAAATCAATCTGTTTAAAGTCCTCACTTAATAATTCACAATTTTGCAGTTAATTTCATTGTTAGTTTGATGGTACGTAAATATGTTCCCTCGTCTTGTCAGGCAATGAAAAGGGTATTTCTTGCTGGAGGTCAATTCTTACAGCTGTTTGTAAAGTAATGGAACATTTTCATGAAACATTTTCCTGTGAAGGCTTCATTCTTGACAATATCTTTTGCTTTTACATAAGGATCAAATTCAACTGGAATGGTATGGGCCAAGGCATGTCGCTGTGGGTTTGTCAAAGCTGGTACCTGGAAAAAATGCCAGAATACTGGACTGTGCCGCTGGAACTGGTCTTGTAGGACAAGAGGTAAATGATTTAAAATTGTTTTGAAGTTGCTTATCACAATTTCACGTCGTAACGGAAGCCTCTTTCGGAAAGACACTACGACTAATACTGGCATAAATTGCCTTTGTACGCAAATAGCCACATTGGAAATTGTAACTTGTTTATAAATCGTCGCTGCGCGTAATAACAGACATTATTGTATTAGCAGTTCGAACAATTGATGTTGATTTAATCACGGAAAATCTGAAAAGAGCAAGAGAGATACCAAGAATTATTAGAATTTAAGTATGTACACATCTTTTGAAAACAGCTAAAACGTCTTGGATATGTAAGGATCGATGCACTCGACATCTCATCGGAAATTCTTGACAAGGCAAAAGAAAAACTAATCTACGATAATGTAATATGCGCTAAACTTGGACCTGACCCGATTGCAGGAATTCATGAAGGTAGAAATTAATAATTCTGTAATGCTTTATCAATGCATTGATTCGAGTATGGTTCGATTTTTCTATTGTTTATGTCAAGTTGTAACTTAGCGTCCGCTATTTTTACAGTGTAGAAATATACAACACTCTAATGTGTTTCAATGCATTGATTCGAGTATGGTTCGACGTTTCTATGGTTTATGTCAAGTTGTAACTTCGATTCATTATTTTAAATGTAAATTGTCTCTCATATTTGTAGGTTTAAAGGGTAAATCGACCACTTAATGTAAAGCTTGGAGCCGAGTCCGAAAGATCTCGAGGTTTAGCTGAGAGTGTTAACGTTCTCTAGTAATGCTTGTTCATGGCAATGCTGAATAGGCTAGAATCTATTTGCCGTCATTTCAATATATTATACATGGGTGCAATTATACAATTTCACTTCTGTCTGATACTTTCATTCCCTGTAAATGAATTTAGAATTGAAATTGTTTACTTTCATATTTATACAATTTTACTTCTGTCTGATGCTTTCATTCCCTGTTTTCCAGACTCTTATGATGCAGTAATTTGCAGCGGGGCATTCGGCAATGGACATCTGGATGATGGTTGTTTTCTGGAATGGATACGAATTTTTAAAAAAGGTTATGTTTGTTTTCATTGTATCTGCTATCAATATTATATTGCAATATGATTATAATTGCATTAATTCAATATTTTGAAAACTGAGATAGGAGAGCTTGAGACAAGAAATATGGCATGTACATTCTGTTTGTGATTGTAACTGAATATCAAGAGGGGAACGAAATTTCAGGGTTAAGTGATACAGTCGTCGGAACTGTGTTCAAAGGTTGTATGAGACCCATACGACCAATGTAAACACTGTATTCAAGGTTCGATGGTGATTGATGAAGGTTAAAACATGTTTGTCATAATCTACATCGTATGATTTAAATGTTGCATCTATGATGATGAGGTGCATCTAGATAGCGTGCATGAAATACACTGTATGTAAACTAAGAAACTCGCACATGTGCAGTTCCGACGACGGTTTCCCTTTAATCATCTGGACTAGCCTACCCATACTCACCAATGTAACATCACCATGGGTATTGCAAATACTCTCTGTCATGTAGCAATTGTAAAGTTATTGATGAAACAACTCATTGTTTTCCAGGTGGTGTAATCTGTATAGCCGCAAACGTAGATGATAAGCAAGCAATTGAAGGCCCTATTTTATCAGATTTGCTGGAGAACGGCTCATTAGAACTAATCAAGAAATGTCATTTAAATACTTATGTAAAGAATCTGAAAGGTACATATTATGCTTTTAAAAAGTGAAAGTAACTTGATTATTACTGTAAAAATATAGAAACAATAAAGATAAAAATTAATTTAACAATTTGCAAAACAAATTTATCATTAATCGCGATTTATCATATAATTTATCACATAATATCCTCGTACCCTTGGTATTGATTTCCGGTCAGAGCCTTCTCTGGGGGAGCTGAAAGTGCGCCCTCAGTGTGAAAAAAACAACTCCGTCAACCTATTCTTTCTGTTCCGCTGTCAGTAAAGCCGAGCTATTCGCAAAGACTGTGTTTGTTATCGTCTGTCGTCTGGCACAAGACCAGTGATTCACTAGTTTGGGTGAAAAAACAGTGCAGACCTAAGAGTTTTGATACCTGCGTGATGCTTGTTTGTCTTGAGCTAGGATTTGAAGTATTTTTTGTAAAGACAGCGCTTGAATCACAATGCAAACTGTTGTGAAAGATGGATGTAGCATTCTGTGGTAATATGGGGGGTAGGTTATAGGCCTAGGAAAATCGTAGCCATGCAATATGTGCAGTATTGCATTCCCTTGCAATTTTTGTAATTTTTCATTTCAAATTCTTTTCAAATTGCTGATCTTGATAGCTTTGAAATTAACCATACTTATTTTTAAGGATGACCTTAGACCTGAGTCAAATTTGTTAAATTGTGATGAAATCAGCAATTTTGTATTTTTGGGGTTCAAAATCCTTTGATAGATGGATAAAAAGTAATACATATATTCAGTTTAGGAATGAAAACATTGCCACATCACATCATTGACTCATTCATACATTTAGTAAATTAGTCTTTCTCCATTTTCAACAAAGGTTTCAACTAAAAGACTGGTTTAAACCTGGAACATGTACAAGCAAATGTAAAATAAACAAAATAATGATGAAATACTTTCCTGCATGGTGCGTGTGTGTGCTTGTGTGATATACTAGGCCATACAACAATCTGTTAGATGAAGTTGCCTCTGCATATGTGCATGCTCAGGAAATCAAGTGCCCATAGTCTGTCTCCACTATATGCATCTGACTTTCTGAGCACCTGTGTGTACAAGTTGTCAATAAAACACAAAGATACTCTCAGGTTGACCAATCTTCTAATTTGTTAAAACTGAAGAAAACATTGGCTCACATTCAAAGTACGGCAGTACATACAACGATGGAAATGTTCCGTTCGCTTCAGTAGAGAGCCATTGTGCAGATTGGATCACTGACATGCTGATATGCATTATATTACCATGCCCTGTATGTCACATTTAATTAGTTGAGATGAACCACGTGACTGACCACAAATACACAGTAATGGTTTGTTTACATGAATATGAATAATAATATCAACAACTCAAAGTATCATAAACATCGTAACTTTACAGCTAAAATGTAACTTGTGAATTGTACAAAAATCAAATTGGGCACTTGTGGACCATGTTTAGCACTTTTTCCCGGATCTCCGGATTTGCAAAATTTTACAGTAAGCGTGACAGTGCGTCATAAAGTGCACAACTCACTGCCAAGTTCTTGGGCCCTGTTGTCTTTCTCGTGGGAAATTTTCATAATTTTGTCGGTTTTCTTGGGTTCGTAGATAATATAATGGAAATAACAGACTCCACCCTGACCATTAACGTTTATTTATGGGCGTGGGAGAGAGGAAAGCCAAAATTAACGGGCAGGGATTGCCAAGCCCGTTAATTTTGGCTTTCCTCTTGCATTTGCCCATAAATAAACATTAATTGCCAGGGCATCACTCTCTATTTCTATATTGTCTGCGGCTCCTTTGGCGTGGTGACTATACCACAGTTACTTTATCTTAAAAGTTATTTATACTGTACTAAATTGGTTAAAGTGTGTTGCAAATCTTTTATGTATGAGACTTAATAAATCTTAGTTTGTCCTTCAGGACATTCTTTGTAAACATATGTGAATATCTGTTTATCATTACACACATTATTGAAAATGTTCCATATATCAAGTATTAATGGTCAGCCATGTGGCCCTAATTGACCAATGATAGTGTCTCTAATTGTTGATATGCATGGCACAGTATTACAGTGAAGTATGACAGACCTAAACTAATGGCACTATAAACATTTCAGAAGTATTTTATGCATCTAGGTAGTATGGTATGGTATAGTATAGTATAGTATGGTAGTCTGGTTTCTGAAAACGAGGTGTTTTCCATAATTACGGTCTCCAGTCTTTGTGTGAAAGTGTGAATTTCGGCGAGGTTTAAAAACAAGTTTGATGTCATAAAGCAAATTCTGGAAGAGTGGTTGATTATCACTGCTTTGTACAGTGTCATGAAAATCAGTTTTAAGAGTTTGTATGCAATGAGATTTCAACAGATTTTCATAGGTTTTGCCAGAAAAATGCTCACGGATACTGTTTTATTTAACGGCTCATGTAGAATCAACATGACCAACATTTCATTCCATCTATATCAAGAATATTGAACTTCATTTGTATTTGACATCAATAACTTTCAGATGAACAAAGATATTTTTGAATTCCCTTCTGGGCCAGTAGCTGTAACTTTTGATGAGTCTTTTTTTACTATTTTGTTCTGTACATCAATTCAAAGTTCTTGTTCTATCCGAAAAGAATGTTGAACCGCCCACTATTTGTCAACACAGCATTGATATTTATACCAGATATGAACTGAATGTGCTCACATGTTTTACAACAGATTCATTAATAGAAGTACGCTTCACAGAATGTTGGATATTCTGTACACAGACTTACTCAACAGAGACAACATGACCTGCTAATGTGACCCCTGAATGGAAGGAATGACGTGTTATATGCAAATGACTTGTACAGATTTTGAGTTTGACAAAATTACAAACTTAGTTATCAAGCATTGAAATTGACTGCTGATGACTCGACATGTATTGACATTTATCAGACACTACTGGACGCATGAAATAATACAGTATGACATGAATTACTGCATACTTTTTGACTGTTATGAAGTTGTGTAAAACCATTGTACCTTTGACCTGTCTCATTTTAAAGTGACAAAACAACGAGTAAGGAGATGTTACGCAACATTTGCAGACCTCAGGATAATCACTAACCAAAACACAAGAACAAAGACAGACATTGTATATTCTGACAGCAGTTCAATTGAGCACACGACGTGGAGTGGAAGTGTATACGGTCTACTGCCAGAGTAACTATCTCTGATGTTTTTCAATGTTCCTGTCAATAAACCCAATTCATACCAATATAATCGACACCCGTGTGAGGCGTGTAATAAGAACAATCAGATATCTGTTATATCATTATATGTAGCAGGTTTCATCAACTTTCGCACAGTACTCTCAGAGTTAAATCACTAATTACAAAACTTTATTTAATTTGTAAATGAGCTAATTATTAACTTGACACGCCAATGCTTCTCAGTACAATTAAATATTTATCAGATCAATATCTGTAGCAAGTTTCATCAAATGTAATGCTGTAATTTTGGAGTAATATCACTAATTACAAAGTTAATTAAATATGCAAATGAACCCTTAATTAACTCCACACAACTAAATGCTTTACACCACAATTAGATATCTGTCGGATCAGTATCTGCAGCAGATTTCATCACATTTGGTGCAGTTATTTCGGAGTTATATGACTAATTACAAAACTTCATAAAATATGCAAATGAGCTATTTGTTAACTTGACACTGTCAAATGCTTGTCAGTACAATTAGATATTTATCAGATCAATACCTGTACCAGATTTCACTGACTTGGGTGCCGTAATTTCAGAGTTATATACCTAATTACAAAGTTCATTAAATATGCAAATGAACCCTTAATTAACTTGACACTACTAAGTGCTTTACACCACAGTTAGATATCAGTCAGATCAGTATCTGCAGCAGAATTCATCAAATTTGGTGCAGTTATATTGGAGTTATATGACTAATTATAAAACTTCATAAAATATGCAAAAGAGCTATTTATTAACTTGACACTGTCCAATGCTTCCACAGGGAACAGATGAAAGGAGGTTTTAAAGAGATTTTTAAAGAGTTTTAAAGATGAAGAGGAGGTTTTAAAATAAGGACGTGTGGGACGGCTGTAGTGTTGACTCAATCACTTAATCCGCTGATACGGACAGCGGATTAGCAAGTTGGCAATGTTTTCGGAGCAATTACAGTGGTGTATACACAAGTTGGAGAGGAGATAAGGACTTGTTGGTAATATATAAAGCAGTCAGACGGTGTGGAGTTGAACTCTTTATTTGAAATATCACAGTCAAAATTAATAAAATCAAATAAGGTAAACCGTTGCACAAAAAACCTCCCCCCACCCCAGGGTCCTTTCATCTGCTCCCTGTGATGTTTCTGAGTATAATTAGATATATATCAGATCAATATTTGTTGCACGTATCATCAAGTTTGGTGCAGGAGTTTCAGAGTTATGCAAATGAGCAGATAATTGACATGACACTCACAGTATCATCATAATGTTCTGAGATTGTCATCTGTGAAACGTTTCATGAAATTTTCTTGATATATGTCTACACTGTCATTACTGTAGCCATAGGGAAACCATTGTACAGAAAAAAACGATATTGCATAACTTCATTAAAATGCAAGCCACACCAACCATACTAAGCATATGGTACCTGTGTAACAAATCTGACTTGAATCTGTTCTGGCGTTTTGAGTTATCGTGTAGACAGACAGACAGACAGACGCACATCACAACACATTCACTCACTCACTCACACACACACACACACACACACACACACACACACACACACACACACGGGAAGACAGACAGACATCGCTATGACATTAGCCCACGTGGCAACACGTGAGCTAAAAATGCACTCTCATTGTTTATACCGGTATTTGAGTACTTGTCAAGCCATAACTTGTCAACAATAACTCTGCAGTCTGCTCATGTACAGGTTGCATTGACAAGCGAAATACTGTATATCTCGACATGCTTTTGGGAATAGAACAGGAAACTTGAGTTGACATTACAAACAAGAATAGCAAATAAATAATAATAATAATAATAATAATAATAATAATAATAATATTACAGCTCTACTGGCCCTTGTTAACTTAAAATATCATGATGTACAGAACTTTTTGTATTTAACTATTTGAAAAATATCATTTTCAACATACAATATTGTCTATAGGTTTACAATAACACAGCTATAGTTTATGCATTCATCGTCACTTCACTCGGAAGTAACTTTGTTCGTAGGTTTAAACAATCCATGTCAGTGCCGCCGGAACGGTCACTCCTTAAACATGGGTCGCTTTTCACGAACACACCCTAAACATGGGTCGATAACGAAGAAAATGCCCCCATGCTATAGGAAAACATTCACACGCAACAGAATAAAGGTGAAATTTCCCCAACTTTGTCAAGCAAATCCCCAAGAATGCGTCATACTTTTGGAATAAACATGGATAGATATTTTCAACTTTTGGTGGCACACCATGAAAATATCAGGAGTACCCCCGGAGGCTTGAAACTATAAAAGCAGCCTGTGCTATAGGTGTTGGCATAGCTTTGCTGTGGCGTATCGATCGCGCTAAGGTCAGGGATCTGAGAAAAATAGTGACTAATGACGATATAAAAGCCCAAATAACGAAAGAATGACGTATGTGAAGACCTCAAAGTGGTCCCAGACTTTGAAGTCAGGGACCACTTTGAGGTCTTCACAGACGTATTATGATGATATTCTTTCCAAATTAAGTCATTCATACTGGATAATGAGATAATATCAATTCAATAATCCAATTATGACTGAACAACTTACGGTATACTAATGATCAAATAATGATATCAAAACGACAAAATAGGCTACCATTCGGCAAATTGGGTAATAGCGAAATGAAGAAATTTAGAAACTGAAAAATAGAGAAATTTATTGCCACCTAAAATATGCTTGATACGTAATCAATGACCATCGTCGTGACTTACAACATTAGTAGATTGATTTGAACGCCATCTTGAAATAGAGCACCTTGACACTCATGAACTTTCGCAAAACCTTGGCAGTACAATCGGTTATCTAAAGATAGCCATTTAATATAGTTTCTTCATTGGCGGCGTGTATGCCTATAAACTGAGGCAACATGGCGACATAAGCCTTCATCCTGGCTATCATGAAACACAAGCCCAGCCCCCCCCCCCCGCCTCAAAAGAAGAAAACAAAACAAGATACATGCATAAAAATATAATGAAATAAAGAATTAAGGCTACTTCACACATCGAAACTACCATTGTACAATTTTATTTGTGTGTATACCAAGTTTGTGATCAGAGGTGGAAGGAGAGCCGGGTCATGGAGCACTGCTCTCAGCAGATATAATTATATGTACTCAGGATCTAAGACATACTTTAACTGCTGTCAAATCACCCTTCATTATCACAGAAACATTTAATTGACTTACATTCTAAGACCATTTTGACATTTAACCATACCCATCCAAATCAAACAATACTGTATAGTTTTGTTTTGGTTTTTTTTACTTTTTTTTTATTTAAACTGAGAAACACAACGAGAAAGGACAGAAAAACGCAAACAGGACAAAAAGCAAAACTAACATTTCCACTTCATTCTATGTTTTTCAAGTGTTCCATTCTTAAAGGCTATATTGAGTTCAACTTCTTTGATTGTACTGACCACTCTCGTGTAGTTACTAATTGTTAATCTCTTTGGGGTTCTGACATTACAATGAATGTATTGTTTCGCAAGGATGAGTAGATGTTCTAAAAGAATATCCTTTGCATTGAAATCATAACCAAAAATGACTGACATGGCATCGAGTTGAATATTTATGTTGAAAGCATCGAAAACATATAAAGAAAATTCTCTCCAGAATGCTTCTACGATTGGACAAAACCAGAAGCGATGTAAAATAGAGTCAAGACGTTCAAGACAGAAATTTCAGAGCTCACTTTCCACTCTACCAAATTTCTTTAACATGACATTGGTGAAAATATTTCTATGTAGAAGGTGGAACTGGAAAATTCTACTTTGTGATTCAATGGTGCACTGATATGGGAGGCTGCAAATTTTCTTCCAAATTTTTACATCAAATCGCCAAATATCCTAGCCCAGAAATTCATAGTCTTTTCTGGCATAGAAACAAAATCTTTCATTATTAATTGATGGATAAATTCAAAACATTTCTTGTTAAATACATTAATATGAAATTCTGAATGGCATGTATATAAAGGGTAAAACATGCTTACATGATATTTCTTTTTGTATTCCATGATAGCTTTGACAATACCGAAATAAGTAATAAAATTAATTTGTACATAGTGTCGTAACCTAAAAGTATTGTAATCTATAGCCGAACCTTCAAATCTGTCAAAAAGTTAACATTACAATCATTGAGTTTCTTTGAAAAAATTGTTTTTCCACCTATCAGAATGTCAGAGATGTTCCAGACAATACAATCCGACTGAGGATTTACATTATTCTGAAAATTTAATTTACACCAAGTATGAATAATGTCATGTAAAAAAGGATAAGCTTTGAAAAAATTAGGAATATGGCGAATGTGCAAATTACAATCAAAGACAAATAATCCACCAAGTGAGGACAAAAGATGGGTATAAATCAACTTAATTGGGGTATTGTTTTCCATCTGAATCAGTCTTTTTACCCATCGAACTTTCATTGCCATGCAAATCGCTCTGAAGTTTGGAGCTTTCAGACCCCCAAATTGTTGGCCATTCATAAGAATGGTCCTTTTTATTCTATCACCTTTATTATTCCAAATAAATCTAAAAATAATACGCTCTAAATCTTGGAAATATTGTCTGGAGGATAGGGTAACACCGAAGCAAGGTAAGTAAGTTTGACAATGCAAGACTTTTCAAATAGTGATTTTGCCATTCAAAGAAAGATTTCTGGCTGACCATATGTTAAGGAGAATCTTCATTGACTGGATTTTTGGTTCATAATTCAAAGCAAAGACATTTTCTTGTACACTAAGAGGAATAAGGACACCTAAACATTCAATTGGGCCATGTGACCAAGTGACAGAATATGTTGTCTTGTAATTGATAGTTTTTTGACGCAAGGTACCAATTTTATAAACTTTAGACTTGTCAAAATTGACTTTCAAACCAGAAATCTGTTCAAACTTATTCAAAACTAAAAGCGCTTCATTAAGAGACTGTTCAGTGCCATTCAAGTAAAGAATTGTATCATCTGCATACTGTGAAATCTTATGTTCACGATCACCTATCACAATCCCTGAATTGACAAGTTGGACCTATTTTTGCAGCAAAAAGTTCAACACAAATAATAAACAAGTATGGGGACAGGGACAGCCCTGGCGAACTCCTCTTTCAATAGGAAAAATTCGGAGGTCCATCCATTGTTGATTACACATGACATTGGGTTAGAGTATAAAAGTTTTATCCAATAAATTAAAGAATCACCAAAATTGAATACTTAAGTGCTTTAAAAAAGAAAGACCAGTCAAGCGAATCGAAAGCTTTCTCGTAATCAACAGAAATACTAATCCAGGATTTTTTCCTTGTCCGCAAAGTTAATTATTTCCATGAGAGTGCGAATATTCTCTCCAATATACCGAGACTTTACAAAACCAGTTTGATCAGTATTAATAACTGACGGGGACCTTACGAATACGGAAAGAAATTGCTTTCGAAGCAAGTTTATAATCGGCATTCAGCAGGGAGATTGGTCTCCAGTTTTTTAAATACCATGGATTTTGTCTTTCTTCGGGATGAGAGAGATGACTCCTCTACGTTGTGAGATAGACAGCTGGTTTCTTGAGAAAGCACAATTTAAGGAGTTCAGGAGAGGGTCAGAAATGGAATTCCAAAACACTTTTTGGAATCAACGGGAATACCGTCTGTACCTGGTGAACGCCAATTTTCTGTTGATTTAAGAGTAAACAACAGTTCTTCCTTATTCAACAATCCTTCACAACTTTGCTTGGCTTCATGATTCAGTTTGGGTATGTCACTAATATCTGGTAAGAAATCTTCAATAAATTGGTCTGAACAGCTCTCCAATTGCTGTGTGTTGAGTAAGCTTTTTATAAAAGTCTCTCTCTTCATTCAAGATTCCCTTTGGATCCGTTATAAAGGACCCATCATCACACAAAAGCTTTGAGATACACTTGTTATTATAGTTACGCTTTTCGAATGACAGAAAATATTTAGAGCTTTTCTCTCCATCCTCATAATACCTCGCTTTAGAGCGAATCATAGCACCTTTGGTAGCGTAATCTAGCAAATTTTCTCGCTCTAATAACTTCTCTGACAACTTAATTTCTAAATCATGTGTATTATCAGCCTGTATGATTTTTTCTCAAGTTCACTAATATCGTTTTCCAAATTTGACAAAAAAATACGCTGTTGTTTCCTTTTCCTTGATGCAAACTGGATTGTTTCTGCTCTAATGTTACATTTAATCATTTCCCACAACAGTGGTCGTCAACATCTGTGTCATTCGCGTACATATTTTTGGTCTCATCAATACATGCATTTATGGTACTCACATAGTCAATGTCACTCAAAGTGAACAATTTAATTTCCAAAATCCTGGACCACGTATCTTATTGTCAATTTTTAAAGCTATAGAAATGAGTGAATGATCAGTACGGAAGCCTGGGCTAATGTCAGCTTTGATCGTTTGACTCACTAAACTAATAGACAACAACAAAAATCTAGTCTGCAATGAACAGGCGGCGTCTTCTGTCTCCACGTATACCTACGAGTGCTTGGATGCAATACCCGCCACACATCGCTCAAATCAAACAACTCAGAGTTGCGGCGAATAACTTCTTGAGAATGAAATAAGTGGATGGGTTCCCACTTTTCTTATCAAGATGAACATTGGAGACTAAATTGAAATCGCCTCCAATGATACGCTCTCCTTCAGGGAATTGACCCTCCAAAATATCAAACACTTTCTCAAGAATGACGGTTGATCATTGTTCGGTGCGTAAATATTACATAACACAAGCCTACGATCATTTACAGTAATATCACAGATGATACATCTGCCCTCGTCATCACTCCATGAATTATTTATGACCAGTGGAAAATTATTGTTAAACAAAATAGCTACTCCTTTTGACGTTGACGAGCCGTGACTGTATAACACCTGGTAACCCCATTCATTCTTCCAAATATATTCACAATCTCTAGTTGAATGCGTTTCTTGGAGAAAATAAATGTTGAAAGACTTCTCTCTAAGCCATAAAAATACCTGGCGTCTTTTCTTTGTATCTCCACACCCCCGCACGTTCAAGGAAGAAATATTTAAATTACTCATCCGTTTTTAACCGTGAAAGTAAGTTGAAAACTGAGCATTCAACTCTGTCTACACGATATACATTACCAGACATCTTTGAGCGGAACGAGAAAGAGGAAACGAAAGCACCCAGACAACAAACGGAAAAAGCGGGAGACGGGGCGAGAAAAGAAAGACCAAACATTCAAAGAAAGGCGAAAGAAGCCAGAAAACGCAAAGAAACAGAAAACAAACCAAATGCCACGCGTAGGTTATAAAACCTCAAGTTTCAGACATCCAAAACCACAGTCATTTTACTCATCTTTTTAGATCTTCAATTCGTATTGTTTTTAGCCGCCGTTGTTTACCGGGTTCGCGTGGTTCGTCGCTGTACTTGATAACTCTTGGCACTGACCACGGAATGAAGGCAAAGTTCCCTTTGCGGCGAAGTTCATACATTTTCGGAAGTAGTTGCTTCTGTTGTCGTCTTGTTTCTTCGTGTACGTCATCTGAAATACGCATTTTGTCTTTATCCTTTCGTAAGACCCTTGCTGCGGTGCGGAGTACTTCATCTCGGTCTTTGTTGCGAAGAAATTTGGCATGTATAGGACGTGGAGTTGCACCTTCACGTGGCTTCATAGCTACAGGTGAACGGTGGGCTCGCTCAATTTCTATATTCCTCATTATTTTCAGTTTGTCTTTCAAAAATTCGGTTACAAAATCAGTGCAATCTACACTTTCCTTTCCTTCGATACCTTCTGGAACATTATGTAGCACGATGTTATTTCGTCGACTACGATTGGACAAATCAACAACTTCCAACTGTAACTTTCTCACCTGCTCTGTTGTGGCAAAGGTTTCTTTTACATTAGTCAGTTCCTCTTTCACACCTTCGACTATTTCTTCAAAGAAACTGGCAGCATGTTCTAGGTCTGTGCACGTAGTCTCTAGCACGTCTACTCGTTGTTCGACTTTCTCCAATCTTGAGAGTGCACGGTCTATTTTTACTGCAAGTGAGTCCAGCAGCGGCATCCGTGACCATATGCTACGAAGAATTTCTTTGTCTTCATATTTAAATTGTGCTAGACCTGTTTCTGTTACTGCTCCTACCTTGACGCCAGTTTCCACTTCACTTTTTCGCTCAAATAAGGACATTTTCGAAATAAATTTCCTATCAGCCGATTCCCAGTACCTTAAATTATCCAATATATGCAGAATGTTTTGAAAGGCGGCAGGTTTTGACAGGTTTGGTGTCTGAAACGACGGAGCGACTCGGCAGTGATGTTCACCCATGGACGGACACGTGGCGACCACAATACTGTATAGTTGGATATTGGTTATAGGGTGACCTTTTACCTGCATATTTTGTTGTGACTTTGAATATCATTTTCTTGGTTTATTCTTTTTCAACCATCATGATGGAACTGACGATAATTTAGCAGGGTACACACCGGGATTTTAAAGGTCTTTACCGCTGTATCACTAAATTTTACAAATGCACGCCATTAATATTTAACTTTTACCAAGATATGGGGGTAGGGGTTTCAGTCAAAATTTCTCCGTTAGGGGGTACTTAAAGTCATCATGGTGGGTAAGGAGTTACGATAATGACGGCTCCCTAACAGTTTGTGTGGAATACATGACGAGGCACCGGTGAATCTACAGTGCTTTGATCTGATCATGTTAATTGAGTTCCCGAAAAACGTTTCAGGTTTATGATTCGTCCTGAGGAATTTTCGGCACCAAAGTGGGGGTCCTTCCCAGACTCTATCACAGCCCCTCGCCGGCTTCACCTCAGACCAAAATACGCCCCAGCAGTTGAGCCGACCGAAGCTCGGCTCAGAGCCGACGAAGCCGACGAGGCAAGTTCTTCTGCTTCGCTTTAAGCCGGCTGTCTCGGTGAGCCACGCTTGCTAGAAAGACCGTTGAGGGCGCATCACCATATGGTTGAGGATAGAGCTGCGTAGCGGACGAGGGGCTGTGCGAGAGTCTCGGGTCCCTCCATGAGTCGTATTGTTATATACCCCCTACTTTTGTTTGATGATAGTCACATTTCCTCTAAGAAGAGAAGCTACATTAGTTACTGAGAAAGTCAATCATCGTTGGCTGCATCGAAATGATCGCCTGTTAATAGTGGCAATAGAGTTTGCTCTCTATCGGATTTATTTCTCTTTTCTTCATTAATCCATTTTTCCATTTCTTTATATCTTGACTGATTAGAAAATTTTGTTCAGGACGACGTTTCAAAGCCAAATTGCAATCTTTATTCAATTCGGTTGTCCATTTAAGTAGAAGCCTGCCTGATAACGTGTACAAGGAAACAACAGCTAATTTCGATTTCTCGTGTCGTTTTCTCCGTGTATCAATAATGCTTATATTCCTCCGAAACCATATCAACATTCAGTGTCTGTTTATGTGAATATGCCTGTTATGCTGAGAAGTGCAATGGCCATATTCATTAAATCTGCTTGACTTTATTTCTTATATTTTGATTCATTTGTATCCAACAGGTCAACTCAAATGGCTTCAAAGGCAAACAAAAGTTTTGGACTGAACTGCCCCTGTCACTAATTTGAAATAAAAAATAACATTCTTTGGCACAGCAAAATGCTGAATGTAATCTACATAAGTATTCGCTAACGATATTTTGAAAATCATGTCCCCCTTCTTGGCCCCGGTGAAAGTTATTTAGCCCTTCAGTCTTTTGCCTGTTTATGATGCATTGTATCGTGACAGACAAAGCCCCCTTCCACATTCCCTGAAGTATAAGAATGATATTTCACTTTTCCATGTTTTTATCAAAGTGTTCTTTATTTACACTCTGAATGTAATCCTTCCACCAGGGCATCAATATCAGTATATCTATGTGTCATTCGTCCCAAGGTATGCTTCATCCTTCCCCCTTTGCCTCACCCTTCCACCTCCGTTTTAGTTTTTCCCCATCTGCCCGCATCAGCTCAACTATGTAGCTCGTTTTTCTAAGCTCTTCTTGTGTCCAACGGTGTCCAATATTTACAATACATACGTATCCTAATGACCTTAATGGCCCTCTCCAAGCCGATTTGCCACCATGTTGTGACGCAAGTTTGACGCAGACAATGCTCACATTCAACGGAATTATAATCCCTTGAGACTATTAAATCGACTGTAATGCCACTGTCGTTCAGGAGACTGTCGTCACCGGTGTTGTCATGGCAATTGCCTCCAAACTCTTTTTGAAGCTCCCATCCACATTGGGCGAACAAACCACGAATGGCGTTTTCTGTTAGGGTTTACTTTCAGGTGCATTGAACGAGACATGTTGAACATACAAGTTTGGAGACTCTACTGAGTTGTGATCGTAATAAAATTGTTTTAGCAGTAGAAATGCAAGACATATAGGCAACATAATGTATGAATAATCATAGACCCTAGTTTACCAAATCGCAAAGTTGAGAAGCCAGATTAGCTGACAAGTCGTAAAACGAAGCAAACAACGAGAAACAGTCGCCTCGTTTCCTGTATAGGGAACTCGCCAAGAACCCCAAGTGACGTCATAGACGGTAAAAGCGAGACTGTATTGTCTACGGTGACGTGAAGACACACGTGAAGACACACGTTTCGTTTATTTCATTTTTGAGTCCCTCTGAAATGTTCCTACAATCTTACCGCTCTAAAAGAGTTGAATTATCTCATCGATATCGTCTCGGAAACAAGTGAATCTGTTTCATGGCGGGTGGGTGCCTGGTTGTTCTACTTTCAGACTGTTGTGAAATACGAGTAATCGAATTCCGACGTAACTTAAGAATTACGAATTTTAACGTAACGTTCTGGCTGACGGCTTTGTGTTTTTAATCGCTACTACTCGGTAGAAATTTCTTATCATTACGATGTTAGGTTTTTCAACAGTATAATTAAAATTCAGATTGTGACGCCAAGGACATTTCCAATTACGCAAACATCGATACTGGAGGCCTACAGTAGTTGGGAAGAATTGAAGTGTTTCTAGGATTTCCATTTGGTCAAACTTTTACATTCTGCGGGCTGTCTACATATTCTTAAAGTCTTCCTTCGCCTTGGTACTATCACGACTAGCCATTACACTTTTGCTTTTTTAGATGTTATTGCCAATACGAAAGATGCAAATACTAAATACGGCCAACTTGACAATCATGATCCGATTGCTGTAACAGGAAGACAAACAAGACGGAACTAGTATAGCTGTGTTATCTCCGCCCTTTAGCTTGGGCATATTGTCGTTCAAAATGTACTACACAGAAAAGTATGACCACATCAACATTCTAGAAGTCAAGCGTTCTAAAGAGATTTGCTTATCGCTAGAAGGTATCCCCCAAAGTAGAGATAGTGAGAGTGAGTCATTTGAAGGATAATGTGACCAGGTAAAACGACATAAATTGGCATATTCGTAAGCGATATTCTAAAGTCGAGATATCTTTTTGTTTCGGAGGGGGGAATGCTAAAAGCACAGTTGCTACTGAGTAGCATATTTGGGTTTCATTTTACAAGTCACATTAGCACTGTAAAGGTTAGATATGCACAATAAGCAATAAATGCCTTTGTGAGAATGCAAGTGCCATTTTTGAAGTTTAAATTTCCATAATAATCTATCGTCTTTGTGAGCGTCGTGTTTGAAGGTCATTTTCCATAATAAACCATCGCATTTGTAAGCGTAGTTGTTCAAGTCTCTGCCAATGTGAAGGTGTACTTTAAATGAATAAAATGTTGTCTTTATAAGCGGGTCTTTCGACCCTTTCCTCTGTTTAGGATATGGGCAAAATCGATAGTAAAATTTCATGGGCTTGATTATTTTCCATCTCCAAAGCGTACTGGCATTGTGGCACATACGTCGTTCTTTCTTTCTTAAGCTTTCTTTCTTTCTTACATTTTCGTAACCTGTTCAGTATCATTTCAGTGTAGTTGAAAAATGGTGAGAATGAAGGAAAAGGAAAACATTAAATCTTGTGAAAGAATACTGACCGTATGTCACACGACGATCATCGAATACTTTCCTGAATAAAAAATTCATATGCAGAACAATGAACTTTCTGCCCCTTAGAAAGTCGAGAAATGGTCAAGAAGTACAGTAGGCTTAATCATGTTTGACACCGTTGCCTAGTCGACAAGGTCAACTAAGAAGCAATCGCAGAATGGTTGTAGTGATCCAGTGCAACGTCGTAATGGTTAACATATCGGACTCGTTCAGACTGAGCCACGCAACATTAGTTAGGCAGATTAGTGATTGGGCGGATACAAATCCGTTCAGTCTGTCGACTCATTGTGTTGTCGCTACCACTTTTGTCCATGTTTTCACTCTCTATCGATTAGGAAAATTCCTGTACATGTTCACACAAAGTTGGGAGACATTGTCAACATGTTCACGATTTCAGAAAAGATCGACAGATCTACGTATATGTACAGATTGAGTTCAAGCTGAACTAAGGGAGCCGTCATTATTTACGGCATGGGGTCGGAGGAATCAGAGGGGGTCACTCAAAAAATCGAAAGCTACAAGGGGGATTGCTCAAAGTGTGGCGAGAAAGTAGGGGTGTTACTCAATTTTTGGTGCGAAACACCTCTTAGATTGCACTATGCATACATCATTTCTCGAAATGTTCTTTGAAAGAGGGGGATACCCCCTGTGGGGATTCTAATAGTTTGACTATAAAAAACAATATTTCAAAACACCTCTCAGATTGCACCAGACTGCACCATTGCACACATCAATTTCTCAAATTTTTCACAGGATCTAGGAGAAAACTGAACTGTTGTGAATTCATCCTTTATAATCACAGAAACATACATTTTAATTGACTTCAGTTCAATAACCATTTTGACATTTAACCATACCTTATTCAGGTTTTTCATTACAAGCTGGCAGCTGGAGAAATTGCACGACTGGTTGCAAGCAAATGATGAATGGATTTAAAAAAATACTGACTATGGCTGATATTTTACAGAAATGTAAGATTTTGGGAATGGCACAAGAAGGTCAGAGATTTTCCATCCTGATATTATTTGATCTTCAATCTCTGGCAAACTAAGAACTGTTTTTTTACAAAATATATTGTCATTGCTTGGTTGTTGAATATTGACTCAAACACTGATCATGCAAAAAATGTAATAAAAATATTAGTGTTCATTGTCATTTTCAAACAGTTTTACATTTTTTACCGAGTGCAAATAAATTAAAATACCTCTCAGATTGCACAATTACACTCATTAATTTCTCAAATCTCCCTCGGAGTGTTCTAACAGTTTTACTTGGTAAAAAACAAATTAAAAACACCTCTCAGATTGCAAAGACTGTGCCATTCAAACATCAATTTCTCAAAATTTTCAATGCGAGAGGGGACACCCCCTCTCGTGCTCTCCCCCTTGAGGTGTTCTAACAGTTTTACTTAGTGAAAAATACAAATCAATGACACCTCTCAGATTGCACCAGACTGCACCATTGCACACATCAATTTCTCAAAATTTCCCAAGCAAGATAGGGACACTCCCCTCTGACACTTTCCCCTGCAGCCTCTCGCTTGTTCTCCCCCCTGTACTTTCAAATTCTGCCCAGTCAGATATCCTACTGAAAACCCTGTCATGATACCCATCCAAATTAAACAATGCTATATGGTTGGACACTGGTTATCGCGTAAGCTTATTTCTATATTTGGTTGTGACTTTGATTTTATTTCGTTCGTTTCACCTTATTCAACCGTCATGAGATAACCAATGATAATCTAGCATGGTACATCAGGATTTGAAGTATTTACTATTGCTGTATTTTGTAAATTTTACAAATAACTGTACTGATATTTAACTGTTTTAAGTGTGTGGGGGGAGGGGTCAGTCAAAATTCTGTGTCAGAGAGGGGCTTACTCAAATTTATCGTGGTTGGCAGGGGGGTACTCGAAATTTCGGAGTTTCCGATCAAAATTGTCCGCCCCCTCCCAGGCCGTAAATAATGACGGCTCCCTAACGCCTACACAGCGGCTTGGCAATGACTGGTAACAGTGTAGGATGTACAGAGATCATCTTGTCTTCGACAATTTTCATCCGATGTTGTTTACTTTCAGAGAGGAATTTTCACACCTCTTTCTACCGGTAATATATCATTATTTCTGGATGTTTAGATGTTAAGACGTCCTTTGAGGTTTGCACTGACAACACATCAAACCACACATCCATCTAGGCTTTATCCAAATAGCCGATCGTCCTACAGCGGCCACAATTTGATTAGAATGCAAACCGTCAAACTGCCGGCAAACCACACACAAATTCGTCCTGCAGTCTCTCCATTGATAGGGCGGTCCGGAGGTAATGGGACAAGTTTCACATAATTGAATAATTGATCGAGCCTCCTTCGAAACATGTAAATGTTGTTATGCATGTACTTTCCATAAAAATTATATGACTTCAGTCGGTCGGGATTACATTCATTGCCGCCATGCTGCACCATGCAAATTCACATTCAGCAGACATTGCAATTTTCGGGAAACGGGGAGTTATTTCGGATAATCGAGCCGACCAATCTGACATCTAAATAATCAAACACTTTTTTCATCCACAAGTCCGCAAATCAGTATTGAACTTGGGTACCACTGCCTATCCAACGTACGCCGTCAACCTCAACACACACAACTCTTGTTGCGATCAAATACTAATACCCCAGATAAATACTGCACTTTTCGTGATTGCAAGTTATTTCGTAGCATATATTTACTCTCGTCTACGAAGTAGTCGTGCTTCATTCAAACTGTCTCTGGGGCCCTGCAATGATATATGCGAATCCCTGGGTTCTTAGGTATAGCGCAAGTTGAAATGTCATCTATCCCAATTGTGCAACTTTAGATCACGATCGGCGAAGCCGCTGACCGCCGAAAGCAGTCCACCGGCCGTTTGTGTCTCGCTCATAGTACTATAGGAAGTAAACCTATTGCTAGCGGAACTTCAGGGGGACCGTGGACAGTCTCTCCCTAGTGTGAAGTGACTGTGAGTTAAATACCATCGATCGTACCATTATAGGCAATGACCGTGATCAGAGGAGCTAAAAGATTACAAGATACATCGACAACGCTCAAACAGTTACGCACACACTAATTATGCACAACCATGCCCTGTATAACCTCCCACTCAAACACAGTGTTGAGCCTGATCCCGGTCTATTTCGAGCCGGTCTATAAGTATTTGATGTTTATCTCGAGAATTGATAGAGTGAATTTGCCAACACATATACAGAGGAAGTGGAAGAGAAAATGCATAAATTGGAGAAAGGTCTAGTTGGAGTTAATTATCTTCTTAATATAGATGAAATATTTACTGCGATATTCCAAGTTTTTGTACTATTTTCATCAAAACATAATTTTCTAGGTCCATTCTCTTGTATAAAGGTATACGTTAGAAAGAAAAGTAGGCATGCCGCGGGGTTGTCTCAGAGTGAAAACGAATCAAATCATCCAAACTGCTTTTTCTGAAAAGCCAAATATTGAATCATATATCTCTGAAAATCTAGTTGTTCTGTGCAAATTATTACGGTTTTCTTGACACGGCAAAAACGACTGAAAAATTACAGAACATAGGGTACTCTAGCCTGATACTAGTAGGTAATTATTTGAGTAGCGACATTAGAACATTCATTCAAAAGAAAGACCATACAGCAGATTGTAGTAGCTACAATGTGTTTATTTACTACTCAATAATATTTTGCTAGAATTAGTAACATGAACACTCCATTCCAGATTCATTCTGCCGAGATGACTGTTTGAACAATTAACGGTAGCTAACATGACAAAATTCTTCGTGTGGGTTTGATACCGGTAAACAAAATTAAGTCAAATGTGATTGTGAAATTTAAATTCTTACAAAATCGAAACAAAATTTTTTTTCCGTAAATATTACTCTAACAAATAATGTGGTGAATATTGGATACTTGACAATGATATAAAAATAGCATATTGGTCTTATTGTGAACTGCATGCTCTATCATCAAAAAGGTAAATTTCAATACCATGTTTTCATGCAGTTTGCAAATTAATTTAAAATTACTTATGGAAAATCCATTACTCAACGGGTGATGGATTTTCGTAAGTGACTCTACAATAAGATACTGTTAATAGAATTACACGAATACTTAGAGCTTTACACCAACGCATTTAACCAAGATGCCCGATTGAACAAGTTAACTAGACCAAGCGACTGATTTCTTCATGGGGACCTAGCACTTGCAAATCATTTTAGTAAAATATTATAACACTGTCTAAGTAAATCTGTCCCAGATCAAAACCATGGTTGGAAATCAAAGTGTTTTTTTTCTTTTCACAGAATACTGCAAAGAGTGTGGTAAATCGTAGACATAGTACAATCATATGAAGAAAACATAAGACAAGTATTGAAAAACCTCATTCAAAAAAAAAGTTTCGACTTTGAAAGCATTAAATTCGAAAAGTTAAAATGTCAATGCTATATGGCAAATTGTTTATAAGTTCACAATCATCTCATGCAAAAATGTCAAGAATCTCTATTAGAATGTCAACAGCCCCTTGTATCACATTTAATCTTAGTTGCAGTGATTGGAATTAGCCAAGCAAGTGCTGTCTCGTGAGACAGTGCCAAAGGTACGATGTCCATATGTAATGGATTTTTCTGTAGGCAAATACTGAAGCAGCTTAGCATACACTTGAAACTAATTTGGCTTAATTAATGGACAAAACTGCTCTAGGGGTGTTGACAGTCTAACTGATAGAGTATAACATATAAACGCACTCTCTTCCGGCATCAAGTCGGTAGAGCATTTTAATATATTCTGTGTAAAATGCCGTTAGTGTAATTCAAATCTAAAATCTAAAATGTCACCAGCCTTGACGTTGTTATTTACTTAAAAATCCTGTTTGAATACATCTTAAAAAACAAATGGAAACCCATCACTCAAAAAGATAAAGAACATAACCCTACAATAATATACTGGTAATAGTTGTTACGTTTCATAACACATATAACTTTATACCTTAGTATTCAGCCAAGACGATTGATTGAACGAGTTAAAATAGATAAAAAGACAGATTTCTTCGCGAGGCTTGACCATTCATAAACCATAACAATAATATTATTAAAACTTTCCATATAAATCGTACTAATCAAAACTGTGGTTAGAAATCAAGAATGTTTTTCATAGAATATAATGCAACCAGTGTGCTTACTTGCTACAATCATATAAAAGTATAATAGAAGTTGTCTTATTAAAAAACTTAATTCTAGGAAATGTATCAACTTTGAAAGCTTAAAATTTGAAAAGTTAAAATCAATTTCAATGCGATATGGCAAATTGATTACGTATACCTAAAATTTACAATCATCTCATGAAAAAATATTATTAAAATCTGATTGTTAGAATGTCTACAGCCTATTGTGTCACATTTAATCTTAGTTACATTAACTAGTATTGGCCATATAATAAGTTTAAATTGTGTCAATAAGTGAGTGCCGAAAACACAATGTCCAGATGTAATGGATTTTTCCGTTGCAGAATGATGAGGGACCGCATATACTTGGAATTTGTGCGACTAATGTTGCTAAATTAATGGACAAAACTGCTCTAGCGATGTCAAAAGCTTATCTTAATCTATAGAAACATAAAAATGCACAGTTTTCAAGTATCAGGTTGGCAGAGCATTTTCATCCAATACGTGTTTAATTCCATCATGATAATTCAAATTGAAAATTAAAATCGTTTTCTTTTCCACAATTGTAGTGAAGAAATGTCACCAAAATTGACGTTGTAGTTGATTTCAAAATGCTATATACTGCTAATGGTGGTTACATGAAGACTTAGAAGTTACACCTATGCATTCAGCAAGGGTTACTAATTGAACCAGTTAGAATATATGCAATGACTGAGTTCATCATAAGACGTAAACACTTGGAAACCATTAGGTGAGATAGTAATAAATGTCCATACATATATGTTCCAAATCAAACCTGTTGTTAGAAATAAAAAATATTTTCTTTTCATAAAATATTACGCTAACAGTCTAAACAATATCTTCATTCTAGAAAAAAGTTTTACCATCAAAAATTAAAATTTAATGCCATGTGGCAAATTGTTAACACATATCCACATATCCAAAAGTTCACAATAATGCAAGAAGATATTAAAATTTGATTGATAACAAGTTGACAGCCCCTTATGTCACAGATACTCTTACAGTAACTAGTGTGGACAAAACAAGTGTGATGACGATGGTGATTGGGCAATTATGAATGCATGATGTGTACACATAGCGGAATTGCCAAAAGTCGATCGCTGAAGGACTGGCAAAATTCATTTTGCGGAACTGGTGTTGCTAAATTAATGAGAAAAATTGCTAATGCACTGTAAACATTCCGTCTGTTCGTGTACAAACACGCAATGCACTCGCTTCCAGCATCCATTAGCGGAATCCAAATTAAAAATCAAAACTCTTTTTCTTTTCCACAATTGCTCCGGAGAAATGTCACCAAGCTTAATCTGTAATTGATTTCAAAACGCTGTTTGCAAATTAATCAAAGAGAACTTCATCACTTTTCAAAATAACGAAAATACTCGTAAGTAATATACTGCTAATATTAGTTACATCACCGCTTGGAACTTCACACCTTTATAAACAGAAATGGTGACAATTTTAACGAGTTAAGTAGACAAAATTACTGAATTCTTCACATGGTTGGACCACTTGCAACATATTTCAGTAAAATGTATTAAGTTTATCCATATAAATCCATACACAATCAAGCAATTGTTTTTGTAGAATAGTAGGCTGAGAAACAGTGTGGTAGCTTGAGGATAATTTACAATCAAATTTACACGAAAAAAGCATATATCTAGTTGCCTTACTTGATTAAGAGTATTACCTTTGAAAGCACTACAACTTAAAAGCTTAAATTTCATTACCACTTGTTTACATATACTCGAAAGTTAAAAGTCAACATATTAAAAAATTTATTAAAATATGTTCGTTAGAAAGCGACAGCCTCTTGTGTCACAGTTAATCTTAGTTACAGTGACTGATATGGGCCGACAAAATATTGTCTCGATAGGTAAATGTCAAAGGCACTATGACCAGTTACAATGGACTTGCAAATAGTTGAGTCCTGAAGGACTGTCGCACACTTTGAAGTTGCGCTACTAATTTCGACTAATTAAAGGGCAAAAATGCTTAGGGCCGTCGAAATCTAAAAGAACTAATAGTTTATCCATCATCCTGCGAATTAACATAAAACTATTTCGATAACTTTAGTGCAACTTGAATACATGCAAATACTATACGATATTTTGTTGCACATACAAATATCTTATAGTCATTAGATAAATTGAAAATACAAATGTATAATTAAGATTTTCAACAAACGCGACCAAGGGGCCTTCAGCTATAAGATTTCTGTTGACGCTCCGTTTGCCTACCATATAGCTGTTTTGGGAAGAGCCAAACAAAATTTCAGTTTCTCAAACAAAGATTCAAGAAGCAAACTCTCTGTAACCGTCGACTAGAAAAGTGAGCTATGAAAAAGTGAGGTACCTACAAAACATTATCGATAAAAGTCGAGAATTATGGTTATGTGCTGAGTCAAGTCCACTCCATTTGAACATAAAATAATCAATATATAATGTTACATGACTTGGGTATTTTTCAAATTGATTATACAACGTAATATTTTGATACTTTTACATGCGTATTTCTTTCTTAATTGAAAACCATAAAATACCAATCACTGCTGCAAAAGTTAAGCACTATGAGACAGATTATTTTATAATATTTTCGATATCAAGAGCATTACGCTCATATATATATATATATATATATATATATATATATATATATATATATATATATATATATATATATATATATGATGTATGACATTTCCGAAAACTGCGATGAAATACGTTGAATGTCTCAAAAGTGATTCTTACAACTCTGTGCAATACCAAAATTTATTACATCGATGTTGCTGATTTCTATCGTTCAACTTTAAAATCACTTCACTTACTTCTACCGATGAATATTTTATCAATAATGTAGATGGTACGTCGTGTATCTGTTATCTGTGCATGCACACTTTCTAAATCCCAGTTCATTTCATAGCTCGCCTTACCCTCGGGATTTGGAATGCTCCATGTGCATGGTTCACCCTTTCCAGCCTTTCCTTCTATGTACACAGTGGATGTCGCTGCGGTGAATGTGAAGAAGTAGTCGGTGCCTGGAGTCAACACCATGTGTAAGGGATCACTTTCCAAACCCTCTTCTGGAACATGAGCTGAAGTCTCTCCATCATTGAAGGTAACTTCGTAAGGTTCACCTTTTATGTTCAACGATTGCAATTCGCGCTCTGCTATGGTGACCTTTGACACATGATAGTCGCCTTGTCCAGATCCCCGACCCTGGTTAGAAACGAAATGGAATAGTATTGTACTGATCGTCACATGGTTTACCAAAATAGCATAGCAGCCCTTGAGCAATCATATGGTGTAATGACATTTAATTTTGCTAATTTTCTGTGTCTGATATGTAGTAAGATATTGTAATAATATTGGGTTCTTAAATAGCGCACTGATCCACAATTTGTGCTCATGAAGGCGCTTTACAATATTATTACCCTGATCACTGGACCTAATTTGATACCACTCAACTTCCTTGGGAGCAAACAATAGCTCACAGGTACCCTTCACTCCCGGGTGGAGAAGCAATGAGGAATAAAGTGCCTAGCTCAAAGATACAACACCATAAAAGCCATGCCGAGGCTCGAACTCACCATGCTGAGATTCTGTGTCAACTGCTCTAGTCCATGATGCCTCCTTGTTGTGTCAGTTGGAAACCAGGAGTTATCATACATCTAATTTCACTTACCTTCAGTCGTATTTTAATGTATCCTTCATCAGCAGATGCCTTGGTTTTCAGCAATGAATTGCCCTCTATCAGTGTTCGGAACGCCAACTCCATTCACTCTTGTGATAAACATCTCTCTCTCTGATTATCAGCTGTCGGCGGGGTGACCATATGACCTTATAGTCATGTGGTGGTGGAGATGGTGTCGGAGGTTTCCCACCAAACCGATGATCTCTGTTCATGATGGTAAATGTACTTATGGCAAAGTTGCTCAGTTGCCCTGCAGCTTCAGTAATTGTCGTCGTCTTACCATTGATTGTAGCTGGTGTGGCAAAAGGGTATCCCATCTGGCGGGTGTCAGGGTACTTTGTATCACGTGCGCCACAATAACTCAGACTTCCACAAGATGATCGGATCTCAAGAGAATCTATGGAGTTGTCAGATATAAACACTCCAAGGCGATAGGGCTCACCCTCGAATGTACCCCTTGGAAGCAACATGTTATACGGCCAGCCGCATTCACAGAAACCACTCACTGTACGAGCAAGGGGAATTTCTAGGTCATCTTGTAACGCATTGCTGTCCTGTGGATCTCTGCGAATTACCGAAGAATGTTTGTCTGGTCTGGTTATGACACTGTGTCTTTCTCCTGCTGCCATTATGTACTGGAATTTATCCATTTCAATCCAATGTTTCCGGTCATCCTCATGTTTTGCAGGACAGATAAATATACGTAATGTTAACCGCAGTTCCTTTTTTACCAATCCAGCCCGTTTGATGCGGATGTGATAGTAGAACTGCTCATGCTTTAATTTGCCAACTTCAAACTTTCGCTCTGGTAATTTTACTGTTGTATTCAGGATTCCATTTTTGAAATGTTAATTTGCCCAATCATTCCTTGACCATTTGGAAAAGCCTTCAGGAGACGCCTCTGATGTACTGATCAGTACATCATTCTCTGTTATCATAACATCTGGTGCATCCTCTGCCAGCTCTGTAATTCTCCTACCATTGTGCTCTTCTATCAGGTTATCTACAAACTTATGCCAACGGAAGAAGATATGATCCCTCACAGCATTTTCAGGTGTGTACATGTAACTTGTGTTGGAACCATTCTGACCGAGTTTACCAAATACCAAATGGCCTCGATTGTGAATACTACCATAAATGCTTTCAAAGATTGGTGATGTTGCTTCCACGATATGACCTGCCCAATTTGCTGATGCCTGGTTGTTCTCTTGTGTTATGTCAATTTTTATCATACCGTGATTGGATCTTAAGATTCCTCGTTTAAAGGCATTGCAAATGTTGTCTCGCCAGTTAGTAAAGTTAAGTACATCACATGGTGCCCATTTCACTCCTTTTGGGCGCGGTCGGACTTTTGCATTATGTGGATCACTGTGAAATTCATCACCAGCATTACTACCAAGCTGATCGATTTCATCGAATTCCCATGGTTTAACAGGATCGAGGCCCCAGGATTCTCTTTCTGCATCATATCTTGCCAGCATTTGCCTGTGCATGTATGCAAACAACTCTCCTTGGCGATCTAAGTAAGGGGAGTCTACATCCCCATCTGGAAGCTCACCTCGGTACACATAATGCCAGTGGGTATGATGGTCAACGAAACCAGCATCATTTCTCCAGTAATCCATCCACTTTTCTTGAGGAAGTCCAGTTGGCTGAACCAAATCAAGGGTTGATATATCCACACCCAAAGGTTCATCAACCAACTCTGGTACTTTAAGTTTGTAGTTTCTAGCTAGTGCATGATGAGTCAGGAACATCTTCAAAACGTACTTGATTAGTGAGTGATTGAATCGCCTGCTGTCCTGTAGAGAATGGATGAATTCCAAAGTTTCAATTATATTTTGAGATTCATCTGCCTTGTCGTAGATTTGTTTAATAGCTCCACTAGAAGCAAGCACGTGTTTGTGATTGAATGGTGAGAATTCCGTTCGATGTCCAAGGCCACTCTCATCTTCGTCAACAGCACCGTCTACCTGATCCTCTATGTCATCAATTCTCCATTTCAAGATAGATTTCACCCAATCTTGAATATCTTTATTAGTTGGGTGTAAAATGTGCGACATTGCTCTCCTCTGTGCATCTTTGCTTGAGGGAAGACTGCTGATATCACCTCGTCTTGCCTTCCATTCCATTTCAATTTCTCTCACAATGTGCCTTTTTACACTTCGGGATTTGAGATCTTTAATCATTTGCGTGACTTCTTTGTTTGCTTCGTTTAGTTGATTTTTTCTCATGTAACAATCAGCACGAAGAAATGCAAGATTCCTATACGCGATGTTATCATGCACTTGTCCCTTTAATCGTTTTTGGTCAATTGCTGGCCGTGTTGATTCAAGAACTTCTTCAGCAAACAATCTTGGGTCTTGCATCTCTGCAGCAATACGTTTAGCCCTTCTTGGGAGCGCTTTCCTTGATGAATAGGTAAGATTTTGCGCACAAAGTGCAACTATCTCCAACGCCCACTCTTCATTTGAGGCTGCGAGTTTCTTGATGAATGATTTTGCTGTTGAATATCTTGCGGCATTTGAACCACCCAGAGCGATGAACTCGCCCACATCATTGGTGAAGAAATCGACGAGCAAGTTTTCATCGCCCTTATATTTTTGAATCTCAATTCTCACTGGCTTTGCGTCAACGTGGTAATTACCAAAATTGTAGGTGGCTTTGATATGATAATATCCAGGAGTTTTGAAGTAGAATTCACCCTTTCCATATACCAAAGTGACAACTTCGTTTATTCTGTCCTGTCCTTCTTTATTATCAGCTCGGTAAATTGGTTTGATATGATTTGCACCCACTTCTCTTGCAAGGGAATCAACTCGTTTCATCATACCATTCGGATCCCTGATGGATATTTGAACCCAATTTTTGCTGGGATCTAAATTACTTTCGACGTATATTGGCCTTTTGTGATCATTCATCAGTTTCAGTTCAAGACGAACAGCTTCCATTTGCTTATAGGCAATCTTACTTGGTTTAATTGTGAGCTTTAACATCTTTGAGAAACGGTCATCGCCATCTGCATCAGTTGGCAAGCCCCTGAGTGGTGGTGGGAAGAATTTACTCCGCATCCAGATTGACTGTCCGTGACGTAGAAGTCGAATCTCTTCTTCGTCAAAGGAAAACGCAAATTTCATAAAGTAGGAACCCCCTCCATTTCTCCAGTTATAGTGGCAGTCATTGTTCATGAACGATACGGAGTCTGGATAGCCCTTAGCCCAAGAACGCTGTAAATTAAATGCATTTCCCATTGCATGTACAAAGGTATGAATGAATCTTCTCATGGCAGTTGCTTTTATTTTATCTGTGATTCTTTCATGACTTTGAGGCGTGTTGATGGCTTTAAACCACTTATGACCTGTGAAAAGAGCAAACCCTTTCCTGTTGCCATGGCTGAGTATAACCCCAGGTATGCGGGGATCTTTATACAAAGGCGCTAATAATATCCAGATGCTCCCTTTAGGAGGGTCCTTGTCGAAATGGGTGTTCATAGCTTCGTACAGTTCGGGGAGGGTCCAGGGTGTTGTAGGGTCAGATTCATGAACCTAATGGATGAAGGTGGTAAACTTTTTGGTTGTTAAAGAAATAGAGAATGTAAATTTCATGCAAAACAATACAAGTCATGGTTATACAGTTGTTGACATATTACTTTTTTTAAACATTGTGACATGGAAATAGTATCCAAACACTAAACAATTGAAAGAATTTATCTTAAAGAAATAACACCATTGTACATAGACAAAACAACATTAAGCATGGGCAAGATACAGCATAAGTGATTTCTTATCTTTTAGGAAAGAGATGCAACTTTGGTTCATATATTTTGGGATCAATTCCGTGTTCATTAGGCAGTTACTCTTAATTGCATATATTCCTGGACTTTCAACTCATCATGCTCGGTCTTTGTACCCCAACTTGTTATGGAAAAATGCACAATGGCCTTTGTCTTATTTATCATGTTTTTCACGTTGAATAATTTCACGCTTCAAATGCCAAGCAGAACCAGGAGTCCTTCACTTGCGACATTGTTAATTGCTTACTGCGTTTATGCTTCATATGAATCAAACTATCCTATTAGCTAAAGCCTGTATGTATACGTTCTTGGAAATAGGGAGAGTATATGGTCTTGAAAATTTAATTATTAGAGTTAAGCAATAAATCACACACAGTGACGGTATACCAAGGAATATTGACCGGTTCATGACATACATTCACAAACAATAGCTAAATTTTGTGAAACGTGCTACAGATATTGATTTGATAAATATTTAATTGTGCCATGAATCATTGAACAGTGTCAAGTTAATGTAGGGTTTATTTGCATATTCAATGAACTTTGTAATAAGTGACATTACTCTAAAATTACAGCATTAAATTAAGTTAAACGTGCTACTAATGTTGATCTGATGGATATCTAATTGTCCCATAAAGCATTGAGCAGTGTCAAGTTAATTGACAGCTCATTCGCATATTAAATAAAGTTTTGTAATTAGTGATTAAACTCTGAGAGTACTGTGCGAAGTTTTAAAAAAACCTGCTACATACAGTGATAACATATATCTCATTGTTCTGTGAAGCGTACTACTATTAATGAACCTGTTGTAAAACACGTGAGCATATTCAGTTCATATCTGGTTTTACAATCAAATCGCAAATGTGGTTTGGGAACGCGCCAAGACCGGTGACGTTTATCGTGCATAACTCGACGTTTAACGTTAAGTATCATGATTGATATTTTACATTAAGCCGCATACATAGGCATGGGTATATGATGATACTAAAACTAGAATTTGATAAATAAACATTTCAGATGAACATTGTAGTGCAGAAGCACTTGTTGGGGCAACATAAGATTCAGAGCTACAGCTGGCCTCATGTCACAAAATCTTTCTTATGAACGCAAGTGGTCCAGACTGACATGCTCAAGTAATGACGACCTTATGCTTGCATGCTGTATCCCTTCGATACATTGGCATTTCAAATAGCACATGCACTAAACTTTTACCATACTTTGTCACATTATGGTAGGTTGTAAACTGTGTGCTCAGCCTTCAATCTGTGATTGTTTATAACCATACATGCTAGGTTTCTCAAGAGTGGTCTTAAATTACTACCGATACCCACCATTCCCCTCAAAATCGAGAATTTAAACCTACCCTTTCGTATTTGACAGTGTCTCTTTGGATGTGTATACCAACGTCTTCAAAAGCACTGAAAACTGTGAATTCCCGATCATCACTAGGTTCGACGAATCGATGACTCGACGCATTGTATCGGCAATTTTGTAAGAGCGATATGCCACTTCCACTGTAATCTATATGAATGTCAGCGTCCCTGAAATACTGGGAAAGTAAACCAACAAGAACGGCAATGTATAAATGGTCTGTCTTGCAAGAGGATATAGGAAAGTGCTAGAAAAGGACAGATAAATAGGCCTACATGGTGGCACCCATCTATACTTTCACATACATAAGAAGGTGCTTAAAATTCTCATCAAAACAGCAACAAGGGCTTTTACCTGGCTAGATTTAATGCACGTATGTGTAATATCAAACTCAGTTATTTGGATAACTGCCTTCCAGACACCGTGTTCCTTGCGTATCTTGACAGAAAAGTCTGTCGATTCCTTCTCCTCACCATAGATAAAACCGACACCATTAAACGATACATTTGACGTACGCCTGTGAAGCAAATAGAAGTAATGGAAGCAAATTGATGTGGTAATAATATTAACAATAATAATTATAATAATAACAAGGCAGTATTGCTGAAGGCAATGAGTACTTGGGCCGAGATAGAGTAATTTTGAGGACAATATATACTACTATTCAAATATGGTCTTGAATTTCCTCCTGTCAATTAGGCATTTGATTAACTGGTTATTAAACGAAGCAATCGCATGACAACGGCAAAATATGTCTAGCAACTTTTGTGGAGTTTGAGGCAGGGGTTCTTTATTTATAGTGAAATTGCTTAAACTCCTTAAATATTCAAATTACAGCAAATTTCTTTTGTTCTCGATGGTAGATGTCTAATATTTAGATGGGCATATTTGAATTTCTACCCTATAGTTATCCCTATATACCAAAAATCGGACATCTAGCTCTATTGGCTTGCTCAGAATTAGATATGTGAATAATTAATGAGGTACAATATGTGGTGTCATAAGGTGTCCCATCATACCAAATATGAAGGGTGTAGCACTTGTGGTTACTGAGTTGTGGACAAATATATATATTTGAGGTCAAAAGTAATTGAGGTCACATGACATTTTGTCAAAATAATTGTATTGCTAAGTTATTCCTATATACCAAAAATCAGACCTCTAGCTCTATTGGCTCGCTCAAAATTTGATATGCGCATAATTAATAAGGTACAATATGTGGTGTCGTTAGGTGTCTTATCATACCAAATATGAAGGATGTAGCACTTGTGGTTACTGAGTTGTGGACAAATATATATATTTGAGGTCAAAGGTCATTGAGGTCACGTCACATTTTGTCATAATAATTGTATTGCTAAGTTATTCCTATATACCAAAAATCAGACCTCTAGCTCTATTGGCTCGCTCAAAATAAGATATGCGCATAATTAATGAGGTACAATATATGGTGTCATAAGGTGTCCTATCATACCAAATATGAAGGGTGTAGCACTTGTGGTTACTGAGTTGTGGACAAATATGTATATTTGAGGTCAAAGGTCATTGAGGTCACGTGACGTTTTGTCAAACAAATTATATTGTTAACTTATCCCTATATACCAAAAATCAGACCTCTAGCTCTATTGGCTCGCTCAAAATTAGATATGCGCATAATTAATGAGGTACAATATGTGGCGTCATAAGGTGTCCCATCATACCAAATATGAAAGGTTTAGCACTTGTGGTTACTGAGTTATGGACAATAATGTATATTTAAGGTCAAAGGTCACCAAGGTCACATGATATTTTGTCAAAATGTCTGAGATATCTGCGTGAACCGATGGACTCACTGATGGACTCACGGACGGATATGACCCAATCTATAAGCCCCCTGGACTTTATCCGTGGGGACAAAAAACTGTGTCACTGCATCCTTTAGGCAATATGAATACGATGAGAAACTAAATTTTTATTTTCTTGGCCTTATATACATGAAAGTCTATGGAGAACTGCCTTATACATGGGAGTCTATGGAGGTGTAAACTAAACAGTCCTCTAACACGGCCAAATTCGATCGCATTGTGAAACAAATCGACGTGCATCTGTATGGGGTAGGGTACTATTCTTGTGCAAAGTTTGAAAGAAATTGACCAGGGCATGTCTGAGATATCTGCGTGAACGGACGGACGCACGGACTGACTGACATGACCAAACCTATAACTCCCCCAGGACTTCGTCCGTGGGCACTAAAAACAACGCAACAGTTATTACAGCTACACCGGCGGTAGGTTCATATCCAGAGCCCCGTACGGTCTGCCGCCGTCGCTTGAAAACAATCTCATAAACCTGGCCATATGGGCAACTGTGTATGAGCAGCTAGATGCTTGACTTCCCGGAGAAGGCGAGCTGTCACGTTCAAGCTCAGGATTATTTGTCGATCAAATTTCAGTAAATTTACCTTACCTAGATGAAATTTTGTCTATATGCTGAAATTTCGCCGAAGTTTGACAAAATTGCATCGATTTTTCAGGTTCATATCCGACATTTTGAGTTTGAGTGCAGACAGAAATAAGTTGAGGCAACATGGCTGCGACCCCATGTTGACCCCTAGCCCTGCGTACCATGCTATGTGCTACAGCTAACACACAGCATTGTACGCAGGGCTAGCGAGAGAGTTGCCGACATCGACGGTTATTTACCAGAAGTGAATAAAAGACTGTCATTTTTGGAAGCGATCGAGTAGCTGAGGTAGGCTGGGATACGACTTGGGCCCAAGAACGCTGAATTTCGGCAGTAATTTGGCTTTTTACGTCAAGTCCCAGAATGGATTTGAAGTCACCGACCCTACGTACGCGTACGGGTCTTTGCAGGGCTGTGGTGAGCGGGGCGATTAGCTGTAGCGGAACACACAGCATCGTACGCAGAGCTAGTTGACGCCAAGTGAAAATGTGTTCGCGATCAAATCTTCCTATATTTTTTTCAGAATTTTCGACAAAATCATTGCTTCTTACATCTTTTGTAAAATATAAAATATTAAAATAAAAATGCGATGTGCCATGTCTCCAGATTTCTAAAATATCGTTCGTTGACCGTTCGACGGAATACTCATTTCGCAAACTTGTGACATAGTTGAAATTCAATACTGACCGCCAAATAATCTTAATGAGACGAGATCATTCTAGACATGCTCCAAATTATCCAACATTCGCGTTAGAGTTCAGCTCGCTTAGAGGATCATAACATTCTTCGGCCTTCGTTTAGATCGACCCTAATCTCTCCCATTTAGGAAATAAATACACAAGCTACCTTGACAAAACTTCGTGCACCATCCAGGACCAAACACACTACAAATCTGTCTTGACGTCATCATCTCCTTACATGGTAATCGGCATACCGTATTTTTTAGCAAAGGAGACACAGTATTCAGTTTCAAAACGTATTACATTGTGTGATGTTGTCAAAAAAAGGTAATGTTACTGCAGTGGTATAAATTACAAAACACAAAAGTTCAAATCAGTTTATTTTGGACTGGCTTTACCCAACATTTCATATTGTTTCTTATGCCAGATTTGACCACGTGCTTACTGGCGACCCCTTTACATGCAAATTTTGTGTCAAATGGTGTGTTCTCCTGGAAAAACAAACGTACGATTTCTATATGAAGGAGGCGAAATTTGCCCTCAAAACTCGAAACCACCCTTTATGGGGTGTACCTAGCTATTTTGAACGAGCTTCTCGAATCTGCAGCTCTATTTCGAAATGATGGTCTGGTTTTCTCAGCTCAAGGATAAGTGTTCTCCATCGCTGTGGGCATTACTATTCTCAACTGGGGGTACAGTTTCCAGTCGTAATGTTTTTCATTGTGTCCGGGATATAAAACCTTTCCTTTTCACAATTTTACTTCGATTAACACTAGTCCACATCCTGTCAGCGATTAAACATGTTTCAAGTTTAAATGTTAAATTCTGGTCTCGAGCCCTCTTGTTCGACCAAACTGAAATTACCCCTCCCACTTTGGCTCGTCCAGTGGTGTAGCAAGGGTCGTGCCATCGCCTAGGAAACGGAGGGTGCATTAATTGTTGCATTTCGATGCACATTTTGATTATATTCAGAAGATTTGTGGCAAAAACTCAGATAGAGAAGCATTAATATTCACGTCTCACTTATTCAAGAATGGCTGAGAGCAGCACTTCCATTCAGTTAACATCATTACGCCATTTATTATGCCAAGAAAGATGAAGCCAAGACATTTGCCCTCCCTGGTCTCAGCCAGGAATGGTTATACCTTACAGAGTTTTTTCCCACGGAATGAAAACAAATGTAATTGGGCTGAGGCCCAAGTACAATAACAAAGTACACTTGTAATGCGCCAAACCTCTGAGAACAGAGCTCGAGGAGTGAAAATGGCACAGTACACTGTATTAGAGGAAAAGTTGTAATACTGGGACTGGAGACGGCGCGAGCAAAAACGTTAAAGTGCAGTGGTCATCGCTGCGCATGCGCGACTTTTGTTGATAAACATAAAGTTTTGTAAAGACAAGTCTTCTCAACTTCTCAACTTCTCGTAGCTGAGTTTATTGCACGCTGTCACTGTGAACAAATGGGGCTTGGTCGCGCGCGGTCACGCTGGTTGCACACAATGCTATGTACAGTACAGCAAAAATAAATACATCACTAATATGATCAACATTGTATATATATATATATATATATATATATATATATATATATATATATATATATATATATTTTTGTGCGAAGCATTGTGCTTGTTGTTGGCCTAAAGATAGATATAGATATATATATATATATATATATATATATATATATATATATATATATATATATATATATATATATATATATATATATATATATATATATATATATATATATATATCTTTAGGCCAACAACAAGCACAATGCTTCGCACAAAAATTACACTCAAGACCATGGTCAGCAAGCCAAAGCAGGACACGGGAGTTGCCCTGCGTACCGCGCTCTGCGTTCCCGGCGTTATACGGCCTCCCACCACAGTGTGGGCATTTAATTAACAATGTTTTAAATGTAAAAATATAAAAAATGAACAAATGTAATAATGTAATTATAATTCTTGACTGCCGGCTATTAATGTGATTTGGGCTGTGGTGATGACTTTGTCTATGGCTCTAACAACATAGGTCTCCTGGCAGTGATCACACCTGCAGTCCAAGATAAACCTCTCTGTTTTGATTTTTTAGTTTCCAAAAACGTGTTGACCAGCAATCTCTTTTGTGTAATGTCTGTAAGTATATAGTCTGTGAGCAAATAGTACACAATGAAGTATACAGTAGTACTGTGTTGCAGTCTCACATTTTCTCCTGCTTACGGGGAGTTATGGCAGCGCTCCCAGAATTTAAAATCAAATCTTGCCGAAATTTTTAGGGGAGGACAAATTTTAGATGCAGCGAATATTCTATCCATACTGCCTCGATGCATGTGTTGTAGCCTCAAAGGTGCTTGTTGGGTGAGGAAAGTTTCGGCAGTTCTTGATTTTTTACGAAATGGGCCATCAGAAGTACACCAGATATGAACTGAATATGCTCGCTCCCATACTTTGCATTCATGTATGTTTCAATTGGTCGAAAATTAACGTTTTTCTTTGATATTAACCACAAGTTTTTAACTTCCTTCTCAAGACTAAAAGGGCAAACTTTTTGTAAATACAGGTCACCAATTAAGCTTATATGATGATAGGTTGTCGTTCAACATTTTCGGTTTAAACAAAGTATGTGAAAAAGATGTGAGACATTGATCCACGCATTTGCAGACAAGTTACGTCTGATTCCTCTCGCGGAAAATTCAGTAAAGCATACGGCCAGAGAGCCTTTTCAGTGTATGCGCCATCATTGTGGAATATGTTGCCTGTAGAGATTCGTACTGCAATAAATGTTGAATCTTTTAAACGCGGTTTGAAAACCTATCTTTTTAATTTGTATATCAGTGATTTGTTTATGCTTTGCGGTACATTTCTTCACCGCAGGACTGCTCGTGTGGTGCGTTTTATCCCTGTCACTTGTATTTTGTAAAATCTTTTTCTTTTGTGTGTTCTATACAGCGCACTGTGACGTATGTGTAGTGCGTTTTTCAAGAATTTTAATAATAATAATAATATAATAATATAAACTTTTCAAAAGAATGGTCATCATTCGTATTTTTAAAAGAAGATGACGAATAGCTTCATGACGATCAAGAATATTGGATTCTGAAAGTAATCCGAGCTACAGCTAAAGCTGCGTTCACAAAATATAATTAGGGGCCGGAGGAATTCAGGGGATTCGAAAATTTGGGGGTAGTCCAGGGGGACTCAAAAGCGGGTCCTGAAAATTTTTGGTTCCCCTTTTTATATAATTGAAAGGTTTCATGGGTAATTCAATGAAAAGTTAATAACATTTTCATGTTATCTAATTGTTCTAATGTTAGGAATAATTCAACAAGATCTGGAACCATTTTGCCGCATTTCATTACTTTGTCTCGAAAAAATCTGAAAATGTCTGAATTTGTATAAAATAAACAAATAAGTAGGCCTAGTATCGGGACAGAAGCTGCAACTGTTGATAATTTTTTCAATATTTCTTTGCATTACTTCACCATCCAATTGTCCCAAATTAGTTCCAATCGTGTTCCACGACAACAACTTCTGGGAAATTGCTTGCAATATTCCCCGAAAGTCATGGAAATCACTCCACTTACTGTAACTTGTCTCAAACGTGTACACCACAATTGATCGAAAATCGAAAATCCTCAAATATTACAGAAATTAAATACTGACGTGACCTGTGTACGTTTGAAATATAGATTGTGATTTTGAAGTGACGTCCTGGAGTGTCGTGCAAATTATACCATAGGAAAATCAGAAATCTAGTTGTTGTTGTTCTTGTTCTTGTTGTTGTTGTTCATCTGTATATTAGTTGTGTTGTTGTTGTTGACATAACTGTTGTGTTGTTGTTGTTTCAAACGTAATGTAGATGTCCTAGGAAATACTACCAGTACGCTATTATTATTTGACCCAATGCAACTCTCTCCAAGAAAATTTTCATTGCCGGATAGAAAGTCACTACTTATATAGAAAAGGCAATAGTAATGGCAAATAGACTGGTCCCTGGCAATTTGTTACTTTTTTATTCAGGCTAGACATGCTACAAGGTGATCGTAGTCGATCGTCTACCAAACTTTGTTTCACATCAAACCCGCTGAATAATTTGATTACACAGCTTGTGATACATGTCTGAACCATTTCAGAAGAAAAAAATATTTTGATCTGAAATGGTATCAATTTCCAAAAAAGTCGCCGGCGAAATCGTGGAGGTTACCGGTTAATGACCCCCTCCCGTCTCTAAACGATGACGTCATATCGCTCCAACTCTCACGAGGTTTTACTTTTTCAAAGGAATTTTCTAAAAATTATAGCAGAAAGTACAATTTGTGTTACTTCCGCGTTGACAGATCGATAAAAAGTGTAGGGTCGGGGGTTATAAATAGAGTAGATCAGATTACCTGAACCACACAATTTTTTTTCAATCGCCTGTGCATACATGGAATTTGATTATTTTGAATTTTGCTCAAATGTTTATTCATTATACATGGCTGCAATTGAACTTGAACTCTTATTTCACGTTATAATTTAGGGGCAAACCATTAACCAATTTTTCCCGTTCAAAACTTGCTATATCCATGCATATATATATATATATATATATATATATATATATATATATATATATATATATATATATATATATATATATATATATATGATGATATATATATATGATATTATAATGTTAAATATTGAGTTTTAGTCTGTAAAAGTTTATTGACAATAATTTTGCTCCCTGTAAAATTACAAGCCAAACTATAAATTACCATTAATATTACAGCCATTTCCCCTTTCAAGCCAATTATGCTGCAGGTAGTTGACAGAATAAATGTTTTGACATGTGATCTCTTATTCATTAAATTGAACGCACATGATTTGATTATGTGTAAAGCTTAAAAGTATTCTTGAAAGGTCAAAGGTCAAATAAGAAATAATATGTTACTATGTCATTTAAGATAATATTGATAGAGACTGTGAGACACCAGGGAAGGGTTAGTTTTTCGAGCATGTAAATTGATGAGGTCACCATTTTCCATGCAAACACGTTTAAAGGTTAACTATTTTCCGAAGCATCATTTTGGAAAACAGGGCCATCCCGCAATGTTATTTCTGTTTAGACCCTTACCACAAGTAAACCATCTGAGGAAGACTGCTATAGCTTTATAGTGTTAGCTAAGCTTGAAGAAATATCCAATATTCAGTACACTTCTATCTTTCGTTCATCTGTTTCAGTGTAAGTTATTATAATTAGGTTGCGTTTACAAATAACGATGGGGGGCTGGAAGAATCGCGATTGAAATCTAATTTTTTTCAGATCCCCCTCAATACCCCCAAAACTTTTAAAATGCCCCCTCTATATGATCAAAATTTTTCAAGTCCCCCCAAACTATCACAATCCCTCATATTTGTAAAGGGTGTACGCGCAGAAACGTATTGCGCCATACCGCTCGCAGATGTTGAACACTACCTGTTATTAGCAGTTTGTAAAGTAATATTCCTAAGGCAAGTTCTTAAATTGATTAATTTTTAAACGCATCAGGGAACTTTTTCACTTTATCAGTCTATGCCAACTTGAGTTAATCCAACTCTGGCCAGGTCAATTGCTCCTGCCGAAGAGCACACAAAATGACGATCATGAGAGAGTAGGCAAATTGTGAATTCTGGCTAATTGCCATATTGTAAAAAAACTGAGCACAGTGACCTACCAATTTTTTTTTCAAGTACAAGACATATATGAATTAGATGCAACTCAAAATTGGCAATACTGGAAAGTTAAAATATAATATTCCATCAGATAAATATTTTAATCTCTGAAATTTATGGTGTAATAATGGCAACTTTAGTCACATATTTTTTCATTTAGTCTTTACTATTCAAAGTTTTACTTTTGTTTTATTTTATGACAAGAATGTGAAAATTTAGAAAATCAAACATGTTGACCCCATCTATTTTTCTCATATGCCAGAATTCAAAAAATTCCCGATAATTTTTAAAGTCTCCTTGTCTTGCATGTGCTACTCTCTGGCCTGATCCTGTGTACAAGTGTTTCACTGTCATGAGCGTCATTTGACCCAAACTCTTTGTTCAACTACCTTGTACATTAGGGTCAGAGCTATCTCTGTCACTGCTCAGGTATATGCAGTGACAGTGACACTGCAGTAGCAGGGCAGCACCCGATAGTAGGCAGTAGCTGTATTACTTTGAAATTTTGGCAATATTTCTTTTTCAGTTTATACGACTGTGATCTTGTTCTACTCCCTACAGCATGTTGAACTGTCCAGTATTCAACTTGCTATCACAGCCTGTGTATGTGTACCATGCATTTGTATCACTGACAACTGACAGTCTGGCCTCTAATTAAATTATCACCTAATACATATTTGTGTATACAGGCTTTGTCGTTGTGTGTTTGAGGATGCTGTAGGGAAACAGAAAGAAACTGTAGTTGATATATTGCATAGAAATATTGCAAAAATCATCAACAGTTGCAGTTTCTATCCTGTTACTAGGCTCAAGTTTGTTTTTTTTACAACAAATCACACATGATTAGATTTTTTCGAGATAAAAATAAGAAAATGGCAAAATGGTTCAAGATTTTTAAAATTATTACAACATTACAACGATTGGATGACATAAAAATGATATTCATTTTTCATTGAATTACCTACAAAATCTTGGAATTTGAAAATGTAAAACAAAAAGGGAACAAAAAAATTTCCAAGTCCCCCCTACAGGTACCACTCCCCCTCTCTAGTGCCCCAAACATTTCGAATCCCCCCTTGAATTCCTCAAGCCCCCCCCCCCACCATTTTTTTGAACAGGGCTTACAGGGCTAAAATTGCACTCATTACAGCTTCTTTTACACAGGTGCATTTGGGCTGTGTAGTCTGATTGATCGATCGTCTGTTCAATCTATCGATTGCATACTCGATCTGTCTTCCACTGCAACCTAAAAACCTCCGTACGTGATCGATGGATCGAGCAGACAACCGGGGCAGACAATCACTCGATCAAACAGACTACCAGCCTGCAGCCCACGTGCCCCTGTGTTCTTGTGACAGTCTAAAATGAACAGTAAGTCATTTCTGTCATAGAGGGCGCTACACTGACGTACCATATCTGCTCTACATTTTACTAATAATTCAAATACTGTATTTTTTATCGACTATTCATTACTGACGATCGCTTACCAGTTACCAAGGTCTTGTTCGTTATTTATGGTGACTTATGGTTAATGCCGTCATTATTAACGGTCTGGGGGTCGGAGGAATGTGAGGGGGGTCACTCAAAAAATCGAAAACTTCAAGGGGGTTGCTAAAAATGTGAAGAGGAAGAAGAGGAAACTCAATTTCGTTTGTGCGAAATAAGTCGAAACACCTGTCAGCTTGTAACATTCGCGGCACACGTAAATTTCTCAAAATTTTCGATGCGGGAGGGGGACACCCCTTCTCGTACTCTGCCCTTTGGGTGTTCTAACAGTTTTACTAGTAGAGACAAATTGAAAACACCTCTCAGATTGCAACAGACTGCACCATTGCACACATCAATTTCTCAAACTTTTCGCAGGATCTAGGACAAAACTGAACTATTGTGAATTCATCCTTTATTATCAAAAAACATATATTTTAGTTGACTCTAGTTCAATAATCACTTTGACAGTTAAACATACCATATTCAGGCTTGTCATTAGAAGCTGGCAGCCGAGAAATGACTTTAGAAGGTTACATATTTTCCATTCCCCCATATATATATATATATCTAGCAAACTGAGAACTGTTTTTTTTTTTTTTTTTACAAAATGTAAGGTCATTGTTTGGTTGTTAAATATTGTGACTTAAACACTGATCATGTAAAAAATGTAATAAAAATCCCCCAGTGGTCAATTCATTTTCAACAGTTTTATCCAGTGCAAAATAAATTGTAACACCTCTTAGATTGCACCATTACACACATCAATTTCTCCAAATTTTCGATACGAAAAGAGGGGAACTCCTTGTTCTCTCCCCTTTGGGTGTTCTAACAGTTTTACTTTGTAAATAAACAAAACACCTTTCAGATTGCACCAGACTGCACCATTGAACACATCAAGAGAGGGGACAATCCCTCTGACACTTCCCCTCTTAGCCTCTCGCGTGTTCTCTCCCTGTACTTTTAAAGTCTGCCCGGTCAGATATCCTGGTGAAAACTCTGTCATGATACCCATCCAAATTAAACAGTACTTTATGGTTGGATACTGGTTATAGGCGTGAGCTTTTACATCTGTATTTTGTTGTCACTTTGAATTTGTTGGTTACTCCTTTTTCAACCGTCATTAGATAACCGATGATATTCTAGCAGGGTACACCAGGATTTGAAAGGTCTTTACTATTTCTGTACATGTATTTTGTAAATTTTACAAATATTGGTATTTAGTTTTTCTAAGTGGGGGTGGGAGTCAGTCAAAATTTCTGAGTTAGAGAGGGGGTTACTCAAATTCATCATGGTTGGCAGGGGGTTTCTCGAAATTTCGGAGTTTTATTACCTCCCGTGTTAAAAATGTAAGTCGACTACAATAAGGACTGGTCAGTTTCTTCGGCCTGGGGGGGGGGGCGGGGTGGATTATTTTTTGCCGACGTCAAAAAGTGGCTGACCCCCCCTATTCCAAATTTTGAAAACAGGGTGACCCCCCATTCCAAATTTTGAAAACACGGTGACCCCCCCCCCCGCACGCGACAACTGTGATATATAATAATATATAATAATATAATACTGTAATATATATATACCGGTATATATATATATATATATATATATATATATATATATATATATATATATATATATATATATATATATAATAATAATGTAATTATATATATATATATATATATTATATATATATATATATTATATATAAAGTGTTTTAATGAAATTGTTGGCATGTCAGTTGTAAGATAGGAATTTCAAAGTGTCAATCTTAAAGTTTGAATACAGTACATTTTGAATGAGCTGTGAATGTATTTCACACTTTCTATGCTTAACCAGATGTCCTGAGCTGTTGTACAGAAATGGATGTCAATCATTAATTATATTAATATCAAACAGGAAAAAAGCAGTAAATCAAAAATTTTGATGGATGTTAAGACTTGCCAGCTATCCAATTAAATCTCCTGAGGAGCCATAGAGAGGCATTTTAGCCAAATCTGATGTGTGCAGAGTCTGAGATGACCTTTTTTTGTAACATTGATATTTGTGCATGTTGCTTTCTCATACTGAATTCTCATAGAGAGAACAGAAAAGTATCAGGAATTTGTCATGCTTTTCATATGAAGTGCAGATTTCATAATAGTACACTTTCACTTAGCAAACACCAAGATATCTCTGGCATATATCTCTGATATATTAACCCTTTCACCCCCAGTTCCCTGTATACAGGTCCAACTTAACCATAGAAAACAATGGATTTGGGACAAACCATGGTGGTGAAAGGGTTAAAGTATGGCGCCCGAAGGGCGCTGAGAAAAATATTGAACATCCTGATATCTCTGATATATATGTCTTGTATATTAAAGTAATGCACAGGAAGGGTGTGCTGAAAAATGTCTGATATATTAAAGTAATGTGCTCGAAGAGCACGCTGAAAAATATTTAACATACATATATCTCTGATATATGTATGCCTGATATGTTAAAGTTGGGCGTGCTGAAAAATATGTCTGATTATTAAAGTTACGCGCCCAAAGGGCGCGCCGAAAAATGCAACTGGATGAAATTTGTGGCTGACACGATGCATTTTAGGCAATGATGAGCCTGTGTCGAAATTCAAAAACACACTGACCCCCCCCTATTGGGCATTTCAAAAACATGGTGAACCCCCCCCCCCTTATCACCAAAGTCAAAAACAGGGTGAACCCCCCCCCCCATGAATCCAACGCCCCCCCCCAGGCCGAAGAAACTGACCAGTCCCTAAGTAGGGGTTGCCCTCGCGATGCATGATAAAGGCTGGGCTTTGTGTAGGTCGGGAGAAGTCCCCTAACAAAGTAGTGCCATCTGTGTGCCCACACACTTCTTAGAGCCGAGTAACAAAGGAGAACCATTTGATATCGGTTGGCTGGAGGAAATGGGTATGACAGCAAATTTTTTCCCGCCACTGTGGCAGCATTTTTTTTCTATTTTCTGTCATTACTGGACATTAAGACATTACTGGATCATTTTTTCTTCTTCTTCATGTACCTGCCGAAATTTTTTTCCAAACATTCTACAGCCCCTCCCCATAAATTAAACGGTTCTCCGCTAACTTTCCGCTTAGTTCAGGATATACACTGACTGAAAATACATAGCTTGCCATGCTACATGCTTGTTTTACAGTAATGGATGTATCATTTTAATTTCTTCGGGTGGGGCCAGAGGATTTTCGAAAAAAAATTGTTGCTGGCGATTTATAGGGGTGAAATATTGTCGACCCAGCAGACAAACTTTCATAGATTGGTTGATAATTGACCTGACAATTAACCTGCTAACACGATTGGAACTAATTTGGAAATTGGATGAGAGTTATTATTAGAAAAATGTAACGAATCGAAATTTTTACAGCTGAAATTTTACAAAATCATAGAATAGTGTAAAATGTGAAATATTGTTCTCATCGGATAAAACAATGAAAACACAACGATTATTGCATACCTCTTTCATAGGATTCATTTTTATGAAAAAAAGTTCATTTTTGTGTAAATGTACTGAAGAAACGAGACAAAATGCTTAAAATTTATCTAATTGACGAATTTTGAGTCAGGGAACTTTTGAAATGCCCCTGACTTTTTCATGAATTGAAGGCTTCATAAACATAAGATTGAGTCAGGGCACATTTTAAAAGACCTGACTGACTTAACTGTAAATCAATCGAAAAGCTTCACTTTGGTCGAGGAAAGTGACAAACTGAGATTATTACTAGTGTTTCAGTAATGAAGAAACTACAGACAAACTCTCATATTTTCATCCAAATGTGAATATTGTTCATATGTTTTGAACAATATTGCATTAGATACTATCATGCACTGATTCTTACTCATAGATTTCAACAGCATCGTAAATTGTGCATAAAATTTTAAATATGGTAAGCAAATGGTGTAAAATTAGAGAAATTTCTAAAATTCTTGAGAAATTCTGCCAATCCAATTATCCCAATTTAGTTCCAATCGTGTTCTGCTGCAGATGATATATGGCATGAATGAGCACAAACCTGTGAGTGTGCATCGATCGCACTTCAAGAAAAGGTAAAAAAGGGCCGGGGGACTTTGTCCGTCTAAAAACTTCCATTTAAAGGGACAATCTTAAACCCTGGTTCTCGCATTAATGGCTGTTGACATTGTTTATGTGATTTTAAGTCCTATGTTCTTCTTTTAAATTTGTGCACAGTAAGTGAATTTACTCAAATTTCTGACCTTTCACTATTTTCTAAAAACGTTTTGTAAGATATCAAATTTCTTGGAATGTTTGGTATCTGAAAACCAAAGTTCAAACTTCAAGCAATCAGAAAACAATTTTCTGCAGATTTTTATATATCCTGAAAATCTAAGCTATCCTTAAATCAATACAGCTAATTTTGCCACTACGTGCAAGTTGAAGTATTTAAACGTAAACACCTGTAGAAACCTGAAAGGAGAATTTTTAAAAGATCTACATAAACCGTTTCTAGGAAGATTTTTTCTTTTTTTATCAGTCCATCATCCAACGGGCGTTAGCCCAATTACAGGATGAGGTATACACATAACCCACTATTCCCCCCCCCCCAATGGAGCACTGAGGGGTAAAGTGCCTTGCTAAGGCTGCGTTCACAAATAACGATTGGGGGGGGGGGGGGCCTGGAGGAATTTCGATTGAAATCTTATTTTTTTTCTGATCCCCCCCCTAAGTACCCAAAATTTTTTTCAAATGCCCCCCTCTATATGGTCAAACTTTTTCAAGTTCCCACCCCCCAACTATAACAGGCCCGCATATTTGTAAAGGATGTGAGCGCAGAAAAAATAAACATGTATCGCGCCGTTCCGCTCACAGGTGTTCAACACAACCTGTTTAGCACTTTCTATAGTCATATTCCAAAAGCAAGTTCTTTAAACGCATCAGTGATTTTTTTAGATTTATTGGTCTAAAAGCCAACATGAGTTAATCCAACTCTGGCCAGGTCAATTGCTCCTGCTGAAGAGCACACAAAATGACAATCATGAGAGAGTAGGCAAATTGTGAATTTTGGCTAATTGCCATATTGTACAGTGACCTGCCAAAAATTGTTTCAACACTACAAGACATATATGAATTAGATGCTTCTCATAATTGACAATACTGGAAGGTGAAATGTTTCATCAAATAAATGTTTTAAAGCCGCACTTTTCAATCCCAGGTTCTCGCATTAGTAGAGTTCTCCTCCCAGTAAAGCACTTGGCCGGTACGATGTTTGATTTCTATAACATTAATTACACAAACTGATCTCGACTAATTACACAAACTGATCTCAACCTTGGTCACCTTTTGCTAATCCTGCAAACAGAGTTTATACAAGCGTTTGATTGACGGTCGGTTCAAACTACAAAATGCATTTTTGAACTCGGCCGAAAATCACACGAAATGAGCATTTTGTAAGCAGATGAAGTATTAGGTATGAATTTTCGTGTGATTTTCGGCCGAGTTCCTGGAGTTCAGAAGACACCTCGCCAAAACATAAGCCATGAACAACCTTCCAGTCCACCCCTCATGGGTACGCAGCGCTAACGTCAGTAAAGTGGAGGTGCCCAACGTCCACTGTGAGGTGACCGGAATGTTGCTCATGCTTATGTTTTAGGGATGTGTCCGTGGAATTCGGCCGAAAATCACACGAAACGAGCGTTTGTGAAGCAAATTAAGTACCAGGTATGAATTTTGAGAATGATAGGGAACGGTTGACGGTTACATGATAGACTAACTTGCTACTTTCACAGTAAAATCGAACGTCGAAGATGACATGGTGGCACAATCCCTATACGAAATAGCCATTTCATTTCCTATCAGACTTGGGTTGTTTCTCGCTTATGTACACTCGTCTATGGGGCGAATAGTCCCAGAGCTGAATAGCCGTTGAGGGACTCTGGCGTAAAAACCGTCTGATAAAGTTCCACGGTCACCTTCGCCACAACCAGGACGGCATTGCAGCTGTACTTGTAAAGATCCTGCATAGAAAATTGCTAAACTTGGTTTATTCTTATTTTCTGTGTGATTTTAAGTATTAATTTCACAGTCGAACGTGCAATGATGTGCACGTGTTTAGGTTGTGAAGCCCAGTCGCATGAGGGCGCTCCTTATGCAATTTTGCTCCTGTCCCAAGTCCACATTGTAAGCTGTATGTTGCAACCCAGAGAGTCATATGGCTGCACGATTTTGTTGGCACATTACATTAAAAAATATCAGAGATCAAACTTCCCAAATGATGATTGTTTAAGTCACTGATGTGTCTGTGAAAGGATCGAATTGTTGTGTGGATTCACCCAGTTTTATTTGGGTTTTTAGTAGGCAAACCCTACATGAATTCTGTGAAAAAAGAGTGTCTCTCCATGAAAAATATGCACAGAAAATAAACAGTGACTTCAAACACGATGTATTGCATGTTTTTGAAGGTCACAAAAAAGGAAAAAAATTAAAATTCTTTTAGACAGAGAATTATAAGAACCTAAACAAAAGTTAAGTGTAAATTGCAATATGAAAATGAATTTATATATTTTGCGTGGTCACAAATGATATGAAATTAATTTTTTTTTTTATGTTTGTAGTGCTGGTGTCAAAGATGGTCTTTCAAAAAAGATGAATTGTACAACAAACTGGTGACACAATTTGTTGAAAAAGGATTGGATTTCCCCAAAAGCATCTGCAAAAACTACTGGATCCTACACTGTGCAGGTACATTTTAATTTTTTATGAAGAAAATGGTATGCATGCTGTTTAAAATGTTCAATAAAAAATTTGAAATTATTTCTATATATTATGAATTTAGTATTTAACTGTTTTAATTTTGCTTCATTGCATGAAGTTTATGGTTGAATATATATGTTCTGTACATTTATTTTTTAGTGTTATTGTCAATTTAATTTATTTTCTAACATATTTGTTTTCATTTTTCATTCCTTTTTTCCTTTCAGAACATAACTATCAGCTGAGCGAGTGATGTCAATCCTCAAACTAGGATTACAGAACTGTTCGTTGGAGAGACGAATAAGTGATGACAAAGGAGAAGCAGATCTAAGAAGTGTGGATCAATGGCTGACATAAGAGAACGTAGCAAGAAACAGGCAGACCTGAAAGACAAGTGGGTAGAAGTTGTAGAACCACTACAATCACTTGTACGGAATAGGTTTACCAGGCTGAAGCTGAAAGAGGAAGCAATTCAGGCAATGGACCCAGTAGCTGATGTAGAGATAGATCATCTTAAACAGCACTTGCAGGCAGCATTTCCAGATCTGGCTACAGACAAACTACGGAAAGCACACACCCAAAAGGTGAAGTCCTACACAAGCTGGACGGACAAGCATAGCCATCAGAGGCAATATTGCTTTCAAATCAGGAAATGTGATGATACCATGTGCTGTACACCAAAGAAGACAGTAATGGATAACTTGGAATGGCTTCCTGATCCGGTGTTGTTAGAGAATGGAGAGCACTACAAACAGTACTCTGAAGTGAAGGGAACAGACACCACAGGAAAATGACAGACCCTCTCTAACTGTGACCAAGTCTCAAAGCAAAGGTCAAGTCAAAGTGAAGTCCCCAATCAGAATCTGAAAGTGTTTCAGTCCAAAAGGCATCACCCCAGTGTAGTAATATTACATTTTCTGTTTAGACTGCCAGGGCAAGTCTGCAGTATGTTGAGTGCAGAAAGCCACGTGTCATCTATACAAAGACAAAGTTGTCCCAGACTGATCAGATCAAGCTAGCAATCCTCATGTCAGAGAATTACTATACCTGTGGTGCAGAGCTGTCACCACCCGACCATCGGCTACATAAAAAAGTTGCTTTGCGGCCACATCTCAGCTGTGCTGTACCAGTGGAGATCCCGCATATGGAGTTGATGTAGGACAAAAAGATGTCTGTGCCCACTGTGGTTGTGATGAGGCACAGATAGATGCTGAATTGAAAAAAACAATACAAGACTGTCTTACCTATGTGTAATGCATGCCATGAACTTGGCAAAATGCCAATCACTTACCGCCCATTTGGCAAAAAGTAAACAATCAGCAGCAGCAAAAAGCAGCAACAGAGTCTTTATCTGCATCACAAAATGTCAAAAGCTATGTCACGGTGCATTGATTGTCAATGCTACTTGTTTCTGTTTACATTAAAGTGTTGAGAAATCAATGGACGGTTTAAAAAATTTTCCCATTTTTTTTTTGCAGAGAAAAAAAAATTACCAAAAAAAAATTTTCCTACCTACCTACCCTATTTCTGAAAAGCATGTAACAGGAAACACACAATTTTTTTTTTTTTTTTTTGCCTTTAAAGGGGCACAACAGCATGCTAAAGTCAATTCAACATATAGACAAAAAAGTATCGGGAATTACAGATAGGTACGTTAAATTTTTCATGATTTGTAAATTTTATTAAATTATCAAGAAGTGTCAGAATCTGTTTAGGAAGGCCTATATGATGCACCAACAGGCATTCAAATCCAGTCCTGGTCATTTCCAAATTTAGTACCGCTATATACTTAAGCAATAAGGCACACCAGCGATGGTATACCACAAGATTTTGACCAGTTCACGACATATATGCACGAGCGATAGCGAGTGCATATATGAAGTGAACTGGTCAAAATCGAGTGGTATACCGTCGCTGGATGTGATTTATTGCTATTATATCATAACAGTACTATTGAAATTCTCGCGTGGAACATCAAAAACGGATTTTGGCTCAAGCTGAGAGCTCGCACGTATTCCAGCCGTGGTATATCGCCAATATATACCACGGTTCTTTTCGCGTCTCGACCAATCAGATCGCTGCATTTGCGCCATCAAAATACTGGTATGATATACTATAGCATATGCCACGATGGATTGATGGAAATACTACTGAAGGCAGTGGCTATCTCGCAGAATTGTAAAGACCAGTCAGCCCCTCATGCACTTTTTACAGCCATGTGCTGTACATCAAGCAGGGATAGTGACTTAAAGCCCCACTAGCTGTATCTTTTAGCATTTTTTTAATGATTTTACTTTCAAGCTAAAATAAGTATGTAAGATTGTACTTACTTAGGTGTATATATACACTTATTATTAACAACATGCTGGGACTGTATATGTAATTTTGTCAACTTCAAGATAAAGATCACACTGCGATTAAATGCGGAAAAGCAAAACTGTGGATACTGTGCATATCTGCACTGAAATCTTCACATAAACTGCACAGAGTAGTCCAATGTAATGCATAGGGGTGAATGTTTTCAACTGTGATATTTTATGTTCTATTTCCTTTGTAATATTACCAAGCTTTGAAAATGGAAATCAAAGTGACCGTTAAAATACGAATTTACTCGTCAAATGTTTCACAAACGAATGCTTTCCTAATGCAGTAAAAGTCCATATCCCTTCATAGGGTAGATTTCAGAGAAAACCAGGAGAGAGTACGGTATTTTGGGCTCAACGAATTTCAAGAGTTACAGCTCATAGGGCTTTAACTAAATGTATCTCTTAAGTCAATTCTAAAGGTTGTGTAACTTTGAAATGAAGTCCGATGTGCACGGGCACAGATATCCATATTTTAACATAAGTACTTAAAGGCAAGTAACTTTAACGTTTACTGATTTTTTCAGTATTTTTGTTCATTGTCAATATAGTTTGTTGTGTTACTCTATGTTTGCATGCTAAGAATTACAGCCGTAACATGTAAGCTTATACGCTGCATTGTTATTGTGCACAATTAAATTTTACCGTGGACTGCGTTCCCTTTGTACACAATATTAATTCACTCATATGTATACTTGTTGTGTTCACAAGCTGAATACCTGGCATTTCAATAAATCTCAAGAGTAGGACAAGACGTAGTAGTAAACACAGAGAACATTTTTATCTCTGAAAAATATTAGCAATAGTTAAAGCGACTGTCACTGTAAGAACATTGTATTGTACAAAGACTGTGTTTGAATATTTTTGTTTTTGTTGAAACAAATATTTGCTTCGAATCTTGCTACTGGATAAAAAAATCTTCAAGGAAACCTTTGGAAAAAATTGCTGCAGGGATGGGTGAAACTTCCTCCAGCTCCCCCTCCCCGAAATCAAATGGTCCACCCGCAACAAGCTCCTGCAGGATTATAGAGGGCGCGAACCGAACAGTTGCAACGACTGTTTGTTGGCTATTGTTGTGAAGTTGCGGTGGTGTAATTAGTACAGCTTTACCCTCTGACTGCTGATTGAGCATGACAAGTTTCTCTGGGTATGACAAACTTTTCTGATCATGACAATATTAAGTAACCTCATCAGCAACACAGTTCCTGACACGATGTATTAACGAAGGCCACATAAGTGTGGTGCAAGGACGGAGCCTTTGAAGTTTTTATATGAAGTTTTCTAGATTAATTCATACAAGCATCATGGGAAAAATAGGGAAGTCAGTGAATAGATATCACCAGTTCTGTTATCACTTTACTATAGTCTTGGATTTTTGGTTTACAGGTATCGGATAGAGCTCTGAATAGATTGTGTAGTTCAATCAATACATCTGTATATGCCGAAGGGAAGCTTGGAATATAATATTGCATATACAATATGATGTTACCGTTAGGAGCAGTGGAGAATCAACTGTTATTCCTAAAAGTAGCTCTGCGTGGCAGTGATGTGTGTTACCGGCGTTATGGGAGGCCGCATAATGCCGGTAACACACAGCCCTGCCACGCAGAGCTATCCTTACAGTTGATTCCTGTTAACGTGCCAAGGGTCGCATTGATGTAAATCTGCCCTTCTGCCAAAAAGGGTGGAAAACAATATTCGACGAAACGTTTAAGTAACTTCAGTTGATTTTCACAACATTCACGATAACTTGCACAGAATTGGATAAGACGATGTTAATTTTCCATATACAATACGTCGTTTTCTTGTGGCATTAGTAGCCAGTGATACTAACATGATTTGATTTCTTTCAATGTGCCAGTGGTCGTGTTGATGCGATGGAGTTCTACCCTCTGAGAAATGTAACTACAATGTAGAAGACAATTGTGGCATAATCCACCCGACAAAACAGACATTTTAGTACTTTCCGACAACTTTTCAGCGTCTATGATAACGTGGCCGGATGGAATTCAACTGTTGGCATGATTTGTAAGGCTAAGTTACGTTGAACAAAGATAATGCAAATGAGCACATAAACGTCACTCTTAGCGCAGATGTTTTGTCATCTTGCAGAATACTTGTGACTTATTTTTGAAATTCTCGGTTACGTGTATACGGTTTTTTTGCAACTGGTTGATGGTCTCCGATTGTCGATCAACATAAAGCACCAAATATTGCGACTATAAATCTTGACCCATTGCTTCTTTGTTGTTGATTCTTAGGACTTTAAAGGGACATTAGCTGTAACATGTGGCAAGTTTTTCAGTGTTCTGCTTCTGTACATCAACTGCCCTGTCTGACCCTAATCCGTTTGTCATGCTGAAATCTCGAGTTTTTTTGGTCAACAGAGCTTTATGTGTGTAGTGATCATTGTTTATTGTTTACAAAATTAATGCTAGTCCGGACTTGAATAAAATTCCAACAATAACAATGGAGATTATACTCATATAGGTTGTGCTGATATGCTAAATACTTGGCATTAAATTACAGTTTAGGGATTCAATGCAGAAAGTGTAAGGAAACCACAAAACAAAAGTTCTAAAAAATAGCCAAAAGATACAGCTTATGGGGTTTTAAGTGAGAAGGCACTGAAGTCGGTGTTACCAAAATCTTTGGAAATAGTTATGAACTGAAAGTTGCTGTACACTGAAATGCACATTCCAAAAACAGCTACGATGGTAGGGAACTTTGTAGATATATAGGTGGACAAAAAGAGACATGCAGAGGTATAGAGATTGACAGACAAAGTGACAGGTAGGGACGGGCAGTTTTACAGAAAGAAACGGTGAAATGCAGATAGATAGATAGATAGATAGATAGATAGATAGATAGATAGATAGATAGATAGATAGGTAGGTAGGTAGAAAAAGGCAGATAGATTATTTAATTTATTTTTTTCTGATTTAAAGCATTTATTGTTAAAGCATTATCGGCGATCATAACTGGCACCTAGAAACGTAATGACCGAAAACACGTACATTCGCTATAAGTGTTCCAAAATGAAGTTGTGCCAGTGATTGCAGCAGTTGGGCGGGACACAGGACAAAAATAGAAAAGCAATTGTAATGCTTTACCTTTACCTTAGTTTTGAGTTTTCAGCTTTGGGATAGAGCTTAGCAAAGCCTATGCAACTAATAAAAAAAAAACAGCGGTAAATGGCAGAGAGAAGAATGGAATTAATTGGAATAGAAGTTGTAGACTACTGGTAATGTAGCCGATGAGGCAAGGATAATTGTCATGGCATGAACTTATTGACTTCTTTCCATCCACGGTGCCCAGGGCCACGTTGATGGAAAATTCCCCCGGGTGAAGTAAGTTAACCAGATATGAACTGAAAATGCTCGCGTGTTTCATTATATATTGCAGTTATTGTGGAAATTTGAACCTTTGCCACATGTTTCAACTTCATTGAAAGTATTATGATCAACACAATGAACAATAATCATCGCCAATTAATTCTAAAGGTCAAGTAGTACACAAATATGTAATTAGCCGAAATAAAAATATTAAAGTTCTTTGACTGCTGTCATTGTATCTCCACTTTATATAGCAAGTGTAATTACCGTTGGCCAAGTCCTTCAAGCCATATATACCGAGTTGTGAAAGCCCATTAGATATGAAAATTATAAATTAGCTGACATGAAAATGTGAAATAACTTTCGATATTGTTTTAACCTGGTATAATCATCAATGTACATAGCATGTTTTGCCAACTTTGATCAAGTAAATCCCAGTATATATCCCTAATAAGCAAAAGTTCATTAAATATGTAAATTAGGAATTGCTTAAGTAAAAGTGCTTAATGATTGTCAATAATTTGTATCATGGTATCTGCAATATATGTAGCAAGTTTTGTCAACTTTGATTAAGTCAATTCAGATATATGTCTCTAATTAGAAAAATTCATTAAATATGCAAATTGGGAATTGGCTGAAGAGAAAATGCTTATTGACATTCAATAATATTGTATTATAGTGTCTTAATTTACATAGCAAGTTTCATCAATTTTGATTTAGTCAATGCAGATAAATATCCCTAATTTAATTCATTTAATCAAATTAGGATTTGGCTGAAGTACAAATGTCTTTTGACTTTCAATAATGTTATATCACAGTATCTTTGATGTATACAGCAAGTTTCAACAACTACATTCAAGTTAATTCAGATATATATCCCTAATTGGGAAAGTTCATTAAATATGCAAATTCAGAATTGGCTGAAGTAAAAACTTTCAAAAAAGTTGTATCATAGTAGGTTCAAGACATGTAGCAAGTTTCATCAACTTTGGTCCAGTCAATTCAAATATATATCCTTAATTAGCAAAGTTCATGAAGTATGCAAATTAGGAATTGGCTGAAGTTAAAACGCTTAATGACTTTCAATAATGTTAAATCATAGTATCTGTAATATACATAACAAATTTGGTCAATTTTGATCGAGTCAAATTGACATATATCCCTAATTAGGAAAATTCATTAAATATGCAAATTAGCAACTATCTTTCATGTCACCCCTTAATGGTTCCCACTGCTGATATATCTTGGTGTGATCAACATTTGTAGCAAATCTCATCAAAATGTGTGTAGTCGTTTTTAATGTATATCTGTTTTTTCTAAAATCATTAATTATGCAAATGAGCAAAAATTATAGAAGCCACACCCACCAAAAACTAATCAGTTCTTGCCATTTGCTAACTGAATATATGTACCAGATTTGATTCTGATCTGATAAGCCGTTTTTGAGATATCGGACCAACAGACAGACAGACAGACAGACAGACAGACAGACAGACAGACAGACAGACAGACAGACAGACAGACAGACATCGCTGCGACATATGCTCACGTGTGTAAGCACGTGAGCAAAAAACAATGGCTGACTGGCGGCCATATTGGATCGTATCACAAAACAAATTGATGTGCATAGCTATGTAATTTGTCAATGTCCTTGTACCAACTTTGAATACCAGATATGAACTGTAAATGCTCACGTGTTTCATTATATATTGAAGTTATGTGTAAATTTGAACCTTTGCCACATGTTTGCAACTTCATTGAAATTATTATGATCAACATAATGAACAATAATCACCGCCGATTAATTCTAAAAGGTCATGAAGTATACAAATATGTAATTAGCTGAAATAAAAATATTAAAGTAATTTTACTGCTCTTATTGTATCACCACTTTATATAGCAAGTGTAATTACCGTTGGCCAAGTCCTTCAAGCCATATATGCCGAGCTGTGAAAGCTCATTAGGTATGCAAATTATAAATTAGCTGACATGAAAATGTGAAATGACTTTCGATATTGTTTTAACCTAGTACTGGTATAATCATCAATGTACATAGCATGTTTTGCCAACTTTGATCAAGTAAATCCGGTATATATCCCTAATAAGCAAAGTTCATTAATATGTAAATTAGGAATTGGCTTAAGTAAAAATGCTTAATGATTGTCAATAATGTTGTATCATGGTATCTGCAATATGTGTAGCAAATTTTGTCAACTTTGGTCAAGTCAATTCAGATATATATCTCTAATTAGGAAAGATCATTAAATATGCAAATTGGGAATTGGCTGAAGAGAAAATGCTTAATGACTTTCAATAATGTTGTATTATAGTGTCTTTAATGTACATAGCAAGTTTCATCAATTTTGATCAAATCAATTCAGATAAATATCCCTAATTATGAAAATTCATTTAATATTCAAATTAGGTTTTGGCTGAAGTAAAGATGTCTTTTGACTTTCAATAATGTTATATCACAGTATCTTTGATGTATATAGCAAGTTTCAACAACTACATTCAAGTTAATTCAGATATATATCCCTAATTGGGAAAGTTCATTAAATATGCAAATTCAGAATTGGCTGAAGTAAAAATGCTTAATGACTTTCAAAAATGTTGTATCATAGTGGCTTCAATACATGTAGCAAGTTTCATCAACTTTGGTCCAGTCATTTCAAATATATATCCCTAATTAACAAAGTTCATGAAATATGCAAATTAGGAATTGGCTGAAGTTAAAACGCTTAATGACTTTCAATAACGTTAAATCATAGTATCTTTAATATACATACCAAGTTTGGTTAATTTTGATCAAGTCAAATCAGACATATATCCCTAGTTAGGAAAGTTCATTAAATATGCAAATTAGCATTTATCTTTCATGTCACCCCTTAATGGTTCCCACTGCTGATATATCTTGGTGTGATCAACATTTGTAGCAAATCTCATCAAATTGTGTGTAGTCGTTTTTAATGTATATCCGTTTTTTCTAAAATCATTAATTATGCAAATGAGCAAAAGTATGCAAGCCACACCCACCAAAAACTAATCAGTTCTTGCCATTTGCTAACTGAATATATGTACCAGATTTGATTATGATCTGATGAGCCGTTTTTGAGATATTGGACCAACAGACAGACAGACAGACAGACAGACAGACGGACAGACAGACAGACAGACAGACAGACAGACATCGCTGCGACATATGCTCACGTGTGTAAACACGTGAGCAAAAAATGACGGTTTTTATCCGTAAGGCAAAACAATTTTTGGTACGGTATCCGGTGCTTTTCATAACACCAATGGTAAGGAGGATTTCATACATAGGCAAATTAAGCCAATGCCTGATTTATAGCCGTATTTCATTTTGTAAAAAGATTGGGAAATGAGCATTTGCGGGTCTTTTTAGAGAAGTGAGGATGGGCAACGTTTTGTCATACTGCTGGATAATCTTTGTTTGTTATCGCCGCGCTACTTTTGATTGGTGTTTGAAGTCCATTGATTAAAGTTTTTGCGGTTGTTGGATGGTATCGAAGAATGTCAATCGAAATAAAGCATCAAAATCATTCGACTGTCGACATTGTAGTGTCACTTCAACCAGAGACCCTCGAGAAAACTATGCTCCATCTATTTTCATTCCTCGGACAAAGAGTGATCAGACAGTGAAGTCTTATTATACAAGAGATGTGCGACAGAGTGCGCCTCGAAAATGAAAGAATTAAAATTTTGCTCAAATTTTAAGGAATCTCTCAACTATCCTCTTTCAATCACGAATAAAAATTGGGAGTCACCGTGCAAATTTTGGTAAATTACCCAAGATTTACCGATATCTGAAATTCAAAATTGCCTTCAGCCCCGTGTTTAGTTCTATTGAGAAAAATAAGATTTTCGATTTTCGAAAGAAATTTAAGAATAAAACGGTAGGAAATTTTCACACCAAGAGATTTTTTCAAATGAACCCCCACAAGTGGTAGATCCAAAAAGAATTGAAAAAGTTTGGGGGTCCGAATATCTGCGCCTGGGGCGCATTCTTTCTTAATCTACTCTGCTCTCACAATCGATAAAGGCGAAGAAACAAGAAATTCTGGTATGACAGTATGTTCTGTCGCCTCATAATGCAAATTGTCCTGACCAAGAAAGTTATTGCTAATTAACAATGTAACTTACGTGAGTTTTGAGGACTGGAAATGGACTTTCACTTCGCCGTCTTGTATTAGGTCGCCGCTGATGACGTTCAGAACCGGTGAAAACTTTCTGGGTTTGTCCACGTCAATACGCAGCACGAACACTTTTCCACCGATCTCTTCACTTTGGTAACTGCCGCTGACAGTCTCCCCGGTTGCACCTAAATTGTCAAAATACCAGAATAAGATATCACATACAGTATGGGTGTTGTTTCTACACTCTTATGTTATGTAAAACATCATGTCAAGCCATCATATTATAATAGTAAGTGACCACGCAGGTCGTTGCCATCACGGCCTCGATTCTTGGTGATTTAGTTTTTGTTTAGTTTTAGCTTTTAGTTAGTTTTTGGTTTATTTACCCGACTTGAAAAGGTACATTACATAACACATGAAATCGAGAGGGAGAAAGTAACAAAGTAGAGGGTAAATAGGGGTAGGGACATTAGTTCCAGCTAGTCTAGCCCAAACTATGTCTTGTTAACTTGTGAGAAACTTAAAGTTAACAAAGAAAGTTAATAATACTAATAACAAATAGAAGAAAAGAACTGAAAAATGAAAATGTCTAGAAAAATCACTAAATTACTACATGGTATAAGTGAAATTATATATATATATAATGTTGGCTGAACGTTTGAAGTTATGTAAAGAGTTATTGGACTATATATGAACAGGAATGTCGTTCCAAACTCTTGCTCCAGAAAAAGAAACAGCAAACTGGCCTGAATTTGTCATCACATGGTATGGACGTAGGTTTTGGAGTTGGCAATTTCTAGTATTATGGTCATGACAACTGACACTGAAGTAATCTGATGATGTATGTGGTGAATGCTTGTGAATAAAGCTGTAAACGAAGGAACCTAGCAGGAATTTATGAAGTTTAAAAACATCTATAATGTTAAGCTTAGAGAAACAAGGAGCTGCGTGGTCTGTTGTTGATTTGAACATCATTGTGCGAAAAATCATTTTCTGGGCTGCTAAGATACTTTTTAAGAATGTAGGGTAAGTACTTCAACAAACTTCCTGGCCGTAGCTTACATTGGGAAGTATAATTGCATTGTACAAAAGTAACAAAAATGTGTAAAGGTACAATGGATCTGAGTCTGTACAAAATTCCGCATTTCTTCCGAATAATCTTATTTATCTTATCAATATATTGAGACCAAGAAAGATGCTTATTCAAGAAAACACCAACAAAAGGGGTAACATCAGCTTCTCTGATTCGCTCGTCACAGATGTTAACAGAACCCGAGACATTCAATTTAAATCACGGTTACTGGAAAAAGGAACCTGCAACCATGTTGGAAATACAGAAATAAACTTTTAATTTCTTGTATTAATTTCATGAATGAGCTATTGAATTAAAATTATCAAATATGAAAAGAATGACCTATTGTAAAGGGTTATTCATGATTTTACAATTGTCAACATACAACTTCAGAATCTAGGAGGACAAAGAATTTCCAGGGTTTGGTCCTTCCTTTTAATTGACATGTAAATCAGGTGAACATTTTCAGTTTCAATTGATTCGTTGTATTAAAAATTGGTTTGAAAGCTTTTCCCGTGACTTGCTCAGCAAACGGCTTTAGTGTGATCTAAGAACTAATGTGAAATAAGCTGTTCCTAGAATTGTCAGTTTGTGGTTGTGCTGGTGAAGTCATGGCAACAAATGAGGAAGAATCATGTCCAGAATATTTTGACTACAAGAGGAACGGAGCTCACGAATGAAATCATTAACAGCGTAGATTTTCTGTGAGAGATAAGGTCTATGCTATATCACAAAGTTCGGCGATTGAATGTTGATGCATCAGAGAGAAAGTGTTTTCGATCAGGAATCTGGAGATGAGTGATCTCAAGGGTCTGCTATTATTACATCCGAACAGCGTGCTATAATATCGCATTATTCTGAGACAGCTTAGAAGGCTGTGGCTACAAAAAGTCCGCAAAGTGTGTCTATAGGCCAGCAGGCGAGCGAGCAAGCCTACCATTCTGGCGCGAATGAGCGGTAAAACGGCAGGCGGGTAACATAGATTGTTCTGCGGGTGGGGGAAGTTACTCTTTGGCTTAGCGGGCGGCTTTGAAAAAAACACTAGCTGAAGGGAGTAAGGCTTGGTTTTTTGTAGCATTTAGCCACGGTCACCGGAAGTCAAATCTTGAGACTCGGAGGGCAGGAGTGGTCTATAGGGGGATAGATGATTGTTTAAGGAGAGAGCATGTTTATAGTGGACGGGGATTTTCATTCTTTGCTTATCAATGACGATAACAAGCTAACATCGATGGGTGCAATCGCCAATAGCTTTCAGTGCGTAATCTCCTTCAAAATACTTTACAACGATTTAACGAAATCGACTGTTTTGCCGCCCCTGAATTGTGTGGTGACAGGAATCCACTTAATTTAGGTATCCTAAATGTTCAGTCAGATTTCGTGCCCATATATTCGTGCCTTTTTGCGTAATATTATACCGATAATTCTGCAAGTCAAAAACAAAATGCAACACCGATTGGCAACATTTTGATAATTTTCTGGTGAATATTAATTATCAGGTAAATAGTTTATGGACAACGATTGTACAGGACTTCCATTACACAAATTCTGGACATGGACAACATGACAATGTCGATTGGTATAAGCGCGTAAGAAATTGTCTAATAAGTGTACCCTGGAAACCGGTTATGTTTCTGCAAATGACGATGATAATCACAAGTGAATTAATAAAATAGGCCATCAAAGTAAGATGGAAAAAAGTTTCGAAAGTCGGGAAAGAAGACGTCATAATTTGATCTCTCTATTTAACCATCAAAATGAAGACGGTATCTACTGGTTGTCAAATGTTGTTCATTACATGATCTCGCGGTAAAGAAAAAAACCGAAAAGCAGTTACTATAACTTAACGCTAACGTTGTATCACTTGATGAACCGATCCATGCATTTAGAGGGGTATAGGTCAAAGGAATGAATCAACATATGAATTTACATGAAGAGTACACACAAGTTACAAGTCCGGTCTAAAAACTTTTCTGCTACTTCACCTTCCCCAATCGAGGTTATATAGTCTAACGAACGCAAGTGCTAAATCTAAATGTTTGTGACCAAATAATGCTCCTGAGTTTTGAACTGATATTTCTGTAAATCATATCGATAGCGGCATGATGGCTTAAACACTTCATCGAAAAGGAACTTCGCTAAAAGTCAAAGCATGATATCGACTTACCGCGCAAAGCAGCATCAGTAGCCATGTCAACACTCCCGGGATATCTTGCGCTCTTTGAGACACTCTCTCCTTTCGTGTTCCTCCCCCTGTTTAAATCGAAGGGATGAACGGACATCAAATTTATAGCAAGTAACACAAGTGATGCGTGTCTCTGCGTAGGCGTCCTTTGCTATGTTGCTCCTCAAAAAATATTTCAAGAATTTTAAACTGAAAATTATCCAAGTGTAACCTGAAGGCCTCACTCAATAAGTGAGTCAAGCTTTTATTGTCGCGACAGACAAGATGAAATGACAACATTATTGTCATTCTGAGACGATCTACATTATGGTACTGTGCAATTTTTGTAACCGAGGTTGTCTTCAGCTATTTAAATGAGCAGTATAAAAAACAAAGATGGCCTGTAGTTGGTCGTCAAACATTTACAAACATTTGAAAAAAGAAAGTTGGGCAGGTACCATGGCAATCGTCAACCCTATGTAGTGCATGGGTGTCTGAAGCAGCTGAAAGTATTACAATTACCAAAGTTCTTGTCATTCCGAATATCTGTGCATGAGATTTTCGTCAATGAAATTTTAAGATTTTGGTACGAAAGTTAATTGAGTTACTGTCGCGATGGGACCATCTTAGAATTTATGAGAACCACTTATGAATGTTTACAATTATACTCGGCGTTCTCCCTTTTCTTGTCTTTTTTGTCATGAAAATAATTACTAGAGTTCATTATCGGGGGGGAAGACATTGTGATATTGTGTAGACATTGTGTAGATGCATTTCGTTTCATGTTTAAGATCTAAGAATGAAAAATATGACATGCTAACGAGTACAATAAGGCTTGGCAAACATTGTCTGGTATCGTTGTCAGTGATAAGGGACTGGACAGAAATTACAGGGGGTGGAGTTTTTCAAAATGACCCTGAAAGAAAAATAGTGACCTTTCGAAAGCATTTGCACAAAGCGACGTCATCAATTTCCATGTGCAAAAAGTAGCCCTCCCCGTGTCTGTCACATTTCATATCAAAAATGTTTTAATTGAAATATAATTTCTCATTCGATCTTTGAACTGTCGAAGAATAATTTAACCTTCACAAATAGTCCTATTTATGGAGTTATCCCATTATATCATAGTATCTACAATGTACATAGCAAGTTTCGTCAACTTGGTCGTCAATCAAGATGCATATCCCTAATTAGGAAAGTTCATTAAATATGCAAATTAGTGATTAGCTGAAGTAAAAATGCTAAATGACTTCAATAATGTTGTACCGTAGTATCTTCAATCTACATGGCACGTTTTGTCAACTTTGATAGAGCCCATCATCCAGATGTTATATTTTTCTCTAGTTAGGAACGTTCGTTAAATCTGCCAATAGTATTAGTAATAAGATGTTCTAAAAATATATACCATCTTTTGGTAATATTATATCATAGTATCTACAATGTAAATGGCAAGTTTTTATCCCCATTCTTTAATGTACACAACCCGATTTGTTAACTTTGGTCAAGCCAATCCATATATATTTCTCTAATTAGAAAGTTCGTTGAATTTGCACATTAGCAATTAGATGTTCTAAAAAATTTTAAAGCGACGTTTGGTTATCGTAGTTTCTTCAAGGTACAGTGCAAGTTTGTCGATTTGGATCTAGTCAATCAAAATATTTATCCCTAATTCGGAAAGTTCGTTAATATGCAAATTAGTAATTAGCTGTAGTAAAATGCTCGAGGACTTTCAATAATAGTTTAACTTAGCATCTTTAATTTTCATTGCAAGTTTTGACAATAGTTTTATAAGAGTTGGGATTTGGCCGAGCGGTTTTGACTGTGGCGTCTAAGCTAGGTGACTGGGTGTTGTGAGTCTTCAAGGATGTCTTTCTCCCAGTAAAGCGATCTTTTAATCGCTTTGATAAGTTTGTGTACCATGGGTGAGTGCGATCTGAACTCCACAGTATCTGAGTGCGAGTGCTTCATGAACTCTACAGTATGAAAAGGGGTCGCAGTCAGAAAACAGTTAGAACTTAGCTCGGTTATTGACATTGTGAATTCGCACCCGGTCCCGATCGAAAATTTACTCTATTTGATCATGTCAACCAAGATATATATCCCTAATAAGGAAAATTCGTTAAATATGCAAATTAGTAATAGTTTTATTGGAAAGTGCTAAAACAACTTTTATGATAGTGATATCAGTGTATCTCAAATATATATAGCAAGTTTCGTCAACTTTAATCCTGCAAATCACTAGTAAGAAAAGTTCGTTCAATATGCGCATCAGTTATTAGCTGAAGTAAAAGTGCTAAATGACTTTCAATATTGTTTTCACCTAGTACCATTGATTTACATAGAATGTTTTGCCAACTTTAATCCAGTTAATCCAGGTGTATATTCCTGATTCGGAAAGTTCATTAAATATGCAAGTTGGGAATAGATAGGGACAGACAGACAGACAGACAGACAGACATCACTGCGACATTAGTTCACATGTGTTAACACATGAGCTAAAAATGGTGACCCTCCCCAAAACGCATGCGTGAAATTTCATGACCCTTCAAAAATGCTTGCCCGAAAAATTGCGACCCACCAGCCAAAAACACCTGTCTCCCCTCCCTGTAATTTCTGTCCAGTCCCTAAAGCATTAGGATTTTTCACCCCACGTGTTGATCAAGAGACGCGGATGTCCTCTCTCTATCTCGGGCAGGATAGTTATTTCGTCACGCCATGTAAAATCGACGTTGAAGACATTCTTCCAGATTGGAATGGATAAAATTTGCCAATTGAATATTCGCAACCACTTTGCATAATTATCATATTTAAACAGTGCTTTTTGAATGAAAACAAAAACATTTGGCGATGGAGGGAATTTAATGAGGTATTTCCTTGTAGCTTTAAAAAGTGCTGACTTGATATTGCATAATGAGGTTTGGTTTCAAATTATCCTTATCTAGAGATGGAAGATTCCTAGCTGTTGTCAGAAAGCCAAATGAATGATTACAAATTATAAAGCCTTTTCCTTTTTATGGTAATTACTCACTTATTCCGCATAAATAAGACAAGGGTCCATAGACATTCTGATTACTTGCCATGTATTGGTAAATATATTTCGTCTCACCTTCATCACCAAACTATGAAACATGTTAAGTACTTCGAATAGAATGTTTGGTAAATATTGTCCTCTTCGCTATTTGTCTCAAGGTTTCTAAGTAGGTGTAATATTGTGTGATGATTCACAAGAAATACTTCAAGCCTGTAAATTATCTAGGTTTGACCTGGACACTTAAATGAGAAAGTAAATAAATCGTGTACTGGCGTGACAGACATGACGAAAAGAAACCTTTTTTGTTTACGTTAATTATTATGATTTCTTGACAAGAGCAATCGTCAGAAAAAACAACCTTAAATACGGTTCTGTGCGATTTGGGGGAATCTGGGTCGTCTTTGGCATATTGAAACACCAGACGTTATGATAATGAGCAGTGTAAAAACCCAGGGTGTGCGCTAGCAACCAGTTCCATAATGAAAACATTTGGCAATAGAGCGCAGGAACAAAGAGGCTACTGTCGGGCATGTCAGTAACCTGGTGAAGTGAAACGTTGCTGTTGCCTTTATGAAAAGCAACTGATGTTTGAAGCTTCAAGCTGATTGATCTTTAGCATAATAAATTTCGTGTTGAACATCTGAAGTCAGGCCATTGTGCTTGATAGTATTTTATAGTGTGAAAGAACACTATAACCTTTGACATCAGAGTTTAACAGCTGAGTTAAAAAGACTCTGGGTGTTTTTCATCAACTGACGCGGATTTTAACGAACTATATTTGGAAATACCAGCAAAGTCATTTATTAGATAGCGAGCTGTCAGTAATAGTCCAGGAGTGGCCTACGGTAATCAGGGACGGTAAATTCACAGTTGTCCAGCACCTGTTGTTGTAATACTTGAGCCTCCCCTCCCTCAGATACTAATGGAATGGTGGGCACATTATTTGGCCACATTGTCATCGTGCCAGGTGCAATTAGTTGTTTTACTCGTAGCTTTAATAAATGCTAGCTTAATGTTGTGGTGTGGTTTAAAATGCCTTTATTTGAATACTTTTTGGATTGGTATGTCCACAAAATTATGCCGAAGTTATATTATTATTTAGTTTCAACAATACGGTCAAAAAGTGTAATCAAATCATATGCTAGGTAGTGATGTTGCGTTACACAATCGCAGAGCACATTCCAAACAGTAACGTAGCGAGAGTCAAGCTGAACTTAGTCAGGTTAGGGTTTCTTCATTTTTCAGTTAGCAGATGTGCCTTGTGTATTTCCCGATGCAGAGATAGGAGATACCATTATAGTACTGTGTTAACGTACACTAAATGAGGCATCAAGCCGCAATCCACTGTGCACTGCTACGAAATTGTGGAAGTCAAGCTACTTTAGCGGAGAAAATTTGATTTCCAGAGAGAAAAGGAAGTTTATGAAAAAAAAAGTCGGCAGGCGAAGGCGAAAAACTAATTTCGATCCTGTAATGGCTCCAACAGACAGGATTGAAAATGTATCGCCAATATGCTGAAATCAACGCCTGACGTTCGTCACTATAGTACACGGTGCAAATACGCGACGTCTGGTTACGGATTCACGACGACCGCTGTGTGGTATGCACGAGAAAAGTATGAAGTTGAAAAACGTAATGACCACTATACCCACATATCGCCGAGTTGGGAGACGGATTTCCCCCACAAAAAGTCACACTTTATTCAATTAGCCAACCCAGATAGCTTTCAATACATCTCGAATTCATATCTGTTATCTCCTTTGCGTCAAAAACGATAATCTGCACATTTTGGTGGGCTTTCCGACAGGACACGCGCTTTCAACATGAAACTGCCACCTTCTCACAACAGCAGTGAGTGGTAAGCGGGTAGTTTGAAAGTAGCGGCGCTAAGATTAGCTATCTACTGTCAGTCTGCGATCGTTTGAAACATTGAAGTTTAGGGTATAACAAGCGCCTTGCGCCGCTAAACTAAAATGTATTTGTACGATATTTCGTTTCATCTTCATCACCAAACTATGAAACATGTGACCTACTTCAAGTAGAATGCTTGGTAAATATTGTCCTCTTTACTATTTGTCTCAAGGTTTCTGAGTAGGTGTAATATTGTGTGATGATTCACAAGAAATACTTCAAGCCTGTAAATTATCTAGGTTTGACCTGGACACTTAAATGAGAAAGTAAGATAATCGTGTACTGGCGTGACAGACATGACGAAAAGAAACCATTTTTTTCGTCAAGTTTAATTAAGAATTTATTGACAAAGGCAACCGTTTGAAAGAACAACCTTAAATACGGTTCTGTGCGATTGGGGGAATCTGGGCGTCTTTGGCTATTGAATACGCCAGACGTCATTGATAATGAGCAGTGTTAAAATCAAAGACAGCTAACAGCTAGTGGTTAAACATTTACTACTGTACCAAAAATCAGTGATATTGAAAAAAGACACGTTTTGCGAGGTACCATGGAATCGTCAACTATACAGTGCAAGGGTGCTTGAAGAAGTTGAAAGTATTGTAATTGCCAAAGTCATTGTCGTCCTGAATATCTGTGCATAAGATTTCGTTTTCGTCGATGAAGTTTTAAGATTTTGATAAAAGAGATAATTGAGTACTTTACGATGAACCATCTTAGATTTTATGAGAACCATGTGTGAATGATTACAATTATACTCGGCGTTCTTCCTTTTGTCTTTTTGTAGTGAAAATGGTTACTAGAGTTCATTATGGGGTAAGACATTGTGACCATGTATTTGTACATGTATTTCGTTTCTTGTCTAGGATCTAAGGATGAAAAATATGACATGCTACCGAGTACAAGAAGGCTTGGCAAACATCGTCCAGTATCGTTTTAAGTGATAAGGGACTGGACAGAAATTACATACGGGGGGGGGGCGGAGTTTTTCAAAATGACGCCTCGCGAAAATGTATGTGTCCCTCACAAGCGATTGCGCAAAAAATAGTAACCGTCCCTAGTAATTCAATAAAAAAAGATCACATATCACAGTAAATAATTCTATCAACAACGAACAGCACAATTTGCCATTTAAAATCAAAAGGGATAATAGCTGTAATGTTAACCTTCATTTATAGTTTGGCTTGTAGTTGTACAGAGAGCACTATTGTTGTTTGTCAAGAAACTTTTTACAGCTTAAAGGTCACTATTAACCATCATTGACCTATAAATGCACAGATATAGCAAGGTTTGTGGGGGACTATCACATGTGACAGGTGAATTTAATTTTGGGGGGTAAATTCCAATATCATATTTGTTGTTCACATCTGCACTTTGTAACACCCTATCCTGTTAGACAACATTCGCATCAATTGTCAAACACTTATAAAACACAGATTTAGTTAGTTTAGTATTGTAAAACTATTCCTAGTTTCTCATAGACTCCCATGAATAGTGAAATTTGTTATTGTTGAAACTAATCAAATTTCTTGTACACAAATGCACTTTTTACCTCCCTCCTAAGCAAAGTACATTTACACAAATTATCAAACAAATACAAAAGTACAGATATAGCTTGTTTTGTAGAGGAAAATTGTTAATAGTTTGCCCTATAGACTCCTATCTGTTATGATTTGATATTTAAGGCCGAAACGCTATGTTGGCCTGGCCATATCTTGGGCTCTAATTACTACGCAAAAAATGGTGACCCTCCCCATGAGCATGCGTAAAATTTCATGACCGTTCAAGTATGCTTGCCCGAAAAATTGCAACCCTCCCCAAAAAACACCGACCGCTACCTACTCCTGTAATTTCTGTCCAGTCCCTAAAGCATTGGAATTTTTCACCCTACGTGTTGATCAAGAGACGTGGATGTCCTCTCTCTACCTCGGGCAGGATATTTATATAGTCACGCCATGTACACTCGACGTTGAAGTTATTCTTCCTGATTTCGAATGGATAAAATCGAGCAAATGAATATTCGCCACCAATTTGAATTATTATCATATTTAAACAGCGCCTTTTGGCAAAAAGAGTGCAGGAACGAAGAATCTACTATCGGGCATGTAATGAGATTTTTCCTTGTAGCTTTAAAAAGTGCTAGCTTGATATCGTATATGGTGTGGTTTCAAATAATCCTTATCTAGGGATGGAAGAACCCTAGCTGTTGTCAGAAAGCCAAATGAATGATTACAAATTATAATGTCTTCTCCTCCTTCTAGTAATGTGACCTACTTCCAATAGAGGCTTGGCACTATTGCCCTTATCACTAATTGTGCCAAGGTCTCTGCGTAGGTGTAACTTGGTGTAATGCTTCACAAGAAATACTTCACGCCTGGCAATTTTCTAGGTTTGACTTTAACGCTCTGTGAATTTCCGAAAAGGGGCATCCGTTTGACAGGACAGCCTTAAATGTGCCCTTCTCAATCTCAGGTTCTCGCATTAGCGAATGTGTCAACAGCCCATTAACAGTTTGTCATTCTTTTGTTTTCCATTGAATATTTCATCAAGAAAATAATATTTACATCAGATAAATCTGATAATTGAGCGGGGCTTTAATTACGGTTCTGTGCAATTTAGGGAATCTGGGTCGTCTTCACTTATTGAATGTGTCAGACGTTATGATAATGAGCAGTGTAAAAAATCGAAGGTGTGCGCTACCGAGGGACCAGTTCCGGAGCAGAAACATATTGCAAACGAGCGCAGGAACAAAGATGCTTCTGCCAGGCATTCCAGTAGCCTGGTGAGGTGAAACGTTATTGTTGCCTTTATGAGGTGCAATGATGTTTGAAATTTTGGCTGACTGATCTGATCGATCTTTGGCATGGTAAATTTCGTTTTGACATCGTAAATTTCGTGTTGAACATCTAAAGTCAGGCCCTATTGCGTGGTGGTATAGTAATTGGAAACGTAGGTGTCACAGTGTGAAAGAGCAATAAGCCTTTAATGTCATGAATTAAGACTTTAGCAGCTGAGTTAAGGAGACTTTCTGGTGTTTTTCATCAACTGACGCGCATTTTAATTCAGGTTTGGTTAAGTGTGTACTTGGTCATATACCTATGTTTGGAAATACCAGCAAAGTTGGTGTTTTTGTTAGATAGAGAGCTGTCAGTAATAGTCAAGGAGTGGCCTACGGTAATCTGGAATGTAAATTCCCAGTTGGTCATCTGCCAAATTCCAACTTCTAAAATGAGTTCCACCTTTCAACGTTGTAATACTTGAGCCTCCCCTCATATACTAATGGAATGTTGAGCCTCCCTCCAGATATTAATTGAATGGTGAACATATTCTTGGCCGACATTGTCATGATGCTGATGTAATTAGTTATTTAGCTTGGAGCTTTAAAAAGTGCTAGCTTAATATTGTGGTGTGGTTTGAAAACTGCGTTTACATTAATACTTTTTGATGGGTTTGCCCTCATAATTAGTTGAATTATAAATAATTTTCAACGATACAGTAATACATCAAAAAGTGTCATCAAATCATATTTTGATAGAGTTTTCAAAAGTATTTTTCCAGGCAAGGTCTACATTAGCTTGTACCATAGAGTAGAATCGCGGCACGCCATTTGATGCCATGGTCCGACGTCTCAATATAAACTATGGCCTCTCCGTATTAGAATGAGCTTCACAGGTGGTAGGCTTCTCGTAAACTTCGTGCGTAAATGGTAATTACACGAGATTATGCGAAAAGTAGGCCGAGATTTCCCAGAGTCCCTTGCGTTGCGCCACATTTTGATACAAACACAAACAAACACGGATGAGTGCGTCAATCAGCACACAAGTTACTGCACTCATTATTCGTCTAGAAGTTATGAATGTGGTCAATAAATGTCATGTATTAATCTTTTTTCATTATCTTAATTACCCTCTCTAATCCCCTTAATTAATTTCTCCTCCCGATCACCAAGGAGGTGATCAAATAACTCGTTAGCAGCTCATAAGGTAAAGTTCCATCTTTTACCTTATGAGCTGCTAATGAGTTATTTGGTCAGGGCGATAAGCCCCCTTCCCTCAATCATCATCGGGAGGTTAGGTGGGCCTTGCACAAAATACATTCTTTACAATTAGGCACTGGTCAGTTTCTTCGGCCTTGGGAGCCGGTTGATTCATGGGAGGGGGGGTAGATCACCCTGTTTTTGACTGTCGTCATTGGGGGGAGGGGAATCACCATGATTTTGAAATGCCCTATTGAGGGGGTCTGTGTTTTTGAATTTCGACACGGGTTCATCCTTGCCTAAAATGCATCGTGCAAGCCACGAATTTCATCAATCAGATGCGTTTTTAGGACATAGGACACCTATGGCACTTTCCGCCACAGTGTCCAAAAACGATCATATCTCACAGTAAATAATTCTATCAACTACTTGCAGCACAATTGGCTATTCAAAATAAAAAAGGGACAATAGCTGTAATGTTTACCTTCATTTATAGTTTGGCTTGTAATTGTACAGAGAGCACTATTATTGTTTGTCAAGAAACTTATTATAGCCTATAAGTCACTATTTAATAACATGGACCTATAAATGCACAGATATAACACGGTATGTCGGGGTCTAGACTATTATAACAGATAAATTAAAAATTTAGGGGTAAATTCCAATATCATATTTGTTGTTCACATCTGCACTTTCTAACACTCTATCCTGTTAGACAACATTTGTATCAATTTTCAAACACTTAAAAAACACAGATTTAGTTAGTTTAGTATTGTAAACACTATTCATAGTTTTCTCATAGACTCCCATGAATAGAGAAATTTGTATTGGTGAAATTAATCAAATTTCTTGTACACAAATGCACTTTTTACCTCCCTCTTAAAGCAAAGTACATTTACACAAATTATTAAACATATAATAAAGTACAGATATAGCTTGTTTTGTAGAGAAAAATTGTTAATAGTTTGTTCTATACACTGCCATCTATTATAATTTGATATTTAAGGGCGAAACGCTATATTGGCCATATCTTGGTCTCTAATATAACTATGCAAACCAGATGTGAACTGAATGCGCTCACATGGTTTACAACAGGTTCATTGCATGATAGTACGCTTCACAGAACAATCAGATATCTGTCAGATCATTATATGTAGTAGGTTTCATCAACTTTAGCACAGTACTTTCGGAGTTAAATAACCAATTACAAAACTTCATTTAATATGCAAATAATAAGAGCCGCTTAATAACTTGACACTGCTCAATGCATCATTGGGCAATTAGATATCTATCAGATACCACGTTTCATCAAATTTGATGCTTTAATTTCGGAGTAATATCACTAATGACAAAGTTCATTAAATATGCAAATGAACCCTTAATTAACTTGACACTGCTTAGTAATTCACACGGCAACTAGATATTTATCAGATCAATATCTGTAGCAGGTTTCACTAAACTTGATGCCATAATTTCAGAGTAATATCACTAATTACACATTTTATTAAATATGCAAATTAACCCTTAATTAACTTTATACTACTTAATGCTTCACAACACAGTCAGATACCTGTCAGATCAGTATCTTCAGCAGATTTCATCAAATTTGGTGCAGTTATTTCGGAGTTATATGACTAATTACAATCCTTTATCAAATATGAAAATTAGCTACTTATTAACTTGACACTGCCCAATGCTTCTCAGTACAATTGGATATATATCAGATCAATATTTGTTGCAGGTATCATCAAATTTGGTGTGGGAATTTCAGAATTATATCACTAATTACAAAAGTTTACTAAATATGCAAATGAGCAGATAATTGACATGGGACTCACAGTATCATCATAATGTCCTGAGATTGTCATCTGTGAAAAGTTTCATGAAATTTTGTGCAGTATTTCTTGATGTGTCACACTGCCATTACTGTCGCCATAGGAAACCGTTATATGAAAAAATGATATTTCAAAACTTCATAATATGCATGCCACACTAACCAAAATCTAATCAGTTCTTGCAATTAGCATATGGTACCTGTCTACCAAATCGGACTTGAATCCGTTCAGGCATTTTTGAGTTTTCGTGTAAACTGAAAGACAGACAGACAGACAGACAGACACAAACACACACACACACACACACATACAAACTAACACACAGTAACACACACGGACAGACAGACAGACATCGCTATGACAATAGCTCATGTGTGTGAACACGTGAGCTAAAATGGCGACCCTCCCCCAAAGGCATGCGTCAAATTTCATAGCCCTTACAAAATGCTTGCCCGAAAAATTGCGACCCAACCCAAAAAAAACAACGGCCTCTCCCAACCCCGCCCTGCCCGCCCTGTGATTTCTGTCCAGTCCCTATAAAAGCATTGGAATTTTTCACCGTACGTGTTGATCAAGAGACGCGGATGTCCTCTCTCTACCTCGGGCAGGATAGTTATGTAGTCACGCCATGTACACTCGACGTTGAAAGATATTCTTCCTGATTTCGAATGGATAAAATTTGGCAAATGAATATTCGCCACCATTCTGCATTATTATCATATTTGAATGAAAAAAAAATTGGCAAATAGAGTGCAGGAACGAAGATTCTACTATCGGGCATGTAATGACTTTTTTCCTTGTAGCTTTAAAAAGTGCTAGCTTGATATTGTAGAGTGTGGTGTGGTTTCAAATTACCCTTATCTAAGGATGGAAGAATACTAGCTGTTGTCAGAAAGCCAAATGAATGATTACAAATTATAATGTCTTCTCCTTCTTCTGGTAATGTGACCTACTTCCAATAGAGGGCTTGGCAATATTGCCCTCTTCACTAATTGTGCCAAGGTCTCTGCGTAGGTGTAACATGGTGTGATGCTTCACAAGAAATACTTCAAGCCTGGTAATCTTCTAGGTTTGACTTTAACGCATTTAGGGAATCTGGGTCGTCTTCAGCTATTGAATGTGTCAGACGTTATGATAATGAGCAGTGTAAAAATATCACAGGTGTGCGCTTTGGACAAGTTCCGGAGCAAACACATTTATCAAACGAGGAACAAAGAGGCTTCTGCCGGGCATACCAGTCGCCTGGTGAAGTGAAACATTGTTGTTGCCTTTATGAGGTGCAATGATTGTTTGAAATTTTTGATCTGATCGATCTTTGACATCGTAAATTTCTTTTTGACATCGTAAATTTTGTGTTGAACATCTGAAGTCAGGCCCATTCGCGTTATGGTATAGTAATTGTAAACGTAGGTGTCACAGTGTGAAAGAGCAATAAGCCTTTGATATCATGAATTAAGACTTCAGCAGCTGAGTTAGGGAGACTTTGTGGTGTTTTTCATCAACTGACGCGGATTTTTATTATGGTTGGGCTAAGTGTGTACTTGCCCATACACCTATGTTTGGAAATACCAGCAAAGTTGTTTGTTAGATAGAGAGCTGTCAGTAATATTCAAGGAGTGGCCTACAGTAATCTGGGAATGTAAATTCCCAGTTGGCCATTTCCCAAATTCCAACTTCTAAAATGAGTTCCACCTTTCAATGTTGTAATACTTGAACCTCCCCTCATATACTAATGGAATGTTGAGCCTCCCCTCAGATACTAATTGAATGGTGAACATATTCTTGGCCGACATTGTCATCATGTCATCATCCTGATGTAATTAGTTATTTCACTTGTAGCTTTAAAATTGCTAGCTTAATATTGTGGTGTGGTTTGAAAACTGCCGTTACATAAATACTTTTTTGATGGATTTGCCCACATAATTAGGCCGAAGTTGAATTATAAATAATTTTCAACGATACGGTAATACATAAAAAGTGTCATCAAATCATATTTTGATAGAGTTATCAAAAGTATTTTTCCAGGCCGGGTCTAGATTTGCTTGTACCATAGAGTAGAAACGCGGCACGCCATTTGATGTCATGGTCCGACGTCTCAATAAACTATGGCCTTTCCGTATTAGAATGAGCTTCACAGGTGTCAGACTTCTCGTAAACTTCGTGCGTAAATGATAATTACACGAGATTATGCGAAAAGTAGGCCGAGATTTCCCAGAGTCCGGTGCGTTGCGCCACATTTTGACACAAATACAAACATACATAGTCGAGCGCGTCAGTAAGCACACAGGTTACTGCATTATTCGTGCATTATACTGCATTATTCGTCTAGAAGTTATGAATTTACCTGTGTCGCGTGTGTACCCATAGGGGGTCGTACAAATGTCCGTCGCCAGGGGTAGGGGCGGGGTAGGAGTGCCTTGGTCTCAGCCTAGGTTTCTTCTTGCTATGGTTATTGGCCCACGCGGTGGGCAAAGCCCACCTAAGTGGGCCAATGTTATAGGTTAGCGTGTGTTATGTCTGTATGTATGTGTGTCTGTAATGTGTCTGTGTCTGTGTGTTATGGATTTGTGTCGTAGATATCTCTGAAACTTGTCCATCAAATGTCACGTAATTTGGTACACAGAATCTTTAGGATGGAAACTAGATCTGATTAGGTTTTGGGGGATGTTGGTTGCATAGTTCAGCAGAAATTAATTTTTGAAATAATATTTTGACTTATTTTTGCTCATTTTTGCTCATTTACATAGCAAGGGAGGATGCACTAAATTATTAGGAGTGGGGCACAGAGGACTAGGAAATAGTATTACCGTGACTAGGGTTTTTAGCTTGTGTGTTCATTCGAATGAGCTATTGTGGTACTGATATTTTAAAGTCTCTGTGTATGTTTCTCTTTGTGTTTGTCTTTCTGTTTGTTTGTCTGTCTAAGAATTATGACAAAAATGACTCTGTTGGTTTGTGTATGTAACTAACTTTGCTCATCACAGATATATATCTAGATTGACCTGACCAAAGTTGACGAAACTTGCTATATAAATTGAAATACTGTGATATAACATAAGTGAAAGTGGTTTAGCATTTTTGCATAACTAATAACTAATTAACGCATTTAAGAGACTTTCCCACTAAGGAAATCTGGGAAAACACTTTTTCCAGCTATTTAGAGCCAATTTTTCGTCTTCAGAAACGGATTGTTCGCTCAATTACCTTTTCTCATTTTATTGCTCATTCCGAACTTCTGTTTTACAAACTGAATATTTTAGATATCTACAAACTGAGTAAATATTGTACTTGTATGTTTGTTTATGATTTGAAAAATAACAATCTTCCTCATGCAGTTGAACACTATTTTGAGATTCCAAAGCACTCGTATCCAACACGTTTAACAAAGGTTGAACATTTTCATATACCAGGCTCAAATTTGACAATTTCACAACATAACATTAGGTATGCAGCTATGAAACACTGGAATTCCCTGCCTGACTATCTCAAACAATTGTCAAGTAGACAAGTTTTCAAGTCCGCATTGAAACATCACTTACTGAATCTACATTGAAACTGTGTTTGTTTCTATCCTCCATCACACTTAAGCTTGTACTGAATAATTATTAGTATACTCAGGGGCCATGAACTCGACTAGTTCTTTTAGACTATTTTCATGGTCCCCACCAGATTTTACAATACTGCAATGTTCTTTCTTTCTTTTCTTTGACTTTGTACAACTTCAGTAAGAAGTAGTAAGTAAGTAAGTAAGTAGTTTCTTGTCGTTTTCATTATTGTACATACTCTGAAGTATCTGGTGAAATAAAGCATTCGTTCATTCAATATATATCAGTATAGACTTGACCAAAGTTGACAAAATGCCATGTACGTTGAATTGATACTAAGATATGACACTAATAAGTTGCCATCTAGCAGGTTTAAATCTGCATTTTGGTTGTTTGCTTATTAAATGCTCTTACTAATTAGGGACAAGAAGGAATGAAGGAAGAATACGACAAAAGTTAATGAATTTTGCTATTTTGATGATATGATTACTACAGTGGTGAAATAATGTCTTCTATATGTAGTATTTTCGACAAGTCATGAAGTTACTGTTTGATCCAATAACAAAGATGCCACCTATTAAATATATTAAAACTTATGAAAAAGTGCCGAGTCAATATAAAACATAAAACTTCTAGATAATTTATTAATTGTATCTCTTAAAAGTATGTTAATAATTGTTAATCATTGTTTAGATATTTCAGTATAAATTACAAAGAAACCATTAAAATACCATACAAGTCACATTTTGCAGGTACTACAAATGCCAGACTTTTGGGTAGCAAGTTATGACATACTGAAGGGGTCATTCTAAGTGGAAGTCAGCATGTAAATTTCTTTTGTCTTTCTGTTCGGAAAAAATCAATATCCTTTTGTTTCGTAAAATAGGTGCAACTAGTCTCACTACTTTCCATCACTATATTCTGTATGGCTGAAGACACAATCAGTGGAAAATTTTACAAAAATGCTATCTTCTCTCTCAATCAAGCATATTTTTCCAAATCATTTCAAATAGGAATTGAGAAGAATGGTGTCCATAAAAGTACGTTTTCAGAATTTAAAAACTAGTCTGTGAATTTATGTACACATGGGAGACACAGTAGACCACTGAGGAGTTTCCGAGTGTACCAATCATGATCAATTATGGGAAATCTCCAGTACTGTGTAACTGGCTGATGAATCTTTTTTTTGAAAAACAAACATCAAAATAAGGAAATCGGTGTCAAGGTCCTATGAAGGAGACAAAGTTATAGTTTTGTACAAAACGGTCTAGCCCTAGATCACATGCAGCATCAAGTGCGCAAGCGCATACAGTCAACGTCGTCATGAAAGCAGTTGATTCAAGGCCGATATGGTTACCTGACTGTTACAGTGTGGAGTATTTAACGTAGCTTTCTCTGAGGGCCCATACAGTGATATTGTGGACATACAGCAGGTAGGTTATTTTATGGCTTTTTCAGAGTGTGAGGTGTCATGTCTGATCACAGGACTGCAAGTAAGCATAGATAATTTCGATAACTTCTGTCAACTGCTAGACATGCTAGAGGGCCTACGCGTTGCCCTTTCCGAATTGACGTTTCGCTCGAATGAAAGTATCTCTATACAGTAGCCCTTTCTCAGTATGGATTTAGCCTTATAGTGCTTTCTAGATTGCCCGAGGCTCCAAAAATCAAAGTGAGTTTGTGATATTTCGTTTAAACGTTTACGTTTCAGTGTTCAGAAAAAGTCGATCCGGCTTTTTGTCGTATCTTTGTAGAATGTAAATCAACGTGAGAAAGATACGGTAGAGCAGTCACCAGTTCATATCTCTCTCTCTCTCTCTCTCTCTCTCTCTCTCTCTCTCTCTCTCTCCTCGTCCAGCATACCACTTTCAATGGTATTATTTTCTTTTGTCGACATAAACACAGTTCCTTCACGAGAGGCTGTGACATGTACCGTTTGTGTTAACCTGCTTGCACTCGATCTACGTAATTCTATTTTGTTTATATTCCCGCCATGTTTCATATCATTCACGCAGAACTTGAGTTGTTGAAAGTCTGCGGTGAATCGAAGGATAAACGTTAAATGGAAGCATTGATGGTGAACTGATAGTGAAATTGAAGCAACATACTTTGGCAGTCTGTCGTCTGAAAAACGTGTGATGAACGCGAAATCCACATTGGCAAACCAGCTACATCATAGCAGCAACCGCGTAAGCTAAAATAAATTCCTAGTGACAAGTTTAATAGTTCTGTAGTGGAAATCAAAACGGCGACAACGGTGAAAAGATGAAAACATAGATACTGACATTTTTATTAAATGTAGAGGCCGATAGGAACTCGGTAGCCGTTTTCGCTTTTTTCCCGATGAAACTTACAGGCAAACTAATAACCACGTGCGTAATTTTAGACTGCATTAGCTTACTAAACCATCCAAGGAGCTGTAATCATAAACGTATGAAAGACTCTATTCTGCTGCAAGGGAGAGAAGGTTTAATTTGCTCGCTGACATTGAATATTTGATTTGACTTCCAATTTTCAATTCACTCGGTGTCCTGATGTTTTAGTTCGTCGTCTATGTCATTTTGAAGGATTGGAATACGACCATTTCAAGGCCGAAATTTGCATCGTAACTATGGAGACTAGCGGTTTGTTTCTTAGTAAAGCAGACTGAATTCCGAGAACCCAGCCAACCTATTATCTAAAAGCTACCAATCACAGGATTTGTCAGCTACGTGAAATTTGTAAACTTTGATACATCTATCTGTCAATGAATGCATTGAAACAGAGATAGCGGTCCCCGAGGTTATGAACATTTACGAATCAACAACAACTCTGTAGCGGATCGATACTTTTTGACAAAATGCATGGGCCGGATGCCCGAACGCCCCCCCCCCCCCCCCCCCCCCCCAGTATCAAGACGTATGTCTTGTCGTGCAAGATTGTGAAATTGTCGATAGCTGTTCGTAATAGCTTTTATTTGTTTCGTATTTTGCGTGTAGCTTGATGTTCAAATAGGACTCTAAAGTTGTATAACGTTGCTTACCATGCGAACATCATCGAAAACAGAATTTGTTTTAACGCATGATTTTGAAGATTTTGTATAGCGAATAGGCTTCATGAATATTTGAACCAATGGTTCTGTGTTTCTCTTCCCGCTGATATGGGAAATGAAAGCGAAGCTTTACACTTACCGCGTTTTGTTTTTCGCTACAGTACGCCCGACAAGGGAGGGGATTTGACAATGTCGCAAATATTAATTATTAGTAATATTAAATGTTAATTTTACATAATTCTTCCAATATTCCGTTCAGTTTAGTTTCGGCATGCATATTCTAGCATCAGAATGGATCGATTTTGCAGCAACAATGTGATAAAATATTGCAATAATACTCGCCTAGTGAATGTTCTTCTGGTATTTTTTTTTAGCGTAACGGTGTGAGGCCAGACAATAACGACAACACGCTATGACTTCACTAGTTCTATACTTCAACCGATTCGGACTTTACGTGTACATAAACGTAAATAGTACAGGCCTTCATTCTCCGTTTTCTTGGCTTTCATTTTCATTTGTAGCGTTCAAAACACACGGTTCACGAAGAGTGAGATTCTTATTCAAGCTCATTTACATGTTTAATTAATTTCTGTAATTAGGCTATATATCAGTATTTAGTGCATCGATTTAAATTGGTCCTTTGCCTTTTGCTGATCATATCTAGTGTTAGTTGCAGTAAAAGTTTCATATCTATGACATTTTAATCAATAGATCATTTGCTAATTTAGTGAAACTTTAGTAAGGCAGTGTATTATAATGCATTTGATTGGACTTCTTGGAGTACATTGGTTATACGTACTAATAGATTTATTCATACTAAAAATATGATGACCCTGATCACTGATTAAAAAGATTTACCTAATGAAATTCTGTATTTGGGCTATTTATTTAGAAATGAATGTGATGTTTGTAAATTAATTTGATATTTTAAGCTTCAGCAGCTATACTTAAAGTCATGCTTGAAATTTATGAGTATCTCATATTATAGTTAGCTCATTTCCACATCTGATGCCTTTTAGTAATTAGGCCATGAACAAACCCGAATGGAGTGGATTTACTTTTGCTAAATGAGCATGCTATAAGTACATCATACTTACATTTTGCAGTATTTTTTTGAATACATTTTTGGAAGTTTGATGAGGCTCCCATATCATAATTAGTTCATTTGCATATATTTTGCATAGATTTTAATAAGTATATCCCTTCTTCTCTCCTCAGATTTCTGAAAGGCTGAACCAATTATAGCTTGTGGCATTCACCTCCAGGGAGCACAGAAACAACAGTGAAAGATGCTTTGTCAGACAGAACAACTGTCAATCATACTTAATTCACTTATTTTGACCTGGTCATGTCATTGCTCCTACAGAATTTGCAATGCATAACAGTCCAACAAAAAACCCCATCGAGAATCATTCATGTCACAACACATTTAATTCCAAAGTTGCACTTCAAAAGTTTACATTTCTCTAATTTTATTGTAGTTGTGTAAATTCCTGAGTTTTTTCTTTCTATGTAATTGTAAAGTGTAACTTGAAAAATGCATACTGTTTGTTCATTTTAAAACAAATTGTCTTGCTTCATTTACTCTAGTAAAAGAAGTTATTAATACTCATGTGTCACGTAATCATTATCAATAGAAATATTTTTGTCTTTTTTATAAATTAAAGCCCGTGTAACTTCAGAGATCCCATGCTTGTTTTTATATCATAGGAACGCAAATCCTGTTCTTTTTGAAAATTTTTATGGTGACAAATTCAAGAAATTAATCGTGCATTTTTTCAACTATTTCCGCGTGGGCAACTTAAGTTTTACTCTGATTTTATTTAAATACATTTGACTATGATATGATTTGCCAATAAAGATTTTTACTGCCAACATTTGTTGTCTTTGTCTTATGTTAGCACTGGTTTTGTAACGATTTCTTTTTCTCCGTCCGCATCGCTGTGTCACGTATTTGTCCTTTCACAATCTTATGCGGACTTTTATCTCTGTGCTGCGTCTATTATCTGATGCGTTTGATTGGTTAAGCGCCAAAGCAAGCAAGGGTAAATTACTAATCTGTGGACGCTGTCACCAGATTATCACAGGATTAACTTTGACAAAGTCAACAACGAACGCACCAGCAAGGTATAATATAACAGTTATACCTTGCTGGCGTGTTCGTCATTGACTTTGTCAGTGCTACATAAGATCATAGACCCTGGATCGAGACCAAGACACCAAGGGTTGGCAGTATAAAGCTTTATTAGCAATACGTATCATAGTCAAACATATTAAAATAAAATAACCCATAGCAAGAAGAAGTCTGTCCTGATACCAAGACACCCCTACCCCTACCCCTGGGGACGGATATTTGTACAACCCCTATGGTGTACCTATTACTTTACCCTAGCTACCTCATTAATATCTTAATTACCCTCTCTAATTCCCTTCATTAATTTCTCCTCCCGATCACCAACAAGGGGGCTTATCGCCCTAATCAAATAACTCGTTTGCAGCTCATAAGGTAAAGTTTTGTCTTTTACCTTATAAGTTTCTTATTAGTTATTTGGTCAGGGCGATAAGCCCCCCCCCACCCCTTCCCTCAATCATCATCAGAATTTTTGGCGGGCCTTGCACAAAATACATTCTTTACATTTAGGGACTAGTGAGTTTCTTCGGCCTGGGGAGCCAGTTGATTCATTGGTGAGGATCACCCTGTTTATGACTTTCGTGATGGAGGTCACTGTGTTTTTTAAATGCCTAATGGGGGGTCTGTGTTTTGGAATTTCGACACGGGCTCATACTTGCCTAAAATGCATCGTGCAAGCTACGAATTTCATCAATCAGATGCGTTTTTCGGCGCACTCTTCGGGCGCGTAACTTTAATAATCAATCACACATTTTTCAGCGCGACCTTCGGGCGCGTGACTTACAAATATTATTTCACACACACACACACACACACACACACACACACACACACACACACACACTATTATATATAATATATATATAATATATATATATATATATATATGTAATAATGTATATATATATATATATATATATATATATATATATATATATATATATATATATATCTGTCTGTGTGTTTAATATTTTTCGGCGCTCTTCGTGTGCGTTACTTAAAAATATCAGACATTTTTCAGCATGCCCTTCGACTGCTTGACTTTCATATATCAGACATATAACAGAGATATCTGGAAGTTTTAATATTTTTCAGCGCGGCCTTGGGGCCCGGTACTTTAATATATCAGAGATATATGTCAGATTTATCTTTATGTTTGCAAAATGAAAGTCTGTTCAGCAAAATTTACTAATCGTTATGAAATCTGCATTTCCTATGAAAGGCATGACAAATTCATAATACTTTTCTGTTTTCTCTATGAGAATTCAGTATATGAAAGCAACATGCACTAATATTTCACAGTATATCGTTCGCTCGTTTGTTGCCTTCACTAATGTGTCTATAAGACCTTTAGGTTTTTGCTTCTTCTCATTGATTGAGATATGTAATCTTAGAATTCGTCTTTTGATCAAGATATTGATGACCAGTCGCTTGACTTTATGTGGTTTTTTGTTCATGTTCGATCGCTGTGCTCTTCTAACTGTATTGTCAGAATGTTTACGCGTCGTTGCTGCGTCGTCGTTGTTGTCGTTTGTATTAAGTTTTGCCTCGATTGACTGATCCTTTCCGCAACATAAAACTGCTATGTAAATAAAGTTTCTGAAGTGTAAAGCTTGCCCCAAAGACTACACAACATATACTTATAAGTTTAAGTTTACCTTGAGAAATAGAAAGTGCCAAATCGCCTGAGTAAATTACTCACTCGGCCAAACTGGCCAAAGGATCAGAGATCACCGTCCCACTGAAGCAAATAGTTTAACCATTGAGCTAGAAACTTTTCTCCATGGTTTAAACTTAATTTAGAATAAGAACTGAGTTGTTTTTCATAAAATGCTGGGTTTTCAAAGGACATGAATTCATTTACGCATAGATCAGCACTGTTCCAGTATGCAAATCAACTGGTAATGATTATAGAGAATATTCATCAGCCTCAAATTTGCATTACCTATTCACTTGTTTATTCAAGACTAAAAGCAGTCATCTGATCGGATATAAAAATGCCGGCTGAAGTCGGGGGTTTACAAATGTTGATATCTTGGTTTGATCTAACTTTTCTGATCAAAGAAAAACTCAAGGCGACGGAAAGAGGATGATCAAAACTTTGGTTAGAACAAGATATTTCCTATCTAATCTCAGCAACAGGAAAGACTGGCGGAAAATTCCATGGTCGAACAAAAGTTTAATTGTTAAATAAAGCGCATTTGTGTAGTGCAGAACCTCATCTGTAGTTAAGGTATCCCAAAACTATACAGAAAATGAAGACATCGTTTTCTAACTATGACACTGCGATCGTGTAGTCATGATTAAAGTGGTGCTTACAACTGACAATCCGATGTGTTTGCTTGAGTTGTTGAAAACAGTATAACCTCGATCAGTATCTCCACTCATGGTGTGATCCTTTACAGTTTTCTTAGTCACGTGGGTGGAGGAACTTTGGTCAACTATTGCAAATATACAATCGAATTTAAGCTTCTTCTTTTCATTATTTTGGATAGACCTGCCAACTGTGCCTCCCGTTGTTGACCAACCATGAATGTTAAGGATTGAGGGCAAAAGAGACTTGGAAAGACATGCACAATTTGGGTGAAAAAGCCACAAGCACTGAATTAAAGGAATTCTACGACAAGTGGAGCTACAGATATGACGAGGTGGGCTGAAGAAATTGCCAAGACAGCAGCGATATTCTGGATATTGAGTTGGAGGGGTGAAATATCTATTCATGGAGGTAGTTCTTTCTGCCTCCATGATCTGGGTACTGACACAGCGCATGGATATATTCATGTCCAAGAGGGGTCTCTAATTTCGTCAAAGTCGGTGTAGACAGCCAAGCTTAAGTTCTCAGTCTTATTGAGTTAACACTAAAGTGCTGACATTGTGCGTTTAGATAAGGTAACCAGATAGCCAGGAACTTTGTTGCTGGTTTCAAAGTCGTAGCTTTTTGTATATTTTAGAAATGCTATGAAAACAAGTGATTCAAATGTGATTGTTGGTTTTCTTCTTTCTCTTCTCTCTCCTATTTCTTTATCACTTATCAAGAAAAATGTTGCAAGTAAGCTTCTGAAACATGGCACAGGGCTCAGAGAGCCAATGGATGTAAAACCATGGAGAACCTAACACTGTGCCTAACCTTGACATAATAACCACAGGCGCCCGTGCGTTGGGTGGTCTGCTTGATCGATTCGATCGTCTGCTCGATCTATCGATTACGTACTGGATCTGCCCTCCACTGTAAGGTTGCAGTGAAGGGCAGATCGAATACGCGATCCGATAGAAAGAGACGGTCGATCAATCAAGTATAGACTAACCAGACTAACCAACCCACGGGCACCTGTGATTATAACTGGCCATTTTGACCTGCATGACTGCACTATTGAATTTTCCGAATATCTATTTCGGGCTTCTTCTCTGGCAGCTATAAAGACAGTACATTTTGTAAAAACAATTCTAAGTTTGCCAGAGATTGAAGACCAAAGAATATGCAGGACAGGAAAATTTGCGACCTTCCTGTGTCATTTCTCCAGCTGCCAGCTTCTAATGAAAAGCCTATATAAGGTATGGTTATATGTCAGAATGGCTTTTGAACTGAAGTCAATTAAGATATATGTTTCTGTGATAATAAAGGATAAATTCACAACAGTTCAGTTTTGTCCTAGATCCTGTGAAAAGTTTGAGAAATTGATGTGTGCAATGGTGCAGTCTGGTGCAATCTGAGAATTGTTTTCAATTTGTTTGTTACAAGTAAATAATACTGCAAGGGGGGAGATCACGAGAGGGGCAGAGTAAATAATGACGGATCCCTTAGGCACCTGAATTTGTTCCATAGTGTTTGGATGATATTTTGGTAATCAGATGTTAGCTATTTCAGCAACTACAGCTTGCACACCGTGTATACGTATTTCCTTTTTAAGCAAAACTTGCCACTGATAGATATACTGCTTGCACTTCATCTGTCAATTACTTGGGCCCCGTCAACGCTGCTTGCAGCTTTAATCTAATTTCACATTGCTGTTCGCACTGCATGCACGACAAGAGTGGACTCGTCGTCATTAACGTTGTTATTCCTGTTCATGAAAATCATTACCGTATTAAGAATGTGGCATTTTGCCCAATTCTTAATTCTCATTTTCATCGATGATAGATATAACGTTGGCCGATAAAGATACCGCTCTTCATTCCTATCCAGGCGTACAGTGCTATTAGAGAAAATACATTTGAGATGGAAATTTGGTCCAATTGTAAATCATCACGTGAACTGATTCGATGATGAAAATTGAAACGGTTCGACAGCCATTCTTGATGTTCAGGTTAAAATATTGCTGGTCCATTTATTTCATTCTTATGTCATTCTAGATACTCTCACTTACCGATTGGTCACTGGCTAATATAAATCTGATACATAATAAATTATTCGACTGTCATATATAAACAATAAACCCTTCAACAACATAGGCTGTTTCACAATGAAATCAGCCTGTTTAAAGTTCTCACTTAATTCTCAATTTTACAGCTTATTTCATTGTTAAATTGATGGTACATAAAAAGTCTTGTCAGTCAATGATAGAGGTATTTGTTGGAAGTCAATTTTTACAGCTGTTTGTGAAGTAATTGAAAAATCCTCTAAATGCCCCATTCTTGACAATTCTGCGTTATCTTTTGCTTTTACAATGAGGATCACATTCAACTTGGGTGGTATGGACCAAAGCATGTCGCTGTGAGTTTATCAAAGCTGGTACCTGGAAAAAATGCCAGAATACTGGATTGTGCCGCTGGAACTGGTCTTGTAGGACAAGAGGTAAATGAGTTGAAATAGTTTTAAAGGTTCTTATCAAACCACATCGTAACGGAATAAAAGGAGTCTCTATCGGAAAGACATTAAGCCTATTACTGGCATAAATTGTCTTTGTCCTCAAATAGCTATATCGGATATTGTGACTTTACTTATAAATCGTCGCTTGGAGATAATAACTTACATTATCATGTAAGTAAGTAGTTTGAATAATTGATAGTTGATTTCATTACGGAAAATCTGACCGGAGCAAGATACCTAGTATTATTAGAATTTTAAGTATGTGCACTTCTTTTGAAAACAGCTAAAACGTCTTGGATATGAACGAATCAATGCACTCGACATCTCATCGGAAAGTCTTGACAAGGCGAGAGGAAAACTAGTCTACGATAATTTAATATGCGCTAAACTTGGACCTGACCCGATTGAAGGAATTCATGAAGGTAGAAATTAATAATTCTGTAAAGCATTATAAATGCATTGATTCGAGTATGGTTTGAATTTCTATTGTTTATGTCAAGTTGTAACTTCGATTCACTATCTTAAATGTAAATTGTCTCTTATATTTGTAGGTTTAAAGGGTAAATCGTCCATTTTCATCTTAGAGCCGAGTCCGAAATATTTCGATGTTGAGCTGAGTGTTCTCTAGTAATGCTTGTTCATGGCGATGCTGAATAGGTTAGAAACTATTTGCTGTCATTTCAATATATATCATACATGTGTGCTGTATGTAAATGAATTTAGAATTCAAATTGTTTACTTTCATATTTATACAATTTCACTTCTGTCTGATGCTTTCATTCCCTGTTTTCCAGACTCTTATGATGCAGTAATTTGCAGCGGGGCATTCGGCAATGGACATCTGGATGATTGTTGTTTTCTTGAATGGATACGAATTCTTAAAAAAGTTATATTTGTTTTCATTGTGTCTGCTATCAATATCATACTCCCATATGACTATAATTGCATTAAATTCAATGTTTTGAAAAATGTGATAGGAAAGCATGAGACAAGAAATATGGCATATACATACTATTTTTTATTGTACCTGATTGTCAAAAGGGGAACGACAGTTGTAGATTAGAGGGATACAGTCGTCAGAACAGCGCATAAAGGTCGTATGGGACCCATACGACCAATGTAAACACTGCATTCAAGGTACGATGGTGATTGACGAAAGTTAAAGCAAGTCTGTCATAATCTATACATCGTATAATTGAATGTTGCAGCTATGATGATGAGGTGCATCTAGATATCCTGCAAGAGAATACCGTGTACGCTAAGTAGACGTCACCGTCATTGATTTTAATCAGATTGGATATCATGCACGAAATACATTGTTTGTAAACAAGAAACTCGTACAGGCGCAGTTCCGACGACGATCTTCCTTTAATCATCTTTAATAGCATACATACTCAACAATGTAACATCACTATTGGTATTAAAAATATTTTCTGTCATGTAGCAATTGTAAAGTTATTGATGAAACAACTCATTGTTTTCCAGGTGGTGTAATCTGTATAGCCGCAAACGCAGATGATAAGCAAGCAATTGAAGGCCCTGTTTTATCAGATCTGCTGGAAAACGGTTCATTAGAATTAATCCAGAAATGTCATTTAAATACTTATGTAAAGAATCTGAAAGGTACATATTATGCTTTTAAAAAGTGAAAGTAACTTGATTATTTCTGTGAAATTATATAAACAATAAAGATAAAAATTAATGTAACAATTTGCAGAAAAAATACCCATGAAGACAACAACACTACAAACGTGAAAAGATGTTTAATTATGAAAATGAAATCAGTAATCCAACGTACATTTACTAGTATTACATTTTCATTTGTGAAGTTACCATCCTCCTGGGCCGTTCACCAAGCCTCCAAGGTTACATATTTGATGAATTATGATGAAGCGTGTTCTGATAATCCCTTAACTATTTTGATTGCGTTGGCAACACGTGTTCAATCTACTACGTGTACACCACACGTAGAGTGGGACAACTTCATCATGGTTGAAATAGGTTTAATCATAAACAAATTCATCAGCTCATGTAAATATTTTGCCATTTTTGCATAGTTGGCTAAAATACGTTTATAACTTCTGCAGCATTTAACGAACATTTCCATTAACCTAGACGCATTTACCATATTTTTCCGACTTGTCCTATCAAAAACATAATCACCCAGTAAAAAGCTTAAAGAATTACATCGATGTACAATTTTGGTATCAAATTGGTAATTTACAATGAAAATCGCCATTTATCATATGATATCTCTCGTACCTTTGGTGTTGATTCCCGGCCAGTCCCTTCTCTGGAAGAGCTAAAAAGTGCGCCCTCAGCGTGAAAAAACTATACCCGTCAATATATTGTTTCTGTTCCCATGTCATATCAGTAACGCAGAGTTATTCGCGTAGACTGTGTTTGTTATCGTCTGTCGTCTGGCACAGATCAGTGATTCACTAGTGTGGCTGAAAAACAGTGCAGACATTAGAGTTTTGATACCTGCATGATGCTTGTTTTTCTTGAGCTTGGATTTGAAGTATTTTTGCAAAGGCAGCTTCAATCACAATGCAGACTGTTGCGAAAGATGGATGTAAAATTCTGTGGTAATATTGGGGGGGGGGTTAGGCCTAGGAAAATCGTAGCGATGCCAATATGTGCAATATTGCATTCCTTGGAATTTTTGTAATTTTTCATCTCAAATACTCTTCAAATTGCTGATCTTGATAGCTTTGAAATTTAGCATCCATATTTTTAAGGATGACCTTTGATCTAAGTCAAATTTCTTGAATTATGATGAAATCAGCAATTTTGTATTTTTGGGGTTCAAAACCTTTGATAGAGATGGATAAAAATGTTTAGGAAATTATAACTGAAATCATTGCCAAATCATAAGTTTAAACTTTTTGTGAGCTTGAGACGTAAAGTAAAATATATTGCAATTGACAATGAGAAGGTAGAACTACAGAACCTAAAAACTAAAGGTGTGTACAAATTTATACAAGGTCAATTTTCGCAACCACCCAGTATGAATTGGCACAAAGAGTTCAAGCAGTTGGCTAATTGGCAAGATATTTGCATACTTGCTGACAAACTTAGGTTTGAAAATAAAGTGTGTGCGTTTCATTGGAAAGTTTTGCACAACAAATAAATAAATAAAGTAAAATTGCACCTTTGGAAACTTAGGGAAAACTCTTTGTAAGTTTTGTAAGTTTTGGAATAATGTTTGTTGAAACCTTATAAACTAATTAAAAGCAGTTCTTGTCTCAACTATTCAGTATTCAGTTCCTTGCATACATACATACATACATATGCAGAACCTCATCTGTAGTTAAGGTATCCCACAACTATACAGAAAAAGAAGACACCGTTTTCTAACTATGACACTACCATCGTGTAGTCATGATTAAAGTGATCATATTATGTAGTTTTAACCGTTGCACTCAACAAACAAAGTTACTACTGTCTGTAGCTTTCAGGTCCGTCCGGTAACCCTTCATCAGCATGAATGACACTGGCTGGACAATTGGCATCAGTCACGTGGTTCAATGATCACATGTGAATCACGTGACTGAATTAGGTTACTGTAAACTGATGGTAAGGCATAGCTATAGCGGCCATGATTAAAGTGGTGCTACCACTGACAACCCGGTGTGCTTGCTTGAGTTATTAAAAGCATGACGACCTCGATCACCACCTCAAATCATTTAACCAATGGCTTAAACCTAAAAGTTTTCTTAGTCACGTGGGTGGAAAAACTTTGGTCAACTGCCTAAATACAATCGAATTCAAACTTCTTTCCATTGTCTTGGATAGACTCGCCGATAGTTGTGATATCGCAGCGGTACATAAGTGTTTATTGCGCAACAACACACTTAAGAAGTGTGGTAAGGCAAAAATACCTTTACAGTTCAACATTACAAGGATTAACAAACACTGGTTGTAGCTGCTGCTGGGGGAGAAAGTAATGTACTTGAAATATATTTAACAATATACTTAATATACTTAACTTACATACTTACTTACTTAAATATACTTAACTTACATACTTGTGGCGTATATCGAACGCGATCGGGTCATTGGGGTCATCGCCAAAGGGGCGATGACCCCAATGACCCGATCGCGTTCGATATACGCCACAACTACCGCTGCGATATCACAGCTAACCCGCCGACTGTGCCCTCCCGTTATTGATCAACCATGAATGTCAAGGATTGTGATGCAGAAGAGACTTTGAAGGACATACGCAATTTGGATGAAAAAGCCACAAGCACTGAAGTAAAGGAATTCTACGACAAATGGAGCCACAGATATGACGAGGTGAGCTGAACAAATTGCCAAGACAGCAACGTTATGGCGTTGCATGGTTGAAAAGTTTATCTATCATTTTAATCTACAAAATCTCCTTCTCAAAAACTTGCAGGCAACTTGAGCTAAATGAGCTGACATTTTACTCAATCATATCATCATTAGTCTAAGTACTTGCAAGAGTGCTATAAAGGCGTTTCCATTGGTCATGTAGTTTGACAACCATAAGCTTATTGACATTTCGAAAAGTACATGCGGTGATCATGAGGTATATCAAAAATCTTCTCCAAACTCTGTTCGACCTACCTGTATATGGCAACTTCCAGCCTAATTTTTAGGATGACCTTGGATAGACTTTGATCTACTTTCACATATCTCGGCAACCACACGGGCTAGAAATTTTTGATATTGTCAGGTCAGGATGAGAATACAGTTTTACCCCAATTTTATGGCCTTGGATAACCTTGACCTACTTCTGCTACTTTTACATTCCTCAGAAACTGCTCCAGTTAGAGGTTTGGTTTTGGCAAGACATTAATCGGTATCGGACAAAAACATTTTCCCCAGCTTTTTCACATGATTTGGGTTGACCTTTGACCTACTTCAAGGACTGCGTTGAAGATTGATCAGTCTGAGACACTTTTTTTCCAGAACTTTTCGGATGAGTTGTGGCGACCTGACACCTACGAGGCTCAGCAACTGCAACAAGTCTGTTTGTAAAAATCGGGGGTTTTTTGTCAAAATTTATTTTCTTTTTGTAAAATCCTACTTTCCTTTTTGTAAAAACCTATTTTTCTCTTATATAATTGATATACTAACTTTTCTACTGCGAATCTTCTCTTTGACACAAAATCTGGTTTCAGGGAGAATTACTCCTGTCAAATGGCTTTAATTCGTTGAACTGATGAAATTTTGAATAATGTTGACCATAGTTTTCTGAATGGTGTACTTACTTTTGTTGGATTTGTCAAAGGCCTTTGACCTTATTGATCACGAGACTTTATTGACAAAGTCATCTGTTTACGGCTTGTCTGATTGTACCAATAACTGTTTTCGTTCTCATTGACAAATCGCCAACAAGTAGTTGACTATATGGGTACTCTTTTTGTTAAACATTATGTCACAGTTGACGTTCCACAGGGTTCAATTTTAGGCCCACTTTTATTCATGATTTTTATTAATGACACATCTCTATTCGTTCACTCATCTACTTTGCATATGTATGTAGATGTCAGACACTGTCGTCAAAGGGTAAATACCTTAGAGATGTTAAAGATGTAATGAGCAGAAATATTTCTCCAATGTCGAATTGGATAACTGCAAATCATATGCGTATTAATGTTAAACATCTCAGTGTGTTAATAACAACCCATTAAAGACTGACTCGTCTGAATGAAACAAATGCCTCATTATCTGTAGCACTGTCCCGCTGTCTGTTGAGATTGTTGGCACTCCGATTTCACAAGTTCAATCGGTAGGAATCTTACGGGTCATGGAATGTTCATATAGATAATTTATGTAAAAAAGTTTAGTCAACGCATTGGTTTTCGGAGATTGCGTTCCTGTATCGCTTCTGATCGTCTTATTGTATTATGGTCTTATTCAGAGTGCTTTAGATTATTGTTGTATTGTTGGGGTAACACAAAGACTTGTAATCTCGATAAGGTTCCCACTCTTCAAAAGAGAGCGTTACGTACGCTGTTTGCACAAGGAATTGAATTTCCTCAGATGCTTTATTTTCTACCTTTAATGTGATGTCAATTAGACAGAGAATTTTTTATTTCATGGCAATGTTAAATTTCAAATGTATGAATGATTCAGGACTACAGTACTCTATACCGTGTTTCATTTATTCACTCCACAAGGGAATGTTCATGATTACTATACACGCTCTACTTCTCGTCAGGATTGTTATGTACCTAGATGTGCTTTAAATGATGGATAACGCAGTTTTCATTTCCGTGCCACTAAAGTGTGGAATTCATTACCGACTGAAATCAGAGAACTATCCAGCCTGAGTGCATTCAAATGTAAATTGAAAGAATATGTCAAAAGCAACGCGCCTTTGTGATTTACAATTTTTGTGTGTAATATTTTCTGTTCTTGATGTATTTATGAGCCCCGATGAAAAATTACATTACTAGTAATTTGGCCGTTCTATAAAAGTGTAAATAAATAAATAAATAAATAAATAAATAAATAAATAAACGCATACTTAATAATTTCAAATTGCTATTAGCACTGCATGCACGACAAGAATGGACTCGTCGTCATTAACGTTGTTATTCCTGCTCATGAAATTTAACACCTTTATGTCGCATATTACCCGATTCTTAATTCTCATTTTCATTTTCATCCATGAAAGACAGGGTTTGCCATCAAAGAGACAGTGCAGAAAGCGTCATTCCTATCCCAGGAATACAGTGCTATAATTTGGTCCAAATGTAATGTTGTAAAGTGATTCAATAAGAAAATCAACTACATTTGATAGCCATTCTGATTTTCAGGCTACAAAATTGCTGGTCCATTAATGTCACAGATTGGTTACATTCTCGACACTCCCCCTTATCAATTGGTCACCGCCTAATATCACTTTGATGCATAATAAATCACTTGTTTCACTATGAAATCAATCTGTTTAAAGTCCTCAATTAATTCTCAATTTTACAGTAAATTTCATTGTTACTATGTGGGTACATAAATATGTTTCTAGTAGTCTTGCCAGGCAACGAAAAGGGTATTTCTTGCTGAAAGTCAATGCTTTTAGCCGTTTGTGAAGTTCGGAGTCTTTTTCAGGTCATATCTTTCATGGAAAAATTTCCTCTGAAGGTGTCATTCTTGACAATTCTGAGTTATCTTTTGCTTTCACGTAAGGATTGCATTCAACTTGGATGGTATGGGCCAAAGCATGTCGCCGTGGGTTTATCAAAGCTGGTACCTGGAAAAAATGCAAGAATACTGGACTGTGCCGCTGGAACTGGTCTTGTAGGACAAGAGGTAAATGATTTGAAATAGTTTTGAAGTTTCTTATGAAATGTTCACATCACGGTGGAGGGACCGTGTTCACATTTCATGGTATCGGAATAGAAGGAATCTTCGTCGGAAAGATAATAAGCCTAGCACTGGCTTTAAGTGTCCTTGTACTGAAATAGCCACATCGGATATTGTGACGTATAAATCGTCGCTAGGCGATAATAAAAGAATATTTTTATTACATTAGCAGTTTGAACAATTGAAAGTCGATTTAATTAGAGAAAGTCTAACCAAAGCAAGATAGATAACTAGTATTTTTAGAATTTTAAGTATGTGCACTTCTTTTGAAAACAGCTAAAACGTCTTGGATATGAAAGGATCGATGCACTTGATATCTCATTGGAAATTCTTGACAAGGCAAGAGAAAAACTAATCTACGAGAATGTAATATGCGCTAAACTTGGACCTGACCCGATTGCAGGAATTCATGAAGGTAGAAATTAATAACACTGTAATGCGTTATCAATGCATTGATTCGAGTATGGTTTGAAGTTTGTATGGTTTATATCAAATTGTAACTTCGATTTCGATTATTTAAATGTCAAGTGCTTCTCATACTGGTAGGTTCAAAGGGTAAATCGACCACTTAATGTAAATCTCAGAGCCTAGTTCGAAATATTTCGATGTTTAGCTGAGTGTTGTCTTAGTCTAGTAATGCTTGTTCATGGCGATGCCGAATAGGCTAGAAACTATTTGCTGTCATTTCAATATATTATACATGTATCTTGTGTGTAAATGAATTTAGAATTCAAATTGTTTACTTTCATAGTTGTACAATTTTACTTCTGTCTGATGCTTTCATTCCCTGTTTTCCAGACTCGTATGATGCAGTAGTTTGCAGCGGGGCATTCGGCATTGGACATCTGGATGATGGTTGTTTTCTAGAATGGATACGAATTCTTAAAAAAGGTTATGTTTGTTTTCATTGTTTCTGCTATCAATATCATATTTTGATATGATTATAATTGCATTAATTCAATATTTTGAAAACTGAGATAGGAAAGCTTGAGACAAGAAATATGGCATATAAGCTTACATTCTGTTTGTGATTGTACCTGAATATCAAGAAGGGAACGAAAGTTCAGGTTAAAGGGATACAGTCGTCAGAACTGCGCATAAAGGTTCAATTGGGACCCATACGACCAATGTAAACACTGCATTGAAGGTACGATGGTGATTGACGAAAGTTAAAGCATGTCTGTCATAATCTATATATCGTATAATTTTAATGTTGCAGCTATGATGATAAGGTGCATCTAGATATCCTGCAAGAGAATACCCTTGTACATTAAGTAGACGTCACCGTAATCTACATCTGATTTTAATCAGATTGGATATCGTGCACAAAATACATTGTTTGTAAACAAGAAACTCGCACAGGTGCAGTTCTGACGACGGTTTCCCTTTAATCATCTGGACTAGCCTACTCATACTCACCCATGTAACATCACTATTGGTATTGAAAATAATCTCTGTCATGTAGCAATTGTAAAGTTATTGATGGACAACTGATTCTTTTCCAGGTGGTGTAATCTGTATAGCCGCAAACGTAGATGATAAGCAAGCAATTGAAGGCCCTGTTTTATCAGATCTGCTGGAAAACGGTTCATTAGAACTAATCCAGAAATGTCATTTGAATACTTATGTAAAGAATCTGAAAGGTACATATTATGCTTTTAAAAAGTGAAAGTAACTTGATTATTACTGTAAAATTATACAAACAATAAAGATAAAAAATAGCGTCAATGATGACACTGTGCTCCTCAGTGCATTTAGTGCAAATACATATGCGCATAATAAATGAGGTACAAGATGTGACATCTTAAGGTCTAAAATCCTATCAAAATTGAAGGGTATAGAACTTGTGGTTACTGAGATATGCATATATATGTATAATCAAGGTCAAAGGTCATCGAGGTCACATGACATTTTGAAAAAAAAAATGTATTGCTAATAAATCCCCATATGCCAAAAATCAGACCTCTACCTCTATTCGCTTGCCCAGAATTAGATATGTGCATAATAAAGGAGGTAAAGCGTGTGTTGTCATAAGGTCTCCCATCCTACTAAATCTAAAGGACATAGCACTTGTGGGACTTATTTATTGACATAAAAGTATACTTTAGGTAAAAAATCAAGTACACATGACATTTTGTCAAAAAATTTCTATCCTATAGTTATCCCTATATACTAAAAATCAGACATCCAGCTCTATGGGCTTGCTCAGAATTAGATATGCACATAATTAATGAGGTACAGTATGTGGCGTCATAAGGTCTCCCATCATACCAGATATGAAGGGTGTGGCACTTGTGGTTACTGAGTTATGGACAAATATGTATATTTGAGGTCAAAGGTCATTGAGGTCACGTGACATTTTGTAAAAAAAAATTGTATTGCTAAGTTATCCCTATATACCAAAAATCAGACCTCTAGCTCTATTGGCTCGCTCAAAATTAGATATGCACATAAATTATGAGGTATAATATGTGGCGTCATCCCATCATACCATATATGAAGGGTGTAGCACTTGTGGTTACTGAGTTAGGGACAAATACGTATATTTGAGGTCAAAGGTCACCAAGGTCACGTGACATTTTGTCAAAATGTCTGAGATATCTGTGTGACAGGATGGACGAACGGATGGACGAACGGACACAATGACCCGGACACCATGACCCAATCTATAAGCCCCCTGGACTTCATCCATGGGGACTAGAAACTGTGTCACTACATCCTTTTTGCACTAGAATACGATGAGAAACTAAATTTTTATTTTTCTTGGCCTTATACATGGGCGTCTACAGAGAACTGACTTATACATGGGAGTCTATGGAGAACTGCCTTTACATGGGAGTCTATGGAGGACTGCCTTATACATGGGAGTCTATGGAGAACTGCCTTATACATGGGAGTCTATGGAGGTGTAAACTAAAAAGTCCTCCAAGTCTAACACGGCCAAATTTGATCGCATTGTGAAACAAATCGACGTGCATCTGTATGGGGTAGGGTACTATCCTTGTGCAAAGTTTGAAAGAAATTGACCAGGGCATGTCTGCGTGAATGGACGTACGCACGCATGCACGGACAAACGGACATGACCCAATCTATAAGTCCCCCAGACTTCGTCTGTGGGACTGACAAACTTTCTTCATGTCATTGATGGCCTTGATTTTCTTTGGATATTGAATGGACACATTTATTAAAGACGTCACTTTAGCTTGTCAATGACAGTGAAATGATTTTTTGCAGAAACTTGATCGGTCCAGCCAGTACACATTCTTACTCATAACAGCTGAACTGCGATGATCACAACATTGTTTTATGATATTCCGATACAAAATTAAAATAATTTTATTAATATGTCGCATTGACTATAAAGTTGCAAATGTTTCCTTGGGTGTTGAAACATGTTAGCATAGTGTACGTGTTACAAATCAACACACCAAACAGCAATGTCCATGTAAGAACAACCTGCTTGATTTCCATGGACTTTCTGGTCCGCCCATCACACTGTTATGTCTGTTTCCCCTCCAGCTTCAGTGTTTCATCTAGGATGCTACACCAGGGGGATTGGTCCCCATCTACTGTAATTTTTGAGGGGGATTTTAAAGTTTTTGGGGGGATTTAACTGAAACATATAATGACATCTTTATACGTAAGTTGTAATGTTGCAGTGATGTTACTTGTATTATACATACTACAAGCCATAAATAACTTGCTTACACAATCCAAGCTGCTAGCTGCAAACACCATCCTCTATAAGATTATTTCAAAAGTCAACAAATTTGCGTATCACTGTTGTGAATGTATAGGGCTTCCAAGAGTGGCAGACAGCTCATTAATATTCATAAGCATTACTATTCCTAAAAAAATTGAAGCATATTCTGTATGCTAAATTATACTGTATGTTTGTTTGCACATATTCTGTATGTTTGCTTTCTTAGGGCTTAATGTACATTCAAACATAAAAATTAACAATAGTTAGCCATTCCCACTGTACTTTCAAGGGATTTTTTTCATTTTTCACTGAACTGTCTGCACTACAAAAAGTAAGAAAAACTCTTTTGTAGTTATAAAGGAATGTTTTGTAGCTTCTGAAAAAAATAGTGTACTTGTTTGTCACGTTTTTACAGTGCTTATATCATCCCTCACTACTGTAAGTTTGGATCAACATTGCCCTATACAAACCAGTTAGCTGTATTTTTCTAGTGACCTAGCTGGTCTTGTAATTTTGTGCGCAGACTCAGTAGAGTTAAAACGAACAACTTAGAGGGTCGAACTTCAGTAAGCCATCAGTCTGCACGATAACCCGGCTTTTGAGGTGTGGCCGGTACCAGCGATTTGATTGGGTATTGTAGGGTGATTGGCATGTAAGACATTATGTTAGAAACCATTTTCTTTAATGGGTGGGTTCAATCGCTAAGGTATAAATAACAATTAATATTTGTTATCATATGAAGATATTTTACAATAATTTGATATCGTTTGTAATTTATTCACTTAAAATAATTATTTTGTTGATGATTTGAAGACGTTGACAACCTCAGTATGCACGTGTTCTATGACAGTTCAATTTCCCACCCTCCGCATAAATGGTTGACACTTCGACGAGAGTTGACCGCTGTCGATGCTACAACATCAAAACATTAGAACAAGAAACTCACATGGTTCTTAAAGTTACGGATCAAATTTAAAGCTAATGATGTTTCTAGAGTAGAAATAAAGATAGGTACAAACCGTACAAAAATGGCTTTGTTGGAACGAACCTACATTGAAAGGTCTAATAAATGTAGCGATCACATGAACATCCCGACCGGTCCAACTACCCGTCGACTGCCGTACTGTCAAGATTCGATGTCTAAAACACCAAAGAGCTGCTGTTTAGCCCCTGCTGATGTGTACCAGCCCCCAAAGAGTACTACCACATTTATAGAAAGCTACAAAATATGCGTCTGTTTTTACTCACAATTACTGAATCCTGTCTCAAAACTGTCATCCATATAATTTCCTGACGGGCAGTGTCACTGAGTGTGTGGATACCGGATACGATCATCGTTGCATGGACATACCACAGATGATCGTTGACACTCGCTGGGAAAACGACGGCTGGGACTATTATTTTGTTTGCTTTTACAGAGTGTAATGGGCTCAGGTACAGAGATATCGACTGATTACAGATATTGGAAGGTAAATTGCCTGTAGGGCAGTGACGGGCAGCAGTATGACCCTTTGATCGAACACTTGCAACACTGCCCGCGATCGCAGACCAGTTGTGAGATCGACAGAAATTTTAGTTGTTGGGATTTTTTTCAACAAATACGGGCTACCACAAGTTTACCTCTGAATGCTGTTGTAATTAGCAACCTCTACTACATTACATTGATACAGAAAATGTGCTCATACGCCGACGAGTTATTCCGTATTGTGCAAGATTTGTGCATTTCGAGTGGCTCGCCGATGAAGCTATGATGAGCACCCACGAGTGAGTGAGTAATACACGATAGCTCATTATGCATGACCTCATTATGTCTAGCCTCTAAACCAATAGGCGCAGCTTTGAGATGTCATGTGATACTATTCATGAGCATTTGTTTACAACATATGCGATTTTCCCGCCACGTCGTTAGCCTGCGTTTTCTTGATTATCTACGCCTATTTTACCTTATTAAGGCATAGCTGATGAGTCATACTTTGAGGGCAATAATAATCAGCTAAGCTGCATTCAAGAAAGTGGTAAGGGATTGGCTAGTACCGCGCTTTGCGCCCTTAGGACTGGGATTTGACATGTGTCAATCAATGGTTTTCACTGCAAGTTACTCGAAATCGTGTCAATCAGAGCAATTACCGACGAGGGGGCAAGCCCCCGATGAGTAATATGAAGCTGTATGTTGCCAGGAGTAAACCATTGCCGATTGGAGAGGTTTGCATTAGTCTGATGGTACCTGAGGTGGAACATAATCGGCTTGAAAATTTTAGGGTTTTTCATTGTTTCGCTCAAAAGTTAACTGTGCTGAGAACACATTTTAATGAACCACAGAAACGATGAATCATTTTTAAACAATTAGTAATACCTAAAGGCCTTATTTTTCATACTAAATTGTCTACATGATTTTTAGACCAAAAATTACAAAGTTTCAAAGAGAGGTCCTGTCAACCCCATAGAAAATGTACCCTCCATTTCTTCGTGCAGTGAGGTCACCAGCCGAGCGGGCGGGACTTTAGCACCCGTTTACCGTATTGTGGAAGCTATGCCAAAAGTGACACTTGCAGCCTTTTTCAAGCAGCGTCGTGCTCAACAGCAGGATTATGCCACAAAATTGACAAAATTTTATATTTTGCCCTATATTCACACACGTGAATTCGCTCCATTTCTGCCAACGATCGCGTGTCTAGTGACCCAGATGACTTTATTTTACGTTTACATTGACAATGGGGTACGTTTAATCGGCATAGTTTGGCGATTGTCTCTTTAGACCAAAAATTACAAGTTTTGAAAGTTGAGTTCGTTCAAAATCGAGTAATTTTAGCTACCCAATTGAAAATTGATAAAATTATATTTTAAAATATGTATATTGCCAAAACATTTGTCGACAATATTCTTCAGACCTATAGCCGAAACTTACCATCTCAAAAACAGTGAAAATATACCTTAGTTTATGAGAAAACCGCGTCTTTATTTTGGCGATATTGCTTGCTTTTGTTTACTTTCAATGACGCCACTGAAAGACGCCATTCTTGCCTATATTACCCGTCATGCAATGGTACCGGAAAAGCCGGTCATCGTGCAGACTGCATGCGGAGTTTCTCGATGTCAGATTCTCTCCATTTGCTTTTTGTCAGTCATTTTAGAACGGGAAAATAACAAACAGAAAGGTTGGCTGTCACCGACAGTTAACTTTAGGGTTAATTTGCCCCGAAAAATAAGTAAGTGTCTGTTCAATGAATTCAAAAACCGGACCCATTGACACCACAGCATGCTTGTGACAGGCATGCAGTCTGCACTACGTTTCTGTGACAGTAAAAGTTCAAATTTTCGTGTCAATTTTGCCATCAGAATTATTTTCAGAGTGTTATGGACATCCATACGGTGCATAAAAACTTAAGTTTGTGTCCTTTTCTCAATCGTACAGAGATAATGTGACACAGAAACCTTTATCCGGCTAGGGCAATGAACTTTTGTGAACGTAACTCTCAACTGGCTGACAGGCTTTCATATGCAAAATCAGCGTACAGAAATTTACGTGTGGTATTGTTTCAACAGCAATTTATTGAAGCAGTTCAAAAAGTATCAAAATCGAACTAACAGACTCAGACTGTAAAATTAGTCCCTTCCATGTAAATGTTCTTGCAACACTATACAATGCATTCTTGGAAGCGATCGAGTAGCTGAGGTAGGCTGGGATACGACTTGGGCCCAAGAATGCTGAATTTCGGCAGTAATTTGGCTTTTTACGTCAAGTCCCAAAATGGATTGAAGTCACCGACCCTACGTACGGGTCTTTGGGGCGATTAGCTGTAGCGGAACACACAGCATCGTACGCAGGGCTAGTACAACATGTGATCATGGAGGTAGTAGGAGACTGAGGTTTCTTGCACGGTCACGCCGATGAAATTGGAAGCTGAAATTTTCGCTCGTTATTTTGCAAACGAAATCGTAAATCCATTCAAAACTTCCTATTTTTTTTTACATATTTGAAACCCATGAGGAACGTAATTCATTCTCCCCTGCACAGTAAAAAGGAGATCGAAACGACATGCATGTCAGACAAAGATCAAACGCACGCAAGATGTCCATCCACATCCACCAATCTCGTACTTTACACCGACAGAACAAAAACAATTTGATCGAGCATGGACGTTCTAACGTAAATGCATCATTGTCTATCGCATTTTCATGTAAGCCAATACACTCACACGTACGCTGTAAGTTCAATTATGATATCAATCCAACACGATACTATTTTCGCTGATAGTGAGTGTGCAGCGTGAATGGTATGCTGTAGTCGTTAGATAACACTGATCACGTGGTGTGACAAAATAGTTTTACGGAAGTTGTTGACGGAAGTGACGTCAACTTTGCTTCTCCCAACTCTATAAGCTTCCTCAGTTACGTAACTTCGTCGCTAAAAATTACTGTAACAATTTGCAGAAAAAATACACATGAAGACAACTACAACATGGCATACGTGAAAAGTTGTTTTAATTGTGAAAATGGAATCAATAATCATTTGTGAATGAATTTACCATTTTCCTGGGTCGTTCACCAAACCTCCAAAATTACATGTTTGCTGAATTATGATGAAACATGTTCTGATAATCCAATACCTATTTTGATTGCATTGGCAACATGGGTTTTATCGACCATGCATGCCATGTGTATACAACACGTACAGTGGAACAACTTTAGTTGAAATAATTTTAATCGTGAACACATACATCAGTTCATGTAATGTTTTGCCACTTTTTTGCGTGATTAGCTGAAATACATTATAACTTCTGCAGCATTTAAGGCTATTTCCATCAATCTGGACGCATTTATCATATTTGCCAGACTTGCCCTATCAAAAATCTAATCACTCGGTAAAAGCTTAAAGAATTATATCGACATACAATTTTAGTACCGAATTGGTAATTAACAGTGAAAATCACCGTTTATCATATAATATCTCTTGTACCTTCGGTGTTGATTCTCGGTTAGTCCCTTCTCTGGAAGAGCTGAAAGTGCGCCCTCAGTGATGTGTGTGTAAAAAGTACACCCGTCAACCCATTGTTTCTGTTCCAAGGTTCAGTAACGCCAAGGTATTCATATAGATTGTGTATGTCATGTTGGCTGGCACAAGACTATTGATTCACTAGTTTTGCTGAAAAACAGTGCAGACCTTAGAGTTTTGATATCTGCATGATAGTTGCTTGTCTTTGAGGTATTTTTGCAAAGATCATTATCAGCTTGAATCGCAATGCAGACTGTTGTGAAAGATGGATGTAACATTTTGTGGTAATATGGGGAGGAGGGGAGTTATAGGCCCAGGAAAATCGTAACAGTGCAAAATGTGCAATATTGCATTCCATGGAAATTTTGTATTTTTTCGTATGAAATACTTTTCAAATTGCTGATCTTGATATCTTTGAAATTTAGCATACATATTTTTAAGGATGACCTTAAATCCCAGTCAGATTTCTTGAATTGTGATGAAATCAGCAATTTTGTATTTTGGGGTTCAAAAACCTTTGATACAGTTGGATAAAAATGTTATACAAATATTCAGTTTACGATATTATAACTGAATCATTGCCACATCATAAGTTTAAACTTTTTGTGAGATTGAGATGTAAGGTAAAATAAGGTAGAACTACAGAAACTAAAAACTAATGATATGTACAAATTTTTGCTATGTCAATTTTCGCAACCAGCCAGTATAATGAAGTGGCGAAGAGAGTTCAAGCAGGTGGCTAATTGGCAAGATATCTGGATACATGCTAACAAACTTATGTCTTAAAATAAAGTGCGTGCGTTTCATTGAAAATTTTTGCACAACAAATGCATAAATAATGTAAAATTGCACCTTTGGAAACTTAGGGAAAACTCTCTTTGTAAGTTTTGTAATTTGCATGATACAACTCAACATCGTTATTTTGAATGTATTATTGGTAGAGAAGTGTGGAAAACGATAGAAAGAGAAGTGTTTCAGAACTTATATAATATATGGATACATTATCATGGCAAAACATAGTGTGTGGACTTAAATAGCAAACTCAACTTGATTGTGTTAGTAGCAAAATGGACAATACACAAAATTTCATTGTACAAAAACAAACAATTCACATCTGAGACAATTATTGCAATGTGAATTACAACAAAGGAATTTGATTTAAGTTCATCTTTTTTCTGTTATAGTTTAAGTGTGTAGCATTACCACCAGGTTTGAAAATGTTGTATATGCATTTTGTGATGTAAAACTTATTTTTCATTCGAAATAAATAAAGAAGGAATTTTAACGAGAAAAAAAATCATTGCCACATCATATCATTGACTCATCCATACATTTAGTAAATTAGTCTCCATTTTTCAACAAAGGTTTCAATTGAAAGACTGTTTTAACCTGGACTTGTACAAGCAAATGTGAAATAAACAAAATAATGATGAAAGCATTCCTACATGGTGTGTGTGTGTGATATACTAGGTCATATGACAATCTGTTTGATGAGGTTGTCTCTGAATATGCATATGTTCAGGAAATCAAGTGCCTATAGTCTGTCTTCACTATACTTCTGGTACTATAGGAGTTTGACTTGCCGAACACCTGTGTGTACAAGTAGTCAATAAAACACAGAGATACTGTCAGGTTGACCAATCTTCTACACTTTGTTAAAACTGAACAAAACACTTCTCCATACTCAAGGTACACACATGGTGAAAATGCTGTTTGCTTCAGTAGAGAGCCATAGTGCAAAATGGAGCACTGACATGCTAATATGCATCGTGTGCGACTCCTTTAGCGTGGTGAAAATAAAATTTAATTTTTTGTAAACATTATATGAATATCTGTTTATCATTACACACATTCTTGAAAATGTTACATATATCAAGTATTAATGGTCAGCCATGTGGCCCTCATAGACCAATGGTAGTGTCTCTAATTGTTGTATGCATGGCACAGTATAACAGTAAAGTATGACATGACCAAAACTAATTGGCACTGCATAGCATTTCAGAAGTATTTTATGTAGCTAGGCAGTATGGTTTCTGAAAATGACAAGGTCCCAACTCTCTGAGTGAAAGTGCATATTTCAATTAGATTTAGATAACTCATTTAGTGTCATATAGCAAATTCTAGAGTGGTTGATTCAGGACAAAGTCATAAAGCAAATTCAAGAGTGGTTGATCATCAGCGCTTTGTACTACGTGATTAAAATCAGTTTACAGAGTGTGTATAACTAGCACTAGACTTGGTACAAGTGTGTGAATAAAACTATTTTTTGGTTTAAAAAAAAAGTTAAAAAAAGTGAAGGTAGAGTATGATCAGTGATTATGGTCAGTTTGCAAAAAAGAAACACTACTTTGATATTACTGAATTATTTTTATTCTCCAAAATCATCAAATTTGAAACTAAACTAGCACCCTTGTAGTTCTAATAGAAAAATCTCAATGGATGATCCATGATTGATATTTCCTGCAAACGACATATGGTTGGAGATCATGAAATGAGATTTCAACAGAATTTCATGGGTTTTGCCAAATAAATGCTCATAGATTCTGTTTGGTTGACAGCTTATGTAGAATCAACAAATATTTCATTCCATATATATCAAGAATATTGCACTTCATTTATATTTGATATCAATAACTTTCAGATGAACAAAGATGTGTTTGAATTCCCCTCTGGACCACTAGCTGTAACTTTTGATGAGTCTTTTGTTCTGCAAGTCAATTGCAAGTTCCTGTTCTATCCCCAAAGTATGTTGAACTGCCCACTATTTCACTTGTCAACAGAGCATTGATAAAATGCACTCTTATTGTTTATACCGGTATTTAAATTCTAGTCCAGCCTTAACTTGTAAACAATAACTATGCAGTCTACACATGTACAGGTTGCATTGACAAGCGAAATACTGTATATCTCAACATGCTTTGGGGAATAGAACAAGAAACTTGAGTTGACATTACAAACAAGAATAGTAAACAAATAACAATAACAAATTACAGCTACTGGCCCTTGTTAATTTAAAATATCATGATTAACAAGACTTTTTGTATTTTAGTTTAACTGTCACTTTTAACAATATTGTCTTTCATAATTGACTACTGTCATCTACACTGAACAAAGACAAAATATGGTCTGGTTATTTGCATCCAGTCTGCAACTCACTCTGCTGTTAAAGATAGGTCCAATATGGGAGTCAATATTTGGTCTGCCACAAATACTGACCAAAATGGCAACTGCAGGATGTTAAAATTGTAAAATGACTACCAGGTTACATGAGTAATCTCAATATGGCTGCCTTGGGCAAACCATCAGTCACACAAAAGTGACATGGAAAGAAGAAGTTCAATCAATAAAAGTCTCAGTAGACACCACCAGAACACTGAATCATTGACTTGCTGGAGTGGATGCAAATATTAGTGACTCTTCATATCCTAATATACACGCATATAAGATTCAGATGCATTTCACACTTGCTATTAAAGGCAGACGTTGTTCATAAGTTTAACACCTCAAAACATATCAATTAATTTCATAAAACTTTGAAAAGAAAACGAAGGACTAAAAATCAATGTCATAACAATAAGAACTAATGTGAGAACCAGAGATTGTAGGATGTGATATAAAGGAAACACACGATGAATTCATTAGTAATTAGACTGTGACAGTGCATATATACATACCCTTAAGAGATACAGTTGTCGATACTGCGCTCAAAGGTCATATGGGACCCATATGACCAATGTAAACACTGTATCCAAGGTACGACAGTGATATGATGAAACTTAAAACATGTCTTTCATAATCTACATCCTATAATTTAAATGTTGCAGCTATGATGATGAGGTGCTTCTAGATATCGTGCACAAAATACTTGTTTCTATACAAGAAACTTGCATAGGCGCAGTTCCCTTTTAATAATAAAGACAGGACTTTCTTGGAATGGTGTATTGGATTATATCCTGAAAGCCAGCTTGACAAATCGCCATGACCAATGGCATTGTCCCGATCACAACTGACACATTTGATATGAGCCATTCCATGGGCAAAAGCAAACAGCAAACAGATTTAGTTATACCATTTCTTGATGTACACAAACGATACACATCAGTGACCGCACAAATGAACAGTAAAATTTCAGACATTAATTTTAGATACATTTCTCAAACGTTATTTTAAAAAATTGAAATCGCAATACACTAATATTATATCACACTTTACATGTCACTTCACAATGCTTCATACAAAACTTCATAAAAGAGTCTGTCACATGACAAAATAATTACAAGTTCTTTCTGAAAAAATATCTACATCAAAGATTTTAAACGAAACTTTTAAGAAATTGCAATGGAAGTTGTGAAGGTTTCACATTTCTTGTTTTTTAATTCTCAAAAGTTTGCATCCTAAAATAACTACAATAACAAGTTTGTACATTTTCTATGACATATTTGAATGTTATTACAAGGATTAAAATGGTGTCATATCATGTTATTTGAAGGGAAATATGAAATAATTATAAAGTAATTTAGAACCATACGACTGAAATGACCACAAAGGATGCTATATTTATTACAGGTGTTGGAGGACTGGATAGCATGTATGTATTGGAAAGTGGGATGGAAAATGTACAAATATAGGGACATGAGATACTTGGACCCTTGGAGATATTTGCATGCTTACAATACTGCAACACAAACTTACAAACTTTGTTGGGCTTTTACAGTGAAAATGATATCTTAACATTCTTAAGATTTATATATATATGCAGCACTCGGTACTAGGAAGCTATTCCACACAGCAGCAATCAAAAATGGAGTATATCTCAATGCCAGAAAATGTGTTTAAGAGGTAATCTCACAACAAACTGCTCAAAAGAATGTACTAAAAAGCTTGAACTTTGACTGCTGTTAGTGTTAAACATCTGAAAGGCTGCTGAACCTCCATACAAGTTACTGTACAAGCATATTGAGTCATCTTAAAACCAAAGCCATACAGCTGCATATTCTCATCAATGGGTCAGTTGTGGAGTACTTTTTTCACATTTCAAATAATCAGAAAAATCATTAGGAAAAAAGAATGTTCTGTGGCTACATCAGAACAAACATTCTTTGATTGTTAAATTCAATATTTTTCTGTCAGGAAGCATTTAAAATGTATCAGATTATGGAAGAATTTACTGCTTATAAAACTGTTGATGATACGCCTGGTTACTAATATATCCCTAAGTACATGATACACAGTGGTTGAAATTTGTCAGTTTATTTCATGCATAGTTAAAATTTTACTTTGTAATTTTTATATCTGGGAAAACATCTGATTGCTTGGAATTTCTTTCATCTTTTTGGAATCACTTTTTCTTGCGTTCAAGTGCAGCTTTGCCATCTCTTCCTTCTGAAATTCCCTTCACAAAGAACTCTGGGTAGTTTACACATCTCCATGCCAACAGTTGAGGGATTATCAGAAGGCTTAAATTGACTAACCAGAACACTGGTCTGGTTTCCATGGGAGCTCGAAATCTGTACGGTGTACGGGAATGTAATGAACAGCCGATATGTGTGAACTGTGCCTGTCATTCAAAAGAAAAGTTAACATTAGAAATTGTTTACACTGGAAATGTAAACTGCCGTACTTTTGCCATTTTCACATTGCTCCAAACACTGTATGTATGACCTGACAAAGTTCAATGTTTAGAAAACACTCTAGAAATACCTCTAGAAATATTTTAAATACCTGTCCACATGTGAAATATGTTTTATCACCTGTAAGGATTTTTCATCATTACAGAATGTGACAACTCACTGGAATTCTCCCAGTCAGCTATTAGCATTCAATTGTAAGAATACAAGAAATACACTTTAACGAAAAAGTCTTTCTCAAAGGTGAAACCGTCAGTCAAGTAAATATATACTTTAATCCTTTCACCATCAGAGTTTGGTAATTGCCCCGTACTATCAATGCAAAGGGTAGACAGGCAAATGGGTTAAATGGCTTAACATTTTTTACACAACACTTATTTTCAACTGCTGATCACTTGTGCATGAATTTATATTTCCATTTTTGGTGACGCCATTACTAAATCTGAACTAACACCCCTGCAATAGCAATTTGTGGAGATTTTATCTTGCTGGTAAAATGCAGTCTGACTCGAGTTCTAGTAGGCTTCATGACAGCCTTGGTGTCTCGGATAATTTGTGTTCTGAAAGTACTGTTGAAAGATAGTATAAGGAAGATGTACACCTATATAGACATGTAATGCATACAGTACCTGTGCTGCAGCCCCTGCATGTACTAGTGACCAGTTAACCATCCACTGACATCCAGGGTTCATTAAGCCATATATACACATGATGTAATACGGCACAAAGTAGAAAAGGTAAACCAGCATCTGACAACAGAGGACAATATAGAAATAACGGACGACGCGCTGACCATTAACGTTTATTTGTGGGCAAGGGCGAGAGGAAAGCCAAAAATTAACGGGCGAGGCTTGCCGAGCCCGTTAATTTGGCTTTCCTCGAGCCCGCGCCCACAAATAAACATTAATGGTCAGCGGGGAGTCTGTTATTTCCATTATATTATCAACGAACCCAAGAAAACCGTCAAAATATCCGAAAATTTCAGGAGCGAACGACAACTGGGCCCCAGAAACTGAGCATTACGCGACGCACTGTCACGCGCGCTGTAAAATATTGGCGAATCCGGAGATGTTTTCAGAAAAAAGTATGTCAACTTGACCTACAAGTGCTCCATTTTATTTTGTGATTGATTGTGATTTACGTTTGAGCTGTAAAGTTACGATACTTTGAGTTGTTAATCTTATTATTCATATTCACGGGCATATAAACAGACCATTACTGTGTATTTGTGGTCAGTCACGTGGTTCAGCTCGACCAATCGAAATGCGACAGGCAGTGCATGGTAATATAATGTACATTCAGTGTCAATGGCATCAGTGCACAAAAAAAGCTGGATATTTACTACATTTTCTCTCATGTCTGGTTAAAATGAACACCCTGAATGAATCTAGTAAAACTGATTGATGCTGTAGAAACATACTTAAATGGGAAATCCAAGGTTACAAACACTTCAACGTTGCTAAGCCAGTCAGGCTATGCAAAGTAATTTCAGAGTGACAGAATAATATCTAAAGATAACTACTTTCAGAAGTTGTGTATGATACAGTCACTTGAGCTATACATTAAAATTAATACAAACTGAAAATGTGACTTTCCTAGGAACGAAAGAACAAGTGATAGATGACAATTATATAAAGACAATTACAAATTACTTTGCCACTGAAAACCAATGCCTGTTTGCCTTATGGACATATGCATGCACTTTATGCAACAGCAGTATTGCTACAGTAATTTAATTTGTTTGAACATATTTACTGTGTGATCATTCTTCAATTACAGTTCTCTAGGGGTCTATGCCCTATGATTAATTCATTTATAGGGGCTTGGTCTAACACCGGTCTAACATTTTTATTGATAAACAGACACAGCATCTTCCATCCTCATTTGTATATTGACACACACACAGATTTGTCACAACAACTAGGACAGAGAGGTTTCACCTTATCTGACCTTTTCTATGTAACACATTGACTAGATTTCATTGCTATATTTGGTCATCAGCATATGGCTGTTTGGATCAGACAAAACGACATCCCTTATAAGCTGACCAGCTCCCTCTACAGTTGACCTTATGAAACAGGTGGGGTGATCAACTCTCTTAATTTCTCTCAGGAGAAACCACATAAACTAAATTGATTCAAATTAGAACTGTAGATGAGCAATGCCTTCACCTCACACCTTTGAACTGTATGTCATTTTACATCTACTGTAACCTACCACTTAGAGACATCCAATAGATTGTCATGATTGAACATGAAGACTCCTTTTAACCTAGACATATATGCTGTACCATGAATCATCACATCAAACTCAATCACATCCTGGGTTAGACTGAGTTAGGGCTAATTGTAACTTTACAATAATGTTGGTAACTTACTTGAAGTTTTGGATAGATGATATCATCTGTGAGGTAGGGTTCATATTTTTGAAGGTACGTCTGTGTTATGTCCATTGGACTATCTAAAGCTGCCTAAAATGAAGAAAATGGAAAATATATTTATCAACCTATGATCAACACACAATAACAGTGGTAAACAACATATATATTTCTTTGCAAGTCAGTATCAATGAAACTTATCAATTGTTGAATATTATCACAGTAAAGGAAAAATTAAAATATGCTGCAGTTTTCCTTAATAATTAAAGTCATTAAAATTTATGGATGTCCCTTTTTGTTTCAGCTTTTCTGATTAGTTTTAGTTTCCATGGTATTTGACTGTTATTGTCTATGAGAGATTTACAGTGCTCACCATTCCTCTGATGTTGCCGATAGCGATGAGAAAGAGAAGACAAATGATAAGGAAGACATCTAGAGGTCTCTGCAACAAGCTCTTCTTCTGGGCCTTGTCTGTCTGTGGTATTCAATAAAGTTGGTTTTAAATTCAGAAATTAGTTTTTGTTTTGCTCATAAGATCTAGAATTGCTGCATTTCAGTAATTTTCAAATTATTTCATCACACTAAAATGCAAAGCTGAATTCATTTGCACTGTAGAATATTGACGTTTGTGAATTTCTTTTTTGTCCTCAAATTACAAATCTGTACGTCATATGAGATAATCAGTTTTGACCCAACTCAGTGAGTCATATCTGTACTTTTAAAATGGTACATGTAATTTTCGACATTTTTTGAATAAATAATTAATAACCCAAACTTTATAGGTAAGTATGGCTTAATCATCTCACCTAAATAAGTTTTGAATCTACCCAAAGAAACAGTGGGGAAAAGATGTTTGATTTTCTGTTAAAACCACTAATACTGGCAGTATTCAAGGCAGTGAGTTCATTGCTTGGATAGTTCAGCCGTTTTACAGAAAGCACTGCCATATTTCATTGAAATCTGAATTCTTTTTGTATACAAACATGAAAATTACTAATCTGACATTGGATGTTGATCTGACTGTGTAACGTTCAGGATATCTCTGAATACAACCATGCTTAATGAGAAATGATATGCATGCCACTGTTAAAATTTAGCTTCAAGATCCCTCAACAAAACTGTGAAGTCCCACAACCATAAAGAGTTCATGCTATGTGGACTTCAACCCATACAGATTGGTTATCATTGGATAATTCTTCTCTAAAAGTTAAGAATAATAGACAGACATAAAACTCATTGATAGTTGATCTAACAGTTTAAGAGCTAACACTTTGGGAAATCTGCATGGCAATTTCTCAAAAAGGCACCTTTTAACTTAAACTTCACATTCATGCATTCAACCTCTTCGTGTTTACAGGTATATGTCATGATCCAAAAACAGAAAAGTACCGACAGGAAGTATGGAAATACAATAATTCTAGCCTTGAACTTATCAGTGGCTATCACTTACTTTGGATGCTGGAATTTCAATTTTTCTCTTTGAGGTAAGCAATCTGAAGCCGATTACAAGTGGAATGATGACGTAGGGCGTGTTGAGGAAGTATGATGCTCTGACACTTTTACCATTCTTTCCGATGAGATTACCAGGCATAAACACTACCATACTGTTAACTATAGATCCAACCCAGTACAGACCAACTTCATGGTAACTTTCACTGAAATAGTAAAAACATTCAGCTACTGACATAATTTATTTTACTTGTAATATAATTTTACTACTGTGAGAGTTTCCACATTATCACAGAGTATCATGTAGGAGTCTCAATTGCTCTATCTTTTCACAACACTTTCATGATTTTGATTTCAAAAGAAGATTTGTTATACATGTATACACCTAAAGTCGTAATATATGTTGTATTACAGTAAAACACTTCTCTTGGTCCATCTTGAAGCTTTGATGTAAATACTTTTTCCTTCAATCATCACCTGTCATCGTTACTTTGTACATGAAATGAAAAAGACTGCATTCAGTGACTATATCTATGTATATAGAAACCCCTATTTTGCAAACAATAGACTCAACAGTCATCAACTTTGAGAGATGTTAAGGTAGAATGCCCTCGGGGACAGATATTCAGACTTTCAAACTTTTTCAATTCTTTTCTGATCTATCACTTGTGGCGATTCATTTTAAAGCTCTTTTTCACCATCTTAGTTTTTTGAAAATTGAAAATTTTATATTTTCTCCACAGAGTTAACACAGGGATGGCAGCCATTTTGAATTCCAAATATCAGTAAATCTTGCGAATTTGTTTCTCTAGTACCAAAATTTTTTATTCTTGATTTTGAAAGAGTATGGTTGAAATATCCCTTGAGGAGAGTTTGAGCAAAGGCTTAAGTCTTTCACTTTCGAGGCGCATACTACCTTAAAGTATGGACCTGATGTGGTAAATTACCAAAGCTCTTCATAAATACTCTGTGCAATAAATAGGCTTATTCCTACTGTACTCCCTGATGGCTGTTCACCATAGATGTCACTATATACATCATAAATTATCATACTTGTACGAACACAGGAATAAACTGCATCAAAAAAATGATCTTGACCAGACTTGTTTTTTTTTAATATCATTTCCAATATTTGCACAAGGAACAGCATACTTGGTATTTACAATGAACAATCAATGATCAAACCCACGGTCCATCCACACAGTGTCAAAATGCACCCATTAAGCCATTGAGTGCTGTAAATTTTCCCGCAAAAAATTTTAGTGCAACATTTTACCAATTTTTATGAATTTTTCTGTACTTTTTTTATAATTTTGAAGCACATAGACATCACATTTCAATGGCTACAGTTTTTTAACAAAATTTTAGCAAAAATCTGAAAAAATTTGACTGGAGTATATTTTGTAAAGGCGACAAAAATTGACTTTGGCGCTCAAAGGGTTAATATATCCGTTGAATGGGTGAAATTTTCACTCTATGATATTCAATGAAATGTTGAGCACAAAAGGAAACAAATTTGTAAATACTTGTGCTCATGATATTACCTACATATTAGTATATACTGGTATGTGGGTAATATACCTGTATATATCATTATATCATACCAGTACATTGATGGTGGAAATACAGCGATCTGATTGGTTGAGACTCGAAAAGAACCATGGTATATTGGCAATATACCATGGCTGGCATACGCACGAGCTCTCAGCTTGAGCAAAACTCCGTTTATGACGTTCAACACCAGAATTTCAATATACTGTTATGATATAGTAGCAATAAATCACACCCAGCGACGGTATACCACTCGATTTTGACCAGTTCACTTCATATATGCACTCGCTATCGCTTGTGCATATATGTAGTGAATTGGTCAAAGTCTTGTGGTATACCATCGCTGGGTGCTTTATTGCTTAAATATATACCGGTACCAGTATATACCAGATCAGTGTATCAGCCAATTATCATTTGCAGAAACACATGCATGTGTTATCATGACCATACATGTATTCCTATGGGACAACTTGTAATAGTTGCGGTATATCTCAGAAGTAAGCTTCTTTTGGTGTTTTACATGTTTTATGAGAAGTTTCATTTTTTATTCAACATACTGAAACATGTCTAGTGGTTGGTTGAAAATTGAACACTTCAGTTCTGCATAATGTTCAGGCACTATCATGGCAATTTGTGGTAGATATGGTGACCAAAATATTGTCATCAAAATGTCCACATGTTACATCACAACAAGCAGGTCAAAGTTCTAACTGCTGAAGACGGTGTAACTTTATTGTCAGCTATCAATGAAGACATTATATTGAAACAAAACTAAATGTCACAAGGTCATGACTTTGACAAAATTTCATGATCCCTTCAGAGGAATGTCTACTACACTCTATATATTCAATTTTATTTGTCATGGCATCTCTGAATCTTTCTAAAATTTCTGAGTTTCTTTGTGATATTCTTCCCATGTGCAATATCTTTTTTTTAATTGCACAGAACAAGAATTAAGACACTCAATTCGCAGTAACCATAGCATTACATAGATGACACGATTGGAAAACATTCCAATTCCAACAGTAACTTCCGTTTTATCATTATGATCCTTATCACAGCTAGTGAGGATCCTTACAGAAGACAGTATACCATAGCAGATATCAACAGAGTAATTTTTTTATAAAAGAGGTATTTTTGCAGTACAAATTATTACCAGTGATTTTTGCTGTTTTAGCCTTTTGAGCAGTGAATATATATAAAGTTAGTAGCCTTAGGATTTAAGCATTCACAACTCAGTAGACAGTATACAAGCACCAAGCTCCCATGTACTGCACTGACATGTGGTAGCATTCTGAAAACATTGGGTTTTTTTGCCGAGCAATGAGTCTATTGAATAAAACGACTCTTTGAAGTCTAAATACATCCTTGCTTAAAACTACTTAGGCTGTAACTTTTGATATGTGTCTGCCACATTTCTTCTATTTTTAAACTACAACATTTGTTCCACTCCAAAAATCATGTCGAAATGCCCTGTGTTCAGCTTGTCAATAAAATGAGTGATCCAGTCTTTAATTAGTCAACTGTCAGTCTGGAAACTTACTAAATATGGTAAATTTACATTTTACATTATATATAGTAATTATTTTTATCAAAGTACGGCTACAACATCTGCTATGATCTCCATATAACCTGTTGCTAGGTGACAGTCACTGACAAACATGGCACAGCAGCTCTGCTAAATTTAGTCTTGTAATGATTTCTACCACAATGTACATTTTGCTCTATTTATGCTCTGAACTTAGAAGTTGATGTCGTGTGCAAATTTAGTGAATTTTGACGCATGTTGTGATAAAAATTGTGCAAAGATTAGTGTACACTATTTTTGCCTCATTTTTATGAGCATTAATTTTCCTACCAGTATATCTAGTCAATGTTCATCATGTAAAATATTTATTATATTATGTAAGTTCCTAGACTAGTAGACTGACTGTACATATGTGCATATAATGTCCAATGTTTTGTTGTAAAATGGATTTTATTCAAGATTAAAATTCATTGGTCCGCAGTATCATTGCACATTGTACTCCATGCATGGCAAAGCTAACAATTTGTACATTCAGTGCATTATAAGGAGAAGAAAACAATGTAGTTTCTTCTATGGAACTAAAATAATGAATGCATTATCAAAAGTTACAGCTACTGTCTCTTTTTCTAAAATAAAATATGCCTGAAATTTGTAAAAGAGATGTATCATATTATTTTACTGAAAACAGTAACCCAAAAATAGAAGAGTTGAGACATCACATCACCATACACTGCATTCCTTACCTTCCTGCCTTAGGGTAAAGCCACCAGCTCCATTCTAAAGAAACATTTTGACGGTGTAAAGTTTGCAGAGCAAAATGACTGGTGGGAATGGTTAGAAATGAGCAAATGCAGTGAGTATGCAAGCAATATGCTGATTTGTCAATTAAATAGCTGCTTGTTGGGTTTATTGAAGAAGTGATTGTGCTGGATAGAGCATGATTTACAGAAGTTTACTGGCAGCAAGCGAGCCAAGCTCTGATTGGTTACAATTTTAGTTAGATTATAATACTCTGCTAAGATGAAGTAATTACATAGGATGTCTTATTTGAAAGTATAGTGACATTTGCGAGGAAGCTGCTAGTTGACTTGTGAATTCTGCTGGTCAGATTTAATTAAAGGGGTGTGGTAATTAACGGAAATGATATGTAAAAGAGTTCATCTCTGTCAGCATTAAGAGTGAATTCTTTTGTAGGGGACATGAGAAAATCATTAACAATAAAGTGATACATAGTACTTACTTCCAGGCAATAGCTGTGACAATAGCAAGCTGCATGAGGTAATGAGCCACGCCATCCCAATAGGTGATCATTGTACCATGGGCTGAACTCAAATACGGTTCACCCTGTAAGTCACACAAAATGGTGAGGGCTGATTGTCAAATGAACACAGTACAAAACCACTTGCATCAACTTTGACCTTATCCCACTATGCAAAGTCAGTCAACTACTGTAGACTTTTAGAGAAAACTAATGAAAAAGTAGATTTCTTTGTATTAAATATCCATTCATGCAAGAGATTTGGATTTGAAATGCTGCATTGTGGGTAACTCACAGTTGATGCATGTGGTTCAGTACATAGATACATGAATCAAAACCGTTACTTACTGCCATGACATAGACGCTGCCATAGCTAAATACATGGCGTAATGGCCAGTACCATCCCAGTAATTTATCATTGTACCATGGGATGAATTAAGATACGGTTCCCCCTACAATAGAAAGACATAAAATATGCAAAACGGAGAGGTTACATGGTGAATGGAATGTGTGAGGGATAGTATATAAAGGGACGTACTTGGATGACTAACATTACATAACCAAATGTTGTGCTGGATTTACTGTATTATAAAATTATATTCTCTTATCTAGATGTGCACAGAAATATTAGACTACTCTTGACAGAAGGAATGAAAGACTACATTACTTGAATAAGTATAATTTTGTGATTAACAAACTTTTGCTCTGGAGATAAATTTCACAGTTGTTTCTACTTCAGAATAATGAGAGATTTAAAGAGATGAGAGCTCTACAGGAAAATGGAAAGCTCTATGCCAGCATCTCCAACAAATAATCTGACCTTTAATACATCATGACAAATTCAGCACGACCTCTACAAGTTGTTTTATTGTCATCATCTGAAATCTTTGCACACACAAAGAAGTAAATTGTGCAATTTATTTGAATAACTTTCCCTATGGGCCAATTATCAAAAATAAGTTTGAATTTTTACATACAAAAGGTCACTGTGACTTGATGGTTAAATTCTTTTTCAGAGACACACAACAAAGAAAGTTTTTGATTCATCCTGGCATTTTAATCAGAACATCAGCATAGACATACAAACTAATTATCAAGGTCACCCGAGTCCACTCATTAACAACAATACTGGTACTATCAGTGCAAAATAAAATGGTGCAATCCTACCAGCACAGTAGTTGCACCAATACACTGTTTCTATTGGTTACAGGTTGCAACAAAATATTGGATTATTATTTTTTGATGTTTTTCATCACCATAAATCTCAGTGCATGGTTAGCATTCAGTTGCCAGCTACACATTGCATTTACTACATCATCACAGTGGATAGGATCACTGTCTCCTTCTTCCCTCACACATCACTTTACTCAGTGTCTCAATACTGCCTACACAAATACTGTATTATGAAGAAAATCATGCTTTCATTACTGTAATGTTGAAAGATTTCTTACCAACTTATTCAGTTCTTAATGGTGCTTACATGTACATACATGAGAGACAGTATAATACCTGACTTTTGCTTACCAGTTCATCAGTAATTTAGTGCCTATGCTGAATTGCACAAATTTTTTCTCTTTTGGTCAATTTTGACAGGTGTAGCATGCTAGCAGGGTACGCTTTCCCATCCAGGACATCTGGTACCACCACTAGGCAGTGGTTCAAGATGGCCATATAGTTGTAATTTTGTGTTTCTTGGAGCTGGTAATTATTTATTACCTTGAATGATACTGAATATTGGACCTGTTTTAACGTCAGAAATTGTTGTCAACTGATGAATACATTTTGTACATTGTATGACCTGTCCTTCTAATATTTCATACCTGCCGTATTGTCTTTTTTTTTATTTCTATTTTAGGTCTGTCACTGGATCACGGAGAATTAATTTCAGCCTGTCTTTCCTCATCTCATTCAATTCTTGTAAAATGTCACTGGAATACCAAAGACTGTATTCTCGATCTCATACAGACCTACATGTAGTTTTATTGTTTGACATTATATTCCTTCAAATTGTAATTTTACAATCACGTAGGGTCTTTCTGGCATTCTGGCATCTACTTTTAATCTTTTTAATCCATTAGAGTATCTCTATTTATGTAAATTTTCTTTTCTTTTTTTTTGCCACAAGGTTAAAGTTCACAATAACCATATTGAATTGATCGGTTCAAAGTATGCCTAGTAATTAAGCCAACTTGCAATCTCCTTGATCTTCCACAAATTCCATATGAGTTGAGAGATCATATCAATCTATAGACTAAATGTGGATGTTTAATTTTGAGATATAGGATAAGTGATAACACTTACTATACTCAGCTATTTTTAATTTGTAACATGTTTGGAGATGCCAAGGGCACACAAGATAAATTTATCACATTCAACCATAGACCCTAGAGTCTATGATTCAACTTGGTGAAAAAGGATTACCAGAAGCTATATTTATAAAGAAAATATATAGAATTATTGGCATTATTTTGCTTGAAGAGATTTAAAGATGAGATAAAAAGATAGATTAGTCTCAGTACAGTATTTGATAACCTTCAAGTTATTTACTGAAGAAAACTGCAACTTGCAAAATGACAGACACTGGTAAGTTAAAGGTCACCATTTTCAAAACATTTCTGTCAATGAGGAAAACAAGACATAAGACATCTGTATCACTGGGAAAGCCTGATATGATCTAAGTACTTTTTTCAAAAAAATATGCATCTCAAGATTGCTAATTAAGTCATGCATCGAACACAGAGCAGTCATAAACCTGTATTATGTGACACAATTCTTCTGCATTACAAATACAATTGCTTTCCTTGCACTATGCTACTAATGTTGAATTTTCACTCTGTATGCTTGGCTGAGTAGCAAGACACGTCTCTCGTTTGTAGGTAATTGTGCAGCACGGTGTAGACCACAGGGCATTCAACACTTTACTTTCAACTTTTCTTGTAAAATGTGACTTTAAAGGGTGTAAAATAATAAGATCATTCACAACATACTGGGATTTATGTCTTTTTACATCATACACTTTGGTATTGTCCTTACCATTACACATCTTGGACAAGCCCACCGCAGTATTATGTACAATGTACTCAACACAGTAATCCAGCTATTTTGTGAATAACCTTGCAGTATTATTTGAAGGTAATCTTACCTCTTTGAGGTAAAATGCCATGAATCCCTGTATTGTTCCGTCCAGTTCCAATCCGATAATTAGATCAACTACGCTAGTGAAGGCAAATACTCCACACACTACAATAGAAAATACAGATTTGTGTAGACGAAAAGCAGTACATATTGTTTCTGTATGCTGCTAGAAATCAAATATACCGTATATACAAGGTGTATAAAGAGTGTGTGCCAATTTTCATCATCAATATTGCCTATAACTTCAAATACTCTACCTGCTATGATGGGTTTTTATTTGCAGAATTTTGAGAAATGGATAGAACATAATGGTGCAAGTGATCGCTTTGGACACATTTTCAATAACAGATCAATGATACATACACTAAAAAGTCTACTAGACAATTTACACAACCATGAGAAATTTCCTAAAAGGGGCGACAATCAATTGAGTAAATTGTTGACTCTATAAATTGCACATAGCTATTTTTCAGTATTTGTGAAGCATTGTCTAAGTCATGTCTGTCTACATCACGGCTACATTGTGTATTTGTTCATTGCTGCATCAGTTGCATTTGGCGGGATCACTATGATTATGATAAACGTTAATTTCACTACGAGTTATCAATACAAGCAAAACTTGATGCGCCCAAATGGAAAATACATTACAGGAAGGATGTAACACTGCAAATAGTAAAACTCACTACAGTTGAAATTTCTGTACATATTAACCACAAATACTTATATAAAGCCAAATAACAGATAGAAACAACCTAGACACATTACCTAACATGGCCATGGTCCCTATGCTAGGAACACTTCAAGGATAATTCTTAATTAAAATTGGAAAATTTACTTCCTAGTATTATACATATTTCACAGCCATTCATAATGCAGCCAAAACATCTAGTATAGTTCCTAAAATCATCCCGGATATCACAAGGTTATCCACTTGAGTCTGTCATTTGTATATTTTATTTTCACAATTCAATGGTAACTGTGAAGCAAAGTATAGCTGTTTTGAATAGTTAGCCTGCCAACTTCATTGAGATTTACTACACTGAAGCTTAGATGTAAGAGTTTATATCACGTACACTTTCAGGAAGCAAAACTGTCAACTGTAATTCACCGATAAAGAATTGAATTATTGATCACAACTTCCTCAGTGGAAGTAACAGCCCTGTTTTGTCAAAACATGGATTCTATTTAGGAACACGAAAAAACAGACTACTGACATTCATATATTACATGGTATGATATTCAATGATTGGTAACATGAATTTCAATTCTTGAAATGTCTGTCTGTCTGTGCTCTATATACATGAGATGTTAACCTGCATGTGAAAAGTTAGTGTAATGCTTTTTACAGAGTACAAAGTGCAGATCTGTGATTTGAAAAATGGGACATGCAGATAAAATTTGTACCAGGTGAAGTATTTCACTGTAATGAACATTTCAAACTTAAGAAAATGAAAATATTTTTAAACAGTGTCGCCTTTATATTTGTTTGTGACTCAATATCAAAGGTGTGACTTCTACTTTTGTTGGTTGCTCTTCAAATGAGATTCAGCATTATCTGGGTGATTATTGAAACGAATTCTGGACTAAAAGTTAATACTTTGACTTCAAAGCAGATAGGCCAAAAATAAAAAGAAGCTGGCAATTTGACACATTTTAATTTTTATTTCTGGCATCATATTTCTTTTCACTCTACAGTGAAAGTCAGCATTGAAATCACATTTCATTTTGTTTTTAAAACGTCTCTAATGCAACTACTCACAAATTTACACCTGTGTGAAATTTTATAGTGCATGTGACTGAAATAGCCATGACTTTGATATTCAAGTTACTTTAGCAAAACTTATCTCGGCCAATAATATTTTTTCAAGTGTTGTAACATAGATGATACTTGGTATACTGAAGATTCCTTTCAATTTTAAATTTGGAGTTGCTATGGTGATGGAATGTTCCAAACAGACACTCAAACCTTGAATACTTATCAATGAACCATGGACGTTACCTATCATTCTCTTGCTACTATGCATGCTATGTGAGATATGAAGCTGTCTGTATGACCAGTACAAAGGTTGCATATGTATCATCAGTACAAAGGTTGCATCGTAAGTTATTGAAAGCTCAGTAAGGTCAGCATACAAAAAAACCAAGCGTTATGTGATTTCATTAAAAAAGTTACACTGGTTAATGGTATATCCTCTGCTCCGATGAACATGCTGCCAGAACTTCAAATTAATATTCAAATTTGCCACCAAGGAGAAGCTGATGGTTTATAACAAATGATCTAGCATACTATAACCCTGTGGCACACCACTTCTCTCTGTGATTACAGGAAATTGTTCATTTATCACAAACTGATATAATCTCAGATTGATAACTGGAGTTAAACAAAGGTTTCAGAGAACACAGCATAGTTATGGCACTATATATTTCTAAAGTTGCAGACTTAATGTCTTGTGACTGCCTTATCGCCTTCGGAAAAAGTTGGCCAGAGTAGTGGTTCTTTACAGTATAGACATTTAAACCATTTTTTTTTGCATTATGAAAAAAAAATTACAGTTCAGATTGTAAACTATGTCAAAGTCTAACAGGCTGTGCAGACAGGATCATGATGGTCTCTGTAACACTGAATTTCTATTTGACAACATTACAAAAGAAGCCAATTTTTATTTCGAAAATAAATGTCTTAAGCTTCAATGTAATTTCTATCGAAACAGAAAATTCATTTCAACAACTTCTTACATTTATAGTTCTGATCGTAATGTATGCAAAACAAGTTCAAAAATATCCTGACACTTTAAATGCATACCCTACTACACTCTAATTGTTGTAAAGTGTCCAGTAAAACTGGCTGAAAATGAGAAATTTTGTATTCTGTAATCCAAAAAGGACACACAGATGTTCACTTTTATGTCAGTGTATCACACTCGAAGCTACGATGAGTTGAAACAGTAACCCTATATTACATGTTTTCTTGTAATATAAGTGCTTAGAATTTTGGAAATTAAAAATTGAGAAAATGCTGGCTGCCACCATACATCAATAGTGACTCAGACAATTTTGATAGTTGCCTGAGATTGTGAGTATCACAGAAACCAGACTTTGGTCTGTCATCAAAGCTTATCTGCTGTTATCTTAGTTACATTGGACTGAGATGCACATGGACTACAGTCTATTGATACACCAGGTCATGACAAGATCATATTCAAACATCTCACATACCAAAAACATCTACAAACAAAAAAATCATCTCTTGAATTTTGACATGTTTCTTCATAGACCTTAAAAACGGAAGGACAGGCAACTAGCTATTTTCTTTCATGTAATCGTGGTTATAATCCGTGAAAAACTTGAACACTCATTAACATAAACCAACGTAACTGTCTGTTTATCTCTCGTATCGCAAGCTCACGGAAATTCCCGTGATTTGAGAGACTTGTCAGACGCGAGATTATGTTAATCACTACAACATTACGATCAGCGCATGCTCAAGCTTTCGCGTCTAATTTCAAAGTGTCGTGTTGTAAACAACAATGGCCGATTGAGTCGGAGACGCGTGAATTTAGTCCTAGTTTTATAAATGTACGTATGACTTCCTCCCAAAAATACTAGTACAAACCACGAAATAAGACACGTAGAAACGTACATTAGCACTGTCATGCATTATTGTTACAACAGAGAAACATGAGACGGCAAGAAAAATTACTCAGAGGAAACGCACAAAATGTTGTGTTGTAAACAACAATGGCCGATTGAGTCGGTGACGCGTGAATTTAGTCCTAGTTTTACAAATGTACGTATGACTTCCTCCTAAAAATACTAGTTCAATCCACGAAATAAAACACGTAGAAACGTACATTAGCACTGTCATGCATTATTATTACAACAGAGAAACATGAGACGGTACGAAAAATTACTCAGAGGAAACGCACAAAATGTCGTGTTGTAAACAACAATGGCCGACTGAGTCGGAGACGCGTGAATAGTCCTAGTTTTACAAATGTACGCATGACTTCCTCCTAAAAATACTAGTTCAATCCACGAAATAAGACACGTAGAAACGTACATTAGCACTGTCATGCATTATTAAGAGGGTAAAAAATTACTTAGTTGAAACGCACAAAAAGATCGTCCATCAACAGCAATCATGATGGCCGATCGAGCTGGAGATGCCTGCACGTGAATTTGGTACAAATTTGGTGAATTTGGTACAAGTTTTTCAATGTAAACATGATTTGCCCCGCAAATACTAGTCAGTTGACGAAATACCTAGCGTTGAAACGTTTACTATCATTGACATGCATTATCATTACAGCAGAGAAATATGACAGGGTACTGTATGAAATTTTCAGTTGACTTGAAACATGAAGTCGCTTCGTAAACAACAATGGCCGATCGGGCTGAAGACGCACGAGTTTTTAGAAATACTACAGTGCCGAAGTGCAAGAAGTACATAATGAAGTAAAAGAAGTTTACAGCATTACACATGAATCAGAAATAAACGGAAGAGTTATCAGGGGTGTACAATGATAGATTGCAAAATTAACTTTGCCGACTCGATCATGAATTGACGGGAATTACAAAAAAACAACAACAATAATATACCTAATAGTGACTCATCTGTCGAAAATGGTAGCAAAATTGTCTGTAAAAATCAATGGGTAATACAATGCTTGAAAACAACGTGAACTAGACCCGGAACAGAACGCGACTTGACTCGACAGCACAGGTATAGCGTCTTCTGTGTAGCTCCAGTGCTGCCAAGACGTCACTGTGTCATCACGTGACGTGTTTTGCGTTTACATAACTGCGCAGAGGATTATAACCCAGATCGTACGGGTAAACACGCAAGTTTCTTTGTCTTTTCTGGCAGTTGCCTGTCCTTCCGTTTTTAAGGTCTATGGTTTCTTCAATACCTAATCTGTGCTCAATTTTTTTCTTAACTACCAGATAAATAAATTTAAAATAAATAAATGTTTAATTTTAAGAGAATAAAAACAATTATTGTGTGGACTAGCTGCACATCACACAGATCTGGACTTTTTATAGAAAATGAAATTCAACCTTGATCTTCTCTTGAAGGATTAAGCTCACACATTAAACTTCATCTAACTAATCTCTAAATATACCTTCTTATCTATTTTACATTTATGATTGTATACATCATACAGATAAATCACCCTAGTACTTGTGGAAGAAGAATAATTTATTCCAGTATCCAAAACAAGCCAATATATGTGATTAGTAATAGGGTATTTGTTGTTGTGACTGGGAGTGGGGCCTGGGGAGTGTGGGTTTGGTGGCCCACCCTTAAAGTACTATTAGTGACTGCACTACAGAAAAAGTACTAACTAATATAGTTGCACCGACATTTAGCTTTCGAATAAACAAATTTGATTTGTGAGAAATACACTGCATCTTGTGGGCATGTCTCAGGCATGGATTCAGCTACATGTATTCATCTTTTGGACCGACCTTTTATATTACTAGTATATCTACGATTTTTAGGCAAGTCCACAGCGATCTACATGCCCGCACGCGTACACCTACTATCAGTCTTAACCCACTGACCCAGGAACTCATGTTTTATTGCGAAGGTAGCGAATGACACGTAAAACATGTAGCGAACGAACGGAACGTCGATAGATCTAGAGATTTCGATTCAACGACGAAGAATGTTTATGCGAGGTTTCAAAGCCAGTGTATTTTATCATAACGCCCTATGCAGTTATATAATTACTCATAGTAAGGCTGAGAACAACAGTGTGAAGTGCTTACCATAAAAGAACCAGTCTCGAGGAGGTTGTTTTTGAAGTTTGCCGATGAGGTATGCAAACACACTGAACAGGCTAAGTACAACCACACCGCAAACGAACACGTATCTGTGGTCCTTGGTAAATGCATTAGATTGACAGAATACGTTACTGGAATCGCTGTAAGCGACATGATGAACACCGCTGTTGCGGCAGACATGTTAGCCATTGGGAACGTTTTATGGATTTCAGCGAAAAGTCCGATTCATACTCGAGAAGCCTTATGCGCTTGTTGTCTGCTCTACTACATGTACATGTACTGGCTGCTGCAACCCTCGGTCCTCCAGCGTACACTGCACTGCAAGTCGATCTTCGACCTGAAGCTGACCCCCGTGTCGCATCGTTACAAACTATCATAAAGCTAGCGACCGATTCAGAATGCAGGCAATCCTAACTTTTCAAAGTCACACTCGCACTGCTCACCTCGACGAAACACAAATTCAAGACGTTACGTTCCATTAAAACATATTAAAACAGTGCGCGTTCAGTAGCCAAGTTACAATTTCCTGTGTTTGCAATATTTTTTGTTCAATGCTTCAAGCATATGTAATAATAACGATAGCAACAGCATTCCCATAGGCCATACCAACATGGAGGACCCCGGGTGGGGACCGGACATCGGAGAACAGAGTGGTCAGGTCCGTGACAAAACCTCTAAATTATCAATAAGAACAACCTATATAGGGCCTATCTACAGGAACAGAAATGTTGCAGAAACTGTGGTTAGTTTGCAATGTTAGAGCAAAAATAAGTACATCAGGGGCAGATCATTTGATATTCGGGGGAGGGGTTTGGAAGATTGCCTGGGCAGCATTATTTTTCTCTCCCTGCTTCACTTGGAATAGATTGTTTTCCACTTGGCCGATTCTGGTAACTTTTTAAATTTCCCTCTCAGAGTAATCTTCATTTTTCGCGCATGCACGACACGATAAAAGTGGATTGGGAACGAAATGTATTCTACAGCAGCACAAATCTGACATGAAACTATAGGCATATAGCATCTGCTAAAGGAAGCTGGGATGTTAGCAAGAGAATAGGCACAACCTGGACTGCAGCGTGATTACTTATGGAGCTGAGGACCAGGTGATTGCAAACGACAAGAAAGAAGTCATTGTAGATACAGTCTGTCAGAATGCACTTCCACAGTCAGGTGATTAAGTTTGTTCTAGGTAGTGCGCTAAAAGCACTTGGAACAAACCTAATATGGTTTTGAAAGAATGCACGCATAGAGGAATATTGATCAAGCAAACGTGACCATGCTCTGAAGCGATACAGTATAGTCCGATAACTCGGGGAGGTTATGAAGGGGTGCCCCCCTCATGACACAGAAACTTTTGAATATTACAAATTAAAAAGCGGTCATTTTTGAAACGTTTTCTCAAGAACGCTCAAAATTATATTAGACAGAATTATTTCCCAAATTTACTTGCAGAGAAAGTGAATATTCCAACTGGAAAACTTTTCAGTAGAAGACACACTTTAAATTTGGAACTTTTTCAGTACCGATCACAAATTCAGCTTGTGTGAGTGTGCACGCGCTTTACAGAAATGGTTGGGATTTCTAAAGTTTCAAAAGTTTATGTGATACATTGATACATGGTCAACAAAATGTAATATAAAAATGGGACACCCAAAGATAAAGATTAATGACTGCAAGTAACTGCCTGTGCATTATTTTCTACTTTATGTCTGCTTTCAATCTTTTTCATTTTACTGCCGTTATTGGCTAGATTTCTATACAAAGGCAACCTTTTGAATCTTCCCCACTGTATCCCCGAAAAAGAATCTTCCGGGTATTCCTCAGGATATCAAATGGTGAACCTCTTGATAACATGTAACCTTCAAATAAATCAGTTGAAAGTTTACAGACAAAAGTCGTAAGCGTCGCTGACAAAGACTCGTGAATCTGAACACAGTCCCTCCTCTGTTGAAGAGGTTGTGGTCCGAATGGCAATTTAATGTCTTGCAATGTCTCCAGAATGTAAAAGCATATTACCCTAAAATATATTCTACTATTGCATGGTACATTAAGTTATGGAATTGAGATTTAAAGCTTTGATGAAGGGTAACTACAAGAAAAAGTTAATGTTCAGTTTGTTAACATTCTACGAAAGAGACAAAATAGAGATGTAGCAGAAAGGGGACCAGGGTCCACACCGAAAATGCTGAAGTACCGGCTTCTACTTTTGAAAATTAACTCCAATTCAAATAAATTCATCTTGTCATAACCACCATTACAAATATTTGGGTTCAGATGACAGAGATACATCGATTGATGTCAGTTAGTCCCCAATTTTGCCTTTAGCGAGGGAATGATATAGAAACTCAAGCCGTGTGACTTTATTTATTACATATTTATTCTCCTCATTATTTATTTCTTTTGTACACAGGAATTCGACAAAAAATATAACATCAAACCACACTGCAGACTCCCACTCCACATCACACTACATCACATCATATTGCTAATCCTCTTGATATAATTTATGAACAACTTTTTAAACTGTATTTTCCGGAGAAGTGGTCAATACACTGTTGTTTCAAATTATGTTTAAGACGTCTGAAATCGAAAGTCAAAAGGATTTGAGTTCATATATATATATATATATATATATATTAATTTATTTATTCATACTGACACCCAAAAGGCGAAGCCCAATAACTGGATTCAGTCAATATAGTACACAACAACGCAACATTGAGGACATGACAGAACAAAAAAGAACACACAGTAATTGAGGAAAAAACAGACCGACAAAATACGTCAGCACTAAAAGGCTTATCAGCAAGGGATAAAAGAACTATGGCATATCTGCTTTAGCATTTTAGGTATGCGTCACGGTCATACCTGCTGTATTCGCAGGGTAGTTAGTTGGGTTGCTTAATCAAGTGTTCTTAGATAATACACTGAAACCCAGTGGCTTCACGCATGTGCAAACTAAATACAAATACATATTCAACTATTCGTCTTCACCAAGACCACGCAATGCCGAATGGCGGCTCCAATGAACATCATCAGTAAAGTGTACATCATCCTGGGCGCTCAAAAGCCCGTAAAACCATTCATCCAAGAAGTCCCGGCTGCTACCGTTATGATCACATAAGTGACGAAAATGCTTCGATCCAATATCTTGACAAGTCTATCCCACTCTCCTCGGTGATCTACGATCTGGCAAAGTTAAAGATACAAACGATTATGAGAACACGATGATTTGAAATTGATATTTTGAAAAATGTTCTCTTTCGTCCAATTACGGATTCATTAAAATGTTCAATTGTGATAAAACTATATGAATATGATACGAAAATTATAGGTAGGCTACTATTTTTTTTCCAGCAGAAACGTTTCCTAAGATCGTAAAACTTCCAAGATGTTACGTCTCTTTTATACAGATACAACCACTTGGACATACCGTTTCTGCGTCTTGCTGAGCGTATTTGCGTTGATCATCACGATTGCTGGTGATTTTGAATTCCCCGGCGCCACTTTCTTTAACCTTATCGACTGAAGGACGTTCAACCTCTCCGATACCCTGCATATCCCTTGGTCCATCTGTATTCTTAGTCGCGTTCAACGCCATACAAGTGCTGTTCTGAAACCAGCCTGTGGATGTAGCAACACCTTCGCCTTGAGTGTTTTTTCGGTCCTCACCTTGACGCAAAAGTGTGCGTCGCCAAGGCAACCAATCCCTGGTCAAGAAGAGTTTCCTAATCCATGGGCTGACAGGTCTATTCGATGCTGCGTTTCGTTGTATATTTATCATGGCGACAGATACAAGGATGGTTAAAGATACCATTCCCATGTCAAGCAGCAACAAGACGCTCAATCGCGAATAGTTCGAGTTTGTAGGAAGGACATCTCCAATAAGAAGATGAAAGACGCTCAGAGTAATCAGAAATGTTGATGAGAGACTCAGTCTTTCGCCACAGTCCGGAGGAAGCCAGAATACACAAAACGAAAGCGCAAAAATCATGCCACTCGGAATGACAATATTCATGATGTAATAGGTTGGAACTCTTTGCAGCTCCAAGCGGTATCTGGCAAATGTGTCAAAACCGAGGACGATGCTGTTATTCGAGGATCGAACTTCGTTAGTAATATCGGTAACTTTCCATTCGTGGTTTGAGAAATGCACCACCTCTTCCACACTGATGTTGGTGTTCACATTGAGGCGTACCTCGCGACTGTCGTACATGGTCGATGCAAAGCTCAGAAAACACGTTTGGCGATCCAAAGGAAAGTAATGCATGTCAAGGTAGCAGGAACTGCTGAGCTGTGAAATTGATAGGGAAGTCACCATTCCAGTCGACTGAAGTCGGAACCATGCAGGTCGTGCAGGTGTCTCTTCGCCATCGATATTCCTGGGATAGACGTAGAATAAAATCATAACTGTGTAATTAAAGCTCCTCTTACTGTAACTTTCTACGTCTTTATCATCGTCATTGTTTTATCTAAACAATAGTTGTTAATTCTGCTCCCAAATTCATGTCAAAATGCTCAAAGTTCACCTTGTCGATACGGACTTATGTTTTTTACGGTTCGTGTTATTGTGAACAACTGGATTTTAGCCCGGACCAGAATTCATTTGTCAACAATAACTGTTGCTAACATTGCATATTGTGGGGAAAGCCTTGTTTTAGAAAGGCGAATATACTGATACAACACTGGCAATGACAGGGTAGCCAATACGAAAATGTACTTGTTTTCTGTCACAAAAAAATTTAAACTATTATGGAAAGTTACAGTCTATTTCCCCTTCAAAGTTGGTGCAGCTAATCACAGACAAGATTTTTCTTCTTGCCAATTCACCTCGTGGAAGTGTACAGTTCATTTACATTTACAAAATACACTGGCGTGCAAATAGCGAGAAAAGGATGAAATACTTCCTCGCCTTTGGTGATGCGCTGCTGCTATTCTATTGCAACTTATGAGATATTGGTCCTCTCTGCCTATTGCGAGAATCAAATATACCAGCCAGATACTGATGAGGAAGCTGACGCCATCACCTGCATGTGTAGCCAGGGTTGGCTGTTTACAGTGAACGACGTTTGATCTTGTTCTTACTGTGTTTATTCACATTTCCTAATCTCAAGAAATTCCATAATGTTTGATTTGACAGTACGTTTTGCATTACTCATTACATTCCGCAAAGATACATGTTAAAAGGGTTAAAAGGGGTTAAAAGTTTGACTAGCTGAACAGTTGATTAAGATGGCCAATCGTTTGATATTATGTATTGTCTTCGTAATATTACCCACGTGTTTACGAGATGGACCCGCGGAAACCAGACCATATCAGACGGTACAACTAGCTTGTCAATACCACTATGATTGGATGGGGTCCAACCCAGACGCATATCCGTCCATTGCTGAAATAAATTGATAACAACAGCTGAAATTGGAGGGTAGCATTACTATTATCTTCCAAGCTATATGTTGTAAGGCTGCGTTCACAAATAACGATTAGGGGGGCGCGGCTGGAGGAATCACAATTGAAATCTAATTTTTTTTCCAGATCCCCCCTCAATACCCCCCCTAATTTTCAAATGCCCCCTATATATGATAAAAAAAATTTCAAGTTCCCCCCCAAACTATCACAATCCCACCTATTTGTAATACGCGCAGAAAAAAATAAACACGTATTGCGCCGTTCCGCTAGGTGTTCAACACGACCTGTTATTAGCAGTTTGTTAAGTAATATTCCTAAGGCAAGTTCTTAAATTGATAAATTTTAAACGCATTGATGAACTTTTTGGATTTATCGGAAAGCCAACTTGAGTTAATCCAGGTCAATTACTCCTGCCGAAGAGCACACGAAATGATGATAAAGAGATAGTAGGCAAAGTGTGAATTCTGGCTAATTGCCATATTTTAAAAAACTGAGCACAGTGACCAACCAGAAATTTGTTTCAAAAGTACAAGACAGATATGAATTAGATGCTACTCAAAATTGACAATACTGGAAGGTTAAAATATTCCATCAGATAATTCTTTTATAATCTCTGAAATTATGGGTGTAATAATGACAAATTTAGTCTCATATTTTTCATTTAGTCTTTACTATTCAAAAGTTTTACTTTTGTATTATTTTATGACAAGAATGTGAAAATTTAGAAAATCAAGCATGTTGACCCAATCTTTTTTCTTTAATATTTGATCATAGTCATATGCCAGAATTCAAAAATTCCTGATAATTTTTCAAGTCTCCTTGTCTTCCATGTGTTACTCTCTGGCCTGATCTTGTGTATAAGTATGTTTCACTGTCATTTGACCCAAACTCTTTCTTCAACTACCATGTACATCAGGGTAAGGGCTATGTCACTGCTCAAGTATGCAGTGAGAGTAACACTGCAGTAGCAGGGCTGTACCTAATAGTGACACTGCCCGTAGGGAGAAGCTGTATTAACTTTGATAATTTTGGCAATATTTTTTTTTCAGTTTACACAACTGTGTTCTTGTTCTACTCCCTAGCATGTTAAACTGTCCAGTATTCAGCTTGCTATCACAGCCTGTGTATGTGTACTACTGACAACAGACTGTCAGTCTGGACTCTAATTAAATTATCACCTAATACATATTTATATATACAGGCTTTGTCGACAAACTGAATATTGTGTTTGAGCATGCTGTAGGGAGACAGCAAGAAACTGTAGTTGATATATTGCATAGAAATATTGCAAAAATCATCAACAGTTGCAGCTTCTGCCCTGTAGAACTAGGCTCAAGTTTGTTTTTTTTTAAACAAATCACATGTTTAGATTTGTTCGAAACAAAAGTAATGAAATGTGGCAAAATGGTTCTAGATTTTTAAAATTATTACTAACATTACAACTGTTGCAATTGGATGACATAAAAATGGTATTCATTTTTCATTGAATTACTTACAAAAACTTGAAATTTGAAAATGTAAAACATAAAAGGGAACAAAAATATTTTCAGTCACCCTACAGGTAGAGCAAAATTTTTAAGTCACTACTACCCCAAACATTTTCGAATCCCTCCTGAATTCCTCCAGCCCCCCCCCCCACCATTTTTTGTGAACGCAGCCTAACAATCGATTGCTTGGAATAACGATTAACAGTCTTTTTATATCCTTTCTATGCTGAAGTATATTCCGTTATATTGATAATTGTTTGTGCCTCTTTCGTCTACATACTTTCAATTTAACAAGAAATACATTTTCATATCAATTAGCCTGAGAGTAATATCTCCATAATGTGAAATATTTCATACGTGATATTCACAATCGCAGTAGATCTAGAGCATTTCTATCATTCTTGTACTTACCTGTTTCAGAACACTTTTTAATTTCAAACACTCGTTCTTTTCATCCTACAGTGAAAGTGAAGCAAAATAAAAACCAGTGAAATGCATCAACGTTAAGTCGTAAAGAAAGTTTCAATGACGATCTTGTCACTTCCTGGCAGTTGTTTATGAAAATCCATTTCTCCAATTTACTGACAGAATTTAACACTGTGACAGAACTCCTTGCATAACTTACATCAAAACAAGACTTGATTTAAACAGTTTGAGTATCAATCAGAATGGTAACAACATTGGGTGGTCTCGTTTACTTGTAAAATCGTTATGGGAAACTTTGTCGCTTTTGCGGCTCTTTCCGCGCTTAATTATAGGGTCAAATATGAACCGTTGATATCAAAATAATGGATGTTAAATATGGTACAAGATGCCAATTTTGGCAAATGCACAAATTAATGGCTAAGTTATATGCACTTGGCGATCAAGTATTGTACGGTCTTAATCCAATCCTGAAGATGCTGTTGTAATTTGCACTTTACATGGTGTTTCCACAGATATTACTTTTTGCCTGTTGGGGGAGATTTGATTGTTATGCACTTTCCTGAAGAATTTTCAGCTGTGCTAACTATCTTGTAATACCATTACGAGGCTGTGTGATCAATATTGCAAATAAGTTCCATTAACAGCATAGAAGCAATCGTCATCAAAAATATTATGAGCTCTCTGATAACTATAATTAGACAAGTATTGGTACGAGTTGGGTAAGCTACACCAAACTTGATGAATCTGGACACATTTAACCCAGAATATTTTCGGATATGACAAAAGTGCTTTTTACATATCAACACCAGGCTTAAGGTGCTGGACACACCTTGACAAATGCATATTGTGACTCAGGACACCATTTATGTATCAGTCACGACACGCGATGTTAAATGGTATGGACATTTGTTGGATGTAGCCAAGAAGTCGAATTTGAAAAAAAAGTAACCGTAGGTGTATTAAATGTAAGATGATATTCTAATGAATAATGAACGCTGTTAAAATTTGGATTAGAAAATAATAGCTGTTAGTGATTACCCTCCCCCCCCCCCCCGGCGACGATTTGAAAAAAAATCCCTTCCCGGATCCCGCCCACATATTTCCTTCTTGCTACTCATTAATTGCCAGAAAATCTGCCTTCTTCCTCTCTCACCACCAAACGCCATCCGAAACTGCCCTCTTCCTGTTCCAAAAATTGTCCCGTCACCTCTTTACCAAGTGTTTTTCTTCTGTTCATTGGTAAACTCACGAAAACAACTGCATCATACTCTGTGCCCGCCAATTTACCCTTCTCAAGTTGCACGCTGAGTTGTAGAATTAAATTTCTCCACCCGTTAGAAAAGGAGGAAAAACTACTCGTCCCTACCCTCTGATAAGAAAGAAAATACCCGCAAAGAATCGCTTGAGAACAGCATTTTGAACGAACAGCTTTGTTGACTACCCTTTACGATGAGTATGCGAACGTTTCGAGTTTTGTTAATAATAACCAAGTAAAATGAGCAGTCAAATTGTTGCACATTTTAGTGTACGTCGCCAATTTTTGTGTGTCGACTGAATATATACTTACAACATCATGAATTTTGAAGATAATAAGGTCTAGAAACACTTCGACTGCTTCTGATCTTTTCTCAACAGGACGGGATAGATGGTTGTAGTCCTTAAGAAGTTGATTTAACAGTGTTGCCTCTTCGTCTGCTTCAACAAGATGCAATACTGTAAATGAAGGTCAATGATTCTTAGATGAGGTCAATAGATAATATGTAGTATTACATCATACCGGTATATTGATGGCGCAAATACAGCGATCTGATTGGTTGAGACGCGAAAAGAACCGTGGTATATTGGCGATATACAGGTGCAGCCAACGAACAATGCACTTTTAAAGGGGTCCTTACTATGATAAGATATATTGTACATGACAAGTAATGTGAACTGACTAATTTTAAGTCATGAGGGTAATTAATTAGCTGTTCATAATTTGCCCTCCCACTGAAAATTTTTCGACTTACCCTGCCGCACTCAAACTTCATTTTTACCAGCTCCCCACATATTTTTGCCTGTTTCCCCTCCCCACTGTGAATGTTTGAAGCTCCCCTGCCCCATGGCGAAAAAAACTTGCCGATTTCCCCTGCTGTGGAAAAAATCCCCCTCAAAATTTTGTCATTCCATTCCCTGCAGATATGAAGCTACCCTCCTCTGTGATGAAAAAAAAATGTCGATTTTCCCCTGACCTGAGAACAAAATTCCCCTGAAAATTAACATTCCCATGCACACACATACTGCAGTGGCCTTGTATTTGGTTTCCATCTCGCAGTACATAGAGTGAGATGTGTGTAACCTCCACAAATGTAATAATCTCCAGAAATGTAATATCAACCACAATTGTAATAAAATGCACCCATAAATGTTATATCGCCCATAAATGTAACAAAAATCAACCATAAATGTAATAAAAACACCATCATAAATGTAATAAATGGTAACCATAAATGTAATAAAAAAACGCCCATAAATGTAATACTTATCAACCATAAATGTAATAAATCTATTTTGTCGTTGCAATTGAGGAATTAGCCCTTGCTATGTAATAAGGAAAGCAACTCCACACATTATTCATTTCTTCATTGTTTGCGTTAAGTGTGTTTTGCATATTTGAAAGTGTATTTTACGTTTCCCTGTTTTGTGTACAGAACTGATTGGCCATGGCTAGACACAGCTGTAATCTGAACGTCAGTGCAGTCTATACTCCAGAGTGGGGAAGACTGTATAACACTACGATCCTTTAACGCCGTTTTTTCGAAACTTGCCGTACTTTCTTAATCGATCGCCTCAAATTCGTCTTCAGTGGATAAATTGTGTGGAATAATCGATAGATTGACTGTATTCCTATGTTGTCCCACTTGAAGTTTGTTCCTTCACTAGGGATGCCAGGATGTCTAATTTTGTTCTACTGTGTTCAAGGTAGTGTTCGTATTGTTTTTTACTAGATTGAAATATATGTTCTCGCCAACATGTTTTGTGTCGTAAGTTTCTGTTATAAGGTTTTATATTTCTCTGTTATTTGTTCTGAGTCATCTGTCATAAACTTTGTGTGGTATCACTGGTTGACTAGTTATTTTGACGCTTCCTTATTATGTAATAATCAGTGTCTAGAACGGCTATTCCACTTTCATTATCTAACGGTTTGATCAGTACCTCGCCGTTTTCTGATAGCGTTCTCAAAGTATTCTATTCTGTGTTTCGGAAAGGAAACCTAGTTTCAGGAAAGTATGCAATAACATTACACTAGTCTTATTAAAGTTATTATTTACTCAGTCCATTGATAAACAAATGATCACATATGCAAGTTCAAGTTTATTACATTTATGGTTGAGTTTTATTACATTTATGGTTAATTTGTTTATTACATTTGTGGTTGCGGGTTGTTACATTAATGGTTGAGTATTTTATTACATTTGTGGTTGATTTTATTACAATTGTGGTTGATATTACATTTGTGGAGATTATTACATTTGTGGAGGTTACAGATGTGGGGTCAATCGATAGGCTAAGTTTTCTTTAAAAGGTATAAGTACTTGCACTGTGTCCCCATTCCCGGAAACACCATGACTGAAATTCCCGTGACCCCGTTTTAAAAGTAGCTTCCCCTCTCCTCGTTTTTCGCCAAGCCCTGTCCCCAGGACAATATCTGCCCTGCCCGACAAAAAAACTAAAATTTGCTCCCCTGCCACCTAAAATTATGTCCCCTGCCAGAGCAAAATTAAAATTTCCCCTGCCCTCAAAAATTGCTTCCGGAATAGCTTTTTCGATGAATAGCTCAGTTGGCTGCACCCGGGGGCTGCACCTACATACCGTAGAAAGTAAACGTAGGACTCATTGAGGTTTGGGCCCTCAGACAGTAAAATTTGTCATTTCTGTGTAATAAGGAGTTAGATTTGTATGAATATGCAGGCCCTTACATAAATCTGTGTAATAATTGTTCTAATTAATGTTTATAAATACAAGTTAAAGACTTCATTCATGAAAATGTCTTTATTATGACCTGTTAAAGAGTGTGTGCAATAGGTTTACATATTTATTTGCAGAAGTGCATATGGATTGCAACATCTGTAATTATAAAACCAACGTTATGAAATGGAAACTATATAAGAAACAGGTGATGAAGTTGAGAAGAAAACAGCAATATTTAAGCAGTTCTAATAAAGGGACTTTAATTTTGCAAATCCGTGAAATCATAAGATGACATTCCTTGCCACAGCCGTATCCTACAGCCTGATAATGAATGGCATTGTTTCCCAATCCTGATATGTATGTATGTATGTATGTATGTATGTATGTATGTATGTATGTATGTATGTATGTATGTATGTACGCATGCATTCATACTTGTATGTGTGTTGTGTATGTATAAATGCATGCATGTGTGTGTAGCTGGAAAAGATCGGGTAAGAATTCAAATAAAGGTTAGTCATTTATATCAAATAAGATGAAATATTAGAGACTTTCATGCGCTCTTAAACTGAAAATATTCATGAAACAGCATTTTGTACGATGTATGAGTGATTAAATCAATAGTTTTCTTTACAAAAATGCATTATGAAAGAAATTTCAACATCGCCTTAAAGTGCGCTCTCGCAACAGGTGGCCATTTCGGTGTAAGTCACTATAGGGTAAACCCCGGGGGCTTAACGCCGGTGAAAAATGTCAGATTATGAAAGTCGGGAGAAAAGACGTCGTGTCCAGCAGTGAACATTTGTCAGGAAGCAGGCAGCGTATTAAGGATACTATTTTGTAGCAGGTCATCAAACCAAAAAGTCGTTCAACGTGACGTCAGGTCGCATCCATGTATCGTCTTTTAATGGCGGGCAGATATTTTTTTGTCATATTTCGTGGCCTCGAAAAAGGCCGTTTGCTTTGTGAGCGATCGAAATGATCACTCTGAATCAGAGCTTTGAGCCTCTTCTCAACTGAAACGTTGCTGCGAGCCAGGGTTTAGATTATACTATGGACAAATGGAAATTACTCTCGTGAACTTTGATTTGATTGGCTTCAAAAGTAAAGCCCTTGCAATTGAGCAAAACAACGTCAACCAGAATGAAATGAATTCTGTGAAAGTTGTTGAGGCAGCTTTGAAAATTACACTCACTGGTCCACTTTTACGCAATCCGTGAAATAGTAATTACACTCGTATTTCAGGTTTTCACTAAATTTGGTCCAACTATTTTGGAAATGTAAGTTTTACATTAAGTTTAGGTGCTTCTTGAATTGATGAGTGTGTGTTCATATATTTAATTTGCATCCGCAAGGTGGTGATCCAAAAGTCATAAGATTACGTCACTTGATGGGGAGCCGGTGGCAACTCATTACTTATGAGTTTTAATTTTGAGAAAGCATCATACATTTTTCTATTTGTTTTCTCTTTTATTACTCTAATGATGACATTTTTCTACAGCTACATTCAAAACATGCGATATCATTATGTAATTCCATTTGCGTAAATGGACATTATAATGTAAATCGGCTGCAAATTTATTGCTATTCTTCGAAATTTTACGTTTTTTTTAAATTTTAAATGCATGATTGCACAAAGACATAGTTGAAATTCGCAATTTGGTCAGGCTACGTTCGTGCACAGGGACTGTGGTTCGTGTCAACACCGTCACTGCAAAAGAGAGGTTGGCCACAGGCGCCCATGTGTTGGGTAGTCTGCTAAATCGATCGATTTTCTACTTGATCTATCGATCCCGTGCTCGATCTGCCCACCACTGCAACCACCACTTCAATCTAAATGCAGTAGCGGACAGATCGAGCAGGAAATCGATCGATCTAGCAGACTATATAGCCTACCCAACCCACGGGCGCCTGTAAGGTTGACTGAGTACTGAGATTCCTGTGATAGTTTGTTTCGGCTGAAAATTGCAGGAATGATTCATGCGACAAGTTTTATGAAACTTATCGAGCAATACGTAATATATAATACTTAGAGTTGAAAAAAGTGAAGCCTAGGCTGCAGAGACACAGAACGTACTCCCAAATTCATGCGCCCTCTTGTGAGCGAGACTGTGCGAGATCCACTTGTTTATGTGAGAATAACACGATTTGTGCATGTTGCATGTGTTGTGTTCAATGTGTTCAATGTGTGCATGCTCATTCCTCTTTGTTCTGAGTTGCTGTACTTTCTCAGAGTGCTCACTTTCGCCTTTTTGAGCCTTTGTCCGTTTTCAACCTTCACATATTTTCTGAATTCAAGAATTCTCCTAGTAAGGTGACTTAGAATTGCTCAGAATTGATTCTTGTCAAAATGGCCACTTCTGGACAACAAACTCGTAAAGACGATGAGACAGAGCAGGAGGAGCAGCCGTATGAAGCAGCGCATGTGAGGCAATATCCGGGGCTTCAACTTCAAGGGACTGTCGGCCTAAGCAGCCCATCTTCAAAGTCTCGACACGTAAAAGAGTTACAAATAAGCGCTCAGACACTGGCACTAAGGTAAAGCATCAATTGGACTCTGTAACCTCCCAAGTGCAGGAGATATCTTACCAAATCACCGAAGTAATGCGAATTGTCAAGACAAAGATTGTGCGAGATCCACTTGTTTATGTGAGAAGAGCACCGGGGCATGTGTATGTGAGACCCCGCGATTATCCAAGTCACAACCGTTGCGCGTTTCAAGATTTCGTTGAACAATTTGCCGTGTACTTTTCGGACATTGCTGATCTGTAATTTCTGACTTACATTGACCACTAGTAAAAGCAACTTCAGTGGTGTGGATGCTACATGCCTTTCGACCGGCCTCGCTGGAACTGTGTGACATCGAATGCTCCGAGGACTGGATCCCTACCTCTCCAAGACATGTCTCGGTAAGTTCTTCGCATCAAACTTTCAATTTCGATAACACAACATAATTTATATTGAAAAATAGTAGCGAGTAGCTATATCTTTCGCTGTGACGCAGAGCTATCGTATCATGAAATAAAGCAACGTGCATTATGTATGTAAAGTGCTAAAGTATCTTTGTGCAAAGTTTGAAAGAAATTGGGTCACTTTATATGTTTGAGCGTGGAGCTGAACAAGGACCTGCGTCGATGAAGTTGAATCTTTATGCCCCACCGGACGACTAACATAAACAACTATCCTCTTCAAACAGTTCCCAAGCTAATCTCCGCATTACTTACATGTACATGTAATAGTACAACCATGGAGGCTACCTCCATGGTAAACAGATAGTGTCCAGTCATTCATTTCACCATAACTTATAAACAGTACGGTAGATTACAAACAAACATTGAGGATTTTGTAAATTGGATGTGTTAACGTGTATTGCAACATGCAGCTGTGGAGGTTCCCAGACACTTCGCACCAAAACCACTTCGCACCATACCATCTCGTCCCATACCATTTCGCACCAAAACCACTTCGCACCAAAACAACCTCGTACCAAAACCTCTTTGCCCAAAGAAATCACGTCGCCCAAAACCATTGCGCCCCCAATACAATGCCACTTCACTCCCCAATTTATCGCTAACCGTTAAAAGCTGAAAATAACCAACCACTGCCAGTGAAGTTATAATCACCTTTCTATCATCCCAGGACTGAAATCTTGGAATTGTACACATTTCGAGAAAATGACATCGCATCGTGCAATACCGCGCACGGTACCTGAAATGTACCATTTAGTAGTTTGCGTGTTTCTTTTTTTTCTAATATACCGTATTGTTTCATGGAAGAATAAATGGTTCGTGGTAGCCAAGTTGTAGGTAAAAACAACGTTATGATTCGTGGCATCGACGTTTTAGCCTGTTTTAGGACAAGTTGACGGAAGTATACTTTAGTGAAGTGGTTTTTGTACGAGGTGGTACTAGGGGCAAAGTGGCGTTGGACGAGGTAGTACTTGGGAGAGGTGGTTTTGGTGCAAAATGGTTTTGGGACGAAGTTGTGTGGGCGAACTGGATTTGGTTTGAAGTGTCTGGACCCCGCTGTGGAAACGCGGTGAGCGGGGCGATTAGCAGTAGCGGAACACACAGCATCGTACGCAGGGCTATCTGTGGTGGGGTAGCATGCGTATACATGCGGGCCATCAAATTCAAAAGGTCAACCCCCCAGTTAGCTGCCAGGTGCCTCGTAATAGGGATTTTACATGAAATTGATAGACAGCTACAATAATGATAAAGTATATATCAAAAGAAAGCTCTCTTCAAGACCAATTGATTGCATTTTGTTTGATGAAAATCGGTTCAGTACATGCAGAGATATGTCCTGTTGAATTTGAAAAAAACTTCTTCCTATTTAGAAATTATGCCATGCTAGACACCTGTAGTTATAACAAGGTGACCCCATTTTGAACATTGTTGTTGAGGAAACTAGAATTGCAATTTCTTGTTCTTTTTGCAATAACTCAAGCATTTCTTATTGAAAATTGATGAATTTTTTTGTGGATATTGCTGATGAAATGTTCAATGGTGTTTTATTTTATAAATGAAAAAGGTTATTTAGAATGCTGTTCACAAGGTAAACAAATAAACAATACCTGTAAAAAATCAAATGATAGCTGTGACATTGATCGCTGTATGCATTATGTATTGTGAACATCAACAGATCATATTCCATCATATTTACTTTGCATATATGAAAAAAGTTATTTAGATTTATGTTTACAAGGTAAACAAATAAACAACAATACCTGCAAATGATACATGTACCTGTGACATTTTAGAACTTGATTTAAATTTAACAAAGTATTTTTTAGATTTTTTTTAATTTAAACTTCGAAATTTTTTAAAAATTTTTTTGTGTGATTACAACTTTTATTAAATGATTATGAAACATATCTGATTAATGTAGATTTTAAGTTAAAAATTTACAAAGAACTTTTCCAAAAAGTCAAAAAAACTTCATACTCAACCCTTTGTCAATGCCGTAAAACAGCAACACGCATTTATAGAATGAACAACTGCATTAGCTGGATGCAAAGTTAAGCTGCCCCGAGAATAACATAAACCCTCGAACATGTCGAAGTCAGCGGTCCGAAATACAAACCAGTATCAAAACCAACTTTTCCAAAGTCTGGGACACCATCAATTAGGAAAGAACAAATTAATAATCTTCGGCCTTGTTCTTCAGAGAGAACCAAAATAGTCCCCTTCTCGGGAACTAAAGATCAAAACTAAATTTCAGTATAGTATCGGCAAAGTGTGGTGCACGTGCGTATGCCTACACTGCAGTGCAGGGCTGGCTTGACAACTTCTCAGTGTCTATCGAAAAATATCACCCGGAAATTAAACCACTTCGAACAAGATAACGTTTGAAAGGGTAAAGTATAGAAATATATATCTCTAGATCCTTGCGTTTGATAAGAAATCAGACAAATCTAGCTGCAAAATCGTGAACGTCGGAACTCAGCGTAGACCTCCTGACACAGAACATGCGGCGAATTCGCGAAGCGCCGATTACTTGTATGTAATTCCTGGGAGTGCCTGGATGTAAAGTTGGGGTGAAACCATACTCGCTAAAAAGGGCCTAAGCATCATTTTTCGCATCGTCAGACTCGTAATTATTGCAGAATTACAATTAATATTTATCATAAAATTAATTTTGGGGCCGAACGTTTAAGGAAATCAAGATTTTCTTTCAAAAAAACACAAACGAAACACAAAGTTTGATCACAGATTGAGTTTTTCTCGGCCGATTTTAACGTTCGCCCCCTCAAAATGAAGCCCATGATCTCTACTTTCGTACCAACCCTAAAAATAGTGATGCGATCAGAATAAGTCATGCGGAGAGCCTATCAAAGAGGTATATGTTCAATCTCCTTCGCGGGACATTTGAGGTCACGGCACAACGCTCATAATGGACGCCAAAATCGCCGGTACGCGTGAGTTTGTAGTCGTGCTGCTTTGCCATTTATCGTAGTACAAAAGTGAAAATTTCCCAAAATGAAGTTAAAATAATAATCTTCAACACTACTGTAGTCTACAGTTTCATTTTCTCCAATTATTTGGTCTATTTAAGAATTAACACGAAAGTTCGGACTAGACCTGCATCGAACGCGTACATTCAACACAAATGTCACGTGACCTAAAATCCCTACTCGTAGCAAAAATGGGTAATTACTACGACCCACTTTGGGTCACAACATTGAACAGCAAAATATACCAAAGTGGGTTTTTAGAGCTACTTTATCCCTTTTCCTGCCAAGTCGGTGAAAATCCGCTTGAAATTCGGTGTAGCCAGAATCTAAGCACTGGTGACCGTTATTCTCCCAACCCGGTGGAAATCGGGCCCTTTTTGGGTACCCCCTTTCCTGCCAAGTCGACGGCACTACGTTTTGCTATCCCCTGTGCGTTTAGGGGTCATCCGAGGAGAGGTTTTCTGACAAGGAACGCCTTTTCCCCTCGAAATGGGTTCGCAGGGAGTCGATAGACAGGGAAAGGTGCAGAAACCTGTCCGCCAGTCCCCCACACCCGAGGGGGGCTGGGTTTTTTTTACCGCTTTTTAGCGGACTTGGCAGGATAGCATGGTGACGTTTTCTGGCGGAGTTGGACGTACTTGGCTGCCTGGCACTGTAGAGATTGCTGCCGAACTTGACCAACTCGGCAATGCTAAGACGTACTAAGCTGGGCTTCAGCTCTGCAAGTTCAAGCCAGGCAACGTCCTTCACCGCCTTTGCCGTGCCATTCAATGGACGTAGCTTTGGATTTTTTATTTCTTCCATCGTCCGAAGTATTGGCTCTGGTTTGCAGGCAAACGTATCCTCTTGCCGACGCATTAGTAACTACGTACGCTGTTTGCGTACAGAGAATTCAAAAGGTGACATAAGGTCAATAGGCTACGGGGATACCGCCTGCAGTTAGCAGGGACTGCTTTTGTTATGCAAACCAGCTAGCAGTACAATATGGCTGCCAGGCATGTGGACACGTGGATGGCTAGAACAATGGAAGCATATTGCGTTGCACCCGTGCATCGCAAAAGTGAACTGAAGACTTGGGTGTAGTGACTGGTTATCACTGGTTAGCTGCAGCCCAAGCCATGTCGATACAAACCCGTACCTGACTGAGGACCACTCGATTAACCCTTTTCCTGCCGAGCGCCCTTGTCCGTTATTCTCCCAAGTCAGTAGAAAACCGCCCCATAATATGTGCCTGCAAAAGATTGGCTCTCCTGCATGTTATCCTGCCAGCCATTTTGGCAGAAATCGCCCATTTTCAGGGTAGTTTTAGCCGTACTTATACGTGTTAGACTTCGATAATTTCTACATGCCCGTAGACAGGGGAAGGAGCTCAAGGGTTGCTGCAGAAAAAAATTGAGGTCACCGGCTTTGTTTGCCCCTGGGAGTGCGTCATTTATTGCCGTTTCATGTTTATTTTTTCGGAAATAAACTCCTTCAGTATTACGCACGTCCGCTAGGCACAAACATCACCTCACTCGTCTGTTAGTCAGAGGCCCTGAGGGTCATGCTAGGGGTGCAGAAGCACCGTCAAACCTGTCCTGTTTCCCCAGGGTAGGGTCAATTGAATACGTACCTCCAACGACTTGGCAGTGTAGCACAAAAACTACGTTTTTGCCGTTGTATTAATGACATGGCTGAGCCATTGAAGCACAGCTTTACGTAGTTTTGCCAGCTCAGTTGGGAGTTGGCTTACGAGTGTTACCGTTCATTACTGACTTAATCGAGTGGTCCTCAGTCAGGTACGGGTTTGTACCGACATGGCTTGGGCTGCAGCTAACCAGTGATAACCAGTCACTACCCCCAAGTCTTCAGTTCACTTTTGCGATGCACGGGTGCAACGCAATATGCTTCCATTGTTCTAGCCATCGACGTTCCACATGCTGGCAGCCATATTGTACTGCTAGCTGGTTTGCATAACAAAAGCAGTCCTGCTAAATGCAGACGTTATCCCCGTACATGTAGCATATTGACCTCATGTGCCCTTTTGAATTCTCTGTACGCAAACAGCGTACGTAGTTACCAATGCATCGGCAAGAGGATACGTTTGCCTGCAAACCAGAGCCAGTACTTCGGACGGTGGAATAAATAAAAAATCCAAAGCTACGTCCATTGAATGGCACGGCCAAGGCAGTGAAGGACGTTGCCTGGCTTGAACTTGCAGAGCTGAAGCCCAGCTTAGTACGTCGGACACCGTTTGTAATGGTATTTCCGAGTCGTTCATATCCGTTCCATGGGAGGAACAAGTCGAGCCGTCCCGTCAAAAATACGTTCTCATTTTCAGTCACGCACAACTGAATAAGTGACTTTCGTCTCGCACCATCGGCATATCTGCCAAGTCGTTTGCAAGAGGTAGCCTTCTAGATTAGCATTGCCGAGTTGGTCAAGTTCGGCAGCAATCTGTATAGTGCCAGGCAGCCAAGTACGTCCAACTCCGCCAGAAAACGTCACCATGCTATCCTGCCAAGTCCGCTAAAAAGCGGTAAAAAAAACCAGCCCCCCTCGGGTGTGGGGGACTGGCGGACAGGTTTCTGCACCTTTCCCTGTCCTTGGACTCCCTGTGAACCCATTTCGAGAGCAAACGCCGTTCCTCGCCCAAAACCTGTCCTCGAACGACCCCTAGCGTGTTCAAGGGTTTGCTACACGTAGTTCCGTCGACTAGGCAGGAAAGGGGGTACCAAAAAGGAGCCCGATTTCCACCGCCTTAGGAGGATAACGGCCGTGGCTGCTCAGCTTCTAGCTACACCGAATTTCAAGCGGATTTTTACCGACTTGGCAGGAAAAGGGTTAAGTCAGTAATGAACGGTAACACTCGTAAGCCAACTCCCAACTGAGCTGGCTGAACTACGTTGAGCTGTGCTTCAATGGCTCAGCCATGTCGTTAATACAACGGCAAAAACGTAGTTTTTGTGCTACACTGCCAAGTCGTTGGAGGTACGTATTCAATTGACCCTACCCTGGGGAAACAGGACAGGTTTGACGGTGCTTCTGCACCCCTAGCACGACCCTCAGGGTCTCTGACTAACAGACGAGTGAGGTGATGTTTGTGCCTAGCGGACGTGCGTAATACTGAAGGAGTTTATTTCCGAAAAAATAAACATGAAACGGCAATAAAATGACGCACTCCCAGGGGCAAACAAAGCCGGTGACCTCAATTTTTTTCTGCAGCAACCCTTGAGCTCCTTCCCCTGTCTACGGGCATGTAGAAATTATCGAAGTCTAACAGGTATAAGTACGGCTAAAACTACCCTGAAAATGGGCGATTTCTGCCAAAATGCCTGGCAGGATAACATGCAGGAGAGCCAATCTTTTGCAGGCACATATTATGGGGCGGTTTTCTACTGACTTGGGAGAATAACGGACAAGGGCGCTCGGCAGGAAAAGGGTTAAAAGACAGATAAGCTTATGCTTGAACAGATCTAATCATACTCTGTAATGAGACAGTGTACATGTACTATTGCCAACAGTTGTGTTCGTGTTTACATGTACTATATGATTGTTCTGTCCTGAGATGGATTTCTAGAGATTAGTATTAACCCTTTTCCTGCCAAGTCGGTGAAAATCCGCTTGAAATTCGGTGTAGCTAGAAGCTGAGCAGCCACGGCCGTTATCCTCCTAAGGCGGTGGAAATCGGGCTCCTTTTTGGTACCCCCTTTCCTGCCTAGTCGACGGAACTACGTGTAGCAAACCCTTGAACACGCTAGGGGTCGTTCGAGGACAGGTTTTGGGCGAGGAACGGCGTTTGCTCTCGAAATGGGTTCACAGGGAGTCCAAGGACAGGGAAAGGTGCAGAAACCTGTCCGCCAGTCCCCCACACCGGAGGGGGGCTGGGTTTTTTTTACCGCTTTTTAGCGGACTTGGCAGGATAGCATGGTGACGTTTTCTGGCGGAGTTGGACGTACTTGGCTGCCTGGCACTATACAGATTGCTGCCGAACTTGACCAACTCGGCAATGCTAATCTAGAAGGCTACCTCTTGCAAACGACTTGGCAGATATGCCGATGGTGCGAGACGAAAGTCACTTATTCAGTTGTGCGTGACTGAAAATGAGAACGTATTTTTGACGGGACGGCTCGACTTGTTCCTCCCATGGAACGGATATGAACGACTCGGAAATACCATTACAAACTGGTGTCCAACGTACTAAGCTGGGCTTCAGCTCTGCAAGTTCAAGCCAGGCAACGTCCTTCACTGCCTTGGCCGTGCCATTCAATGGACGTAGCTTTGGATTTTTTATTTATTCCACCGTCCGAAGTACTGGCTCTGGTTTGCAGGCAAACGTATCCTCTTGCCGATGCATTGGTAACTACGTACGCTGTTTGCGTACAGAGAATTCAAAAGGGCACATGAGGTCAATATGCTACATGTACGGGCATAACGTCTGCATTTAGCAGGGACTGCTTTTGTTATGCAAACCAGCTAGCAGTACAATATGGCTGCCAGCATGTGGACACGTCGATGGCTAGAACAATGGAAGCATATTGCGTTGCACCCGTGCATCGCAAAAGTGAACTGAAGACTTGGGGGTAGTGACTGGTTATCACTGGTTAGCTGCAGCCCAAGCCATGTCGGTACAAACCCGTACCTGACTGAGGACCACTCGATTAAGTCAGTAATGAACGGTAACACTCGTAAGCCAACTCCCAACTGAGCTGGCAAAACTACGTAAAGCTGTGCTTCAATGGCTCAGCCATGTCGTTAATACAACGGCAAAAACGTAGTTTTTGTGCTACACTGCCAAGTCGTTGGAGGTACGTATTCAATTGCCCCTACCCTGGGGAAACAGGACAGGTTTGACGGTGCTTCTGCACCCTAGCACGACCCTCAGGGCCTCTGACTAACAGACGAGTGAGGTGATGTTTGTGCCTAGCGGACGTGCGTAATACTGAAGGAGTTTATTTCTGAAAAAATAAACATGAAACGGCAATAAAATGACGCACTCCCAGGGGCAAACAAAGCCGGTGACCTCAATTTTTTTCTGCAGCAACCCTTGAGCTCCTTCCCCTGTCTACGGGCATGTAGAAATTATCGAAGTCTAACACGTATAAGTACGGCTAAAACTACCCTGAAAATGGGCGATTTCTGCCAAAATGGCTGGCAGGATAACATGCAGGAGAGCCAATCTTTTGCAGGCACATATTATGGGGCGGTTTTCTACTGACTTGGCAGAATAACGGACAAGGGCGCTCGGCAGGAAAAGGGTTAATTAACCGTCGTTTCGTGAATTTTTGAATTTAAAATAACGAAATCAGGTATTTTTAAACTTGCTCAGAGTGAACTCCTAGTAAAAATATATAGTGCAGATGTAATGACTTAAACATTTGAGTGCCAAAGTAAATTTTTGTCGCCTTTATGAAATGTAACCCCAGTCATATTTTTTCAGATTTTTGCCAAAATTTTGAAGAAAAACTGTAGCCAACGAAATGTGATGTCCATTCAGTCAAAAATTATCAAGATGATTACAAAAAAAATCATAAAAACTGGTAAAATGATGCACTAAAATTTTGGTGGGAAATATTACAGTGCTCAAAGGGTCAACAAAGAAGTGAAATCTATTGTTATCAATACAAAATACTAATTTGGGATTGCCCTGTGTGGAAGTTGGTTGACAGTTAGTCATCAAATATTAAGCAAGTAAGGAGAATGAAATCATGGATGTTCAAGTAATATTTATTTTACTTTTCCTTTCAGGGACACCATGCATAACATCAGCAGGGTAGAGACATGGTGCTGTCTATGGACCAAAGGTTAGTACGGGATAGGGAATGTTGCCCAGGAGCCCTGGGATCAAGGTGGGTGGGTACCGTGGTTTGGGATGTGGGGGGTATATGATATGGGGCCTTGGAATTGTTATGAGGGATGGGGGAAGATTTGGAGGGGTGATGTTTGTGAAACTTTCTTGAAGTATGACCGTTTCCTGTAAATGATGTTCTTGTTAATACTTCAAATCTATTCACTGTATTTGTAAAATGACACAAGATGCCATCCCAATATTTTCTAACAAATAATTTGCCCGTAATTAAACAAACAAAAATTTATATCATGTGTTTGAGCACCATTCGGAAAATTTCCATAGACTCTTTTTTTGTATATTTATTCATTGTTTGGCATATTGAAACAAAATTCTATTGAAAGTGCCACATCATACTTTTACTTTTTTATGTCACTCCTCATAAATTTTTTAAAATTTGATATTTCAACAAAAATTACAGTAAACCATCGATTATCCGAACGTCAATTATCGGAATTTTTCGGTTATCCAAACTCAATTCATGTCCCCCAAACTTTTGTGTGTTTACATTGCGTTGGGCAAAATGCATTTTTTGTGTGGCGATCGTAAGTGTCGGCAAGTACGTATAGCACACTTCAATAAAGTTTTCTCTTTCAACAACCATACCGCTTCTTTGTCTGTCTTAATTGTTTATTGTTGCATGTGCATTAATGTACAAAATGATTTCAGAGAGATGATAATGATACGAAACTAGAAACAATCACAATGACTTGACAAGTTTATCAAACCTGCCGCCTCACATAAAGGCACGGCTACCGACGACATCCAATTTTAAAGAGGTGTGATTGATAACAATGAAGTGAAACTGTCATTAAGGCTGTCAATCAACATTGTCGGCTTGACGTAAAAGTCAAGATGAAGTCAGCATTGTCTCCAGGACTGAGTAAAGTGCAAAAGCTGTTAACCGCTGTAAAAGGCCGGCAACAGGTCCATCGGCCAGATGAAACAAAAAAGTCAAAATGGCGTACCGATGTGCTGAGAATAAAGAACTGTCAAACACCTTGCTCGTTCAAGTGTATAAATTGAGACGGTGAACATGAGAATTTTCATTTGATTATCAACAGCCTTCTGGTTACATCGAATTGATCTCAGCAACTTACGCCATGTCATCGAAACCCGCTTCCATGAAACGTAAACGCAACGTGCTTGACCTTGACACGAAGCTGTCAATCATCGACCGGCTGGAACGCGGTCAGACAGCAAGCAAGTTGGCTGTCAAATATGGTGTTGGTAAATCAACGATCGCCGACATCAAAAAGGCAAAGTCAAAGCTGGTAGCGTCCAATTTCACTCCTTAACACTGATTACAAGATTGCCACTAAAGCTCTGTCTAATCGATTGAAACATGTCCTTCCGTCAATAATCCATAGAGACCAAACAGGTTATATAAAAGGACGTTATATTGGTGAGAACATTCGTTTGATTTCTGACATTTTTCATTTTTCAAAGAAACGTAATGTAAGTGGTGCCACCATTTTCGTGGACTACGAAAAAGCTTTTGACAGCGTTAATTGGTCTTATATCAATGAAGCGTTACAAAAATTTCAGTTCGGTCTTTCGTTTCGTCAGTGGGTAAGAAACTTTGTATACTGACATTCAAAGTTGTATTCTCTATAAAGGCTGGTGTTCTAGCTACTTTAATATACATAGAGGTGTTAGGCAAGGCTGCTCTCTTTCAGCTTTGCTATTTGTACTAGCGATTGAGATGCTTGCCTGTAAAATAAGACATGATAATGACATAAAGGGTTTCAAGTTACCGAAATATAACAGCAGAGTGTATGAAGCAAAGATTTCACTTCTTGCAGACGACACAACTATTTTTGTACAAGATCAAGCATCTGTTTTAAATGTGCTATTTGTTATGGAACAATTTCATAAGTGTAGTGGGCTAAAAGTCAACAAAAATAAGACAAAAGCAGTGTGGCTGGGTAATTTAAGAACAAATGGTAAAAATGTTGGTGATATTAACTGGACCCAAGAGCCTGTGAAAACTCTAGGTGTTTTCTTTGGGTATGATTCTGAGCGTTGTAAATGTCTTAATTGGACCGATAAAATTACTTCTCTTGAAAAAGTGTTACAGTCCTGGGGTCGACGCCAACTTTCATTTTATGGAAGAGTTCTGATCACTAAGTCCTTAGCACTGTCAAAAATAGCTTATTTATCTGCAGTAATTGTTATTCCAGATGATATTTGCTGTACAGTTCAGACTCTTATAGATAATTTTGTAAAACGTAAAAAGAAAATATCAAATAGAGTTCTTGAAAAAGATTACCATTGTGGTGGTCTCAAACATGTAAATGTCAAGCTTCAAATGCAGGCGATTTCTGCAATATGGGTAAAGAGGCTTGTTGAAAGCAAAGGGGAGATCTGGACCATTCTGCCCTGGTCACTTTTTCAATTAGATCAGACAACAGATTTGTTACAACAATTTACTTTGTGGAGAGCTGTTCCAGATCACATCAGGTCACTGCTACCAGAGTTTTATGTTAATGTTATAGATGCATGGTACAAAATTAATTGTAAGAATAAGACAGTTAATTATTTACGGCTCGGGTGGTCAGAGAGATATAGATGCTTTTATGCAATACAGACGATTGAATATGACTATGCTGTAGTCACTGGCAAGTCAAAAATTACTCTTCATAATTTGAAAGGCAAGACACTTTATTTGAATCTTATTCAGCAACACTTATGTAAAACCTCAAGGAGTCTTCAAAAATGGTGTAACAATTTAAATGACACAGCCAGAAACAGTAACAGTCATAGCAGCATCTGGAAACAAGTTTACAGTGTAACCAATGAGACAAAACTGAGAGAATTTCAATGGAAACTTCTTCTACGTGTATTGCCATGCAACAAATATTTATATTTTTGGAAATTGAAAGACTCTATGTATTGTCCTCTTTGTCATCAAGTTGACTCCTTAGAACATAGATTTTTATATTGTAACATTGCTGAAAGATGTTGGGAAAAGATTGAAAATGTAATTTGTAGATTTATTGGAGAAAGGGTGAAAATCACACCATCAATGAAAATTTTTGGTGACCCAATTGAAAACATGGTCATCCCCAGACATTGTAATACGGTTATGCAACTTCTAATTTTATTAGGAAAATGGTGCATACATAAATACTGGATATCAGAAACATATTCCAATTGGAATTTTACTTAAAAAAGAATTTACTGTACGTTACAATATAGAAAAGACAATGAGTACTAGACCTGATGTAATGAAAATTTACGAGAGAATTCACAACCTTTTGTAAATTCTTTATGTGACCTTCTACCGTAATACATTAATGTAACTCTGCAATCACTTGATTTTTGTTTATAATAAAAGAGGAAAAAAAAAAAAAGTCAAAGCTGGTTGACTTTGCCGGCAAGATGGACTCTAGTGCTGGACTAAAGCGAAAGATCATGAAAACGGCCGATGATGAAAAGTTGGAGAAATCAGTCTTCACTTGGTTTACGTAAGAACGCAGCTAGGGCACGCCTCTTTCCGGTCAGATCATCATGGAAAAAGCCAAGTGGTTTGACGAGAAATTAAATGGAGACAAGTCAGCATTCAAAGCAAGCACCGGTTGGCTGAAGAATTTTCAACTGCGACATGGTATACGACAGATTTCCGTACAGGGTGAGAAACTTTCATCGAACCAGTCTGAAGTCGAGCCGTTCATCAACAAACTCCACGAAATTATACAACGAGAAAACTACACAACAGAGCAACTCTACAACGCTGATGAGTCCGGTCTTTATTGGAAAATTCTACCCAGAAAGACATTAGCTGCTGCTGCCGAGAAATCTGCACCAGGCTACAAAATCAGCAAAGATCACATCACAATTATGGGCTGTGCGAACGCTGCCGGTATGCACAGACTTTCTCCCGTTGTGATCGGCAAAGCACAGAAGCCTAGATGTTTCAAGCATGTCAACATGAACAATCTTCCCATCCGATATCTCGCCCAAAGAAACGCGTGGATGAGCAGTGAACTGTTTTTGACATGGTTCCATGATGATTTCGCACCGGCAGTAAGGAAGGCATTTACGCGGGAAGCAACTTCAGGAAAAGGCACTGCTGTTGCTTGACAATGCCCCGTCTCATCCAGGTCTGGACCAGCTTCAAAGCCGAGACGGGATGATCAAGTGCCTTTTCCTGCCGCCAAATACGACACCACTACTTCAGCCGATGGACCAAGGTGTACTCAACGCAACAAAACGTCGCTACAAAAGCAAAATGCTGCGGAAAGTCATCATAGAAAACACAAAGATATCCCGATCACCGAGTGCGGCATCAAGATGGTCAATTTGAAAGACGCATGTTATATGATAGCTGAATCGTGGAATGATCTCAGTGAAAAGACTCTTGCCAATGCTTGGCATAAAGTCAAGTTAAACCTCAATGATGAAGAAACACAGTCAGCGGTCCAGCCAAGCAACAGTGAAACCTGTGATACCAATATTGCCGACATCACCGATCGCCTGACACCAGAAGATCGAGAGGAAATCGAACATTGGTTTCAGACAGACGAAGGCGATCCGGGTCTCCAGACTTTGGACGACGAAGATATCATTCAAGCAGCAACTTCAGCAACAGACGCCGATTCTCCGCTTACCCAAGACGACGACAAGGAAAACAACGACCCTTGTGAACCAGTGCCGTCACACAGCGAAGCAGCAAACATGTTTACGCGATGTTTGACATGGTTAGAAGCGCAGCCAGATTGTGACCCGACTCAGCTGTTACTTCTCCGCACTTTGCACAAGAAAGCCGTCCAAAGACGCCAGCAGTCCAGCAAGCAGAAATCCATCTTTTCATTTTTCCAGAAGACATCAAAGCAGTAAGGGTTGAACAGTGCACTATCATTCCAGTAAAGTGAACATTGACACAATCAGAGTTTCTTTTTAGTAGTGAACTTTACTCTACACTCTCAAATTATTTTGAGTTCATAACGATACACTTTCCTATTTTCATATCCGAACTGATCGCATATCCGAACAAAAAGTCAGTCCCCCTAGGTGTTCGGATAATTAACGGTTTACTGTACTACTGTCCCATTCAAAACTTTACCATATTACTATTTATTTGACCAAATTTGAAGAATCTCCCTTACACTAAAGCTTCCCCCGATTGATTTCTATGTGTTTGACCAAATTCCCTGTGTTATTTCTTTATTTATTCACTGTTTAGTACCAAAAACCAACAGACTACCTGACAATGCCACATAATACCTCATTTTAAGCATCAATTGTCAAATATTCTTTCACACTTCAATATTTCCCACAAGAACTACCAATACCTAATTCAAAACTGTTATAAATTAATGTTTTGCTGTTAAAATTTGGAAGACTCCTCTATACCAAAATTTCCCTACTTACCCGGTCATTTGTCACTTCAAAAAACCAAATCATAACATGAAAATGCCACAAGATGCCTTATTTTATGCAATAATTATCACAAATTTGGCCTTTTTTTCACAAGTGTAAAAAATAATTTTCATTGATGAAATGTCATGATCCTCCTGAATACCAAATTTCCCCACAAAATGTGACTTGACTTTTTCATCTTTATTTTTATCAAAATATTAAACCAAATTATAAAGAAAATGCCACATTATGCCTTAATTAATGCAAATATTTCATTCCAATATGATTGTTCCGTGCTTAATATTTCATTTACTTGACCCTCTGTCTAAAAATTCCACAAATTGCAATTCATGATTCATGATTGATACTACAAAATTACCCGTGAGTGTGTCATTTTCACAAATTCGGCTTCATTTTTTAAATTTGTGTCATTAAACAACAAAAAAATATACATCTTTACTTCCAAATTTCATACTGTTGTAACAAACCATCTGTAATATTTTTTTCATATGAAAATTGAAAATAAAATATTCATGGACAAGTCATCGTTGATGACACAGTCCCCACTTGTTAATGGTACTTTGATTACAGGTCCTCAGAGAGGATAAAGTCCTCTTCATTAGGTCTGTGATAAAAATACTTTTGAATAAATTCGCTTGATACATGTCTGAGTTGTAGTTCAGGACATGAAAAAATCGTAATAAAATGGCCACACGGTGGCCGGATTGGATCGTATCACAAAACAAATAAATGTGCATATGTATGACATAGGTCAATGTCCTTGTAGCAAATTTGATTAAAATTGGTTGAGATATGCCTGAGCTATGGCTTGTACATGAAAAAATCATAACAAAATGGCCGCACAGCAGCCATATTGGATCGTATCACAAAACAAATTAATGTACATATGTATGACATTGGTCAATCTCCTTGTACCAACTTTGAATAAATTCGCTTGATACATGGAGTTATGGTTCTGGACATGAAAAAATGTAATAAAATGGCCACATGGCGGCCATATTGGATCGTATCACAAAACAAATCAATGTGCATGTGCATGACACAGGTCAATGTCCTTTTACCAAGTTTGAATAAAATCGGTTGAGTTATGCCTGAGTTATGGCTCTGTACATGAAAAAATCGTAATAAAATGGCCACACAGCGGCCATATTGGATCTTATCACAAAACAAATTGATATGTATAGCTATGACATTGGTCAATGTCCTTGTACCAACTTTGAATAAAATCAGTTGAAACATGCCTGAGTTATGGCTCTGTACATGAAAAAATCGTAATAAAATTGCCGCCTGGCAGCCATATTGGATCGTATCACAAAACAAATCAACGTGCATCTGTATGACATATGAAGTAATCCTTGTACCGAGTTTGAATGAAATCGGTCCAGGCATCTCTGAGATATCTGCGTGAACGGACGGACGCACGCACGGACGCACGCACGCACGGACGCACACACGGACATGACCAAACCTATAAGTCCCCCCGGACGGTGTCCGTGGGGACTAAAAATTTTCTGTGCAATAATTTCCCCTTTACTTATTTTCATGAATTAAGATAATTTTGAAAAATGTTTTGAAGAATACCTACTACTATTATTTGCAATTGGCATTATGAACAAAATAATTTTGGTAAGATTCTGCATCATACCCTTTGTTATTATTTACATCATCTTGACCATGTAACATAAAATTGTATCTGAAAAATTCTAACAATATGCCTTTAAACAATTGATGGTTAATGTTCTGCAAAATTCCATGCAATAATTGACCATATTTCTAATAAACTTCATACACATTTGAATAATATATTTTTATTTTTATAAACATTCTGGCAAAACTTCCCTGTGTATGTGGGCCTCATTTGTCACAAAAAATGTTGCACAATGTATGGATGCATGGCTAAAGCTTTGTGAGTGGTGTGACTGTACAGTATAGTGGATTTCTTGCGATATTTTTGGATGTGACTGTCAATCATGACAATGGGTAACATTGAGACACCTGGCTCTTATTGAATATTTGTCAGCCTACATTGATATACATATCAATGTAAAGTATTCAATAAAAAAGTTAAGGGTCTCTTTTGATCATGTTGTTATTGTTGCTTTGACTTTATTTGTGTAGCTTCTCAAATTATTTTTGAAATTGCCCTTGTAAAGTGGTTGGCGATTACACCCTCAGACATCGCCTGATTTCCTTGCGCTGTACATGTGATACCATTTGCAGAACTTTAAGCATACATCCGGCATTGGTGACATATCTATTTCAATTTGTTCATTGTTTTGGCATGTTTACCCTGCTAAATTTTGAATGTTCAATTTTTCAAATTCACATGCACATTGATAAATTTAACAGCAAATTTTCCCATTTACATTAACCATCAATTGATAAATGTTACTCTTTAAATTTTTTTAGCATTTTTCATAACCCATCATAAAAACATCCCAAGTTTCCCCGTGACATTGCGTAATTTACTTTTGGCTTGTTATTTTTTAAATATCTTAAATTTTGACCCTGTCACATTTATAAAAACCCAATGAGATGATGCAGGACCTTCCCTCAGTTCAATCATCAAATTAAATTTCCCAATTCATTATTTGATTGTGCATTTTATCTGAATAATTTTGTCGTTCGGCTTATTTCAACTAACTTACTTACTCTAAATTGTAGAAAGTCATCAAATTGAAATGGACACATTCACTTTATTATGACCCCCTAAAAATGTGTAATTTGGCCCATTTGAATTAAATTTCCAACCTGATAACTCTTAAGTGCTAAAAATATTTGTAATCCATTCATCACACAAATTGTCTTATGTGGCATTTTCACCCGTCCCAACCTGAAGGATAATTTTACATAACTCAATGTTTCATTTGGTACAAGTCTGGTTCCTCCTGCTCCTGCTTATATGCGAAATGTTCAAATTAAATTTATTATCAGTGGATATTTATATCTGTCAAGGTCATGTGGCATTTTCATGTTCCCTGCCATTGAACTTTATGAAGTCAATTTTTAATCATGATGCAAATGAAGGACATCACTTGACCCATTCTAATTCCACCATTTGAGATGTGTACTATTCTTAAAAATTTGATTGTCCCTAGAACATACAAATTCCCCAAGGTTATGTGGCATTGTCACCAGTCTCATTATCCTGTAAACTTTACAAAGTCCCTTTTGATTTCATTTGACATTGTTTGGCCTATATCAACTTCAAAACACCTGATATGTGAAGTGTTCAAATTTAATTGATTGTCCATTAACATTTACAATGCTCCAGGTGATGTGGCATTTTCACCCACTTTCATTTAAAACTCATGTTTAAAAATTACATCATTGCATCAACGTTGCCTCAAAATAAAATTCATCCCAATTTAATTGACATTCTGTTTCCTCTTTATTCCCCTGCCAAATTATTAAATAAATATACAAAACTCTTGATACTCTTCTGTTTTGCAATATGACCCTATGACACCTATTTTACATAACCAAATTATTGTTTGAAAGCAAACACCCTAATTTATTCCCCAAATAAAAAAATTTGTTTTCACATTTTTTTTCGATTTGCCCTATCTTAAACTGACTTTTCATTTATTGTGTCATACTTACAGAAAGTCTCACAAACATCAGGGGATTGATTGTATTTGGGTAATTAGGTAAGAGGGGTGGGTTAGGGGTTGGGATTGTTTTGTTTTCTCTGCAGGATAGAAGTCGTATGGTTTAAAGAAGAAGAAGAAGAAGAAGAAGAATCAAGTGGCACCGCCGAAGATGATTTTGGAACAATTATTTTGAATTTGTTGATTTGTATGACAATTTATTTGTTAATTAAATATTAAATAATGGCACACTGCCCATCTCTTTCCCTACTCTGGGGATCTCTTCTTCAGTAGAATTTTCGGCCATGAAGGAGGTAAATTATTTCCAAAAGTCAGGACCCAAAAACGGAACACAGAAAACTAAACTATGTTATTTTGTGTTCTGGAGCTGCCTGCAGAATATTGCTTTTTTTTCCTCTGAAAACTGAGGGTTTTTTTTTGTTCTGTAGATGGCTCAGTGTATTTCATTTGGACATCTGTATAACTTAGTTGCCATTTAATACGTTCAGGCCCCAAAAGAGACCACCAAAAATATACAAATCAATTTTTCAGAGACTTCATAGACTTTGAACTTGGTACGGATGTTGATTGTCATACGTTAATGCATGAGTAATGGCGCCACTGCATGTTTTAATATTTGCACAGCACATAGGCACAATAAATATCTAGGCACAATAAATATCATGGCATTCAACGTTCTCATCAAGGCGGAGACTTGAAAAGTCTGTCTGAAACTTGTACATTTTTCGTTTGGCTGAGGTCAAGCTGTAGAATTTTCGGTTTCTAAATTAATACAGTTTGGCATTTGATTGACATTTCAATGATGCATACAGTCAGCTTGATACGGGTATTATTTAGTATTAGCCTCTGTGCTAGGCAGTGCAAATCTGCTGGTACCCCGAGTATGACAGTATATTTATCATTGGCAAATGTTAATATTTTTCAAAGACCACATGACTGCAACTGAAAAGTGCAATTCGAAAATCCACAATTAGCATTTTGGCATGAAATTGATATAAAATTGGTCTCACTTAAAAAAATTTATTTTGACAAATTGATATCAGATTTCGTAGACACTGGCTATACTGGTAGTAGGCTTAATCAGACTTATGTAGGGGAGATGGTGTACCCTCCATGGCAAAGTCCAAAAAACCTGCAAAAATCACTTTAGACTTAGTTGAAAAAGTCATTATTGATACAGGGACATGTTTGAAAGTTTGCCTCGGTGAGATAAAGTCATTTATACATATACGCAGTGCAGATTTGAACGTCATGGAAAGCAACAATTGTTTGAAATCAAAGTCTGAAAACCATCTAGAGTTTGGCCATATTATTTTCACAACTCTATTCTCACTCGACAATGGACTACCTGTCCTAGCACACAATTGTACATATTTTCAGAGTCAATTCTCCTTGATTTGTTAGGTGTCCGCGGGGACTTACAGGTTTGGTCATGTCCGTCCGTCCGTCCGTCCGTTCATGCAGATATCTCAGAGACGCCTGGAGCGATTTCGTTCAAACTTGGTACAAGGATAGTACCCTACCTCATACAGATGCACGTCGATTTGTTTCACAATGTGATCAAATTTGGCCGTGTCAGAGGACTTTTTAGTTTTCACCTCCATAGACTCCCATGTATAAGGCATTCCATAGACTCCCATGTATAAGGCAGTCCATAGACTCCCATGTATAAGGCCAAGAAAAATAAAAATTTATTTTCTCATCGTATTCATATTGCAAAAAGGATGCAGTGACACAGTTTTTAGTCCCCACAGATAAAGTCCAGGGGGCAAGATTGGGTCATGTCCATCCGTGAGTCCATCCGTTCACGCAGATATCTCAGACACTTCGACAAAATGTCACGTGACCTTGGTGACATATTGTACCTCATTAATTATGTGCATATTTAATTTTGAGCGAGCCAGTAGAGCTTAGAGGTCTGATTTTTGGTATATATGGATAACTTAGCAATACAATTTTTTTGACAAAATGTCACGTTACCTTGGTGACCTTTGACCTCAAATATACATATTTGTCCATAACACAGTAACCACAAGTGCTACAGCCTTCATATTTGGTATGATTGGACGCCTTATGACGCCACATATTGTACCTCATTAATTACGTGCATATCTAATTTTGAGCGAGCCAATAGAGCTAGACGTCTGATTTTTGGTATAGAGGGATAACTTAGCAATACAATTTTTTTGACAAAATGTCACGTTACCTTGGTGACCTTTGACCTCAAATATACATATTTGTCCATAACACAGTAACCACAAGTGCTACAGCCTTCATATTTGGTATGATTGGACGCCTTATGACGCCACATATTGTACCTCATTAATTACGTGCATATCTAATTTTGAGCGAGCCAATAGAGCTAGACGTCTGATTTTTGGTATAGAGGGATAACTTAGCAATACAATTTTTTTGACAAAATGTCACATGACCTTGGTGACCTTTGACCTGAAACATACATATTTGTCCATAACTCAGTAACTACAAGTGCTACATCCTTCATGTATGGTATGATGGGACACCTTATGAAGCCACATATTGTACTACATTAATTATGTGCATATCTAATTTTAAGCGAGCCAATAGAGCTAGAGGTCTGATTTTTGGTATATAGGGATAACTTAGCAATACAATTTTTTTGACAAGATGCCACGTAACCTCAATGACCTTTGACCTGAAATATATATATTTATCCATAACTCAGTAACCACAAGTGGTACACCCTCCATATTTGGTACGATGGAAGCCCTTATGACGCCACATACTGTACCTCATTAATTATGCACATATGTAATTCTGAGCAAGCCAATAGAGCTGGATGTCTGATTTTTAGTATATAGGGATAACTATAGGATAGAAATTTTTTGATCAAATGCCATGTGACCTCGATGACCTTTTACCTAAAATATATGTTTTTGTCAATAAATAAGTAACCACAAGTGCTATGTCCTTTATATTTAGTAGGATCGGCGACCTTATGACAACACACGCTTTACCTCATTAATTATGCACATATCTAATTCTGGGCAAGCGAATAGAGCTAGAGGTCTGATTTTTGGCATATAGGGATTAATTAGCAATACAATTTTTTTAAATGTCACATGACCTCGATGACCTTTGACTTTGATTATACATATATATGCATAACTCAGTAACCACAAGTTCTATACCCTCCAATTTTGATAGGTTATTAGACCTTAAGATGTCACATCTTGTACCTCATTTATTATGCACATATGTATTTTCTTGGCTGGCCAATACAGCTAGAGGTCTGATCTTTTTTCCCGATTTAGAACCATAACTTAGACATGCCTCATGTGTTTCAAATTGGGAACAACGACATAGACCTATGTGCCCATAGATCTCAACATATACACTCCAGTGATACTTCTTAATGACCATATTTCCCTGCCCCATCAAGACTAATACTCCCCTATTACAAGTGGGGACTATGTCATTGTCAATGACTTGTTTTCATTTGTTTGAGTAACAATTTTGTATTTGTTCTGTCTTGTCTATTTGAAGATACCGGTACACTTATGTATTATAAAAGAGAAGCAAACCATAAGTAATTATTAGTTATGTTTGTATCATTTTAGTCCCTGCAGATGAAGTCTGGGGGAATGTTAAGATTGGGCTCTGTCCATCTGTCTCTCTGTCCACCCTACGCACACATAGATATCTCAGACATTCCTGGCCCAATTCTTATCAAACTTGGAAGGATAAAACATCATAGTGTACAAATGCACCTTGTGAGGCAGCAATTTTCTTGTGACTTTTTAATGACCAGAGCCATTGCTAAGACATGCCCTTACAGTTGATTTTGTCAGTGTTGTTGTTGTTGTTTTGTTTGTTAGTCCCTATGGACACTGTCTGGGGGGACTTATAGGTTTAGTCATGTCTGTGCATCCGTCCATGCATCTGTCCGTTCACGCAGATATCTCAGAGAAGCCTGGAGCAATTTCATTTAAACTTGGTACAAGGAATACTTCATATGTCATACATATGCACATTGATTTGTTTTGTGATACAATCCAATATGGCCGCCAGGCGGCCATTTAATTATGATTTTTTCATGTACAGAGCCATAACTCAGACATATTTCAACCGATTTTATTCAAAGTTGGTACAAGGACATTGACCAATGTCACAGATATGCAAATTGATTTGTTTTGTGATACAATCCAATATGGCTGCCGTGCGGCCATTTTGTTAAGATTTTTTATATACAAAGCCATAACTCGGGCATATCTCAATTAATTTTATTCAAAGTTGGTACAAGGATATTGACCTATGTCATAAATATGCACGTTGATTTGTTTTGTGATACAATAGAAAGTGGCTGCCAGGCGGCCATTATATTATGATTTTTTTTCATGTAGAGAGCCGTAACTCAGACATGTTTCAAAAGATTTTATTCAAAGTTGGAACAAGGACATGACTAATGTCATAGATATGAACGTCAATTTGTTTTGTGATCTGATTCAATATGGCTGCCGTGCTTCCATTTTATTATGATTTTTTCATGTACAGAGCCATAAATCATGCACATCTCAACTGATTTTATTCAAAGTTGGTACAAGGACATTGACCGATGTCATACATATGCACGTTGATTTGTTTTGTGATACGATCCAATATGGCTGCCAGGCGGCCATTTTATTACGATTTTTTCATGTACAGAGCCATAACTCAGGCAGTTTAAACTGATTTTAATCAAAGTTGGTACAAGGACATCGACCAATGTCATAGATATGCATGTCAATTTGTTTGTGATACACTCCAATATGGCTGCTGTGAAGCCATTTTGTTACGATTTTTTCATGTACAGTGCCATAACTCGGACATGTATCAAGAGAATTTATTTAAAGTTGGTACAAGGAGATTGACTAATGTCATACATTTGCACGTCAATTTGTTTTGTGATACGATCCAATATGGCTGCCATGCAGCCATTATTTATGACTTTTTTCATGTACAAAGCCATAACTCAGGCATATCTTGACTGATTTTATTCAAAGTTGGTACAAGGACGTTAACCTATGTCATATATGTACGTCAATTTGTTTCATGATATGATCCAATGTTGCTGCATGGCAGCCATTTTATTGCAAGTTTTCATGTCCTTAGCCAAAACTCACGCACGTCTCAACCAATTTTATTCACCGATTTATTCAAACTTAGTACAAGGACACTGACCTATGTCATACATATGCACATTGATTTGTTTTGTGATACGATCCAATATGGCCACTGTGTGGCCATTTTTGTACGATTTTTTCATGTCCAGAACCATAACTCAGACACATATCAAGCAAATTTATTCAAAGTTGGTACGAGGACATTGACTTATGTCATACATATGTACATCGATTGGTTTCATGATATGGTCCAATATGGCCACATGATGGCAATTTTTTTATGGTTTTTTCATGTCGAGAGCCATAACTCTGGCAAGTCTCAACTGATTTTATTCAAAGTTGGTACATGGACATTGACTTATGTCATACATTTACGTGTTGATTTTTTAAACAGTAAGATCAAATATCGCTGCGTTGTGGTGATTTTGTTACGATTTTCTCATGTACAGAGCCATAACTCAGACATTTTTCCACCAGTATCATTCAAAGTTGGTACAAGGACAGTGACCTATTTCATACATATGCTCGTTTCATGTCATGTAGCAGTATCATGTCAATTATTGAAGTTTCGTAATTAGGCTGTTATGTCAAGAAATACTGCATCAAATTTCATGAAATTTTGTACAGATGTTAAGCTCACATTGCTTTAACATTGAAAAAAGGCATTTATCAGTGTCATTTTAATTAATTTGTAATCACATATCTATTGAACTTTCCTAATTAGAGTGATATATCCACAAATACAACGTCAAATTTGATGAAACTTGATACAGATCTCATAGTGTCGATCTCATAGTATTGTAAATACTGCATCAAACTTTATGAATATGGTATGGATGATAATCTGTTAGTGTTAGGATAGTATGCAAAAATGTTTTGCAACATCCTGTTCATTAATTCCTAGTTGACTCATTTAATGAATGACCTTTAGGATGGTGGCCTACATTGGTTTTATGTTTTCATCACCATGGAACTCATTCTTGGCCATTGAGCGCCATCTGTATCAAAGTATTTTATCACAGACCTAATTAATGAAGAGGACTCTATCCTCTCTGAGGACTTGCAATCAAAGTACCCATTAACAAGTGGGGACTGTGTCATCAACGATGACTTGTTTCTTTCTTAGACCTCATGATTTACATGTCTTGAATGATAACGATTGCTGGAATTGATTTAATGTCATATTGTATACTCTGAATTTTACAAATTAAAGGCACTGTTCGCAATCCCTTGAATCGCCTTTGTTCAAGTCTGTAAGAGGATTATGGAGGTGTGATAGCCTTTTGTTTTCCATTGAAATTGTAATCTGGTGGGTACATTTTCTGATGAGACAATCTGGTGCCAACACAGGCCTTTAACAAATATATCTAATTGACGGAAATATGTCATTGACAATGACTTGTCTTCTCTTTAGAAAGATGAGATGAGATGCAGTATCCATGGTAACACAATAAAATGAAGATCTATAAATATATACTTTTACATGAAAGGGACGAATGAAATATTAACATGTAAGAGGAGAGATATTGAAATTGAAAGTAATTTTGCAACTTTTGATGTTTTGTATTTCTGGTTTGATTTTCTATGGCAAGAGTAGACATGAATTGTCATCCGATTTTGACAATGGAGTTGTAGATTTTGTATCAAATGCCCTATTAGGTTTCAATAAAATACCGCATATTAAGCTTTTTTTGAATGATTTTCGACAGATTGATACAATCGTTTGTCAACAGTATTAAACACAAATAGATTTCACCATAGCTTTACACTAACATGGAACACAATTTTTATATGAACAGGCTCTTGGATAACTCTCTTCTGACAAGTTTCTGTTTAAAAATTAGTGAGGAAGTAAAAGCTATTTAATCTTTACCCTGCTTTTACTTAATGTTTTCAAAGCAGGAGCTGTAAACTCAGCCACTATGCTTGTCCCTTGTAAATATCAGCCATTAAACACACTGGGTAGACAGAAATGCGCAGTGTACATAGCTACCATTTTAAAACTAGAGAATTAAAATGTTAAAATAAGAGACATTTAATAGCTCATTATGATAACTATCTAAAGTTTTGCCAGGCCAATGCCGAGCGTGAGCGTCCAGCTTAACACCACCGTGCGCTGCCAACGCTACATATGAAGACTGTCACGGTTGTGGAGCAAGCACACGTCCTTCATTTGCAGATGTACATATCTTCTCTGATGCTTGAAAATACTTCTGAAGAGAACAATAAAAATGGAATAAATTTACATAATCTTGTGAAGTTTGCCTCATGTCCGAGGGAGAGGACTCTTATCACCTCTTTGCCTCAATTTATAGCAGATACAAAGCCGCATCGTTGAAGAAAAAAATGCATTGTTACTGCTCTAGCGAGGTCAGTGCATTTGAACGGTGATATCAGTTAATGATAGATTGTTTTTCAGAAAGAATGCTGTTCTGGCCATTCATTTCGCCGCTTGTTGCCCCGCATTTAATGCTTTCCTTACTTTTACTCACCCCAGAGGACAGAAAAAGGTAGGAAGTTCCTACAACCTTCTTGAAACTGCAGCCCATCATGCTTCAGAGACGGTTCCTCATCAATGACAAAGGTATATATTTATATATATATATATATATATATATATATATATATATATATATAATATATATATATATAATATATATATATATATATAATATATATAAAACTTGATTGATACACACTACCACACCCAGTTGTTTGGTCCGAACGTATTTTAATGAACTTGTGACACAAAGTTTCGCTCCAAAACTGGAGCTTCTTCAGGTGTACTGTATAACGGAAAATACAAAGATCGTGCTTATAAATAAATGCTGTACATTAAGAAAACATTGCTTTACGAAACTTTAAACTGTGGAATTGTTTGAGAAAGTCGATCGATTGGAAATGATGTGTGATTTTGTGAAAAAAGTACCCACCTTTATGTTATGTATGTCGATGGTGACGTCACCGTTCACGACACGTTATCAGTTATGACTGAGTCTTAGACATGATGAAAGAGTTTGCGCCCTAAACAGTGCACAATTACAGGTGCCCGGAGTTGCCGGTGTACATGCTTCTTTCTATCTATGCATGTACACCGGCAACTCCATGCACCTGTGTACAACGCTGCATTTTTATTGCGTTTTCGCCGTTGTTTCTTCATCTTTTGAGCAAAGACAAGGAAAAATCTTGTCAACTGCAATTGAGAGCGAAAATGTTGCATGTCAACAGGACCGAAACCCTGCCGCTTCCAGCATGCACCGTGTACCGTAAGATGGCGGCATCATCGATCGCCGACTTGGACGCCATAGTCCAATTACACCATGCACGGTAAAGTCGATGGCGACCTTGTTCATTTTTTCGTACAAATAGCTCAGTAAAATATTCTGAGAAGATTGAGGCAGTTTCTCTCGCTAAAATTACGTAAAGCTTAGCGAAAAAAGTCTCGCGTGTCAAAAGACACCGTACAAGATAAAGAATAGAGCACCTCGTCCGTATTTTAGTGCAAAAAAAACATTCTTAGAAGCATGAGGGGCCGATGTGTTTCGCTAAAAAAATCCGGAAATTTGGAGAGAGAGTCCCGCGTGTCAATAGCCAGCTAAGGGACTGGTCAGTTTCTTCGGCCGGGGGGGGGGCGGTGGATTCGTGGGGGTTCACTGTGACTTTGGTGATAGGGGGGTGTCACCATGTTTTTGAAATGCCTAATGGGGGGGTTCAGTGTGTTTTTTGAATTACGACACAGGCTCATCATTGCCTAAAATGCATTGTGTCAGCCACAAATTTCATCATTCCATTGCATTTTTCGGCGCGGCCTTCGGGCGCATAACTTTAATAATCAGACATATTTTTCAGCACGCCCAACTATCATATCAGGCATACATATATCAGAGATATCTGTATGTTCAATATTTTTCAGCATGCTCTTCGAGCGCATTACTTTAATATATCAGACATTTTTCAGCACGCCCTTCCTGTGCATGACTTAAATACACAAGACATATATATCAGAGATATCAGGATGTTTCATATTTTTCTCAGCGCCCTTCGGGCGCCATACTTTAATAAATCAGAGATATATGCCAGAGATATCTTGATGTTTGCTAAGTGAAAGTGTACCTACAGTGAAATCTACAGTTCATATGGAAAGCATGACAAATTCCTGATACTTTTCTGTTCTCTCTATGAGAATTCAGTATGAGAAAGCAACATGCACAAATATTTCACAATATATATTTGATACAGTGACTTATTTTAGAGATAGAAAAATGACAAGATATCTTTCGTTCCCATTGATGCAACTGTTTTCTTTTGTGTCTCAGGTTTTCTGTAGAATGATGCTTTTTTTATGATCAAAATGACAGTCAAAAAAGGCAGTTTTTGTCATTATTAGCTGTGCTTTTATGGTCTCAATGTTATAAGAAAAGGCCATCTCAGAAATTGCACACATCAGATTTGGATAAAATGCCTCTCTATGCCTCCTCAGGAAATTTAATTGGATGGCTGGCAAGTCTTAACACCCATCAAAGTTTTTGATTTACTGTTTTTTCCTCTTTGATATTAATGATTGACATCCATTCCTGTACAAGAGTTCAGGACATCTGGTTAAGCATAGAAAGTGTGAAATACATTGAGGCTAATTCAAAATGTACTGTGTTCAAACTTTATGATTGACACTTTGAAATTCCTGTCTTACAACTGACATGCCAACAATTTCATTAAAACATAGAATGACTGTTAAAATATAAATGTATGTAAAATATGATATTATATATATATATGTATATATATTATATATATATGTATATATACGCGCCCTCACATGAAATATTTCTCCTCTCAGAAATAAATTTCGCTCTGAAGAAAAGTAAGTAAGACTTTAATCCTTCCTTTTTCGTTCTTTCTCGGTTCAGTTTTACCAAATTCTTAAACCACACTCATATGTAGAAAATATTTCTTGAAGGAATTAGTTTTGTTGTCTTCAGAAAATAATTTCTCTCCATTGAGAAAAAAGTTTTATTCACTGTATTTCAATTTGCTTCTCTGAGAAAATCTTTTTTCCATAAAGAAATTAATTTTACTCTTGAAAAATATAACTTTTCTTTAAGAATTTAAGTTTTCTGCTCTAAAAACATAAGGTAATGTCATTTAATTAACTTAATTTGCGCTCAGCAAAAATCTTAAACTCTTGCTGTGAACAATTTTTACTTCTTTTCGAAATAAAAAACGTTTTTGAGAAACAAATATTTTGTTCAAAGTTAAAGTTATTTTTTAAAAGTTAAAGTGTTTTTGTTAAAAGTTTTTAAAAACAGTTTACCTCAAAAATAAAGTTTCCCCGTTCAGAAATAAAAGTTTGCCGTGGAGAAATAAAATTTCTTACAAATATTAAATATATTGCCAAGAAATATGAGTTTATGTTTAAAAGAAATAAATTTCCATGACGTGTACGGGAGTCTGTTGTCTTGAAAAAATTTTACTTTCGTTTTACAAAATAAAAAATATTTTTGAGAAAGATATTTTATTTATAGTTAAAACTAAAAATACTTTCGAGAAGTTAAAGTTAAGATAAAATTAAGTTTATTTTTTAAAAGTTAAAGTTTTTTGTTCAAAGAGTTTTAAAACATTTTACTCTAAAAATAAATTTGCCCGTACAAAATTAAAAGTTCGCGGTGGAGAAATAAAATCTCTTACAAATATTAAAGATATTGTCAAGAAAAATTAGAGTTTATATTCAAAAGTAATAGAGTTCCGTGGCGTGTAGGGGCCACCGTATTGAATCGCCTCGGCCTAAATTGAATTTATGAATGAAGCCTGCTTACATAACGTTCGTAATCACGATGCGCGAGTAAGAGTAAAAAGAAGATCTTTAAAGTTCACACCGTAAAATAAACTCTGAAGAAGAATGTCGTTTATTGTGTTTTTGTTCGTTCAGTTTCTTTGGGGTTTTTTTGTATCTTCATGACCAACAAGGAAACTTTGTACATACGTGACTTCGTCGGTGCGATAATGTTTGTCGCAATGGCTGGGAGGCGCAGTTTGTCCTTTTCAAGGCGGAGGGTCCGTGTTTCTGATAATGCACGGATAGATCACAGACTAGGAGGAAACTCTCCTCCTACTTTTCGCATAATCTCATGTAATTATCAATTACGCACGAAGTCTCCGAGAAGTCTGACACTTGTGAAGCTCAATCGAGACGACTTGACATCAAACGGCGTGCCGCGTTTTTAGTCTGTGTTTTTCCTCCTCCTCTGTGGATAGATGTAGAAGGTGTCAATCACGTGTTCGGCGCGTGACTTGGACTGTCACTAATGTCGTAGACATCAGGTCTTGTCATCTTCACAAACATTTCTGTCTTTTGTTAAATTTGATGGATATTTCATTTGCTCATGGGATGACAATCAAGACAATAATCAGCCATCGCGGAAATTTTCACATTAAAGTTGGTACACAGTAAGAAAACATTGTTGAGAATTCAAAGATGCTGTTACTATGAGCTGGGACGATATACACACATTATTCATGTATATTCGTCCGAGGTTCGACCTCAGTCTCCAACTAACTACTTTATTTCGGGGAACATCAAGCTTCCCGGCAAGAGACCTTGGCAAATGACGATGACAATCAGGGTGATATGGTTATTGTTAATTGTCGGCAACTTCATTTTAATTCGGACTGGATAGAATGCTTTCTTCAGAAATGAAATGACAGCAAATTTACAATACTTAAAGGGAGTGTCTTAATTAATCAGAATAAAAACTGGTATTCCATACTTCTGTCTGACACAAATGGCTAAGTGGCTGCTTCTTTCATTTCCCTCATTGTTTACCAATGTGTCTCAAAGAAAAACTGATCAGCATCCGTCCCTGCATTTCATTGTATATTTCGTCTACCGAAGTGTTGGCGTATTAGCAGACAGCAATCTGTTTAGATATTTTTAACATGATAAGTATTTCGGTACCTCTGTTGTGTGTTCTATCCAAACACTCAAATGAACCGGTTCTTTTTATCTACAAAACCTCTGTGCGACCATAGAGGGGAATCTTCCCGCCTCTACAGTCTATGGTGCAATGCGACCTTCAAAAAAGAAAATGTATATGCAACCACAGTCCCTCCACCTTCGTTATAGCAGCTCATAAGTAAAAGGCGGATTCCGTCTTTTTCCTGCTAACAAGTTCAAGTTATTTTGAGAGAGCGATTAGACCCCCCCCCCTCCGGATTGGTGATCGACGGAACAAATTAATGAATCGGATTAGGGAGGGAAACTAACAGATACTGACTGTTTTCTTTGAAATACTAAGCTTATAAAGATATAGCCAGGGCACACACGCACAACACAGGTCAGGCAAGGCAAGGCTACTTTATCAAAAAATGTTTGATGCATGACTTTTATTTATCATAGCCTAATTCTTAGATAAATATCGCCTCCAATACCCCGTGATGGCAGTAAAAACAACCACAGATTCTCCGATCGTCGCTTTACAAAGCTCCCCGTCATATCTACAACAAATAAGGAGTTGTATCAACGGGGCTTCACCAAGAGATGATCGGAGAGCCGGCGAAAATTTCGCCACAGTTACCTGTTTTCTATTCCGCTCTGGGCCTATGCGCCCCATAGACGTGTGTACCTATGCCTTGGTTCTTATTTTATTAATCTTATTTTATTAATCTCGAACCAACAGGTTGCCCCAATAACAGGTTCGTTTGAAAATAAAAATATAATACAAAAACGAAAAATATATAACAGTTACAACGTAAACAAACAGACAGGAGAATTCACATAAGAAATAACCAAAAAACAGCAACACAGCGAAAGACACACAGAAAAACATCCAGATAAAAGTAATCATTCAGAAAAAAGGATCTTACATAATCCATGACGAAAATTACTTAGTTATTAAAATATCTAAATTTTGCTTGTTACAGATAGAATTAAAATATGTCTGAGATCGTGATAAAAATGAGTGTTTCAAGATATTCGTACGTGCTGACACTGGTCTAAAAAGAACAGCACGACGCAATGTAAAAGCAGGAACGTTAAAATGAATCTGTGCAAGGACATCTGGTACACTATAAACTGAGTGAAGGACTTTATAAAGAAAAAGAGTGTCTAAAAGTTTTCGCCTGTTCTCCAATGTGGGAAGGCGAAATTCATAACATAGGTTACTATACAGAGCCCTTGAGTAAGCCATCGATGAACGGAAACAAAGATACTTGATAAATTTTATTTGGACTCTTTCTAATTTCCTTATTAAATATAATTGATGAGGGGATCAGATGGGTGAGCAGTATTCAACGTGGCTTCTGACGTAGGAGACATACAATGTTTTTAAAACTTTGATGCTATTAAAATATTTACAAGAACGCTTGATAAATCCAAGCATTTTAAAAGCCTTTGAAACAACATGGTTAATGTGCATACTCCAGTTAAGTTTACTTGTTAAAAATACACCAAGGTCTTTTACAAAGTTGGTGCGAGTCAAGATAGTTTGCTTAGCACATCTGTAAGGAAATATTTTGACATTTTTTTTCAAAGTGAATGAAATACATGAACATTTTTTAACATTTAATGACAACTTCCATTTGCTCGTCCACTTCACAACCTGGTTGATTTCTTGTTGTAGTTTGATGCAATCGGACATATCAGTAATGGGCACATGTTAGTCTATGGGGCGCATGGACACAGAGCGGAATAGACACAGGCGTTATGTTGACTGGGTAGTTCGTACAGTGTAGATTATGCTGTGAGTTTATGCCACATTCCGACCACAGTCACCTGTGGTCTATTCCGCTCTGCGTCAATATATGCGCGCCATAGACGTAAGACGTGTGTACATAAGCATAAGCTTATGCCTGAGAAGAATATATGTACACACGTCTATGGGGCGCATATATCATACGCGTAGGAACCGGGGGGCGGCCGCCGCCCCCAATGCTGAAGTTGGGGGGGGGGGCAAAGGTATACTTTTGCCCCCCCCCCAACTTTTACAAATTTACATTGACTACGGCTAGCTGTCCCAACTATTGCTGAGTGCTATGTAGGGAGTTAAACAAACAACTGGAGTTAAGGCGCCGTAAAATAAATTCTTTGTTTAAATTTGCCGTCCGCGTCCGGGTAGGTTTTTGGACGAAATCTGAAAACAGTTTTTGGACGAAATCTGAAAAACAAAACACAAATCGTATGATAGAAAATACGGCGGGATGTGCCCTTCCTTTGTTCGCGATGTCGCAGTAATTTACTTTAATCATAGACCCTCGAGAAAAACGTTTTTCTCGAGGGTCTATGCTTTAATGTCGCAAAAACGCAAATGTCGTACGATCGTTTCCATACAAATTAGATTACCTATCTTAAAGGGGTACATCAACCGCTGTACGTAAAGTGTACATGTGCACCTCTTGTTGTAGCGGACTGCAGTGTACCGTAAATGAAGATCAATTGACCGTTTCACAAGTTGATTTCTCCCTCAAAGTTTTCAAATCGGCGGAAGTGCGTAAAATCTTTTTGGTCTCCATACAAGACGGATCGAAAACAATTCTTAACTGGTTTAGCTCGAATAAGAAAGGGAACTGAATTTCCATCAGCTTTTCCACGATCCGCGATTGATCACGATGTTGGATCTGCACCTTGGCAAGCAGGTACCGCCGGTGAAATGTTCGTTGTTGAATGCTCCAAAAATTCGTACGCGGTGGAAGTTGCCCTTACTTTGAACATTTTTTCTGCTAAAAAACGATTTGGACATTTTATAAGTCCGGATTAGAATTCAGTTTTCAAAATAGCAATGGCCATTTGGCATTGCTGTCTTGACAAGCAGAATATTTAGCATTTTAGTATGCAATAGCGTCAGTTTTCTGTCATTAATATGCAAAAATAACTATTAGTCCGCATTTTCGGCAAGAACGATGATATCGAAACCTGCTAGTGCATGGATACAAAAACTCACACTAATTCCTATATGAATTTATGGCTCAGACTACAACTGAGCTGCAACAACGACCGACCGCGCATGAAAAAAATTGTCCGAATTTCAGGCAGCGATGGCGTGCAGCTATATTTAGTAACAAACCTGACATCGCGATCAGCGCTATTGGAATTCGGCTAAAAAAATAGTTGATACACAAAATGCAGAATAAATAGCCTACAGCTAATGGAGCATTTAACTCAACAGAAACAGTGATCAGTACTAGTATTTATTTGACACTTAAAAAGGAGGATTTGTACTCGAGGCTGTTATGATTTGTTCAGCTACCCACTCTTCTTACTGTAAAAATTGTAATTTTATGGAAGAGATAGTAGTTTCACCTTTTACCAAGATGTCTGCATTTGTTTTACTGAGTGACAACTACATACTTTGGGAGCGTTCAGTTATTATGGCCGGGGGTGGGCCGGCAAATTCTTCCTGCGCATCAGTCAAAATAAGTGAACCCCCCCTACCCATTGTACCAAAAAATTGATGACCCCCTCTTTCAAGATGACAAAAAATTCATGACCCCCCCCCCCCACATTGCTTGAGTAAAGCTGCACATACAAACACAATAGAATCCCCCCCAAAAGAGCTTAGATTTTTTCAAATGACCTTCCTTACAAAACTCAAAAGGTGTTAAATTATGCTCAGATTTCCCCTTCTGACTTGCTATAATTTTGAAATTACCCCTCAAAGGGGTTGGACAGAAATTACTGATGGATCGCAATAATTTTGCGCAAGCGTGTATGTGTACAAAATTTTGATATTTGGATTTAATTAAAAATCAGCTGTTGATAATGTTGATTCACCATACATGGTATACATATATTTTCTCATACATGTATGAGAAATCTATGTAATACTTTTTCAATGCAAAACTATATCTGTGCATTTATAGATATTTGATAATTTACATATATGTACTTAAATGAAATAGGATTGTTACAACTGGCATGTGGACAAAAAGTTTGACCTTAGAATTTCACAAAAAATGTTCATCCACTATACATGGGAGTCAATGATAAAATTGTGAATAATTTTTTTCAATGAAAAACTTGGTATAATTGTGCATATACAGATGTTCAATAATTAACATAATTTTACTTGATTAGAATATGATAGTTAAAGGTGCATATTATGTGTACAAGAAATCTGATTATGGAACTTCACTGAAAATATTCATCCCCTATACATGGGAGTCCATGAGGAAACTATGAATAATTTTTTTCGAAAACAAAAATAGGTAAACCCATGTATTTATGTACTCTCGATTATTGATATCAATATACTTGATTAGATTAGGGTGGTAACAAATGGATGTGTTCGCCAGAAATTGGATTTTGGAATTATACCAAAATGTAGATTCACTGTACATGGGAGTCTATGAGGAAAATGAATAATTTTTTCCAATACAAAACTATCAAAATCTGTGTATTTATAGACATTTGATAAATCATTTTAAAGTACTTAGTTAGCCTAGAATGGTTAAAGGTTGATATGTGTGCAAGAAATTGGATTTTGGAATTTCACGGAAATGTTGATTCACTATACATTGGAGTCTATGAGAAAACTAAGAATAATTTTTTTACAATGCTAAACTAAATCAATTTGTGCTTTTATAGGTGTTTGATAATTGATACAAATGTACTTGATTCAAATAGGGTATTTAAAAGTTTAAATGTGGACAACAATTATGATATTGGAATTTCACCTAAAAGTATTATTTAACTTTTCATGGTACTGGTAGTCTCAGTACAGGTAACTGTTAAATAATTTCCCTGACAAAACTTGCTATATCTCTAATATGTAAGTAATAGGAATTGTTCATCGCCCTCAGTGCAGTGAGCTTGATTTACAATAAGACAAGCCTCAGAGTTGTCAAGTCAAGATGTTCATGTGACGGATAACTATACTTTTGTTCAGATTTACAGGTGAATAACTTCAGAGAAATAAATCATGCAACGAATCATTTTTATCTCCCAGAATATTTCTGAACACTGAAACTGCTTTTTGACGAGACGGATACTTATGAAAATTAAGTGACCCCCCCTCTGAGCTGTTTGAAAAATACATGACCCCCCCCTTTGCAGTTTTCAAATTTGAGGTGACCCCCCCCCCCCCTGGATTTTGCCGGCCCACTCCCGGCCATAATAACTGAACGCTCCCTTTGTTATACTCAGTAACTTTTGCAGTTTTATATTTGGAATTTTTGGGTTTTACAAGAACACCTTTTTGTTCTAAGCTTACCCCAACATGTTGAAATACATAGTGTACAGTTGTCAAAACAACTGTTACTACTCGTTTTCCTCCTATTATCTCATTACCTCATCTTGGCCTGCTTTTACTCATGGACTCGTCCTAGCTTGTTGAGAGGTGCTGGTAATCTTCGATTGACAACACGAGATGTTCAGAGTTCGTTGGTACTACATAGACTTTATTTCTCGGTAGACAAGCTTGACAGCTGCCATCGCCCAAGATACGCTTCTCCAATTGTCTGTCCTCCTGCCCTATCATTTGTATTTTTCTCTCTTGTCCTTTGTATTCCCTTTCCCGTATTATTTTAGAATGGGGTTTTAAACGTTATGTTTAAGGCTTGGTTTGGATCATTTGATAGATATGAATTAAAGATGGAAATACACGTCCAATCGTAAACATCAATACATATCTCGATCTTAAATGTCACTTAGACACGTTGCAAAATTGAAGCCATTGCGTAAACGGTGAAGTTCTTATGTTCCTTCATTAGGTGTTGATTCAAATATATTTTGTTTTCTTCAAAACTTCGTGAACATCGTCATAATACGTAATTTGCATCTTTTACATTTGTCGCAAATATGCTTTGTATTCATAATTGAGATCTTGTTATTTTAATAGTTTCACTCTTGCCTATGACTACCTAGTACATAAACCTCCGTCAGAGACAAACTATAGATCTGCGGAACACAACCAGTTGATTACTATCACACTGTACATGTGGTACACTAGGGCCTATGTACTGGTATAGTGTTTATTGCCATTGTTTATTATTTTGTTCAGACTCACAGTCACCTAACTCTAAGTATGCTTGTTGTACTTATACAAATATAACCTTAGTTTCCAAGCATTGCTTTCAACGTGCTAGAGCATAAGAAACACTGCATTGTAAATGTAACAGATTATTTTTCATACTTGTGACCCATAAACCGATGGGAAAGTTAAAGTTTATGCGATTGATCTATGTTGTGTGTTTTGTTTTGTTTTGTTTTGTTTTGTTTTTGCTGGCTGGCTTGTAGGTTTTTCAAAAATCCAAGGACAGCAAACAAAGAATAAAAACACAAATATTGAGACATTGCCGTATGTGAAAGTAGAGGTGCTTTCATTACATTTTTTACTATTTCGATTGATTTTGGCCTGTTTTAATTATTTTAATTTATTCGTGTATGATTTAATATTTTAATTTATTCATATATGCAAATTTTAGATCGTAATTCATTCATCACCAAAATATAGGTTACCTTTGGCCCCCTAACCGTGAAGTGCTTCCTACGCCCCTGTAGCCTATATAGACGCAGAGCGGAATAGACCACAGGTGACTGCGGTTCCGACGTACTGATACGTTGCCTAAGTTCCACACTACGTATTAGAACGTCGGAACGTAGCATAAAGTACACTTTTACAAACTACCTAGTAAACATAACGCCCGTGGGAATAGACCACAGGTGACTGTGATTCCGCTCTGCGCCTATGGAGTGTTTGCAATGACGGCCTACGGGCGCCCTATGATGATAATACATGCCACACAGCGGCCGGCCGCCAGACAAGAATGTTTCGATGAATTCTAAATCTATCATTTATAATTTCGCAATAATTTTTGATATCGCTCTTTTTCATATGCAAAATCGACTTTCTAATTGATATCAAACTGCGCCGCTTAGGGAACGAGCACAATTAACGGCAGGGGGGCTGGGAGGGAAAGTATGTGGTGCATATATTTTTTACACCCCCCCCCCTAACACCAGCAAAAATTTTAGTGGCCCCCCCCCCATCACCGGCAACAAAATTTTTGTGGCCCACCTCCCCAAAAAAGAATGATTACATAGGTACACAGTTGTACACATATATAATCCTTATAACTTTCAATATATGCTTTAGTGAAAACAACATTCTTGCATTCTTGAAATAAATAATAAACAAATAAATATATAAATAATAAACAAACAAAATAACATATGTTCAAGCTTTACTACTTGTAACACCTAGGCCTACAGCTACTTTTCAGTATTGTGTTGTGCTATTTTAATCTCAAAGAATGATGAAATTACCAAATACTTTATAAACAATCTACAAGTTCATTCAGTGCTGTTATAACCAGTTTCAATAATAACCAGTTTCAACCTCGCCTCTGTATCATTACCAACCATTATTATTGTTGACAAATGAAGTCAATTTTCGATAGTAATATTGCTCATTTTACACATAACAACTGCATTGTGAGGTTTAAGACTTGGTATTTCATCATGCTACAAGAAGTTTAACAAGGAACTCCAGCTTCAACAAGATACAAAAATGCTGAAAAATATTCTCTATCTGTCATGGTGTAAAAAATTTTGGTGGCCCACCCCTTACGTCCCTGGAATTTTCATGGCCCACCCCAAGAACACTCATCTTTTTTCGTGCCCCCCCCCCTTTTCTCTTCCGGCCCCCTGCCGTCAATTGTGCTCGGTCCCTTATGGAAAAGACAACGTTTTCGCCCCAAGGTCACGTCTGTCACGAGATATTTCGCGAGATCTCATATTCCAGTTTGGCGGCCTTGGAGGTAAGAACATGTACAACTTCAAATGAACGCTTTCAAGTTTACGTAAACCAGTAACTGTGAACTATTTATTCCAAAACAGTACGAAATCAAACTGTAACAGTGTTCTTTTTTATAGATTTATTTGCCTGATTCACACAGTGTTCAAAATGTTCCGAGCGCGACGATCAGCTTACCGCTTAGCGTTCACAAAGTGTACACAAGATATATGAAACCCTTTGACATCCTGTTGTCATTTTCTGAACGCGTTCTGAAGAACGATAGATGTAAGTTGGAATACATCTAGGAATATCATCTGTTCGACTTTACTCACAAGGAACCAGAAAGAGTTTTAATCACATGTTAACATTAAAGCTCCATAAGCTGTATCTTTTGGCGATTTTTAGCTCATATTTGGTTTTGTATCAAAAAGAGCTTACATGATGAGTAGGTGGCTTCTGTATGTCTGTATATTTGTGGGTATGTATGTGCGGATGTATGTCCGTCACACACAAAGGCTCCCATACCGCCAAAGCTACCATCTCAGTATTTGGTGTACAGGTAGATGCAGGGGTTTAGATGTGAATTTGTTCAAATGAACATGTCAGTGTCAAAAATGTGCAAATGAGGTAAGAAAAAGGGAAATCCTGCAAATGTGCAGGAGTGATGGCCAGTGTCTGAGACAGGCTTGAGTCATTTCCTGTCATTGTTTATGAACTGATTTGATTTTGATTTGATTTGATTTGATTTGATTTTATTAGGCAAATATTCAGGAAAACGATAAAATACAAAATGTTAAAGTAAATACACAGAAATACAAATAAAATAACACCAAGCACAATTAAAATGTTACAATTAAAAGAAACGCCACTGAATATTACTTGCCGAGGATTGCACAAAAAGTTAAAAACTTATTTCCATTGTGGTCCTCAAAAGAAAACACAATAATCACATGAAGACAATGTCACTCCGAATATCAAATAAATAACAAAATGGAACCACCAGACAAACAATCTGTACACGCCGAATGGAGCAGGACACAGTTACCCTAGCCATCCAATTTTGTGTACAGATAGTATTTGACCTTCTTTTTAAAAACTTAAGAACAATGGCTAGAGTTGTGAATACTCAAAGGAATGTTATTCCATAACTTAGCTCCTGTAATCTGAAACGAATGTTGACCATGAGAACCAAAGGCTGGTGAACGAACAGAATATGAGCTTGATCTGGTATTATACGTATGGCAGTTCATTGTCAAATTGAAATGTTCAGTGAGATAACGGGGTGCAGTATTATTGATCGCTTTAACGTGATTTAGTTTTAGCAGCTGTACTCTTTGTTCAACGGGCAGCCAGCCAATCATTTTAAAATGCTTGGTCGAAACATGTGTTCGCGGAGGTAAATCTAGAACGAATCTGACCAATTTGTTTTGTGAATATTGTAACATATTAACAGACCAGCTCAAACCATAGACAGTAGAGTGGGGAAGACTGTCTATGGTCCAACTAAGAGGGACTAACTGTTTCTGGTATACATGTTGCTAAAGTTGACCTCCAGTACCTAAAGTTTCAGACCTTATTTATTTACTTTTGTCATTCTTTTTAGTCCCCACGGACATCGTCCGAGGGGACTTATAGGTTTGGTCATGTCCGTGCGTGCGTGCGTCCGTCCGTCCGTCCGTCCGTTCACGCAGATATCTCAGAGACGCCTGCAGCGATTTTATTCAAACTTGGTACAAGGATTACATCATATGTCATACAGATGCACGTCGATTTGTTTCCTGATACGATCCAATATGGCTGCCAGGCGGCCATTTTATTACGATTTTTTCATGTACAGAGCAATAACTCAGGCATGTTTCAACTGATTTTATTCAAAGTTGATACAAGGACATTGACCAATGTCATAGATATGCACTTTACAATATGGCTGCCGTGCGGCCATTTTGTTACGATTTTTTCATGTACAGAGCCATAACTCAGGCATATCTCAACTGATTTTATTCAAAGTTGGTACAAGGACATTGACCTATGTCATACATATACACGTAAATTTGTTTTGTGATACGATCCAATATGGCCGCCAGGCGGCCATTTTATTATGATTTTTTCATGTACAGAGCCATTACTCAGGCATGTTTCAACAGATTTTATTCAAAGTTGGTACAAGGACATTGATCAATGTCATGGCCATGCACATCAATTTGTTTTGTGATACAATCCAATATGGCCGCTGTGCGGCCATTTTGTTACGATTTTTTAATATACAGAGCCATAACTCAGGCATATCTCAACCGATTTTATTCAAAGTTGGTACAAGGACATTGACCTATGTCATACACATGCACATTGATTTGTTTTGTAATACCATCCAATATGGCCGCCGTGTGGCCATTTTATTATGTTTTTTCATGTCCAGAACCATAACTCAGACATGTAACAAGCGATTTTATTCAAAGTTGGTAAAAGGAGATTGACCAATGTCATACATATGCACGTTAATTTGTTTTGTGATACGATTCAATATGGCTGCTGTGCGGCCATTTTGTTATGATTTTTTCATGTACAAAGCCATAACTCAGGCATATCTCAACCGATTTTAATCAAAGTTGGTACAAGGACATTGACCTAAGTCATACATATGCACATTGATTTGTTTTGTGATACGATCCAATATGGCCCCATGTGGCCATTTTATTACCATTTTTCATGTCCTGAACTACAACTCAGACATGTATCAAGCGAATTTATTCAAAAGTATTTTTATCACAGACCTAATGAAGAGGACTCTATCCTCTCTGAGGGCCTGTAATCAAAGTACCTATTAACAAGTGGGGACTGTGTCATCAACGATGACTTTTTTTTTCTGGTTTAAATATTTCTTGTTGTTTTTCTGGTTGTACTGTGCAGAAATCATTGTCATAACATCAACGTAGAATTTTCCTGCACTGATTATTTATTGTTGATCTTTGGTACCCATACTGGTATATACCAATTCTGATCAAATTTGAGCGACACCGTATAATTGCGGTACTTTTTTGTTTTGTGGTTTTCCTACACTTTCTGCATTGAATCCCTAAACTGTAATTTAATGCCAAGTATTTAGCATATCAACACAACCTATATGAGTATAATCTCCATTGTTGTTGTTGAAAATTGTATTCAAGTCCGAACCAGAATTCATTTGTAAACAATAAACAATGATCATTTCACACATACAAGCTGTGTCGACAAAAAGAATACTCAAAATTTCAGCATGACAAACAGATTAGGGTCAGACACTGTAGTAGCTGCAAAATTGTAGCGCTACAGTGAGGCGGTCAGTGATTTTTGGTTTTTGCGACTTTGCTCACCAGTAGTGCTACAATGTCGATGGCCCTGGGGAGTATAAAATAAGCGCATCCCACTGGACTAGGCGTGTTGATGTGAAATGCTACATATTTACTGCATTTGGTCGTACCAATTTATCACTGCTGAAGACTAAACACTATACTACAGTTACACTTAACCTTGTCGTTTATGGGGTTTGGAATTTGTTCAAACACGTCGATCGCTTTCCGAAAACATTTCTTGGAGCAGCCATTACCAACTTCTGGTAATGGCGGCTCCCAGAAACAGAAATGCCCACGCTAAATGTTTATACATATTCATGAGTTGTTTTCCAATGTTATGAATGGGAACAGTGTAGGGCTATGTTAACGTGAACGACGCATTTGTAACTATGTGATGACCTCACCCAAGCATTCAGCAAACTCCACGTATTTGATACCCTGTGGTAAGATGTTAATGTTTTCATGAAGTTTACTGTTTATTATCTCGTGTATACAGATTTTGTATGCCTTTCTTTTGAAATTGTTAGGGTTAATTGTTGATTAAAACTGACATGCAAACCTGGAAGTTGTTTTGCTGCATAAATAACTACACAGTACATGTGTGTTGGCGAAACCATGATGGATGCTGCACAGACACACCTGATACTGTGCAAGGAGCATTCCGTACAGATACCCACGTACCCTGTAACTGAAGTGGTCCGTTCAAGGTCAGTGTATAGGTGTGTGTACACTGGCGGCCATATAAGTATGAATAGGGAGTGGCGAAGTCATATTTAGAGCAAAGTTTTGCCGGCAATTTCTCACTAACTAGACCTCGAACACCAAAAATAATTGGTTATGTCAAAGTAATGCAGGTTTGTTCTTGGAAAAAATACCGAATTGGGGTTTTCAAATACGTGTCAACGGAAAACAAAGCAATCGTTAATGGGACCTTGCTGCAACCACTGTCAAAAATAACATCGGGGATTCATGAAAAACTACTCCACAGAAGCCGATTATTTTTCCCTCCAGACTATGATAACACTTATTAGAAACACATAGAACGAAAATCTATGAAGCACTTTAACGAAAATCTGTATTTTCCTTCTACGGAGAAAATCGGCGAACCGTCACTTTTAGTGCTGGCTGCGCGTGTTGGTTTGAAGTTAAATCCTCATTATGCATGCAAATTAGGTACCCATCTCTCAGCATGATGTGTGGTAGTCAAACGACATTTGCAATATTTGTAGAAATGCGCCACCAGCGACGTTATCCATCATTTTCTCCCTATCCTGTCTCCGTCAATGCAACCAGTGTAGTTTACAAGATGTTATCAAGGGTATGATGTAGCAATTTATGTCCGGTCAGAATGACTCACTGGTACAGGCTGGGTTCCCAAGCTTGCCCACCTTACTTTTTTGCAATAATGAATTACCGTCATTGGTACCTGAGAGTAAAAAACTGGTACTTTTATGGATTAAATGACATTTTACCATTCTTTTTCAATTTGATATTGTGTGCACATCTTTCAAAATGCTCCATGTGAAATATAGTCTGTGTTAAGGCCAGAGAAAAAAAAAATCATGTTCATCGGATTTTTTGGACCAAGTTCCAGGAGCGGCGAGCGAAATTTTTTTTTTTTTAGGTCGAAGGTAAACGCGGTTCTCTGGCATTTTTGCACAGATGCAGACAAGGCAAGATAATTGTTTCCCTTTTTACCAGAAATATCTCAGACAAGTTAAGAAACACTGATACTGGTAACTGAATTCAATACTATATTTCCCAACAATAACATAGTGTTTGCACAACATATTCTGAGTATTTCAACATTCTCTCAGAATAAAACTGAAATGTACAGCAAATCACTGAAATCCAACAATTCAGTATTGTCCTTTAATATTGTCCTGGTTGGACCTAGCATCTGAGTTTTTTCATTTTACTTTCGCCCCATGTTTTGGCCTCTTTACCACTGTCTCTACACATTTTACACAATGGTCTAACAACACTGTACTGTGATCGGAGTGAAGTTATATAATCATCATTCAGAAGGCTGTCTTGTACTCCACAATAGAAACAGCAAGCTTCAAATGATACTTTAACATCGACGCAACCATGTGTTTTGTCATCGCCGTAAATTTTTATACTTTCGATGCAATTTTCATTTAATCGGATGCGCCGTCCATCTGCTGTCACGATCTTGTTTAACAAATCGCCGAACGTAATATTTATTTCTCTTTAAATCACGACAATATCAGGACCAACACTGAATAGCGTCTTTGGAACTAACTGTTGGCCATCACGTCGTATGTTGGCGATCAAATTAATACTCATGATGTGATATGTACTAACCTTTACAAAACGAGGAAATTTCTGGCCAAATCGACCCACTTTGCGCCGTGATTTGCCAAATTCAGACGTCACAACAACGTTTTGGCAGTCAACTATTCGGAAGTCTCATTCAAAATCCTGTGCTCGCGAAAACCCAACAAAGTGTAGGGCGCCACCAGCGGCAGTACTAAAAATATTTGTAATGCGGAAGTAAGAATTTGCCGCGATCAAAAAAAAAAAATCCAAATATGCCAAAGTACAAGCGGCGATTCCGATGAACAATTTATTTTTTCTTCCTGGCCTAATATGAATCTGCTCAAATGGCAATGTGTAATGAGTATATAGCAATATTATCTTAGCAAATACCGATATTTGGTATGATTATTTTCAGAAATTATTTGTTCAAGTTTTAGTTGTCATATGTCTTTAAAATAAAGAAAATGTTGGTCAGATTTTGGTGCCAAAGCAGTGAGTTGATATTGAAAACACAAGGTGACTGTGGAAACTTTACATTAAGTAATTATCGGCATTGTAATGTATATCAGAGTTAACCAAAGTAAGGTCCAAAAAGTGCTTGCTCAGTCTTCAGAAACAATCTGAAGTAGCACATTATATTCGCTGTAAAGCTAGCCACAGAAGTGTAAACAAAGTTGTAGATAACAAGATCTGGAATCTTTATCACTGGAATGACTGATCACATTCCGATGAGAAGCAAGGAGATAAATTCTCTTTTTATAACTTTCAAATGCAAGTGACAATGTAGTTACTCAAAGGAGCAGTAGACAAAATATTGACATTCCAATGTTATAATTATTTCATTATTTTTTGACAGCAAAGTGAGATAAATCATAGACAGTAGAAGCAAGAGGGACATGAAAGTGGTGCTATTTTTGCAATTTCCTTTGACCCAAACCATGTTGTAATTATAAGTTAGGCTATCCCATTCACATATTGCAAACACATTATCAAGTTTAAAGCCAGATGTTAGCAATTAATGTCTTTCCTTTTCCTGCAGTGTTGCAGCCAGGACTTATAAACGGGGGGACACTCTGTCCCACTACCATTTATTCTTGGGACATTTTGCACATTTTTGGGACAACATACGCTAGTTATTAGTAAATTTGTGTATTTATTATAAATTGATTTCACAAAACAAAATTTGAGCTACTGGGACCGTGTCGCTATGCTCTAATTTCAGGCAATTTCAGCAGAATGCCGTATCTGCATGTCCTTCGTAATCAAATGACAGATTAGTTGTATCTACAGCCCTATCTGCATGTCCTTGGTAATCAAATGACAGATTAGTTGTATCTACAGCCCTATCTGCATGTCCTTTGTAATCAAATGACAGATTAGTTGTATCTACAGCCCTATCTGCATGTCCTTGGTAATCAAATGACAGATTAGTTGTATCTACAGCCCTATCTGCATGTCCTTTGTAATCAAATGACAGATTAGTTGTATCTACAGCCCTATCTGCATGTCCTTGGTAATCAAATGACAGATTAGTTGTATCTACAGCCCAATTGATACTATGCTGAAAGAGGAGATTTGTTGCAAAATTAAAATGTCAACGTTAACAATATGGCATGGATGCCTGTACATGAAAAGATTGTGAACACAAATCAACATCACCATCAAAAAAGGACCCCGTATTATTCATATTTAGTCAAAGTCATACAGATTAAGGTTTAATTTCTCAGGGAGACACCATTTATATTATGATCACATTCATATTTGGCATATGAAATTACAAATTTGTCCATTTCTTACAATTTTGTCCATTTCTGTAGTACAAAGTTCATATTGCTATAAGGAATACCACAATCAATAGTCCACGCAGTTTGTTACAATTTTTTCTCAAATAGGGAGATTACAAAATATGCCTTAACATACTTTTTTGCAGTAAGATCTGATAAAGGAGCTTGGTGTCAGTGTTCTCCAAAGAAAACTTTCATTACATACAACTAATTTGGATATAATTTTACCTAACAATGGTTTTGCACAACAATTCAGGTCAGCGTTGAGACAGCTGAACTGGACTTGACTGATTTGTCTCAGTCTGGATATAGGCAACACTATATGTCACATTTAAATATATGCTCGTTGACTGAATTTATTTTGTCATCCATTCCCATACAGACACTAAACATTCATTTTGTGCCAAGAATGCTATTCACAGTTACCGGAATTACTTGTTGCATTCAAAGTTGGTACTAAGACAGTACATCATTATGTAGACACTGTGTGTGCATTTTTAGTTTTTTGAGGGCATAGTGGGTAAAGAGCAGATTTAAATACAAACCACAACTTGTTGGAATGAAGGATTGCTATCACATGAAAATTGTGTAAAAAGTTTACATCAAGAATCTTTTTTGCAAAGATTTTGGCCTTTTGTTAATTTCACTCATGTGTGGAATTACTCCATAACTTTATTGATAAAATTAAATCTCTAATAAACCACTCACCACCCATTGTATAATCTCTTGAGTCTGGCTGCTATATACTCATTAGGCCAGAGTAATTAAATTCTTTGTTTTGCGTCCCCACCCGCTTAGGTTTTTAAGGTTTTCATGAAAAACACACACAGTGTATTTGAATAGGAAATTTTAGGACATACCCGCTTACCTTTTCTGAACTAAAAATTTGTTACAACTTTTTATTTGCTGCAATGATATTACATTGTGTTAATTTTCTTGTGTGTTTTTTTCAGCCGCTTAGACACGTACCTTTTCGCATTTTGAGTGGACGCAAAACAAAGAATTTAATTACTTTGGCCTTATATTCAGCTAAGATCACAAGCAGCTACTTCAAGAATAGGTAGGTTTGAACATAAGTATAACGGTCTTCAAAAGTTAATGTACTGTTATATTTGTGAAGAAAATGGATAAAAATTTCGTTGGAGTTACTTTCAAGTACCAATTTCCCCTTCCAAGTTGCCTTTACATACATGATTGCCAACTCTTCAGACTCAAGGTCACAACAAAATATTAATAGTCCATTTCTCGCCATGTGTTTGCCTCCCTTTGCAGTTTGACAGCATTTCTACAACAGAGGGTTGATTAACAGGTATATAACAGTAAAACTTTACAAGATTGATGTTTGTGAGTTAGTTTACAATCCATTTACACTGACACTGAGAACATGGCATTTGAACTCTTTAGTGAAGGACATACCACTGTACGACACAAAGGAAAACATTGAGCTCTCCCAACAAAAGGTTTTATGTTTTACAACAGCAAGAATGATCACTTTTGGCCAGATTTTTACTGGTATTTATAAGAAACCTTTAAAATATTAAATGTATACTGTCACCTGTACCAATTTTAACACAGTGACCATGGAAAGAGAAAATCTAACCAATCACAGATTTTAAGGGGGTGGCCACTTTTTAAAAACTGCACCCTCACATGGTCATTTTGAATACCAAGGAACGCCCCTTTGACCATATATGGACATATTTAGATTACAGGTGACTGTATTCCTTTAAGGACTAACAGTGATGTCTAGAGTGCATACAGGCCTTGTTCATTGACATATTTCATACCTGAATTTTGATGAGCTCTGAGACGCCAGTCAAGCAAATTTCAATGTGACACTTGCGAACAATGCGTCGCCATTTTGTTTTTCTATCGTGATCATATTGCAATCTTAATGTGTCATCCCTTTCAAGCTTTATCTAGAGGGACAATATTACCCATTTAATGAAAAAGTAAATTGTTGAGTGTTTCTAAACGGAACACTTTTTAATGTTTTGTGGTATTCTGAAAATGACAACCCAAAAACGTCATGTCTTTTAACGATGTCATTGTGGCTGTCCACAATCCCTCTGGGCTGTCATAGGATCGTGTGGTAGTGACATTGATATTGAACATTGTCAGTGTCCTTTTTAAGGTGTGAATCATTTATTTGTTCATATCACTGAGTGTCACAGACAAACCAGCGGTGTTTCCAGACCAGTGGACAGAGAGAGGGACTTTGACCACTACTTGCTTCAATTTCTATCCTGGGATTATTTCTCTACTACCGCTGTAATCCTCTACAAAATCTAACCCTGCCAAACAATTCTCTTGCCAGCCTGCTTAACTATACAATGCAAGATTCGAGGTACATGAATATTCCACATTGATTAAGGGTCATTAGCATAGAATTTTAATACCGAAACAATGCTCATTAGTGTAATCTGCATATTTGAATATCATTATACCTCGCATCTTGCACTAATAGTGCTTAACAGGCACATTCAAGTCTACCATTCAGTACACTTTGAGCATAATTAAGTGGTCATTAAAGATTATGTGTGGTAGCGCCCTCTATGGCCAATTGTGTATCTTCTATGTTCTGATTCTGAATGGCCATACACTGTACTACTTGCAGCATGATATATCACCTCTTCTATTGAAAGAGAAAAGGGAAACATTCTTTTATTGATTTGGCAATTCTCTTGACTTGGAAACTGCAGTTACAATCATAGTTGTTCTCTTTTCCTGTTGCATACTGACAAATTTATATCTTATGTGACCATGTCATTAACATTTTGTTAATTTTATATTCACAGATCTGACTACGGACAACAGGATGGAAGAAGACCAGATACAAAGCTAAGTATACCTTTCATGTTGTTAGTTCATTTACCATTGACAATGAATAACAACAACTTCAGTTTTTTCTACAGACATGTGTGACCATTGAAAACATGACTGGAATGGAAACTGAAGTTTGCCCTGTAATGATGATTGATTAACTGGTATCATCATTGAGTTGTGATCATCACAACTCAAAAAGTGTTATTAACCCATTGTTTATATTTATTGACAGGTGCCGCCAATGAAGATTTCATGCTGCAGGAGTCCTTTTAACATAACTTCTTTTTTATTTTCAGGTTTCATTCAGTTACTCGTGTTGGCTGGCCACGAGTAATTGGATGTTATTCTCTGTTGTGTACTAATCTTTACAGGTTTCTGTTTGTTTACAGATGTGAGCAGGATGACTATTGAAGATGCTGTCTGCTGTCCCATTACAAATTTTATGCACAAAATATCGTAATAACATATGCTCTTTGTTTCTTTACAGATGTTACCATGGAAATGCTGACTGGAAGATGGAAGACTGTTATTGACATGTTTGGTTATTTTGGAAATTTGATCAGAGTGATGTTGATTTTCTGGGTGTTGGCTGGCCACCCAGTGAGTCAACATTACTCTGGTGTGTTATTAACTCTTGATTTGTTTTTATTTCTTAGGTGACAACATGGAGGTGCTTATTTTCAAAATTTGATAAGAGTGATGTTGATTTTCTGGGTGTTGGCTGGCCACCCAGTGAGTCAACATTACTCTGATGTGTAATTAACTCTTGATTTGTTTTTATTTCTTAGGTGACAACATGGAGGATCTGACTGAAGCAGTTATGTTAAGTGGTCTGCAGTTTTACTGATGGAATAATGTATTAATGGATGTCGTTTGTTTGTTTACAGATGCCACTTGGGAAGAATTAACTGATGACAACATTGAAGACCTGATTGAGAAGAGTGCATACACCCAAACAGTTAACTTGATTTCTGTATTTGCAGTCATCATGGTTCAAAACTCTACAGAAGATGATGATATAATTAATCAATTGATTTATTGCATGTATACATCTACTGCTACTAACATGTGTAACTGCAGCATACACTTAATTTTGTTTGTTTGTTTTATTGCAGGAGTACTCTCATATGGCATTGGAATGGACCAGCTACAAATCATACAGAGGTAAGTGGACATACAACAACAAGAAGATGACAGTACATTGGACAATGGACCATCTGAAAGAAGACAGAACTATGGGGAACACATTGGACATCACATCGGATTGGACAGAGGACAATGCATTGGACATCACATCAGATTGGACGGAGGACAATACATTGGACATCACATCAGATTGGACAGAGGAGGATACATTGGACATCACATCAGATTGGACAGAGGACAATACATTGGACATCACATCAGATTGGACAGAGGACAATACATTGGACATCACATCAGATTGGACAGAGGAGAATACATTGGACATCACATCAGATTGGACAGAGGACAATACATTGGACATCACATCAGATTGGACAGAGGACAATACATTGGACATCACATCAGATTGGACAGAGGGCAATACATTGGACATCACATCAGATTGGACAGAGGACAATACATTGGACATCACATCAGATTGGACAGAGGAGGATACATTGGACATCACATCGGATTGGACAGAGGACAATACATTGGACATCACGTCAGATTGGACAGAGGACAATACATTGGACATCACATCAGATTGGACAGAGGGCAATACATTGGACATCACATCAGATTGGACAGAGGACAATACATTGGACATCACATCAGATTGGACAGAGGACAATACATTGGACATCACATCAGATTGGACAGAGGACAATACATTGGACATCACATCACATTGGACAGAGGACAATACATTGGACATCACATCACATTGGACAGAGGACAATACATTGGACATCACATCACATTGGACAGAGGACAATACATTCGACATCACATCAGATTGGACAGAGGACAATACATTGGACATCACATCACATTGGACAGAGGACAATACATTTGACATCACATCAGATTGGACAGAGGAGGATACATTGGACATCACATCAGATTGGACAGAGGAGGATACATTGGACATCACATCACATTGGACAGAGGATGATACATTGGACATCACATCACACAACGGACAGCCTTGGACATCCATGATCACCAGAGAAGAAAGAAGATCAAGAGAAGAAGAATTGCTACTAGGAACTTCCAGACCAATGAAGATGCCGGACGTTTGCTTTTTTTGTAGAAATTTATTGACTTGTAATATTTAACTGTAAATGAAAATAAAGGCAACCCTTCTTTAGGGATTTAATTCTTTCTCTTCTAGAATGTTTTGCAATGGTTTTAGGTAAATTTTATATTTAAATTCTTAGGGACCCCAAAACTACCCAAATTAGTTTACAGAAACTAAACCTACGTTATCTGTGATCTGGTGATGCCTGACACCCACTAATGATATTAGCCTTTGTCTTCAGGTCAGTTTCTCAGCATTTTCCTTTCTCAAAATGGAGAAAGGTTTCCTGAGTTTTCTGGACTGCTAATATCGAATTTCGTTTGCTCGGTTACATAATTTAGCTGCCATTTAATACATTCTGGCCCCAAAAACACATGACAAAAAATGACTCCAAAATTCTTATTGTCACTCATAGACTTCACAGACTGTACTCGGTAAGAATGTTGATAGGTTAATGCATGAACAGTAATAGCACTGTAATGGCGCCATATAACACCAATATATTGCACTTAGTAGCACAGTTATAGTCACGTAATTTGCATATCGGCATTCTTATCGAGTTGTAGACTTACAGAGTCTAGGTGACAGTGTTTCGTTTGGCTTAAACAATTCTATCTAGTCAAGCTGTATTTTGTTTCCAAATTTAATCAGTTTGGCATTTATAATCAACATTTAACAGTGATTTCATGCTGTCAGCTTGACAAGAGTGGTTTTTGGCACAGCTTCTGAAGCTGAACGGTTCAACTCCGTTACCACTCCAACTATGATGGCCGTGTAATCATTGCAAATGTTAAGACAACAAAAACACACCTTGATTACAATTGAACACCGGTTATTTATGAATCCAACCATGCATTTGGATATGAAGTGAAACTAATAAGTCTGATCAAAGTCTAAAATTTGGTAAATTGTTATCAAACTGTAATTGAAAGACATTTATGACTTTATTCTTCTCTTATAATATTCAGCAATGGCTGAATATATTCTCCTCTGTACTTTCTCTAACATTCTCTTGGTTTCTGCCAATTGTTCTACTCTTGGCACAGCCATTAAGATGTGAAGGTTTCTCAGAATTCAGAACACTGCAGTGAATTAGTTTTGGCATTTTGATATGTAAGCCACTTGATCAGAAAGATACCCACTTTAAAGAAATGTAAAACGTTTTCCAGAGAGGATAAAGTGGAAAATTTGATATTGAATTTTAAGTAGAATAGAATAAACAGTAGATAATTATTTGTTGGTGTGTATGTTTTTATTTTACAAAAATAGTGCCGAATAAATTAGTGTATCAAAAAATAAGTAAAGGTAGGTGAATTATGACTTCACTTGTCTATAAATAGAGCTTTATTACAGTTTAAGGTAAGTGGATTGGCTCAGCATTGGATGACCCCATTTCAAACTTTGTCAAGTCGCAGCAGCTTCTATTTGCTGCTAGTGTTTTTACCCTGTGATTTTTGGGAAAATGTCATTTGTGGATTTTACTATGTCGAATGTGGTCACCGGGTCATGTGACCAATCATAATTTGAAGGTGTAGGTGCCTAAGTAATCATATCACACGATGAGTGTTTTAAGGTGGAATTCACCTCAGGGGCAGTTATTCTGAATTAAAAACTTTTACAGTTCTTTTCTGATCTATCAATGTTCACTGGCTTAGTTATGAAAAATTTTTGGTTTTTTTCCACAAACTTAACTCAGGGACAGTGGCCATTTTGAATTTCAAATATCGTTAAATCTTGGGTAATTTTTCTCTAGTGCCAAAATTTCAACAGTGACTGGGGGGACTTATAGATTGGGTCATGTCTGTCCATCAGTCTGTCCGTGTATCCGTTCACGCAGATATCTCAGACATGCCCTGGTCAATTTCTTTCAAACTGTGCACAAAGATAGAACCCTACCCAATACAGATGCACGTCAATTTGTTTCACAAGGACTTTTTAGTTTACACCCCATAGATTCCCATGTATAAAGCAGTTCTCCATAGACTTTCATGTATAAGGCAGGTCTCCATAGACTCCCAAGTATAAGTCAGTTCTCCGTAGACTGCCATGTATAAGGCCAAGAAAAATAAAACTTTAGTTTCTCATCGTATTCATATTGCAAAAAGGATGCAGTGACACAGTTTTTAGTCCCCACGGATGAGGTCCAGGGGGCTTATAGATTTGGTAATGTCCATCCAATCGTCCATCCGTGAGTCCATCCGTTCACGCAGATATCTCAGACATTTTGACGAAATGTCACATGACCTCGATGACCTTTGACCTCAAATATACATATTTGTCCATAACTCAGTAACAACAAGTGCAACACCCTTCATACATGGTATGATGGGACACCTTATGATGCCACTTATTGTACCTCGTTAATTATGCACATATCTATTTTTGAGTGAGCCAATAGAGCTAGAGGTCTGATTTTTGGTATATAGGGATAACTTAGCAATACAATTTTTTTGACAAAATGTCACGTGACCTTAATGACCTTTGACCTCAAATATACATATTGGTCCATAACTCAGTGACCACAAGTGCTACACCCTTCATATTTGGTGCACATACTGTACCCCATTAATTATTTGCATATCTAATTCTGAGCAAGCCAATAGAGCTGGATGTCTGATTTTTGGTACACATAGGGATAACTATTTGATAGAAATTATTTGACTAAATGTCATGTGACCTCAATGACCTTTTACCTAAAATATACGTTTATATCAATAAATAAGTAATCACAAGTGCTATGTCCTTTATATTTAGTAGGATGGGAGACCTAATGACTACACACGCTTTACCTCATTAATTATGCACATTTCTAATTCTGGGCAAGTGAATAAGGCTAGAGGTCTGATTTTTGGCATATAGGGATTAATTAGCAATACAATTTTTTTGCAAAATGTCACATGACCTCGATGACCTTTGACCTTGATTATACATTTATATATGCATAACTCAGTAACCACAAGTTCTATACCCTTCAGTTTTGATAGGATATTAGACCTCAAGATGTCACATCTTGTACCTCATTTTTATGCACATATGTATTTCTTGGCTGGCCAATACAGCTAGAGGTCTGATCTTCTTTCCCGATTTAGAACCATAACTTAGACATGCCTTATGTGTTTCAAATTTGGAACAACGACATAGACCTTTGTGCCCATGGATCTCAACATATACACTCCAGTGATTCTTCTTAATGACCACATTTCCCTTCCCCATCAAGACTAATACTCCTATTACAAGTGGGGACTATGTCATTGTCAATGACTTATTCTTGAATTTTAAAGACCGTTGTTCAAAGTTTCATCGAGGAATGTTGAAGTTTTTCAATTTTGAGGCGCAATTACTACCTTAAGTTTGAGAAGTTAGTGTGAAGCAGTACTTGAGTGCTGTCTTTTTGAGGAAAAAGTTTCTAAAATGAATGAAAAGGAAGTAGAAATCTGGCAATACCAATAGGGGGCCCACCCAGTAGGCATGTCAACCTCATGGTGGCTTGAACACCTCACTGATTGTTTACATATGCTAAATTCTTAATTGACTGATGCAATTATGTTTGGAACAAAAAATTGACAATAGATGGTTGATTTATTCAGCAGAGAACTGAAGCTTCCTGTAGCATACTAGTTATATAATATCAATTATGTTTACGATTTCAAAATGTGACAACAGTCGCATCATTGTTCAACATGCTTTACATTGCAGAGATGCAAAAACAGGTAAAGCTTTGGCACACACATGCATGGTCTACACAATAACAACTGGTAAAGTTATAGAATCAACAAATGGTTATTGCTTACACTGACTGCAAACAAATCAAGAACATTGGTTTCAAAGAATGTGGAAACAAAACTATTATAAACTGATATAAACAAAAGACATGAAAGTGTTCCCATGTTTCAATATATGTTGCAGTTGTCTGTAAATTGGTATATTTCTTGAAAGTACTGTGACAAAATTGCAATTCCATTACAATTGTCATGATCAAAATCAGCAATTTTCATCATCTACAGCAGCTAAAAAGATAAGTATAAACACTAGTAATTAGCAGAAATGAAAATCAAAATGCTAAATTTCTTGCACTGCTGTAATATAATTGCATTGTTATATTGTTTGGCAATTTTTAGTTGTCTATCGTCAAGTCCTACAAGTTAATTTTAAGAGTTCATTACATATGCAAATTATTGATAGGCTGACATGAAAATGGAAAATTTTTTATGATCATGTAATTGTATCATCGTTGTACATGGCAATATATATATATATATATATATATATATATATATATATATATATATATATATATATAGATATATAGATATAATGTCTGCGTGTGTATTGTGCAAGCACACTGGAAAAGACATCCACTTGCCTTTATCTATGGGTGGGTATAATTATGTCATAATGAAATAAATGAAATCATACATGCATTTATATTATTAATGTGAACATGAAAGTAATATGTAATTACACTATTGTAAAATCAGCTGAGGCAAACACTTAAAACAGTGAAATGCAAAGCAGGAAAACCTGAATCAACAAAGAAACTTTATTGAGACTCAAAACTGAAAACTCAAGTTTAGAGGTATTACTTCTATGATCCCAGCAATAAAAAAGTCAGCAAGAGAAGGCGTGGCCTCTGGAACACATTTTTTTATTTTCAGGATGGCCTTTGGATGCAAATTTTAGACTCCATCAGATATACTATGGTTCTTTGGTGAAATTTTTGGGAGAGAGACAGAGATTAAATTTAGAGTTCAATGTATCCTTCCTATAGCTGAATCCTAAGGGCGCATAATCGTGGCCAGTAAATGTAGTAACCTTTTGCTTTTAAAACTTTTTGTTCAGTTTTAAGGCTTGTTTCTTCCATCAGTCACCTCCCACATATTCTGGGAAACTGACTGAGATAAACCATTGGTCAACAGACATTATTTTAGCAACAGTGTTATATTTCCTGACATTTCAAAAAAGTTTCCACATGCATAGAGACTTGTACATCTCATGGACAAAAGAACAGGCTATATTGCTTCACAGATGAAATTTTCGTTTTAATACATACCTCTGATGGGCATAGTTCACAATAAAGAGAAACTGTAAACAGGACTGAGAAACTTAAAGCCCCAATGGCTGAGAATGTGTAGTGAAATGACCTCAATCCTCTGTTTTCATAGAGGTTTCATTGAATAAAACCCACTAAAGACTGATAAAAGTGTATAACGCTGTCATAAGTGTTGAAAGTGGTATATGCTGTCACATAATTTTAGATTTCCTGGTATTTTCAAAAACTAATCATGTGTCAAAGGTAATAAAGATTACAACAGTAAAATGTTGTCCATCATGTGTTGTGTATTCAAGTAAATGGCATCATGTTTGTTTACTTATGATCACAATTATGTATTTCAGGAAATAATGCATTTTTGTACTTTTCTATTGGAGTGTCATTCTATGAGTGTGGCACCCATTTATTATTTAGCCTGTTAAAGTGCGTAGGCATAGGCCAAATCAGCAAGCAGTGATACTTCGATGCATTTCCTTCAGTTAGCACATTTACACGAACCAACTTTGGTTTAAAAATAAAATCATGAAAATAATGCTTAAAATTCACAGCTATTGGAGCTTTAAACTTCAATATTGAATACTGCTGTGAATTTTCAAGTGTATTGTAATTAGGACACCCAGAGACAAGGTCAATAGATGGCTTTTAAAGAGGTTTTAGACCTCTGTGCATGACCATACAGGCTTCTAGCCCCCATCAGAAGTTGCCGCGTATATTTCGATGGGAATTGTAGATTATGGTCGGGTACAGTTGGCTGAGTGCATATATGTTATATATGCCACTCGTCCTGTTTCATAAGTAAGGTCCGTGACAAATGTATCGGTCACAGTGATTGATGTTTATTGTCTTATACAGTCCGCTTATTATAGTGCACTCATTGGCTGGACCCTTATCTTAGGTCTCATTACTATGTAATGTTCAGTTCACGGCACTGTGATTGGCTGCCACATGTCTCTGTGTTAGCCTCGTTCTGTAACGTTCAATGTACTTCCTGGAAACCGTTGTAGTTACCAGTCATTCAGGATTTCCAAGTTCGACCGCGACGTGAAGACCAAGACAGGGGCCCAAAGTTAACTATAAAACATCTAGTCAGTCAATTTTGTATTTTTAACTTACAGTGCACGCCCGGTGTTCAGCGTTGACATCTTTTACATTTGTAATCGTAATAATTTGATTTAGCCAGTATAGTAGCGCAAAGTAAGCATTTCCTTGTGAAAATTTGGAAATGTTTGGCCCAGTGATGATATATATTGTACAATGTGGAGAGAAGACTGGTACGAAACGATTGCATAACACTAACGATGTGGAAGTGTTCAGAAACCTGAATTGCATGATTCTAACAATCATAACTGCCTGTATAGTGAAGAAACTGGCGAAATTTTGAATACCGCGTCCCTTACAACTAATGTCACTGGTAAACCACCGATAAAATTGGGACGTTCAATGGCAATACTGCAAGTATCATTGTATTGGACGTGGTGGATTTACTGATATTTTGATTTCCTTTTGAGAAAATATTAATGGCATTCGATTTCAAAACAAGGAAAAGGGGTAAATTAAACAGGCATACTGTTTTGACTCAGTTGGCAGGTGCAGCCAACGAACAATGCACTTTTAAAGGCGTCCTTACTATGATAAGATATATTGTACATACATGACAAGTAATGTGAACTGACTAATTTTAAGTCAAGAGGGTAATTAATTAGCTGTTCATAATTTGCCCTCCCAGTGAAAATTTTTCGACTTACCCTGCCGCACTCAAGCTTCATTTTTACCCGCTCCCCACATATTTTTGCCTGTTTCCCCTCCCCACTGTGAATGTTTGAACCTCCCCTGCCCTGTAGCGAAACAAACTTGCCGATTTCCCCTGCCGTGAAAAAAATTCCCTCAAAATTTTGTCATTCCATTTCCCCTGAAGACTACCCTACACTGTGATGAAGAAAAACTGTCGATTTTCCCCTGCCCTGAGAAAAAATTTCCCCTGAAAATTAACATTCGATGCAGAGACATACTGCAGTGGCCTATAATTTGGTTTCCATCTCGCAGTTCATAGAGTGAGATGTGGGGTCAATCGATGGGCTAAGTAGTCTGGGTAACCTTTAAAAGGTATAAGTACTTGCACTGTATCCCCATCCCTCGAAACACCATGGCTGATTGACCTTTAAAAGGTATAAGTACTTGCACTGTATCCCCATCCCTCGAAACACCATGGCTGAAATTCCCCTGTCCCCGTTTTAAAAGTAGCTTCCCCTCTCCTCGTTTTTCGCCAAGCCCTGTCCCCAGGACAATCAACCAATATCTGCCCTGCCCGACAAAAAACTAAAATTTGCTCCCCTGCCACCTAAAAATATGTCCCCTGCCCTAGCAAAATTAAAATTTCCCCTGCCCTAAAAATTTGTTTCCGGAATGGCTTTTTCGATGAGTAGCTCCGTTGGCTGCACCTGGATATACCACGGCTGGCATTCGCGCGAGCTCTCAGCTTGATAAAAATCTGTTTTTGTCGTTCCTCGCTAGAATTTCAATGTACTGTTATGATATAATAGCAATAAATCACACCCAGCAACGGTATACCACTCGATTTTGACCAGTTCACTCCATATATGCACTCGCTATCGCTCGTGCATATATGTCTTGCATATATGTCGTGCATATACCGTCGCTGGGTGTGCTTTATTGCTTAAATATATAATGATACACGAGGGAGTGGGGAGAATTCACTTCTATTTGGATGTACCTAAAACGTTTACGTTCCAAAGTAACACAGGCGCCATATAACTATACGAATATGTAAGAGAACATTGGAGACATTATTTTAAACTGCGCGCACTGAATACAAAGTTTGGTTAATATTCTTCATTTAGGCCGCGTTCAAAAAAAGTGGTGAGGGGGGATTCGAAAATTTTTGGGGTAGTCGAGGGGGGACTTGAAAGTTTTGCTCTGCCTATAGGGGGACCTAAAAATATTTTGACTCCCAACATTTTGATGTTGTCCAATGGTTCTAATGTTAGTAATAATTAAACAAAATCTAGAACCGTTTTGTCATATTTTATGTCTTTAATCTCGAAAAAGTCTAAAAATGTATGTATGCCATTAAATTTTCGTGAAAAAAGTTGGCCTTGTAATGGGGCAGGAGCTACAACTGTTGATAATTTTTCAATATTTCTATGCAATATATCAAACACAGTTTCTTGGTGTCTCTCTACAGCATGCTGCTGAAAAAGACAATGTTCAGTTTGTCAACAAAGCCGTTTGTCTAAATATTGGTGATAATTGAATGATGCAAATGCACGGTACACGTAGGCTGTGTTGGCAAGATGAATACTGGATAGCTGGGCAAGAACACAATTGTATAAACTTAGCAAAAATATTGTCAAAATAAAAAGTTAATACAACTACTGCCCTGCTACTGCATACTGGCAGTGACAGTGATACATGTAGCTCTAACTCTTTTGTAGTTTAAGAAGAGTTTCGGTCATAGGACACTCAATCGACAGTGAAACATACATCTACTTGTACACAGGATCCAGCCAGAGAGCAACACATAGAAGACTAGGGGACTAACAGTTACCATGGATTTTTGAATTCTGGCATATGAGAACAATCATGGGGTCACCATACTTGATCTTATACAAATGTACGATGAAAAGTCCGTTTTTCTAAAATCACTTAAAATCAATATATAAAACCATTCATTTCAAGTTCATGCAGTGAATGAAATTTTCACATCTCATTGTACCAATAACACAAAAGTACAATTTTGAACAGTAAAGACTCTAATTTAAATGGAAAAATGTGTGACTAGATGGAATCTTTTATTTGTTATCCAATTTGCCATTATTACACCCAAAATTTCTGAGATTAAAACATTAATATCATGGAATATTTTAACCTTCCAGTATTGTCAATTTTGTAAAACATTTTATAAGTGGCATCTAAGTTGTATATGTCTTGTTCTGTTGAAAAAAAAAATTCGGTAGGTCACTGTGCTCATTTTTTCACAATTTGGTTAAACGTAGCTAGGAATACACAATTTTCATACTCTCTCATGATTGTCATTTTGTGTGCTTTTCAGCTGGTGCCATTGAATTGGCCAGAGTTGGATAAACTCAAGTCGGCTTAGACTAAGAAATCCAAAAAGTTCACTGATGAATTTAAAAATGAATCGGATATCAATTTAAGAACTTGTCCTAGGTATATGGCTCTACAACCTGCTGATAAGAGGTAGTGTTGAACATTTGCGTGCAGAACCACACATTACATGTTTTTTTTTACTCTGCGTGCATTCCCAATAAATAAGCGGCTATATGGTAATTTGGGGGGGGACTTGAAAATTTTTGAGGGTATTGAGGGGGAACTTGAAAATATTGAGGGTATTGAGGGGGGGATCTGAAAAAAATAAGATTTCAATCGCGATTCCTCCAGCCCCCCCCCCCTCACCATTTTTTTTGAACGCGGCCTTATTCACCCGTCCATCAGTTACTCACATTGGATACACATTTCCCTTTTGTCTATCCCGTTGTCAGTATCTCGGTACGCTCACTTCCTATCAATTTATAAGTTACCTCCATGACTGTATTTCTTACCCTCCTAAAGAACTAAGGGCTCCATACACAATTTGGTGTTTAGCGGTCCTTCAGCAGTCAATATATTCATAGTAGACGTACATGGAAACCGTATGCCACAAGGAATTGATCAGAAACATGGTAATAAACAACGTGGATCAGTATGTCACGCTAACTAAACTCTAAGCATAACTTGACATAGGACAAACATACCGTACGTCAGAGGTCCGATGAAATTCAGTACATTTAATTTTAATATGCAATAATTCGTTAAATCTAAAATGAGCTACAATCTGTCAGCCAAACTCACAAAACTTTATAGCCCATTGCACAAAGTCATTTACCGTTAATTATACGCACTACATCCACCAAAATCTATTCAGATTTAAATCTTCCCATCATTATCCTGCGTACAAAATCGCATGACATTCTTATCAAGGGTTTTTAAGTTATGGCGGGAACAAAATCTATCTACAGACGGACGGACGGACGGACGGACGGACACATAAATAAACATGGACATAGAGACAACATTGGAAACCATTTTGGCCACCAGCGCATGATGTCAAAAAATTGGACCCGTAGGATTATGAAGAGTTGTAAAAATTATGTGTTGGTCCAGTATTTCTAACGCTTTCCTTGTTTCTGCGCAGTGACTATCAGCAAAGTACTCCGACAGAAATCGATACATAATGATTCATATCATATGTCAGTAAGTTTCGGGAATTACTTAAATACTTCATCTGAAAGCGCATATATTTCTTGATTTCACGACCTAAGCTTACACGTTGAATATGCAGATAACACATACACCTCCTCCCGGGAAAATGGGGACAAATATTCGTTTGCATTCATTGTTAGAGTGCCCATACCATTAAATATTGCTGTGTCCATGTTAATAAAGAGGCCATTATCCTAGACCATTTTAAAAATTATGAATAATATGATGGAAACCAAGAGACCGCACAGCGATGAGGATCGTCAAAGTGCACTGTCCCATGTACCAACCTACACTGAGCGCAATCAACAACACCAATCCTTGTCTTCCGATCATCACCATGTTTCATCTAATACAGAGTCTTCAAATGTCACAGATCACCGTACTTGATAACTGTCAGTGTTTATGTATGCACCTCACTTGGGTAGCGAACGATGGCATTCTCATGCCAAGATCAACTTAATATTATTACAAAGAAGTCACTTTTTAAGGAATCTTGGAAAGCGATTAACAATATGAAGATCGTAAAATGGGTTTTAGTGTAAACAAATTAACTGTTAAAAGTAACGAGACATCGTGTACATATTACATGGAAAGTCTGTGATCATTTCGTAGCATTATAGTGTCGGACAGGGAGCAAAGAAAGGGAGATATTGATTGTGAAGCTTTTCAGGCAGCAACTTTCAATGCCACGTAATTCCCTTCATTCATCTTAATTGACCAATTAACTCAAAATTCGTTATCAACACATATTAAATGTAAATAGTAAAATGCATTAAGTGTTAATAGTGACAAAAAACTAATTAGTTGCTCAGAGAAATTAGTTTCGCCTGTTGGCTGTTCCTATAATATGTTGCTGGCACGTTCATCAGTAGTAAAGATTTAAAGACGATATACAAATGTGGATTGTGTAATATATATATATATATATATATATATATATATATAGTCAAAAGTAGTTAAACAGTTTAAATTCACTCGGGTGGAAATCAATACAGCAATGATGTAAAGTAACGTCATGCAAGTGCAAGCAATAGATCATTATGGGTTCTCTATGATTGTGTCATATGAATGATGAAGATATGACATCAGCAGGATTAGTTTATAACAATTAATATACAGTAAAGAAGTAACATCATCAAAATCTCCTAGGTGTTCATCAGTTATTTACCAAGGCGACTGTTTCGGGGATTTGAAAACAATACAGTCAACTGCCTTGGCTCCCCAGCAGTACTGATCAGGTACCACCACAACATTCTGAGTCTTATGTTATATATGATGTCTTTCGGTGTTACATTGAATTTTTCAAAAAGTTGAGGATGTCTTGACATAGCTTTATGAAACTATCTGATAATTTTAGGTTGTTGTCCTCCTTGAGACAACATCCTGTTGTACAGGCTGGCAACTCTTGGAAGAAAATCTTCTAATAGAAGTGTTGCGCGAGCAATGCGAAGATATTCTGACGATACAGTGTCATAAAAAATATACGAAGGGATGTTACTTTCGCTATCTGGCATTCGCACTATAGAAAACTTGAAATCATCGCGCTTGTCAAAGAGTTTATAGACGAATATTCCATTTACTATAGATATGTCCAATTCGAGAAATGTAGCATGTTGTCCACTATTCTCACACTTCAACGTGAGCTCTGCAGGATATATTAGCTCGTATGATCTACAAAACTCTCCACCATCATTTAGAAGACATATGTCATCGATGAATCGTATATAAATATATATATACACACACACAGATATGGATGTCCACGTGGGAAATTACAGTGCTCGATGTTAAAGCAGAGCGTTATAAATACTAACAAAAATTACTTCAAGTACAAAGTAATATTATCATGTATCCTGCAATCATCAGACAAAAGTGAAAAGGATTCTTAGCTCGACACTCTTTTTATAAATGCTCTGAGTTGGTTTCAAAATGTCGCCACCAAAACAACTATTATTTATCAAATTTTGACACCATCTACAAATAGAATGGTACGCCCAAATCATGTAAATAAGAGTGTCGAGAAATAGTGGCAAACGCGTCCAACGGTTTCCCTTTAACTTCACATTTATATGTAAAACGGGACAAGGACACTTTTTATGTTTTTCATTTAAACGTTATCGAAAGATAATTAGTCTATAAGCCCGTTTTCATTACATAGCTATGATTACATTTTTCATGTAATAATCATGCTTTAATAATACACTTTCCTTCAGCCTGAACACATATCGCCCTCTAGACATAGGAAAAGCAAAATTATAAAACAGGTCCTAATCCGAACCAAAGTCTAATTCCGATGTTGATCTTGTCGCCCGGTCATAGGTCAGGGAAAAATCTAGCTTGTGGCCGACGGCCACATATCGTGAACGGTCCTCGATTTCATTTTGTTCTTTTCCTTCGGTACGAAACATGGGTATGATGTGAAAAAGGTACGTTCTGTATTTTATTTGTAACCTGTGAATGAACGTTTCGCAATGTTTTAATGCTGATCCGCAAGAGGGCAATTAATTCACCGAATTGCTCCTACTACCTCCGTGCTTGGTCCTACTAATTACTGCCCGTGACTGCCCGTAGCTGCCTGAGGACTGCCCGAGAACTGCCCGAGGAAAAAGTGGGCCAAATTTCGCCAATTTTAACACTAGGCCAATAGGTTCAGTTTATATCATGCCCAGCCAACCAAAAATATCATTGATTTGGCGTTAACCTGATGTTAAATTCTCCGGCGGTTTTTGAACTCTGAAGACAGCCCGGCCATAGGCGGCCCATACATATTGATAAGCTTATTATTGAGTTTTTCTCAGTTTCTCTGTCACTGTCAGCCCCTCTCCTTTTCTTCATGCTCTGACTGATCGTAGTAAATAAAATAATGACTATATAGCCTAACCTATAGCCTCTTGACTCTTTATTCATTTTACACTCCATTACGTAACCCTTTTCCTGCCAAGTCCATATTTCACCACCAGGTCAAGATGGTTAAAGTTAATGAAACACAACGTATCCATATGATGTATTTTAACATAATACTGTACATTTGAAGGCTGCTGAAAACATAATACTGTAAAGTTGATTTTTTTTGGACAAAAGATGCTATAACATACCAAGCCAAGTGGGTGAAAATACGTCATGTTTTGGCTTAATACCGCTTTTTACTGACTTGGCTGATGGGGAAGTGATACAGTTATTTACAAGGACGTATATCTCTCATACACACATGCTGTAATTGATTAGTCAACACAACTAATTATGCTAATCCGTGGACTTATCAGAGGTTGGTCAACATCGGAAAGATAGTGATGTTAATGAAAAAGGAGAAGGTATGAAGATCTTGGGAAACGTGTCCCGAGACGTCCGTAAACCTAGTGGACGCTTATATATTCATGATATGCGCAAACAAACACTGCTCATTATTCAAAAATAAACGGAAGTTAGATCGAAAGGAACACTGGAAACGCGCATGCTTTTCGTTGCCAAGCGCCAAATTCTAACATAACTAAGCAGACATGGTCCTGCTCCATGTAACAAATGCCACCCAGAAAGTATCGACCGACCAAGCAGAAATGATCGCCGGAGTTTTTCAACAAAATTATATAGATGTATGTTTCACGTCGTCGTTTTCTGGGAGTGTATATACCAAGTATAATTTACAAACCGCGTTGTGATTCAAGGCACAATGGTGACACATTAGCAGGAGCACACACTGGAGAATTTTGGCCAGCACTGTGAATTTTTTAAACCAGTCACCTTCATTTCTCTGCACTCGCTATTAACTCCATGTCTACCGGTAACATATCGTTATTTTCTGTCTCAAAGTACGTACCAGCAACAGGCCTTTGACGTCAAAGTCGGTTGTTTTCTGGTATACGGTAGCAACCAAGCTCATGACTAGAATGACTGTACGGCGTCAAAGAGTTAATGTCGCCGGTTACTTTTTTCGCATAGTAAAAGAGAGTTGGTCGCTACATAGAGCTAGTTTCTAGCTCCATGGTCGCTACTAGTCTTAGTAACCATTCCTATCTTTCGCGATGTTGACCAACCCGTAAAATCCCTAATAAGTCCACGGATCAGCATAATTCGTTGTGTTGACTAATTAATTATAGCATGTGTGTATGAGAGATATACGTCCTTGTAATGGAGTGTAAAATAAATAAAGAGTCACAGAGGCTAGGTTATGTTATATAAACCATTTATTTTATTTATTCCGATCATTCAGAGCATGAAGAAAGAAGAGAAAATGATAGAGAAAACACTGAAAAACTCAGTAGTACTTATTGGGTCGCCTGTGGCCCGGCTCGAAGGACATCCCCAGCTTGATAGTGGATCATACCATTTAGTCCAAGAGGTGGTACAATAACCTCGCCGAGTGCGTACAGCTTGATAGCCTACCACCCCTTGCACTGAATGGTATGATCTTACAATCAAGATGGGGACGTCTTTCTCGTCGAAAGTCCGGCGTCTTTCGGGTTCTAAAGCCGCTAAAGAAAACACTAAATCAATGATATTTTTGGTTAGCCAGGCATATTGTAAATTCAAGCTATTGGCTTAGTGTTAAAATTGGCGAAATTTGGCCTACTTGCTCCTCGGGCAGTGCTCGGGCAGTCCTCGGGCAGCTACGGGCAGTCACGGCAGTAATCAGTAGGACCCTCCGTGCTTGGTGCGACCGGAATTCCTTTAGGCCCAATCGGCATGGGGTCCAATTGGCTGGAAAACAGTACCGATCATCCCGTGTTTTCGTTTGTTGCATCCATGGACTCGAAAATTTAATTTGGAACGTTTGAGTTCCCCCAATCCACTAGGGAAATGTGATAACCTCCATATTTGACAGCTTATACAAAATTTTGAGCAGCAATCCCTTCCAATAGTGTTTACCCAAAGGTTTTATATCAGCGCACGTGTATGGAGGTTTCTTTTACCTCAATGGTTAAATCAACTTCAGGGCATTCGTTCATGCATGGATGTAACAAACGAAAACACGGGATGATCGGTTATATATATATATATATATATATATATATATATATATATATATATATATATATATATATATATATATATATATATATATATATATATATATATATATATATATATATATATATATGTTATTAACCATATCAATGGCCTCAGACAACTTAAAGGCAGAATAATGTACATAGTACTGAGATGGACAATCAGCATATATAGGATAAAGGTTAATAAGAATTGCATTGCATGCTGCAAAGAAGGGCATACTCTACGAGTTGAAAAGAAAGGGGTTCATCAGTTGTTTACCAGGAACACTATTTCAGTGATTTATTTAAAATCGATAATATCTGATTTTCCTGGCTCCCAGCATTGTTGATCAGACACCACAACTATCTTACTCAAACAAACGCTACATTTTTGATGATATCAATAATTCTTGAGATGAGTTTTCAAAAGCCTTGAAAGGTAAAGAATGTCTTGCAAGACCTTTGAGAAACTGTCTAAGAATCTTTTCTCTATCACCACTACCACCACAGCCACTGCCACCCTGTGATAATATTTTCTCGTAAAGGTCCATGACACCGAATGTGTGTCTTCCCCGGCAGTACAAAGCTTGAAGCTGTGTCTCAGTATATCATAATAAAAACACACCGAGTACACAAAATGTCCATGACTCAAGCACGTGACTCAAGTTTCATGCATTTACAAAGTTCAAACCATCTTTTTTCAGATGTTGAGCTCCCATATTGCCATTGCAAAAACGCAAGACTGTAACAAAGTTTTGAGACAGAATTGTGTCAATATGATGATATATGACCGTTTTACAAAAGATGACTTGTCAGTCATGGTCGTTTAAAAAAGTGATGCATTCATCTTGATGAATGAAAATCATTTCTATTCACAGAAAATCTAAAGAAGTTCATAAACAAGGCTGTTCAGTAAAGATGAGACTCACAGCCTATTTACTGAAACGAATAAGGCGTTTTCCACTTGAAGACCCATGGGCAAATGACTGGTGGCTAAAAATTAACCGACACTTTCGTTATGGAATGTCAAAACCAAAAACACAAGGGTCCATACTAGCCAACTGGCCGGGAAAGAATCGAATGAAAGTACTTGTAGAGCCAGTGAAAGATTGGAAATTTTTCAGAGGTGACCTGGTAAGTGACTACAAAAAATGAATAGTACCTACCATCTTTGTTAATCTATTTCAATGTTTTCTTTCCCATTAAAACGCCCTTATGAGATCATTCTCCATAGAATTGTTTAAATATTGCTGAGGAATAGACAAAAAACCCAAAAGCAACTTCTAAGGCGCGCTACCAATAATTATGTATATGCTTTTATGAATGTCTACCTTATAATGCATTATTTCAGTTCTACTGAGGTTACAAAACCTATGAACGAAAACATTGTCATAAAGAGGTGTTCTGGCATCACTTTTGCATCACAGAAAACACAGTTTTCTTTTCATTTTTATCTACATACTGTATTTCTGTTTGAAAATCTGTCCAAAAATTCTGTCAGAATTCTGCCTATTTTGCCTTTACCAACTGTTTGTATGCCTTGTTTAAACTGAGTGATTCTATAATCTAAGATCATCCATATCTATTTAAGTTTTTTGGTGGGTTAAACAAACATGTCTTCAATCAAACGCTCCACCACTCTTCATGTGAGCTGTAAAAATACTGTCCTATTTCGCATCAGTATGTTTGACAAAATCATGTGATTGCAGGTATTATGAAAAGTCGCAATATTTTAATTGACATATATTCCAAAAGATCAACATTCAGAGTGTACATTCATTTTAGTGACATCAAACAGCTACCAAGTTTATGTGGTAATTACATCACATTTTTCCCATTTGGCTGCAAAGGATATTCTAGCATTGCTCTTAAAAAACAAAGATTTGCATTGATTATACTTTTGCTAGGTTTGTTCTCATGAAACTGTTTTGAAGTGTCTCAGTATGAACACTTATGTGAACTAGCCAGCAGCAGAGATGAATTTCATCATACAGAGTTACACCAAAGTCAAAACAGTTTCAAAAATTAAACTCACTCTCCTGAAATTACAATTGTGATTTCCAGGTACAAATATTGACTGGAAGAGATGCTGGCAAGCAGGGAACAATATCAGATATAATACGAGAAAGAAACTGGGTTGTAGTGGAGCATCTCAATTGTGTAAGTACCTGTACTGTACACAATATGTAACAGAAATGTTAGCTGCTTGTGAGAGATTTATCAAGTAAAAGCACAATTAACCGGCCATATAATATTGCACATTGATTCATATATATATCCACAGACAAAGTCAATGTAAAAAATGGCATACCGTATATAGCACTGATACTACCTTCAAACATACACATTTAACAAATGTTAGTATTGGATTGCACATTATTACTACTTTGTTGTTTACCATGTCAACACAGTGTTGTTTACAGTTCCAAAGCACTTGAAGGGCATCATGGTTTAATTGCCAAGACAGAAAATGTTACTATTAGAGATGAAGTTAGTATAGGCCATTACTCATGGTGTTGTGGCATTTAGCGATGTCATGTACTTCTCATTTCGTTTCACTTACCCAGGAGTAATGGATACTTCATCTTGAAATTGGTCTTCCCCATGAGGGATAGTAAAATGAAAACATACAATATTTTCTTCTAATACAGCATTATAGGTATATTGGCAAGACAGAAGGCTACAAAGGCATGTATGTGAAGAGTGAAGCTCCACTTTTACACAGAGAAGTTGCATTGGTCGATCCATCTGACAAGTAAGTCTTCATCTCTTTGGTACAGTGTCTATGTTTCTAAAGCATGGAATATATCTGAGTCACTCATGGTCGACACATTGTGGGAAAGTTTTTAAAATAAAGCTTGATGATTTCACCATGTTGATCAGGAAAGCAAAGCCATTACATGTTAGCAACCATTGTAGGAGTGTTATGTTAGTTATCTTACATGCATATTTCATATTTTTGTCCAGCAAACCAACAGATATAGAATGGAAATTCACAGAGGAAGGTGAGAAAGTAAGGGTTTCACTAAGAAGTGGCAGAATAATACCAATGTCAGATTTAGCATTTGCTCATCCAGATTACAAAACCAAGGACACCTATGCCGGTAAGTAGGAACATGTCAAAATGAAAAGATTTTTGTCTGATAATATGCATCTATGCAGTCATTCACAGAATGTGAAGCTGAGTAACTTATTTTTTCATGCAAATGTGAAACCCCAAGAATGTGTCAAACTTCCTGAACAATTTCCCCTTCTTTACAACCATCAACTTCACTGCCACATTTGTCATATATTATATAAATTCTCACATTCCTGGCTGCTGGGAGTGCGGGATCGGCGGTGTGGAAAAAATCGATCCCACACTCTCAGAAATCGTCCCACACTCTGTAGTAAATATTACACGAGCTCTGATTGGATGATAAACAGTATGTTTCGTTCCACGCACGAAATGTTATCCAATGGCACGACGAGTAACACACGGACCTAGACTACAAAGTAAGCAGGTCAGAGTACAGTGGCAGACGACAGAGTTGTCACGATTTTGGCTAATGTTGTACGTGTCCAATATGAATTTAACGCATTTTGTGGTCATGTGAGAAATAGAATCTCACACACCAAGGACCTGGGATCAGATTTCTCACACTCGTTGGGGATATTTTGTCTCACACGAGCCGCAGGTGAGTGTGAGACAAAATATCCCCTACGAGTGTGAGAAATCTGATCCAGGTCCTTGGTGTGTGAGATTCTATTAATTCTCACTATGGTCACTGTTGGATTTCACAGAGCAACCCAAAGACACAGTAGAAAAACATGCCGGCAAGAGGACATACAAACCATCCCTGAAATTCGTTGAAGAAGAACTGATGGACGAGATGGGCATTGTAGACACTAGAACCCGTGTTAAAACGTGGTGGTATTAATTTCCAGAGTTTGTGTGTATTTATCTTTCCAGTGGAGTAAAAATATTAAACAAAGTTAATGTTTTAGAAGGAGACTTGTGTCCTTGTATTCTTTATTTTGTATTGAGTAAACTAACCATTGTGCAAAAGATAATGTTGCTTCTTTTGCTGTATGTGATAAGTGTAACAAATTTTTGTCGTCATAAAAACAAAGCAGATGTACAAAGGAGCTGAGCTATTCTGCTTTGTGTAGCTCTGATAAATTAATATCATGATCCCATTTTCTTCAGTTTTTTGCATAATCTTCAAAATAAGACTCATTCCTGCAGTACTGACATCACAGTTCCATCAGTAATATGCAAAGCCAAACATTTGTCTGAAAATTTTGATGAGACTTAGGAAATTACTGTTACATAAATGGTGAAATTGGCACTTTGTTACCTATGACATTGTGATTGAAACTGAAAATCACTGCTACCACCAATTTTCTGAATGAAACTATAAAAGTCACTTATTCCAAGAATCTGACCACAAGATGCAGGTGCATACAAAGTTGTCCCAATTTTTATCAGCAGCAGCAAATGTGACACATGCATTGCATCATTTAGGCAATAATGTACCCCCTCCTAGACCATAATAGACGATGGGAAACTTTGCACAACATAATGTAAGTGGCAAAGCTGAGTACACTATGGAATACAAAGGTTGCTTGAGTTCATAATACGTTTTTGCTGTTTATAGTTTTGGCAATGCCAAGGAATTTGTAGGTGTAAAAAACATCTGGGGCCACAATGCTTGACAATCAGACACATTATCAGTAATAATCTGGTAGGATGACATTACAAAATTCACTGATATTAACAAAGCTGGAATATAATTAGTTGTAAAATTACAGTTGGACTTTGTGCTATTACTTAAACGCATGATAAAAATGCCACACTCTGGCACGGGTCAAAAAACTACACAAAAAAGTGAGATGGAAAAGGCATCCAAGACATCAGTTTACACCCTGACAACCACTTCAAATTGATAAAAGATGCTACAATCATGAAGATCGTGAACTCCTTATGATTTGAACTGCTTCACCACTTTCTCAAGACAGTCTTATAAAACCTCAAAGACTACAAGACTTCGTTGGAACCCTTGTGCACTACCTGTCTGATGTTTGGTACATCTAAAGTAAGTGTAGCTTACATTTTCTTTAACCCTCAAGAATTCACAACCACATATATCATGTATTGTGTGTGTAAATTTATATATATCATTGTTTCCATTTTAAAAGTTTGTTCATAATCTCTTAAAGCTCCAAGCTACACCCAGATATGTTTGATTTGCACCACTGGGCACACTTCTGATGTCCTTAACAACTAAGTACCCAGCATGCATTGTTGAAAGGAATATAACTGCCCTATAATCATCCATAAACCATTGTTGAATAACATAGTAGAATTTGTGAAACCATACAAATCTGTGGATGAAATTTTTTAATAAGTACTGTTCACATGCTGTGCATACACTTATGTACATCCCAACCATAGCATTGGCAATGGGAAATTTTACAAAGCTACCACACACACACACAAAAACACATTAAGACGTAGCGGTTTCTTCTGATTTAATTAATTCTTTATTCTTTGACCAACATATTGAAATGAAATACTTCAGTGTACTCCTCGCTGTTTTAAAGTCAAGACATTAAAACTGGCTAAAACTTGACTTTGTTTAAAGGAATGATTATAAAAGATAGCCACAGAAAGCAAATTGCATGGATATACAGCCAGCTGTCCACAATACTGTGTGATACAATTACATCAATGGATAATTTGCCATTTACATAGGAAAGAAAACTGTACAAGTATCAACCTTGTTGCCCAAACAAAGGGCAAATCTGTCTAAAAAACAAAACAATATCTGATTATGGATGATAAACAAAACAATAGCTAGATACATTTGTATACATAACCTATCAAAACCATTCACTGGATGTGATACTCTGCGAGAGTTTATTCTACATTGTTAGTTTTGTCATATCTAGTAAAACAATGTTTTGATCTGGTGTGGTGGTTTTGATTCACAGAGAACTTGCCAAAACAAAAGACAAGAGTGAACGTGAAAGCATTGTTTTGGCAGGCATTTATTTTGGGTAGTTCAAAGTCTGTAAACCATACACCCATATATAACCATGCATGAAATTCTACAACAGAATATGAGAGCTATTTTTCAAGAGGCTGAAATATATCATTTGGGACATTCCATAAACTTCACAACTTGCCTCTTCTCCCATGCTGACTTTTGTTGAAGAGTCATTTGGTCTAAATGACAACTGAAAAAATATGAGAAATTTATTTTCAAAATGGCTACCGCTAGCTGATGTGATTTTGATTCTTCTATGCTAAACAGCCATATTTGGATTGTTGATAGGCATTCATGATGCATCAAATCAATAGGAACTTGTTGAAGATAGTTTGATCTTGAGTGCATCAAAAATGGAGTGTACTTTCATCTACATTCAGTCTGGTTACAGTCAATGAACTGTAATCCTTGACAGAAAAAAGGTTACAGTTGTACATCACCGTCATGCCTGTGTAAACTTTTGGACTGAATAAAAGTACTGGCACCATAGCTTATACATTCTGAAGACCAGGCATGCTCATAAGACAAAATTCTAGTCCTAGGTTTCATGCAAAGATGATGCAGCAACATTGGTACTTTCTTTTTTTCTTTTGAGCTGACAAGATGATTCAGCAACATTGGTACTTTCTTTTTTTCTTTTGAGCTGACAAGATCAAACTGCCAACAAAAAAAACCAACTAGCGTAAACAGGAGTGCCTACATGCATTGGTACATGTGACATGCAAGTTCACAGGTCAGTGCACATATTCTTACAGACTTTTTCTACCATACGCACAGCACTTTAATTGTTTGTTAATTTTTTCAGTGAATGTCAAAGAAAGCTAATGTGGTTAGAGAGGATCAACTCACAAAAGGATAAGAAACAAAAAAATTCATGTTTTTGCATGAGCAACGAAAAACGGCAAGGCAACAGGCTTCTGATTTCAAATAGCTATTATTCCCATTGATGTTGAAAATCAAAAATCCCTATGAACTGAACATTGATTTTTGATGAAGGAATGAACAGTAAATTATGTTTCAAAGAATGGGTATGTACCAAGTTGAGATGACTTTTTTTCAGGTAAAGTTTGTAGTTATAATACCCGTGTGAAAATCCAGGCAAGGTAATTTGTCTGCTCTTGTCAACAAGGTGATGTTTGTCAAATGGGTATAAACTATGAGTTTAAAGCGCACTTTCAAAGTAAATCATAGACATAGCAGAATCCACATATAATATTACGGTTCATTAAATTCCTTTCAATATGAAACATCACAAATGTGGTAGAGAATGCCTTATATGTGTAAGCGCTTCTATCTAGAAGCTTACTGAATCAGACATTTTTTAAAGTCAAGTCTGTTTGTCTGTAATTACCTTCTATGATTTTAAATGTTTGGATGAGTACTATTTCAACTCAAGAGATGTATACCTGTTTAAACAAGTTTGTTTCATTAAAATTTACCTTATGAAATTTGAAATCCATGGAAGGATTAAGATGTTACAGATTACAGATTATCTCTAATAATTCTAATCTTTCAGGCAGATACTTTGTATAGCCAGACCAATACATGAGTATATATTCAATATATGGAACACATAGCAATGAAGAACTTACTATTATGTAAACTTTGTTTATTCGAGAAATATACAAATACTATTGCGTGTGTTTGGTGGGAAATATGGAGGAGTAGAGGGCAAATCCCAGCTCATCTGCAAAGTAGTTTTCAAACTGTGTTCAAACCACATGTACTGTTTTGTATAGTTTGTTCATGTAAGACATTTGCTAGACCAGGAAATATATTGAACAAAATACTCGGTAGTTCTGATTCCATAATAGTTCCTCTATTGGAAAAAAATGTACTATCTAAGTCCCGCTGTAGGACTGACACAAAATCATTTTTATTATATACTGGAATATACTTGTGGCTGTTCTGAACCAAAGAACATTGTTGTGTTCCTCAAACATTCTCAAAGTTTCATTTGTAAACGTTTTCATTCAACAAACAGAAATTTCTTGCTTTTCACTCTGATACATGTACTAATGTCAAGAAGTACACTTGATAAAACGGTCTGTGTATTCCTGTGTGCAGTGACAATGCTGGATGGTAACTGAGTCTAGAACTGAGAGTTGACATCAAGTTGGTGTGTTGTGCCTTCTAAAACCATGTACACATGATAAAGTCTCAAACTCGACACTTTCTGTTTACAGTCTAAAGAAATACAATGTACATTATGCTTTGCAAAACTTCCAGCACTTTGACATTTTACAATACAATAATTAACAGAATCTCAACAATCATATCATATATCATTATTCTTTTTCTAACTCAGACATTCACTGCTCTTGTCATTTACAAATGTTTATGTTAAAAATACACTACACTAAAAAACAAAAAGGGGTTTCCTGAATATCTTTCATTCTGAAAAAAAACAACATAATCAGAATCTCTAACACTTTCACTGCTCATAAAAACAGCTTATATGACGATATACTGGAATGATGATATTTTAACTTAAACAAAAATTATCTATTCTTGACTGATCCTCTAGAAGAAATTTGGACTTACATGGAACAAGAAGTTGTTGTTGTTTTGTCAGACATATGGAAGAATTTTATGAACTATGTATTTGCACGATTTGTTTTTACCAGAAGTCAGCAAAAGGTCTTACAAACTGAATACATCTGTTGAATGTAATGTAACATACAGCATTTCTTTTTCCTGCCTGTCAAACCGATCATTTGCCCTTTGACACACTTACACAAGAGATTTTCTCTTACCTAACTGTTCTAAAGTAGATGATATAGTTATAAAACATTCTAAAATTCTTCAAATTGCATCAGTTATAACTTGTCTTTACAGAGCACCACTGAAACACGACACGAGCACAGCCAAGATATTGACTTGGTCTTGAATTTCATTGCAACACATTTCTCAACTAGTGTTATACAGCATTGGATTGTGATAGAAATAATTTGTTGTTCTTTCATTTGAGAGTGAATGTACAGGTTGGTTCAGTAGTACGGTCTTCTTGGATTATTCTGAAATTGAAACAGTTATTTACACATATAAAATACACAACATAAAAAATTCAATAGCAAAGACTAGCGTGATGTTTCAAATAGTATGAACAATGTCTTAAAAAAATTGTCTGAATTGAGTGAAATTCAATTTTAAGTTTTTGCTATAATGTTCCATTTGGATGACCAGATTTCCATGGCTGTATCTAGAATAAAACTGATCTCATGGATATGGCAGGTTTTCTTGATACATTATTCCAAAGCAAAGCAAAAAGCACTGTCTATCTACACCTGATCACAGGTACATAAGGATCTGGACAAGCAAAGCCAAAACTCACCAGGGGATTTGGTCTGAATCTGTACGCCAGCATCATCCTTTTACGGAATAGATCATATTCATCATCTTCTTCTTTCAATTCCCCTGGTTTATCCGTGCCAAGACCAGTAGCATCAATGGCAGTCTTTCCCCTGTTGAAGATTGAGATTAGGTGTGAAGCCAAAGATTATGCCAAAAGTTACATGTACATGCAAAACCTACACTTTTAATAAAATTCCAGTAGCTGTCATTTGACATGTCACATACCCTCTGGCAGCCTATATTGGAGTGCAAAATCATGAGTTAATGTTCTTCAACATAAAATGTTCCAAAACTTACTCAACATTGTAAAATCAAGAAGTATAGAAGCTGACATACACTTTCAATGTATCCATTAACAGTTTGTTTTGCTAAAGGTTTGAGAAGATAGGTACATGAAGTGGGAACCCCTCTATTATTTCTGTTGTTGCATTGATATTCGATGGAAAACTCAGGGTAACATGACTGAGGAACAGCAATAAAATTAATCTGGGTAACTGACATTAGCAAAAATACTGCATTAGGCCAAAAAAAAGTTTTATTTGTTTCTGGTCAGCGCGCGCATCACTTCAAAGTGTGCGCGTCAACTTTTTTTTTCCTGTTTTTTTATTTGCCCCTATGGAAAAAAGGGGAAAATGTATCATATTCCACCAAAAAAAAAAAAAATTGAAAAAAAAAAATCACGTCACCGCATCATTTTTGCCACATGTCAATGACCAGAAACAAACCTATTTTTTTTTTTTTTTGGCCTTAGGTTCTGAAGTGACTTCGGATAATTTTATAAAACAAAATATTTGAACACATCTCTTCAAATAATATAACTGGTCTTGAATTACAATTAATAATTATTATTAGCTCACCAAATGTGAGCCAATAATAATTCACTACTTTAACCACTTAAAAGAATGACCATTCTTTTGTAGCTGTATAATTGGTAACATTTCCTATCCAATGTCACAGATTGCATGATAACTATAGAAAACCACATTGCTACATGTAAGTGGCGATATTTGCTGCTTTTTGCACCCTTTGATCACATGACAAATGGAATTTGACTAATGATGATGACTTACTTATTGACAGGCTGTTTAATACCCTGTCCTTCAGATCCCAAGCCTTCGCCTTCTTTCCAACCAGCTTTCTGTAACATTTGATAACCAATATTATCTTCTTTGATTTTATACTCTCTGTAATCTGACAAGTCTGGAGTACCACCTTCTTTGAGTGCCTTGACGTGTTCCATGAATTTTTCAAGCTCTTCTTTCGGCAGAAAGTCTCCAATGAAATGTTTACCCTTGTTAGCGACTGTCATCTGCTTTGCTTGCTCTGTAATGATACAAATAGTGATGACATCATACTGGACAATGACATCATACTGGACAGTGACATCACACTTGACAATGACATCATACTTGACAATGACATCACACTGGACAATGACATTACACTTGCCATGCTTCAGCTTTCTTTGTGTGTCATAAATTTGTCAAATCATCCAGTTAAATGAATTTTGACTTATCCACAAAGATGGGAGAGAAGCACATGTGTGGATGTGAGACAACAGAAACCTATTTCTGTTAAAGAACAGTTTATAGTATTTTTGTTGTCAAGTTTCAGAAAACTTGTATTGTTATTTGTGTATTACATCTGATATAATTCACAGAGAATCAAAGAATACCTATCTTGTTTTACAATCTTATTGCTGTAGTGCTACCAGAGTGCAGTTTGTTTAGAATAAAGTGAGCAATTGAATAACTTCTTCAATGGAATATGACACAAAATCACTGGCAGAATAACTCAACCACATAATTTCCTCATTTACAAGTGACCACGACTTTATTGATCATGTATGCCAAGAAAGAGTTCATTGAATCCTATGTGGCAGGACACACACATTTCTGGTACATTAACAAGTTCTGGTCTCTTGAACTGTAGTTTGTTCACATTACAAGTTCAGTTACATACAGGAATACCTGTATATGTTTACTAGTACATCTGATGAAACAGTTGGGGAAATAAATTTTGTATCATTTTCAATGAAACTTTTCTGGTAAAAATAATATGGTTATCCATGAATTACCATGAGTCTTTTGCATTTCTTCAGCTCTTTTCTTGTGTTCCCAAGTTCCTCCTTCGATGTCTTCATCACTGTCGTATTCATATTTGGGTTTTGGATCTTTCTTTCTTCTTCTGCCTGAAGAGCTGGGTCCATATCCCATACTGACACTCATTCCTGATGCCTCGGCTGCTTGCTTAGCTTTGATGGATTCATACATTCTTTGAATCTTTGCAGGGAGTAAATTTATGAACAAGTACACTTATTGGTAGTGCAAAAATCTGACCATGGTACAAACAAACTACGTGCATAAACGTACATAGAAATATATGTATTCTGTGTACTACTTCATACATGATTTGAGTCCATTTTCCACACAACATCATGGTGGTCAGAGTGCGACAATTTAATTCAGAGTTGGGCTATTGATGCACTGAATCCCCAATTTATGGAGGACGTATTGAAATAAAGTGAATCATTGTAAACATCAGGAATGTAAGAATGATGTGGGGAAATGTAATATATTTTAGCTTCTGGATTAATTGTTTGGGTGCTGATAAAATACCAAGGTGTATAGATGATGTCATGAAATTTTGTAGATTTCTGCAGTTTCTTGGCAAATTTTGATGATAAAGACCAAAAAAATACCCAGGGCAAGACAAGTTTTTGCAAACTCAGAACCTGTAAATGATTGAAAATTGAGAAATCCTGTAAAGGTCACTTTTGATAATATTTTCCATGTTTTGTTCCAGAGAAAACTTAGTGCATTTTCTCCTCCCATAAAAAGGCCATGTTTAAGTAAAAAGTATATGTGTTGCCAAAACAGTGCACTGCATACAATGTACAATGTTACCGTTGACAAATGAATTCTAGTCTGGACAAAAATTTAGCAGTCAACAATAACACTGGGCATCATTGCATACATGGGGTGTTGAGAAATTGAAAACTAGGCATTTTCATATCACTTCAGGAGTGGAACAAGTAACTAAATTTTACAAACAGGACAAAATCGATCAAAAGACATCAACATTTACAGCTAATGGAGTTTTTTCATTCATGCTGTTGACCCAATCACCCTTGTTGAAAAATGAAACTTAACGTTGAGAAATGATAAAATTCAATGTCTGTCTTTGATTCACACCAACTGACACCTTGCTGCTTCCAAAACTCTCTGGCAACTTATGTGAAACCGTCCATTATATATACCATTGCAGAGTTCGCGATTACCAGTGGTCGCGCTTACTTTCGCAGTTCTGCGTCCCTGGGGACGCAATGTTGCCAAAATATGCGTCCATTGCTATTTGATTGCGTCCCGACTAATTTGCATATTAACTAGACTCACTTTGGTGAAGTTGTTCTTGAACAGTTTCTCACGTCGTAAAGGTCATCACGATAAGGTCAATCACCCAGTTGTTCATGGTAACAAACGTTCAACGTGTTTAATGTGCAAAATTAACAGTTCGAATCTTGCAAGTAATTTATCTCAGTATTTTTTTACTTCTTTCGTTTCTTTTCGTTAAATATGGCTATAGCTTGATTGATATCGAAGTCCTGTAGTGCTGGACCGTGTATGCTTATTAGCATTAAATCATCGACATGATCATCGGAGAGACGGCTGCGTCGAGCACATTTTATACGATTCTGGGTACTAAAACCCCTTTCACACGGTACACTTGTAACAGGATAACCAATGCTATTGACGCGAGAACTGCGTAATCGGGAAATATGTCGGCATAATCGGTTGTGAGCACACGGCAGGCATCCTCAAAAGAACGAACTCCATGACCCCGAAGCGTACGCTTGACTGCGACGACTCATTACGTAGATTGCCGCCATTCAGTAATGGCTCTACCTCAACTCCCGTCGCGTCCTGTTTCGGCTGCCCGTAAAACACTGAAAGTCGTTCAAGACTTTCAGTTGCATAGTCTCGAAGACGTTCGTCGTCATCAGGGTAAAGACTCACATTAAACACCTTATCGAAGCTACTCAGCAGATCTAACGCGTTGTTAGGGAAACGATCCTCTAGTCTCGATATCAATGTTCGATAAACGATTGTCTCACACGGTTGTGAGCGGTTATATTTGCAGCCGCAGCATATGTTACTTGTATTCCACGAATCGTGCGGTTGTTCTGTTGAAATTCCTGATTGAAACGTCGTTCACTGTCGCCAGACATCGGCTCATCGAGGAGATCGCGAAGTGCCGCAATAGTTGTGCCAACCATTGGCTGCACTCTCGACAGATTAACACTCTCTCGTTGAAATACTAAGTTCAATCGGTCCATAATTAGCAGGACGTCTGTGAGCGTGTAGGTCAACGCAATGAATAAGGTTTGATCAGTCTTAACAAGCCTTCTGCCGTGGGATTTTTTCTTGCATCCTCCTCCAACTCTAGCACTAAAGCAGGCCAATTGCTTTCAATTGACTTTACAGCCCGTGACAATGACAGCCATCTAACTGAACATGGCTGCTTTAAACTCAAGAAATCGCTGACATCGAGGGCTTTGTTGAGTTCGCGCAATCGCTCGTAACGAGCAGCGGAATATTCAAAGTAATTATATACCGTATTAACTGTATTTCTATATTTGGCGACTGCTTCAACACCCTTCGCAGCATCGGACGACACGAGTGCAACTCGATGAGCGCGCAATGCACTGTAACATGAACGGGTTTACACGCTGAAGGCGTACTCCGACTCCGTTGAGACGTCCGGTCATTACAGACGCACCGTCTGATCCAAGTCCAACTACTTTGTATTTCGAAATATTCATGCACTCAAACTGTTGTAATATCGCCTCAGTCACCGTTTCAGCATTGCCTGCTGTAATTGTTACATTTCCGGAAAACACTGTTTTAGCTTCTCCGTTCTTTACTATGCGAATAAATATGATAAGTTTCTTATTGACCGTAATATTTACGGTTTCATCCACGATGACCGAAATGACGGGACTTGCAGCAATCTCTTTATCAAGTTCTGTCTGCAAAACTTTGGCAATCGCGGCTTGCATCTCCCTCACACTTTCGTGGTGTTTGTAGTATTGGCCGTCTGAAAGCGCTTGACACTTATTTTCGTTTTGTAGCTCAAGCAAAGATGAAAACATATCATCTGGTAATTCCTTCTTAGCCATAAAATATACTGTTCGAAGCATTGCCGCATGTGAATCTTTCTGTTTTCCTTGATTTATTTCCACGGTCTTTTTCATACTTGACTGAAGTGGCTTGTGTTTCACTGCGTCGATATGATCGGTGTGTCCAGAATGACGTACCAAAGCTGAGCGTTGCATGTCGCTACATCCTACGGCACTAGTAAAGGAATTTTTTTGCCACTACTTTTTGCACAGTGAACAAAACATCCTGTCTTCACTTTTCCCGTCAATAACGGCGGTCTTGTTCAGTAGCCATGGAAATTCCCTCTCCCACTCCGATCTATATTTTCGCTTTCTTGATTTAGCTGGCGTAGTGCTCGAGTCGGGAGTCACATTACCGTGTTCAACGGCTGCGGCAATACTTGAAGTTTCTGGCTGACGAACCTCACTCGGAGTCGCAGTAGTTTCATCACAAGTTTCTCCCGTTTCGCGACCAGCTGTTGAACATTTGTCACCTGATGAACCGGAGTTTGTGAATTTGAACCGGAACAGGGTTGACTGTTTACGAGACATCATGTATGCTGAGGACGACGACGTACAAACGGTGTGATCACACTGTAATGAGTGATTGATATTTGAAATTTCGCAACCGTTTTAGGATTTCATTTTTAGAAAGTGTCAAAATTGTCAACCAATGAGAAAAAGGGAAACAACGAAACGTGTCGCAACTCTTATCAATCAAAATCATCACGGAGACGATGCGACGGTTTTGATTAAACTCGATACGCTACAAATTGTTTCATGTTTATTTTAGTGAAAGCGTTACCACTGGTAACTGTCAATCACCCTCGCGGCCGGCCGTCTTTGTATATTCACACGTGCAGTTGTTGGTACCCCCACTGGAAGCTAATGCGTCCCATTGGACGCAGATGCCATCAAAACTGCGTCCACAAGCTTGCGATTTGCGTCAAATACGCACAATTATGCATCAAACGCGACCACTGGATTACGCAAAATCATGCGTATTTACGCATTGAAATTGACCCCCTACGCATTTTTTCCATTGTTATGCGTTTTCTATATGCAAAGGATAACAGTAAAATGTTTCCGAAAGCACTCCCCGCGACTGAGCTTAGGCGATAACCAGACGAGAAGAGTGCCCGCTTGACATTAAATTTGTTGCGACACATTTCTGTCAATCACTTATTTTGTGTGGAAAGTTTCGGATTTTCTGGGCGTGGTCTGAAGAATCGGCATCGTAATTCAAAGGCACGTTATCATGTCAGCTGTGCCTATGAATTACGTTGCTAATTTTCAAGCGAGCGATAGTTTCTGAAACTTTTGACACAAAGTGAGTGATAGACAGAAATGTTGCTACAAATTAAATGCCAACTGTGCACTCTCATAGCGTCTCACTGTCCCAAAATTTGATCAAAGCACACATGCAGCATGGCGGAAGCTACGCCCATACGCGAAACCAAGTGGTACAAGCGACTGGCAAGAGTCTACCTGTGCTGTTACGCTTCAGCATGTTTGAAACAATGCCCAGTTGTTCAAGAAGTTCGTTAAACTGTTTTCATTGAAATAATCTAACATCGTACAATCCGAATATGTAGTGTAGGTTTATTGAACGGCACATTGTATTTTGTAGTCACTTTTTTTCCATCAATCGAGTGCAGAAGTGAAATTACGCACTCAAATCCAGCCATTACGCAATTTTTGCAGACTAATGCGTATGCGTACGCGAGGAGAAAAAATTGGTATCAGCCAAACTAATTACTGCAAGTAATCAATGCATAGAAAGAACAAATAATTGATAAAACCCTACTTCTTGTTGTTCTCTAAGTTGACGTTGTTGATCAGCTGAGAGCACAGTAGTTCCAATCATTCCTACTGGATTTACTTCCATTGTAGCTGCTATTTTCTCAGCTGGGATGTCTTCATCTTCCTCTTTCTCTTCATTGGACCACCGACTTTTACGCTTCCTTTTGCCGCTTTCTTTCTCCCTATGCATACGCCTGTAACCTATTGCAATTGTACCCACACATATACAGATGTTTCAGGTTCACCATTATAACTTACTTGTTTCATTCATGTTGTTTTATCACAAATAAATCAGGAACAGATTCATAGATTATTGTTTCACCAACATTGACATATTCCCTGTAAATCCAATGGTACTGTCACACAAAGCATTCACAAAAGAATGAGCATCAATCATTTTCCTTTCCTCTTCATAAATAAATATTGTCTCCAGTTAACCAACCTCTCTGTATTGCAAGGTGCTCAAACTGCTCATTAAACTTACTGCCTTGATACATGACATACTCAATGTCTGAACTAAGTCTGTATAACTATTTTTGCTAATGTTATCATTGCTGCTACCTTGTAAAGCAGATTCACGAGACAGCTTTTTCTGCACTCCATTGTATTCAGATATTAAACCTCCAAGTGAGGCTTACTACAAATACACTATTTTGTACATGTCAAGTATATGCATCAGTAATACGTTTCAGACAATAGTATCTGAAAGCTCACAGCATAATCCATATTTGAGAAGATACATTAGATATTTGGGACAGATACTCTGTAGTCAAATAGGATTACCCCAGAGTTGACTTTTGGTGGAAAACCGTGGTTTTGCTACATATAGTTGGTTCATTACGGTGAGATTGCACAAAATTTTCTGTTTTTTAACAGTTGCATGTTAGGAGTAATTACATCAGTTCAAATTCATATTATTTAATATCATATAGAAAAAATTGAAACATATATAGGAAAATATGTGTTTAAGTTGTGCATACAACTTTCCAACTTTTATGAAATAGAAAGGCATTTTTGAGCCAGAGGTACCATATCTGTACATGCCTCCAAACATCAACTGTTGAAGAATACCTACCAATCCCTCTAAAACCACATACACATTTGAACAGTCATGCAAACTTTGCAAGTTAAAACAAAGAGATATAACAACTTACTCTGGGCTTTCTTCATTTCAATCTCTAATTTAAATTCTTTCAACTTGAGCTTGTAATACTTGTATTCATTACTATTTGGCTCATACAGGAACCTGAAATGCAATGAACAAAATTACTATGGTCAGTATATGAAATTATGCTAAACTAGCTATTACAAATAACTTTCATGATAACCAACACATCTTATTCTGCCATTACATCAACAGCATAAGAACCATACCAGCTGTTGTTAATAGAAGAAAAAGATAGTGAATCAGTGGTAAAATAAAATAAAATCCTTTTCCAACTAAACTGATTCAAACTAAACATGAAAATCAAAGCAATAAGAAGATCACAATAGTACAAGAATGTGATATGCACTTAAACAGGAACTTCCCCTATAAAAGCTAGATTATCGTTATACACTCTCTAAGTGATATTATGCTTCACTAGCTTCATTCAGCTTGAAATGCTACTGATGTATATACATGTACACCAACAAGTAGAGAGTTAATTGACATGTCTTACCAGAAAGCTGGATTGTTTAGATTCCTTTCAAAGGCAATCTCCTCAACTTCTGGACCACCATCAGCCACAAACTGAGCCAGCTGTTCCAGGACCGGTTTAATGTCGTCATCCTCTAGCGGAGAAACTTAAAGTACTCCTATAAGCACCCTGATGACAGCAAGCACAAGCTGGAGCAGCCAATAATGGCTACAAGAGGGGACATTGGGCCAAAAACAAACAACAACAAAAACAGTGAAGGATAGGAGTTCTACTGGCTCAGACTACAGCAACACTTCAGCTATTACATCTCTCATGAACCATTACATTAGAATGGAACACTTTCAAAATCCATCATGCTGCCTTGATTCAACCTAGGTCTTTTGGCTTCTCAAACCCTTTCCCTTTCTTTTTCATTTTTGGGAAGTTGCGGAAAAACTGTAGTTTTGTAGTTGTGACAGGGCTCTCCCAACAATTAATGATTTAATAAGATTTCTAAACGGCAAAGTTAAATGGGCATGTTTTCAATTTGGTTCAGCACCTACCATCCTTCACACTAACTTGTGAAATTCATATTTTGCAAATATTTCTTTTCATTTAAATGGTAATGTTTTGAAACATTTGTGACTATTGTGTTGATTGTAAATTGATTCAAACTTTTCTAAAATGTGCTGCCTATACTAAAAGCAGAAAAATGCAATACTCTACAGAATTCCTACTTCAAATCTTCTTTCATTAAAGCATGTTATGCAGCTAAGCAAGGGGAACTGAGGCATTTATAGTGAACAACGAATTGACAGCAAAACAGTTGTCAAAATGCAAAGGGTGACATCATGAGAGACATCATAAAAAACACTTGTTTTACTGTTAGAAAAATTCTTTGAAAAGGAGACGGCCAACACAGCCTAAATTTGCCAAAGTTTATGAAACACAAGGTGTGTGATATATACATTGTACAAACATGCAGTATGTTCATGAAGAAATAACTTCTAAAGCCATCCTGACATTTGAAGCAATTCATCCCTATATTGCCACCTACAGAAATTCACAGCAGCTTCAAAGGATTACTAAAGGTAATACCTTATTTGTTTGCATGTGAAGGTTAGTGGATCAGTTTGCTCTGTGAAGAACCCTGAATAAATTTTGCATTTGTGGAAATTGAACTGCTGGCAAACAAGAAACGATGCTATTTGGTGCAATGTTCATAATATCATCTTTGGAATACAAAGATTTCAAATTTCACATGAAATTAAACAGGTCAAATGTATACCGGCAATTGAAAGAAATTTATCAGCAAATTACCAGCTTCAGTCTTTTTGTCACTGTCTCGCTTTTCTTCATCATCCGACACATCGAAAACATCCGATCTGGACAGTTTAGTTTTTGGTGCTGATGTTGTTGGTCGTTTCATCTGTGACACCATTGAAGAAAATGAACCAGCTCCTATCTTCTTTCCAATAAATGGCAGTTTCCTCTGTAATTGAGGCTCTGTAGACCCTGACACAGTAGACATATCTGTGGACAAAACAATTAAATCCCCTTTTATACTGAAAGAAAGAGTGTCAGTGTTGCGTAGTATTTTCCATCTGGTGATTATTAAAATATTGAAATTACATTAACAAACCTAGGATAGTGCAAAGCTCAAAATCAGTTTTACGCACTGTTCACACCTGTATTCTCTTGTACACAAAACAGGAGTTCAAAATGCAAGTGTTTGAGCTAAAAGACATGGCTACAGAATTTGAAACTCAAAATGGTTTCTAGTTCTATGAGGGTCTAGTGGTTGCTCGGTACCATGTTGTTTCTCAAACAGTTTAACCCTTTGAGGTCAAGTTGAAGTCATTCAAAATCACCAAAGCTTGGTGATCAGTGTGACGCACCACTATGATATCCTCTATCGCAATCAGATCAATTCAGTAAGTTTCTATGTCCAAACACATTAAGTCAGTGAAAAATCATGTTTTCATATGTTTTTAGGGGTCTTCGTACAGTCAAGTCAAATGCAATTTGACATACGTTGATACATTACCTGAAGATTTCCCATCTGTCTTTGCTTCACCCTTGTTATCATCTTTTGATTTCATCTGTTGTTGCATCTTTTTGAATTGTTCCAGAAAACTTCCATCATTGCTGAAAACATTGGCATTTGCCTTTGGTGGTTCAGGCTTTGGTTGCATGGTCTGAGGTCTTTGGAAATAAAACCACATACGAAAATAAATTACATCAAAGAAGTACAAAAATTTCAACACGTTTTATCAACTTTACATTTATACAAAGACAATTAAAGATTTTCAGATGTTTGTTCTAAAAGCACAAGTATAATTTACTTGTTTTCTATCGTACTAGCATTCACAATTATAAAATTAACCTTTACAATGGTACTGTTGTTTAGACCCATGAAGAGAGAGATGCTATGACATGACAAGCTAACAAACTGATACACTAGGCATAAATCTCAAATGACACTCACATCGTCCAAATAAAGAATCTTATCCATAGATATTGACAGCAGTCTTCTGTGATAAAATATGCCTATGTAAGCAAGTGTCTACTCTGAGTTTGTGTATCAGCTGCCATGTTTTTATATCACATTCAAGTCAAGAAATGTTTTTGGTGTTGCATTTTCCTGTCAAAAGAACCTTTGGTTTGTGAGAAATTTAATTGGTTTCATGTCAGTGAAAATTACAGTCACAGAATGCCCTGCCTTCATTCATTTCTAAGTTTAATGTTTACAAATTACTAAATATCATACAGTAGATTTTTTCCAATACTTACGACTTGATTTGAAATTTGATCTCTGCAGGTTTCTTTGTTTTTGCATCTTCTATTTTTTGTTCTTCTTCTTTCTTCTTCTGTTCAGCCATTTTCTGTTCAATTTCTTTCTTTTTCTGTTCAATCAGCTTTTCTTGGTCGCTGACACTTAATGGCTTTTGATACATTTGTGTGTTGCTGAAGTTACCAGGTCTGGTTGCCATGATGTTCCCTGCAAAACCTAACCATACCAGAAGATGTGAAATCCATACATGTAAGTCATGGTTAATTGAAACTCAATGTATTGATCACTACGCAAAGTACCCATGGATGTACAAAAATATATAAAAATAAATGAAAACAGATAAAAGTAAATTTTGTACATCCATGATCATCACTAACCAAAATTACTCTGACATGGCGCAAATTTAGAAAACATTTCAAAGACAAATTACAAAAATAAACAGTTCAAACAGGCTATTTGCCTCCTACCAGAGTGCACAGTAATTGCTCTATGGGAGAATATCCAGTCCATTTTTCTTAGACATATGTAATTTTATTCAAACAACATGTTTCTGTTGGAATAACCATCATAACAAATCACAGGAGCTGTGGAGTATGGTATTGGGTGCAGAGTAATTTCTCGGGTTATTACTAGCTGCAAAATTGTAGCTCTACGGTGAGACGGTCGGTGAGTTTTGGTTTTTGTGACCTCGCTCACCAGTAGAGCTACAATGCCGAAGGCCCTGAAGCATACAAAATAAACACGCTGCACATGGCATGGCATTTTGATGTAAATCCCATATATTTACTGCATTTGGTCATACTGATTTATCACTACTGAAGATTAAACACTATACTACACTAACCTTGTCGTGTATGGGGTTTGGTATTTGTTCAAATACGTCGATCGCGTTCCAAAAACATTTCTTGGAGCCGCCATTACCAACTTCCGGTAATGGCAGCTCCCAGAAACACACTCAATGTTTATGGAACGCGATCGACGTGTCTGTGCTAATACCAAACCCCATAAACGACAAGGTTAGTGTAGTATAGTGTTTAGTCTTCAGTATTGATAAATCGGTATGACCAAATGCAGTAAATATGTGGGATTTTACATGAAAATGCCGCGCCATGTATGGCGCGCTTATTTTGTATGCTACAGGGCCTTCGGCATTGTAGCTCTACTGGTGAGCGATGTCGCAAAAACGAAAACTCACCGACTGCCTCACCATAGAGCTACAATTTTGCAGCTAGGGTTATTACCAAATACTCAACACTGCCAATAGCTTCTGTGGTTATTCCCTATCTGGTCAGTACAAAACATTGCTGCACTACCTGCAGTGCGATAGCTCGAGGTTTTGCCTGGGTATACGTATTTGGGTCAGACAGTAAAACCAAACCCGTCTGACCCACATTACCCAGGCAAAACCTCGAACTTAACTACAGCACTGCAGCTATACAAAATAAAGCATGCAAACAAGAAACAGTTGGGTGCAGTTTTGAGAGTAAATACAAAGATATGTTCCAACAAAGAATACTACCAAGATTTATGACAGTAAAGAATGTAAGAACAATCGGTAGGTCTACCATCACTTAGTCAGGTCACAAAAGGTCACGAAAAGACGCCTTCATGGCCGGCACAACATCGTACCGCGTCCAAATTACTTCTACATGTACCTACAGTTTATTAGTAAAACGCCGGCCCGGAAATAATTGTAAGTGTTAATCAATGGCAACATCATCCCTGAATATAAGATAGAGATACAATCTATCAGAACATCAGCGATTTTGGACTCGATTATAGCGCTGTCGTGCCAATAGCGTAGCGTACACTACACAAGTCATCCAGATCGCCTTGGTCTACGTCTGCAAGCGAAAGGTTAAAATCTAAAAGTTAAAAACATACTGGAAGAACGTTGGATGATAGAAAGAATACATCTTACCTGTATCGTAATCTACTTCACCACTGGTCGAAAGGGACGGCTGAGTCTTACGTGACCGTGAATTTACTGCTTACGTTCACGATGTCGATGCCAGTGGTCGCTTTCTAACTTTACTCTTCCTCCATTTTGACTAACAATGCATTCTGGGACATTTTGGAGAGCCATTACAGTGCAGTGAAAGAGGAATTATGATTCGCTGAAGCGTTAATCCTCTGACCAATCAGAGATACAGTTACTACAGCCCTGCAGAAAAATTACGGTACGCTGGACAACATGGCAGAAGGCATCGTCTTCAGACGTGATCAGGTACTAATGCACTACGTGTAACCCTATTGTCAACACATGAGACAATCGCACGATACGTTGGCAAAACGTTTTGGTCTATCTATAAAACTGAGGGTGCATTTTATGCGTAAGAGTTTGCAGAGTATTACTTGACAAGTATATGTAAACAGGAGTACATGCACGTGCATTGTTTAGTCCTCACTTTCTCATTGGAGCTCATTGAGAACTTCTTCAGTTTGTATGTATGTTGTTTTTACACGCAATTACATACAACCCGCATCATATCAAGACATCACACGTTGAAGTGTCAAATTTGCCATGAAACGAAAGGTTGGTGTACTATTCTTGTCAACAACACTTTGCAACCTCGTAAAATTATATATATGTGTGTGTGTATGTGTGTGTATATATATATATATATATATATATATATATATACACACACACACATATGTGTGTGTTTATACGTATGTATATATGGTTATATGGATAACACAAATTACTTAAAGTACACAGAAATGCTCTGCTTTTATAATTGAGCACCAATTTCCCATGAGCACTGCATACTTATATATATATATATATATATATATATATATATATATATATATATATATATATATATATATATATATATATATATACATATGGGACAGAAAACATTCTGAATATGGTGCTGTATTAAACAAACTTGAGATGTGAATTTGTTAGTGAAATATTTGTTGGTATTTTACTGCATGTTAGAATTATGGTTTTAGCAACTGCAACATGTACATAACATTCACTTTGATGTTAATCTGTATCAACAAAGGTACAAGATTGGGGACTTAATTGAATTTACTAAATGCTCAATCAAAAGTTCAGGGTTTTTTTAATTGCTCAAAATTTCAATTTTGTCCTGATTTTATGAATATTACAAGACAGATGCTGAGTGAAAAATTAGCTGCATGAATTTTTACAACACCACAGGTACTTGTAGAGAGAGTGTAGAGAAGTTGTGAATCTTTCTACCTTACCACAGACAACAAAAAGCTACTCACTATCTCTTTTATGGTCATGCATACACGATAGCCAGAGTGTGATGGATTCATGGGCTATGAGGAAAATATGCCAAGCACAAAAACTGTTGAGATTTGACAGTATAATGATGTATATTTTTATTCCAGAGTGAAGACTCTGACCTATGGGATGATGAGGCATTGATAAAAGCTTATGATAAAGCAGTAAAGGCAGTGAAGGTAAAGTTATGGTTGCCTAGGTTCTTATCATGTGACAGTTCTATCTGTTACCGTTTCTCTATTTGTGAATCCGTTACTTAAGGTAGTATGCATTTTGAAAGTGATAGACTAACTTTTGCTCAAACTTTCCTCTTTGAAACTTTCATCCATTGTCTTATCAAATGAAGAATAAATATTGGGGGTCACCGTGCAAAATGTGGTACTAGAGAAACAAATTACCTACCATTCTCATATAACCATATTCACTGAATTCTGTATGGAATGGGTACTGTAACTTAATGCAGGGATGAATATATCCACAAAAGCAAGCTCATTGGTAGCAGTCTTCTTGACTGCTATACTGTGCTTCTGCAATCCTGACAGACTATTGAATGTATCCAGCTGGTGACTAAAACATTGCCCTGTGGGCTAGTAGATGATTGGCTGCTTAGCTCTTTGATATCAGTGGATCTGAAAATGACCAATGCTCATAACTATCATTATCATGTAAACTATTGGATTTTTCTGTCTGAAAACGCTGCATCACAAATCCTACGTGGCACAAAAAAACCGGCATGATGACAGGTCATTACCCATTTGAAATACAGTTTAGAGCTTTTTGTTGTTGTTTACAGAGGTATGTTTTAGAATATTTGTCACTGTCACCTGCTTTTGCCATGTTCTGCACGTATAATTATATTTTTTTATGCAATGGAATCTGTTTTTGTTTTTCAGTGTGTGAAATGCCAATATGTAAAGCTTTTGTTCAGTGCATGCAGTTTAGTGGATAAAGAATTTTAACCTAGTCCTGGTAATGTTCTACGTGTTACCAAATCCAGTCCCTGGGAAATCAGTTTAGTCTCTGCCATACTAATATGATATGAGTATTGTAACCCCTCAAATTGCACAATTGTACTTCACCTAGGTGCTTAATTAACTGCATCATTTGTAACATGTTTGTGTCTTTTTGTACTACAATTTCATCAATTCTAGGATGAGATACAAGCTGAAAATAATGGAGAACCATCTCAAGAAGCCGAATCAAGTAGTCAAAACAAAAGCAAGAGTCAGGAAAAGAAGAAGTTTACTAGCAACAGTGCAAAGAAATCAAGGAGGAGAAAAAAGAAGTCCAAGGTTTATAGTCAAATATTGGTTTCCCAATTTACAAAGTCTTTGTACTGTACTGTACTGTGCCTGCACTGCACTGCATTGCACTGTACTGCATTGCACTGTACTGTAGCGTTCTGCACTGCACTGTACTGCACTGCATTGCACAGTACTTTACTGTACTGTACTGCACTGCACTGCACTGTACTGCACTGCACAGTACTTTACTGTGCAGCACTGTGCACATCACTTTGGTGACAGGGTTTATTATCAGCCAGATAAACTTCATAGAAATCTGCACGAAAGTGCTCCATTGTGATAAATGATCTGTTAGATCTGTTAGAGCTATCATTGCCTTGTTGTATATTTTTGAAGGTTTTTTAAACCCTGTAGTATTTCCATTTCCCTCTATTACAATTGCTTTTATGTATCTTGGGGAACTCTAGTCACATGGTCAGGAACTCCAGTAAAATTTAGTAAGGCACTGTTTGTAACAAAACACTATCATATATAGAAAGAAATTGTAAGGAATAATAAACTTTGCTGAATAGTGATAGGATGTGAGGTGATTGAAAGGTTTATAGTTTGATGTTTGTGTATTTTTCAGTGGAATGTTGGAGATCACTGTAGAGCAATCTATTCTGAAGACGGATTAATTTACGATTGTGTAATACAATCAATTGATGCGGCCAAAGGTACTTGTCTAGTAAAATACACGGATTATGGAAATGAAGAAGACATTGAACTGACTGAACTACTGCTTCCGGAGACAGCATCAACGACTGCACAGACATCATTTCCAAGACAGGTACTCACTTGTTTCAGACTTGTCAAGTTGAGGCAATCACTTTTCTATGCTATAATTATGAAGTTGATCCCTGCTGTGACAGATGTTACTCTGTAGATAGTTTGATGTGTTGGGTTTTGATGTGAATGTATATTCATGGAAGTGGCGTGCTCATATAACCAGAATTCATCAATCAAAACTTTGAACCTGTTAATATTTGACTTGCAAACAGAGCCACTACCAAGTTTTGCACGATTACATTATAAACAGTGGGTTTGATGACATTGAAGTTTTCCTTTCTTACATCGACCTAACGATTTTATTCAGAACAATCATGACTAGGTCACTCCCATATACATAACTTGCAAAATAGGTGCACGCTGACATCTGAAGAATACAGAAATAATCTCCAATGCAGTTCAGCGTTAACATTCTCAATGAGAAGGTTTGGGCGCTAAATGATAAATGATAAACTAAAATTGGAAAATCTGAGCATTTGATTTGCTGTAACATGTTGGACATTGCCATCTGCAAAGCATCTGTATACTCTGGCAATTTTGAAATCCCCAAGACTTCAACACTTGTTTCCACAGGTCAATTTAATCTATTCACCCTTACCTAGCAAAGTAGCAGTAGAGCAGTGGTTAGCAGGGTCACTGTGCAATCAGGAAGCTGTAAGAATTTGCATGAGTGTGCATACTGTCACTGATATTTTCTAATACATGAGGCTCCATGCTTTGCCCAGTGATTATACTATCAGGGTCAGTTGGAAAGTCCTTGAAAATGAAATTGAGTCCTGGAAAGTCTTTGAAAATTCATGAGTCACCAACCATTTGTGAAAAATCATGAATAATCGATTGTGATATTGTAAAAATGATAGTAAATGACATCTTGAAAGGGTAATTTTTACCTCAAAAAGTCCTTGACAAATGCTGAATAATTCCATAAAAACCTGTGAATTTTATACAACTCTGATTTATGGATCCTGTTTTATTCAAATATGGTAATTTTCCAAATATGGTAATTTACCCCAACAAGTGGTCTTATATCCACCACCAAATACCCTCTTTGCTTTCTATAACCACTGAGAAATTTCAACATTGATCTAGTGGCATGCCTCTGTTGTTGTCATTCATTTCTACTGTTATCTTCACAGAATGCATATGATAGCCAGTCAATGGAATGGTCAGACCATGGTCAGAGTCCAGTTTATCCTGGTCCAAGACAGCCACATTACCATGGCAATCCATCCCGAATGCGTTATCCTCCCTTTCCACCATCTTCTGTTCCAAGAGCTTCTCCACATTTTCATGCTATGCATCCATTTAACAATGTAAGTAATGCAGTGATTTCAGTCTTCAAAAACCAAGAGGCCAAAGGTGAATATGCCCAAACACATTTGTCAAAAACAGTGTTATCAGTCATCTTGAGATTCATTGACATGACTGGAAGCCCCTTTGTGTATTTTGTGTAAAGTTTTCTTTCTTTCATTCAGATACAGAAGCAGATACAGAAGATCGTAATAGATACAATGAAGGAAAATAGAACAATCAACAAAAACCAAGAGGCTTACTGCTTTACTATCACATTCCTGTACTTATATGTATTGTAAATACAATGGAGAATCATGTTCAGATTGTGTAAAACCAATAAAATGGATCAAATTAATGGCTCCAAAGTGATCACCGTTGTATCGGCAACTATTGAACCAGATCAATTGTACCAAAGTGATCCCTATTTTTTCAGCAAGTGTGTTCAATGAAATTGTTAATGATTATTTTGTATTTCTGATATTCTCTGTTGATCTGCATATTCTTTTCACAGCCTTATTTTCATCCATTTCCGTATGGTTACCCAACAAATCCATGGCAAAGTGGAGTTTATCCCGGAACACCTCCAGTAAGTCAATTCATGTCGTTACTGTAGTGTTGCTGTGATAACAACCCTGTAAGACATTACCCTACTGTGATAGTATGTACAGGTATATGGCCAACATTTGTTCTGGCAGTTTAAGCCATGCATATAAGTTTGCACTATTTGGAGAAAACTCTTGATGTAGATTACATCATCTCTGACTCTTTCTGTTGTTATCACAGCGTATTCCACCAGTTCCTCCTCCTCCAGCTATTACCCATGATGCTTTGGATGGTGATGAAGATGCATTATTTTCTATGCTAATTTCTTGGTATATGAGTGGATATCACACGGGATATTATCAGGTAACACTCACTAGATATACATAATAGATATCATTCTAGATTCTGTCCTGATATACGCCCATGGTCATCCAACTGTACAATGTAGATTGAACCCAGGTGATGAAATGTATGTTCAACAAGCAGTGGTGCTTACTCAGTCACTGGAAGTAAAATTTTACTCTCTGCATCTCATGGGTAATGGCAAGATTGGACGTTTTTAGTCAAGGTTGATGGTCAGACATGACTTATTCAAAATACTCTGGTTCATAGTACTATCTTGATATTAACCAAGGGATGCTGATGTTTAACTCTCATTTAATCACCATAAGTATCATTGATTTTGTTTTCATACAACAGAATCGCAGTTTGCACAAACTTGACTTCTCTAGTATGACATATTTCTGTGTCTTTGAGTGTGTAAATTCAGTGAACCCGTTACGGTCCAAGTCATTATCCATATTTTCAGTGTCAGTTATCTTGTAGATTTCAGCTACAAGGTATGTCTTTGAATAATGCCTTTGCACAGAAAGTCTGATGCAAATCATTGACATCTTACCAATGATACCAGTTTACATCATGTAAACACAAAGCTGATAAACAGAAAGTAGGAGGAAATGATCAAGAATATATGAATTACATGGAAGTTGCAGTGGGGATTCTACTGGAGAGCAATTTGCCATGTGGACAATATCATGATAATATAGATTTATGTGATACTTATGATGAGAAGGACGCACAGTTCTGAGTGGTAACTAGCACTTGTATCATGCTCACTTACAGCAATCAGTAAATGGCACAAGACCACTAATTAATTTCCCATAGGCCACCACAGTAGTGTTGAGCTCAATTTTCCTGTTTTAAAACATTCAGCGGCACAAATCCTCTTGACAGGTGTTAGGTCAATGTCAGCTTGACTACTGATGAATTTTTCGTGTGGGCAAGTCTACGGAAATTTTTAGATAGCAATGAAAATAGCGCCCTCAGTGATGTTTTTGACAAATTTCCGGCTGATTGTTTAATGATTTCTATGGGCCTTAGAACTCCCCATATTACCATAGAATGCTTTTGCCATTATTCGCAACAGTCTGCATTTTGATTCAAGCAGAAAAATATCCTTACAAAAATACTTCAAGTTTAAGTTCAAACTAAACAAGCATCCATGCAGGTATCAAATCTTCAAGGTCTGCACTATTTTTCTTCCGAACTATCTTCGTGGGTAACGAATCCGAAAGTGAATTAGTGGTCTTGTGCCAAATTGTTGAATATTACACAAAAACATGACAATTACAATCTTATACACTCGTTCATTTCCACAGAGATCTGTGTATCTAGTTTAGATCTATCATAATGCAATATTTGGAAGTTCACAGTACGATATTTAAAATGGCTGTTTCTTTAATTTTACAACCACACACTTGGATACACGTTGTAAAACGTCCACATTTACCGTCATTCATTGCAGGGGATGAAGGCTGCCAGACATGGGGACAGCTCACAACAGAATACACCACAAAGAGATACAGGTCAGTCACCATGGAGACCACCATCATCCCAGAGACATAATCAACCCAGTACCCAAGATTTATCTAATAACCCAAGAACTGACGCAAGATAACATTCATCTCTTTGATTTTAGTCACGCTGGAGTGAAGTTTTCGTGTGACAAAGATTGTCAACTTTCAATATTGATGACATCAAATCATGGGATTAGTGAAAACTGAAAACTTCTTGCATATGACTGCAAACAGCAAGGAAAGTTTCACATAAAATGTATCAACACTTACAGTAAGTTACTTAAGTTTTGACAATTAAAGTCAAATGTTTGTGTTTAAGTTGATTGTACCAAAATAGTGAAAAAGACAAATTGAGAGAGTAGAGAGATGCTAACTTTGAAGACTGTAACCATTTACCCTGAGGGCAATACTCGTAGAGATAAATCTCCTTTAACTGTATAATACTGACCGAACACCATGAATTACCAACTGCCAGGAAATTGACATGATATGCAAGGTGGTAACTGTACAGTAAAACGTTAGGATGTGTTTTAGATGTGAGCATACACCTTTTTAAAAGGAGTTTTTGAAGTTCATGTAGTAGTGCCATGTTCTTGTTCGTTACAAGCCATTTCATAAAACTCTTTCTTTTACTCATCTTATTCAACAATAAAGTTTTAAGTAAATTGTGCACACTCGTTGTTGTGGTATTCAGTGATTCACACTCCTATGGAGTGACTGTGATACTCAAAAAATGTAAAATGTAATGGTTGCATTGTTCATGGTTTATGGTGGAATTTCCATGACTGTAATTTAAAAGAATGAAATTGATAAGTATCTTGTATGATTGAAGTTTTATTCTTCTTGTCTCTGCTGTTTGGATAAGCATAGTAGGACTCCATCAGAATGAAATAACACACACTGACTTCCGCAGTGTTCAGCAGACACAACTCTTAAAATGAAATCAAGTGATGATGGTACAAACAAACATCAGCATAATTTTGCAAACGGAGCATTGTGAAATGACGAGCTAAGCCTTTGATTGCTAAAACCTAGATTTATAGTCAGCGCTGTCTCCCAGAGACTCACAGGGCGCTCAGAATGTTCTTTTTAAAGTGACATTGCACTCCCCTCAATAGTAACATTTTAACAACTGAAATCATGTTACAGCTGTACATGGGGGCCATCGAAAGTGGCTTGTTAGTTTAATGAGGGCTCTGTTCTATTGACCTTCAGACAACTTCACTACCTAAACCCTCCCTCAATATGGAAACTACTACTCTGCAAGCTGACCAATAAAAGTGATGCAAACCAGACGATGGCCTTCAGAAGCATATTATTCGTTAAACCATCACTGATACCTAGGTCATCATTTGATCCCATCCAATACCTTGTTAGGATCAGTTAGATAACGACATTATTCTGCAATTTTTGACAAAATTATGAAAATACTTATTATGTAACACATATTTTGTGCATCATCAGAGACATCCACACCCAAAGATGAAGGAGATACCTGCTGATGGTATCGGATCTGTTAGGGCTGATAGAGCAAGAAGGTGCATCTTAATTACTGGAAGTCAGTTTTTTTACCCTGTGACCTTTCATTTGCAGATAACTGACCCTATGACCATTTGGTAGAAGGAATTGCATCTTGATGCCGTTCTCTCAGTTTGTTTGGTTTCCTCCATTTGCACAAACACATTCCTTTAGGGGCGACGTCAAAAGATCGATGTTTGAAAAAAAACTTAATTGCTTAAGTTTGGGGGTGGGGGGTTTTTGGCCAAATTAATTTCTGTGCAGTCAAAAACGATTTAACGTCTTTTTGGCAAATTTTACGATTTCAAGGCTGTTTTTGTACGCTAAAACCGATCCAGTCACCTGTATTTTTGTTACTTTATAATGGTTTTCAATTTTTATTTAATTCAATGGTACATTGGTACGTCGTTTGAAAGAATTAGTACAGGGTATGAGTCCGCAATGTTTTTCAATTTTAGGTCAGTTAAGTTAGAAGGGGGGGGGGGGTGGGGGGGTCTGAGGCTAAACTTAAGCAATTAAGTTAGATTTATTATATTGAACTTTTGATGTTGCCCCTTACATCACAGATGTTGGATCTGAAACCATGATTTCATATTAACGTTCAGATTCTGATTGTTGCCAAAATCTGAAGTAGAGAATTGTGTTCGTTGTGATAATTGTAAGTAAAATATTTCAATGGGGAAGTTTTGTGTATATGTGGAAAAAGCTAATTCCAGAGTGTTTACCAATGGTTCATCCATGGGCAGGAAGTATGCCTGTTGCCCTAAAAACTTAAGTGAGCTAACAACAATCTTAGATTGTAGGACAGTTTAACGCAATTTCTTGATGTGCAAAGTTTCTTGAAAATGACAAAGGTTACATTTTGCATTTGTAGACATCTGATGCAACTAGGAATTTGATGGTGTTATCATTCATGTAAGTGTACAAACTTTCAACACTTGAAGTCACACGCCTCCTAATTAACTTTTCAAGACTTGGTAAACCTACGAGACAAATGACAAAACCAATCTCAAAATTGTTACCCTTTCAGGTATTTCTTGATACTTTCCTATACTCTACATCACGGTCTGCTATCCACTATGGATATTATGAGCTGTAAAGCACAAACGTTTCTCTATAACAGCCAGCCAAGTCCAGTGACATACATTATGTTTAGGTGGATATTTCAGAGGTTCAAACTGTTAAGGTGTCAGCACTATTACATTCTTGTATATGCAGCATATAGGTGAAAACAGATTTGGGCTTGAACAACTTATACTGACTTTGGCATGATGGCTGTGCCTAGCAGGAAAAGCAGTAGATTTGTAATTATGGTGTGTTGCAAGATCTGGGAATTCATCACACTTTGAAAAACAGAAATACAAAATATTTTTTTTAATTCCTCTGAGTTACAGGTACCATCCCTTTGAATGAAAATATCACACACAGCATTAATATTCCAATAGTTCTTTATTCATGTAAGAAACCAGATAGCAGGTTAATGAAACACATGCACTAACAAGTGTACTAGCATTCACTATATACGAAGATCAAACTACAAGCACGTAGTGTAAGAGAACCTGAGTGACACAAATGAGACATTAGTCAATAGAAAAATACTTTGTTGAAAATGTACATATTAATTTAGGTTAAGTCAAAACACCATATCTACTCTGGAAAGTTGTACTGACTGCATGATTTTGTTGTTTACTACGGTATATAAGTTACATTTGCTACAGATTGCACAACAATTTCAAACTGACAACTCCTGACTATGACTTGCATAATAGTCTACATGCACAACTGCCAGTGTGTGAACCATAAAACACATCTAAGAGTTTGAAGTCTTCTTTGGATGGGTTTATAAATATGTTGAATTTAAAGAATTCACTGTGTGTGTTTAAAACAAAAGCTCAATGCATCAACATCTGGTACTTATAACAAACTTTCACCTTGATAAAATTAGAAAAGCGTATCATCATGAAATGGTACGAAACTGATTAAGATAATGTAGCTTCATATCAAATAATAAAGAGGTCACAGTTATTTGATTGCAGTGGCCATCAGCTTTTTAGTCATTTAACTTAGATTCTGATGTACCGACGAGAAAGAGAGAATCTATACTTCAGTTGACATTTTTTCCGACACACTCACTGTGTTCAACATATTTGTAATGATACTGAATGAATAGGTTTTCTGCAGATTACATATCACATACTGTTTTTATAATAATGAGTGCTCTACGTGAGTTGTTTTCCATATCATTCATTGTCAGTTCTAGGCTCACCCCTAGATTTACAAGCTACAGTATCATGATCCCTCCATAAGAAACACATCTAGACCATCACAATCTTTGATGGCAAAACAATCACAGAATTTACTCCATATCTTTAAGTAGCTTATGGTCACCACATCAAGTGTGATTTCACTTTTATACTGCAGATTAAAAGCAAAGGGCAACTGGTACAGCAGGATAATTTATGATATTATTTCTTCATACAAAAAGTTTTAAATTTCATGATAATCCAGTACAATGTGGTAAAACATTTGTTTTAGAGGAGACATATCGTTCTATGTTTCTATCAGCAACTTAGAAATCAATCTAGCCAGTGTAGAAAAGTGGACTTGATTCTGAAGCTTTGGTGTTCACACATTTGTTGTTGTTTACTTTCCTCCAGTTGCACCACCAGATGCCTTGGCAGAAGCTGCTGCTGCTTGCTTTTGTCGCATTATGTCAGCATCCCTGTCAACATGAAAAGAATGAGAAAGTGGTATATATGAAGCAGAGACACATATGATATATGCTGTGTGTATTGTAACATATGCAGAATGATGACATAATGATTACGAAGTAACATCTGTTCACCTCTACTGCAACAAGTCATCATAATGAACTGTTAGTATTGGTATTTTTACAACAGAATATGCATGCATGATGTAGGATACCAGACCAGTTGATACGGCTCACTGAAATTGCAAAGGCATTCCTTTTAGTGAATAATAGTCTAACTCTGAATTATTCAAGGAAAAATACGTAGACACACCATTTGAGTGTAAATGGCGTTATCTGCAAAATCACTTTAAACAATCACCCACTGACCCAGATGCAATAGGAAATGTTAAATATTTTAGTATATTTAAACAAATGTACTGCTGATCATAACCATTACATGTAGGTTATAATCGTCATAGAATGAAAACTTGCAAACCTGGGGTGATAAACAAATTATTGTTATCATTTCAAGCAGGGTTTAACAATATAAAAGCACCAATCAACAAAGTTTTGAAGATGTTTTTATTTATTGATATACACATACTCTGATATTACTTCAGCCACTTATGACATTTAGTGTAACTTGACATCACATAAATTCTCAGTCTGACAACACAGATCAGTACACAGACAGAAAAGATACCTTTGTTTCCTGTTTTCCAAAGATGTCCCTTTATTGCCTTCTTTGCTACCTCCTCCTTTCCTTTTCTGTTGTTCTTGTTGCTTTTTCTGTGCCTTTTCCCTCGCCTTTTCTCTTTGGTTTCCACCTAAACATAATTTCAAAGATTACATTGATAAGTTAAAGGGACATGTCCGGACTTGAATACAAATTTGAACAATAACGATGGAGATTCTACTCATATAGGTTGTGTTGATATGCTAAATACTTGGCATTTAAATTACAGTTTAGGGATTCACTGCAGAAAGTGTAGGGAAACCACAAAACAAAAGTTCTGAAAAAATAGCCAAAAGATACAGCTTACGGAGCTTTAATATAAGAAAAATCTGTCTAAATTCACTATCTACATTTCAGTTACTATTTGGTTGGCGTTCTCAGAAATGAAATCATTCCAGATACCATTTAGCCTTATAACTGATGTTGTTTTTTCTCTATTTTGAAAATTCAAATCACATCACAGATGGGATAAATCATTTCGTGCTCTGTAATCTAATCATTACTTAACCCAGTAAGAAACACTTTCTCAGTTACATAAACTTGGCAACTTAGAATCAATCTAAGTGCCTTGGAAACAACTGTGTCAAGATTATCAATCCACCTTGTAAATTCATTGTAAATGTGCAGCTTGCTCAGTTGTGAAGGGTGAATCTACTTAGTGACACATTATCTTGCTTTGCATACATTTTCAGTAAAAGCACTTCAATAGTTATTTTTGTTTCACCCTCACACAAAAACAGATGTAAGACAATGCGCATCAACAAAACATTGCTGCTGATGTGAAACTGGGAGTTCAACAGCCTCTCTAAAATACCAGAACTTGAATACCAGGTGGGTTTTGTGACAAAGCCAAGGGAAAAGGTCATGGTTTGATGTAAATTACACGCAAGGCATATATCAGTCCTTGTGTGGGTACTTCATGGTACAAATTACTTCCTGCTATTGAGACAAAATTGATGTTTTTTATACTCAAAATGAGTCTTCATTACTCAGAATGACTGATCATGTAATTCTTGTGTGACCTGCCATCTGAAGTAATTTGCCCTGTTACTAGAAAATGCATTGTTTACATAAGTTTTGATGTTTACACATCACTAAAATTTTCGCACATTCGCCTTCATTAATGGTGTATGCAGATCATTATGACAACAGACTGGCATATACCGAAGTAGGAATCTCTAGAATTAACATTTCTCAAAACTTATCTGGTGGAGTCATGCACAGACACACAAAGGCGGCAAGATTATGTCCAAATATATGAACTGGTTCTTTACCTTGCAACAGCTCATTTTAGGAAACAAAACATCTTTGGTTTGTTTAAGTGCATATTCAATTCATTTATATAACTGACCGCAAAGAAAAACGGCAGAAGTCGCGAACAGTTGAATCACATCAGGACGAGCTACGTGAACAGGAAGTTCACAATGCTTTCAAAGGGGTCGACGATGGACCCGACGATGGAGTGTTTGTCTGGTGTGCAAACAAGGGCACTGAAGGGGGAAACAATTCCTTCTCTAGAGAATCGTTTGGAAAAAATAAACAACGGTACAATGGAGCGAAAGAAAATACTACGGGTGAAGGGCGATGGTGTCCTAAGAGGAGAAAATACAGCAAACTGCAATGAATGTCCATGACGTCGAATTTCGAACACTGCAGCTGTACCATTATACCAAACAAACCACCAACTTTTGGGCATATTTTACACAGAATATAATAGTAAAACACCGCCCCTTTACATTTAATGTTGGATAATGGTCTGGAAGAAAGCTGACTGGCTTAAAAATGAACTTACGCGTCATTCTTACTGGGAAAATTAGCTTTGAAAATCGGTTTCGGTGCGGCGGCGGTCACTCGCCTAGATGATTGACGAAAGCACTGAGCTTGTCACTGTTGATGGTTCGTACTTTTTATTTTCTTTCCTCGTGATAACCCTACTATCCAATAAGCCCTCCTGTTACATCGTAGGGTAAAAGATTCAACCAATGAGCTCTTTCAACGTAGAGCAATACAAGAAACGGACGCGTGCGAGACACAGTGAGCCAAGCCGGAACAAAGTGGTCTGTACTCTATTATTGGATTCTATAACGATGTCCTCAAAACCGAAATCCAAGGCAATAGTAGATAGCTCCGACGATTCAGACTCGGACTACAAGGTATATTGTTGCTGAAAACCGGTTTTGAGTGGCGGAGCACCAGGTGGAAATAGCGCCGATCGAGAGGGCGATCCTGCATGCATGCTTATTCAAAATTAGGGCCTTGTCATTGAGGGATGGCGGGGGGGGGGGGGCTTTGCTATCACAAGTATAAATGCAGTCGCATTAAAACATATAATATATAGGTGCCATTGTTCAAAAGCGGCCCTTTTTATTGCCAACCAACATGGGGACGTAACATGTGCTTGCAATAATATTGACCCGGAAAGTAAATCCTCACCCTTATCCCGGAATCCTTTTGTATTTTGTGTTCCAAACAAGGAATGCCCCCCCACCTATTGAAACAAGTTCAGGCGTTTTTCCTTTACCGCAGTTTTAAGGTGGTGTTGCACTTAACCAACACAATTTTTTCACAGCAATATTGCTCATCAAAGATTACATGAAGACCCCCATATCCTGTATACTTTCAAATGGCAGAGAAATTTCTAAAGTTTATTATGATGGAAATGGTTTACTTAAGAATGAAGGAGTAAATTTTTGAGGTAAAAAACCTCAATTTCAATATTTATGAAATGTAAGTCAAGTGAAGTCAAAAACGAGAGAGTACTTTGTGAAATTTAATGTCTCATTTGAAACCAGTCTTAATACAGAAAAAAAAACATTGATTTTCTTAAATGAGACAAATTAAAAGACATAAAAAAATGATTAGAATCATATGAAGCCAAATTAAAATGAATCTTAAGTCTAATTGTAAGAAATTGTCATTTTGTTGCATAAAATATCAAGAATGAAGTGTGAAAATTTCCAGCTAAAGTAGACTTGAATTCTTTTGAAATGTTGAAAATGGCAGAAAAATGCTGAGAGATTGGGTGATTTGCCATCTTACAACTACCTGTCATGCTAAAAGATTAATCCTACCAATATTTCAATCTTGGGTTAACAAATTACTGAAAATTGATTGAATTTTTGCAAATGAAGTGTCATTTGGCAAATAATGGCTGTGTAACATGCAACGTCTTCTCAACTGTCAAAAGATTGCAGATATACACATGGAGAAAATGTGTTGGAATTTCACCATGATGCACTAGAAACGAAATTATATACACCCCTAACCTGCCCCATCATAATCATTCTGTTCAAAAATGATCAAAGGAATAGGTCAATAAGAGTACCCAGTGTCCTCAACCACAAAAAATGACATAGCCATATCATTCAGCTAGCTGTACATCTTATCATGTGTAACCAACATCTCTTACAGTGTAATTTGTGTGAATGTGCACATTATGTTGATTGCAATGATTAACACATGTTTCAACTACCAGTGTCAGCTTCATCTTTGCGTTAAGTTTACAATCTTAAGAATAGACTTGGCTGCAGAAAGATGTCTACACTAATAAACTTAATTTTTACACATGAAACTGTAATCTGATATCTGTATAGAAAACAGATTTCTATTTAAGGTAGCTGTTAGTGCTATGAATTCGTAGAGCAGTACATACATTCTCACCAACTGAAAACTGCAGACATGATAGAGTGTTTAAATTGAGGTTTAGCATCAGAATTGTGCCTAACTTTCTAATGTCTGCATTTTGATATGAAAGGGAACACTGGGAAAATGATCGCAGAATGGCAGTATTTACTACCTCGGATACAAAACAGTTATGATGAATGAAAAAGTGCATGTGTCTAGTTATATATGTAAAAGGTAAACTAAAATAAATAAATTTGTTTATTTGCTTATTTAGACATGAATTATTCTGCTGCCCTAGGGACAGTCAATCATAAAAGCTTACACATGAGAAAGGTAATTTCTTTGTTTAGGGGGGAGGGGGTCAGACCTTAATTCGTTTTGCATGGCTAAAATTGCAATAAGGAATTTGCTGTAGTTCTAAAACCACTTTTGCAGTGAGGAGTTTCATTTTGAGAGGAAAGGGAGGGCAGCACTAAAACAAATAAATTACGCTTCTCATATGTTGAATTTTTATGATCAATGATCTCCTAATACCGTTATATGACATTTTCATTTAAATGTTCAATATTCAATTTGAATGTGTGTGTCTTGACCAGTAATAATACTGATCAACCTTGTCCTAGTAACAGAGGTAACAACTTTGCCTTTTCTCTTCAGCCAAAAACAAAAAAGCCTAAGGAGGAAAAGAAGAAACGAAAGGCTGCAGAAAGTGATGATGGTACCGAGGGAATGGTTCAGGTAATCCTCATAATTGTTGATAGTGGATAGTTCATATACAGAGTGTCATTCTTCGATCAACTCTTCAGTCATAGTTGATGAACTTTGTATGGAGATCATGTGGCAGCATTTCATGAATTAAGATGAAATTGTACCTTCTCAGAGGAATATGCAATAGATTTAATGATCTGTTTTGTTGTTCTGAACAGCTGTCCAAAACAAGGTTTGTAAATGTCAGAGACTTCAAGGGTAAAGTACTGATTGATATTCGAGAGTACTACACCAATGCTGATGGAGAAATGAAACCAGGCAAAAAGGGTGAGAAATCTTTTATATTCTTCCATTGCAACATTGCATCAGGTCTCACTTTAATCAACTTCAAACAAGTCCTGTACATGTACATTTCGAAGCCTTGCTTTTCAAATCTGTGTCAATAACACTCACTGGATGGTATTGATACATTTAGTGCTTGCTTATAGCCATAGCTGTCATATTGATTCTTCTTACCCTTGTTGTGTGTATGGTGTTCTGAGAAAATCACAATCAACAATTACAGAATAAAAAAAAGAACAGCTTCGTTCTGAATTTTGATATCAGTGGCATTAGCAGAATAGAATTAGGATCAAATAATAAATAGATGACGTAATTCTGTATATGGTTTTCATATCCCTTGTTATTATAAATATTCCTTGGGAAGCAAATCCCTCTTACACCTGTGCCTTCTTTATTATTATTATCGGAAAAATAAATGTAGCTCTATAATTTCATTGTAGCTCAATTGTAATTGTGCCAAATGCAGAATTTTATTAATCCTTTGGATTTTTTCTTCCTTTGGTACTAGGCATCAGTCTGTCTCAAGACCAATGGGAAAAACTTAAAAAGAACACAGACAAGATTGATGAAATGATAGAAGATCTGTAACAGATAGTTCACTTGCATGGTAATATTTGAATAATTGTACTGGGAATGCAGTAGTAGATGTGTTGTTAAAGCTGCATTTGCTTGGTGAATATCATAAGCCCAGTGTGTTCACAATCAAAGTGCATCCAGAGATAAACACCAGCAACCATCAGAAACATGATTTTGAATACATCTGCGTAATTCTGCTGCATTACGACACTTTCTGCAAAAGATATGACCGGGAACTCACATAAAAGTGAAAAATCTTAGATTTGTGTCTTTCATTTTCATTCATTAACATCGAAAGATATTTTTTGTGTCCTTTTTCAGAAGGAATTCAATCCCATACAATGGTATGATGTTTGCATCTGAATAACCAACAGTTTTTACACAGACAGTTTAATTCGCAGCAGAACCAATGATAGTTGATCATTTGTTCTTCGTCAGCACTAAATCAATCCTACTAAAGATGTTCAAAAATTAAACCTGTTTATAATGCTTTCTCTTGTGACAGATCTAAGTATTTGTTACATGTTAGCAAAAAAAGTCTGCTTTTCCAAACAAAGCAAGTAGAATCTCATTAGCACACATGTGAAAAAGATGTTTGATATTATTTATTATGGGAGTGCAAATTATAAATATCTGAATGAATAAATATCAATGCTCACTTGCAAAACATGCTGGTTCAAAGCTATATTTGTACATGTTGAGAAGTCCAAGTCTTATTTTAGATGTGAGTTCTCTGCAAACAAAAAACCCAGGATGTGCAATGCGTAGGATAGCTTACATGTAAAAATGATGACACACTGTTGAATACCAAGCAAATGCAACTCCCATAACATTTCTTTCAACTTCTATGAATCGCAGATTTTTTGAAAATTTTCAGAATATTTGTAAACATGAAAATCCCATTTCAGGTAGGATATTTAGTTATAAAGAAGTTTCTTGCCCTCATTGGAAAGATGTGTCTTGTTGTCACAAGGAAACCATATACTGCAGTGATATAATACTGGCAATCCGACTGATTCTCACTTTAGTTTATCCCAATCATTCACTTTTACTTTTCAAAAGATACAAAATGTAGACAAGCAAGTAAATAACTATATCAAATGATCTTATCAGAGAAAAAGTTGTGAGATTGTTTATTGTTAAAAAGCATCTTTTTGCATTTTGCTCACCAAAATAATGCCATCCAATCTTTGAAGAGATGCTTTGATTCATGTTATTCAACCATATGTTTTATGACATTGTCACTATTTCCTCCTTGGCAATGAATTTAGTCGATTGTTTGGTTTTTGTGCTCACACGTGCAGCAGCCATTTATGACTTGCAAGTCAAAATATACATAGTTAAAATTTAAGTCATATGTTCTCACCAATGTTATCCTTTGAACATTCTAACTTGTATTTGAATGAATGGAGTTTGCATGTACCTAAAATTTCATCATTAGAGTACTAATTACCTCTACTTGTGATACCAAATAGATCTCTGATGACACTCCACCCAGCAAGTATTACAGTCCCGGTTAATTGTAACTGTAAAACTGTGTGCACGTTCTAATGTGAATTTAAATATACAAAACAATTGGCTGAAATAGTAACTTCAGTCCTTCAACATTATAGAGGACACAGGCACATGAATGGTACATATATTTTTCAAGAAAACAAAACATTTGTATCTCACAAGTTTTGCAGAGGTATGGTTTGTTGTAAAGTTTTGTGGAGTACGGCTTTGTAGTAAGTTTCATAGACCTTTTTGGCAGTTGCTGTAAAATTCATAAATATTTTGTTCCTTAAATATTCTTTGAAGTCATGTACTTTTCACATTTTCATAAAATCATGAACCCCGAAATGTCTTTTAAAACTTACTCAAAATTTTTTTCTCCCATGATATTTGTTTAAAATAAAGAGTTATTATTGCACATTCATTTTGTCGTCTATACACTTTAATAATTTGTGGTTCTTTTTCTTAATTTGGAACAGGAAGATTTCACTTGATATTCTAATACTTGCAAGTCATTCAATATTTTCTATATATTAGACTATAAGTGCAGCCTTTATGGTTTTGTTGCACAGTTGTCTTCTAACCATTATTTATTTCCCAATATAAGTTACAAAACATATTTCTTGTTCAACGTGCTTTGTTATATGGTATGCAGATTCGTTACAAAAAAAGAATGACAAGATCACAGAGTTGCAGTCAATCTTGCATCTTTGTTTGTTAGATGAGGTCATTTTAAGTTAGAATATGCCTCAGGGACAGACATTTGAACGCTCAGACTTTTACAATACTTTTTGTTGACCACTTGTAGGGGCTGAGTTTTAAACTCACAGAGTAAAAATTTTCACCAGCTTATTTTTGTGAAAATCAAAAATTCAATTTCTTCCCCATAGACTGAACACAATGATGGTGGCCATTTTGAATTGCAAGGTTGGTACATGTTAAGCAACTTGTTTGTGTAGTACCAAATTTGCACAGTGATCCCCAATTTTTTATTTTTGATTGTGAAAGAAAATGGTTGAAAGTTTATTTGAGGAAAGTTTGAGCAAAAGTTTGTCTTTCATTTACGAAGCACGAATTTTTTTAACTACATGGGTTTTTCAATAATTATTGAATTTAAATATTCCAGTAGAGGAAGTAGCTTTTCTTTATCTATGGCCAGGCTTTGAACATTAATTGCTGCTATAAAAAGACCATTGAAAGTAAAACCTTTGAATTTCTGGAAAGATATGAGCATTTGTTATACAACAGTGTTGTAGCTCTACAACGTATAAACTACATGTAATATTAGAAGTAACTGTGTAGAAAATTGAACATGTATAACTTACGTGCAATTATTGCATGTTTGCTACAATCATAGACCACTGATGTTAAATCATAAAGCTCATACAATATCCAACATCAATAACATAGCCCTGATAGCATCTTCAGTGTAAGACCACAGTGTACCGTTGATCCATGACATGCCAGGAGTACAAGTATACACCAAGGTTGGCATATCAAAGTAGAAAATGCAATACCTACAAGATTGACAGTGCTCCAATGAATGGCTCAAAAATCACTTGTTGAAGATGTCATTTTAATCATCACAAGAAATACAAATAAAGTAGCATTTTCACCAAACAGTCTGTATATACAAAATTTATGATGAGTATTCATACCAAATTCAAACAGTTTAGGTACATACCCTCAGAAATAGTCTATAGTTACAGCTGTAGCATTGCACAGTAATGTGCAGTTACAGTACTACCTTGGCAGTGTTTACTTTTCAGAGAGTGCTATAAAGGCATGTATGACAATTCCCATCACCTAAAAAGTAAAAGTTCTGGCTATGTTTCCTGTGATTTTGCCTCTGTGGAACATCTCCAAATCAAACCATTTACTGTGTTACTTACAATTCTTGTTTCATTAATGAGTAAAGAAGTTTTGTAAACGCCGGTGAGAGTAAGGTTTTCAGTCCCAGTTTGGCCAATATGAAACTTGTAATATATATTCCCCAAACTCATTTACAGTTTCCTCTCAGTCTGGGCAGTCTGCAATATCGCCACCTAGTGGCGAGAAAGGATCGTTCATTCATTTCTGGTAAGTTAAAGGGTCAATCTCTCTGGCGTTCACATGCACATGTTCTAGTCAGGAAAATGCGCATTGAGAAATGTTACTTTTGCTCGTCACCTGTATACCCGGGACACGGGATCCAGTTTGTGAGGAATGACTGTAAAGTGAGTAACAATAATATTACATTTGACTGTCTTAGATACGTTCAAAACCGGTTACATTCACGATTTTAGTGGCTGTGTATGGTACCCGAAGGCCTGATCTCGCCAACATGGCCACTGAGTCACTCCTTCACAGGCTTCAGTTCACTGAGTCTTTCATGAACTTGTGCAACGATCGCGGGCATACAGTGTGACGTACAAAGTAAAATAACGGCATATTTTAGCGACATTATTTCTACTGTAGCGCCTTTGTCGATATACGAGCGAGAGTGTGTTATGGAGTGATCATTTCCACCGTGTGGCTCTTCACGACCGTCGTCATTTTCGTATTGGCTCACGGGCGATACGCATATTATGACGATCCCTTTAGGGACTGGTCAGTTTCTTCGGCCTGGGGGATTCATGGGGGGGGGGTCACCCTGTTTTTGACTTTGTGTTGGGGTACCATGTTTTTAAAATGCTCAGCAGAAGGGTGGGGGGGGGGGGGGTCAGTCTGTTTTTGAATTACAACACAGAGGCATACTTACCTTAAGTATTAATACGTCGTACCAGTCATGAAGTTCATCATTCAGTTGCATTTTTTCAGCACCCCCTTTCAGCGCGTAACTTTAATACATCAGACGGACATTTTTTTGCGCACCTTGGTGCATACCTTTAATATATCAGAGATAATTGGATGTTTAGATATAGATTTTGAAGCTTTTTTGCAAAGCATTATACAGCCACAAAGTGCACCATTCAGTCACAGTTTTCGACTAGCCCTGCGTACTGTGCTGTGTGTTCCCTGCATTATACGGCCTCCTACCACAGCCCAGATGACTCTCATAGGAAAATCCGGCGGATGCAGTCCCAATTTGGACCACGCACAAAAAAAACTACCTTTTCTAACTATTTTCGGCTGAAATCAACTCAATTCCGCTCTATGCCTACTGGAAAAACTCAGTTGCTCACAGACTGCAAAAAAATCTGCTCATGTGACGTTCCAAACCATTAGTGTACTTGCGATATACGGTCAAGGGTCCAGTGGCTGGTCATATCTTGCTAATGGCTGGCCACTGAACCTTTGACTGTGACTCGCTAGTAAACTAATGGTTTGGGACGTCACAAGAGCAATTTTTTTTGCAATCTGTGAGCGATTGAGTTATTCAGGTAAGCATAGAGCAGAATCAAGTCAATTTTGGCTAGTTAGAAAAGGTAGTTTTTCGTGCGCGGTCCAAATTGGGATCGCGTCTGCTGGATTTTCCTATGAGAGTCAGCAGGGCCGAGGTGGGAGGCTGTATAATGCTGGGAACACTCAGCACGTTACGCAGGGCTAAATTTTCAATGTGCCAGATCAGATCTATTGCCCGGGGGGAGGGGGGCTGTCACCCTGTTTTCAAAAGTTGGAATAGCTTAGGTCAGCCACTTTTGACGTCGGCAAAAAATAATCCACCACCCCTCCCCTTCACTGAAGAAACTGACCAGTCACTTAGTTCTTTACTCTTTGTTTTGCATAAGTGTTGATTGTGTCACCCAATTTAGGTTAACATCATACAATGTTAAATGTCACAATTTGTTGTTGTAAATGTGCCATGCCACAATATGCCAAGGACATATGTGTGGTTGTGTCTAATATTGTATAATGTCCCCCACTGCATGCATTGTTAGCGGAGAGATGATATTCCTTAACAGATCGAGCAGTTTGTTTTGCCTGTTCTGACTTTGTACTTGAGTATATGCTTCTACAAAACTTCAGATCACAGCCTAAATAGATGAAGCTGTATGTCAAACCATTGAGGTAAAAAGAGACGTCCATGGTGAGACCAAGGTGTCCAGGATGGATGCCTGGCTGTCACATAAATGGCATAAGTCTATCAAAACTGCAGAAAATATGATTCTTGTGAAAATTACACTCATAGGTATTTGATTATTGCGATACTAACTCTGACACTAAATTATGAAGTTACTCCCCTGTATTAAGTCCCCCATCCAAATAAAAAAGATCAATTCTAATTTCTTTTAGGAACTGTGGAATTGAAACCGATAAAAACTAACTTGTTGTAAAGGTAGTGTAATGATGCATTTTGTCACTGGTGTAACAAATCTGACCATGTTTTCTTTTTTTTTAGATATTCAAATTTTGCCGGTCAAAATGTCACAAAGCATTTAAAAAGAAGAGAAATCCACGCAAAGTTAAGTGGACAAAAGCATTCAGGAAATCACATGGCAAAGATCTGGCTGTGGTAAGTGGAGGAGAGAGACCAAAAGTGTTTTTGTTTGTTTTGTGTTATCAAAATTTATCCTCTTCACCAAGTTTAATTTTGTTGAACATTGTTGTCTGCTCAGGATTTATCAGAAATTAAAGCCCCAACTCCCATATAAAAGCGCGAGAATCTACGAGAGTGGTCATAATGGTGGGATATTCAAACGTACTCGGTACGCTCCGGACGTCGTCCATAAAAACCGTTAATTTAGAAATCTACCGATTAATTTTTTTCTTGGAAATTGAGGGATATGTGTATAAGTATTTGGAGCACAATATACTTGGTTTCTGACGAAATTAAATTTGAAATGACGTCTGGAACCAGAAAAAGGATAAAATATTTGCCGGTAATATCGCCGGTATAACGTTCGATGTTCAGTTTGAATCTGCATGATTGACATGATATGCAAATTGCAAATGAGTCATTAGCAATACGTTGTTTACTTTTTACGTACGTAGCGTTGATTGTTCAACGCGGGGAAAAAACACCAAATACTCGGAGCGTACCGAAAGATACAAACGCACACACACTGTGTATAATAAATACATGCAAACACATTTGATTCGGTAGTTCTCTTTTTGGAAAATTTGTTGGTCCTGAAAAGGACCGTTTTCATTTATGTTGGCCTACCTGAGCCGTACATTTTACAGACAGGAAGGCCTATACTGTCATTTCTGCCAGACATAAAGTACGTCTGGTATGTTCGGGTTGAGACCACGGACAAGTACCAGCACGAATTCTGGCATGATCTCTCACTTTGTCTACACTGTCTGTATATCTTCTGTCTGCTTTTCAAATATTAAGTTTTACCCTCGAGTCAACGTACTGTTGTAAGCGCAATCATCGCAATGAGATATGCGTAACTATCGCTTAGCTGTTTCCAAAAGTGATATACATTTTCTTTCCCGATCTAAAGCCGTGCATGCCTATGTAACACAAAACAAGTAGCCTCCAGAATCCACTATGCTGACAAAACCGGGATTTTTTTGACGCCTGTTATCGCCTTCGGCATATTCGGTCGTCACTGCTGGGTCACTTATGTTGATCAGACGTCGAGTTGACAAACGTCGCCGGCGGCAGCTGAGGTCACCGTACCAATCAGTCCCATAAGTTGCACTCAAATGTCCGCGCTCGATCCCCATCACAGCTAGCTCCAATTCATTCCTGGCAAAGAAAATTCCCGAGGCTACCTCTAGTGCTCATCAGTGACCGCTATCTTCATAAAGCCAGTTGACATAGTGTGATTAGCAGTCTGACTCTGACTACCACGCGTTTGTAATGAACTAGTATCGCGACTGCGTGGAGAGTGTAGAAGTGCAGTGCACTCGATTTTGGCGGGATCGTTCAAAGTAGCGAAATACTAGAACTCACCATTTTATAAGGAGGGATGGACATTGAAATGAATACTCCGAGAGATCATGCGATCACTTTATTCTGATTTTATTTTAGGTGATTAAATATTAACAGGTTTGATTTCTAAAATAAGTATTTTTCAGAAGCTTTTTGAAATAATCATAAGACAACAAATCGACACCACATTTCATTTCGGTCACCATAAAACTTGTAATCGAAGCCGGGGGAATAGTCGTCGGTACCCTCCCATCCGCGACAGCGCCGAGTTCATGAGACAACGAAATTTTGAAAAGGAAACTACAACTACCATCCAAGAACTGTGGAAAACTACGTTTTATAATGGAGACATAGCCCTGCCTCGCTAAACTGAGGTCGAATAAGGAAAGGATTGTTTGTAAGACAAAAGCTCTACAAAATTTGGTAGACGACTCGGCCATTGAGCATTGTGGTAAATGTCCAATGTCGTCCATTGAAATAACCACACTCGATAAATTTGGACATCTAGTAGGCGAATTTGCTGTTCTTTAGAACTGTTTTGATTTTTTCCCGTTCTTTCCTGAAATGCGGCATTTCTAGGACGGCGTTTGGACAAAACGGTGCTTCATTATCAAGGCAAATACGACTCTGCAATCAAGACTCCCTGCAAGAGTGATGTACACTATGACGAGCCGAGGAAAACTCCGATAATAGATCCGTGGCAGAAAAACTACTCGTTGGATTTCTGCATCGTTTACCCTTATACAAAGATGCGGATAGCCATTGCCATGATATGCATTATGTTGAATCATTCAAAAACGCGCAGAATATAATGACAAACACTTCGTTTTCGGACGAGAAACGTATACCATGACGCATATCTAAGTGTCGATCGATCGCCTGGCAACGTCATCACGGTTTTTTTACAAATCCGAGGCGACGCCGCGCCGAACCTCTGCTCCAGTAAGACTTCGAAAAGTCTATGTTCAAGACAAACCTATGGGGAAATGAGTGGATGTATCGTATGGAAAGTAAACCGTAAAATTGGGTGAGAATAGTATACGTAAAGTCACCGTGCAGTCAATGTTTACATTATGTGGCGTGCACGTTCTATTTTTGGAGGTGTTCAACCAGCTGTTTTAATTTGCTACTTTTTGTGCACAAAGATACCATATTAGTTATGTTTTGCTCCGCCCATTTTTATCGATTTTTCTCGGTAGGGCCCTACCGAGAGTTACCGGTTTAACACAAATTCAAGTGGAAAACAACATACTAACAGTTATGGTAATAGTTTGTGTGGCGATTGTATGTTGAAAATGAATTGCAAAATTTACATTCAATTGTAAGTTGGAGAATGGAAGAGATAACATGAAAACAATCAGAACTAGTCTGCTAATGTGCAGCGTGCTCGGAAGGTTACATCTGATTGGTCAATTGTCACTAGTCACAGCAACTTGGAGGGTCTATTTGTATTATTCAATTATAATAGTAAGATTCAGCTACCCAATTGGATAACAGCTTCTGATACGCTGGATAGCAGCTTCTGATACGCTGCACAACTAGTTGGTGCACAGTCCCTCCACACACCGGTTTGGAAATGCCTCAGGGGTCTCTATTGTTACAATGCGCCTTACGGTTTGATAAGATGTCTGTGTATGTAATTGTAGGGCTTCATTTCTGTTTGAATGCAATCCATCCCCACAACCAAAATAAAACACCACATTTCATGTGATGCCTGTCGTAAAAGTTTATCATCAGGCACAATTTAGACTTGGATCAAGCACAGAACAGATTTCATACTTCTAAACAAGAAGAATGACAATGGCTATCGAGTGCAAGAAATGTATTTTCAAAGGGTATAAAATCAACACATTGCGGCATAATGACATAGCCAATCGCACTGCCATATTGGAAATCGATCATGAAATTGGCAGAGAGTTTCATCATTTTTCCGAACAACTTAGCAATTCTAAGTCCCAGTTCATGTCTAGTTACGTAAAGATATAATAAGACAACTACCCTAAGTCAATGCTAGGCACATTGTGACTGGTAAAGTGAGAAAATGCTTTTTACTGCATTGGAATGTAGGCGAGCTACCATAACCACCATTTTATTTTACGGAGATCAAAACAACAAAACCAAATGACCGATCTCTCCAAAACCTAATGGATTGCTATTTTTTGAAATGGTTGATGCAGGCTTCACATATTTAAGTAAATATCGATGGTTCTCCGGTAGCAATGTTCGAAAGGAAAAAACGCAATGAAAATGGGTATGAAATACGGATTCCAAACCGTAAGCGGCGAATTGCCGAGTCACTAATTCACATACTTTAAAGTTAAGCGCCAGCGATCACAAAAAGGAGCGAATTAACACATAAAGAGAGCACTTACCTTGTCTGTTGTAACTTTTGAGCAGATCAGATTGCCAAATTTACTAATACTATGCAAGAAACCAATGTGTTTTAGGAAAAGTTTGAAGGTCACAAATAAAGCGCCATTTGAGTTTAACCCTTTTCCTGCCAAGTCCATATTTCACCACCAGGTCAAGATGGTTGAAATTTATGAAACACAACATATTCAATATGATGTATTTTAACATAATACTGTACATTTGAAGGCTGTTGAAAACATAATACCGTAAAGTTGATTTTTTTGGGACAAAAGATGCTATAACATACCAAGCCAAGTGGGTGAAAATACGTTCATGTTTTGGCTCAATACCGCTTTTTACTGACTTGGCTGATGGGGAATGGATACAGTTATTACTTTCTGGCAGGAAAGGGTTTAAACAAGGACGCGATTGCTACAATGATCTGTGACCTGACCATAATGCACATACAATTTCTAATCCTGCACTGCACACGTCAAAACAATGGACGTTTCCCAGCTGGTGTGTGGAGGGACTGGGTTCAGTGCAAGCTCATTGGAGACTATGTACATTTTCCACAAAATTCAAGCTGGCAATTTGTGAAGTTCTGCACTGTTTGGTTAAAAGAGGGTTTTAGCTGTATCAGTTTTCTATAATGTCATTCTGTTATTCTTCAATGATTTGTGAATGGCAGTGTTCTTGTGGTAAACAGATTGGGCTCTAAATGGCAGAATAAACCAGTCATCATGCACTTGTTTGTGGTGATCTCCAATATTTGTCATTGGTATCAAGCAAAGTGTATTCAAAGAAAACCAGCTGTGTACGAGTATCTGCCAAATTATGTGACACTGACAGGAGATTGTTTATTGTGGTTTCTTTGCAGGATAACTCATTTGAATTTGAGAGACGTAGAAACATACCAACTAAATACAACAGAGAATTGTGGACCAGATCTCTCCAAGCATTAAAGAGAGTGGAAGAAATCAAAACCAGGAGACAGAATCAATTCATTATTAACAGGTACTAGTTTGATGCTTTTTCAGACTCAATGAATGGTTATCCTAGATTGAAGGATCAATACCAATGTGTTTGGTGATCATGTATGATGCCTCTACTCTATTTGATTTGAAACAAATTCAATAAGTTAATAAGTAGTACAAGTTATTCTGAAAGGAGATGTTTGTACCGTTATTAAATATATTAAATCTGGCAGTTTACAGTGTACAATTTTATACAAACAGTACTGTAAGCTGTTGACAAGATTTCAACTAAACTTATCAAAGACTTATGAAAGTTCATTGTTATAAGCCATTCTGGTATGTAGTATTTCTCAAACAATTGTGATGGTATTTCTGTTTTGATCATGAAATAATTTTGAAACTTCAATTCAAAAGAGAACAATCTTTGGCATCTTGCCAGCACATTTCATTGAATTGCATACACTGGTCGTATTTTTCAATCTAGTAGATGTGAGAGAACGTACCTAATCCATTTCTATGTTAAACTTTCTTAAGCCAAGAGGTGAGTATGTGATAACTATATACATTTTGATGCAGTACACTACAGACATGTAGATTACACAGCTCAACAGGTTAACTTGCCAGTTTTCAAAATTACCACATCATGTTATATGACTCTCCTACTTGTCTTTGATGTTCTCAGATTGAAGAAAGGAAAAGAACTTAGGAAGCAGGCTGACATCAGAGACGTCAAACAGAGTATTCATCTTATCAAATCACCAGCAGGTAAATATTGCTTTAAATGTACTTGTTACTGTATAACATTCTGTGTAGCTGTGTTCTTAGAAATGGAACAATTGAGTTGAAGACTTAGAGAGATACATATCTTTTTATGTGGAGTTCTTGCCAATACCATCTAGATTAAGAAAGATGTTTCCTCTTATAAATCAATCGTCAATTGTAAACTTTTAACATTGTGGTGAATCTGCTTACTGGAGAACCTTTAACCTGTTCACCCCCAGTTCCCTGTAGACAGGTCCAAGATCACCATTGATAACAATGGGTTTGGGTAAAACCATGGTGTTGAAAGGGTTAAGCAGCTTTTCAATGAATGAGAATTATCAAACTCTAGTGTCCTTTTATGCAAATGTGTTCAAATAAATTACAAATTTCACTTGTATTGATGCTTTTCATTTACTTTTCCAGGAGAAAATCTTTACATTTCTACTTGTTCTTGTACAAAGAATTGATACTAATTACTGCTGAGGCATTTCTGAAATACAGTTTATTTGATGTCTTCAGCAACACTGAGTGTTTTAAGCTTGCAGTATTCATCATTCTTGTATTGATAACACACATCATCTTTTTGTTGTGTTTGCAGCCAAAGAGAAGACTGTACAGAAACTGGTACAGATCATTGAAGAACCAGATGAGGAGATGAAAGATGAATAAATGAAAATAACAAATATTTATACCATAGATGCTGTGTTCTGTGTAAATAAAACCATCTTCAACTGAAGTCAACCACAGAAAATTAATAAGGAGCGCCCTCTTTGCAAGTTGCCACATTCATATATGTGAAGATCAGTTACTTTAAATGGATACTTGCAGTAACATTTAATAGTATTTTAATTATATTCGTTCTATAAAAAAATTTGTTTTCATCTTTCTCCTTCAAGCATGTGGCAATGCTCTATATAAGCCTAGCAAACTCAAAGCATTGTTTACAATAGGGAGTGATATTGTTGACAAATAAATTCTGGCTGTCAACATTAAGATTCTACCCAGGTACAGGCTATGTTGACAAAATGAACACTAATTTCTACATTATTTGGGGAGAACAACAAGAAACTTTATTGTACAAAGAGTTAAAAATGCTGGAAATCAGCCAAAAGTTCCTGCTAATGGAATTGTAATGGAAACTTCCACAGCATATGATACAGGCCAGTTAGTGAGGTGATCGACATGCAAGTCTGGCACGATTTGTCATCCTACCATACACAATGAAATAAAAGCATGGTTGCTTCAGATGTCAAACATTTCTTTGTGTTCAAGGTGCTTTGTGAAGTTGCCAAGTATTATTGAATTGAGCCAATTCTGAAAATTGATTGAACGTGTCATAATCCCCATATCCTCTGTAGCATTGGACTTTCCGGATATTTCAATGTATGATGTATTTTAAAGTTTTTTTTGAGACACCAGTGTGGTTTATGCCATATTATCTTAACTCTTGGATAATAATTTGTGATACGAAACATAGGTTATTTAAGTCATTTTGAGTGGTAAAATTCTACAAAGGAAAACATTCAGATAAACTTACAGGTAATAAAAAAATGCCATCTTGCTAGTTTTATGACAAGGCATCTGTGTCACTTGTTACGAAGGTTGAGTTTGTGTGTGCGTAGGTGTGGCTATATGTTTGGACATTCAGTTGAGTACAAAACTGATTGCAACCTACACGTTCATGAAGTCTTCACAGATTCCAAAGAATATCTCAAGTTGACCCTTTTCCTGCCAAGTTCATATTTCACCATCGGGTCAAGTTTGTTGCATCTAGTGAAGCACAATATGTCCCATTTGGTGCATTGAAGATTTGAAGGCCCCTGAAATCACAGATGCTGTAAACATGATTTTTATGGACTAAAGCTGTTGGAACAGACCAAGCCAACTCTGATGTGAAATTTTTCTGTCCCTTTGCTTTTCCTTTTGCTTTTCCTTTGCTTTTCCTTTTTAGTTGTTTGAGAACGAAGTAAGGCTTTTTAAGAGAGAAAACTAACCCCTAACCCTAACCTAACTCCCTAACCCTGACGCTAACCGTAGATCGCAGTTTTAAAAACTCGCATGTCGCATGTCGTGACCGGTCTTCCATACATACGACTACTGAAGTTTTGAAATTCTGACACAAAATGCATTATTATCCAATGACGATTATATCCTTGCATTTTTCACAAATATTTTCTAACTTGCTGACTGGTCATGTACAGTACGCGTGTACCGTAGGATGTACGTGTTTCTAGAATCTAGTAGTGAAGTGAGCTGATATCGATCACAGGTGCAGGTGGTGAGCGTCACGGTTGCTTGGATAGTCGATTGAAAGTGTGAGGCCGAAGGCCGAACGATCGACTATCCAACTTGAAGCAACGCTGCACCCACGCGTAAGCTTACCTGTGGCCCCGAAAACATTTGATGGACATCTTTCGTTGTCAATGAAATGAGTCCTGAGAATGGTCGGCCGATATCGTTTTTTATAGCTTTGATAAACAATCTATCAAACTTGCTTTCTGATTTAGTTCACACACTGTGCTTATCGTAAAGCATTGCATTGCACCATGGCCATGTTTGACCGTGATGAAGGAAGTCAGCATAGACCACCCGGCCCATAGTCGTCAGAGGTACTCGCAGCGCCGCCGTGTTGCCTGGCTAAAAAGTCGATCGAAGGCTGAGAGTGTGATGAGATCAGGAAACTAAAATATACAGTCTTACTTTTTACTTTTTAATGCATAAATCTCACAAATACGGTAAGTTTTATGTAGAATCAAAACCTGTAAAACGAGTGAAGTTTCGGGATAAGGAGTTTGGAAAATGGGTGGGTCGGATCACCCACTGAGTACGAGTAGGCTATATGTAGATTTTGTTACCATCAGTTTTTATGACAGGACAAGTCTACAAATATAAAGTCATTTGTAAGTTAGGTTTTACTGAATTGATCCTTTTTCAACTAATTAAAGGTTATATAAATTACAACTCACAAAAAACAACATCATGATGAAGCAAAGATTGAATGGGGAAAGTTCTGACACATATCCACAAAATCCAGGATAGACCTTTGTACTAATATGGTGAGTTTTGTGTAGAATTTCAAGCAAAACATAAAATGAATGAAAGTTTCATGATAGGTTTGGAAAATTAGTAGGTTGGATTACCTACTGAGTGTACATATAGATTTTGTTACCATTAGTTTTAATGACAGGACATGCCAACAAAAATATAATGACAGAAAGTCATTGTCATAAAATTAGGTTTTAATGAATTGATCAGTTGTCAACTGATCAAGTATTAGGCCTATAAGCTTCAGCCTTACATGTATAAATATAACTCACAAAAACGAACAAAAAAAGAAACGATGATGAAGAAAATATTGAATGAGGGAAAGTTCTGACACATTTCCACGAAGCTATTCAGACTAGACCTTTGTACTGTCGTTTGTTGACAGTTATAATTTTCAACACTTCTGTACAGTTATAATTTTCAACACTGTGTCATTTCAGGTAATAAATTCAACACTTGACTCGTTCCTTTATCAATGACTCGCATCATCCTCTGCATAATTCATTCTTCAACACAATTTAGCTGTGGCACCTCCACTCTCTCAAAACAATTTATGGAACCTTCAAGAACCAGAAAACGCTGTAGCAAAGAGTGTTGTTTGTTATGATAAAATATCAAATACTATATTCGTGAATGAATACAACTGAATGTAGGCAAAAATAAGTAGACATCAATAATCATTGATACTAGAAATAAACCAGTGTATCCAGAAATACCAAGTGTACAAATATAATGTGAAATAAGTCTGGCATCTTCTTGAATTTTTAGGGGTGCCTAGAGATAAATATTGAATAAACATAGATCGATTATTTATTGCTTGGTATGCTTTCACAATACAGAATGAATGAATGGAAGTAAGGTGACACTTTAGTATGATTTAGTGTAGCTGCAAGTATCATGTTGTGGTTTCGGGCCACAGTTTGAAATTGATGGACCCAGGTGAAAATCGGCAAGACTCAGATCTATAAATGATTCGACTTCAAACGTTGTCCTCAGCTACAACATCATGTATTTACCTTGAGATTCAAGATTCTCCCCTATCTAAATCTAAACCTTCTAGTAACGAGTTACCTGAGCCCCTCCAATGGCAAAGACACATTAGATATTGACACAAGATGCCGGGGAACAAGAATTTGATTTTTTGAGTTTTTCCCTACCTCCCCTGTAAAATATTTTCGTACCGTGGAAGGGATTGAGAGATCATTTTGAAATCCCCAACTCTTGCTGTATATCAAAAACAAAATAACTGTAAAAAAATAGCTTATCATGTCATTGTCTCCAATGAAATTCAGAAAAACATTTTACCGTATATGAAATTTGGGAACATGCAACTTTGTAGTCAACTTGCCGTATGTTCCAGGCGAGGCAATCACTTGCAATATGTCAATGTTGGTCAAAGATCAAGCGGACAAAATCAGGAAAACATGAACTCTGATGTGAAATTTCAATAGAAGTGCCTTGGGGGTGTGGGTGTGCTCTGGCATATCCACTTCTCAATAATTTTGGTAGCACATCAAGCTCAAACAAACCATAATCGGGAACTATTTCAGCGAAGCATCTTGTATTCAGAGAAAAATCTAATCAAAGTGTATGAGTTGAATTAAGAATATGGTATATGCGTTGCACTTCAGTAAATGGAATTGCCAAAGTCTTGACTTGTGATTCAGAGCTGTGTGTCCACAGCATGAAATATAGGCCTGCTAATCTTTTGTAGCCCGTCGCAAATAACATCGAATTTTTCAGAGCTCATGAACATGCAAAGTTTTTCGCAAGTTACGAATCCAAGAACAACGAAAATTATCCTTAAAAGTTTGTAATATTCATGCTCTCGTGAAAACTGTGAAAACGCCCGAAAACTTTTTAATTTTGTTCTAAATACTAGTACTTAATAATAATACACGTATTTATTGATTAAAAGCGCACTACACTACGTCTCAGTGCTCTTTAATTACAATAAAAATTACATATAAAAATGACATCAAATCAATTCCAGCAATATAAAATTACAGAAAATTACTTTAACACGGCCTAAAAAAAGACGAGACGTTTAAAAGACTCATAAGACCAACCAAGACAGTAAGCATCAAAAGAAAACTTATTCCACAACAAATGGAGCAGCAATGAAAATGCATGATAACCATAATTAATTGTAGTGCCCCTGGCGTCACGGCTGGTGAGAAGTATTCTAGATGAACGGAGAGCACGCTCAGGGATATTTATATCCACTGATGATTGTAAATACTGTCGACATTCACTACGAAGAATTTTAAACTTAAAAACCACAATTTTGACTGGCAACCAATGAAGTTAGAATAAAACAGGTTAGATGTGTTCACATTTCTCAGTACAGTGCGCGTTACGAGATGTGCGGCCGCAATCTGATTAATCATAATTAAGTTTTTAGCTCACGTGTGTAAACACGTGGGCTATTGTCATAGCAATGTCTGTCTGTCTGTCCGTGTGTGTGTGTGTGTGTGTGTTAGTGTGTGTGTGTGTGTATGTGTGTCTGTCTGTCTGTTTACACGATAACTCAAAAACGCCTGAACGGATTCAAGTCAGATTTGGTACACAGGTACCATATGCTACTTGCAAGAACTGATTAGATTTTGGTTAGTGTGGCTTGCATATTAATGAAGTTATGCAATATCGTTTTTTTCCTTACAATGGTTTCCCTATGGAGACGGTAATGACAGTGTAGACATATATCAAGAAATACTGCACAAAATTTCATGAAACTTTTCACAGATGACAATCTCAGAACATTATGGTGATACTGTGAGTGTCATGTCAATTGCCATCTCATTTGCATATTTAATGAACTTTTGTTATTAGTGAGATAACTCTGAAATTCCTGCACCAAACTGGATGATACTTGCAACAAATATTGATCTGATATATATCTAATTATACTTAGAAGCATTGGACAGTGTCAAGTTAATAAATAGGTCATTTGCATATTTTATGAAGTTTTGTAATTAGTCATATAACTTCGATACAACTTCACCAAATGTGATGAAATCTGCTGCAGATACTGATCCGACTGATATCTAACTGTAGTGTAAAGCATTCAGTAGTGTGAAATTAATGAAGGGTTCATTTGCATATTTAATGAACTTTGTAATTAGGTATATAACTCTGAAATTACGGCACCCAAGTCTTTGAAATTGGGTACAGATATTGTTTTGATAAATATCTAATTGTACTGAGAAGCATTTGGCAGTGTCAAGTTAACAAATAGGTCATTTGCATATTTTATGAAGTTTTGTAATTAGTGATATAACTCTAAAACAACTGCACCAAATGTTATGAAATCTGCTGCATATACTGATCCGACAGATATCTAATTGTGGTGTAGAGCATTTACTTGTGTGAAGTTAATTAAGGGTTTATTTACATATTTAATGAACTTTGTAATTAGTGATATTACTCCAAAATTACAGCGTTCAATTTGATGAAACTTGCTACAGATGTTGATCTGATAAATATCCAATCGTACTGAGAAGCATTGAGCAGTGTCAAGTTAATATTAGCTCATTTGCATATTTCATGAAGTTTTATAATTAGTCATATAACTCCGAAATAACTGCATCAAATGTGATGAAAACTGCTGCATATACTGATCTGACAGATATCTAACTGTGTTGTAAAGTATTTTGCAGTGTAAAGTTAATTAAGGGTTCATTTGCATATTTAATAAACTTTGTAATTACCGGTAAGTATATAACTCTGAAATTACGGCACCAAATTTTGTGAAACGTGCTACAGATATTGATTTGATAAATATTTAATTGTGCTATGAATCATTGAACAGTGTCAAGTTAATATAGGGATTATTTGCATATTTAATGAACTTTGTAATTAGTGACATTACTCTAAAATTACTGCATTAGATTAAATAAAACGTGCTACAAATGTTGATCTGATGGATATCTAATTGTCCCATGAAGCATTGAGCAGTGTCAAGTTAATTAACAGCTCATTTGCATATTAAATAAAGTTTTGTAATTAGTGTTTAAAATCTGAGAGTACTGTGCGATGTTGAAAAAAACCTGCTTCATTTAGTGATAACATATATCTTATTGTTTTGTGAAGCGTACTACTATTAATGAACCTGTTGTAAAACACGTGAGCATATTCAGTTCATATCTGGTTTTAAGTTGATAGTCAGGATTCCCATGCATCAGGCTATTACAGTAGTCCAGTCGTGGGGTAACAAAAACATGTACTAATTTCTCTGTGGTCGGCGTATCTATCAAAGAACGAATTTTACCGATTTTGTAAAGTTCGAAAAGGCAGATTTACAAGTGTTTATAACCATTCGAATCGAGCAGAACACCAAGATCTTTTACTGTGATGGACGGGGTGACATCGAACGTACCGATCTTGAGACTGTCAAGTTTAGTCACATCTCTTTTGAAACGCGATGAAAAATGAACTACCTCAGTCTTTTCATCGTTTAGGATCAGAGTACTTAAATCGCATATCGCATTTTTTCATTATAGGCCTGTTCATCACAGACTTCACAGAACTAATTTTAATAGGATTTTGTTTGCCTTTCCTTGAAGTTGATGATCATGATTAAAGAGTTGGAATGGACAAACGAGAACAGCACTGTATGGGTGAACACTATGAAGAAAATCATCGACTTTTATATACTTAGGCTATAAGTAAAAGTATGACTGAATAGAGGGATGTTAAGATATTATCATTGGAATTATACCATTATCAAACAAAACGAACCAAAGTGAACGGAAATTGAAAGCTGGGAACATGTCATATATGCGCACACTACCATGACGGTAAAGTGAAGCAGACAACAAAAAGTGGCAACTCTCGGTTTGAGCTCTCATCCAATCAGAACGTCGAAGTATTAGCATGATTGGCATATCGATTTCATATAAATACATGTAGCAAGAAACGACCAACAATGTTCGTTTATTCCCTTTATAATGTGATACGAGAGTTTCCAGGTACGGTTTATATATCGAAGAACTGCACATATTGTAAGCATAAGTAGGTCCATACCTGCAATTGACAAGGTAAGTTGTCAATGCTTTTGGTGTACATGGTGTACTGTAGGCCTATATAGTATACCGGGATACCGCACATATGTTTGATACCGCTCATAAGTTTATACTTCATACATAAATTCGTTTTCGTTCTTTCTTATGTCTCACTGTTTCACACTATTGCTATCCGTTTTTCTTTTTGCGTGCAATGTGCGACAGAGGTCTGCGTAAATAGCACCGTAACGCGCTTTAAATTTGCACCCGGGGAATCATTGTATCGGCTGTATAGCGTCTTCAGAACCCTTGTTCTGTGCTTGCAGTCCCGAACGCGTCGTCGAACTTTCGAATCGCGCAGTTCTTTGCAGCCAAATACACATCACAAGGAGCAGGCCAAGACGTACAGCAGAACTGAGGATCGGTAAGTCCGCCGTCTTTTTTTCGACGTTAAACTCAAAGCTACAGTATTGAATCAAACAGGTGGTTGAAAAGGCCCTGGTTTAGACGATGATCATGCCGCCGGAGAAACGAGACAGAATTATCCTACATAGATCTAGTTCATTGAGTCATTTCTACATTCGGTAGTCTGACCTCCAACAACTCTCCTAGCCCCTCATAGTCAGATATTGTCAATTTAACAACACGTTAATGAAACAAGAAAACATGCCGCTCCTGATGTTTTTCAGTCATATAATTTATGTGCGAAAATACTTAAAGGGGCAGATTCTTTATAGCTTTATCTCTGAGAACATTGACTAATTGTGCGCAACTTTCAAAGAAGAAGAAAGGACTAAAATCACACAAACAGTCAATATCAACAACCACTAATGCAAGAACCAGAGATTGAGGATTGTCCCTTTAAAGCTTAGGTCTGAATAGGGATAGCTTACGAAAGATCTTCTTTATTTCGCATTTCCAAAGAAATTGATGTATATCAAAAGTTTTCAATATTTCCGTATCGGTTACTTATATAAACTTGGTCATGATATCATAAGCGGTATAACCACAACTACCCTCATATACAGGGCTAACTCCTGCAGGATCTTGATTTACATGTACTGAACAATGCTTTCTCTTTTTTCGCTATAGTAATTTTTGAATAAATAAATAAATAAATAAGTAAGTAATATTGTAACATTTTATAGAGTATAAAAACACGAGATTTTTATCGCGAAAGGAAGGCATGCTTAAAGCATTTATTTTAAGCCCTGTACAGAGAGAAGATGCTTGTTAGATCTACTGTCTATGGTTAGATTGGTCGAAGGAAGGCTCATATTCAAATAAGATATCAAGAATAGTCGAAATGACCATTTTAAGATAGCGTTATTTGGAAACATCACGGTGTAATATCGATTACCAAAAATAAGTCTACTTACTATACTTAATAAGCCTACTTAATTGTATTTCGTTCATGGCCAACTGCGTTCTCTTTCTGTTTTCAGATTTGGTTGTCAGTAAAGGCTTCCAGTCACTGCCATGCATTGCCATTTACTTAATGTCTTCCTCATTGTAAGTGTCATATTGGTGAAAATAGCCAACGACAAGTCAGTGCTAGCCAAAGGTATGGTTAATTTCATCATATCACCAATATTCCAAATTTACCAAACTTGAAACAACTCAAGGCATTTGGAAAGTCATGTTAATAGATTTCAGTTGTACGGTGTCGCATGACGTGTTGTAGAAATGAATACAACACGCCTTAATGGCCATGTGGTATGATTAGTCGTAGAGTTGATGTCTGTACTGTCTGTCCATGTTGTTTACGATGTCAACATGTAATTTTTGGTCTGTGATGGCCTCTCGCAAGCTGACGGTCTGTGCTTTTCTGGCGATAAGCTTATGGGCGTACAAAATAATGAATTTGTGAGGGTCGGACAAATTTGTACCCGTGGGGTTTTGATTCTTACAGAAAATATTGAAATTTTGGAGCTATAATTGGTTTCGAAGGCAATGGGTGTTTAAAAATTTTAATTCCGAATCATTTAATGGTGTTTGGCCCAGCATATTTTTGACGACGATAGGTTAAATTTGCGGAAATATAAACTACCTTCGAGATTTGTAGTGGAAGTTGTGCGTTTAGTATTCATGGAGAACACAGAACACGATTGGAACTAATTTCGGATAATTGGATCTTTATATTTTTCAAATTTCTCAAAACTGTTAGGTGCCCTGTAGCTGAATGTCGCAGTGTTACAAATTACTCATAAAAACAAGTGTATATCTTAAAAAGAACAGCAGATGAGCTTACATTTGCAGATTAAACAGACATTACTTCACTATCCAATTATCCCGAATTCCAACCGTGTTAATTGGGAATCATTCAGTTTTCAAGATATTACTTTGTGTCTGCCATGTATGTTATCGTCTACTATAACTATTTCATTTTACACTACAACTTTCAGTTCGGTTTTACATCAGACAACTGTGGTGGTTGTGTGAGACCTTATGGTGTCATGGATTTTTATCAAAACACTACAATCAACGTGTGTATTGGACGAAAGATTTGTTAATGTTGTTACATTTTTGGTCAAGTGAAGTATAGTCATGTCGATCTTGACTTTACTAGAAGAAAGTTGTAGTTTCGGTAGAACACATAGATCAGCTTATTGAATTTTTGAAAGACTTTTCGGAGACAACGTAACACCAGGACTACGAGTTTTCTTTCACATTACACATGATTGTGATGTTTGTGGCTGTCTGTCTTCAACCATTCTGCTTGACACATTTTCTTATGCCTTGTGTTACCATCCCCTGTTTCCACACCTTATTCTAGTACACTTGTTTCAGTTTTGACACCGCGCTTTAATTTCGTTTTTTCCCATTTGCCCACTGTATCCATGTGAGCTTTTTGCATCTTTGTCCATTCCGCTTATGCATCTGGTGAAGGAGATTATTGCCTTCGAAAGCTCGTGCCAAAATTCAATGGAAGTTAGTGTGCAACCAACCGCGGGGAGGGGGCAGAGTCTGGGGTATCTTAATTTCGGGATCTGAGAAGGGCAGCTCATCTTTTTTCACCTGCCAATAAGGAATACGGGTGTTGCTATTTTTTCAAAATGTCATGGTCGCAAACAAATGGTTTTCTCTGCCGTGTACATTGTACGTGTTGTATGACTGCGTGTCAGTATTACAGACAAAGCATTTCACTAATCAAGGTCACGAAAACTTACAGTGTTCCATGTACCAGTCGATCTGAATCTTGAAATGCAAAGGTAAACAGGCTTGCTTTAATGAATTCGATTATAGCCAGTCAAACACATGACAAATCAGACTGTTTCCTAAACCTAAGCCTGTTTTATCAAACACTTCATTCAGATTGACTTTTACAATTAAAAGTGTGGACACAAGGAAAAACTCCGCCCTCCCCCCCCCTTTACATAGCATCACAGGGTACAGCAGGCATTATTCGTCGAGAAGTTATGAATCAATACGATTAATAAATATCAAGTATAAACTTTTGTTTTCATTATACAAGCCTTACCTGTGTCGTGTTTGTGCCAATTACTTTACCTTCGCTATCTCTGTATAGTATTTCATAGAAAACAGTCTATATCTGTTAATTGCCCTCCCTAATCCCCTTCATTAATTTGTCCTACCCTGACCAAGTAACTTGTTATCTTATGAGCTGCTAACGAGTTTTGGTCTGTGGCCCTCAAGTTTTTGTTACAATGAGCAAACACTCCCTTTGCATTTAGAGCGACTTTCAACTGTGTCCTCTTAAACTCACATACGACTGTAAAATCTCACCTTATCCCTATAATGAATGTATTCCACATCATTAAGCTATAAATCTCGTCTCTATACATACAACAAACATGTCACTTGCCATCTACGTTCAAGTGTATTGTGCATGATCTGATTGTCAATCCTTTAACTTTTCAGCATCATTACAGTGTTACCAGTGTACAGCATTATCTTCAAATCAACTACCAGCGGTCTGTTCTGAGCCAGATATTGTGGAGTGCGCCCCCACTCAAGATACATGTGAGGTGAGATGTTCCTTTACCATGTCCAACATAACAAATGTATGTGGTAGGTTAAAGTCACCTTTGAAACACAACCTACAATGGGCATTCTCAACATTGGAGCCATACATCAATGTATTCTCCATAAGATTGTGGACTGTGTTTTCGTTTTCTTAAATTGCTCAACCCCCAATTCCCTGTATTAAACACTTCCCCAATTATAACTGACAACAATGGGTTTTGGCAAAATCACTGTGAAAGAGTTAAAATAAAGATAAGGTTGAGGAATGCAATCATTTAAATTTTATAAATCATACTATAATATTTGTCTATTACTGACGAACATAAAATACATGTTCCTCATCTAGTGTTTATGCATGATGTTACTTTGTATTCCAACAGAATTTTGACAAATGGACTATTTCTGTTGGAACAAGTCATTGTCAAGACATAGTCCCCACTTGTAATAGGAGTATTAGTCTTGATGGGGCAGGGAAATGTGGTCATTAAGAAGTATCACTGGAGCGTATATGTTGAGATCTATGGGCACATTGGTCTATGTCGTTGTTCCCAATTTGAAACACATGAGGCATGTCTAAGTTATGGTTCTAAATCGGGAAAAAAGATCAGACCTCTAGCTGTATCGGCCAGCCAAGAAATACATATGCGCATAATAATGAGGTACAAGATGTGACATCTTAAGGAGGGTATAGAAGTTGTGGTTACTGAGTTATGCATATATATGTATAATCAAGGTCAAATGGTCATAAGATCATGTGACACTTTGAAAAAAAATTGTATTGCTAATTAATCCCTATATGCCAAAAATCAGACCTCTAGCTCTATTCCCTTGCCCAGAATTAGATGTGTGCATAATTAATGAGGTAAAGCGTGTGTTGTCATAACGTCTCCCAACCTACTAAATATAAAGGACATAGCACTTGTGGTTACGTATTTATCTACATAAACGTATACTTCAGGTCAAAGGTCATCGAGGTCACACGACATTTGGTCAAAAATTTCTATCCTATAGTTATCCCTATATACAAAAAATCAGACATCCAGCTCTATGGGTTTGCTAAGAATTAGATATACGCATAATTAATGAGGTAAAGTATGAAGCATCATAAGGTCTCCCATCATACCATATATGAAGGGTGTACCACTTGTGGTTACTGAGTTATGGACAAATATGTATATTTGAGGTCAAAGGTCACCGAGGTCATGTGACATTTTGTAAAAAAAATTATGTTGCTAAGTTATCCCTATATACCAAAAATCAGACCTCTAGCTCTATTGATTCGCTCAAAATTAGATATGTGCATAATTAATGAGGTACAATATGTGGCGTCATAAGGTGTCCCATCATGCCATATATGAAGGGTGTAGCACTTGTGGTTACTGAGTTATGGACAAATATGTATATTTGAGGTCAAAGGTCACCAAGGTCACATGACATTTTGTGAAAAAAATTGTAGTGCTAAGTTATCCCTATATACCAAAAATCAGACCTCTAGCTCTATTGGCTCGCTCAAAATTAGATATGTGCATAATTAATGAGCTACAATATGTGGCGTCATAAGCTGTCCCATCATACCATATATGGTGTAGCACTTGTGGTTACTGAGTTATGGACAAATATGTATATTTGAGGTCAAAGGTCACCCAGTCACATGACATTTTGTCAAAAAAATTGTAGTGCTAAGTCATCCCTATATACCAAAAATCAGACCTCTAGCTCTATTGGTCCGCTCAAAATTAGATATGCACATAATTAATGAGGTACATATATGGCGTCATAAAGTGTCCCATCATACCAAATATGAAGAGTGTAGCACTTGTGGTTACTGAGTTATGCACAAATATGTATATTTGAGGTCAAAGGTCATTGAGTCACTTGACATTTTGTCAAAAAAATTGTAGTGCTAAGTTATCCCTATATACCAAAAATCAGACCTCTAGCTCTATTGGCTTGCTCAAAATTAGATAATGCATAATTAACGAGGTACAATATGTGGCGTCATAAGCTGTCCCATCATACCATACATGAAGGGTGTAGCACTTGTGGTTACTGAGTTATGGACAAATATGTATATTTGAGGTCAAAGGTCACTGAGGTCACGTGACATTTCAAAAAAAAAAAGATATTGCTAAGTCATCCCTATATACCAAAATCAGACCCCTAGCTCTATTGGCTTGCTCAAAATTAGATATGCACATAATTAATGAGGTACAATATGTGGTGTCATAAGCTGTCCCATCATACCATATATGAAGGGTGTAGCACTTGTGGTTACTGAGTTATGGACAAATATATATATTTGAGGTCAAAGGTCACCAAGGTCACGTGACATTTTGTCAAAATATCTGAGATATCTGCGTGAACGGATGGACTCACGGATGGACTCACGGATGGACATGACCCAATCTATAAGCCCCCTGGACTTCATCCGTGGGGACTAAAAACTGTGTCACTGCATCCTTTTTGCAATATGAATACGATGAGAAACTAAATTTTTATTTTTCTTGGCCTTATACATGGGAGTCTATGGACTGCCTTATACATGGGAGTCTATGGACTGCCTTATACATGGGAGTCTATGGAGACTGCCTTATACATGGGAGTCTATGGACTGCCTTATACATGGGAGTCTATGGACTGCCTTATACATGGGAGTCTATGGACTGCCTTATACATGGGAGTCTATGGACTGCCTTATACATGGGAGTCTATGGAGGTGAAAACTAAAAAGTCCTCTAACACGGCCAAATTTGATCGCATTGTGAAACAAATCGACGTGCATCTGTATGGGGTAGGGTACTATCCTTGTGCAAAGTTTGAAAGAAATTGACCTGAGCATGTCTGAGATATCTGCGTGAACGGACGGACGCACGGACGCACACACGGACGCACACACGCACGGACATGACCAAACCTATAAGTCCCCCCGGACGGTGTCCGTGGGGACTAAAAAACGCATTGTTGTAGTCATGCATTTAAGGTAGAATGTGCCTTGAGGTCAATTTCTACAATTCTTTTCTGGTCTTCCACTTGTGGGGACTCATTTTAAAGCCCTTGGAGAAAGATAAATTTTTACCACCTTAGTTTTTCGAAAATCAAAAATTTAATAGTCCCCCATAGACTTAACACAGGAATGGCGACCATTTTGAATTTCAAATATCGCAAAATGTTGGGTGATTTGTTTCGCTAGTTCCAAACTGTGCACAGTGATTTTTATTGTTGATTTGGTAAGAGAATGGTTGAAAGTTTCATTAAGGAAAGTGTGAGCCAAAGTTTAAGTCTTTCACATTAGAGGCACATACTACCCTAAGGGTTTGCACTGCCATCAAACAAGGGATAGTGCTTGACATGATGCATCGTGGTAGTTTATAGTTAACATAAACCTGAAATGTTTTTATTCTGATGTTTCTTTCCACAGGAAGTGAAAACATACATTTTGGAGAAATTAGTGTCAGTGAGCAAAGGATGTGCAGATAGCTGTGTTGATGGATGTCAGACGTTTCTTGGAACGGGACCATGTACATACTGTTGTCATGACGACCTGTGCAATACTGCATGCACATCAACACCAATAATGTTAGTGATTCTGGCTGCAGCACTCATAGGCATCATTATCACAAATTTTTACCATTATTGATGATTTTCATTTGTTTAATATTTAAGAAAATAAACTGATCAATCAGAATGCAAGGTGCAATTTATTTATTTGATATACAAGCTGCATAAGGCACAGCATTTCAAACAAGAAAGCAGTACAAACCAATAATGAGGCATTTGATGAAGAATATATATTTACAGTATAGCCTAGTTTTTTCTAAAAAATGCAGTAACTTTATTGTATATAACACAAAAACTAAAACATTTCAAATATCAGTGCACTAAAGGAGATAATCTCAGAAGTTCACATATCAATGTCAAATTTCTTGTGGCCATAGTAAAATTGATCTCTCAGTTGTCATTGCATTGTATCTAATTTCAACATTCTTTCCTGTGACCTATTTCTCTACAGTAATTACTACTTTTTTATCTGTAATCACTATATGATTCTGTAACTTGGATTGTTGCTCTCGAAATGCATATGAATCGCTTATTCACTGAAAAATATTTATTGAACACTCCATGCTCATGATTAGCAGCTGTTGCACTAAGAACGCAATACTGAGTGATATTGTAATTTTGAAACTCCTTCAATGTACATAATTCAAGTTAACATACCGATCACAATAAATGATGCCAGATTAAAGAAAACTTCTCAGTACAAAGAACTTGAACAACAAGGTACAGGAATTCTACTCTACGTGTAAAAATTGATAAGAAAAAAGTTTTTATGATCCATAAATGCTACTGATAGTTCTGAAGAAATGATTTAAAAGAGCAACATTTTGAAATGTCACTACTGATGGAGTTGTAAGAGGGATTCTATACTTCCCGGTACAGTAATTAAGTAATTTTTATCCTGTAGATAACACACAGAACACAAGTAAGTATCTACATTAAAATTTGAAACATCTCTTTCTCTTCTCATATGGTCAGATAATAAATTTTATGGAAAAAATGCAGTAATTAGAGTTTATACTTAATTGATGTTCTTCACATTTCACATGATATTCAAAGATTTCAAAACAGTCGGGGTACTAGTATTTTACTGAAACTCAACAAGATACATTTGTATACTTTGACCAATATCGTTTGAATTAGAGATTATACAGTAGGTGTAATGTTAGCAACTTATATTAAATTGATAATTGATCTTCAATGCCTTTGGAATCAAAAGGAAGTGTTTGCTGTATAAAAGTTCACAAGCTTAAAAAATCCATGACACGCAAAGCTTCTTGGGCTAAATCAACAGACAATATCACAACTGTGCTTCGGTATCTATTACATAATTAGCCATATGAAAACTATTACTCAATGATCTGTGGTTTAAAATTTCTTGTTATCATGGAATGTACAGAAGTTGTGGCAACTGTACTTTCTAACCTGACAATTTAACATTAAATCTTGACTGAGTGAACATATGACAAGCCTGTTTACATACTTTAACACACATGCAAACCTGTGTGAATATGTCCCAAAGTATACTTGACATTTGGTACGCACTGTCACACTACAGTGGAAATTACCATCAAACCTTCCCTTTCACTCATGTTTCTTTCACTGAAACATAAAAAAATGCATATATTCAGCTATCTTTGATTTAATAAGATCAATTTGAGAACAACTTGTAGTTGAAGTATTGGTATTACAATTACACTAAAATTTGCATCTAACAACATGCAAACTAAAACTTTATATGTAATTATGTGATCAATGGTTTGTACTTTGAAAATCTGTCAATAATTTGGAAAATCTTACATTCAGTACTGTTTGTAAAAACACTGTCATTACTGAAGTATTTGTGAATCAGTTTTGTTTGTGGTTGTTGTTGTTGGCCAAACGATGAATACTTCTCCCACTCAACTTCATAAACGTTAAATATACCTAGAGTTCATCCATTTCAGGGATCTGCTGTTGATCTGTAGGACTGCCAATGTCTCTGGTTGGTGCTTTGTCTTCAGCTGAGAGTGGTGATGGTGGTATAAGCACAGACTCATCTCCTAAACAAAATAAACATATGAATAAACTAATAATTGTGACAATTCTTGAAATCGATTTCAGTTTGGCCACCAATGTTTATCAGTGCTCTATGCACAGCTTCAGTATCTTAAATTCTGAAAGGCTTTTCTATTGACATTTGATTTTGTTTTATCATATAATAATGGAAATTATTCTCTACAATACAGAAATAATCATTCTCATTATCAGGTTGACTACATAGCACCAAGATATCCATCATAGACACTTTATTTTAATCAGTGAAGTGAGCATAGAACTGAAATGCATGTTCATTTTCCACTAACAAGACAAAAACTATTAAAAAGCAGATTGACAAGTATTATTTATTGTTCAAACCAGCCATATGTCATAATATTGCTGCTATGATGGTAGAAAACATCAGGTTTATTTTATTTAGTGATCAACATTATTGAAAAGGGCAAAACTAATCTGATTTGTACAATACATTTTTTGTGAGACAAAGAAATGTGATCTTTTCTGGTAGATTTGAGTGTGCATCTTTATATGTTATTCTGTTTACACGCCTTAAAATAACATGTAATTGGTCAGGACCTTTCTAATTTTTAAGTGGGTGCTACCCATTAAAATCACCAAACTGGCAAAATCATGAGTGATTTTGAAAATGTAAATAAAAAATTTAGGGTTGATGAGTTTTAAATAGGGTAGATGACTTAAATGGAAACATAAATATTTTGTATTTTCCTCAATGATTATGTTATTTTTAATTCCTTACACTAACAGGAGGAGTAACAATGCAAATTGCACATTGATCTCACTGAACTGTTTTGCTTAAACTAGTTAACATACGAGGTTAATGGTTGTGAAGCCCAAACAATATTTCCAGTGAAACTGTACAGGATTGTTTTGATATCACAATAGAACTTAAGAAACATTGCTCAACTTAATATCCATGACAAAACAATTTACACTCTATGCAGATAGATATATTACCCCTAGCTGTGATAGAAATTTCAAATGTAAAATAAACCGTATCATTTGCGTGACCCTAAGTATAGGAAAACAAAATATTCAGACTCACCAAGTCCAAATATATCAATTTCAGCTTTCTTGTCAGTCTGCTTTTCTGCAGATTCATAGGAATGAAGGTCAGAGGTCAAAGGTGACATTGGAATTGATTCATGCGGTGGGGTCATTGAGTCATCCAGCAGAGCCGGTGAAACAGGCTTTGTACTTGTCTCCTTTTGTAATGAAGAATCATATTCAGAGGAGTGTTTGATCAGGTCATCTTGGTTTATGGGAGATTTTTGATCTGATGGTGATACAGATCTACTTGAATGAAGAGATCCTTGCTTCATGGCCGATTCTTCTCCCTGTGGCAAATGAGGAGACCCGTGACTTCCTGCCTGGCTAGTGTCTATGGACAATTCTTTTTCAGTTGTCTCTTCCAAAAGTTTTAAGGGCTCTTTATCTGGTGAAGTTTTATCAATTGATCCAAAATGTCCTGAATCTTGTTTGTCCTCGGATGATATCTCATGATCAGATGAAGAGGATCTAGATATTCTGTCTATCTGTTTATCATCTTGTTTTTCCAGACTACTCTCTTTCACTGACCCATCCGAGAAGCTTTGTTCGGGAGATGTTGAATGGCTGGAATGTACTGACACCTTAGTTTGGCCTGTCACTGGTGAAGATCCTTCAGTTGTAGGTCGGGCAGACTCATTGGAAAATTCGCCTTCTCCTGGAGACCTTGGTGAGTCAGGTTGGCTCAACTGTGGTGATTTTTGTTTTGTTTCAACTTCCGCTGATGATTCTGTGCCTGTTGGTGTTTCAGGCTGGCTTTCATGTTCTGACCCTTCCTTGCTGGATGTCTGTCGCTGTGTAGTCAGTAATTCAGTCCTTGGAGACTGCAGTGGGCTAACCTCAGGAGACAGCTTATCTTTATGTGACTGCTTCCCACGGCTGACAGATATCTCTCCAGTTGGACTCTGTCTGGATGAGTGCTGTGAATGAACTGATCCTTCCTGACTTTGATAGTTTTCCTCAGGTGTTGGCGGTGGTGATTTTGGAGACTGTGAATGGCTTGATGTAGATTTCTGTTTAGCAGATGAGTGGCTAGATGTTGATGATGAGGAAGAGGAAGATGATGAGGATGATGTAGATGACTTTTCTGACGGAGTACGCTCTGCTGAGGCTGAGTCACTGTCATGTTTAGCCTCTCTATCAGTTCTTGTGTTTCTTCTATGGTTGGGGTATGTGATTTCTCCATGACAGGTTCTTGCCGCCCAGTTGATTCCTCCTGTTCAAGTCTTGGTGGAGATGACTGCTCCGATGGTGTCTGGCGTGGTGACTGGTCTTTACTACCAGGGGGTGTCATGGTCACTTCAGTTGCAACGCCCCTACCCTTGCTGGCAGTCATGTGAGCTGACATAAGGGACATATGCGCCCTCTGTAACTTTGGTGTTTGTGTCGGTGTCCCGACAGGAGATACATCCACCAAGGTGATAGGTATGTCTGATATTCCGATCATCGGTGAACCAACTTGACTGCCCTCTGAGAGCTCAGCATCAGAGTCATCCAAATCTAGAGTGAAAACTTCCCTCATTTCACTTTTAGATTTAGGTTGAGGAGATTTTGTCAGATAAATGTCATTAATCACAGGTGCTGCTTTAGATTGTCCAACTGGTGCCTCATCCAGAGGTGATGATGCTGACTCAATGCGTAATTTCTGAGAGAATGCCTCTGCAAGACTTGCATTGGGATCGCGGCCAGCTCCCTCCTTCTGTGCTGCTTGGACTTTCAGTTTGTTTAATCTTTCCAACAACTCTCTTGTAATGCTGTCACTGTCTCTGACTTTGTGCCCGCTTTCCGGAACTTCTGGAGTTTTCTGTGACAAGGAATCAGAATCTTTGTGTTGATCACCAGGCTCTGAGAAAGTGACACTTTTCTGTGAGCCACTGCTTATGCTTCTTTCTCTCACTTCTTCATCATTTGTCATTACATCATCAACTGCAACCTGTTGGACATCCTCGTCCATTTTCTCCCTCTTGGCTTCCATAACTGATGACGGTTGTTCATCCATCATTGGCGGCGACAGCGGAGTGATGGGCATTGTAATGGCTGCCAGTTCCTCCACATTCAAACTGCTGTGAGGTGGCGTCTGCAGCCTTTCACCATGATCTGACTCTGGAACACGTCTTGTTCTTGACCTGAGTGGAAGTTGCGGAGTCTTGCTGAGGAACATTTCGTCAGTCTTGATCTGCTGCAATCCTTCAATACTCTCCTCCAGCTCCCCTCTCTCTGGAATCTCCTCCTCTTCCTCCTCCTCACCCATTGAATCCTCACTCTGGTTCAGATTCAAGTGCATCTCCATTTTGGCTTCAACTTTGTCTCCTATTACACTATCTGAGTCTGAGAAGAAAGTCCTGTCTTTACCTGGGAATGGTTTACTAGTCACAGTCTCTGTAGGAGCTATCCCAGCATCTGGCCTTAGTTGTTCATTGTCTTCATCTATTTCATTTTCTTCATCTACTGTTGATTGCCTCTCCTCTTCCTCTTCCACATCTTCTTGGATGTCTTCGATGAACAACTGTTTGCTTGGAATAGAAATTGGCTCATCTTTCTTTCTTGAAACATGCGATGTCACTTTCTCAGATGACGTTGGAGTCCGGGATAGTTTATCCTTTGATTCAAAAGCCTCCAGCCCTGCAAAACAGGTGACATGGTACAATAAATTAAACAGTTCAACCTCTATCCACATAATTTACAATGACAAAATTGGAAACACCTCAACAACTCTGAGAATAACAATAGCACATAACTATCATGAATACAGATGATATAAACTATTTGGTAATGGATCTTGTATATTGGTGGTACAGTACATGTCTGCATGTTATCAATTTTGAAAAAAAAAATGCTGTCAGCAAAGATGACATTGTACGCTGAAATATACCAAGTAACATGTCTTGTGAAAGCAGTATTACCTGTTAAAGAACTACATTTTATGCAGAGTAGTTGTGTTTGTTTGTATTGTTTGTTTTTTGTATATAGAAAATTTGCCATGCCTCAACCGCTGTCAAAAGAACACCTGAAAAAAAATCATGTTTGGACCCAGTTCCTTCAATTTTTTTCTACCCCTAAATAATTGAAGGGTCACCCTATACCGTGCACAGGATGTAGCACATAAATTATGATTGTCACTTTCCTGATAACAGCTCCATGCACTATGCAGCACAGGCTGAGCACAAAGTTGATGCTATGCTGTATGACCTTTGAACTGAGGACGGACGTAAGCTGACAGACAGCAAAAGCTGAAAATTATACAGGAGTAGTTTAACCTTGGTACTTGGGCCCAGATTGACTTTAATAGCTTGCTCAGTACGGTAGTACCTTGGACGTAAAATGTCAAGTTGATGTACATGAAAATGTCAAAGAGAACAGCTGTCTTGTTATGTCAGCGAGAATTTGTCAAGACATGATAATGATAATTTGTTCATTAACAGAATGGCAACTCATCGACACAGAGCTACAAGACTCAGAGTTGAGATATCACACTTACCAAGTGACTGTAATGGCTCTTTATGGCTAACAGGTCATCTTCAACACCATCTCCTGTTATGGCACTTGCAATCTAAGATGAATGTCAAAAAATGCAAAACTGTGTGTTAAGATAATATTTGGATAAATTGGAATATAAAAAGTACGTCTGTGTGGGTGGGAATTACATGGAGATCACACAACTAGAAAAATGCACATTCAAAAAAGCAATATTTGAATGTTTCCTACCAAATAAAGCATTCTAGAAATATTTCTTGATCAGTAATGTTAAGACTGGAAAAACATTTGGTCAAAAATTTGATGCAATAGTGGTCAGTTACACTGTCTAGGTTTCAATCACATACATGACAGTTTACTTAAGAAGCATTTAGAAATATTCACTGACCTGATCAGCCAAAATATCATGAGCACTTGGTGTTGCCTGATGTCTTTGGTAAGACGATGTGTCTGGATCAGCTTGCTGTTCATCCATCAGACTCAGAGCTGGCTTGTACCGTGTAGATGGTGTGGCTGTCTTTTTAGATCTCACTGGTGTCCATTTCTGGTGATCAGGATAAGACAAAATATCTTTCTGAGACTTGTTAAAAGGTATAGAGTACTTTCTGGGATATAAAACTGATAGAATATAGCACACAAGTTTAAGTGTGTGTGTCGTCATTCATCTTTGATTGCAAAGTGCTGTAGCTGGGGATAGACTAGAAGATGACCTGTTAGCCATAACTAAAAAATGTTTTTCTTGGCCTGTACTTGATGAGAAAAATGAATAAACGAATCCTTTTATGTAAGAAATTGGAAATGTGAAAATTTACAGCTGAGAGATATCGCTGAATATTTTTTGATCCAATAATGTAATCACTGATGTTAGATTCAGAATCAAGTATAAGGCATCTAAAGAAATTCACTACTAAGTATGCCAAATGATGTGTGTCCACCTAGAAACCTTGAACAAACCATACCTGGTCTTGGCTTGTTTGTGGTTGTGTAGTAAATGTCTCTTGAGGGGCAACTTTAGTCGGCACTTCTACTTTACTTCCTCCAATGGTGTCTGGTCTTTGAATTTTCATGCTACCTTTTTGAGCCTGTCTACCAGTCATCGATGTTTTCACTGATGATGTTGGTCTTGGCAGCTTTGATTCTCTGTAAAATCATGCATGTCCAGTCATGTGATAAATGGGAATGTTGACGTGTCCAATCATGTGAAAAATGGGAATGTTGAGTTGAATTTTGTATAAGGTATATAACAAAATGTGATTCAGGATATTCTTCTCTCAGGATATCTATTACCGGTACATCCCATTCATTTCAAAGCTAAAAACTACACAATTAAAAATATTAATGCTACTGTTTGTCATGAAAAAATAAATTTATAGAATAAAGTGGTTATAAAACTAATATCTGTGTATGTACAGTGATCGTACATAATGGCACTTGTGTTTTACTTTAGTGATATTTGATTTGTGATACCTGGTGGTTGTCAGTTGTAATTAATTCGAACGATAAAAATGCTAATTTACATGTGTTTTTGACACTGTAAAGTTCATTTTCAAGATCTGTGAAGATCTGTGATTCTCTGGACAAACAAAGGCAAACACATGACAATCAAAATAAGTGTAGTAGTTCACAATAAATTTATTGATCTTTCCAGACATAAAGTTCAAAAACAGATCTCACTGTTTTGGACACCTACCCTTTCAGTTGTTCACGCAGTTCCTTCCTAGTACTGACTGGTGTACCTTGAACCAACCCAGCTCTTCTCATGGCCATCTTTGTTATTCTTTCATCAAGCTTGGCCACAGCTTCTGGAGTATCCACTGACACAGAAATCATATTTCTAATTTTTAATGCCAACAATGCAACATCAATGTATTCATGGGTGAAAGAGCACCATACATTTTTGCTCTACCAAGTGTCCTTTCATTGTTCTAACAGGCCACATATCACCCATATACTTGAATGATATAATGTTGGACCGGCAAAGTATACTTTAGGACCACTGATATTACATTGATATTGTTCTGTGAACTACCTAATACTGAACATATTTGCTCACCCCATTTAAGAGAGAAATTGGCACGAAATTTTTTTGCAAGTTCTGTGAGATATCATCATGTGTCATGCAATGAAAAGACTTCCAGAATCCATCAACAATCTATTCAGGGGAAATTCACTCTAAATATCACTTTTGCCCTTTCTTTTCAGTTTTAGAAATTCCACTAAATAGCACAGGGAGTCAAACACTTACCCATTTCTGGTGCCCCTGACATGCTCCATGCTTCCCTAAGATGAGGAGGTGTTTCAATGTCGGCATCTGGTTCCAATGAGTACACTGAGGGAGGTGTTGGTGGTATCAACCACAGCCCGTCAGACTGAGAAAGTACAATCCGTAATAGTAATGTCATCAATGAACTGAACTTCACCATTGCCAGGTTCATTTAGTCTGGATATCTGCTTGGTTGCAGGCCAAAGGTTTAAAATTGTTGAAATGTTTGAGCAAGGCAAAGAAAGTGTACTGTAAGGTAGCATGTGCCTCAAAATTGAATGACTTAAGTTACGCTTCTTCAAGGAAACCCTTAACCATCCTCTTTCAAAATCATGAGTTAAATTAGGGGTCACAACCAAATTTTGGTACTGCGGAAACAAATATGCTTTGCTTTGTGATTAATCTGGTATTCAGTTGCCCTTTCAATGATATTCAGACTGAAGACTGACATTTTATTATATTCCATGATTTGGATTGCAGTCATAACACAATAAATTTTGCATATCATGCATTGTGAATATTTACACTGAGTGACATCTCAATGAACTGTTGTAGAAAAGACTTACATACCATACATCAAAGGCACCTTTAAAACTCAGCAATGTTCAAAAAGTATTTTGAAGATGGAATAAGATTAACCCTTCTTTCAAGTTATATTTCTGACAATATAATTCTAATTAATTGTTCTGTGTAGACATAAAGTCAAGCAAACTCTGCTTCATATTAATCCTTATTTTTTTCTCAGTTCAGGTTTTGCTGACTTCAAACAGAGGACAGCACAGGATGCCAGATAGGTACAGATGTATGTCAAAGATGCTTTTATTTCTGATCAAATATTGAAGTATATTAATTTCCTCAGACTATCATTAGAAATTATTAGAATAATTTTAGTAGGGGGAGATGCTGGTTACTGTCAAATAACAACACGAGACAAGAATTTTACTTAAAGCCAAATATTCTTTATTAAGTCTTTATCTGATGTTTTTAGAGTGCTGTACTCAAAACGTTACAACTGAACTTTTGAAGCAACGCTATCTTCTATTAATATCTCTTCAGAGCTAGAAAATTCATGGCAGTCATGAAATGAAATGTTAAATATGTACATGATGTATATCAATATCTGTCAATCAAACGGATGAGAAAATAGTATATGTGCCGTCATGCCTGATGAAAATGTCTACTACTGTAGCTAAAGAACTGGCTGCACACAAACTTATTAAATAAAATTGGATTCTGTAGAATTTGTGAACTTTGCATAATAGCACATACTGAACTCCATGTAGATGTAACTCTAATTCTTAACATTAGAAAGCCTCTTTCTAATGTGAAATCTTCCTAATGAGGAGAGCAGTAATGATGGATCAGTGAATACACCTCAGCTTATGGGAGTTTGCCAAACCAATTACACAAGTGTGACAACATTTGGATCAATTTCAGTGACTTTACTCTGGGTGAAACAAGTAAATGTAAATGATGTGTTTATCTTATATTTCATACCCTAAATCATCATTTACAGAGAGAAACTTTGTATCTAAATCTCCTTTAAGTATGAAAAGTAGTTGGTTGAACAGGAGTGAGTGGAAGAAATATGTGGCAACAGGTGAAGTCTCTCTAAAGATTAAATAAATAACTTCATAAGGATAAAAACAGCTCTGTTTACATTCTCTCTAAAACACATGCTTCTCAACAACTTTGCAGTAATAATTGACTGGCAAGACGGAGTAAACATAACTACCTCTACGATGGCTGCCTTTTGTATGGGATCTTTATTGACTAGGAACACCAGCAGAAGTCTTATATCAGGAAAAACACCTAACGTCTCTCATTTTTTCCTCCGCAACACCCTTTAGACACTTAATTTCACAATATTGATCAAGGTCTTTCTCTACAACATTTTACTCAACTGTTCAAATCATTGTTGTCTAGGAGGAACTTTCTGGTTCTAAAATTCTCCATCTCCAAACTCAAACTACTAACGTAAGTCTTTTTATCTACCACTTATATTTGACAGTGCTGCTTACTCTGTGCATGTGACAACGGCTTTTATGGATAGCTTGTAAACTACTTTGATTTCACTGTTGTGATGCTAGGTTGAATGGACTTGTTTGTTAATTAACTTGAAAACTTACAGATTTATCTGTAGGTTGTGTTTGTTTTGAGAAGACGACATCTTCAGCGTCAAGCTCTGCTATTAAGTTGTCTATAGACTCTTTTAATTCTGGGACCATCTCACTGGCAAGTTTGGATCTGAGAAGACAAAAATTGGTGATTCATGAAAAAACATCAATGTGTCCCACATTCAAAAAAGTTCTCTATTCATTAAACAACAGTCATTAGAATATTAATGTCTACAAACACTTGTACGGTGAATTTAATCCACATGCATCTGTCATGACAAATTTTGATCACTAGACTGAAAATTAAAAGTAGCATTGCTTTTTTGTTGATTTTTTTATAAAGTATAGGATAAAGCCCAAGTACGAGGGCTCTTCTGGTATATAAAGTCCAACCCAACGATAAAATGTCGAGGCCACAGGCCGAGACATTTTATCGTAGGTTGGACTTTATATACCAGAAGAGCCGAGTACGAGGGTTTTATCTGACTTAAAAACTATCGCCCCTAACTGATATATTTTCGTTTTCAATGTGTTTACGTCAACCGTCCCCTTTGTCAATGTAACATGTTTAGGATATGAATTAAAACTTTCATTTGTGAAATAGCCTTCCAATGTAATGGAACATCCTATAAATGCCCTAGGGCACATTATATAAATGCCCTAGGGCACACCAGATTTTGTGTTGCAGCTGGTTTCCGCTGTGTTACCAAATTTGAATATTAAAACGTACCAGATGTCTACATAATATGACATGTTCACTTTTGATTGGACAGTACTTACTACGGCGCTGTCATTCGTTTCTGGAATTTGGTGACCAAGGCTTTACCAGTAAATAAAACACCCTGAATTGAGCACTCTGATTGGTCAATCAACAGTAGATAGTTTTTAATCTCGTTTTAAGACTTTCTGATTTTGACAGGATGCACTACGATGTTTTATCTTGTCTGATTGATACTATTCTACTGGGTCCGGTAGAAGCAAGGCATTACACTCTGTCACAGCATACACTCACTGGGTCTGGAACGCCTTCATACTCCCTAGCTCAGATTACAAATGTGTCATGACAAATGTTTGATCTTCATAACTTGAAATTCAGTGGGCCATAAAAAAATATTTCTCTGCAAATGTCATTACTTTGTCAATTTTTGTGATATTTGTGAATAAATACAATTTCAAACATCAACCACTGGTATTCAAGTTCACTTGTTTGAATGATATTAAAAACGACAATGGAACTTTAATATATACACCTGATATAATACTGTGGAACTTTTTCTTCATTAGAGTAGGCAGACTCACACCAACAAATGATAGTTGTGATAAATGTGAACAACAGTAGACATACCTGAGTGCTTGCATATTTGCAAGATGTGCATGATGAGTGTGGACATCACTGGCTATCTTAGGAGTCATCTTTTCAAACCTAGGTAGTCTTGCTGTGAGTAAAATTAGACAATATCACTTAGAGACTCTTACTTAATAAAAGTATACAGCACTTCATCTTTTACCTTTAACCCCGACATAGTAATAGATATCTATAAATTCATGGGATAAATTATCTTCACTGAGGGGAAACTAAACTTGTGCGCTTTGATAATTTTTCCTCTTTTTCCGATTTTATTCATTAACACAAGTTTGTAGTTATTTATTCTTAGTCAATTTTTATGAAACAGATTATGACATCTGGTAGGTTGACTTGCCAAACATTTATAACTGATATTAAATTGTACATTCTGAAAATATCATCTTTTACAATATTCCTGGCAAATGCCCTGTGAAAATGACCATTAGTTAACCCTTTGCACCCTGACCCCCTGGTACTCTATGATGTCATCGGACATTATGTCCGAGCCGGGTTCAATCGTGGTATATATCATGGCAAATAAAAAACAACTGTATGATAAGTTGAACAAAAATAAAGAAATTTGCATTTTTTTTTGAGTTTTGGTCACCAGGAATACCTGCTATAAACTGAAAGGTGGGACAAGGCATTCAGGTTCTCTGGCAAACCTTTATCTTTAAAAAAGACCTTCTTCTTGGTTGATATCAATATAGGTGTTTTAACATCCATTGGTACAAGTAGATAATTTTCTGTGTAGCCCATGAATAAAATAGATATACTCACTCTGATGAAGCTTTTCTAGATACAGATGCAAGGACAGGTTGGAAAGATGTAGTAAACTCAACAGATTCAGTTTTCCACCTTCATAAGTGTTTCCTACATTTCTCTGTCAAGAAAATATGATTGTCATTTTTAACAAGAACAAGAAACGGAAATGTTTACATGTACTGCATGAACAAATATGATAACTTCTGACAAACCATAAACTGTAACTCCCATTAAACATGATTCTCCTGAGTTTGTAAATCAATTTTCAGCAAGTAAAAGAAAACAAATCTCTTTGATGTTCTGAAACTGAGTTTTGTGATCTGATCACTTTGCCAAAAGGCTTAACCAAAGAGATTACAAGAGAGCTCCTCTGTGAAGATTTAATTACCATGCCTTGATATAAAATCAGCTTTCAATTTATACTTTTCCATTATTCCCAGAAGCAAGAACAAAATTACTACTTACTCTTTGTATTTGTCTTTCACATTCACTTAATAACATTGCTGGAACTTGGACATGGATGTCGTTTGCATCTATTTTGTATCTATTGGCTAATCCACCCAGCACAGAGTCCAGGATTTCTCTATGTTGTGAATGACTTTTGTGGAAATCTTCAAGACTTGACCACAGACCTCTAACCTGGAAAACACAAAACAATAAAATTCAATTTTTTTCTAGTTTTACAGAGACAAAAACTGGACCTTGAGTCATATTTACAACATTTCATACTCTTCTATATGTACGATGATAAATGTTGAAACATGAACGTATTATAAGTTAAACTGACGCGTATTTTACAAGGATTCTCCTAGACACTATACATGCTATACAGTTTGTTTCATATTCCTTATTTCATTAATTTCTACCTTTTGTACTTTCTGTGCGCGTTTAATAGCTTGTACTTCCATTTCACCATCAAATCTTCCTCCAGTTTTCCTTTTCATTGGCAGAGGACTACCTCCAGTCTTTCCATTCAGTTCCTGATTTCTCCTCCACCGCTCTTCTACCCTCCTTTCTAATTCACGGATTTCTTTCTTCAATGCTCTGTGTTGCTTGGTCAACCCACTGAAAGAAAAATGACAAAACTTGATCCATATTGTTTTGATTTTGGACATACGAACTTCCTGCATTAGGGAACAATAGACGGTATCGTCATTGCTGATAACTACTTCTTGGTAAACAGTTTCACCTTGGTTTGTCAAACTGCAAATGAGCTGAACATGAGTCAGGGGTAAGTGAAATCTATGCAGTATAAGGTGGTACGTGGGCCAACATTAAAGTGAGTTCTGTAGTCTTGCAGTCTGGTTTGCTAGTCCCTTTGTGTATTACAGTATACTTGTTTTCAGAACCAGTGAAATGGCAAAGTCACCAGTCTGACAACACACTTGGGGGTCAAGGGCCTGCAACCAGTGGATTTGTTTATCCCTGCGTGTACCATGGTGTGAAATTTTTGTTTCCATCTAACTAGCAGTAGCAATGCCTGTGCCACTTTATACTTATTTCAATACATACCTTATTCTTTTGAGTCGATTATTAAACTCTGAAAATTGTCTTGCCCGAAACTTACTGTGATATTTCCTGCCATTCTTTGTGTAGGATGCCATTGTATTGTGTTGCTTCCAGAAATTTCTTCCTTTGACTAATTGTGGCAGATCTCTCCGCTTTAGCCATGACGGGTCCCAGGTGGATGATTGAAGGCATCAATTTGGGATGTTGCAGGAATTCCCGTCCTTTCACTCCTGTCAATATATATGTAAGGTTGGATCAGTGACTTCATATGTGATACATAATATCTAAACCTTGTATTTGTCGCATTCACTTATAGGACTGGAGTGAACCTGCCAGTATGACCGAGTTATTTAAGTTGTCATAAACAAAGTATATCATCAAGGAAATCAGCAATAGAAAACTTAATGAGAGTGTCAATTAGTTTTCAAAGATTTTGTTTCTGGGCAGAAAATTTGAATTGTACAATACACCAAAGTATTAGCAGTGACCGTAGTTCATAATATTCTTTGAAAAATTCTTAGATCGTGTTGAGGAGAGAACGGCGTGCCATCTTAATTAAGTAGCTCATGATTCCATCTCACATGAGATGCCATTACCAGTACTTTTGTAGGCAGGCACTGTAAGGTAAGTACGGTGGCACCTTTTAAATACCATTGTTCTGAATTCACACAATATAATTTTGAACTGTATATGGAAATTGACATGTGTAAGTAGAGAACTCCCTGTTATGGTTGCTTTGGGGAAAGGGATTCTTTGATCATATTCATAAGAAAACCATAAAATAGCACCAGAAAATTATTTAAGTTCTACTGAGAATAATAATACTTGGTGTAGGGACTATGTCATTTAAGATTACTTCTTTCTGAAAGGCGTACACTGACCACAAAAAACAGCAGAGTTGCTACAGCCTTTAAATGACAGAAGGAATATTTAGATTTGTTGTACATACCATGCTCTTCTATGATGGCTTTCTTGCATACATAAGTGGAAAAATGCAACATTAAATTGTAAAATTTATCTCCACCAGGAGATAAAAACATGGATGGTACAATCCTTGGAAGATTAGCTTCTGCTTTCTCCTGCAATGTCAATAAAAGTAGTCTTAGTGTATCACTTTGTGTGGACAACTTTGACTTTGTGACATTATATGACCATTTCAATTTTACAGTAAAACCTGTCCGGTAAGGACACTTCTGGCCAGGGCAATGCCCTTAACAAAGCACGTCCCTGACAGAAACTGTATTCAAGTTGTCATTCTAGTATTGAAAAAATTATCCTCGCGACAATTTTGATTGTAGAGGTGACAATGAGGACATGTTGCACTGTATTGGTTTGGTTTTATTTTATGTTTCAGGTAATCACAATGTTAATTATAACTTATGAATCCATGTTCCTGTATTATATTTTAACCAAAGTGTAACATAAAATTGAAGAGTAAAACATGTTAAAAAGCTACCAGCTATTCAGAATTCATGAGTCAATCTTGCCACAGGTAAACAAAATCTTACTACCATGACTGCATATATTTTCATTGAGAATTGTCTACCTCAACAATCAAGTTGCAGGACATTCAGTGATTTCATAGGACTTTGCACTTTTACACTGTCTTCTTGATTTGAAGGTATTACACTAGGATGTTACACACTCGTGGTATGGTGGTCATAACTTGATACTTACTGCAGCAATGTGCGTCAACCAATTGTTGACATTTTTTCGAAAGAGCTGTTCTTGTTTTTTGTCTGTCACTGGCCAACAGTCCCTGGAAACATAACAGATTTATAATGATCTCAACAGAAGGGAGAAACGGAAGTGATATGCAATGGCCTTGCAGGCTCCACTTTAGGAACTTTGTGAAATAGCATCTCTCTTTAATACGTGTTCTTGTGGGAATAAACTTTATTGATTTCCATTCGTCTTATCTGTACCTTGTATCCAATAAAAAAACTCTACTGTATTTCTAGCTGTTAACATTACGCCAGAGTAAGTAAATTCTTTGTTTTGTGTCCATCGATAAAGTTCTGAAAGGTACAATCACAGTCCTGCGGTACAATGTAGGTAGGTAAGTGTTTAAAAAAAAAAATTTAACACAAAATCAATTTGCCCGTACTTGACAGTTTTCTCACAAAACCTGCTCATTCCTGCAACTGTATGCTTGCTATACAATTTTTACTTCACCGTATGGTTCGATGCATGGTTGTAATATACCCGCTGTAAGGAAGGATTTTGTTGCAATGTACATCATGTCTTTCCAAAATATCATTAGTAATGGAAAATTCTGCAAGAAACATTTTCCTTTCGCCTGAAAAACTCTGAAACTTAAATTGCAAAATATAGAATTTACTTAGTCTGGCATAATGAGATTTTTCTTGAAAAATAGACTATTCAAGATATGTTATTTAGGTTGTTTCACAAAATACCATTAATGTGTTTCATCACTTACCTAAACTGTTCTTTTGCCATTACTGGATCCAGCTTTTTAAATAGGAAATGCATGACAACTTCAAATGCTTTCTTGTTGGGAACTTTAAACATATCACTGTGAAATAAAGAAGGTCATTGATATTATTGACCAACAACTATACCATGCATATTTTGTAGATAAATAAAACAATATGAACAAGTAAACACTCAGCCAGAGTGCAATGTGTGCAATTAACCCTTTTCCTGCCAAGTCGGTGAAAATCCGCTTGAAATTCGGTGTAGCCAGAATCTAAGCACTGGTGACCGTTATTCTCCCAACCCGGTGGAAATCGGGCCCTTTTTGGGTACCCCCTTTCCTGCCAAGTCGACGGCACTACGTTTTGCTATCCCCTGTGCGTTTAGGGGTCATCCGAGGAGAGGTTTTCTGACAAGGAACGCCTTTTCCCCTCGAAAAGGGTTCGCAGGGAGTCGATAGACAGGGAAAGGTGCAGAAACCTGTCCGCCAGTCCCCCACACCGAGGGGGGCTGGTTTTTTTTTACCGCTTTTTAGCGGACTTGGCAGGATAGCATGGTGACGTTTTCTGGCGGAGTTGGACGTACTTGGCTGCCTGGCACTATAGAGATTGCTGCCGAACTTGACCAACTCGGCAATGCTAATCTAGAAGGCTACCTCTTGTAAACGACTTGGCAGATATGCCGATGGTGCGAGACGAAAGTCACTTATTCAGTTGTGCGTGACTGAAAATGAGAACGTATTTTTGACGGGACGGCTCGACTTGTTCCTCCGATGGAACGGATATGAACGACTTGGAAATACCATTACAAACTGGTGTCCGACGTATTAAGCTGGGCTTCAGCTCTGCAAGTTCAAGCCAGGCAACGTCCTTCACTGCCTTGGCCGTGCCATTCAATGGACGTAGCTTGGATTTTTATTTATTCCATCGTCCGAAGTATTGGCTCTGGTTTGCAGGCAAACGTATCCTCTTGCCGACGCATTGGTAACTACGTACGCTGTTTGCGTACAGAGAATTCATAAGGTCAATAAGGTCAATGTGTAGTCTGCTACGGGGATACTGCCTGCATTTAGCAGGGACTGCTTTTGTTATGCAAACCAGCTAGCAGTACAATATGGCTGCCAGGCATGTGGACACGTCGATGGCTAGAACAATGGAAGCATATTGCGTTGCACCCGTGCATCGCAAAAGTGAACTGAAGACTTGGGTGTAGTGACTGGTTATCACTGGTTAGCTGCAGCCCAAGCCATGTCGGTACAAACCCGTACCTGACTGAGGACCACTCGATTAAGTCAGTAATGAACGGTAACACTCGTAAACCAACTCCCAACTGAGCTGGCTAAACTACGTCGAGCTGTGCTTCTATGGCTCAGCCATGTCGTTAATACAACGGCAAAAACGTAGTTTTTTTGCTACACTGCCAAGTCGTTGAAGGTACGTATTCAATTGACCCTACCCTGGGGAAACAGGACAGGTTTGCCGGTGCTGCTGCACCCCTAGCACGACCCTCAGGGTCTCTGACTAACAGACGAGTGAGGTGATGTTTGTGCCTAGCGGACGTGCGTAATACTGAAGGAATTTATTTCCGAAAAAATAAACATGAAACGGCAATAAAATGATGCACTCCCAGGGGCAAACAAAGCCGGTGACCTCAATTTTTTTCTGCAGTAACCCTTGAGCTCCTTCCCCTGTCTACGGGCATGTAGAAATTATCGAAATCTAACACGTATAAGTACGGCTAAAACAACCCTGAAAATGGGCGATTTCTGCCAAAATGCCTGGCAGGATAACATGCAGGAGAGCCAATCTTTTACAGGCACATATTATGGGGCGGTTTTCTACTGACTTGGCAAAATAACGGACAAGGGCGCTCGGCAGGAAAAGGGTTAATCTGAGTATTCTATTATGGAAATCCTTGAATTGTTGTCACTATTTTGGATATCCTTCATGGCACTCATAAATTCTGTTCAATTTTTAATTTTAAATATTAGACCTTAAAAGGGGGGGGGGGACAATAATGACAGGTTTCCCTGTACTTTTATTATTTCATTTTGATCATTACCAATCGAAAAAGAGTGAATGTCACCCTATGTTGACAAAATGGTACCTCTGGATTGCAGGTTCATGGTTACTTTGTTCAAAAGCCATGTCGTCCCATACCCATACTATTTTGTCCTAAAACTTTCATCAACTTTCATCATCCATTTTGACTACTTCCTGACAAAGCCTCTCCATATGTTTGTCAACTGTACTTTTCAAGCACCCGTTTATGTTGACTTTTTCCATCCTCCAAAGTACAAAAGCCCTTCTCAAGAAGCCATCAAATTATTAATGAAATAAAATGTTTAATGGACATTGTTGTTTGCAGCTGAATGATGTACTGCTAGCAAAATGTAACAATCGCATCGATCAGCTGATCCCATGCAGCTAGCTGCAACAGGTCTTGAGGTTGATGTCCATATTCATTAAATATTCTGTCTCCTGTGTGCCTGGCATTTCACATGTTTCAGGTTTTTGAATGACATGATATTGAAAGTTGATGTTTCCAGCTTGATGTAAACATTAGGGATGCAATTACTTTTCATTTCCTTTGAAAATACATTGTTTTTTATTTCAAAATTGAACCATGAATGTACTGCTCAATTTTTTTGTATTGACCGTGTGTGTACAGTGCAGTGTGCAATATTTTCTTTTATATCCGTTTTCTACGTCTATAATTTCACTGGCACTGCCAAAACTGTAAACTGTAAAGCTATAGCAATAATGTTCCCCTTCCCAGCAAATAATGGACTAAAGCAAACTTTGCACTTCATAATGTACCTGGATTTGCCTCGCGCATTATGCCGTGCAAAGTTTGCTTTCATCCATTGTGGGCAGGGAGGGGTACATTATTGCTTTTAATAAGCATATGAAATTTATCCTTGTCTTGGTAAAAGTGTGGCTGACAGCCCTCGTGTGCAACATCAGAAATACGACATGTTCTTGTGAAAGAACAACCCTAAGTAACCTATATTCTTACCCATACCCAACACACAGGTTTTTCATTGAATGGGCTACATATTAAAATAACTTTGTAAGATGCTAGAACTGGTAACAGCAACTCTGTGAGTACAAAATAGTAGTGTGGGACGAGATGTCACTTTGGACAAAATGGCTCAGGATGGCACATACCAACAGTACAGAGAGGTTTTGGAACAAGTCGGTTTAAGCATTTGGGTATAACTGGTCGTTTTGCCTATGGCATAAGCTATTGAGTGTAATTCATGGGAAAATACTAGACCCCTAAAAATTATTGTTTTTCATAATATCAAGTATTAACAAGTATCCCTCCATTTAGGTGTCAATATTAAAATAGTGGTCACATTAAGTTAAAATCACAAAAAACGCAATAGATGTCGAATAGTAATTCGTCTCATGCATCTAGTGACCTCTGCAGTAATTGTAGCCCTGTGGCTGTGCGATGGCTTATTTCGTGTTGGCAATTATTGCAGCTAGTTCATGGTTATACCATGGAGGTAACGCACCTTGTGAATTGGACCCTGTATTTCGCCTCTTCTCTTGCAGGCTCAAATCCCAGTAACATCAGATTGGTGAAAAACACCTCCTTCGTCGCCCGACGAGCGTTCAAATGACGCTTTACTTCCCTCGACGAAGTATTCATGTTAGATGTCTTTCTAATTTCCTCACAGTTTGTAGCACTAGGTTTCGATGATCATGCGGTCAAAATCCGTACGATCAGTATCAGACAAGTCAAAACACGAGTCTTCGATTCGAAGTGGTACAGTGTCAGTAGCTAACAGTAGGGGACATGTCAAAGTTTAAAAAAGAAAGCCCATCTACAAATCGGGGAAAATTACAATCAATTTAAAAAGTGAAAACGGTTAATTTATCGATATATCTCTGTCCACGAGCAAATCACCCGGTGAAGCAAAGATAACCGTAAGAAAATATGAAGGAGACTGAAGTTTACCAGTAGTTTGCGCCATCTTGAATCTCCTCGCCAAGTAGTGCATTATGGGAAAATGAAAAGTTCAAGATTGCTTTGCTAATTCTCTAAACGATCAAAAACTAAAAGACAACTAAGATATAAAAAAAGAAACGAAAAATAAAAATCTTAGCAAACTGAGCAAACATTTACGATAGATAATTTATCATTAAAACGTCATTATATTGAACTTTGACATCGACCGCTCTTCTGAGGTCAACCTATATATATCTTATCCTATCAATCTATCTTCGTATCCTTGCTTCATGACTTCGGATTCTACCGATCCATCTTCGAATGCTCATCGCACAACTTCGAATACCCGTAACCCGTGGACCAACCTAGGAAATTGGTATTGAAGTGCGCCATATCGATACTACGCTCCCTAATGTTATTTCAATAAGTTAAAGGGTCTTCAAGGTTGTATAAGGTCATTACGAAATACACTAGTACACAAGGCTTCGGTACATATACAGAATCGTTCTCTACTTGACGCCGACAATGGCTTCGCTTATTAGTCGATACAGCTTGACCGGAATGAAAAAAATAATATCATTGCAAAGTAAAGGTGAGTGAACACCACAGGAGAGCTCTGAGGAGTAAGATAGCGTTACTATACCGTCCCTTGAATCGCGCTCTCTGCAGTCCTTGACATCTTTCAAACCACGATGCTGAAGTTAGACTCGGTTTCGGATTCGGTTTCGGATTCAGTTTCGGATTCGGTTCGGATTCGAGTGACTGAAAGAAATTTATATTTTCAGCCGATTTTGTTAGTCCCCACGGACACCGTCCGGGGGGACTTATAGGTTTGGTCATGTCCGTGCGTGTGTGCGTGCGTGGTCGTCCGTGCGTGCGTGCGTTGCGTCTGTGCGTCCGTCCGTCCGTCCGTTCACGCAGATATCTCTGAGATGCCTGGAGCGATTTCATTCAAACTTGATACAAGGATTACTCATATGTCATACAGATGCACGTCAATTTGTTTTGTGATACAATCCAATATGGCCGCCAGGCGGCCATTTTATTACGATTTTTTCATGTACAGAGCCATAACTCAGGCATGTTCCAACCGATTTTATTCAAAGTTGGTACAAGGACATTGACCAATGTCATAGATATGCACGTCAATTTGTTTTGTGATACGATCCAATATGGCTGCCAGGCGGCCATTTTATTACGATTTTTTCACGTACAGAGCCATTACTCAGGCATGTTTCGACCGATTTTATTCAGAGTTGGTACAAGGACATTGACCAATGTCATAGATATGCACGTCAATTTGTTTTGTGATACGATCCAAAATGGCTGCCAGGCGGCCATTTTATTACGATTTTTTCATGTACAGAGCCATTACTCAGGCACGTTTCAACCGATTTTATTCAAAGTTGGTACAAGCTTATTGACAAATGTCATAGCTGTGCACGGCAATTTGTTTTGTGATACGATCCAAAATGGCCGCTGTGCGGCCATTTTATTACGATTTTTTTCATGTACAGAGCCATTACTCAGGCACGTTTCAACCGATTTTATTCAAAGTTGGTACAAGGACATTGACCTATGTCATACATATGCACGTCAATCTGTTTTGTGATATGATCCAATATGGCCGCCAGGCGGCCATTTTATTACGATTTTTTCATGTACAGAGCCATTTCTCAGGCATATCTGCATGTTTCGACCAATTTTATTCAAAGTTGGTACAAGGACATCGACCAATGTCATAGCTATGCACATCAATTTGTTTTGTGATGCGATCCTTTATGGCCACTGTGCGACCATTTTGTTACGATTTTTTCATGTCCTGAACCATAACTCAGACATGTATCAAGTGAATTTATTCAAAAGTATTTTTATCACAGACCTAATGAAGAGGACTCTATCCTCTCTGAGGACCTGTAATCAAAATACCCATTAACAAGTGGGGACTGTGTCATCAACGATGACTTGTTAAAATGTGGAGTACTTTATTTTCACTTGGAATTATTTTCTTTACTTTCCCTGGACCTTTTCTTCAGCTAAAATCAAATCAAATCAGACTAAACAAAGTGAAAATATATCACAGTGAAATAATGAAAATCTATTCTTAGCTGATATAATTTCTGTCTGTTCTGTGCTGTTTTGTGTCTATGTTTACAACTATTGTCTTACGAATTCTGACTAGTGTTATTGGATTATGGATTGGTATGATTGCGATTATTTTACAGTGAAAATAAAATGGTCCATAGTACTTCTGTATGTTGCAAAGATAAATACTTGTCGTCAAGAACAAGTTTTTAATGGGTTGCCTGTCGGCATAAATTGTGTGCATCTATTTACAAAATAAAATAAAATGGTTAAAAAAATAGAAATTACAGAAAACTTCAAAGCACTTTAATTCGAAATTGAAAGTAAGTGGAGGAAAACAACACTTACAAAAACATTTATACTTTAATTTGTTATTGTCACAATGTGTGTCACATGGTGTAATGTAGACTGTCGACAGTCCTCGTGCCTTCTTTTGACCGGAGTCACTTTATTAAGTGCGGTAGCAATCCAACGTAGGCGATCGAGCGCCGAAGGCGCGAGGTCGAGTGCCGAAGGCACGAGGTCGCTTGTACCAGCTATAAATACCGGAAGCTACGCGAGACCAAGCAGTACAAGCGACTGGCGAGAGTCTAGTGTAATGCTAATGTGTTGTATTACTTTGATGTTTTGGTTGATGTTGATCAACATGTACTATACTAAACTCCCGGACTAAACTATCAGTTAATATGTTGTGTAATAAAGATTGCATTGAATGCATTTCTTTGAATTGTGCGTAGTACTATTAGCGTAAAGGTATACTGTCACCTGTTCCAATTTTGCCACAGTTACAATGGAAAGAGAAAATCTAACCAATCACAGATTTTAAGCGGGTGGCCGCTTTTTAAAAACAGCGCCCTCACATGGGCATTTTGAATACCAAGGAACGCCCCTTTGACCATATATGGGCATGTTTAGATTACAGGTGACTGTATGTCTTTAAATAGTCCTAACTGCATAATGCTAATAATTGAGGTGGACACTTTTGACTTGTGTAGTCATGCACATGCACCATAGTTTCTTGCTCTAGTGCCGAAAGTGTTTAGTAATTTTGAACTGTAAGCTTAGAAGTTATGGTTATGTGTGAAATATTTATGTCATGAAATACATGCTACAATTTATGCTGTGAAATATATATTACATATGCAGACCGGTTACCATTAAAAACTTGTTTTTGATGACAAGTATTTATCTTTGCATATAAACGAAGTACTATGGTCCATTTTTATTTTCACTGAAATTTATTTCAGCTGAAAATATTTTCATTGTTTCACTGTTATCTTATTTTCATTTTGTCTAGTCTGATTTTATTTTATTTTAGCTGAAAAAAGGTCCAGCGAAAGTAACGAAAATAAATTCCAAGTGAAAAATAAAGTATTCCACATTTTAACAAAATCGGCTGAAAATATAAAATTTCTTTCAGTCACTCGAATCCGAAACCGAATCCGAAACTGAATCCGAAACCGAATCCGAAACCGAGTCTAACTTCAGTCCTTGACATCTTTCAAACCTCTATCATCTGTCGTCAGCAATGGGTGGCGCTTTTGGCCGTTATGGTCACAAATTTCAGAGTGTTGTGCTATAGACTGTTCTGCTCTGCTATCTGTGCTATCTGTATCAGAAACCTTTACTTGAAGGCAGAGATCTTGTGGCTGGGGAGCAACTGTCATTGAATGTTTATGTGTTTTTCATCCTGTGTTCTCCTTTGAAAATTGTGTTCAGTTATTCAGTTTGTTAAAACTGCCCATTACATATTATCGTAACCGTGACTTTGAACACGGTTCCTCCTTTTGTGGAGGGACCGTGCTTTGAATAAACAACTCATTGGAAGATCTTTGAAATTCATTTGCATGTGGGTGCATGCATTATAATGTACAGCTAAACTCGCTGTTGTTTATTCTTCATGAGAGCTATCATGTTTACACCTGATCTTTGTCACAGCTATTAATTACATTTGCAGGAAATTCAACTGCCACTCTCTACTTCATAGCATCATCTTCTCTAAAACAGAAGTTGGTGAGACCCCACAGCCAATGGGGAAAATTCCAGGAAAAATTCAATAAATACAAGTGTTAACAGTCCCTCTCTGGCTGCAACAGTTGAGTGAACTAGGCTGCACCAGCCACAGTTTGTGGTACAGTCGTTTGGTGGGCTATTCAGCTCTGGGACTATTCGCCCCATAGACGAGAATACAGAAGCGAGAAACACCTCAAGTCTGGAAACAGAATGGCTATAAAAACCACGCCATGTCACATTCTGTGTCCGATTTCACTGTGAAAATTAGCAAGTTCATCTATCATGTAACCATCGATCGTTCTCTATCATTCTCAAAATTCATACCTGGTACTTAATTTGCTTCACAAACGCTCGTTTCGTGTGATTTTCGGCCGAATTCGACGGACACATCGTCAAAACATAAGCGTGAGCAACATTCCGGTCACCTCTTGGGTACCTCCACTTTACTGATGTTGGCGCCGCCTATCCATGAGGGATGACTGCAATGTTGCTCACGCTTATGTTTTGGCGAGGTGTCTCTCGAACTCGGCCGAAAATCACACGAAATGAGCATTTTGTAAGCAGATGAAGTATCAGGTATGAATTTTCGTGTGATTTTCGGCCGAGTTCAGAAGACACCTCGCCAAAACATAACGCATGAACAACATTCCAGTCACCCCTCATGGGTATGCGGCGCTAACATCAGTAAAGTGGAGGTGCCAAACTCCACTGTGAGGTGACCGGAATGTTGCTCACGCTTATGTTTTAGCGATGTGTCCATCGAATTCGGCCGAAAATCCCACGAAACGAGCGTTTGTGAAGCAAATTAAGTACCAGGTATGAATTTTGAGAATGATAGGGAAGGGTCGACGGTTACATGATAGATGAACTTGCTACTTTTCACGGTAAAATCGAACGTCGAAGATGACATGGTGGCACAATCCCTATACGAAATAGCCATTTCATTTCCTGACTTGGGGTGTTTCTCGCTTCTGTACACTCGTCTATGGGGCGAATAGTCCCAGAGCTGAATAGCCCACCAAGCGACTGTGGTTTGTGGCCAGTGAGGGCCTGTGACAGAGTCTATCGTAGTTCATGATCAGAGAAAAAAGAAATTCAGGAACGTTATATCACACATTTGACAGTCCGTTAGTGTACATACTGCGCTACCAGTAACAATGGAGTAGGTTTACAAAATGTCTGTGCAGCTCCAAAATGTATGAAGTCAGTCTTACAGAGCTGTTGATTTAAATGTTTTGTTTTGATCCCAAAAGTATGTTTACCAATGTAAGATCAAGGCACAATAGTAAATTCAATGTCTAATTGTAGCACAGTTATGTAATGGTTATTCTAACAGACTGAGTGAAGCACGGTTTTTGAAGCACAGATTTCGGAGGGATCATCAGTGTAGGTTGAGTAACTGTGGTTGTGTAGAGTTTGTTTTCATTCCTCCAAACACTATGTCTATCACGACCCAAAAGAAGTATTTATGATACCAGTTTTAAACTTACCAATTTATGATAGAAACTTCGACCAGTAATGTGGATGGGAATTATTCATAACAGGTGATAATCATTAAGAACTATTGGAGAACTTATAACATGGTACACATTTGTAAGCATATCAGAAAGAACATTACATGTAACATAGAATCATGAATCAATCTATGAAATCTTGCAAAGTGCTTTTGGTTTTGCCTTTGATGACAAATCAGGGTGATCAATGGTTCCATTGTCTTTCTTATGAATGTAAAGTAGTTTTCTCAAACAACAATTCTATTTATTTAATATTTATTCATTTATTTACTTCAAACAAACCATGTCAACTGTTGTGAAATGGTGTCTCAATAATAAGAGCCTTTAACCATAGATTTCCTTTTATTCTGTAGTAACAATTTTGAATACAACTTTTTATTTCAGCGCTGACTTGTGAAAGTATTGCAAGAACAATTCCAGTCCCGGCAAGACTTTACAGTGACAAGAAAAAAGACACACTGAAGAAACCAGTGACTCCAGTTGGAAAGCATGACAGTGATCCAGAATGTAACAGAGAATGGCCAGTAGGACAGCATCCCTACGGTGAGAAAGAGCCACTGGAAAGATGGCCAGATAATGTTAATCCACACACTGGAGAAATAGGTGGACCTAGAGGACCAGAGCCAACAAGATATGGAGATTGGGAAAGGAAAGGACGCTGTATTGATTTTTGAAAATATATGAAACCAGCTGTATTTAGTGGGACTGAATTGTGTTACCTCTGATAATTCTGCAGCTGTCATCAATTTGAACAGTTTGGAGATAGATCTAGACCATGTGATTGACAGGATCACAGCAATTTGTCAGACTGACTCTGCACAGACAATATTATGAGTTGCTGAAAAGGCTGATAGAGGTACCAGTTATAGATGGTTGGAACAGACATTTGACTTCAACCATTCATAAAAACACTTCAAATGTAGATAATTATGTCCTTGATAGGAGTTCCATTTACAAAGTCCAATGAGCTGAGTTTCCTTTGGCATCATAAATAATTTGCAGTAATAGTAAGTCTAGCAGTAATCAGAGTGTTGGAAATGTTCTCAACACACTATGATTGATAAAGCTACCCAGATAATAAAGCCCTATATCTGAATTGCTTGAAGTTAATGACCTATACCATGAGACAGTGTGTTTTTTGCATTCTAGCCTTCCAAGTTTTCATGATATGCTTATTTAAAGTGAGAAATGTGTTATGTATACAAGAGTGTGCCATGGTGTGTGATTTGAAAGGCACTGTGAAAATAAATCTTAAGTAAAAAATCTGTTTGAAAAAAGGTGCTTTCAGCATGCTACATTGCCCTCCCCAACTCAAAAATGTGATGATCCGTGATAAATGATCAAGGAAACAAGTCACATTTTTAGCTCCCATGTGGTGTAGCATAGAGAAGAAAGTAGGAACAGTTGATTTCTAGACCAGTCGCTTTTTCTTCATGTATGTTCATCCACGGAAAACTTCGTGTATACTTCATGTACAAATTCAGTATTTAGCGCCAATTTTCATCATCGTAGAATAGAGCATTTTTTGACGCAAATATGCCACAGGTACGCATGACTTAAAATATGAAGATGGTAAAAAGTAAAGTTCTCAAATAACTGGTTGACTATGTGCATGAAGTTGGTAGTGATAATATAAAAGTACTCATGTTATATAGAGATTGGCATGCATGTTCACATTTAGCAACGGGGATGAAATAAGCAATGATAAAGGTTTGAGTAGATATATACCATTGACATTCACATGCAATTATGTTTTTAAGCTGCCCTGTGACAAGTGTATTCAGATACATTTAAAAGCTAATGTGATCTGAAATGTGTCACATGACCTGGCTGCTTTCTTGAATTATTGAAGTAGGATGGCTTTTTAATGAAAAAACAACAGGCTACTTGATGGATAGTGTGGCACAAAACATCCATGGCCATAGTACATTTAAGTGTGCAAACAGCGTCAATTGGGATGGTGATTTTACTTCACATCACTAATATCAGTAGATCTCACACATATGCAAATAAAACACTCTAAACTGATGCTACACAGTAAGGACTGGTAGTGGGGACCATGGTTTTACTCGTAAGTACACTTGAAACTGACTTGGGTGTTAACAAGCTTTGACTCAAGGCGAAAGATGAAAAAGAAGTGGGCATCCACAGCATTCTGCATAGACTTGGCCTAATGCTGTGAAGAAAAAATAATTTGGTGCATGCAATGTGTTTTTTCTTGCCACAACATAGTGGAATTATCGTTTGATTCACAGACTTGGTCACCTTGCAGCATTTGATTCTGGGAGAATTCGAAACTTACATCCTTCTTCGAGCATCTCGGTCAAGGCATTTCACACAACAAGTATCATCAATGCACAATAAGCAGCTGAAATGTTTTTACTTTGCACACATACAGACATTTTGAATTAATCACTAGTAATCCAGAGAGTCATTTGGGCTAAGGAAAGAATATACAGCAAGAGGCTGACTACAGATTCTTTGGGGTGTTTATTAAATTGAAATTTGCCCAAATCACAAGCAATTACTAAATTTTGAAGACTTGTGTGGGATGAAAAATGTCAGCAACCACTCACTTTGAAATGATATTGAGTTTTCTGAGAATGTTTTCATGAAGATATAAATCTTTAATGAAATTGTCTCTGAAGAATACTGTACTTTCACCGTTTTCACTGAAACATTCAAGGTTCTGAAACAACTAGACTGATTGCTTGGAAATTTTCTAGAAGCTTTCCAGGGATGTTCTTACTCAGATTTATTCAAATTATGTAATTACTGCTCCTTGTTTCTCCATTCGGACCTTGCTATCGACCAAAGTAAATAATAAAAAAATAAAGGCGTATTTACAATAAAAACAACTTTAATGGTATTTAAAATATGATGTACAATGTTTTGAACTTGTAAAAATATATGTGGTAATGAAAAGCGCGGTATAGCTCACAATTCAAGCAGACAGGAGTAAATGTAACTCTACAAGAGTTTAAAACAAATAGGCTGTATACATGGCATAAAATCATATTGCTGCTTCTCCATAATCTTCGACTGAAGTTCCAAATTTGATCACTAGTCAGGCTTTATTTTTCCCTAACTTTGACCTTGCCTTGCTTTCAGCTCCTGTTAGCTATTAACACATATAAAATCAGGAGCTGGTTTTAGATAAGCTGGCATCTGGCATCAGTAGGTATTCCTTGATGTACAGTATTTATGTCAGTTAGTCCAATTCAAAACTTAATACAAAGCAGCAGACATCAGCTAGTCCTCTTAAAAGCCTAATGCACGAGGCATCAACTATCTAAATGCTGCAATTTTCAAGTTTTGCAGTGTGCAAATCTACACACATACCCATACATACATACATATTTACAAATATACAAATGTTCATTCATGCAGCCCAACAGATAACAGATGCGCAGCTATCCCATAAGTAGTCTCTGATTACTTATACTGGTTATAAATGTAAGTTAAAATTGAAAGAATCTAAGTTTCTGGAGAATTGAGCCACTCTTCTATCTTTTGTTCATTGCCCTTGGGATCTTTCTGCCAATCCTTAAACCATCTTAAGTTTGCAATGGTTGCACCATATTTGTCACCAAGACTATTTTTCCATGCCACAAAAGATTCTTTATTGTACTTATTTACTGCTTTGCTGACAGTCGGATAGTCCAAGATGGTTCGGAGAGTTTTATCCATCTCCATGACGATGTCTTTCCTTGTTTCTGCATAGTCAAGTAATTCATCAGGATCCTTATCAAGATCTGTAACAATGAGATATTACAAGTTTATTTATCATTGCATCTGCATGAGTAATTGGAAGAAATAGTTTGAAGGAGCCGTTTCTTGAAATGCCTAATGTATTTTTGACTTGATAGTTTCAAAAATTACACCAATGGAGATGATGTCATCTCCACAAATTTTTAAAGAATACACTATGAAGATAATGTATCATCTCTATAAATTACAATGTACAAAAGGTTTGGGTGGTAAAAAGACAGAATCACTATATGTAATAACAAGACCGCACATTTTGGTCACTAAAATAAGTTAAATGATTCTTGACAAATTGCTCTCCAATTTTACCAAGTAAAAGCTTCACTCAAATTAAGTGGGTGTGATTGGCACCTTTCTTCATCAGCCCTCATTTCATCATTTTGAAAATTCACACATATCACAACATTGTAATAGAATTAACAATAACTTTAACAATACTGGTACATCATCATCACACTTTTATTCATGAAAACAGTTGGTATTATTTGTATTTTGGGATAATTGCGTGTTGATGAAAGGTGGCATATATCCCTGTTGACTATATTTATCACATCTTTAATTTTACAAAATACTCTATACTACCACAACTCACTGAATAAATGAGGGGAAACCTGGAAACCATTGCCATACGTGATGTATTTCCATTTTCCTTTTCTCAGCATGTATGTTGACATATTTATGTTGCAACCATGATACTGACTCAGCACCCAATGAGGTCTACCATGATGTGCCACTCTCCTTTCCAAATATGGCATCAGGGAGGTTCCATTTAGACCAGGGGGACCAGATGTTTCTGTGATATCTGGGGACATAACATGTATGAAATCCTAGAGAGATTTTCACATGATCCATGCCGCTACGAAATGTGGTACTTAATTCAATGGGTGGAAAAATTGAGATTTTTTTGAAAGATAAATATCACTCTGGCATGATGAAGACAGCTGTTGGTACAACAACCGTGACCTTGTTACTGCCATATAACCTGCCATTATATTGAATTAAACTAGGTGGAAGCTCAAGGATCTTCATGTTGAGCTGACAGAAATTTCTCCATCTGTCAATAGAGTGCAAAATATGTGTGAAATTTCCTGTTACAACTGCTAATTGATTGCATTGAAGTGTGGACATAATTAAATTTTCAGTAATACCAATGCACTTGACAGATTAAGAGATGACATTGACAAAAGAATACTACCGGTAGGTATTCCAAGCTGCTGTTATAAGTACCACAAGAAAATGTGATTGACAGATAGAAGCAACATGTTGAAAAACCTATTGTGAGTTTAGGGTATTCAGTTTCACAGGACACCACCTCTTGGAATCGCTTATATAAAATATTAGACACATCTTTGTAACCGTTGCGTAGTCTTACCCATGAGAGTTGGATAAACATCTATCAAGCTGACTGGATCATCCACTTTTGTATTGTGAGTCTCTTTGTCAGGACTTGTGATAATCAGTGGAACATGTGAACTTGCTTCATACATTGTCATCTTGTAAAACTGTCTATGTTCCATTGCCATCTCACCATGGTCTGATGTGAAGATAATCGATGTTGAGTTGCTGAATCCAGAAATATCCAACGTGTCTAACAATTCCCCTGTACAGGAACAGAAAATTTTAAGCAAATGATTAAATTTTGTCAATTTTATAACTACCGGTACTTCATGCCATAAAATGTTGGTGAGTATTGGAATTTTATTCATATTTGGAATTCTTTTGGACCAACTTACTTGTACCGGTAAATTATTTTTAGTGTACTTTGCCTATTTTTAATAGAATTGATGTACATGTATATCTGACTTACCCTGGCATATAAACTGCAAAGATGTTCTGCCACAAATTAAAAGAAGTTCAAGCTGCAAATAGTGTCTCATGGATCCCAGGTGTTTAACACTTGAGTCCTCTTACTCTAAAGTGCCTCTGTTTTCCTGTATTATAAAGTGCATGCTAAATGATAGTACCGGTATTATGGGACACGTTGTTTCAAGCGGTGAAGTCAGTATTGCAGACAATATTTTTTACACTTTTTATCCCTCTTTTACAAAAATTGTCATTATGGCTTCCATACCAGAATACTCATTGAAATGTTCTGCGAAAACATATGAAACTCTGGCTCATTTGCTTCAAGAGTTCATTGTTGTCTTTGACAGAAACAGATACAAACTTACCAACCATACCATCCACTTCAGCACACATCCCATAGTAGTATGCTCTGATCTTCAAAATCTCATCTTCAGTGAAGTTAGAGGTACAATTTTTTGTTGCAGTTTCATAGTAATCAACTGGGTGCATCTGATCCAAAGGTTTCCATTTAGGAATGGTGATCTTCGACCTATCGACTTTCTTCAACCAATAGGGAGATGTCTTGAATGTTGAACCACCAGCCCTTGGACCTTCCTGTGTTGTCTTGTAAGGATGTGGTAAAACAATTCCAATGTACAGCAAGAACGGTTTACCACCTGGTGTTCTACTTTTCAACCAATCTTTGGCCAAGTCAACATTAGACCAATCCTCTTCTTTGATTCTCCTTGTGTGTTCATCTCCTACAAGTACCGGAGTTGGTCTTCCTTCCTGCGCCAAAGTGAAATTCACTTCCCTTGTCCAGGCTTCTACTCTGTTACTGCAGGGAAAATTAAAACTGTTACTGCAGGGAAGATTGAAATTATGACAATCTCTCTAGAACAAGAGTCCTATGCTATACCTGTCCACAGTCCCTCCACCAGGACCATGACCTGTCATCTAAATCATTTTGTGAAATCTTATGTAGTAGTCTAAAAAAGTGTTAGATAAACTACAAATGCCACTTACCTTATACACTCATATATTTAGAAACACATTTATGCACCTAAGGTAAATACTTAGACATGTTGGATAATAGTAATCACTCCCTATTACTTCACAGTAAGTGAGGCTACCCACTATCCTCCATGATCTGTACACACGGAGATCACTCACTGAACTGAAGCAAATTTCTTCTGTACACAGAACAACTCGGTCCATATTTCAAAATTCTGGCAACATAGTTCTGATCATCATAATTTTCTGATTTCTCACTGTGAATAATGTGAAGATCAACCCTTTTTCTGCGGAGGAGATAGCAATTTTGTAATTTTGTCGACATAAATTTTTGACAGCCATACACAATATTTTCAAGGAAACTAAGGGAATAAGTTGCATCTGTGTTGGCGAAAGAAAGGGTATTGATTTTTTTTACTGTTCGTAACAAAGGAAATTTGCATGTCTGACAGGTGGTATGATGAGACCATCTTAGTTGCTGATAACTTTATCTTGACAAGTGTGCAATTTTTAGCACCTCCAAACATCAACTTCTCATTCAATTTTCTCTTGAATTTTAAACATAATCAATAATTTTGGAACATAGTCTTAACAAATAATCCTGAACTTGAATTGTAAGTTAAAAATTGTTAAGAAACTGATAAAATTGAAAAAGCCTTTAGCAAAAAATGTCTGAGTGAACAAATCAAGGGGAATTGTGGGTAGCCTCACGTACTGTGTACTTGTTACCAGTACATATGTACACACAAACAGCAAGGAAAACTCAAGAGAGTCACAATTTTTACTTTCTGTATTGTACAAACCAGGCAGGCTGATCAATGTGTCAATATTTTGTTCAAAGGGACCCTCAACGGTGACAAAATATGAAATACCTTGTCTTCACTACTATAGGATTGTCATGACGATGTGAGTCAGGCGTTGCCACTGAAATGCTGCAAGGCCTAGCTATCAACTTTCCCAAGAAAGTGACCCAACATATTTTCACTAAAAGCAGTAAACAGTTCACATTGTGTTTGAGAATGTGAACGTCTTTTTGAATGTGAATGTTTTGCACGACTGGTACCGGTATATTGGCATATTGAAATGATATCACTAATAATTCAAATCTTTATATGTCTGTTAAATTGAGCAACTTCAATGTTTTGTAAATATTATATATAACTTTAACCAGATAAAAAATCTGTGAAATACTACATATTTACCTGAGTGAATGATCTCCAACAGTGTAATCTGTTTTTCCTAGTATTTTTGTATCATATCCAGCTTTATCCAGATAATCTTTCCATGTGGGATAGCCTTTGGGTAGACCTTTGTAATTATTCCAGGTTTGTGTGATGTGTGTGTAAAGACCACTCCATAAAGCTTAGGTACAATGTATAAAGAGATTTCATTGAATAAAGAAATTGTCACCCATGAATTACATACAACATTTCAATCACATCATTGAGAATGTGTGATGAATATGAAAGTTGTGATCCTTTCAAACTTTGAATACAGACTAGACAATGAACTTCAAATGTAAATTCAATGATTCATCTCAAACATCATACAGAAATGGCTGGCTACATGTTACTAAATTTCATGAACACATAGTGGTATGATGTTTTCAGTTTAGGTTAACTGTTGAAATGTATCATACTCTCAAGTGTGAAAAGCATATAGCAAGCTAAGGAAATACATTTTTAAGAGAATAGCAACTGTCTGATTAAGCTTTCGTTTTGTGTCATCTTTACTAATTATTTGACTATACACTACCTGATCTTGAAGGGCAGCATATTGGCGAATTAGTGTATGCACTTGTAAATGTTACTCCATTTTGAACCAACCGTCCATTAATGTTGCTCATTTCCGATGCTGATTCATTATTTCCTACCAGCCTGCCATCCTGTCAAAAAAACAGACTTCCTGGTTCATTATTATTACAGTGTCATGTTCCCTGATAGCTGACTGAAAATTGTAGAATTAAAATAATAATCACAAGCTATTTGACATTATTTACATATAGCTAAGATATCAAAACACTGGAAAATCACTTCAAGGCATTTATGTTTACATTCACTGAGAAAACTGCAATTCATTCTGCATTGAATGTAATTTGTTTTTCTACTTCCTACAGCATGTTGAAATATTCCCACTGTTTGGCTTACTTTGCAATACATTATAGCAAGAATTCTTACCAAAGAAGAGTAAATTTAAGTCTTGGTATAGTAACTCTGAATTGTCAACAATACAATACCATAGGCCAACATCAAACACTCCAAACCTGGATGTTTCAGTATGCTCACTAATTTAGCTAAAGACACTGTATTCTATGTACAGATAAAATACCAACAAAATAACAAAATGTCCTAGGTTTTTAGTGGTTGTGGGCATTGACCTTGAGGTGACATGTATAGTGCAGGCTTGGTAACTTCCATATTCTACTTTTGCTTTAATTGGATTATCTGTAGAGTTACTTTATACATGGTGCATATGGTCTAGGAGAGACATTTTATTTTTAAACAAATGTTAATAAAAATATTTATGAGCAATATTTTTTATCAATAAAGATCATGTAACCCGTGGGCCATGAATTTCTCAAAAGATTCTATGGGTGGCAAGGAAAAGGAGGCAAAGTCCACAAGGGACTGACCATTAGATAACGGGGGTGTGGGGGAAAGAGATTTCCCACCAGACATCAATTAACAAGAATCAGCTAGAGATAGCTGAATAAAAATAATGGTAAGCTATCCATCAGAATAAATGTACCCTCTGCCTTGCATCCTTTCGTTTTCAGGACTCCCTTTGATCACAATTTTTAGGCTGTATCACTGCTCCTCTCAGGACAAGTTGAAAAGTTGTAGGGAAAGATTACAAGTATTACGTGTCCTGTTTTACATAGATCCATCGAGTATAATAATGGGCGATAATTAGAGTAACTAACAGCTTTTAAATAGTTTTGTTCAGGTCCTCAGTTGCATTATTTGAACGCCAAGCAGTGGATATATTCAACAGCCATTAGAACAAGAAACTGCATGTACTTTTATCATGTTGGCAATTATTTCAGTAACACTTCTAAGTTTCCTGACATTTCTGAAGTTTTTTCACATGCATGGGGGCTTGTTATACATGGATCTCTTGGGATGGGACATACTGCTTCACAGATTAAATTTTCATTTCAATCTATCACCTCTCTATATATTTCAGTATATACCTCTTACAGAAACAGTTCTCCACCAAGAGGGCTGTGAGCAGAAAAAGGAAAAGAAAATTTAATATTGCATTTAATTTTTTAGGTAAATTGTAATAAGGCCACCTAGATGTCTTTTTGAAGAGGGTTTTATGGTGTTATTCAATAGTGAATTCAGCTGACCATCTTGAGAGTATTCAGCTTAGATACAAATATGCCATCTGACACACAGTATATCAAATTCAGGTATTTTTAATTATTTGAATATAACATTAAGCTTCTGAGACATAAATATTGTACATATGTTCAAATTTACCATCCAAACTTTAAATTTAATATTATCTAATGCAAAATGTTATCATGCAGTATAAAGCACTTATACATCGACCAATATGATAAAAATCCTCAGATAGAGCAGCTAGCAGAAAACATTGTAAGAATATAAGAAAGTTGAAAAAAATATGAACCGTGGATCAGGTAAAAAAATAATACCACCTCATAAATCTTCCAGATATCCCCTCCCCCCCCCCCAGGATATCACATGATCTACCCCTGATTGATGGAGGAAGTCTGCTAACTTCATGCCTTATGTATGGAAAAATCCTTCATTGGAGCTTACCATAGCCCTGCGTACGATGCTGTGTGTTCCGCTACAGCTAATAGCCCCGTGGTGAGCGGGGCTATTAGCTGGAGCGGAACACACAGCATCGTACGCAGGGCTAGAGCTTACCATAGCGTCGCAGATAATAAACACTACATTTCGCCGGTGACTTCCTCTCGTGGTTGTTATTCCGTGCCTTGGTTCTTGTATCGCTATATTCGACGAGATCATGATGAAAAATACACTCAGTGAGGTAATCATCCCCACCATCATGATACTAGAGCAGCCAGCGACCTGAACAACAACAAGATCCACCAAAGCACGGTCCCTCCCGTGACCAAAGCAGGCTAGGCGGCGCTGTAACTTTGTGTGCGCAACTTTGACCTTTGACCTCAAATCTTGGCTGGCATCACAGATTCAGAGACTCACAGCGCGGCGGTATGCAGCACCAGTAGGCTGGTTTCGTTTTCAGATTGAGGTTTATCATCTCAGAATTAGGTAAGGTAAGCAAGAGCAATGGATAAACATAACACTTATGCCTTACATGTGTCTCTCCTACAGATCCTGGACACTGCGTTCAGTCTTTCCGAGTCGAGAAGATAAGGTATGCGGTAATCGACGAGTCGCTCATAGTACTCACAGGCACTCGACTCAATGCAAATTACAAGCAAACCGTCACTGATGCAACCAGTTATTTTTTCTTGTTGCATCAGTGACAGTTTGCTTGCCTTGGGTCGAATGCCTGTGGACAAAAGCGTCCGACCCGAATGCCCAGGTAAAACGAGAGCTACAGCACTGCAGCTGCTCATTAGCATATGCATTGCCACTACTATAGCACTAGCCATAGGCGCTTGTTGGCTGGGTAATCTGCTTGATCATGATCAGTTGATTGATCGATCTTCTGCTCGATCTATCGCGTACTCAGTGGTCTGTTCTCACCGCAACTAAAATACACGTTACATTTCAGTTGTGGTTGAGGAGAGAGCATCGATTATGTGATTGATAGATGGAGCAGACAGTTGATTGATCAACTTCATATCAAGCCGACTTACCCAGCCCACAAGCGCCTGTGCCACTATCTGATGAAACTCATTAGTTTTGGTTGCAACATAGACTGCGCCCCCCCCCCCCCCCCCCCCCAGTCACCTAGCTTTTCTTGGCAGCTGAGTTACTGGCTATCCAAGTTTCTGCAGCAACAGTTTTGGATCCGTATCTGATCAGTTGTAGGAAGGGTTAATTATTTAGGGTCACAAATTATAAATTCCAGTAATGTTTTATTCTCTTGCGGTCAATGAAGGGGACTTTAAAACTAAAACTGCATTGCACTTATATCGGTGGAAGTGTGGTGAGGCAAACGAAAAAAGTCATGGGTATGGTCCGCTACCAGGGTGTGTGTGTGTGTAAATGGCTACTGGAGTACACAAGGCTTGGCTGTGAATATGCAGTTGTGATTGATTGTGCAGGGCTTAGGGGTGGTTGCCACTGAGCCTCTGCCCATAGGTTTTTTCGCAGTTTACCATAACATAGATGACAACTATGACAGTCTGCTGTGTATTCACAGCTAACCAAAACTAAACTGAAAGAATCAAATGCTGTATAAAGTAATAATAGCAATATATAATGTTCTCTATAGCTGGCATATTCTCAAAGAAAGTAATAGCAAAGTTGTTGGAACCATGGCAAGTGGTAAGAGTAAAGAAATCAAGACCTTTATGAAAAATGCTAAAGAAGCCATCAAGAATAAGGACTACAAGGAAGTTATGAAAAACTGCAAAGTAAGTTCAGAAATGTGGTAGCTTTCAAAGTTTGGGGCATGTAAGACACACTATGAGCACTGAATTTTACTGTTCAGATGTGTTTATCCTGAACGACATGTCACTCTTTTTCATTCTTTTTGAGATATTAAGAACCCGTGAAATGCTTCGCCAGTAAAGTAATTTGTGTGACCTTATTAGAGAAAATGAGTCACTTCCCCAACATGGTTTCCTATGACAAATAAACATTACCATAATTTAAGTGAAAGCTGCAATCCTTATCTAAGTAAAAGACACCTCCAAGGCCAATCAAGATCACATTACAAAAGTTTGCATTAGGTCCAAACTTTATGTAAGTGTGTATATTCAGCCATGCATGTTGAAAGTTGTACATTGAACATATTTTTGCAAGCAGAGTAGTGGTTGTACACTTATGGTTGTATTTAGCACTATTTCAGCATGTTTCCAGTAGTCAAACAACTTAAACTACTTTTTAAATCAAACAAAACTTGTGAAAAAAGCTCAAAAAAGAGCGACTTTGTCCCTTTATATTCTACAACGCCATGGTTTAGTTGTTAGATCAGCATAAGTGTATTTATAAAGTGGTCTGGAAGTGTATGGAAAAATCAGAGTATGAATTAAAGTTGATTCCAGTCGGGAACAGTTAAAGTTTTAGCTGGGATAGCTGACAAGGTGAAATTTTACTAAAGTGACAAGTGCATGTAACTCCCAAGTTTTCTTTGTTTGTGAAGATCAGAGGTATACGGTATATGAGACGTAATTATCAGGGAAGATACAACTTCCTCCTACGACTTTTCAAGCTACTTGCGCTATGCCATTTTGTTTCAAACTTTTCACTAATTTTTTAACATGTTGTATAATGAGTCATCATTTGTCTGTTTTAGGCTGTGCTGAAACAAGATAAAACAAACTACAATGCATTGGTATTTTTTGGAGTTGCTGCAGCAGAGCTGGATCAACCTGACCAGGCCAGAATGGCGTACAAGAAAGCAATTGATACTGATCCAAAACAAATCTTAGCATGGCAGGTTAGTCATCTATTCTGTTAGGATTTCAAGACTGTCTGAATATATAGGAATGTAGTTGACTCAATGTTCACGACACACAAGAACTGATATCAGGCATGTGTATTTGCCAACTTTGTACCTTGCCAATGTATTTAGCGTTCTGCAAAAAATTGATTTACTTGGCAAGATATTTAGGTCAAAAAGACACTTTTTGACTCTCACTGGTAAAAGTGCATGTACTAGTCAAATTTTGGATCAGATCAATTCATTTTGATGACGCCATATATAACAGTGGCATGACAATGACCTGACCAAAAATTGAAGATCTTATTTTCGCATTGCTAGAACTCTTTAATTCAAGTAAAATGTATGTAGGAATATGCCAGAGTGTGGCTGTGACTTTACTTCTTGCCAGATACCCATAGTCACCAGGTTTCACTTCATCACGGCTATGACATTGTAGGTGCAAGCTCCATACAATAACATGTATTTCAGTGCATCATCCCTGAAATCCTACCAGTATGTCGTGTTTCTGATTAAGTTTTAAGTGAGAATTAATTATGTTCTCATTTGATTTCAGGGTCTTTCAGGATTCTATGAGAAGAGAGACAACCCCGAGTACAAAACAGAACTGGCAGATGCTTACAGCAAAATGATGGCGATTTATGAGGAGTCGGATATGAATAAATGGAAAGAGACTGCCAAAAAGTTGGCACAGCTATACAAACAAATGAATAATGATCTTCAAGTGAGTATATTCTACTGACACAATCTTCTGTCTTTCACCCTCATATTTCATAAGAGGAGATAACCTCCCTTTTAGAAACATGCACCTCAAAATTTGAAACTTTGACTCATAGTTTGGTGTTCTTTCTCATGATTAAGAATAATAATCAAAGAGCATAGTGCAGATTTAGTATTAGTGATATAAATTGAAATTAAAGATTGCTGTAATTTTACATGCTGAGCCAAAGGTGAAAATTAAATTTTCACAAACAAGATGGTTAAAACTTAAATTTTCTTAACAAGGAGTAAAAGAATTTCCTACAAACTACAACTGAAACTGTTGAAGCAAAAATGGAACATTGCCAGTTGTAAAGTTTGGAAGATTGTAAACCTTTGTGACTGTTGAAATGAGATCCGGACATGATTTCTGACATGGCTTCATTCTTACATCCACAAAATTTGCAGCAAAATGTCACAAAAGAATGCTTACAGTCACCCTTATATCATTATAATCACTTGTCTTCTCATTTATTATGGATTTGTCAAAATCATATTATTCTCAAAATCTTTCTGCCACTTTCCAAGAAATTACCGTACACTATGTCGTATCTGTAAGTGTATTTTGTGGATATAAATTTATTAATCGGTGAAATTGAACAAAATGCATTTGTATTGCAAGTAACATCAAATCTGCATCTGATGCCACTAACCATTGGCTCCATCCTTATGATTGTCTCGTGTTTGTTTTCAGGCTGTCGAGATATGGCTTATTGTTGGTAACAATTCAAGTCTTGAAGACAGAGACAGATTAGATGCCTGGAAAGGCATAGCAACTATCCTATCATCTCTGAAAACAATCCCCAGTGAATATTCAGAACAGGTAACTAATCTTGGGCGTGTGTGTTGTTGACATGGTATTGACACAAAGTATATTTTGTTTATATCGCCAAATGTCTGATTTTGAAGTTCCATTGACTGTTTGTGCACACTATAAATATGAAGTTATGCATATAAAAGTGGTGTGAACTGAGAAATAGATAAGTGTAGCTGACTGTAGGACTCACACCACTTGACTTTCTAGCTTGGCAAGGTAATCAGTGACTGACTGATTCATTGTATTACTTATTCAATGAAAATTTATTAATGTAATTATGTTTATTTTTCAACTTTTCACTCAAAGTTTGAGAAATCTCTTCAGATTATTGTGGATACTGCAGAGATCAATGATGAAACCCAAAAGTGGTATCAGAGATATATCAAGTTGCTGTTTGATAAATATGTGAGTATATTTTTTCATCATGGAAAAGTTTTTTGTTGTAAACAGGAAATGTTGAAGTATGGACATCAACAGGTTGATAAAAAAATCAGTTCTTTAAGAATGAATGAAATTAGTAATAATGAAATGATAAGTTATACAGGTACATGTATAGTTCCCATCCTGTATTATAACATTACATCGCTCCTTGCTATTTCAAACTCCTGTTTGCAGTGCTATAGTTCTTGACCCATTCTAGGAACATTATTTTTGCTTTTATACAAATGTAGCACTGATGTGTCAGTGTTAGGAGGTTAGATCTTGCATCTACCTTCAAAGGAAACAAGTCTTCACGTCTACCTTGCAATTGTATTGCTGTAAACTTCAAAAAATTATACTGTTGTTGGAATGTATTAGTCAATGAGAATTTCAACTCTTTATAAATCAGTCTTTCTACCCCTTTTTTCAGGCTTTTGCAGAGAACGCTGAAAAGTTTGAGACAGAATGCAAAAAAATGGCAGCAAACTATCCGACAGCGTCAGTCCCTCTTGAGATGCTTTGTAAATTTTACATGCAAAGACTACAAGGTAATAATGAATAATGAATGTTTTAGCAATATTGCAGTATGTATATTTATTGAACATAGTTACCATTGGTTTGAGAATTGTATGCCTGTGTGAACATGTTTCATTATTTATGGCCAGGTTTTGAGTTGTTTCCCTTTATATGGAATTTGTGATTCCAAGCTGCCTACTTGTAAACTTAGTATATGCACAAATAATGCAAATAATGGATCAAAATTAATCAAAATTCAACTTTCTCTACTAGATGCTGATTCTCAAAACGCCATAGAAGCTTATACTCAACTGAATGAGAGAGATCCATCATCATCCATGGCCCAGTGCTCACTTGGCTACAGTAAACTGATAAAGAAAGATTACTTGTTGGCAAGAGACCAACTTCAGAATGGTAAGATTTACAGTAAATATGTCATCTTCATTTTTCTGTTTATTGGTCCACTTTCCTTCTAGAGCAATAGAGTGATAGTACAATGTATTACACGGTGAAAAGGTTATCATCAAAATTTAGGAATTCTTATTCCTTCAGAGGAAGATTGCAACATCGTTTCATCTATCAAAGACTTCCTCTTGATGAAATCATGGAAAAGCATAATTCAGTCAAATATTTCAGTGTTGCTTCATACCACAAGAGGAACACTGCAAATATTGAATTATGATGCTGAATGATAGTGGAATAGTGTGTTATTGCATGGTCCTTGAATGAGATCAATGCCTGATGAGTACTTGCCACACTAAAATATGTTTTGCTCACATGGCAATACAGAGTGAGAACAAATTGATCCCACATTGGTTGTATCACACTCCGTGCATACCACTGGAGAAAAGTCTATTTGACCAAAGCAGATAATACTCCAGAATTATAGCTGGCTAACTTATTATTTAAGTGGACAGCAAACACAAATTGTAATTATAAAAGCTCTTGTTTATTTCAACTTAAACCAGAAAGTGTATAGTTATCAACGAAAATTTTCTGGGTGCAAAACTCTCAAATTTTATGAATTTTTCACTCCTTTCACATAAAGGTATGAAGACTAATCAAAATTTCCTGTGTGGATGGTATTACTTATGTCAATCTCAGTATCATCTTTGTGATTATGATGGTGTAATCACTTCTGCAAACAAAGGTTTGTCTTATTCTACTTCTGTACATGATCTGACTAGTTCAAAGCCACTGTCACTTCATCAAAGGTGCCTGGAAAAACGTCAAGTGTCATCAATATTTTATTTCATTACTACAGTAATCTTGATATTTCTGAAATTCAATTTTCCCAAACTGCTATTGAAATTTTGTTTGAATGTCAACTAAAAACTTCTCAATATTTGACATAGTGGACAGTAGATATTAACTGTCATTAGTTTACAAAATTAGCAACGTTGGTGTCTCAATAAAATTGTAGCCTTTTAATAAGTATCTGTCCATGTGAAACTGTCAGAGTGTTTCCTGTGAGTTACTACTTGTAAAAAAGTACCAGTAGTCTGTACTTGAGTATTGCAGAGAACGTGAATGGTTTACAGAAGATAGAATGTTGAGTTGTTAATCTGTGGTATTGATCAGCAGGTTTTTCACATCACAGAAGAGTTTCTTTTAATTCTAGGTCTTAAATTGTTGAAGAATGAAAATGAGATGCCTGTCGAAAATCAGAAGAAACTCAACCATGAGTTTAATTCTATGTTTTGTGTTAGTTTAGTAAACACTAGACTGCCCAACAACATCAACAAAGCAATTGAAATATACCAAAAAGTAAGTCTTACTTTGTTTACAGCAAAATTGAATGAGTGTTACTTAAAGCAGTATCACACTTCTGAATTTATGTAGACAATGAACTAGCCTCCTTTCTTGAACAATAAATGTCTAGGCAAGATTGAACTGGTGATGTTGTGATGATCAGTGATATTTAATTGTGATATGAATCAGCTGAAGTGTGTACACCATCATAATCACGATGTTCCAGAAGTTTACTGTTTTTATCCGTTTACCATGGACTGTCACATCTGTCTATTTTAGCTTCTTGAAGCTGATGAAACCCGGTTAGATGTTATAATCGGACTTGGCAAGACGTATCTTGCCATAAATGAAATGGACAAAGCAAGAGAGGTATGTCCTGTAACGTTAAAGTTGCATGTGTTTGATTCAAATCTGTACGTAGCAAAGTGTCCCCATTAGAATACATAACAAATACAAGAACTACTTTCTCCTATTCAGTATTGCGTTTCATAATACAGCCTTTGTGAAATACTGTAGCAGTTAAAGGTCTGGTGAAATGGTCCCGTTCATGTGACTGAATATCTTTCAGGGGGTCAATACTATTACACTCGCAACATAATTGCAACCTAAAAGTACGCGCAAGTGTTAATTTTTTTGATATTTCTATGCGCGGCTTTCATGGGGTCATTTTGCGACACTCAGGTCACGCCCGCAGCGGGGATCATGGTTGGCCGTCTGTGACGTCACAGGTGTGTTCATTTACATCGAATAGCGGTCCAACGCGCCTTATCTCTGCCCGGTATCCGCTAACAAAACAGCCTCAGTGTTCGTACCCGGTGCTGCCCATTCGCCACGTTCGTTCGCCAATGCGAATCGAAATCCGAAGTGGCGAAAAAAATCGATCCTAATTCGCCACAGTAGCGAAACTGATTTTTGTTTAAAAAATATGGTAAAATAAAGAAAAAACGTGGGTTTTTTAGTCTTTTGTTTAATCTGCGCTTCTCTCTCGGCGATTCACAAAAACTGTGTCTACTTCCGTATTATTGCGTTCTTTCCGTCGTACATATTTGCAATCGAGCCAAGTCTCGCGAGAGATTTGACGTCATTTTGTCTAGTGTACAACATGCAGAAATGGCTCTCGCGAGAATTGAAACTTGACACACGCAATCGAGCCCTCGCGATAAATTTGACGTAATTTTGTCTAGTGTACAGCTAGCCCTGCGTACGATGCTGTGTGTTCCGCTACAGATAATCGCCCCGCTCATCACATTTAGCTGTAGCGGAACACACCGCATCGTACGCAGGGCTAGTGTACAGCCACAGGCGCATAGCTGGGTCGTGAGTATTTAGGTTGCAGTGGCGGGCATATCGACTACGGGATCAATAGATCGATCCGAAAATCGATCTACTTAGCAGACGACCCAGCTAAGGAGCGCCTGTGTGTACAGCAGGCATACATGTAGGAACGCTCGCTCGCGAGAATTGAAACTTTTGCTATACATAGCAGACATACGCATTTTAATCGAGGCAACAAGGTTCGGTGTTGCAGTTGATTTACATTGCGGTCTAGATGTTCTGTGTTGTGCATTTTAATTCCATGTTGAGGGTCGATTTGCATCGCGGTCCAGTCCTCGTGATCCGGTATTCCCCGTTGTTCTTCAATTTAATCGCCGTCCCAACGACGCGTTCCGTGTTGCTGTCGATTTGTATCAGGGAGGACTCTACCTCCATGATTTGTATCGCGATCTCTACGTTCCGTGTTGTTGTTCGTTTTAATGCTAGTCTCAACGTTCAGTGTTGCTGTTCATGCAGCCGATTTGCATCGCGGTCCCATTTAGCCTAATTTAATCACTGTCCCATTTACGTTTTAAGTTACTGTCGATTTGCATTGCGGTCCCGACGTTCAGACTAGTGCATTTTATAAGTGGCAGTCACAACGTTCAGTGTTGGTGTTCATGCAGTTGATTTGCATTACGGTCCCAACCTTCTGTGTAGCGAGTAGCGAGGCAGGCTCAGGCGAGGGACCGTGGCCGATCGTACGAACCAGAAGAGACAAGCACATTATGGTTAAAACACTCAACACTGAAAAAGTTTACAGTTGAGCCGTTCATGCTCTTGCCGCTGTCACAGCCACCAAAAGAACAACGTCTTCCCATAGTGAAGGAGGACACTGTCCTGATCATGTAAGCGGAAACCCTAGAAGTTACCCCCCGTGGGGAGCTTACGGAGGTGTGAAATACTTACTTCCCGTTATGAGATACGGAGTCGGGCAAACTTCGGAAAGCCGAAAAAAGTCGACTGGAGAGGCTCGGGGGACACGCCCACATTGCATTTTTCTTTTGCCATATTTCATAATCACGCGCGCTAAACGAAAAAAGAAATGAATGTAACTGTTTTATAGACCATCAACTGTATTTCTGTGATTTTGCAACATGGGCATTTCACCAGACCTTTAAGAAAGGAGAAGGAAGATGGTGATGATGATACTGATCTGCTCAGGGCTCACAGTTATTGAAATTTCCTCAAGATATAAACATTTACAAGTACAGGCCTACATGTACAGCAACACTCCAACATTTCAAAGGGCCATATCAGTGTAAAGTCTGTGATGAACTGATCACTCAATATTTCTTTACCGAGCCTTCATGAAAGAATGTCCAGAAATTATGTGCTTTCTAATCAGTAAATCACTATCTTTGTTATTCAGTACTGTGAGAAAGCTGTTGCTATTGACAACAAAGACCATGCTGTGATAGCTATGCAAGGCTGGTTGGAATACATGCAAGATAATCTGAAAGAAGCACAGGATAGGTGAGTAACCATTGTCATTTTCTCTATAGATATTGTTTTCCTGGACACTGTGTGAGACCCTTGCCATTCCTGACTTTGCATTCCGCATTTATAGGGGGCTAATTTTTATATTTTTTTGTATGTTTTTTTTTGGTGTTATGACACAATATGCAGTGTATTGCAGAAAGATTTTAACAATACATATCAACAATCTGCTGTTAGTTTTATAAAATCTCACTGTGATGCCATGAAAGATATCAGTACCATCAAAGAGACTCGTCAAATTACTATTAAACTTTTCAAGACAGTTATTCATCTTTAAAGCACCATTATAATGAACAAAATCAAGTATTACTGTTACTGTAGTATTTTTGAAATTCTTTGATCAAGGGTTGTGCGGATTTTTTTCTTCTGCAAACAACTTTTTACAAGATATTTGAATGTTTTAATTTCCAGAATGTTGGAAGCAATTGAATCCAATAAGAACATTGGACTGTACTACCATCAGCTTGGTAGAATTTATTGGAAAATGGGTCAAGATGAAAGAAGAAACAAAACCAAATGCTTCAATAACTTTCTGAAGGTAAGCCTGCCTGAAATTTTATTAAATATCACTATATGATGCCAGTGTATTAATTTCTTCTGCATCAAATCATATAGATTTCTTGATAGGGAAGAAAAATTGTAATTTTTACAGATATTTGTACATTAGTTGATTCTCCACAATTCCATTGGTAAGAGTATGAGAACAGTGTATTTTGATAAGGTCAACTTGTGTTTCAGTGATTTATCAAAACCTTGCACTTGACCTTTATACTGCAAATGCATAATGAAAGAGATCTTCCCTAAACCATGTTTTACAACTAAGTTTTATCATTGTCAGTTATTTTGTCTCAGCGATTTGTTATCTACTCATATGCACGTTTGGCTATAATCTAATGTCACCAACTTTCCTCACAGGCTGCTAAACTAGAACCCTACCACTCTGATAGTTTTCTGTATCTTGGCTATTATTATCAAGAAATAGCAGCAGATATCAAGTAAGTGTTATAACAGAAGAGAAGAACTCATTTAACATTTAACATGGCCCTGGCATGTCATTATCATGCCTAACACATTTAAACACATTTAAACATGATGGTCATGATAATCATTGAAAAAAAATTATCTCTTCCCAATATTATATTTGTTGTCCTTGAAAACCACCTTCAAATTTTTTGGTTGTCAGATTTTTATGAAATCGCTTTTGATTCCATACCTAAGTAAAATCATAACATCTTTGAGAATTTTTCAGATAGCCAATATAAGCTTATGTTACTTTGCTTCCAACACCCTTTTTTGACAGAGAAACGTTTTTGAATTGAACTAAGTTGTGATTTCATATGTTCTAAGCATCTTGTTCTGAAGAGGTAAATAAAATGTCTGAATTTGCTGGGAGAAATTTGTGATCATTGCAGACAATGTAATGCTACTGCCGTCTGTACATATTGAGTCATAGTAACCAGACATGATTCTACTAAGCTAGCATAATTTTTTCTGACATAGAACTCATTTGATATTACACCAGTGATCAACCATTGTGAAATGATAACTCTGTTTTTAGTGAATTGAAAACCCATGATGCCTGACTCTTCTTTGTTGTTTTAACTTCTTTTTCTTCAATCTAGTAAAGCCAAAAAATGTTACCAAAAGACTTTTGATTTGGATTCAAGAAATGATGAGGCTGGGGCTGCATTGGGTGATGCACTGATAGCACTCGATGAAGAGGTGAGTTTAGCTCATATAGACTAGAGAGGTGAACTATCTTCCATTATAAACTTGAACGGTAATGCTGTTGACTGAAATTCTACAATCATGTATCATTGAAATACACTGTAAACTAACATTAACAATTAAATTAAATGATAAGACCAACTCTGTCGTCCCAAAAATGGAAATCAAAACTCCAGGGATTGAGTGCACAGCCTATGACTATAGTTGTTTCCCTTTGGCTAATACAACTTACGATGATCAAATAAATGCTCTTCTGTTTTGTCTACATGGCCAAATTTTGACATTCTGAATTCACCAAAAGCCATTGCAAGTCAGACTTATCATCAAATAGTGTTGTCAATTTTTGGCCAAAACTATGATTTTTGAACTTTTACTAAAGCAAATATGTAAAAGCCATTTTATATGTTTATGATAACTTATGCTAAAATGTGCAGAAATCTGTTTACTTTCCCTTCAGAAAATTGAAGATTCACTGTAGCTTCATATATGAACTCATTTTTTTAGCTCCCCTTGCTCAGTGAATGCTACCAACATAAACTTCATTTTATATCTACACTGTTTCTTAACACTGTTGACTTAAACCAGATACTGTGTTTCATTCCAACAGGAGTCAGCATTGACACTGTACAACTCAGTGACAAGTAAGGCCAGTGCTGGTACTGCCAAATGGGCCTGGCTTAGATTAGGACTCTATCAACTCAAACACAGGGAATATTCCCAGTCTGTTGCTAGGTAAATCTTTCAATTTTTTCTTAAATATTCAGTACATTACCAACAAGGAAAAGCTGAAAGGCATTCAGGCAACAGACATATTCTTAATGTAACTCTTGACATTTGTGATAAAAGAAACTCACTATGGTTTGCCAATTGTTGCAGTCTGTGAAATTATTAGGTTATTAAAGAGGCACTCCCACTTGGTAACATTTTTAAAACACATTTTTTAATGCCAACAGTCGATATTTGACATGGCGACTGCGTGCGGATCGCGAGATATCGATAAAAACATGTCCTCAAAAAAGTTAAAGTTTGAATTCCGGTGGCCCACCTGAATTCAGCTTCCGAACATAGAACGTTCGGCACTGGGGGCAATGTCAACTAAGCTATGGAGTACGAGTCTACACTGACGCTGCTGTATGCCACAGCAGTACCACTCGCGTCGGTGAGCGGTCATGTCCCGTAGGAGAAAGCTGAGTCCTACTGACTCGGCAATAAAACGAAAAACAAAGTTACTTCACTGATTCCACCAGAATTCGCAAAGGTGACTAGTACAGATAGTTGTGGTTGATACATAATATGCATAGTGGCCGCCGTGTGGTATGCGCGCATACCACGCGGCGGCCACTATGTATCGAACCACGCGTAACTGTGTGGCAGACAACAAAATGTAGTCATCAGAGGAAACTAATATTTTACACATAAAAACTGATATCTATGTGGTATTGTTTAAAAATTTAATACAACTGATTGAGAATAATGAAAACGACAAAATTAAAGGAAAAGTTTTAAAAAAGAATTACCAGAGGTAAGGGCATTGATAATTATGTATATCAAGTCATCGCTGTAGGAGATAACTTAATTGCGTCATTCGAACGTTTTTGGACTCCTTAGAATATCGTCAATCAGCACAACAACACACTTTCGGGGGATTTCGGGTCATAACCAGAAACGATCGTAAAACTTCGGGATGTGAAAAATGCGCTCGGGAAATGACATGTTTTTATCGATATCTCGCGATCCGCGCGGAGTCGCCACGTCAAATATCGACTGTTGGCATTAAAAATATGTGTTTTAAAAATGTTACCAAGTGGGAGTGCCTCTTTAAGAGTGATGAGCCAGTGTGATAATAAATGAGCAGCTTGACAGACGGTGTTGAATAGGCAGGGACACTTTCAATGATGACTGCAGGCTATAAAGTTTCATACTTTAGATTCAAAGACTGGTGAGTCTTTTCATAAGAGTTCCTGAAGATTTAAATGATTTAAATAAATGTTAAATTGCCATAAACAAATGAAATAATTGGAACATTGTTTTGTAAAAATTGTTAACAGTTTATACCTATGAGACAGAGTTGTTGACTAATTTCGATTTCACAAATTTGAGTTACAATTTGTTAAGCTATAACAATGACAGCTTTTTAAGTGTATTTTGTCTTGACACTACACAGCTTCCAGCATGCTTTAAGAGCGGATCCTAAAGACAGGTAAGACTAATTCAATTGTCTGATGACCATTAATCCAAGTCAGCATGCAAAGTTTAACTTACTCTACCTGTTATTTTATGTTATTTATTATGGTATTATAATGCCAATATAGTTAATCACAATTATGTGCAGATCACGTAAAATCAAGAGAAAATATTTTTGACTACGGAATTTAACGACCTAGTGAAATTTGGTTGTGAAGAGTGAATGTCACTGACACTCATGTAAATTCAGACAGGAAGTACAAATATGTTTAAAACTTTGTAAACAGATGACTTTAGGTGGACTCTGTATAACAGTATCAATTAGAACAGTAGCTACCATTTGAAACACATCCACTTTGAAACATAACATTCTTGGGGTTGCTTCCAGAATCTTAGTTTTTCTTGAATTTTGCCATCTCTGCAGATAATTGCAGTATACTATTATTCATTGACCTATGGCATGTAAATTAAATCAGTAATGACTTTTTGCACTAAAGATTTCCAAGTAGTACCGTCACTTACAGCAGGTGGGAGGAATATATTAGTTTACATACATCTAAGGAATAAAAGAACACTTTCAAAGCAGGTAACGAGAAGATTAAAGAAGTTAAATTGGAAAAAAATCACAATTTCGACTTTCACAAATGTAAGCCAGTCAAAACTTTAGTAACCCTTATGAGCTTTAAAATGAGCCCTCACAAGTGATAGACCAAAATAATATTGTAAAAGTTTGAGAGTCTGAATATCTGTCCTTGAGGCACATTCTACCTCAAGAAAGTTTCAGTCACTAGTAATTTGTTTCTCTTCACAGATGTTGTTGGGAATGCTTAGCAGAAGCCTACATTAATAGAGGCAGTTATACTGCAGCATTGAAAGCATTTACTAAAGCTACGGAAGTAAGAATTCATTTTACTGATAGCATGCAGTCGTTACTTACCAAAATCTTGTCATCTCCTTGTAACAGAATTTCTTATTTTAGACAATGTTTTGTAATCAACAGAAAAGTCATAAGTAGTTGGCTGATTTTTATGTCACCTGTTTGAATTATACTTTGTTCAGAAGCTTTTAGCGGTAAATGTGGACATTAGTGCATTGATCAGTGTTTCATAATCAAATCACCAACTTTAACTTGTAGTTGTTACTGTTCTGTACAATCAAAACAATTATTGATATGAAAGAGCTTTTCAATAATGCCAATAATGGGTTATTTGGACAGCAAATTATTGTGTAAATATCATTTAATGTTGTTTTCACTTTATTCATTTTTTCAGCTGGATCCAAATTCAATCTATTGTCATTTTCAGTAAGTTTTTCATCATATCATCTAATATTTTCATACTTTTATGAAAAAATTGTGTTTTAAAATTTTTCTCGCAATCCACATTAAATTTTGTTTGCTATAGTGTGAAGGCTTTCAACATGTCATGTATAGGGATAGCAAAGTTAAATGTCACTTTTTTGTTTCAGTATTCTCTAGCTAACTTACAGTTTGTGAAAAAGGATGTGATAAATACAGTAAATAATTTACTTTTCAATTTTTTGTTTCAGAATTGCAGCAATAAAACAGACTTTGGGATTGCTTGCAGAGGCAGTGACTGAATACAAAGTCATCCTTTCTAACTCTGCTGATTATGTCCCTGCTCTGAAAGGTATGTGATATGAATGCACCACCAGTTTATTTTCATACCTGACTTTCCTGTGCCTAATATACCTAATGATTTACATACAACCGTACTATTATGCAGATCTTATAAAATTATTAAAAAACAAATGACATTTCCAGAGAAGTTCAATGGCGTACTGAATTTCAAGTTCTATAGATTCAACCTTTGATAGTGGCACTCTTTTAATCTGAGCTGGGCAGTATTGATACATTCTCAATGCAGTGAACTTTCAGCGTGGCCCAGTGTATTTGTTCCAAGCTTGCTATATGTGGGCAGCCTAGCATACTATTAGCAATCAGTACGATTCTCACTTCAGGAGCACATCCACTCAAAATGACAAAGCATCAATTACTTTTATTTCTAAAGCTTTTACTACTAATCACGCTTTCCAAATCTAGACAACAACTACTGGGATTCATAATCAAGAATTCATTATCGTCAACAATCTTTCCTTTCTTATCAATTCATCAATTGTTTCCTAAATATTGTTCCAAATCTCATTTTTCACCAATTTTAAATTGCTATTATTATGTATCATGACACTTACTCATATCACCTTGTTCAACTTCAATCTCACTCTCAGTCAACAAGGTCTGTTTCTCAGTACAAGTGGTACAGGTAATTTCCAAGAATATTGATCTTGATATCGATGCCATTCACATTGCGGTGACAACTAACTAGGACATCCCAAGTTAGGTGTCCAAATTCTCTATCTTTCAAACTCTTGTACGGACTGTGATAAATGTACTTTCCTTTCACTGTCCAACTTTCAAGGTATTGGTGAAACACTGATCTCCTTGGCAAGATCAGCCAGGGCAGAGTTTTTCAATGGAAGAGTGGTAGACTATGTGGGAGAAGCTATCAGATATTTGTCAAAAGCTGTCAGACACAGACCAGATGTATCATGTCTGTGGAAACTGCTTGGTGATGCTTGTACTATCATCCATTCTCTGGACAAACAGTTGATCAGGTAATTATTTTAACATTGTAAAATTTTAGAAATATATAAAGTGCATAACTTTGAATGCCAAATTACTAATACAAATATTATTCATCATTTTGTCCATTTTCTTCAAACAGAGATAATTTTCAAACAATGCAAAGAATGAACTGTGTTGAGATTTTTATACTTGTTTGACATAGTTATTTGCTTGGCAGGAACTCCATTATTAGTGTTTGCAATTTGTTTTCAGGTAGTCTAACTTTTCCATTACCTTACTGTCTTTGCAGAATTGATGTCCCAAGAAGTTTACTGGACAGAGGATTGAAAGAGGAGGAATTAGTTGCCATGGAGAAAATGGAAATACTATCATTAGGAGCAAAGTATGTTCTAATTTGCATATCACTATGATGCAGTATTGTTGGTAACGTATTAGCAAACGTCAAATTATGAGAATAACTGCTGCAAAAACTCCAAAATCAATCCGATGGTTGGTAATACATTGTTAGTCACTGTACCATTTTTATGCAGTGTACCAGTATAATTTGTCTTCCTATTTTCTATGCTAGTGTATAATGTGATCTGGGAAGCACTTCTGACAATCTGTGTAACCACATATACAGAGCACAAGACTTATCCTTGCAATCATCCAATGGGTTCCTTGAAACTGTTCATAAGAGAACACACTAAGGCACTGATAAGCAGCACTGTGATTTGGGCACCTAGAAACAGTCAACTTTACAGAACAGGCATTCTGTATTGCTTTTTCTTTAGGGTAGATTTATAATAATCTAATTTATGTCATGATTTCACCGTAGATGTTATGGCCGGGCACTTTGCTTGAAACCTGAAGTCAGCAGTCTCTGGCATGATTTAGGTGTCAATTACTTCAGACAATCACAAGAAATGAATTGTGAAGAAACTGTCAGAACTGAATTTGCAAAGAAAGCTATGCAGGTTAGTAGTGTTACTGTACTGCTACTCTGACTCTAACAGTACACTTTGATGTTAATGATTTATCAATTTTCTGTCACATAACCCATCAACAAAAGTTATGCCCTTGGCCAACAGAACAAATGTCTTTGTAATAAAGTTTTGTTTCATTGTCTTCAGAATGAGATATAAACCTGACTGTGTTAGTGTGGGTGTGGCATTATTTTGTATCAGCCATCAGCCCAATCATGTTTGAAATCAGTTAGTGTTTAAAAGTATTTACTAAATGGCATGTGATACCATACAAAAAAGCTTTAACAAACTTTTACATCATGAGTATTGGCTAATGTCCTAATTTCTCTGTAACTGCAATGCACCCAGTCTGCATTTGTATTTTCAATGAGATGGATGTCTCATCATTGTTCTATTTCATGTTATTCTTTTCAAAATATACTTTAAAATATTGAAATCTGAAATCAAACGAACCGTATAATGTTATTCAGTGACGAGGAAATTCCCAAAATGCATATCATGCCATGAAACTACATTGTTTTTGCATTTATCAACCATACACTTATGCAAGGCCATGACCTAAATCATCTTTCTTCATATCTTGCTGCTCCATAGAACTTTTCTTGTCCATCGTCATTCTTCTTTTTAGCTCATATTTGGTATTTTATATACGGTAAATACCAAAAAGAGCTTATATGAAGAGTCGGTGGCGTCTGTATGTCTGTATATTTGTGGGTATGTATGTGCGGATGTATGTCCGTCACACGCAAAGGCTCCGATACCGCTAAAGCTACCATCTCAGTATTTGGTGTACAGGTAGATGCATGGGTTGAGATGTGAATTTGTTCAAATGAACATGTCAGTGTCAAAATTGTGCAAATGAGGTAAGAAAAAGGGAAATCCTGCAAATGTGCAGGAGTGATTGCATGCCAATGACTTGAAACAGGCTAACTCCAATGACTTGAGTCATTTCCTGTCATTGTTTATGAACTGTTACATATTAACAGACCCGCTCAAACCATAGACAGTAGAGGGGAGGAAGACCGTCTATGGTCAAACTAAGAGGGGCTAGCTGCCTTTCTGCTATGCATGTTACTAAAGTTGACCTCCAGTACCTAAAGTTTCAGATCTTAATTACTTTTGTCATTCTTGTTTTTCTGGTTTAAATATTTCTTGTTGTTTTTCTGGTTGTACTGTGCAGAAATCATTGTCATAACATCAACATAGAATTTTCCTGCACTGAACAGATAGAAACAACATTTATTGTTGATCTTTGCTACCCATACTAGTATATACCAATTCTGATCAAATTTGAGCGACACCGTATAATTGCGGTATTTTTTGCCATTTCAAGTTGGACTTTCGTGATTACAAAATATTTCGTTGATATTCTTCCAAGTAAGACATGGCTTTCAAATAAAGCATAAGAGAGTTCTCTGTACTGATGGAACATTATTTCATCATTCAATTGCTTTTCAGTGTTTGCAAAAAGCTGTCTCCATGGATACCAACAACCATGTTCACTGGAATGCTTTGGGACTTATGGCAGCTTCAAAAGGTGAGTCAGAAATGTTCAAAAATATTCATACATTGTTTACATGTAGGTTTTCACAAAGTTTATGCAAATGATGATACAAAAGTCTATTGTGTTTGTCTGTATCATTCTTTGAATATGCAAATACCAATAGCAGTCACTATAAGTTTATACATATACCTCATGAAATTTTAAAAAATTAACGATAGTATTAAAACATGAAAAGGGTGAATGTTACTGAAAGTCTTCGAATTGCAAACTTTTTTAAGACTCTTTAAAAGAATGAATAATTTTGAAAAGATTTCACAATTCTAAAAGAGATGTGCATCAGGAAAACGTTCCACCTAATGTATTTGACATTTTGAGAATTTGTTTCTATGGTAGTTGATAAAAAGTATTCCTGTGTTTGTTGTTACAGCAATAAACAATCCTAAGCTGGCCCAGCATGCATTCATCAAATCAATTCAAGCTGAAAGTAATGTAAGTTATATTTGAGATTGTTTATTTGTCAAAACTGATGATATGCAGTTCCTTTATAGCCATGCCTAGACCAGAATAAATAACTAAATTACTGATTCAGAATCTAATTTACAATATTGTATGGACAGTAAACTCTTCTGCTCCACCGTCAGTGGTTGATGCAGACTACAAACAAACTAAATTTGTTTTACAATACGCCCAACTGAAATCTGTTGCACTAAGAAATAAATAAACGAATATAACAATCATGATACAATCTCTTAGACTTTCACTGCAGTGACAAGATACTATTTCTAACATGATAAATTTTGCAACAACTACTCACTACAGTTACAATAGTGTGATAACATCCACATCAAATTTGTCATTTGGTCTTGGCTGGGAACAAGTGTAGTATCAGTGACTGATAATAATGATGATTGTGATAACTTTGTAGTTCTCTAAACCGTAGTTGAATAATTTACTTTATCATATTGTATATCAAAATGTATTGGATATATGGAGACAGTAATTCCAAAGACAACTTAGTACACCGTCACCTATAACTTTTTGATCAGCTTGGTCATTTCAATGCTGCAGATGATATTGTTCTTGTCATATTAATTTATCTTTGTTTCATGATTTTTTTATTTTGATTTCAGAATGTCGTGGCTTGGACAAACCTTGGTGCTTTGTACTACAGTCATCACCAGATAGAGTTGGCACACAATGCATTTAAAGTGGCCCAGTCATTAGAACCATCCTATGTGGCATGTTGGATTGGACAGGTATAGCATTTCATGTGAACATTCTAAATTCATTACCACTCGTACATCATTTCAGTTTAGTTATACTATGAGTACCCAGATACAAGTTTGTTACTGAAAAAATTATTGATAAAATGAAGTTTCAAGACCGTTTATTTAAAGTTACAAGCAAAGACACCAAAGTTAAAGAAAGTATGATTGACAACAAATTGTGAACAAGGAATGGAAATCATGTTATTCTTGAGCAAAATATACTAACATACGGTAAGTATGCAAAAGAAAAACCAGCTTCTCAAATTATTTCAATATTAACATAAACTCTATGCCCTTGATAATGATGGATTTTATCATTACACGTCCTCCAGGCATTGGTTGCTGAAACCATCGGAAGTGAAGAAGCTATGGATCTGTTCAGACATACCACAGAATTGGCAACTCATGTGAGTGTACCATTACGCACTATTTGAAAGAAAAGAATAGGTTTGCAACACAACAACTTACATCAGTGAACAAAGTATTTGAATGTTACAGTTGACGGTCTCAAAGCTTGTTAACAAGGACTTTGAAATTCAAAACAATCAAAGCAAACAAACTGGTTTCACTTTCTAGATCTATTTGCAACTTGAAGATAAAAGTGTTTTTCACCAATTTCATTGTCTTTGTCTACGTTGTACGTTGTACGATAATATATCGATTAACCTATAAGGTCATGCAAAATATAAAAGGAAGTGTCATGACTCTGCATTGATGATTTCTCTTATTTTCTAAATTGAAATAATATCTTCAGCTTGAAGGATCTGTAGGTTATGCAAGTTGGGTGTGCAATACCATATTTAGTGAGAAAATTGACAAGAAATCAGAGCTTTATAAGTACAATATTGTAGAGATGGGAGCTGTGACATCTGCTGCTGTGTCTATTGGAAAATACACAGGTAAGCTCTTCCTCATGTACTTCACCAGTCTCATCCCTCGGCTCATCTTCAAACAAAAAAAGCATGAAATGTTTTATTAACCCTTTGAGTGCTGTAATTGTTCCCATCAAAATTATAGTGCAACATTTTTTCCCATTTTTATGATTTTTTCTGTAAATTTTTGATAATTTTGGACCAAATGGACATCACATTTCATTGGCTAAAGTTTGTAATCAAAATTTTGACAAAAGTCTGAGAAATATCAACTAGAGTATATTTTCTAAAGGAGGCAAAAATTGACTTTGGCGCTCAAAGGGTTAAATGCTCACTATAAAGTTTGACATTGGTTATATTCATCATCACAGTTCAATGAATTCACAAGGAATTGCAGTCATTTGAAGTTCTATATATTTGATGTCGAAAAGTTGCTTGCATGGATTGTGTTGTTTCGATTCAGTAATGTTGAAAAATGTTTTGTTTTCAGATCGCAAACAAGATGATCCTACAGCTAGTAACATTCATGGTTTACTCTTGGAACAAGAAAAGTTGTACAATCAGGCTGAGAAAATGTTTGCCAGGTATTCACAACAGACTGTCAGATGTCTTTCACTGAAATGACTAATTTATGTGAACAGCTGACTGATCACATAATTAAATCAATAATTTAATTTTATAGGTTATCAATATTAACCCTTTTCCTGCCAAGTCCATATTTCACCACCAGGTCAAGATGGTTAAAATTAATGAAACACAACGTATTCCACATGATGTATTTTAACATAATACCGTACATTTGAAGGCTGTTGAAAACATAATACTGTAAAGTTGATTTTTTTGGGACAAAAGATGCTCTAACATACCAAGCCAAGTGGGTGAAAATACGTTATGTTTTGGCTCAATACCGCTTTTTACTTACTTGGCTAATGGGGAAGTGATGCAGTTATTACTGTCTGGCAGGAAAAGGGTTAAGATTGTCTCCAAAAAGATAATCTGAAAAAAAAAAGAGGTTTAAGAAATCAAGCTGTTACAAGATACCCAAATGATCTGGTTATTTAATTAAACTGTCAATTCTGAAATTGACAAATATTGGCATAAACATAAATATTGATGTAGCAAATGCAGCATTTAGACGTTTTTTGAGAGACTTTTATAAGGTCACCTGTGGAAGTCAGATAAGTATACCCACCTAAAATTGGTTACAAATTTTAGGATCACTTTGTTCTGTTTTGAAAGGTATATCAATGATTATATAGCTACAAGAACAATTCACTCATTTGACATTCTTCCTGAAAGTTATACATTGGGTTTCTTTTCATATCCAGCAGGAAACTTTGCATTAAAGCCAGATCACCACTGTACCAGAAAATTGTTAAATTTGCGTTTCATAGCAAAAACGTATAGCCAGAACCAGTAAAATTGTAAGGTATTATGCCATACAGTTTTTGCCATCTGGTGTATATAGGACATGTGAAATCAATTGGTAGCCCGTCTTGAATTTATAAGTTTGCCTAATGAACAACAACTTTGTTTATTTGGTAATTTTGTAAATTCCAACACATCTGTTTTACTTATTCATACTTTACCTGTCTTTTGCCCAAATTACATTGTTGAGTAGTCTTGACAACATTAACATTTGTTGAATGATGTTTCTACAGGACTGTCAGGCTGCTAAAGCAAAATGGAGACAAAAGTCAACTGAACATGGCCCTATCAAACTATGCAAGAATATTATGGTGAGTGCTGAATGCCATGAAGCTGTTACAAAAGTGTAGCAAAGTGTACACAGAAAGACTGGCTCAAAGTATTGCACAATACATAGTTGAATGCACTGTACTGATGGCCTGGTGAATTCTTTGCACTAGCTTCATAGCGACTAATATCCTGTAATTCACTATACAGTTTGTCATACATGTGCAACCATCGTCATATGACAGGACACAATATAAAGTATTTGTGGTCTGCGGACCAAACTCAATAGTTTTATATAGTGTGCACATTTGATCTATGACAATCCTCTAACGTTTGATGACATTACAGTAAATAGTATGGATAAATACACATCCCCCTTGCATGAATGCTGCATAGGTCAATGTCCATGAAAGCATTTTTAGTTGTCAGACCACCACAAACTTGACTCTCTAGAAGTGACAGGACCTATGTCAATAGACTTCAAATGCACCAATCTATATACATAATAGAAATTGGAAAAGCCATCAATAAAATATTTTTCACTAGTAAGTGACTTTTACCAAGTTATTTGCAATGGTACAGATTAATTGTGTTTTCATTGCAGTGCAACTGGTAAATGCAAGGAATCAGTGGAACTGTACCAGTCAATCAGTCCACTCAGTGATTTCAATGATGTCTGTGGATTAGCTCTGGCTTTGTGCAAAGCTAATCAACTCAAGGAAAGTTATCAAGGTAAGACAGAATACTGCCATATAATTAAAACTTTTTATGTATTGCACAGTTATGTGTTAGAGCTAGAAGGCCCTTGAGTTTCATGAACTTTGTATATGATCACGCCTTATAGCACCTTGATGTTTACAAATCATTCAGTTCACATTTACTGCCACATTGACTGTCAGTTTAATGAAGCTTTAAGGAAATCTAAAAAACCTAAAGAAGTAAAGTCAAGGGTAATGTTTGTAGTTTATCAGTATTTCACCCTCCTTTATGTCTTATTTTACTTTTCATTGGAAGACTGACCACAAAAAATCACAAAGTCAAGTTACCGACCTGATTATTTTACTGCTATTCGGATAAATCGTAAAAATTCTGTCTTGTGAATTCTCTTAAAGATGTTGTTCAACTATAGCCATTTGCCTTTCAGCTTTTGAACAAGCCTTACAATTGGCAAGCAGCAATGAAGAGAAATCCAGAGTCCTTGCGTCCATGGGTGTCATAGCATATCACTTCCAAGACATGGAAAGAGCTAAAACTTTACTGTTCAAGTGGTATGTAGTATCAAAGTTGATCCTGGCCAGTTTTTGGCCATGGTGTTCTCAGAACTGACAATTCAGTATGACTGAGTTACATAGGAAGTGTGTGGAACCTTGGTAATTTGATTATCATGACTGCACTGTAGTGAGGAGATAGTGTTTGTTCATGTGTGATGGAAAAATCATAGTTGGCATCTATCTATTTGATTATGATTATATGTTTCTAACGTTATTGTTGTTGTGTTTGTATGCACAGTTCTCAGGTATCACCACCATGCACTGAGGGAATACTTGCCCTGTGTTCTTTGGCTTTCCTTCAAAGTGATTTCAAACTAGCTTCAGCTGCTCTGGGAGAACTTCTGAAACTTGGTGACAGTGAGAAGTATGCTGAGGATATATGCTTTTTGACATCATGTCTCTATGCACTGCAGGTTTGTTTTTGTATGTTTTGTGTTACAGTGCGAAGTTATTTGCAACAATGTTTTATCTACATGAATGTTTTGGGTCTAAAGGACCTAGTTTGTATAGTAGCTTGTTCTGCTTCAAAATTATTTCAGATTAACATTGCCAATGTTTTTGATACTTAATACTAATTTCCAGTAGAAAGAGCTGACGTATTGTCCAGAACTGAAATTTTGTCCTACTTACTTTTAAATCTTCTGATACAAAGTCACAGTCATAATGTTTGTAAATAAAGAATCTTTGAAAGATGTTACTGATTTTCACAACAACTTACATTCATTTCTGTGAAGAGCAATTTTGTCCAACATAATCTTTGTGTGCTTGGATGATTCTCATTACAGGGAAGTTACAACATGGCAAAGAATCAAATTTTGAAAGCAATTCGCAAGTAAGTCACGTCTGCTGAAATGTTTGTATAATCTCATCTACCAATCTATGAAAAGTAACAACAATCTCAGAAATTGCATCTAAAGGAAGTGACCATACTTATTATGTTTTCCAAAAACTATTGTCATCAATGACTGTCATAAAAGAAACACAATGTGAATCATCCGTCATTAATGGGAAAATTTCAGACAACCAATAAGAAATTTTTCTGTGGCATATGCTGGTCAAATCATTGCATCAGGTATAGCGTTAAGGATAAGAACTCTTTGTGTTTTCATGTGTCAGTAAATCATTACAGACAAGCAGAATTGCAGAGTAGTATGGAGATGTGTTTTTGAAGTGAAAACAGTCAGTGTTTTCAAAATGCATCCCACCCATTATTTCAGGTGTCCGTGGAGAGCGAAACTATGGCAACAAGCAGCCAAGTTTATCATACAATATATTCCAAGTAAAGCTGAGGTAAAGAAACCATTTTGTTTCTGGGCTTTCAATTAGTGCTAGGGTCAAAGGTTACTCAGTCTTAAACTATTATACTTTAATGCATTAGAACTCAAACATTTTGAGGTTACCCATATTCTTTCATTAAGTTATCACTTAGTTTTCCCAGAACAATGTCATCAAAAATTACAAACCAGCTTAGACTGACTCCCATCTGGGATTTTCAGACATGTGACATTCTATGATGGATGCATTCACAAGACCACAGCCTTGACAAATGTGCACCAACTAATGTCCCAGATTAGGGGGAACATTTATGCAAAGAAGTAGAACACATTGGTGGTATGACTGAGGTTATGGCATCCGCTGGTGTGGACTCCATGCCCTATATGAATCAATACTAGTAACATTTTACACCATATGAAAGGTGCAAAATTTAACTGATGAATTTGTGGTGCTGTAAAAATAAGATGAAATGCCTTCGTGACTGTGTTTTTTTCCACGGCCTAGTTGTGACATCATTGCACCTCATGAGTATTTAGTACCAATAGAATTCATGCCCATTACAACAGTCTGAGGTATTTCGTGCATAGCTGATTACGCACATACATCAAAGTAAAATACCACATCAGGGTGAGTCTAAAACTAGCAGTGAATCAACACTATGAAATCGTGAGAATCAGAAACCCCTTTAGCACTACAGGTTTAAGTTTTTCATTGCGTTTAAATCCAAACTTAGATGTGCCAGTGATTGCTAATACCAGCAATGTAACTTTCATCTGTAAATGGCCTTATGTTTTGTATTTCAGAGTGCTGCTACCTGTAGCAAAGTGGCCAATAAACAAGATTTCAGAGTATCAAAGGTATGGACATGTTAAAAAGGGTTTCTTTGAATCTTTGAAGATGTTTATAGTTATTTATAGCTCTGCATGAATCTTTGTTTTCCTTGCTGATATGAGAGAGAGAGAGAGAGAGAGAGAGAGAGAGAGAGAGAGAGAGAGAGAGAGAGAGAGAGAAAATTTCCTTATCATTATACTTTAAACCATGAATTACATGTTGTGACAACCAAATATTTTCGAATAATAAATAAAAAAAACTACATTAAAAATTCTTGTGAATATTTCAGTCAACTCAGTATGTTTCATATTTAAATTTCATTTTAGAACTCTGCAACATTTGCTCTGTCTCAACTTGCTGCTGGTCAATACAGAAAGAAGGATAAGAACAGTAATGCTCTGAAAACAGCTCAGAAAATGGTGCATCTTTATCCCAGTAAGTGTTTGATATATAATTACTTCAAAGTCATAGATCTTTGATTTGATTTGTGTATATAGAAATGAATGAAGACATGTCAATGCATTCAGAAAATCACACAATGGTCTACCTACAGCCAGATGTATGCACATAATGCAACAATATAACTCCAAAAATCTACACTGGATCAGGTTTAAGGTTTATTCCTCTGACTGCAACTTAAGTGAAATATTATCGAGACAAGTGTATTATGTACAAAGTAATGCAACTTATGTATTTTGTTGTAGATGAAACCAGTCATCATGTATTACTCAGTGCTAGTTGCTATGCCGATGAAGTAAGAGCCAAGGCTATGAAACAGAATACACACTTTGGAAATAATTTGAACACCAAACTTGCTCAGTTTGTTGTACAGCAAGGTAAACAATTTTTTTTACATCTCTTGCATTTTCCATCAGATTGCAAAAGCTGACTCAAATAGACAGACTTTTAAACAATAAACACGCTAAAATGGACTATGCCATAGAATACGATGTGCTACCATTCTTCATTTTCATTTTATTTACGAATAGTTGTGCAGCTGACATATCTATCATCAAGCGCATGTAATCTTGGTGACAGATAATCAGTAGAGATGTCATTTCAGTGCTTTTGTTCAATTCTCCACTCTCCATCTGTTGTAAATTACCTCATTAATACTGCACAAATCTGTGTTCAGATACAATTGAAACAGTGTGCCTTTGAGTTTCATAAAGCCCTATAAAACTTATCACTTTGAACTATAAATACCGGTATATCAGTTGGTTATCCATGTGTTTTATATTTCCAAACCCTCCAGGGGAAACCATGGCCAGTGAGGGCGCTAATCAAGCTCAACGCCAACAGCTGATACAGTGGGCAACTAAACAGACCATTGAAAGTCTGCTACTATCACAGGATTACAGCAAAACCAAAGATTTCATCCAGAGTGTAAGTATTTAGCTAAAATGAAAGGATCTATATCAGAAAATTTAACTGTTGATCAGAAATGTAACATGGGATGAGTAGACTGTAAAGAAGTTGAAATATTTCATTGAATAGCACATTCTGCACTAACCAACAATAGACAATTGGAAAATTAGATTAGAGTGCCAATAAGAATGTTGTAATTCCATGTGTTATTATAACTTCTTAAAGGAGAATGAGATTTCTCTTCTTATAAAGGCAGTCTCATACAAGTATGGCTATATCACAAATTTAAGGGAAAATATAAATTCAACTTTGTTTAGTAGAAGAGCCAAAGTAAAAGAACAATAAGAGTTTTTCTGCATTTAATTACAGATCAAACAAGTTTATAAGTCACAAGCTCAATTCACATCTCAACTTGAAATGCTGAATGCAAAAACTGTTTTCCTTGAGATGACAAATGGAAATGAACTTGAATTACTCAGAAATGCTGTGTTGAAAGAAGCTGCATCATCTGAAGCCTGGCAGGTGAGTAAAATGCTTGCAATCAGATCATTGACTTTCCACTTCCTAGGACAACCATTTCAATGAGCAGACAAAATCTACCGTAGTTTTGTTTCGTATTGGAACTTTTAGTGGCAAATTATGATTTGAATCTAATTTCTAAAATAGCTGTTGGACATACAGAAAGACCTTGAGTTTCCTGTCATTTAATTCCTTCCCAGTTTTTCTATCAGTTTTCCATGAACTGTTCATAGGTCATGTTACATAGTAAAATGACACAAATACTGGTAGATATTTCATAAGAAAGGACAACATTTGTAGACTGACTGCCCTCTTTGTTCTTGTTAGCTTTCATCAATTTTATCTTCTGAAAGCAATATTCTAAGCATTCATCAGAATATCTTGTCACATTATATGTATATAAACTGTTGAATAGAGCCTGTCAAGAAATATATAACTTTGAACTTGTTTTATCAAAGCTTATATCTATCCCTTTCCACTGACAAAATTTCTTGAATTTTGAATTTCTTATAAACTGGTCTGAAAAACAACCAGAAAACTTGAATATATAAGTGTAATTTGAATTACTGATCGAAGTGACCTCTGTTGTTGTTTCATTTACTGTCTTGATGATCTACCAGACACTGGCTGAAGTTTACTATTCCCAAGGAATGATGGTAGCTGCAGAAACCTGCTACAGACAGAGTCTTCAAGTTTCCAAGTCGGCTAAAATTGTACCATTGGTTAGATTAGCTTACCTGGCATTGATGCTGTCAGTGGTGAGTTTTATAATGTATGTATGGTGTGAAGTCTTGTGATAGGATGTCATGTGATGTACTATGACTTGGTGTGATGTGTTTTACTGATAAGATATGACATGTTGGAAAAGATGATACTGGTATGACTAGTATGTAGGAGTGTGATTTGAACATCATCTGATTTATAAGGGAAGATTCCAATTTGATATCAGACAAATGCTTGAAAATGTGAGCTCAATGCTTAAAATATCCATAATTTATTGTTGTAAAATGTATGTAACTTTTGAAAAGTTAAAGTGTATATGAACATAAAAATGTATATATCAAAGACAGCCATTTTATTTTACCACCTTGTATTAACTTGCATTGACAAGCACATAAATGATATTTTTGCCATCCACAGTACCTGATACATTTTATTTGTTTTATTCAGCCAGGTGATGCCACTGATAAATGGACAGCTTTGTGCCAGCAAGCTACAACTGAAGCCCTGAAGCTTGACCCACAATGCATTGCAGGTCTTCTGATTCAAGGAATTCTCCACTTTGGTAAAAATCAAAGGTAAAATGATTTTTGACTTTCCCAAATTCATTCTTGTACTTGACTCTATGGCATATCCTTTTACCACAGTGTCAAGAGTTCCTTTAATCCCTTGAGAGACTTACGCTTTGATTCGTCTGCCATGTTGTACAAAGCTCAAGGACTACCCAAGAAGAATACATGCATACCTCTCTCTTGCTTCCACAGATGCAAATCAGCTTTTTCCTGAGCAGCTACTGATACCTTTCCTACATATCTTTTTTTGCCCAGTGCAAGTCACAGTGTCCGTGATCAGAGAAAATGTGTTAGATGAGTGTCACATTATCATGACACAAATACAAGACAAGCGTGTCCTTATTGTGGCCTTTTGTATCTATTAAATGAAATACAGTGGAACTATGGTGTTCTGCATTTTGTGAACCATAATTGTCAAAAGTAATGATACGAAATTTCTTTGTCTGAAAAATGATATAAAAATTTGAAACAAAAAGTAAGCCTTTAGTGCCCAAGTAGTGATGAGCATCCTCATGGCCCCTCAGAATTCAGTACATTGTTCAGTAAATTGGTTTTCACTCCATAACTAATAATATACTTTGATGTTACTTTTCATTATAGGGCAGCCAAACGTAATCTTCAGTATGTAGCATCTCATGGTACTGATTACAGTGGTTCTATCGCTAGGTTCTATCTTATGAAGATTTATCTTGAGAAGAACGACACTGACGCCATACAGGTACATTTACACAAAGCACAGATTTTTGTTGCCAAGTAATTCATTGATGCATAAGTCTAGGAAATTAAAAAGAAAACTCCAGAAATCTTCGACTTATATGAATATCAATTTTGAGTTAGCATCGATATTTTCTCATTTAACTACTGACCACTAAAACGAAAGTATCTTTTATCACGGAAGTGACCGGGACTGTTTTCAATTTTCCATCATTTTACTTAGACTTTGCCTTTTATCAGTTGTAATTTTTTTGTTTTCTTTTTCAGTTGTTATTGACTGATGCTGAGAAGTGTGCTGACCCAAACCAGGAAATCTTAATACAGCTAGCGACATCAGTTGCACAATGAAAAGAATGTCACAGTGATCTGTTCGAAAAAACTGCCTGGAACACTCAACAAAGCTTACAAATACAGAGATTGCTGTGAATGTTTAGATTGACCCAAGAGCATAACTTTCTATGAAATCTACTGACAATAGACAGCAATGGCTCATAGGGGTGTGCATGGAAATGGAATAACCAGTTTGAGTATCATTGAGAAATTATCAATACAGGTGTCTGCTTTGTGTGATTTCTGTTGCAAATCAGAATATACTTTAAAAGTCAGAGTTAGCCCTTCCTGGTGTCAAACTTACTATTCTAAAGGCAGAATTTGGTAAAGATATTTTTGATATGCATGACTTTAGGTCTGTATTTTATCACAGACATTTTCAGCCTTGGAGCAGTTGCTCTAACTTTATATCAGCCCTCTTTATGAATGAAAATGAAATGAGTAATGCCAGGGGAATACTGCAAAACTATATAATTTACCATGCTCTGAAATATGGCAATGCTATAATCCCAGAAATGCATTGTCAGAATTGAACACTCATAAGAAAAAATTTCTTTGTAATCTTGCTTCATGATAATGAGCAAGTAAGTGTATGTACACATGTACCAATATTATGACTGTGAGTTAATGTACCCTCCATAATTACAACACACCTTTAGAATTACTGAATATATGTACAATGTACAGCTTTATTTATAAAGATGAAACACGGTAACAGATACACAAAGAAGAACAGTAAACTGAAGCAGCTGTATTTCAGAGTTGAATGGAATAAACTGTCTGATAATGAAAAGCTGTGATTTTGCATGGACAAAATATCTACCGGTAACTGAGAGACTTATGTAAGAGCACCAGGACTTCCTTAGTGTTTGATTGGTAATCTTGACTCTTCTTTTCGTGTCTCCACTTCATTATGATCTTTTCCAACATACCAGAATTTTCTGCCTGTCTCTTTGTCCTGTAGAGCATACCCATGTTTCCACATTCAATCATCAAACTACATTTGTCCATAAAAATGCCTCAAGCTTTTGTTTACACCCTGACTCTATGACTAAAACATTTTTACTTCAACACTGGCTGGACCAAGGCTGAAATTTGACGTGAGTCTGTTTTGCTGAAATTTTACTGTACAGTGTCTGCCAATCCAGACTGTACTGTTCATGAACCAAAATTTCACACAGAAATCAGGCTAATCTTCATAAATATATTTTTCTTGTTTTGATATAATCCTTTTATCTTCTTCAGTCAGTGTTGGTGGAGATGGCATATCTTCACCCGGTTTGCTAATCATTAACTTCCATATTTCTCTCTCCTTGGCTTTCACTTCCGCTATCCTTGCTTCCCTAGATGCAATCTGTTTCTCTAAACCTCTCTTTGCATCTTGGTATCTGTCTTCCAGAAAACCAGGGTAAGATTCAATGTGTGGTTTCTCCAAATCTGACAGCTGACTGGTGATGTACACTTCTGCAAGATCGTTGAGTTTACCATCAGACAAACAGTCTTTTTCCAAATGGTCTAGAAGTGCCTGTCAATTGAAATGGAAAGCATCAATAATTTTAAAATTGGCATTTTCAATAAAAGCATACACACACTACCAGTGTTACTTGTTGATGGCAAAATGAGAATAACAACAAAAAGAATTTCTATTTACATAAATAAAAGTAGATTAACCTGTAATTTGTTCTCTAATTCCTGTTCAGCTTGTACATCATATATGATGACGCCATCATCTTCCTCCTGTTCCTGGATTTCATCTTTATTCAGATATGCCTTCCTTAGACTATCAACCTGAATTGGAGGAAAAAAAATAATTGTACATGGTCATGCATAAATCAATCATCACTCAGGTAGAAACTATATACTTGCATGTTTGTAGAGACTGTGACATGCTGGTATATACAGCTATATTTGAAATACACAGAGATCACAACTGATCCTGAAGTTCGATATCATCACGTAAATACATGAACATCTGACATGAGAGACACTGTGAATTCTGTTTGAATTCATATTGGGAAAATGCAATCTGGAGTTCCCTGTATATATTTTGTAAGTTTTATTGATGATTTGAACCTACCGAACAATTCAGGCAAGGTTGGTTAATATATATTTCCATGTGAAAAAATCTCCAACTGTGGGTCGCTAAGTTCATACACTTCTCTTTTCAATATATAGTCAAACATTTCTTGAAGGAAGTTTCTGCAGGTAACAGATTGCATGTCAGGATACTCAGTGTGTGCTCTGAATGAAATACATCCAGTTAGTCTATGCACTTACTGCCTCTTGGAGAACACATGGCAAGTTTTCTGATTCTAAAAGCTTGGACAGTCTTTTGACTGTTTTCTCTATGTCACCGCTCATAGCAAGACCAATGAGGTGATATGTCATGGATACTATATGATCTTGTCCCCTTGTACTGTCTATGAGTGTCATTCCTATCTGTTTCTTCATCTCATCCTGCAATGATTGACACAACATTGACACAGGCTTTTACATTTGCAGAAAAGTTACAATCACAAAACGATGAAAACATCAGCATCACTATAAAAGCAGTTAAAAAAGTGTATACTACCATCAGTATTACACTTTAAACTGTCAACAGTCCCTTGTGCCTTTTCTTTTCTATTATTGGTATAGTCTCTCGTACATACGCGGGTGAAGAATACCACAGGCATAACCACGAGTGCCAAAAGCCTCATGCCTGCGGCACTTGTGGTCATGCCTGCAGCATTCCCGGCTAGCCTTTGGCGCTGTGCTTGCAACCTCCTTACCCCGCCCCCATATGTGTGAGAGACGAGGAAAGAAAATGCTCAAGGGACTGCCGACAGTCTTATTACACTTGTGAAGTACACTTTATGGCAACAGCAAATACACATAGATATGGTAAACAATTGAGGTAATTTCCATGGTGTTTGCAAAAACACATTTGGGTGACATGGTATTTATTTTACAACTGTGATATGTTACGATCTAGAGACATGACTTCATCAAAACTGCTTGTATACTCAATCCCTTTGATATTACCTCAATGTCATCGTTGCTGTTCAGATACTGGTGACATGTGTGCAAGGCCAACAGCTGTGATAAATCTTCTTCTGCTCTCAACACTTCTTGTTGCATCATTTCTATGGCAACACTCATGGCTTCTATAATGGAAAGGGGACAAAACAACAAGATAACAACTGTGCAAGTTATATTTCAAGATTCATTCTCACTATTTTTGCCATAAATGTAAGTTCCATGTACCTTCTTTATATGAACTCTAAATGTGACCAAACAATCTTTGGTCTATTCCAAAGCACATAGCCAGTGAAAGACTATGACAAACACTTCTCCACAATTTGCATCTTTTCAACTCAGCGAGTACTTCCAAATACTGTTGAGCTCACAGAAATATTATTGACTCAGTTTTGTTACATGCACCAGTGACTGTTCATATTAAATACATCAACCAGTAAGAACTGGAACCAGTCTGTTAATGGACAGTGGATGTTAATTCACATTTTTATCAACTATAACCAATAAAACTTCATTAGAAAATCTATGTTATCAAACATTCTCATGTGAACAAACATCTGACACAAATGAAATAAAGTATCATACACCGAATGCAAATCCATGTTACTCAAAATTATGCCTCTTACTTTGAATGTCTCCTTCTTTGATGTACGTATCTAAGATTAAATTGAAACTGTAATTGTCAGGAAACAGACCATAGTGTACCTGCAATGATAAGGCAAGGCGTAAGTACATGTGGATGAGCAGTGTACCAATGTATCACACAGTTCACTAACAGGGAGCCCTCTCACTTACAACATTTATGAATTCCCTGAATCATGTGGAATATCTGCGAGTCAGTCTTGCACTAATGCATGCATATGAAGACTTTCTTGAATCGTACACAACTTTCTTGAGTTCAAAATTTCACTGAATGTCCTGACTAATATCACACTAACAGTAACTACAAACCCTTTACGTTGCCATGAGACAGAATCTTAGCTGAGAGCATGTTATGCAGTATTTAGTATGCAGAGGAGCTATCATCGAAGCTGCACAAAGTGTGTAACCTTGTGAAGATGTCAGGCATGTCAAACTCCCTCACACAGTGAAGAGAGGACTAGATTTTAATCTTCCTGGCACCAATAGCATGAATTGTTTTGAAGATATCATTTTTTGAAACATACTGGTAAATGTCAGTGAGTCTCACCTTTCTGTAACTTTGCAGTGTTTGATAATTACACTATTATTCAAATTTGAAGAGAATGTCAAGCATTTTTACCTTATTTTGAACAGTGGAAAACGCTTCGTCAACAACACCAAGTTTCAAACATGTCCTAATCCATGCATGGACTGTAAAGTCTCGTAGATAGAATGCTACTGGAGAATGCCTATATCTGTATTTAAAAGACAAACCATTATCTGTGAGAATATGATCGTATTCAAGGAGAAGTGACATTTGGTTTGATTTTGACTTTGAACTTGTATTTATTAGTAAAATAATACTGGTGATGACATCACACCTCACTGCTAGGCTCTTGAATGCATCACAATTTCTCCAGTAGGACTGTCAGTGCATGAAGATTTAAAAAATACTCTGGATATTCTGAATACATGTATGTATGAATGAATACATGGATGACGTACCTATAAAGAAATTCCTTGGCTTGATCTAACTGATCCTTTGTCTCAACATTATTCACATACTGAAAAGTGGAACATGGATATTTCATGACAATCAATAAGGTGTAAAGATTCCTAATAGCTGTGGATCCTGGAGTAATGTTTCACCAGATCAGATTAAAGTTCATATTATTCATATGATATAGCACCATATGATATAACACCATGGCTATATTTAAGGGAAACTTATGAGGAAACAATCTGCTACAAAACTTGAGCAAAATTTCTCATCTCAATCCTTGTACACGGTGAACTGGCCAAATTGCTTTTCATTTTAAAATACATGTAATGTTCTGCCATTTCACAAGAAATTGACGGAAAGCTGCTTTCATACAGGGCCATAAATTTTACTGAAGGATAAAGCTTTGTACTGTAAATATATTCAAGAAGAAAGATCTGACTGACATCAGGGTACTTACTGTGTCAATGTCAATTGATGATACTGGATGCTTAATGGCTTCTTTCATTGTAAATTTACTTTCTATCTTTTTTGTCAATTCACCTTGTAATACAGAAACAAGAAAAATGACTTTTTACAGATGTAAATCATAATCCATGCCAAACATATTTCAAATGCCACTATCTAGCAAGTATGTCTTTGTTGTAGAATTAAGCAGAGTGTATAAAAATATATGAGAAAGTGCAAATGACTGATCAAACATTGGCTTCAATGACAAAACTAGTCGCTGTTTTCAATCCTTCTTTGACCCTTATATCCTGTCAAGTACATATTTACCATAAGGTCAAGTTGGTTAAAACCTTTGAGGCGTAAAATGTCCCATGTATTGCATTTCAACAAAGACTGAATATTGCAAGCCTCTGAAAACATGGATATTGTAAACATGACTTGCGCTGACTCTGAAGGGCCTCTGAAAACAGTTATACAGAAATATGATTACTACTAACTTAACCTGATGTTAAACATACCATGTCAAGTACACGAAAGTATGAGTAGATTTTGGCTAAAAACAATTTTTACAAATTTAGCTGATTGGGAAGCGACAAGCTGGCAGGATAAGGGTTAACAGAGTTCAATTTCAGTCAATGAAAGACATAGAAAATTCAATTTCACACATTGACAAACAGAAAGTGAAATTTTGAAAAGATTTAAACTACTGAACAGATCATGAACTGAACAGACTAAGCAAATCATGTGGAACTTGTGGAAGATCATACTGTTGAGTGAATTCAGTATGATGATTGTAAACATTACCCTTCAGGCCCTGGGAGGAAGATTGATGCCAGGCATATCAGTGTACCAGCATCTGTGACTGCAGACACAATCCATTTCGACACACTGTACACATACCACGAGAGCCTTAGACGAGATATTACGCTGTAAAGATTAAGAAACTTGGATCCTTACCTAGACTGGTTGTCAATTTATTTCTTTGATCCCAAGCAGCATTACAATAGTAGGCATCTGATAAAAGTGTTCTTATCTTCTGAACTGCAGTGAAAGAAATTTAAAATGGTTAGCTGACATCAGTACAAGTATTTGCAATGTTTTTGTTATATTAAAATCTACTTTTTGAAGACTGTATTATATAAATGCATATATTTGGCAAGAAACCCCCAGTTCAATAAAAATCATATCAATTGAACATAATATTCATAAATCAGCTTATAACAATAACCTGAGTGTAAAAGATGTGGTCAACCAGGTAGCATTTATTTTGCTGGTATTTTGCTTCACAACAACCAACAGGCATTTCTTCAAGCACATTTTTCTTAAAAAATTTAAAGTAGCAATGATATTTTATCATGCTTATCCTGGAAGCAAAATATAATTTGATTGTTGTAAAACCAGAGAAATTCAAAGACACTGGATCTGCAAAATCTCTTGAGTATCAGAGGTAACTACAGCTCAGAAAATTGATGGCTATCCCAATAGCTAAATGTAAAACCTTTTTGCCAGCTTGAGGATCAGTAATCAATTCATTGTAACTATGAAAAGACAACAAAGTGAGAGGGTATGCAATGTGTTAAAGACCAAATGCTTAGTTTATTCATAGACAATGCATAATTATGCTCCATTGTCTATGGTTTACTATACACATGAAAATAAACGTTATTAAAGATGTTATTGAACTGGGGCATCTTACATGGGAGTAACAATATATTTGAAGGCATGCATCGTGCTTTTGAAAGGGGTTTTTCATTCAAAAATTTAAGTTAAGCACGGAAAATATATTGAATGCCCAAATAAACACAAAAAACTTTACAACTCTTTCATTAATTTTCATTTGTACATCAGTCTCAAATTTGTATATTGCACTTCTCCATCCATCAGTATGTATCTCTTTGATTATAATAATTTTGAAGCTTACATTTCTTCACTCAACAACTATCTTTTTATGAAGAGGACTTTCATTTCCTCCCAATTTTGGTACCAATAAAATATGATGACCATAATTATGTTTCACTTTTTAATGTATCAGCTGCTATGCTGATGAGAAAGTTCTCTATGGTATTCTATTGCAATAGGTTGTATAGGGGATCAAATTTCTGTGAGTGATGATGAGAATATTAATGGTTGCTTATCACAGTGCTGCATGGCCATAATCGAGTATAAAAAATGAAGTAGTGCAAGCACTTTTTTTGTAAGTAACAGAATCAGTGACTTTGATACCCTTCTGAATGAGCAGACTTTCAGCCTTAGGCAAGGACATTCAAAGAACAGCAATAAACTACTGATAGTGTGATGTGTATTTTATGTAATACTGTGAGGATATGATGAAAATATCGCAAAGATGCACGAAGACAAAGGTGCATCATATTGCCTGATGTGAAGCTGAGGGTAATATGCAGAGCCAATGTCTGAGTGCATCCTTTGTGCTATTTTCATAATAACCTTATTATTATACATCTTCCATTCACTACGGGGGCATGACCATGTTTGTGCAAAGTTAACAATATTTCTTAAGATTTATAGCAGATATGGAACGCTATCTTGGACATACTTCTGGATAGCCTGTGAACTACAAGCATGGGACATTTTATTGCCATCATCCAAAGGGTCCTTTGAAACCATTCAACAGTGAACATACAGATACAATCGCATAATGCACTGCATATGGCATGGGCTCTGGTGGGGAAGGCTTGAAAGCAGTAAATGTCTTGCAATGGGTGTTCTGTATTGTCTTTTTTAGCAAGGAAAGTACTATTGTTTTTGATGGTAGATGTATAGTATTTCAAGTCCGAGATGGTGAAAGATGAAATAACTTAACATTTGCTAATTTTTTTTTGTTTAAAGTACTTGAAAACACTTAAAATATTATTAAGAACGCCTGTAATTTATAAATTAACATAGAAGTTCATCCACAGTAAATAATAAAACAAAGGTATTCACACATATTATTAATGATGGCGCACTACAAAACTGCTGCAACAAGCTGATTTCAAAATATGCCATGAGATCTCTGCTGAATGTCGATTTTGTGGATCCGCCAAATACGAATACTTGCACAAATAAATCGAGAAAAATTAAATTGGGGACAAAAAACTTGATTATTTACTACGACACATAAATAGTCGACAGAATATCGTGATTCTGGAATTCAATACCCATCGACCATCATCATGATCAACAACAATCGCTGATCATCACTCAGATCTGATCAGTGCCAACGCAATTGTCGTGCAAACCATCTATAATTCGGAATCTTTCCTTTTAACAAGTGCTTGGTATACCCAGAAAATTCAGTTAATTAATTTCAATGCCTTCAAGGATGAGATGCTTACCTGTAAAAGTCCGCAAAGTACATAACTGCCTAGCGTTGGAAGTTGCACGCCTGCACAAGTGGGCTGCCATTTTGAAAGATCTGCAATTGCTATATTAATAGTCCATGTTTCATATTGTAAGAAAGACCATGAATTGAAATGAATAAATACTTAAGTTTTATCGTACATATTTTGCGAGTTTTTAAGTATTTTGAATCACTGAATTGTATTTTTATTTTTTATTAGTTTGAAAAAATATTCTGTTATGCTAAATATCGGCTGACTGTATCAAACGAACACACAGTTTGTAAATTAAAAGTATTCAACCACGGCTTCGAAGCTTCGGCATGGCGGCCTACGTGATTCCGGCCTCTCGATTGCTTTTGCGTTCATTGAAGATCGGTACTCCTCGATCTGTTTACAATCCAAACATCACAGGTAACTGTTTCATATATTGTTTGTCGGTGATTTTTACGCTTGGTATTTTGGCGTTCTCTGTAAGTTAACAAATCATTGACGCTTTGAACCACATACGTAACGTAACCTCAGTCAGTCCACGCATAGACCCTCGAGAAAAATTCTCGAGGGTCTATGATCCACGCGTCCCCGCGGTGACCGTGGTCAGTCACTAAGTGCTGCCATGGAGCCGGGCATGGAGCATGGAGGTAGTAGCTACCTCCCTGCAAGGAGCTAAAAATGGTGCTACTGCGATATCTAGTTGTCGATAATAATAATTTACATGCCTTGTTTATGGTTTGACGAATGACTGGTTACATGGATGTCGATGTTTTTGAAGAATCTCATTCAACTTTTAAATTTTAGTGTATTTTATCCTTTTTTTTTATTTTCTTGTCTGTAAGTGGATGTCTGATGGCGCTGTTGATGAGCAAATAAAATAAAATAAAGTCTTCCGAACAGTGCACTACAAGGTCTTACGTTTATCAGCTTCCAGGGATACATTTTATAGCGTTACAGGACGCTGTGTGTACATGGTGTAGGAGTGAACCACATGAAAACCACCGGGGAGGGGCTGGAACATTAAGTTTTACGGAGTTTTGTGCGTTTGGTTTTTGATCTGTTAACTGTATCTCACTTTTTTTTAACGAAAAATTCGCAGAAATTTACCACGGTTATTCTGTGGGTTAGATAGAGTAACCGTGATTTTACACACAACTGTTTTGCCGTTTTATCATAAATGTCGTTTATTTTTATTTTTGGAAGCACAACTTGCTTTTTCTAAAAGACTCGAGTCATTATTTTCATAACAAAAATCTTCCTTCAGAAAACATTTATACATAGAAAAAGGGATGTATACTTTTATCACCATTACCAATTTAAAGTCTCCTGAAATTGCTGCCTGTTAAAGTGGCAGATCCTCAGTCCTTAGTTCTCGTCTTAGTGCATATCCTGTGTTTCTTTTGATAGTTATGCCAAGTTAATTTTGTTAAAAGATAAAGCTGATGAAAGCCCTGCCCCATTAAATAATGTCATAATGGTTTACCATAACCCATGTCTCAGAAGAGTTTGTCGCAGAGCAGTCAAAACAAGATCCTAAATGTCTTTTTAATTGCAGATATAAATTTCAAAAAATCTGTAATGGAAGCTGACTGAATTCATATGTTTGTAAGGAGTACTCATTGTAATGTCTTCAACTGAAGAAACATCTACCAGACTGTTATGAAAGAGCATAACAGGCTGTCTTCATGGACATTGGTTTCCTGTTGTCTAATGTAATTCTTTTATTAAAAACAACTAACCCCACACATTTCAAAAGCAATAGGTAACCATCAAGAGGCTACAGTACAGTAAACAGACTTTCACAATAGTATTGAGCAAATTCAAAGCCGTAAAAAAGAGCTGACAAAGTAATATAATTTCATCCTATGGAACATATACACAATACTGAAGAAGTGGAAGCTATTTATAACATATTTGGAGTCAAAGTCTCTGTCATAGCTAAAAGATATCAGAATTTTGGTTGTAAAGGATAATTGACTTTTGTAGTTATGTTTGGCAAGTAGCCAATGAATACGATATCAAAGTGATGGAGTTTATTGAATCTCTACCATGTTCAATTACAATTTGTAAGTTCAAATGATGTCATTACTCATGAACATTTGTAGCTTTGCCAATAATTTCCCAGATTTTCAAAAAAAACTAGTCAGAAATTAATTTTTGCCCAGCATGAAGGAGCAGCAGGAGTTTGTGACAGTGATATAATTTGTTACACTTCACCATTGTTAGAAACCAAGCTGATGTTCTACTTCTATTTGGTTTCAGGTGTACGCCATTTATTAGCACCACATGTCACAAGATATGATGACTTTGAAAAGGAAAGAATGAGAACAGAAGACAGATTATTCGGTGACATAGGTAAGAAATTAAGTTCTGAAATTACAACATGTATGACGTGCTTGCTACAATTCACGTGAAGAATGTAACAATAATATGCAAATATTAACACCTATCAAATCAAGTCACTGGTTACCAGTAACTAGGTCACTTGGTATAGAATAGGAGTAGCACTTTATACATGAAGCTACATGAGAGTATTGTATCTGTGTTCTTGTGTGAAAAACAAAAAACATTTGATGACAATCTACTGAAAATTCACTGAACTTTTGTTACTGGTATATTACTGTCGATATTGTTAAGTTGTCCAAGCAATGATAACAGCTCACAAAATATTGACACAACTTTACCACTTGTCTTACAAACTGATGACCTCCTTCGGTCTTAGATAACACAAAACATTACATGTGTTGATGTTATTCTTATACAATATGCCTTTTGATTGCTACAATCACCAGAGACATTACGAAATGCTGTTTCATCCAAAGCTGACAAAGGAGATGTCATCTTCACAGAAGAAGTTAAAATGATACTTCACATTTGTTACAATGAACAGCATGCAAATTTAGCTGAGAAAATTCTCAAAAGGTTTGTCATATTCATTTATATTCTAACCAAACCATTTTGATATACCAGGCACAGGACACAGTAGGTTTATCAATTATAATATCAGTGGCTCTTCTTTGTACACAAACCTCTGAATTTCCATAATTGCAACCAATATTGTAAATGAATGTATATCCATGTAACAAAACTATCAATTGTGGAAAACCCCTCATACTGTATCACAATACAAAATAGGTTTTAGAGTTTGCATCTAATCCATATTTTGCTTCTTGGATGCCTTTGGTTTTGGAGTGAGAAACATCCATCTATCATATAAGTATAATTTCTGTCTCACCTTCCTTATGAAAAGACCTAACCTGTGGCCACTGCTTGCAGTCTATTCATTTTTCTCTCATTATGATAATACAGTTACCACAAACAGCAACGGAATGTTTCATTGGATAAATTCCGTTTTGGTCCAGTGGTGATGAGGATGCTTAATAGCATAAAAGTACACAACAAAATTATAGAGCTTATAAAATGCAAAGTAAGTATATATATAATCTTGCAATATAGAATTCGATGATGATTTTACAACTTATTTCACAATTCTTTGAAAATAGCATAACATTACCAGAAGTTATAAACTGTAGGCTGTTGATCAGAATCATAATGATTGCTTATTAATTTATGGATATTTTGTATGTAGTTGATTTATCACTGGCTGTGGCTGGCTGAGCAATATTTTTATGTCGAACTTTATCCCACTTGGCTTTTATTATCATTAACCAGCTGTGTGTATGCTTGATAAGGATGCTAGGAGCTATAACACTGGCATTTTAATCCTTGATGTAATCATGTTTTGGTCACAAGACAATTTAACATCAATGTGTTTGAATCATGCATTGAGACAGAACACTATTACCATAGATTTTGATAAAAATTAATTGTTTCTTACAGGAACTTCACGGTTTCTTTTTTGATCCAACTTCATACAATCTTGCCATGGATATCCTCTTTGAAGTAGGGGACTATAATGGTAAATTCAACACAGATTTTTCCTTCAATTTGCATCACATTTTAAATCTTTAATGCAAGTGAATATAACTCTATTTAGAATGTTGTTTTTTATGCTCTGCTGACTTCTTGGTCAATGGTTGTTTAATGTTTGATCATAATTTCCTCTTTGTATTAAGTTTTGATGCCACTTGTCACAAGTGGTTCAGACATTCATATCAATCAAAAAATATTTACATAATCAGATAAAAAGCAATATTTCATAAAGAAGTCTTTTACATGTACTAAGCAAAACTGTTACTCATCATGCTGACTAGAAACTATTCAAACTTTATTGACAGGTAGGTTTGTCTGTCTGAAATGCGTAAATTTATTTTGTTTGGCTGTTTAACTTTTCAGGAGTTTTAGACATTTATGATGAGATGGAATTTCAAGGAGTGAAGAAGATAGCCGATTCTTATAGTGTGCCACTTGCAGCATGTTATAAATTAGTAAGTTTGTACTAATCTTGCCGACATTCAAGAGCAAAATGCCCAGCAAATCATTGTCTCCTCTTTTTACTCTGTCTATTAGTGACAGTGAGTGCTCTCATATAAAGATTAAGCCGTGTGCTTCATGGCATTTCTATGATTATATAAAAATGCCAAAGTATAGAATTCAGCCTGTAGTTGTAAAAGGCAAATGTTTGAATAAGTTCTAAAATGTGAGTGAGTATTTTTGGACAATCAGCATATTGAACCTATTTGGAGTGCAAAGGAGTGAGGTCTATGTCATTGTCATAGTATCATGAAATGTATTATGTAATGAAATTTAGTAAGTCTGCATTCTGTTTTTGTCTACTTGGTACGACATCCAGGAAACAAGTCATTTAGACAACTGGGTAGCTCATATTTATACAAGAACATACCTTCACGTAACTTTCAGTGTTGAACAATTTTGAATTGCATGTGTCCTGATTCGATTTATGTTATATGTTATCGTGTAGAACACTCCAGAGGCCTATGAAGTGGCGCTAGCAATTCTAGAAGAACATAAAATAAAGCAAGTAATGTTATCAAGGAATGCATACTGTCTTGTAGCAGCATTAGCAATAAACCAAGTAAGCAAGGCAGTTTTCTCTCACATAAATTGTTTCTCAACACAAAGTCTATAGTGCTGTTCACGGTTACAGGTTTGTTACAAATATAGCTGTACGCACGCGACATTGGACACGCAGCTTGAAATGCGGACAAATTTTATCAATGTTGCATACATGGCCGTTTTTGCAGCTTGTACTCTGAGTCGTGAATATGCCTTTTAGTATTCATTGTTACACTAGCAGTCATCTACTAAGATGTGTTTTCGTCTTTTTGCATGCGTAATTTTCCACAGCGTAATCTAAAAATGCGGACAAATATTTATTTTTGCTTATTAATGAGAGAACAGTGACATAAACTGTGAACAGCCCTATACTGATCCCTAAACACATGCAGTGTAATGGTGAATTATTCAAAAGAATCACAGAAGTAAATTGTGTCATGGTAACCATCTGGCTGGCGACTGAGTGTCATGTTACCATCAGTCATGTGACCTTTAGTCAGGTGAACATGTACTAATAAAGGATATCTTGACAAAACATCAATCTTTCCGACTGTAATCACAAGGAAAGATTATATTTTTGGAAATAACTCATGCAAGGGTGAAAATACAACTTACTGGGGCAAGTACCATGTTACGATGAACACTAGAACAAATGTATTGACTACTCAGACTACAAGGTTCAACAACATCCACGCATGCAACACTGACAAACTTTGTCTGCATTTTTAGCAGCAGGCCGATGTTGCGTGTGTGCACCTACATGTATAATTAGTAACAAACCTGAAATGGTGAACAGCTCTACATTATGACTGTTCTTATTACTAATCTTTGAATGCCATTAACCATTGTGTGTGTTTCTCATGTTTGATACAGAATGATCCAATCAAAGCTTTATCAGTCTTGTCATTGATAAGAAGAACAGACAACAAAATCTGTCAAAGTATACAGGTAAGATATTCAACATGAATAGTCAACTCACATTTACCTCAAAGTGTAACATAGTGGGTGATTGAGTTTTTTGATGATTTATGCATGTAACTTCAAAAGACCATCCTTATACACTTTCATTCCATCTACTGGATTGATATACATGTAATATACTTGTATCTTTAGAAGGCGATTTGTGATAAACATAAACTTAATTTTGGTTTATGTAATGACCACAGTACATTTGCATCATTAAAACATTTACTGTCATTGAGAATGAAAAAAAACAGAATACAAGGACCAGAGTACTCTGCTCTTTCTATACATCATCATTGGGTGCTGGTGAGCTGTATTTAATGGATGTCTTGTGTCTGTCTTCTGTACCTGCAGGTGATAGCACTGAGTATGCTGAAGCGATTTCCAGAGGCGTTTGATCATTTACAACAGACCTATGAAAGAGATGTTCCAACATTTGTGAGAAAAAGTCAAATCTGTGAGGAATGTGTGAGTATACAAATTTGTTCACTTTTGATCATTTACAGAGTTGTCATTGTTCACAAACAGACTCTGTTACATCCCATTGTTTTCAATAGCGGGCGCAAGGACTAATATACCGTATCCAGTCATATGATATGGCAAGTTGCTTTGAGTGCTAAATGACATTACAATAGCCAACATACATGTTCAGCTGCTAACCCTACCTCATGTAAAATAATATACAGTACAATACATTGAATATATGATGTAGACCAAATAATGGAATTTTTCATGGAGGTAAGGTTGTTCTTGTCAAAAGACTGAGTCGTCTCCTTTAACAAAGCAGATAAATTACTTTGTTCAGTCTAGATGTTATGTCAACATGCCATATACCGTACTCGTCCGAGTATAAGCCCCCGGTTCGGCAACACTAAACAGCGCTAAAACTAGGGGAGGGGCTTATACTCGAGCAACCCCATGTTATCTGGCATGGACGCTTAATTTATGGTAATTTTATGCACGATTTTTTTTCAACACCACTCGATCTTTCTATCGCTTTCAAAATCGACTTACACATCCAAAGAAATTGATTGTACAATCTCTGAATACAAAAGTGTTATTTTGGTGAAATTTCAGCGTCGAAAAAAACCCCAAACTTGAAACAAAGACGTCATGTATGCTGCTGCTGATCAACACAACAGTGATGTGAACAGGCATGCATTGCCTACACGGAAAGGCAACTCAATATTCCAGTATCAAACTGTCTACATCTTGTGAAAACAACAACATAGCAGTGAAAATTGTAATAGTCACCAGGAAAAGTCTTCACAAATGAAAGGATAATTGTTTCAAACCAAAGAAACTGCATGTTTCAAGCATGAAAACATCGTGGCCGTGAATAAAAATAAACAATGGCGGACGTGAGTGAGACTATTCTATTTAGGCGACGGGGGTGAGAAGGGTCAAAGAATCAAGATAGTACTGGAAAAACGTGTCATTTTCCTTACGATGCTGTCAAGGGAACTCCTGTTTCCCATTGTTTTAACGTCTTTTAATAGTTTCTTTATCATCTAAAAGTAATTTTACCAAGTTAAATGACCAAATATACTCTCCTAACCTTTCTGTATTTGAGTTACACTAGGGTAGGGGCTTATACACGGATGTAATGCATTTTCTAAAATCTTCTGAAATCAGTTGGGGGGCTTATACACCAGCAGGGGCTTATACTCGGACGAGTACGGTAATATACAAATATTTGCTATGTTTTTCAAAGATGTCATTTACATAATCTTGTTGATGGAAAGCAGGAGTGAGTGAAATCCCTTTTATTACATTGGCTTTCACAACAAGTTACATAATAATTTAATTTGTAAATGTAAAGCTTCATGAATAAGTCTGTTAGCAAACACCATTGTGCAGTATTTTTGCAGGTAGAATTGAAACCCAAGAAGAATGAATGATTTCCGCTTGTAAGCGTTTCCCTTCAAAATGTCTGACATATGCTGTTTTCATCATTTTCCAATTAGTACAGTAACTGTATCTTCCATGCACTCTTAATCAAATAGATGGTTGAATGTTTGTCTAAATCTGTGCTGTCGTACAATGTCTTACTTGATTTGAAATTTAAACTTGAATTTTGAATTTGAAACCTCTAACAGTGATTAAGCAGTCTTATTTGCTGTGGCTGTCATTAATTTTATTTCATCCAGTCGGTAGAATTGAAATTGTAACAAGACATGTATCGTACATTTTTTGCAAAATTTAAGAAAATTGTGATCACATAGAAAAATCACACAATATTATGTAGTTTAGTAATTATATCATCCATTCAATTGTACTAGAAATTAGATGGGGTAGCTTGACTCAATTTTCAGCCAAATGATGGCGTTTCTTGTAGCCTGCTTGTCATCAGCAGGTTCCATTGCCTACAATGGATGGTTTGCTATATGGACACGTAATGGACTGCCATCTGATTCCCAATTGTTTTTCACCAGTGTCACCGTATGTACATTTTATGCATATGAATTTGAATTATATTTTGTTCATTGACCCTGTTTTGGTTTTCTATGTTAGCTTGACAGAGTCAGGGAAGACACAAAGAATGATGCTGAATTATCAGCTCACTTTGAAGTAAGTTACAATCCAATTCTCCAATTTTTTCTAAAAATCATGTTATACCCTATTTCAACCAAATGAGTGGAACTTGCATTGAATTTAAAGGTTCACAGAACCTAGCATTCAGAGGTCATCATCTGGCCAAGTCTGGGAAATTCAGTGATGTCTCAAATATGTATATTCTTGTCTTACCTATTTAAATATTAGTGATCAAGTTTGACCTTTAAATTTCTGTGTCAATGTTTCTCTATTGAACCAATCTCCACTCAAAAGACTTACACTATTCTTATCCAAGAAATACCCTCCATAACACATTTAAAAAACAAGATTCACTTTCTTTTCTAGTCCAGCATGGCAAATATTAACATTTGAAAACAAACGTCCAATATCCCAGTCTTGTTTGAACATAAACATATATAATGGTATATCTGATGATCTCCTATCTTTTTCACAAATAAGGATTTCTGATGTTACATTATGAAATAAATAAAAACTGTGCTTTTATTAGTCCCCACGGACACCGTCCGGGGGGACTTATAGGTTTGGTCATGTCCGTGCGTGCGTCCGTGCGTCCGTCCGTCCGTCCGTCCGTGCGTCCGTCCGTTCACGCAGATATCTCTGAGATGCCTGGAGCGATTTATTCAAACTTGGTACAAGGATTACTTCATATGTCATACAGATGCACGTCAATTTGTTTTGTGATACGATCCAATATGGCCGCCAGGCGGCCATTTTATTATGATTTTTTCATTTACACAGCCATAACTCAGGCATGTTCCAACAGATTTTATTCAAAGTTGGTACAAGGACATTGACCTATGTCATACATATGCACGTCAATCTGTTTTGTGATACGATCCAATATGGCCGCCAGGCGGCCATTTTATTACGATGTTTTCATGTACAGAGCCATAACTCAGGCATATCTCAACCGTTTTTATTCAAAGTTGGTACAAGGACATTGACCAATGTCATAGATATGCACGTCAATTTGTTTTGTGATACAATCCAATATGGCCGCCAGGCGGCCATTTTATTACGATTTTTTCATGTACAGAGCCATTACTCAGGCACATTTCAACCGATTTTATTCAAAGTTGGAACAAGCTTATTGACAAATGTCATAGCTGTGCACGGCAATCTGTTTTGTGATACAATCCAAAATGGCCACTGTTTTATTACGATTTTTTCATGTACACAGCCATAACTCCGGCATATCTCAACCGTTTTTATTCAAAGTTGTTACAAGGACATTGACCTATGTCATACATATGCATGTCAATCTGTTTTGTGATACGATCCAATATGGCCGCCAGGCGGCCATTTTATTACGATGTTTTCATGTACAGAGCCATTTCTCAGGCATATCCGCATGTTTCGACCAATTTTATTCAAAGTTTATACAAGGACATCGACCAATGTCATAGCTTTGCACATCAATTTGTTTTGTGATGCGATCCAATATGGCCACTGTGCGACCATTTTGTTACGATTTTTTCATGTCCTGAACCATAACTCAGACATGTATCAAGCGAATTCATTCAAAAGTATTTTTATCACAGACCTAATGAAGAGGACTCTATCCTCTCTGAGGACCTGTAATCAAAATACCCATTAACAAGTGGGGACTGTGTCATCAACGATGACTTGTTGTTCTTAGCCATTGTAATATTTTTTACTTTGCAGGCAATCTACAGAAATCTAGAAACTGGTGGACACATCAGTACAGACGCTCTATCATCTTTGTTATGTTTGACACCAGTAGCCAGTAGAACCAGATCAATGGACAGGAGATCCTATGCAGGCAGATCTTTTCAAACCATGTCAAGACTTCTCATAGATGAATAAAACCAACAGATTTGAATAGATATGCTCTATGTACATATATCATTTTACTACACAGTGTATACATATTCAGAATTCATTTCATTTCATGTCAATTTATATTGGATCATCCATTGGAATGTGTAACCTCAATCAAAAACTTTGGTTGATCTGGATACATTGACATTGCAAGTAACACAGCCTATGAGAGGGATCTTTAAAAAGAGGAGTTGAACAATTATGATTGTAGAGTTAAATTTCACTTCAAATGTCTCTTTCAAATGGAAGCTTCAAAAGCAATTTATAAGATTATACAAATTCTGTGCATGATTGATTGAAGCCTTAAAAGACAATACATCTCTCCACATGATCAATATTTATTTCCATAATAATTGGAAATTTTAGTGGTATGAAAAATAAACATTTGTTTTATAAAAGTGAATTCAGCTGAGTTGTGTCATTTCTTATATTTTGAGCTGATGCCAGCATAAGGCTTTTTATACTGGGGTCAATAAAGTTCATATAGTAATTAGGTGGCTCCTATGCCAATATTAATTTACCAACCCAGTGGCCGTACAATCTAGATGCTAGTGCTACATACGTTTTGTACAAGTATTGGTGAGTATTCTCAGTTCTGTTGGACCAGTGACAGTGACAAATACATTGGTCTGTGTGGAAACTTTGATGATACGGGACCCCAGCTCACAGTTGTTTTCCACAAATAGCAATGTAATGAAAGGAGCATCACATTCAATGTGAAATGTACAATATCTTATGGTAGTAAATACCTCAACGTTGCAAGACTTAAATCTTTTGCGCAAAGTGTCTAAGGAAATCATTTCCTTTAACAGTCAAGAAAGTGAATCACCATGCAAAATTTGGTTCTAGAGAAACACAATACCCAGTATCTACCAACATTCCAAAATGGCTGCCTTCACCGTTTTAACCCAAAGACAGAAAATAAGATTTTCAATTTTCATAAGAAAATGCCAGCGAAAGGTTTATATGTACTGGTGCATGACCTTCAAAATGCCCCACATTGGTAGATCAATGAAGTATTGTATAAGTTTGAAAGTCTCAATATCTGTATCAGAGGAACATTCTACCTTTACTATAAGTATGCAGGAGAACAGACTGCCACAGAATTTACTAATGTCAGTATTCAAGTATTCTACACCGACGAAAACAACCAAGCCATTTTAGTTTTTTGACTACGACCATGTACTCGCATCAAAATCACAACTATGAAGAACTCCGTCCGTAGTATGCCAAAACTGTTTCAATATATTAGATCAAAATTCATGGACTCAAACTGGAATTTTGTTCATTTAAATACCTGCATGCAAGTAAAACCGACAGAATCTAAATCTGACATGTTAAGATCCAATTAGTCACTGCAACTTCCACTATGAGTGTTTTCACACAATTATGACTGTGGTTTGGAGTATCGATTATGCTGTGGCTGAAGGCATAGACACTAGAAAAAAGGTCTATGATGAAGGTACTGATATACTAACAAAGTCCTCTTTGATGATAGCCGGGGAGTGGCAAGTTATACCTTTTGACAGTCTGAACACATTCTATGGTTTTCAGTTTGATGGATCTCTGGAGACTTCCCTGAGTGCAATGATTCCAAAAGCATTTACAACAAAAAGAAATATTTATGCTTTGTAGAAAAATGCAAATACCAATACTCGGGGTAGACACCTACTCTGATATCGTGGACATGGCAGCCTATAAGCACACCCTACTGATTCTAGCTTTCTCACAGAATTTTCCACTATGAATTGATCAGTATTAGACCAAATCACACACACACACACATCAATTTGTCAGTTTTAAAGTGACATTTCACAATCAATGTGTCGATCCAAGACTAAACTTGCTAAAATTCACTTTTATCATATATTTACATTTTCATGGATATCACAGGACAACAAAGGGTCTAAAATTGATAATGGAAGAATAACTGAGTGGTACAGATCTGCAATTGATAAATGTTAACTAAAAGGGAATTTTGTGTGATTAATGCATTGCCACATGAAAAAAAATATTGGTTTGATTTTTAGTGAGGGTAAAGGAGAAACTTTGTAGTTTGCTTTGTGCAATTCAAGGCCGCAGCAGTCTCACATTCCACAAAGAATTTGGAGTTCAACAATGGCAGAATTATGCTGCATACACACAAGCAGAATGTATTTCATTATTCTTTGCCTGATGTTTTGGCATGTGCGGCTCAGTGCAGCTATTGAAAGTTTGTTGAAATAGCTCAACAGTCATGCTTTAGAAGAACAATGCTTATTTTTGAAATAAATCACCATCATCTGTGGAAATAGTATTTCGGTCTCAAGTCCTGTATAAGAGCTTGTTGATAAATTGAAAGTAAAACAGAGAAAAATTGTCATTTCTGATAAGGTTTGAGCTGTTCACAACAGAATATAATGTCATGCCACCTGGTTGCTGTTGTCACCAATAAAACCGTGTCATGTGCTAAGATGACAAAATTATACAGTAGGTGGCAGCATTAAACTTTTAGGTGTTCTAGGAACGTTTGCATGTCTAGGCATGGAACTAAATTAGCCGAGGAATTAATTTTTCAGTGACATGACAATCACAGAATTTATGTTGATGTTCTTTTGTCTTTGGCCGAATGAATGGTTACTCCCACAATGCATGGCGACAATGCATTCCGAAGATGACATCATCTTCGGAAGCCGTATAGTTTTTCCTGAGAGAGAAAACTAAGGGACGAGATGAACAGGTTTTCATTGCTACCTTGTTGTTTCAGTGTGTTACTTAGTGTATGGTGATCAAGGTTACCTTTTAAGTGGACTACATTTGTGGCAATGAGTCAGTTCGCATTTATACACCCGAACATGACGTCATCGGCATAAACACGAATGACCAAGCAGACTGTTCAATGTAGATGTGTGTTGAAGCAGTGTGAGTGGTGTAGTTTCAAGAACAAATAATTCAGCGTAGGAGAGGTTTGATGCGAAATGGACTCAGATGAGGATTTCATGTATGATGATGACGAGGATGCCGAACCTGAATCAAGTGATGTCGATGAGGATCACTTTGATATTGGATTAGGAATAGGGGAAGCAGAGACGTCAGAGCATCACGATAGAAATGACCAAGAGGATGAATTCCCGTTCGAAGTTTTAACGCCGGATAAAATTGTCCAACACATGGTAGACAGCATTAAAGAAGTAAATGCTGTTGTTGAGGTACAGAATTTTCCAATTGTATCAGAATGACGTCTTGACCCACGCCGGGCAGTCGAAATGTGAGGTTGACACTGCAAAAAAAAATCCAAGATGGCGGCTACCTATGTCTATTACTGTTTTGTTCGTATGAATCAAATATTTGGAATTTTCTCGATTTTACCGGAGACTTGCCCCACCAGGGGAAGGCGATCGTTTCGTATCATTTAAATTTAAATTCCACTTATCAGTAACAAGTGATCTGTCCGTAGGCATTTGATAGATACAAATAACTATGACGTATGGAAATTGACATTCAGCGTCAATGAAATTGAAAGGTGTGAATGGTCACAAAGTGTCGTAGTTCATCACTTTCCCTGTATCAAATATATTCCGATCATACAGTTCGCACTTTAATACTTATACTAAAACCCTGATTTGCAGTAGTGACGTCTGCTAACTTTACCATAAACTTTTAACCAACATTGATATGATTTCAATAAGCCCCCAACTTCACTGTGTGGAGCTAATGACTATATGATCGAAAGTTTTGACTTTACAGTCTTTAAGAAAATGTAGGTATTGAACTTCAGTGTGTCGTTTTGGAACAATCTAACTCTTGAAGGTTAGGAAATGTAGGATTGTTTCAGACAAACAGGATCCTTTGTTTAATGACTTGCTTGCTTCCTGGTTTCCAAGACCTAGAAATTGTTAGCTTGCAAATGAAAAGTCCTACATTATTACCTGATGTGTATGGATGGTTTACGAGATGGTTGAAAAATATGGTATGGGGATCAGGATATTACAAGAAGAAAGCAGAGCATTCCGATACAATTCCAGATTGTGCATCAGCTTTATGTAGCTTATGCATCAAAAGCAATAGTTGCTTCATGGTCACAGAAATAGGACTTGTAAAGATGAAGTTGTCAGTAATATCAAGTCCAACTTCTGGTGGAATATATGATTAAAAATACTTTTATAGCACAAATTTTCATCTGATATGAAATCCATGACTTCATTAGTATCCTGTCTGTCTTCAGCTGATTATTTTGATCATGGCAGGCAAATGAAACAATACTGTTCATAAGTGATGGAAGATTATGACAATAATGTATTGGCTGACAAGACCAAACTTTTGAAAAAGTTGGGAAATTCACATCGTTTGATGGACATGTATGCATGTTTACTTGACTCACAGACTCGCTGTCTTTAATAACCTTATCCTGTCAAGTTCACATGTCACTATCAAGTTGGTAAAAATCAATGAGGCATAACATGTTCCATATGTTGCATTTAACAAACTTGAATATTGAAGTTCACTGACAGCATAGATACTACCAACCAGCGTGATATTTACTTCTGCAACATACCATGCCAAGCAGGTGAAAATGCTCATGGATTTTGGTACAAATACAATATACATATTGCTATTTACTAACTCTCCAGATGGGGAGGTGATAGGCTTGGAAGGATAAGCCTTCAATATCAATCCAACTGAAGACTTTAAACTGCTGTGAATTGAAAATATGTGGTTTGGAAAGTTTTCCATGACAAGAATAGACAAAATCTTATATGGGGTATCATATCGCAAGTAGTGTGTCTTTACAACAAATCTATACTTTACGACAACCGTACTCGATATTAAGTTTTTTGTGGAGAACAGTTGGCCAGTAGACAATACACAGTTTCAAAATGATTATACAAATTTGTATGAGAGACCAATCACCCAGAAGAAGGAATTTATGACAAAATTGCAGATATTCAGTTCCCAATAAATGCAATTATGTCCTCCTAGCAAAAAGCACAGACAAAAACACCTGTAGTATGTAAACTGGTGGCAGATTGGGTATTGGCAACAGCCATCAGCAAAAAGATCACAACCCAAGCCTGATTCTACTTGGCCTACCAGTTTCTAGCTGAATTATCCATTAGTCCATTAGCTTTAGTAGAAGCAAAACACTACCGATACTACCTGTGGTCTGTAAAGACTAACCAGCCCATGAGCTCTGAGCAGTGGATTAGGTAACAACCAATAATTAATAGTAGCTGTAAGTTTGATGTTTAAAATAAAAAAACATCAATATTCAGGCTAATAATTGGCATGGAACAGATGACATATCGAACAAAAAGGAACTGGAAGATGGTTTTGACCACAAGGTCCTTTAACTTTAGGCATGCTGCAACTTTCACCAATTCAACTCTGCCATTGTGATTTGTAAGCTCATTGAAAATACCAGATCATCATGTTTTGTTCTGTATGGTGCATGATCTGATCATTCATACATTTGCATTGAATAAATTCTGTTTGATAAAAGAACATTGCTGTTCAGTCTCAAGGGCAAATAGGCAAAATGATGAATTGAATCTGGTTGCTTTCAGTACTTTTTAACTACATGTAATCATTGCCTTAGAATTTACTAGGTGCTCACATTTAAATACTTTTAAGTGCAATCTAAGTGCAATCAATATTTTTGCATCATTTACCTGGCCATCAAACATAACTAGATAACATTTGTAGTCTGGGATATCAAGTTGATGGCTTTACCCACCCATGAATGAGTAATAGGTATACCCTGAAGTGATTTCTATTGCCAAACTTATATGAAAATGAATTGATTTTCAAAATGAAACACTGCATGTCATAACTGAAATATATATGTTGTGTACTATTGAAAGTCACTCACAAACATGTATTTTCTTTCTTTTTATAGATTCCGGCAACCATTACTAGAATTTTACTGAATCATTTCAAATGGGACAAAGAGAAACTAATGGAAAGGTACTATGGCGAAGACCAAGAAAAGTTGTTTGAAGAAGCCCACGTTGTCAACCCACATAGAACAGTTAAACCTAGGGTAAGATGAGGTCATTGCTGATAATGCATCTATTCTAGTGAAGCTAGTATTTTCCAGAAGATGTTTTCCATTGCCTTTGAAAGAATAGCAGCGTCTTCACAATGTCTATCAAATTACCTTATTGTAGCCATATTCTGTATTCCTGAATTTGTCGTCAGAACATACCCACAGCTAATATTGTACACTTACTTTTTCTCATACCTTGTCTCATGTGGAAATGTTTCTTATCACATTAAATGTTATAGTGTACGTTTCACAAGCAAGAACTGCAAGAAATGTGTTAAACTGAACAAAGAATGTTGGTCGTTACAACACAGCTTACAAGGATTTCTGTTTACCAGTGTTGCTGTGTATGAACACCAGTAACTTTTCATTAAAGTTCCCTAATCTATTTACGAATGAGTGTACTGAACTATGACTATTCTTTGTTTCAGACCCATATGAATACAAGATCATCATCTGCATTAGCTAGTAGTGATGTTATATGTGAAATTTGTCTTAATACAATTTCTTTGGCGGTAAGTAAACCTCTGCTTATCATATGAAATGTATAACAATTTGATTGTATCTTTTGAAAAGTTTGTGTACATGCTGTTACCTGGTATAAATATATACTATAGATTGTTATACTGCTGAATATTTTGTTAATGTTATGTGTAACATGAATTCAGCGTGTCAGTGGATTTATCTCAATCTGTTTCATGGAGTTTGTTAAAGAAATAGCAGAGACTTGGTTCTTGCCAGTTGAAGTGTTTGGTTTTGTACATACACCAGAATTGAAAAGTGTACTGTATTGTGTCTCAGCAAACCAGTTGTTCCTTGATCCTAAAAAAAATGTTTTAAATTATTTTTTCAGCATTTAACAGGGTTAGAATGTGGTCATAAATTTTGTGTAGAATGTTGGACGGAATATTTAACCACAAAAATCATGGAAGAAGGTATGGGACAGGTGAGCTTTGCAAATTTACTTACTGTTACTTAATCTCTGGTATTTAAGAGTGTTACCGAAAGAATACTTGACTACAAACAAAATATACATCATCAAATTTGTCATACATATACAGTGTATTGCGATGTGAATTTCAGATAACGTATATTTCACTTTATCAAAGTTATTTCTCTACTCACCAATATTATTTCCATGTTCAGCATACCATACTTATCTGCTCAGTTACAAACGAGAAAATTTCTTTATTTTGGAATTTGAAAACTCAAAACTTTGAAAGAATATAGGAGCAGCAATTTTGAATTGCCAGTATATGATTCTGATGATTGTTTTTCTAACTGCCCCCTTTCTTTGTGCTCATTACAGACAATTTCCTGTGCAGCTCATGCTTGTGATATTTTAGTAGATGATGCCACTGTCATGTAAGTATCAAGTGACATTTGTACAAGGAACATCAGTCTCTGTGAGAAGTCATTTTATCGTCACCGTATTGTCACCGTACTTCCAGTTACATCTGTCTTCTCATTATCCATTGTAATAGTTGTCACCAACTAGTAACGAAACCCGTCTATCTGCATCAGTCACACACAGTGCAATTTGAGACAATGCTGTATATATGGCAGATGAAAGGGCGTCTATGATGTATCATCAAACAATTTTCCAAAACCAACCTGTGTTTCATGTCCTGAGTTACACAAAGGGTTGTCATCACTCACAATACAGTCTATCAACAAGGCAGCCTGGAATATGTCACCATATGTATCAATTCGGGGGTCATCCCATCGCTCATCACTATATTATATCATAACTCATCACATGGCACCTCAACCATTTGATATGAACTCAACAGGGATCTGGTAATCTGTAAAACACATGTTGTGACAACATACAGACTACATGCAGTGTATTAAAGATGATAAAGATGGCAAAAATGAGAACAGTACAACAACAAAATAAAAGTGACAATAATCATGTGGTACCGACAGGGTTAGTAACTACAACTAGAAACAAAATTTGCTAAACATAGCATCATTTGTTGGGTCAGTAGTTGTATTTAGTCAATTCTCTCAGGACTTTGAATGTTTGTAATGTTATGGTGCTATATGATGACTGTCATTGTTTGTTCTATTTACAGGAAACTAGTCAAAGATCCTAGAGTAAAGTTAAAGTACCAACACATTATCACCAATAGCTTTGTAGTCTGTAATCGGTTAATGAAATGGTGTCCAGCACCAGACTGTCCTAATGCTATCAAAGTTAGCTATGTGGATGCAAAACCTGTCACCTGTTTATGTGGACATACCTATTGGTAAGTAATTTACATATCAAGTTGTCTGAAATAAAGGAATCAATCATATTTCAAATAGTATTGAATTTCAGGCTAATTTAAATGAACTGAACTGCTAGATATTACTGTAACATTCAGTTGTCATATTTGCTGATGAAAGTCTGCTACAGCTTTTATGGTCTACACATTTTTTCAGTGTGCAAAATACATATTTTATGTTTATTGCTACAGACAGAATGAAGTTACACTGTGATTTGATGGTACACAGCTGATGAAGTGATGGGAGAATCTTAATGCATGTTTCCCTTAAGGTAGAACACACCTCGGGGACAAACATTGGGACTCTCAAACTTTTACAATTCTCTTCTGATATACCACATGTGGGGGCTCATTTTAAAGCTCTTGGTGAAAGAAAACTTTTCACCGGCTTACTTTTTCAAAATTTGAAAATTTTTATTTTTCTCCATAGAGTTAACACAGGGATGGCGGCCATTTTGAATTTCTAATATCGGTAAATCCTGGGTTATTTGTTTCTCTATTACCAAAATTTGCACGGTGACCCCCTATTTTTATTCTTGATTTTGAAAGAGAATGATTAAAAGATTCCTTGAGGAAAGTTAGAGCAAAAGTTTAAGTCTTTCACTTTCGAGGTGCATACTACCTTAACAGAACTTGCGATATTGATTTAGAAAAATCTGTACAAACAGTGCATTCTGGCCACAGGGATGCTGGATGTTTCAGTTACAGTTTATGTCAATGTAAAATACATAAAAGTAGCAGCATTTATGGCTGCTATCTCCAGTAATTCATATTTTGCATTATTTATTTTACAGCTTCAATTGCTCAGAGAATTGGCATGATCCTGTCAAGTGCAAGGTATGATATGATTATAAAACCCCAGTGTCTTGTACACACAGAACATTCCAATAGTTTGCTTTATGGACGGTGTTTTGTGCTCAGGCTACTGATTTTAAAATCTGATGGAGACCTGAGGAATCCCAGGAAAAATGGACACAAAAAATCTGTCCATTATTGTATGTCACTTAAAAACTTGCATGACAAGGTTTTACATCAGAACACTATTAACTACAGCTTACTGGCCAACCGTATGTGTATTTTAGCATCCACCTCTTTCAGACTACCTGCGCCTACATGTGCTTTCATGTGACAGCCACTTCTTAACGTTCATGAAAATTTGCCATTTCTGTCAGGCTATGTTAAGTTTGCATATGCTGCAGTAATTGTAATATAATATGCATATGCTATCATAATTCTAGCACTGCCATCTTTGATCAGATTTCTGAAAATATCCTTTTCTATTATTGCCAACTTTGACACCTATTGTTAAATTTGACAAGGAATAAAATCATTCAAAAGCCAGAAGTTTTGATGAAGTTTTGTCTGTGTTTTCTCACAGTGGTTAAGAAAGTGGATAAAGAAATGTGATGATGACAGTGAAACATCTAACTGGATAGCTGCTAATACAAAAGAATGCCCAAAGTGCCATGTTACCATAGAGAAAGATGGTGGATGTAACCATATGGTATGCAGAAATCAGAACTGTAAGGTAAGATCACGGCCCTGTATCAGACCAGAGCTGTTTTACAATATTTATAAGTAGTGACATCATGATTAACCAATCACAAAGTGTACACAATTTCTTCAATGTGTGTACACGTTACAAACATAGAGTGGAAAGTGGATTTCATGTGTCAGTGTACCATGTTTGTGGCAAGAGTTCTTAAAATGTAGAAAAGCCTACTTGACATGACTGTTGTTGAGTATCAAGCAATTGTAGAAACAGTAATAGGTGACTGTGTTGGATAACAGTTACTGCTACATATTTGTATGCTATGTTTGAACAAAGTCTAGTGACTTGCAAAGTCAGGGAAGGGTGTCAAATTGATTAATCCTTCTCCTGCCAAGTTTATATGTCAGCATCAGGTCATGTCGGTCAAAATCAGTGAGACATAAAAAGCCCCATATGGTTCCTTTAACAAAATCTTGAATATTTTAAGGCCCCAAAACATCTAGATACTGTAAATATTATATATACCGACCTAACTTGCTATAACATACCATGTCAAGTAGGTGAAATACAGATTTGGCTCAATACCACTTTACACTGATCCAGCAGATGGGGAAGTGATACTCTTTGGCAGGATTAGGGTTGATAATGCTGCTTTCATCTTTCTGCAAAATAAACCACAGTTGTAATGCCCCCAGTTGTCGCCATAAAGAGACCAGCAGATTACAACCATAGGACTCTTCTAATTCTTGAATTGTTTTCTGTTTTCCTCAGGCTGATTTCTGCTGGGTTTGCCTTGGACCCTGGGAGCCTCATGGTTCTTCTTGGTATAATTGTAATCGTTACAATGAGGACGAAGCTAAGAAGGCCAGAGACGCCCAGGAGGTGAGTGTAAGATAACATTTATTGTTTATTATGTCAATAAAAGACTTCAGTTTACTGGATCTATGGAATCATGGAATATAAATTCTCCATGAACACTTTGAGATTTGTGTGAAATGTATACAGCCTATCTGCTTCTTTCTTTTTCACAGTATGTATGTTAGTGGTAAATTCTGTCTCATGCACATAAAAGTTATTACTTTCTAGTCTCAGCAAGGAGAAGGAAACATGGATCCAATAAATTGTTGTTTTATTTACTCTTGAGTACTTACTTCATCTATTCTTCTATAGCTTGTAAGAAGCAAAAAACAGGCTGTTATTGTACGTCTTTGAGTTTATATGAGATATGGCAATCCAATAGGCTGGAAAGTAATCGTACAAGTATACAGTTGACTCTGAAAGCTAACTATCTTTCTGATGTAACTCTGCTTTCAGTTGTGTTCTACAGTCAGCTATCAACAAAAACCACATATCATGATCAATGGGATACGTGCCTGGAGTGGAATGAGACAACTAGCATAGTGGGAAAAAAGGACCAATGTTAATCATGAAAAATATGTTCAAGCAGTTTTTCAGCATTGTGGGGGTAGACTAGTAACAAACAATTTTGGGAAAGTTCCACAAGATTTGAGTTGCTGGTCACAGCATTTCTTATCATTATTCACAAACTTTGAATTCTCTCCGCAGTGTGATGCATGTCTGTCGTTTTCATTGTAGAAATCAAGGGCAGCTCTTCAACGCTACTTATTCTATTGCAATCGCTACATGAACCATATGCAAAGTCTGCGCTTTGAAAACAAGCTGTATGCACAGATCAGAGCCAAAATGGAAGAAATGCAGCACCATAACATGTCCTGGATAGAAGTACAATTCTTAAAGAAGGCTGTAGATGTTCTCTGTCTCTGCAGACAGACTCTCATGTACACATACGTATTTGCATACTATTTAAGGAAGAATAACCAGTCAATTATCTTTGAGGTAAATATGAAAGCATCAAAATAACAGATTACATGAACTAAGCCAGGATATTTGTTTGTTAGTGTGTGTGTTTGTGTGTCTGTGTGTAAATAGACAACTATATACTGTTCTTGTCCAAGTATAGCCCCTGCTCGTGTAGAAGCCCCTCCACTCCTTGTAGAGGATTCGAAAATATTATACATCCTTGTATACTATCACCTGTCCTAGTTTAGCTCAATTGTGAAAAGGTGAGGATAGTATAATGGACCGTTGCTGTTGAGTTACCAGATCAAAGAGACAAGTAAAAGGTGTTAAAATAATGTGACATTGAAGTTACCAGCTTCCGGTAAGGAAAGGGGGATGGTTTTCCCTTACCTTATGATTCTGTGACCCTCTGTCGCCCTGGTACCTAATGCAACAGTCCTACTCTAACCTCTGTCACCCACCAGTTTCATTTCTATTCATTTCCACGATGTTGGTCTTCATCCTCTAAGTATACAATATCATTTGTATGAACCAATCATCTTTTCATATTTTAAGAGTTTTACCTGTGACTATTACAAATTTCCCTGCTGTGTTGTTGCTTTGGCTCAAATGGAAATTTCACCAAAGAGTCACGTCTGTACTCAGGGATTGTGTAATCAGTTTTATATGAAACAGTGATATAAAGTACTCTGTCATTTTGGCTATGAAATCGTCTGAGGTTTGCTGTCTTTTGGCTCTGGCTGCCTATCATACACAGTATCAATGTGATAATGGCAAGCCAGTTTTTTTGTCTGACACAATTTCTTTGAATGTAAATAAATTTTTGAAAGTGATTGAAAGTGCGAGTGGTGTTCAGTCATACATGAATTAGCACAAATTACGCATGTGTGGCAGAAAACCTGGGTTGCTCGAGTATAAGCAGCCCCTCTCCTAGTATAATGGCAGTTATTTGTTGCTAAACTAGGGAGTTATACTCGGACAAGTACAGTAAAGGGCTTATTCAGCTGAAATCTCACATTGAAGTGAAATGCATTTTATAAAAAATGTTTACTAAGTGTAATTATACTTATGCAACTATTGTGTTAGTTGGTGAAATGTATCTCTCAGCTCCAGATGTTGTTGCTAAGAAGAGTCCGATACTCTTAATGAATTTTTGTAGACCATAAGCTGCAGAGAAAACAACTTAAAGATTGTTTTGTCTCTCTGTCATATTTTTTTCTTACAATTGGTATCAACTAATGGGATTTCCACTCTTTTTGACATCACCTAGGAAAATCAGAAAGACCTTGAAAATGCGACAGAAACCTTGTCTGAGTATTTAGAAAGAGATATTACCCAAGATTCACTAGTAGATATCAAACAGAAAGTGCAAGATAAATATAGGTAAGCTATCATGTAACACCTTGAATGATCATTTGACATACCCAGAGGTACACCAACGTTTGTCTAACCCAGTTGTTGTCAGTAGTTTTGTCAGACTGATGTTCATGAATTTGGGGGTGGCAGGATTCATAATATGAGTTTTGAAACTGATTAATAGTGGCTTTCACACATGTAAGTCAAACAGCCTTCCTCACAGTATTAGGTGTATATGAATGTTGAGTGACATTTGACACTCTCATTTAACCAATTGATGTATGCTTTGTCTGATTATACTGGAAGGAATATGAAACTATTTAAGGGAAATGCTTGACTATTATCATTGTTTAAAGTTTGATTACAGTTCTTTTATGACAGGGACATATGACATACCCTTGTATATTTACTTTTCATTTGTAAGTGCATCAAATTACAAATTTAAGATCATGTTGTATAATTAGCATATTATCAATGACAAAGACAACCAGACAGTTACAGCAAGTTTATGATCATGTTTACTGTTCCTTTGCAAAAAACCATAATCCCTGCATTTTCATCTCAACTGTGATCTGTTTCAGGTACTGTGAAAGCAGACGTAAAGTATTACTAGAACATGTACATGAAGGCTATGACAGAGACCAGTGGGAGTACATTGAATGAGACAGGATCATTATCACCAACACTTTGCGACTTGTTTCGTAACTGGTAATTACAGAAAAACATAAGGATGTGTATTCAGCTTTGTCACAGCTTTGCCTACATTTATGTACAGTATATTGTATAGACCGAACATTCAATTTTCAAGATAATTTTCTTCTGGTGTGTCAAGTAGGAAATATAAGTTACGTAACGTTCTCTGTGAGGACTTGCGTACTTCTCACAGCAGCAGTCTCTCTTGTTCTCTATACTTGATTTTATACTATAGGATATTTAATTAATTCCATTCTTGATACCCTATGAATATGAAAATTTACAAGGGGGGTAATTGATTCACCTGTCTGTCATTGTATGTGTCTTGCATAGTATTTAGAAGTTCTGTATTTATGCTTGGAGTAGTAATGGTCTCAAAAAAGCGTTTTATCCAATGTCAGCGAGCAGGTTGGGTAAATCCATTACCCTTGTGACCTTTGACCCACTTTCTCCATGTGCAGTGATGCTCTGCCCATATCCGAAAAGTCTTAAGGAGTTTTACAGATTCAATGAGCGTTTGTTTTTTACAGCATTAGATATCAATTGTGTTCCTTCTGTTTTGAGATTTTTGTGAAATGTTGAGGGTTGAAAAGTTTTTACTTTTATGGTTTGCATAAAAAAAAAGGTTAAGGCAGAGAATACGTGCATGCAACTTGCCGTGGAACACATGAAGTGACCACAGTGCTTTAAAATTTGGTTTCGTTTACATCTTTCCAGTTTCAAGTGCTTTATATTGTGTTTTCTTTAATTTCAAAGCAAGATCATTTGACTATGCGCATTCCTTGGGGAACCAGGTCTTTTCTTGTAGCTAATATGTGCAACATACCGTACTTCAAAGAAAAAATGGCACACTGCTATGTGAAGAGAAAAATCAAAACACTGCAGCAAAGTGACTTAACTGAAATCTGTTCTCTTTGTTTTTAGGAGCATTCCTGTCATGAGAATGTCATTATTTGAGTCAAATTTGTTGGCATCTCAAAGCACACAACCTTCTACGTTGTTTGACAACTCAAAAACATGTCAGTTGATCAAGTTTTTGATAGAGCTGTGTACCTGTCTCTATTTGCTATTTATCTAACAAATTGCTTTTATCGGATAAAGTCACACTGTACTGAAGTTTGACCACTGAGTAAAGAGAGGAATCATAACAAAGTGTGTTATTCCCATCCATTTTACCATATAAAATATACCAAATTTACATGACAAAGACACTGATTATGAATTCCAATTTGACTAAACACTCTGATTATGAAGTCCATTTTGACGAAGTACGTGCAGCAATGTACCACTCATCTCATGTCGTATATGCCAGGGTTTGATTCTGATCACATGACCTTCACACCCAATGATTACTGAAAATATATTCCGCCACACAGTTCAAGCGATAGGACCGACAAACATATTGTAGTCAGAGAAGTATTTAAAATTGTCCCTTTGTTTGCTGCAGTATAGATGTGACCTTATCCACTGAAATAGGAAATTTATCAAAAAGAGGAGAAATGGGTCAATGGTAGAATTCAACTTAGCTTACCATAGTTTGACAAAGGTGTTTTCTCCAGAATGTGTATTTATGACAAAAAAGCCAACTGTATAATTTTGAACATTATGTTACAGTCAGCCAATGATTTTCGTTGTATTTTTAAAGGAGTTTTCTGTTAGTTTTTATACTGTATGCAAAATATTGTACTGTAACAGCCCATATGAAGAGAGCTGCCGACTACTATGATAACAATATGGTGCTATCTAAACCTCACTGTAAAAAATCAAATCATCCAAAAGGTTGAAAAATCTAGAATAAAATAGTTGATCCTTTGCATTCAGAAGTTGCCCCAACTTTGTATGTTACACTGCAATTTTTTGGAAAATTGGATCCAGGAAATTAGAGTGAAAGATGTAAAAAATCAAGGACTTGTTAGTGGTCAATGCCAAAGGTCAGATGATATGCATGGCGTCTGGGGAATTCAGCATTTCTAGTTTCAAAAATTCATAAATTGCGTTCATGTCATGAGTAATAATCATACAATAAAAGCATTGATCTTTTAGTGTTTTTTGGTTTGTTTTGTTTATTGGGAAGGCAATATGAAGCAGCTATTTGGAAACTTTGTGTTCTTCCCCTGTTATATTGATTTTTGTAAAGAAAGGTCTACAGTCCTGTCATGGACTCTGCTACATAACTTAATATCAAGAAATTGGTGTCTGCCAGGTTATAGCTTGATGAGATGATAAAGAAGCTGACAACGTCTGTGGGATAAACGTGAACAATACCAAGTGTCTGACAAAATATTGTGATGAACCTGTAGTGATTTCATACCATGGTCTTGAAAACCTCCTCAGAAAATGGTTGTGTAAATTTCATGATATGTCAAACCATAGACCCTCGAGGGTCTATGGTCAAACTGCATAATTTTGGTCAAAATTGAGGAACTGTGTACTGAAATTTCCAAGAGCCACAGGTTCAGTGTCACCAACGATAACAATGTTAGCTTAATGTAATATCACAAATCAACCTGCCTGGTTCGGTTTTTGTCTAGCTTTTTTGTCATCTCTGAAGATGAGTTATCTATGTGTTTTATGTCTTTGAAATTGGGCATTGTCTGGTTTCAGTAATTCTCAATTTAAAGTTGTGTTTTTTTAGGGAAAAGTGTAACTTCTTTATATTTCCAAATTTAATTTTCAAGGGAAGGGAAAAGGAGGAACAGTATGCAATTTTCCTCTGAATCGATACCAAAAACATTAAAAGGAAAAGTGCTGTAATAAACTATGAATAATCATTAAAATATTGCAAGTTGAAATCATCTCTTTGAAAACTGACTTTTTGGCAGTGACAGATGTGAGTCACATGTGTTTTGTGGACAGCTCATTGAGCCATACCCAACATCATATTAGTGTGTGTTAGATTAGCTTTTTGTACAGCTCATGTAGTGACTGATAGTCATATCATCTAGATGTAACATGTATGGCATTATGAAATTTAGTCCCGAGAAAAAAATGTCACCGCAGTTCAAGTAAATTTTTCAACAAAAAACTTTTTGTGAGGTGTAATCTTTCAATAAACCATAACCCAAGGCAGGATGCAGCGTTAAAGAAATTGTACCTTGTGGTCCAGTTCTTCCTGAGATGATACCATATACAAACAAATACACTGTATTGTATATGATAGATGTTCTGCATGCATTCATTGGGGGCAGTGCATTTCCACATAGCCAGTAGCTCAGCTCTACATCAGGGACAGTGTGCTACCACACAGCCAATAGCTCAGCTCTACATTAGGGACAGTGTACTGCCAAACAGCCAATAGCTCAGCTCTACATCAGGGACAGTGTATTTCCACACAACCAATAGCTCAGCTCTACATCAGGGACAGTGCATTTTCCACACAGCCAATAGCTCAGCTCTACATCAGGGACAGTGTACTACCACACAGCCAATAGCTCAGCTCTACATCAGGGACATTGCATTTCCACACAGCCAATAGCTTAGCTCTACATCAGGGACAGTGTATTTAGCACACAGCCATAGCTCAGCTCTACATCAGGGACAGTCTAGTTCCACACAGTCAACATACCAGTAGTGAATGCTAGCAATCACCAAAAACACTAGCCTAACAAGTGAATTTGTCCCTGTCCACAAATTTATTTCTATTGTACAAATTACAATTCTTCAAATTCTTGTTACTGTATCGATTTGACATTGGCTTCCCCAGGAGTTTGTATACTTGTATTTTAAATTCACAGTGTTTCTTGGAAAATATCCTGTAAAATAATACATCTGTATCCCAGTAGAGATATTAACAGAAAGGAAGTCTTGTCTACACTCTCTGAAATTATATTAGCAAACCCATGAACAAAGTCTTTGAATTTATAGGACTCATGCAAAGTCAAATGTTCCTAATACCATGATTCGTTTATATCTCTAATACAATAAATCTTACAGTTCAATATGAGTATTTAAGTAAGTCAAAATATCATAAAGACTAAAGCACCAGAACTACAAATAATTTGTGTACATACAACCTGGATTGCTTTAATAGGTTTTTTAAACCAAAGCATCAGATAACAAAATGTGTAATTGTCATATAATAGGCAAATCAGAACATAACAGCACTACCCATACACTGTGGTCAACAAGGTGTTAAAAGTGTGCTATTCCAGCTTTCTGGGACATAATCGTTTTGTTCACATAGTAAATAATTTGCTGACTTTGTCAGCATGCTGGTATGTTAGTAGGCAAGAATGTGATAATGGCAAGTTTTGTGATCCGGGTAATGTTGCTATAAATTTGTTGCTACAATAAATTGACAAAAAATAATACAATTTCCCCATAAATCTCTTCTCACCAAGAACAAACATGTGTCCCTGCAATCAATAGACTTAGAAAATATGAATAATGAGCTCCTGCCTAGTGTCTAAAATCAGACGTCATTTCCCCTTCAATAATTGATTTGTGAAATAATATAGTAAACATGTATCCCTCTATGAAACTGTGATAGCTATTTGTTATCTGTGAACAGCTGCACCAGCCAAGTTCATCAAACAATTATTTCCAAAAATATGCCTGGAGTTAATGTGTTCCAAGACCATTTTAGCTATACAGCATTTGTCTGTACTTGAATGGTGTAGAGTTAATGTCTAGAGTCTAGTTAGTCACTGTGTTACAGTCAGAGTTTGAGACGCTTCAAATTTGTCACTTGGTGAGAGTTTGTACCGTGATGTGACATATCCAGCTTCAACGCAAAGCATGTTGGGATACTCATCATCACCGAAGTCTGACATGGCCTTGGCTTTCTCCATCCAGGGGTTCCACACAACTGTAAGAGACAAAATGGACACATTCAAAGATTAGGTCATTGACTAATATGTTCTGAATTGAAAGTGTTTTACTAACTTGAAACCTGAGGCATCTACTTTAAGATTTGTCTTGCATTGTTTGCTGTTTAGAATCCTGTCAGCAGTTCACATTTCCAACAACCTATTTCTGCAGTTTCCCCACTTTGGCCAGGTTCAAATCATACCTGTTGTCAGATTTCGAACTTTCATTTTGGAAGAAGGGAGGGGGTTTGAGATCAAAGGCTGCAATACATTTTGTATTTTGTATGTTATGTAATTGTTATCATCAAAGGTCCTATAGAAAAGAATTTTGTTTACATCACACATTTAATAGAGGCTTTTTAATGTATATATTTTGTGGTCTTATTTTTGTTCAAAGATAACAGATATAGTGTTTTGACAGAACATTTTGTCATACATGAAATCTCAACATCACACAAATAGCTGAAGTGTTAAAAATTATTCATCAAAGGTGATGAGAAAGTTGTCATCTTTATAAAAATGCAAAATGAAGAATGAACTAAAACTGCTATGATTGCAGATTAATTATATGCTGATCATCAGAATTGTCATTTAACAATCATCTGTATATTATCTTTACATTAAAAAATTTAGCCATTCCTCAGAGATACAAACACTTGTAACCATTAATTTGTTTTGAATGCATGACAAAACTATATTTAGCTAAAAATTTAGAAAAAAGGTAAAGTCATGTGAATAAATTAATGTTAATTAATAACCCTGATTGATATTGATATTTACCTGTGTCTGGAAAATTGGATTTCTTTAACAAGATATTCTTGCCAGCAGTTACATTGCTTATTGTGTGATCAGGTGGAGTGTTTATGTATACCCTGCAATAAATGAATATAAATATGGTATGTCAACTTTAAACAATTACAGTGAATTTGTATTTATCTATACAGGTTTTCATTACTCACTTTGCAACAGTGAAATTACACAAATGATGAGCAAAAAGAAATCTTCCGCAGTAAACCTGAATACCAGTATATGTATTCTTTGCACTGACAGCTTAAAAACATGATACGTTCTTTGCAGTGACAGCTTAAAAACATGATACGTTCTTCAATACTTCAGAACATTTGATTTTCAAAATGGCAAATTACTGATCACTTGATTTCAACGGAATGCTCTTGGTTTGTATTTTGTGAAGAAAGGTTGGGAATTAATCACATTGACGATGCAAACTTTACTTTCAGACAAAATTAAGTGTAGCACACCTCTGTAGCTTTCTAAATCATGGTGTGAAGGAATACATTCATTTATGATTAGACTATATAGTAATGACTATATCGTCAAAATTTTTCTGGAAAAGTTGAAAACAAGAATCAACAAGTTGACACAAAATATTCTTGATGAAGTTTATCATGCATATACATATAAAACAATGAAAAATTTAGGGCAGTTCACATTGACTGAAGTATATGGGCTTACCTGTCATAATTTTCAGCCAACGACACAAGATCTCGGTCTTCTGTGAAAGTCTGTCCATCACGTACCTAAAGTTGACAGAATTTAACACACACTCATCTGTACTACCAAATGCATTGTGAAATTATTCAGGCATAAACATCAGTTTGAGGGTTCTCAGAATGTACAAGAACACACTGAAGTAGTTCTACTGCTGCAAACAGTGGATACTCGAGTGTTGACTTTGTTACTGTGGTACAATACAGTAGGTATCATTCCATTATACAAAAATGCACACAAACTCTGAGGCTTTGTTGCATTGGGAGAGTTTGTATTTGCCATCCTCAGGTATAGGGACACAAGAGATTTTGCTGGCAGACGTAGGAGACCATTATTAAATCATGGCTTACAGACATTGGACCAATGTTTAATTTAAATTTACATTAATTAGCATACTGTTGCATTTAAGCCTATACACTTAAAATCAGAGTTGTAATGGTGTTGTGGTTTACTGCATTTATAACATTTGAATGATGTGTTTGTCAGTTTCTGAGAATGCAAACTGAAAATTTGAAAAAGTCTGGCCCCCACATTTGTTATGATGATGCACTGACACACTGACTAGTACAAAATTACATTTTAAGATCCACAACTGGAGAAGTTCCAGCGTGTCATTGTGATCTATAAGGTAGAAATTTGTTAATAGCGGAGATGTACTTTATCTGAATACTGGAGACCCTTTAATCCTGATATGGTTGTCTTGGTAACATCTGGTACATGGAAGTAAGTGTGAAGAAGGCAGGTGAAGTCAAATTCATCAGGACCTGCAGATAAATACACAAATGTTATAGTTACACAGTGATAATAGGAGTGACTAAATTTTGATGATGTGTGTATCTTCATTACTTTATCTATAAACTTAAACAAAAATTAATTTCTGTTTTAAAAGGTATACTGTCACCTGTTCCAATTTTGCCACAGTTACCATGGAAAGAGAAAATCTAACCAATCACAGCTTTTAAGCGGGTGGCGCTTTTTAAAACAGCGCCCTCACATGGGCATTTTGAATACCAAGGAACTCCTCTGACTTTATGACTGTATACCTTTAATTCTCCTCCCTGATGTGAACACACCATGCATTGTGTACAGTATACGCACTTGACAACATGAATTCTACTCCAATGCAGTGACTTTGTTTTTCTCAAATGAATAAAACTTAAATACCACTGTTGCTACACCTAATACCGACAAATTTTCACTTTTATTGTATCTATATCCAATAAAGAGAAGTGGTGATTAAAGATGGAACGGGAAAAATAATAGGATTCCCAAGTTTTCTTACAGAATTATTGTGAAACGCTTATTATCAAGTAGAAACGATCTCACTTTGTTTGTTTTATACTTTGCCAAAGTACAGTGTATAGTACAGGGACACCCTTTGTCTTTTCTATTCTTTCCTTCCTTCCTTCCTGACATACATACAAGAATACATCACAAGACTTTCATGCGAAAGTTTAAAAACTCTCCAAGAAAATACAGTACAAGGTTGTATGTACACAAACTCTGTTGAATAGAATCATACAGACCTGTGTTTTCAACAGCAAAATCCATCTGAAACTCACACTGTTTTAGTGTCAAGGTATATGTCACCTTAAATCTGAAACAAATAAGTATGAACTGGCAAATAATCTTTGAAAGACTGGCAGGTACACAGGTGCATCATAAAATTTACCATGCATTGCCTTTTGCTGAAAGGTAAGAAGTTGGTCCATCTCTTTGTTTCATTGTTTTAGACATGATTTTACCAGTAATTATTTTATTCAGCTGAATAATTTGGTTATTTGCCTCTAGTCACAAGTTTTTGTGTGTTCTTCAAATTCTATACAAACCAGAATTGCACCATTTATGCCACCTTTTCTTGTTTTCAAGATATGAAGAACCATGGTTTTTGGCTACATAATATGAGGAATATTTGTATTTTAAATGCAATTCTAGTTTTTTCAACAAACAGCGCCGACTATGGTCTGATATTAAGGCCTGTGATGGCAACAGTCATTGCACTATCAGTTCAATTTCCTGCTAATTGGTAAATTGATAATTACATTAAAAAGATAAATATATAAATAGATGCATTGGATATTATGTTTTTAAGAAGGCTTGAAATGACAATGAAAAAGACTATACTGCCGTGTGGGCATATTAGTTGGCAAAGTGACATCAAAACACAAAAACACAATGTCAATTACAAAGTAAAGAATGATAAATGTGTCCCTTTGATATAAGTTTACAAATTGGGATTAGTGCTGTATTAGTAGTATTTCAGTCATTCCAAAAGTCTGCTTTTTCATGTTGGTTTAGACAATTAATTTAAGCCGAAATTGCAGTATGACTAAGTTAAATAAAGTGAGTTTGGATTCACATGATCATGTACACATAATGTTACCATCAACACATAATGTATTCCCTGTCGTATGTGAAATAACCTATGGAAAGTGCAGAGTTCAGATGTATAAAAGCTTAAGTCATGATTGTGTAACGTCTGTTAAAATCCATATAACTTACTATTCTACCAATATGAATACTAATTCTACAGACAACAGCCATGTACAAAAGAAAATAACTGTCGACTAACTTGTGATTCCACATCTTACGAGTGTTATCTGTATCTTCCAGTGCCAATACGGCCGACACATCACCATTACTATCCTGTACATAAAACAATATAGCACAAAGACTTAATGAGAGCATATGACCGAAATAAAAAATTTAACATTTCTGAGTATTCTATGGTGATTTGCACTATAAACTTGTCAGCCAAGGTACATGCAAAATTCATGTAGATAGCATATGCGGAGTGACAAACAATGATTTATAATCACTTCAGGTTTGAATGTACACTAGATGTAGGCCATGGGCTCAACACTAATAGTCAAACAGAAGTGATAGCAATTTCTTCTGCAACATCATTTATGGTAAAAAGTTGTCGCCTTTAGATAAAATTAGATTCAATCCTACATTTCAAAAAGTGCAGGCATTTACCTTTTACGGATCTCTGTGATTGAGAAAATACGTCAATGGCATTGCAAGGCTACTGAAGTCTTTTCCTCTTTATGTCTTTTCTCACTAATACAATTTGCTGAATTTATTTATTTACCTTAAAAAATGTAACTATAAAATGATCGCAGACTCAATTTCAAGATCTCTGAAAGACTACACTATAACTATCTGCTTTTCTCTTTTCAGTTTTTATAGAAGTCATGTTATTTATATATCTTGGTAAAGTGTCTCTTTGCATAACATTCTCTGATTTTTGATCTTACAATTCTTCAGAAGAGTAAACTAAATCTGATTGGAAGATGAGAGTGTAAGGTGTGGTCATGTGACGGCAGCAGATCTTACCTTTGTTGGGGATTGACTCAGAGTCCATCTTGAGATTCTGGCAAATCCGTGCTGTGGACCTAGATCCCATGGTCCAAAGTTAGCTGAAAATATAGAATAATTATCGTTGAAATCAGAGATTTTGCTAACAAATGTAAACTTCCATAATGCTAAAGATATCCTATCTTCATCGAGGTTTAGTGTGTAGTATTTATTCTGGAATAATATGTGAAACCATTGATACACCACTGCAATGTTCATAAATGTACATATCATTTTGGGAGATTTCACAAAATGTGATGATATCAAGTAATCTTTTGATACAGCTAGTGTCATCAATAGATACTATATCAACATGGATATCTAGAAAAAAACAGTGGGAAACAATAAATGGAGAAACATAACTGGTACTTACGGAAAACTACTGGAATTCCACCTCGGATGGCTTTTTTATTGTCATATACAGCCTGTTTGCTGTGGAAAGAAGGACACTTAATTACTCTTTGCTATCACTTTTTAATATAAAAGAACGATAAAACCTTGCAATCAAAACATTTGGAAGGATGTTATGTGCATTTTTCTGTCAATTTAAGTAATTCTCTGATACCTCATATTTTCTATTCTGTACAGTACCATAATTTCATGATTTTTTTAACCGATCTTGGTATGTATATGGTGACCTGTTTGATTTCCCGTTCTGTCAAAAATCTGACAATATCTACAGCGTACTTAAAGTTTTGACTCACACTAGGGTACCAAAAAATCTTACTGGAGAACAGGTGAAATACTGCTATTGTTCTAAAGCCATGAAACTATGTTTTTAAATATTAGCAAACATAGTGATATAAAAATCTGAAGATACCTGACAAATATCATTTCCTGTCCACCACATTTCCATGATGTCACAGTAGCACCTGAAAAGATAAAAACATGCCGTGAGAAAACACAAGAATTTAACAGCTAGTTTGTCTTCTCAAAAAGTTTGTGAAGTTGCTTCAGTGAATGGTGCCACTAACATGAACTTGTACACGTTGATCTTTTAAAACAGCCGGTTTTAGATTGAGCGTGTTTGAGTATGTTTCTGTGAGCCGTGCCGGAAGTTTGTAATGGCGGCTCCAAGAAATGTTTCTGGAACGTGATCGATGTGTTTGAACAAATACCAAACCCCACAAACGACAAGGTTAGTGTATAGTGTTTAGTCTTCAGTAGTGATAAATCGGTACGAACAAATGCAGTAAATATGTGGGATTTCACATCAAAATGCCGTGTCATAGCGACACACTAATATTTTGAACTCTACAGGGCCTTCATCATTGTAGCTCTACTGGTGAGCGAGGTTGCAAAACCCAAAACTCAGCGACCGCCTCACTGTAGAGCTACAATTTTGCAACTAAAAGTACTATCTAAGTTATATATGTCTTGTACTTCAGAAAAAAATATTTTCTGTGCTCAGTTTTTCAGAGTTTTGCAATTCACAATTTGCATACTCTCTCCTGATTGTCAGCTGGTGCCATTGACCCTGCCAGAGTTGGATAAATTCAAGTCGGCTTGTACTGATAAATCCAAAAAGTTCACGTGCATTTAGAAATGAATCAACTTAAGAACTTGCCCTATAGTTATATGGCTCTATATGGTTCACCTGATAAGGGGTTAGTGTTGAACATCTGCGTCAGAACTATGCTACACATGTGTATTTTTACTATGTGCATTCCTAATAAATATGTGGCTGTATGATAATTTTGTGGGCTTGAAAATTTTTGAGGGTATTGGGGGGATCTGAAACAAATGAGATTTCAATCGCGATTCCCCCAGCCCATCCCCCCCCCACCATTTTTATTGAAGGATATGATAAAGGATGATATCACAGGCGCTCCTTAGCTGGGTAGTCTGCTAAGTAGATCGATTTTCGGATCGATCTATTGATCCCGTAGTCGATATGCCCGCCACTGCAACCTAAATACTCACAAGGTGTGCAACACAGTCACTCAAAAAACACACCACCCGATTTGTAAACTGGCCGTGCGCTCGCACAAAACATTCAGAACTACACTCCCATATACCTAGTTGGATCACAAATTTAACCATCTCCTCAAAAATCACGCCGATGAATGTGTTACTCGCGTCATCTTGAAGAAATCGGCTGTGTTTTGTGACCAAGCGCGGTGAAATGCGGCCTGCAGAACGATTCTACCATATGACGTCATTTTTTCCACTGCTGATTGGTTCAACTATACTACACCAGTGACGTTTTGCCATGACCTTTGTTTTGGCCGTTGATTAGCCAATCAGTAATGGAAAAAATTACATCATACGGTAGAATCATTCTAGGCCACATGTCACTGCGCTTCAAAACACGGCCGATTTCTTCAAGATGATGCGAGCAACACATTCATCGGCGTGATTTTCGACGAGATGGGTAATTTGTGATCCAACTAGGTATATGGGAGTGTAGTTCTGAATGTTTTGTGCGAGCGCACGGCCAGTTTACAAATCGGGTGGTGTGTTTTTTGAGTGACTGTGTTTGCACACCTTGTGAGTATTTAGGTTGCAGTGGCGGGCATATCGACTACGGGATCAATAGATCGATCCGAAAATCGATCTACTTAGTAGACTGCCAGCTAAGGAGTGCCTGTGGATGATATGCACGTATTAGGCCTTACATACTGGCCGGTCTGTAACACAAGAAAAGTGCAGTTTGATTTGACAATGCATTGCATCCTCCCGACACAGACCAACAGCGGGACAATGTTTCTCTTCCTGGGGTCTTGGGTGTAAATGTTCCTGTGCTTGTGTTAGAAAAAGAACGGGGATCACCTTTAATGTTTTTTACTTTCGGGTTTTTACTGGACAATTTTATTTCTGTCATGAAGGTCACCATTTCATGTCACCATTTTACTGTATGTTTGCGAGAGGGGCTCACTTAAAGTTTTATTACAAATGTAGCAAGAATATAATGAATCCGTTGTTGAATAATATCAAGCGCTCGACAACACACACCGCGTTGACGGTATAGGGAAGTATACCCCGATACACAATGGATGACTCGTCAACTACATCGTTCGACTGTTTGTTCAAGTTGATGAGTCTCAATTTGCCGGGGAAACAGGCATATTGTGTAAGATAGCTCTGCGTGGCAGGGCTGTGTGTTATAACGCCGGTAACACACAGCCCTGCCACGCAGAGCTACAAGAGTGTCTCTTACCGTGCAAGTGTACTGTAACTGAAGTGTCTTCACTCCTTTCCAAAACAACCAAATCAGCATTCTCTGCCATAGCGAGTGCTTGTGTGGCAGATAACCTCTGACCTTACAGAATAAGTTTAACATGTGTCATACTAGTATCACCTGATGTACACGTCGGAAGTCGCAACCGCGCAGTGAGTGAGTGGAGGAACCGGGGGAGGAACATTGCGGCATATGTCTGATATGTTATCGTACGCTGAACACTCCACGCCTCTGTGCAGTAGACCACTGTTCGCATGGTAACGGTTTCCACGGTCTGCAACTCTACTACATATGCCACCTTGACCTGTCCCAAACACAGAGGGACTGTGTCCTAAACAAGCAAAATATCCAACCCAAAATAATTACAATGGCATGAAAGTTAAATTTCCACACACACACACACACACACACACATATATATAATATATATATATATATATATATAATATATATTATATATATATATATATATATATATATGTATATTATATATATATATTATATATATATATATAGTTTGTGAGTGTATGTATGTATGTATGTATGTATGTATGTATGTAACGGTACAGTGATTGCCTATGGTACTTGTAGAATACAATAAATTAGCGCTTTTCGAGATATCGAACCAAACCATGCTGGCGATTACATTTTAAGTCGGCCACTTTCGAAGTGTATCACGTTGGTGGTAGCAGTAATGACGATGGTGACATATGTAAGAAACACCATGGGTTGTTTTACGACAATGATAGCCATGCAGTAAGTCTGGGAAAGCAAACTCTATCTCTGACGGCTGTGGTACGGTTAGGCCTATTGGTTTTTGTAACATTATTTTTATTTTATTTTTTTTTTATTTATTTATTTCGAGAACCAGCTCATACACCAAAAAACATACAGAAAAGAGGAAACCTAAATCATGAAGGAAATTAAAACTGACACACAGAGAAAACTTTAAAAGCAGTCGGAAAACAGTCTTCAGGTGCAGCCAACGGGCTATTCATCGGAAAAGCTATTCCAGGAACAATTTTGAGGGCAGGGGAAATTTTAATTTTGCTAGGGCGGGGGACATGTTTTTAGGTGGTAGGGGAGCAAATTTTAGGGGTTTTTTGTAGGGCAGGGCGGATATCGGTTGATTGTCCTGGGGACAGGGCTTGGCGAAAAACTTTTTGAGGGGAATTGTTTCCAGGGCAGGGGAAATTGGCAAGTTTTTTTTTCGCCACAGGGAGAGGAGCTTCAAAAATTCACAGTGGGGAAGGGAAACAGGCAAAAATATGTGGGAGAGGGTGAAAATGAAGTTTGAGTGTGGGAGGGTAAGTCGAAAAATTTTCTGTGGGAGGGCAAATTATGAACAGCTAATTAATTACCCTCTTGACTTAAAATTAGTCAGTTCACATTATTTGTCATGCACAATATATCTTATTATAGTAAGCACCTTTTAAAAGTGCATTGTTCGTTGGCTGCACCTGAGTCTTTTCCAGAACAGGCTACCACACATAATATATGTATTGATAGCAGCACTAATAAGAGAATTTTCACTATTCATCAGCCTCATATAAAATTTCGAGCGTAAAGTGCGCTGTTTACTTTCGAAAGTCAAAATGTTGCTCTGAACAAAAGTGTTCGTCTGTCAATACCAAACAAGATTCTAAAACCGTTGATATAAGCAACTCGTACATTATTGATACACTGATTTGTGAACTTACTCCAAAGATGTGAGCAGTACATAGAAGTACAATATGTTATAAAAAGTCTCGTTTTGACAGAGTACGAACAGTTCCAAAACTCACGGATTAGGCCTAACATGTTAGCTCTGGCATAAAACAACCTCATTTGACGCTTAATATCATCATTATCATCGCCATTGCTGTTGAAAATGACACCAAGATAAGAATGCTTATCTACAAAAGAAAGCTCTTTGTCATACAAGTACACACGCGGAATCTTACAAATATTTAACATTTTAGGCAAAATGGCAAGACACTTAGATTTCAAAGCATTAAAGACAATATCATGGTCATTAGCATATTGAGTACAAATATTCAAGAAGTTGTTGATACCCTTTACACTAGGACAAATAAGTACTATATCATCAGCATATAACAGGTGATTCATGCACTTTCCACCGAGGAAGCAGCCGATATTTTTCTTAACAAGTAAATGACTAAGTTTATCAACATAAACTGAAAAAATAGCGTCAATGACACTGTAGCTCCCATCCTGGACTATTTAGTGTTTGTTCTCTGGTCAGGTATTTGAACATGTGTGAAAGGGATAAAGTGCATGAAGTGAAAATACTTAAATGTAATGTAACTGGAGACAGTGAAATATGTTTAATGTATTTATTCAGAATATAAAATGGAAAAAATACAGAATTAGATATATCGAATACTGTGATACAACCATTAACTCAACAAGTCATTTACAATGACATAGTCCCCACTTGTACTGGGAGTATTAGTCTTGATGGGCAGGAAAATGTGGTCATTAAGAAGTATCACTGGAGTGTATATGTTGAGATCTATGGGCACATAGGTCTACGTCGTTGTTCCCAATTTGAAACACATGAGGCATGTCTAAGTTATGGTTCTAAATCGGGAAAAAAGATCAGACCTCTAGCAGTATTGGCCAGCCAAGAAATACATATGCGCATTATAAATGAGGTACAAGATGTGACATCTTAAGGTCTAATATCCTATCAAATTGGAGGGTATAGAACTTGTGGTTACTGAGATATGCATATATATGTATAATCAAAGGTCAAAGGTCATCGAGGTCACATGAAATTTTGAAAAAAAAAATTATATAGCTAATTATATGCCAAAAAATCAGATCTCTAGCTCTATTCGCTTGCCCAGAATTAGATGTGTACATAATTAATGAGGTAAAGCGTGTGTTGTCATAAGGTCTCCCATCCTACTAAATATAAAGGACATAGCACTTGTGGTTACTTATTTATTGACATAAACATATATTTTAGGTAAAAGGTCATCGAGGTCACATGACATTTGGTCAAAAAATTTCTCTCCTATAGTTATCCCTGTATACCAAAAATCAGACATCCAGCTCAATTGGCTTGCTCAGAATGAGATATGTGCTTAATTATTGAGGTACAGTATGTGGTGTCATAAGGTGTCCAATCATACCAAATATGAAGGGTGTAGCACTTGTATTTACTGAGTTATGGAAAAATATGTATATTTGAGGTCAAAGGTCACCGAGGTCACGTGACATTTTGTAAAAAAAATTGTATTGCTAAGTTATCCCTATATACCAAAAATCAGACCTCTAGCTCTATTGGCTCGCTCAAAATTAGATATGCGCATAATTAATGAGGTACAATATGTGGCGTCATAAGGTGTCCCATCATACCATACATGAAGGGTGTAGCACTTGTGGTTACTGAGTTATAGACAAATATGTATATTTGAGGTCAAAGGTCACCGAGGTCACGTGACATTTTGTAAAAAAAAATTGTATTGCTAAGTTATCCCTATATACCGAAAATCAGACCTCTAGCTCTTTTGGCTCGCTCAAAATTAGATATGTGCATAATTAATGAGGTACAATATGTGGCGTCATGAGGTGTCCCATCATACCATACATGAAGGGTGTAGCACTTGTGGTTACTGAGTTACAGACAGATATGTATATTTGAGGTCAAAGGTCACCGAGGTCACATGACATTTTGTCAAAAAATTGTATTGCTAAGTTATCCCTATATACCAAAAATCAGACCTCTAGCTCTATTGGCTCGCTCAAAATTAGATATGCGCATAATAATGAAGTACAATATGTGGCGTCATAAGGTGTCCCATCATACCATACATGAAGGCTGTAGCATTTGTGGTTACTGAGTTATGGACAAATATGTATATTTGAGGTCAAAGGTCACCGAGGTCACGTGACATTTTGTCAAAAAATTGTTTTGCTAAGTTATCCCTATATACCAAAAATCAGACCTCTGGCTGTATTGGCTCGCTCAAAATTAGATATGTGCATAATTAATGAGGTACAATATGTGGCGTCATAGGGTGTCCCACTATACCATATATGAAGGGTGGTAGCACTTGTGGTTACTGAGTTATTGGACAAATATGTATATTTGAGATCAAAGGTCATCAAGGTCACATGACATTTTGTCAAAATATCCGAGATATCTGCGTGAACGGATGGACTCACAGGATGGACGAACGGACTGACATGACCCAATCTATGAGCCCCCTGCACTTTATCTGTGGGGACTGAAAACTCTGTCACTGCATCCTTTTTGCAATATGAATACGATGAGAAACTAAATTTTTATTTTTGTGGCCTTATACATGGGAGTCTATGGAGATCTGCCTTATACATGGGAGTCTATGGACGTGTAAACTAAAAATATGCAAATTTCACCACGATTTGCCCAAGTTGGGAAAGGTCACTCCTATGCACTTCCATACCAAGTTTCAAATCAATCGGACTTGTGGTTTCAGAGAAGAAGATTTTTTGACCAAAAATGGGAATTACAAAAAAATTCATGAAAAATAGCAAGTCCAAGATACTGACCCAAGATGTGCACAATCATTTCATGTCAGCCCAAAGTACTTACATGCTAATTTTTCATGTAATCTGCTCAGTAGTTATTGAGTTTTTTCAATTTTGACTGTTTTTACATTTTTTCACTTAATTTGCATATTTTTGGCAATGACAACTTCATTTGAACAAAATCTCATCTACAGCCCATCATCCATGTACACACCAAATATCAAGATGAAATGTACAGCGGTTTTGGAGTTTTTGATGTTGACGGACAGACATACAGACATACAGACATACAGACATACAGACACACAGACATACAGACATACAGACATACAGACATACATACATACAGACATTTCCTAGCCTATAAGAATAGCTTCCATTGCCATATATACATATGGCTATGGGAGCTAAAAAGACGTGGAGAAAGTATGCCTCCTTGTCTCACACCATTACATGTTTTAAAATGTTTAGATAACACAGAACCCCATCTTACAGCAAATTCTTGATGCCTATACCAATAAACCAACATACGAACAATAAAATTCGGAATACCTCTATCAATCAATTTGCGAAATAATGTCCAATGGTTCACTTTATCGAAGCTTTTGTCGCATCAAGAAAACAAAGGAAAACAGGGGTATTATGACGCTTATAAAAATCAATTATTTCTTTTACTAAAAATACACACACTATCAGTTGAGTGACTTTCTTTAAACAAAATTGATGGTCACTTGCGTACAGTAGACTATCACACTTATCAAGAATGAATAATTCATACATCTTAGAAATGGCAGTGGCAATAGCAATAGGGCGATAATTCCCAGAATTAGTAACGTCACCATTTTTATTCTTTACAAGTGGAACCAAAGTGGTGTCCATCATGCGAGATGGCAAGTAACCATGGATATGCGCTGCAGTAAGCATCACTGAGAGAAGAACGTGCAGGCGTGCATGCGCAAACTTTAAATGTTCAGCTGTAATGCCATCTGGACCAGCAGATTTACCACTTGCCAATTTTGCAATGGAATTTCTAATGGCAGTTGGAGTGATAATCATATTCTCATCAAATGAAACACTCGAAATAGAATCTTTCACAAAACACTCATTACCGTTGTTGGTGACAGAGGAAAGCAGACTTGCAAAATGGTCACGCCATAAATTAGCAATGTCATGATGCCCATTACAGCCATCAATGGTTGATGAAAGAGGAGACTTCTTTTTACTATTAACACGCTTCCAAAACTCCTTTTTATTATTGTTACAGAGGTTATCCGCTAAGGCGTTAGCTCTCATTTGAGATTACAGATCTTAAAAACATACTTAAACTTAGCACGTGATGTCCTCATGTGATCAAAAATCGGCCCTTGTCTGGGACTGCCAGAGTCCCGCCACAACAGGAAAGCATCACGAGCAATGGCATGATATTCTTTAACATGTTGATTCCAACCTGGAATTGATTTAGCCCCATTATTACACTCACTGGATATTAGAAGGAATGCTTTGCAAACCAGCATCCTTCAAAGCTTCAACAATATCATCATACAGTTTTGAAATTGATTGCAAATGAGAAGAGTTATTACAGTTTGAATTTCAACAAAAAGAAGGCATCTTTACCAATGTTAATTTCTCCAAGGTTATTACATGAACTGTTGAGATAACTATGCAATGATATATGATTCACCTTGGACCAGTTAATGTGAGAACAACTAGAGTTAACGACGGGAGTTGAGTCATACTTTTGAAGATCATCAAGGTTACAAATGACACGTAGAGGGAAGTGATCAGATCCAATATACTCGTGTAAAATACTAATATCTGTAATACAGTTATGTGCAGGAGAGGTTGAAATACAGTGATCAAGCCACGAAGTTGAATGGTGTGCTTCACTATAATATGTAAAAATACGTTGATTGTGAGTACCAAGTAGATTGACATCAGAAGAAATGTAATTATTATCTTCACAAAATCTAGACAGTTCGTTACCAAAGTCAGAATTGCTAGTGATATCGGCATTCCAGTCACCAATAACCATAACACTATTAGTCGGTGCTTCCTCGATGCAATAACGGATTTTCTGTAAATATTCTAGAAATTCATGATAATTGTCTCTGTTTTGTGTTGGCATATAAACATTTAGAATAAGTAAAATACCTCCACTGTGTCTGATCTCAATACCAATTAAACGACTGTCATTGTAACGTTTTACATTTACAGTACCAAGAGATTTCCTCCACATTACTGCAACACCACCAAACGGGCGACCAAGGCGAATACCGACCTCATGTCCATAGCTGATTCACCAACGGCGTAGAAATCTTCATTGATACGGGACAGTAAACTGAGCTCAGGCTTTGACAGCCAGTGTTCCTGAAGAAAACATATGTCACAAGAACCACATATGTCCTTTATGGTTTCAATCGACGATTTAATTCCACGACAGTTGTACGATGTTATAGTAAGATTCATAAAGATTACTGCTAGTTTCTTGCAGGATAGAACTTCCTCACCAAAGTGCCAGTTGGCCACACACTAGCATTGAGGATGCGTTTACAGATTTCCGAAGTCGAAATAAGCTTGAAAGATGAATATGCACGAAGTTCGCCGGATAACTAAAAATTATCATTGCTCCTCAAGATTTATTTACAGGCAAATTACCTATTAATACAAGTAACAATTGTCACCGCGAAAGGAAAATATGATACGATATTGGAGTTTCTCTTTCGGTGGAATTCGTTACATACAAATACAAATGAAATAAGAACGGCAAGCAGAAAGTTGGTTTATGCATATGGTGTCATACATACATACATACATACATACATACATACATACATACATACATACATACATACATACATACATACATACATACATAGTACATTATATAGCTTTCATCAAAATACCTGAACGCCCCCTACAAATATTACTTCCAACATGAAGCTACCGTGAAACTACCTTTATCTAAAGCCAACAAGGACTGTGCTCAAAATTAGTGTGAACAGAAGTCAGCACAGTTTGCCTAATGATACTGTTCAACGCGTTTTGAGACTTTTTTGTTACGTGTAAAGTTGAACATTACACTTTTTGTGCAGAAATAATGGCAAGACAGGGTAAACTAGAGCGAATTGGAATCGCTGTGATGTTCAGCGGTTCAAACCGGAAAATAACTAGGAGTCCTTGTTTTGACGACAAGAGAAAGTGCATGAGAGACGTTCATGGGTGTGGACAATCCCTTTTTATAATGTTTTCCTCCGTAAGAAACTCGTGTTAATTATCGATTGCTATGGTAGTTGATTTCCAAAGATAAATGGCAAAACAAAATGAATACCTACCGATATGTCATCACGTACTCCTCGAGCTTTTGATCGAACAGTAATTGTACAAGACACTCAAAGGGGAGAACCATTTGATTTGTGGGATGTAAGATATACAATGGGTATGTCAGCAAATTTTTCCCGTCACTGTGACTGCAACATTTTTCTATTGTCTTATATTTACTGTATGCAGAAGCAACGCAGTTATTTTTCCTCGTTACCAATTGTAACTTGCCGTTCATAACACTGTTCACTGGTTCAAATCTGTGCCTGTATATAAACTTGAAGCGTTCTGTATAACTTAAGCAGCAATAAACAGCAGTTTACAATACCTGCTACTGCTATTTAAATCATGAACAAGAGATAATTGCTAAAAAATCCATCTGACAGTGAGCTGAATGATTTTGGGAGTGTTGTACCCCTGGTCACTGGAGTTCCTTTCCGCAAGACCATCGTTATAATACCTGGAACCGGAAGAAAATATCTTGCTTGTGTAATGTGACCCATTCAAATATGTTACAGTAAGAAGTACAAACTTAACTATGCCATTAAGTCCTATGGTAGATTGACGGTGACTGTATTCTAATAGTAGTTAAATGAAAGTGCAGTAGTCTAATAAAAGTAAGTGCAGATACTTGTATAACTGCTTTTCATTAAGTCAATAAACTCAACTCAATTCTGAAAATTCGAAGGAAAGGCATCATGTTTTGTTGTCAAAAACAGAACTTGTATTTCATTAGATTAGTTGTATTTTCATTGTCAGAAAATATTTGCTGGTGTGTTTTCTAATTATAAACAGAAATGTATAGAGAGACTAGTTAATGGAATCCTCTCATGTGCTGTGGAATGTTTGCTATATGAAGAACGGATCAAATAGTCCTCCTTTTTAAATACTGAATGAATGAATATGAGTGAATACATTTTGCAAATTAACCCAGGAATATGTTTTTCAGGGATCTGTCATCGCAATGAAAATGTTTCGTACAGTCGGAATTTAATTTTGTATCATAAACGCTTGCAAACACGGGACTTGCCGCCCACAGAGAATTGAGTCGGAGAACCAGATTTCCAATTAGCTGATTTCAGAACATTTACTTTTGTTTTTTGGAACAATTTTTGCTTGAGCCATCATAGGATCAAATTATTTTTCTCCTTCACCTGCCAACAAAAATGCCTCTGCCCTCGCTCTGAAATCAAATGGTTCTCTCCCGAGAACAGCGCGGCCAACGGTAGAAATTGGATAAGGAGCCAAACGTTTACTTTAAATACGAACGAGAAGAATAAGTTCGTCTGGCAGTATATTCACCTGTGTCTTGTGATTACGAAGAAACACACTTTATACTCAAACATTGTCTGTCTACATGTTACTGATACGCTGCATCATGCACTACTCTAGCCTTACAGAGACACTTAGGCCTATAGCGATAACTGCCGGTAAAATCACAGCAAGGTCAGTAAATTTCACACGGAAAACTTTCCAATTCCTAAAAATATCTCCGAACGCCATACAGATCTCGACCTGCGATGTAAAATACTGTTTACCAAGTTTCGTTAAGAAATAAGCGTAGTTCATTTATATCGGAAGTATCTTAATAATTACCGTTCATTCAATAGTATTGTATGTATGTTGATTCAATTTCACGCTGAAAACTCGGTGAGACGCCAAGTACGTGGCACCATAAAAATATTTTGGCGCCAAACTGTAGGTCTAAAATATGCTATCCTTGATATTTGAAATGCTGAATAATAACCAGGCAAAGCTATTTTCATTCATTTGTGTGACAAATGGTCTCGTCTTTGAATATATTCTATGGACATTGCGACATTGCTTTTGTTAAGCTTATAGCATATATATTTGATAAACGTAAAACAATCCATATAAATCATAAAAAAATTCTCGAAATCGCCAGCTGAGCATCATGAAAAATTATTGGGAAAAGATATGTTGATGGTTTACAGTGTGAGAATTATTTCTGGACAGACGTATGGTAATTTCTTTTGCAGAAGTTTGCAATATCAGTAAAAAGGTTTTACATTGTAGCTTCGATACCCTACTTCCGCAGATTGCGCCTGGAAAGGTCGAAAGGTCAACATCACTCGTGTTAATCATCGCAGTCAAAAATCAGTGTTTTACTCATTATACCCTGTTTATCTGAGCAATTTGAAAAGTTTCCTTCCAAAATAATTCTTTAAGAAGTTTCCAATAACTTCTTTTTCATTCATATTTGTTGTATATTGTTATTAAACACAAACGAGTAACAACCATAGTTGTTTTCAATATGGCTGCTGGAAGGCTGAGCCGACCTCTTTGAACTTTAAGTTCAAGGAGGTCAGCTCAGCTCATTCTTTGTACAAACACCTCGGTAGTTTCAAACTGAATAGGTCGTTCGGGGGACCTTTCGACTGGTCTGCAGTATTCTTTGACTCTGCTGTGTATAAAGTTCTTTATCTTGGCGTCTATTGCGACTTACAAAAAGCTTGATTTCGTCATTTACCGTAAATCCAAATCGTTTAATGTTCAGTTTATGAATATTTGTGAGTACAACAAATACTGAGCAAAGTCCTCATCGAAGCCTCGACATACTTACACGTTGTAAAGTCACTGTGTACATTGTAGTGTTAGTTCAGGTCATGCAGTAAATCGATAATTGTTCGCACAAACATACACATACCCAAAACGCACACTCTCATACAATGCAATCTGGTAATGCATATCATATCGATCGGTGTCTATCCGATCTGTCGAGGGTTTCCACGTTATTCCACAGGGGGGGGGGGCGCAAGAAACAAACAAACGAACAAATAAACAAACAAATAAAATAAAAAACATACAAACAAGCATACAATGCATGAATAAATAATAAACACAGACAAACATAAATAGATAAACAAACAAACATACAATATCATAGAACGTTGAATAAAGAACAAATATACAAACAAAATAAATGAATGATACACACATGCATATATATTGGGTGATTATGGCTTTGCTATAATTATTGTTAACGTCTGGAGGAACACCGAGAAAAGGGTCTAAACCTTTGACATGTATGGGTCACCATCCGTCACCTACTCCTGTACCACTTGCTGGATGCACTTGAGACGTAACCTAATCTACCAACTGCCTCATTTACCGTTATCTAAACAACTTGCGTCACCCTTTCCACGTCATTATCCATGCGCATGTCAGTGTGATCAAAGCTATAGATCGTCCATTTCAACTTCTGCCACGCTCATGAGTTCACACCGCAAAATTCCAACCCACCCTCCGCAAAAAAGCATGCCTCGCTGCAGGGTAGCAGCTCACAATAAAAGATTACTGTATGTCTTCTATATGGATAGCTTTACACAATAAAGTTCCAGGGGGGTACTGTCATTGGCCTGTAGTGGGTGCCCGGTAGCACGTTGCCTGATGCACGGTACTAGGAGTCCGGTACCGCCGTCCAGGCTGCCACGACGCCTCGACACCCCCGCCGTGGCAGTACATGCATAACCCCCGCCCGGATTTTGGCCAAACACTTGTCTCCGTGTCGTTCCTATAAATATAATATATATATATATATATATTATATATATATATATATATTATATATATATATATATATATATATATATTATATATATATATATATATATATATATGCTTGTTTGTGTATATGTATATAATGTATGTGTGAGAAAGTGTAAGAGACAACAGCATATTGGGAAAAGATTGAAATGATTGACTCATTCAACATATTCAAATGCGTCGGCAGTACTTCCCAGTAGTGGTACTGCCGTCGGATGTTGAATATGTTGCATGAGCTGTTCAGTCAATCATTTCAATCTTTTTTCAATATGCTATTGTCACACACATACAGATGTACTCATGGGAAATTACAGTGCTCGATGCTATAAAGCAGAGCGTTATAAATAATAACAAAATTACTTCAAACAATAAGGTGCATGAAACTTAAGTAACAGGTACCATTACTTTTTACTTGAAGTAATTTTGTTAATTTGTTATGTAATTTTGTTATATTATATATATATATATATATATATATATATGTGTGTGTGTGTGTGTGGTGTGTGTGTGTGTGTGTGTGAGTGTGTGTGTGTGTGTGTGCATGTGTATACATTTGTTTCTTTATTTGTTTGTATGTTTGTTATGTATTCAACGTTCTATGTTACTGTATGTTTGTTTGTTTCTTCATCTATTTGCTTATGTTTGTGTGTGTTATTACTTATGTATTTGTATGCTTGTTTGTATGTCTGTTTATTTTTGTGTTTGTTCGTTTCCTGGGCCCCCTGTGGTTATTCAGTAGATGTTCACACTTCATAGTATTCATTACTTCGCGCCATTTTGCTTTTATTACCATGCATAGTTGCCATCTTCACCAAGCATGAATCCTACAAGACAGCGGGTGACAAAATTCGTAACCTACTGCGTGCTGTATTAGAGAACAGTGACGTTGAAGTGGTTCCCTACAAGGATTGGCAAAGCCCCGACAGAACGTTCCTGAAACAGTTGTGGTGGTCATCGATGCAGGCAGACCAGAACTTTAATCACTCCTGAGAGAGGGGACAGAAATGTGGACCACGTTGAGGAAGTAGCAAAGTTAGAAAGGGAAACATCACCAAAAGGTAAACATCGATATCTCATTGTGTATTATAGCAATGGAAACTTTAGCAAAGCAGTATACATGAAACTCGGTCCGAAAATACTTCTTCGTTGCAGAGGATTGAAAAATAGTTTTATTCCAAACTTTCAGGAAATTTGCATTTGTTTTATTAAACAAAGGAAAGAAATTATGGACATTTTGTCGCTGCTGTCAAAGGGACAAAGTCGGCCATTTTTCATGAATTTTGTTTGATACGAGATACTACTTATATTGTTTGCCATGTTGAAAGATACTGAATGAATGGGTGACCATGCATATATTAGACAATTTCAATTAAACCATCTCGAGAATGAATAAATTGCCGTGATCACCATTTATTCATTCTTGCGATGGTTTCGTTTAAATTGTCTGAAAACCGGGGTCGAATATATGCATGGACACCCATTTATTCAGTATCTTTCAACATGTTTTTTCCCATATTGGTGTCTCGTAAATATGATTTTTACCATTTTTCTCTTGTGATTAAACACAAGAAAACAATTCTAAAGGAATGGCTCATCACCGTCCAATAGTTGTATTTGATTTCAACAGTTTTACATGCACCTTCAAGACGTACTGATACTTTTCATAGTGAATAACATTAGTTAATCAAAGATGGGTATAAAGTGATCATCATCTCCATGGTATCAACACAGCTGCCAACCGATCATATCACTTTCATCTGTTGTAAGGTGAAAATGGGAGACAATGCAAAAATCATAACCTTTCATTTATACGATTTTAATCCCATTCTAATTTTCAAATACACGTAATAGATTGCACGTGAGATATTCCACTCTGATGTTTTTACAGGTTCCATATTGATAGTCATATATGGTGACGGAAAGTCGAAAGAGCTCAGCGATGGGGAGCCCGTGGCTGAACACTGGTTAAAATCTTGGAAATTCAACGATACTACAGCCCATGATCTTGCATTGAAAGGACGATGTTTCAGCATCCATGACAACTTCAATGAAAAGCAAAAAGAAATGTTGCGTCAGTATTTTAAAGGGGTACCAATAATCCGTGATGTCAGAGTCAATACAAGCACCATAGTTATTGGAGAGAATGCAAGGAACAGGTTTCATACCTTTTCAGTAAGAACCCATTCCACAGGGAATTGCCGACCGATGGATCAGAAGATGAAACTCAGTACGGCTACTTCTCCTTCGCACCCAGTGGTAAAGAACCGACAATACACATCGATTTCAATACTTCCCTCTACGAAGTCAAGATATGTGAGAGTAATGACTTTATAGTAGCGTTGGAAGCCAATTGCAGAATCTGAACACCACCAGATACGGTACCACATCCAGCAAGACAAAAGACCTCCTTATGACAACGCCTTACTGTCATGTCACTGCTGCTCCGAGTGCTACAAAATAGTGATGCGGCGTCGAGATGAAGTCAGGGCAGTTATGAGTAAGTGTAATTTTTATAGGACACCTGGTTTTCCTTGCGAGTATCGTAACTGTAATAATTCACAAATGATGTATCAGAAATGGTAATTTTTATTATTATGCGTACTAAAAATGGACATAAAGCTAACAAGTGGAACGATCTCCCCTCTCTAATGACTGCAATTTATTTTTTTCTGAAAATAAAATCGTAGCAACCGAGTTTATAAGCGGCTAAAATGCTCTATTTTCAGATAGAGAAGCCTTTGATGTAATGAATGACGTCATACCTGTCGTAAGTGAAGATCAAGCTGCTGATGTATCACTTGAGGCCTGGAACTACATCAATCAAGTGAGATTTGAAACCCAGCAAAGGTGTATTCAAGAGGGAGAAATGAACGCCAAGTTGTTATTACAGGCGTCCATCCTTACAGTTTGTTACCGTAAATACATCAAGCGCCCGTGTGCTGAGCCGGCTATTAATGTAATCATATTTATTTATTTATTTATTCTTTTATTTACATGTGTATTTATTATTACTGCAAATCAAAGAACTAAAATGATACAGTTTGAGACCATATACATTAACAGGATGATTTTATAAAACATATAAAATGTAGGACAAGAAAGCCAGTCACAGATGACACACACACCGGAAAAAAACACATATCAGAAACACAACACTGTAGCCTCTCTTTTAAAAGTCAAAACACAAACATTAAAATTGGCAGACATTGATAAAATCAATTTCATAGCCTTAGCATGTGCTTACAAAGTGAATTGCTTTTGGCCAAGTCAATCCAGTAAATTCCTAAAATGTTTAGACAACCCTTGTTCAATATATACCCACCTTTTCGTTTATTCGAATGCACTTCTCATGAATTAAAGAATGACACCTCCGAGTTATAACACTACTAATTGGAATCCACGACCATGCATGGAATACAGATTTTATGTTGGTTATTTGGAATTCGTTGCTGTTTATTTTGAATTCAGTTATTCATCACCTCATTACATCGAGTCATCATGATGTGTGTCGTGTGTTTTGTCGTGTGTTTTTTTGGTTTGCTCATCAAAGCCATGATAAGCATAGCATTCCCAATCATCAACATAGCATTCCAAATCATCAACATAGCATTCCCAGTCATCAACATAGCATTCCAAATCATCAACATAGCATTCCGAACTAATGGCCAACATACAAAAAAATGAAAATACTCAATTTATGGACCTACTTACATTCACAAAATGCTAAAACGAAAGATAAAGTTATTTTAATCAGAAAAAACATAACAGTTGTGGTAATCTCCTGGTGACTTGACAAAGGAGAAAAGACTATAAAAATTAAAATCAGCGTGATTTCATCTAATCACAACGCCCGTGAATAATTATCTTTTCTCGTTGGTTTAATGTTCGTACTTATTACAGACGTCAATGCACGCCTGTTTATGATTGACTTTTATTTCACAAATGTCTGAATTGTATGTTTGATAGTCTATGTGCCTGGTGACAGCTTTTCAGACACTCAGTCTTTTTAACGGTAAATTTTCAGGTCTTCTGCTCGTCTATATACATTGTGAAGATTGTAAAGTATATTAATAAGTCTTGTTTTTTTTAAAAAAAAATTAAATTGGACAGTTTCAATGATCTCTTCATTGTTAACACATGCGGGCGATTGAGACCGATCCGAACATTTTGAATTTCAAATATTGGTTAATCTTTTGGAAATAGATTGCACTGTGACTCCTAGTTTTTGATTCTTGATTATGACAGAAAATGGTTAAAAGTCTATTGAGGAAAATTTGAGCAAAATTTTACACAGTGACGCAAAAATTAATGAACCGAAACAGTTGCCGATAGTGCTTTATAGAAGACAACATTCATACAAAATACGACGACAAGGTTGTGTAGTACACGACCTGGCCGTGGGTCCATAACTGCCCTTAAAGGCAGAAATCCCATCTGAAAACACCAGTTATTGACCCACAGCTAGACATCGCGACCTCACTGCCTCATCCAAATAAGTACAGGTCAATCGACAGCAAATTGTCGGAAAATCACAGGACACTATTCCCCGCACGTATCACTGAGACTCACAAACAGTAAATTATGTCAAATAGAACAAAGATTGCACATCAACTGACTAGTGAAGTCAGTTAGACAGAGTCTGCAGTTTCGAAACTAACGGACTAGCATCATATTATCACAGTGGTGATTAGGTAATTGTCGCTCGGTGACCGGCAAAGTGGACGGCTCAAGAAAGCGTGTTATTGCAGTAAGTTTATTTTAGCACTGCAATTTACATGCTAATTGAGAACTTTCCACAACTGTTGTATCATTACACACGTTAGTTTCGAACATTCAGGAATTGTTTACAATTATTAAATTTTATATTATAGCTTTGTCAATACCAGTGAATTTTGTGACGTCATATCCATACATTATTACTGATAATGTATTCCATTATTCAGCACTGCGGCCCCACAGCGAGCAAGTTTTTTTTGGAAAACGAAAATAGGACTGCGCATTTAAAAGGAGGGGAAATATCGGATAAACCATGTAATACACAAAACTATAAATCTTGACAATGGTTCACAATATTGATAATAATGTCTTACTGTACGATTTATTACATTTTTTGAGTCCTCACGCACGCAGTTGTCGTCTGTCAAGCTGGCGCTCAGCATGCAGTCCCCGTCCGATACGCTGGTTGTACTGCTACGTTTGTTACAACATGGTTCGCTTGGTATAGGTGAAACAGAACTTAGTACGTATGCAAACTCCTAGACGATACTGGGTTTGACACATGGCATATTATGTATGTCAGTGGCCATGTAAACGATGCAAGCGTGAAAGGCTACTCGAACCAGCCGTAAACGGGCCAACAACGGCAGCTTGCTGTCATCAACCTTGACCGGAAGTGTCTACGGAAATTACTACGGAGCCATTCAAAGTCTCGGTCCAAGGTCAGCTACTACCAACAATCATGACGACCGTGGACTCTCCGTTGATCTAACATCTCGGCCACCTAATTCTGATGCACTGACTGTAATCGGAGACAACTTTCATTCATCGTTTTTTTCTCCATGTCTGTGATTTTACCTTGCCTTGTTCTCGATATCGCGACGGTACCGAAACCCTCTAGTATGTTTGTCAACCTTTCAAGCACCCATTTACGTCAAGTTCTGTCGTTCGCCGAAATAAAATAGCTCTTCTCAAGAAGCCATCGAAAATTAAATTTATCGTCACAATTATTATTGAAATATAAACATTAGAATAACAATGTTGAACTCTGTTGATATCGTTTGCAATGAATGCTGTACTACTAGCGACATAATAATGATCGTATTGGATCAGCTGATACCATGGCATGCAGCTGGCTGATCATGTCGATGCATGAACATTCCGTTTTCTTCATCTCTGGCATTTCACCGTGTCGGCTTTTTGAATGGCATGATATTTAAAGATGATGTTTCAAGTTTGATATAGACGGTAGGGATACAGTTACTTTTCATTTCCTTCGAAAATACATCGTTTTTCAATTCAAAATGAACCGTGAAAGTGCTGGTCATTTTTTGTGCTGAACGTGCGTGTTCAGTGCAGTGCAGTGCAGTGCAGTGTGGAGTGCATGTAATATGTACAGAGTCAGGGCCGATCATGCTGGACGACGCTCACTGGCTTCAAACTCAGTTAAAATTTCCTTTTTTATTCGTTTTCTACAACTACAATTCACTGGCATTGCCAAAACTATAAAATAATAGCAATAATGCACCCCTCCCGGCTCATATGGACTCAAGCAAACTTTGCACTCCATAATGTACTCGGCTTCGCCTCGTACATTATGTCGTGCAAAGTTTGCTTTCGTCCATTATGAGCCGGGAGGGGGTGCATTATTGCTTAAACAATGTTGTATTTTTGTCAGGACAGGATATTTTAGCTATGAGTACAGCGGAACACTATAACTTCAGATTTTTCGTCTCCATGTACTTCAAATGGGACAACTTGAGAGTTTAATTTTCCCGGCCGTGTTTGCTGTGCTGAGATAGTGACTATAATTAAGGTTTTTACATGTTTGCTATAATTTATTGTTGAAACCATTATTCTTATTTAGAGACTATGCTTATAGTTTAACTTTAACTTGTTAGGCTCAAATACATTTTATGTCGTGACATTGTGAAGTAATTTTACCACGTTGGGTTATCTTTCATAAAATATTCCTTGCAAAGCTCTTTACAGGTTGATTTTCGTATATCCATTTTTCTTTTAATTATCATTTCACAATTACCAGTTTTTCCTTCAACAGTGATTTAAATAGGATGAAAATATTCTTAGTAGGGTAAAGTGCCGTAAGAATTGTTTCACATATAAGACATTTTTAACTATCTTTTGTAGTGCTGTTTTTGAATTATATGTATTGATTGTATCCATAGTCAATTTAGTCTTAGATATACTACAGTTATACCAAGTGTCGTATTTTACATTTGCGTAAATCATATACGAAGGTTTTGCCTCTAATAGTTCAGCTCTTGTCGGACAAGGCTATTCGTCAACCTTTTGAAATTCTGAAATTGTTAATAATAGAGTATCCGATATATCTTGGTTGAACCTGATACTAGTCTTTATACACTATTGTATTGCATATATCAAAGATCATGTTTTTATTATTGTACTGACGCTTTACAGATCAAAATAAACACATTCATTTTGAGTTAAAATTAATTCATATTTGCTTAATTTTTTTTCGCTTTTTTATGTTGTATGGATTAAGTCTATACATTATTGACATTTTGCAACTAACTTTTGATGTGATATTTTTGTATTATGCATGCATTGATTGTATCCATAGTAAATTTCGTCTTAGATGTAATACCGGAATTATACCAAGTATCATATTTTACAGTTAAACATATACGGATGTTTTGCCATTTATAGTTCAGCTCTTATCGGACACGGCTATTTGTCAAATTTTATAAATACTGGAATTTTAACAGAGTATCCGATGCTTGATACAATAGTTTATACACGTATTATTGCATATATCCATATCAATTTTTTTGTTACCGTATTGACACTTTACAGGCAAAAATAAACACATTCATTTTGATTTAAAAATGAATTCATATTTGCTTAAAATTTATTTTATTTGATTGGTGCGACTTACATCGTAGTTTCTCATTTTAATTTTGGATTCATTTTGCATTCATTACTATCCTAAAGCATATCAATCACACTTTATAAAACAAGTCAAGCAGTCAAAGTATATGTCAGACGGTCGCAGTATTCAGTGAAGTGATTGGAGGAACTGTGCACTGGACCACTGTTAGCATGATAACGGTTTGTACGTACCATACACAACCATGTTGATAGTCTCAGGCATGCGTGAAGATTGATTCTGTGTCATTATCCCCCTCCCCCACGCTTCACCTTGAATTATTTTATTTTCAACTGTGTTCATTCCGGCATCTTTTTTCCACTTCCCCTCTCAGAGTAATCCTTGTTAGCGCTTAAGATGCTTTTCTTCATATGAGATGATAAAACAAATAAGAAAATAAAATGTAAAGCAGTACAAAGTTTACATGGAACTACAGGCAATCTACATCAGCTTCAGAATACTGGAAAGTTGGAAAGAAAATAGAAGCATCATTTACTACAACAAACTACTGATGGAGACAGTCATCAAGGTCAAAACCACAGTCAGTCATTAATTTCAAACTTGTTCTAGGTAGTAGGTTAAAGCCATGTAGGCAAATATCGACTGACGAGTTGAAAGACTGCAAATGCATAGGGTTAATTGAATACTGAAATGACACAACTCATCCTATTGTTTTGGGTGGTTATGAGGTGTTGCCTCCTCCTATACAGAAAATATGAATTTTACATATTAAAATTGGGTTATTTGGTGGCTATTTTTAGCGTTTTCAACAGTTTTTGGAATACTCCAAATATGTTAGATATGAAATGATTTTCCATTATTGTCTTGTCAACAGATACAAGTGAATATCCCAATATATATAGGAAAAGAATTTACTTTTTGACTACTTAATGAAAAGAATGCAAATTGATGCAAAGAAATCAAAATGCAGCAGAAGTGCTCGGGATTTCTAATGTTTCAAAAGTTTATGTTATACATTAGTTAAAATTCAGGTATAGGTATTCATTTTGGAATGCAGCTTCTATTTGGATATTAAAACATGTATCCTATATTATGCCCCGTAACAGAAAATAAACCATTACTTAAAAGTATTATGAAGATATTAATGGAGGTTTATTTTATGGCGAATTCTTGCACCTTGTCCAACCCTTGTCACATTGCATTGTTAGAAATTTAAAAAAGAGTAGTTCTAGAAACATTCAATATTATATTGGGTTGAGTGCCACAACGAATTTAGATACAACAAATAAATTTGTTGACAAGTCATATAGCCTGTCACATTATTGTAAACAAAAACAATGAACACAGGATATCCAGTCAATGTGGACAAACTGGATATAGTATTCAAGGTATAAAGATGACAACTGAATAATGCTACTCAAATTGAAACACTTGGTAAAAGTAAAACAATAGCAAAAGTGTGAGTTAAATATTAATCAAATCAGTGCATTAATACAATTAAATATGATGAATTCTAATGTCATGAATGTAATGAGATATTATGAGCATGTCATGACCGAAGGGTACGGCAAAAATGAAAGATGATAATCAAAGATGATATAGCATGCCGACATTGAAAGAATCATAAAACTTGTGGGCATGAGCACGCAGAAAATTAGATATGTTAGAGAATTAGGCGGTCGGAGGTCGCGCCGAAAATCTTAAATGAATACTTAAAATAACTGTCCGTGCATTATTTTTACTTCATATCTGCTGGCAATCTTTTAAATTTTTCTGCTTTCCCTGGCATGGATGTTTCTTACAAAAGCAACATCTCTGAATATTTCTTTCCGAAATCTTCCAAGCCCCTCCCCAGGATATTCTGCGTACTAATTTTTTGATGGCTTTGGTTTGAAACAAATAATTGTAGCATGCCACACACGGGAAAGTGATAGTTTGTATATACTTTTGTAGCTTTTCTAATGTCAGCAGAAATCAAAGTTTTGTATGTCGTCTTTTTATAGTCTTTATGGTGTCGGTATCCTACACAGCCATGACACTGTATAAATGGACACACTAACTCACAGGAAAACCTAAGTCGGAGACCGACTGACGCAGCCAATCTCACAGGTAGACTCACGGACTGATGTATCAGTGGCTGGACCGTGAGGCTAAGCCATGGTTCAGTAATCAATTAACAAGTTCAAGTTCTACATCATCACTCGACGGCAGTTCCAGCTTCTTTCCTTGTTACGACACATGCTCGCCCTTGTGATACGAGAGTAAGTTATTGTATATTTCATCTCTTTTCATGTAAAAATAATGATAACTAAAAACACTTGTTCACGTTTTTTTCGAAGTGATATTTGCTTAAAGTGTGTAAGAAAACAAATCACACTTTACATCCGCAATATCGCCATTTAACTTAAAAAGAAAGCTGCCCTTGCGCCAGACAGAGGTCCATGACTCAGCCGTGTCCAGTGTTAGGGAGTGTTCAGTTATTATGGCCGGGGGTGGGCAGGCAAAATCAAGGGGGGGGGGTTCACCTCAAATTTGAAAACCGACGGGGGGGGGGGTCACTTAATAAGTATCCCTCCCGTCAAAAAGCAGTTTCAGTGTTCAGAAATATTCTGGGAGATAAAAATGATTCGTTGCATGATTTCATTCTCTGAAGTTATTCACCTGTAAATCTGAACAAAAGTATAATTATCTGTCACATGAACATCTTGACTTGACAACTCTGAGGCTTGTCTTATTGTAAATCAAGCTCACTGCACTGAGGGCAATGAACAATTCCTATTACTTACATATTAGAGATATAGCAAGTTTTGTCAGGGAAATTATTTAACAGTTACCTGTACTGAGACTACTAGTACCATGAAAAGTTAAATAATACTTTTAGGTGAAATTCCAATATCATAATTGTTGTCCACATCTGAGCTTTTAAATACCTTATTTGAATCAAGTACATTTGTATCAATTATCAAACACCTATAAAAGCACAAATTAATTTAGTTTAGCATTGTAAAAAATTATTCTTAGTTTTCTCACAGACTCCAGTGTATAGTGAATCAGCATTTGGTGAAATTCCAAAATCTAATTTCTTGCACACATATCAACCTTTAACCATCCTAGGCTAACTGAGTACTTTAAAATGAATTATCAAATGTCTATAAATACACAGATTTTGATAGTTTTGTATTGGAAAAGATTATTCATATTTCCTCATAGACTCCCATGTACAGTGAATCTACATTTTGGTACAATTCCAAAATCCAATTTCTGGCGAACACATCCATTTGTTACCACCCTAATCTAATCAAGTACATTGATATCAATAATCGAGAGTACATAAATACATATCTACCTACTTTTGTATTGGAAAAAAATTATTCATACTTTCCTCATAGACTCCCATGTATAGTGGATGAACATTTTCAGTGAAATTCCATAATCAGATTTCTTGTACACATAATATGCACCTTTAACCATCATATTCTAATCAAGTACAATTATGTTAATTATTGAACGTCTGTATATGCACAAGTATACCAAGTTTTTCATTGGAAAAAAAAATTATTCACAATTTTATAATTGACTCCCATGTATAGGGGTGAACATTTTTGGTGAAATTCTAAGGTCAAACTTTTTGTCCTCATGCCAGTTGTAACAACCCTATTTCATTTAAGTACATTTATGTAAATTACCAATTATCTATAAATGCATAGATATAGTTTTGCATTGAGAAAGTATTACATAGATTCCTCATACATGTATGAGAAATATATGTATACCATGTATAGTGAATCAATATTATCAACAGCTAATTTTTAATTAAATCCAAATATCAAAATATGTACACACACGCTTGCGCAAAAATATTGCGATCCACCAGTAATTTCTGCCCAACCCCTTTGAGGGGTAATTTCAAAATTATAGCAAGTCAGAATGGGAAATCTGAGCATTAACACCTTTTGAGTTTGTAAGGAAGGTCATTGAAAAAATCTAAGCTCTTTTTGGGGGGGATTCTATCGCTCACCTGAGGTGTTTGTGTGTGCAGCTAATTTACTCAAGCAATGTGGGGGGGGGTGTCATGAAATTTTTGTCATCTTGAAAGGGGGGGGTCATCAATTTTTTGGTACAATGGGTAGGGGGTTCACTTGTTTTGACTGATGCGCAGGAAGAATTTGCCGGCCCACCCCCGACCATAATAACTGAACGCTCCCTAAACGCAACGACGAAAATGGCTCAAATGACTGTTGACACTCTAGAGACAACAAGTGAAAAATGTATCGCTTGTTAACTGATCTTGGGATGCTGTACTGTCCTGTGTATTTACAGTCCTCCTTCATTTAATACTGACTGAGTGAATGCTTATTGCAATTAAACCCAGAAATGTTTTCAACGGCTGTCATTGCAGCGAAAAAGTTTTGTAGGCCTACAATGAAAACGCTTGCAAAAACATGGGACTTGTTGACAAATATTAACGCCACCCAAGAGAATAAGGGAGGATCAGATTTCCCAGTTTGCTGATTTCAGCATATTGACTTCTGTCTGTTGGAACAGTTTTTTGTAGGCCATTTTTCTCCTTCACCTGCCAACAAAAAATCCTCCACTACCCACCGGATATCACATAGTTCTTCTCTAAGCACAGCGCGGCCAGCGGTGGATATTGGATAAGGAACCAGGTTTTATCATAAATCCAAACGAGAACAATTACTTGGTCTGGCAGTGAGTATTGATCCGTATCCAGTAATTTTGAAGAAACTGCACTTAATGTTCAAACATTGTCCCGTCTAGACGTTTCTGATATACTGCATCATGGCCCAGGAATGCACAGATATGCTTACAGTGATGCCTAACGGAATATCACAGCAAGGTTAGTTGACTTCACACGGGGTTTCCATGAGAATATCTCCAAACGCCATACAATGTAAAAACAGTGTATACGAAGTTTCATTTAGAAATTAGCGTTACTCTTAGTTTTACATGGGAAATATATTAATAATTACTGTGCATTCAACAATATATTGTATGTTGATTCAATTTGACACACACATATTTCAAACTAAAACTGAAGTGCTCGGAGTAAAACTAAAATGAAATCTCAGTCATACGCCAAGTCATGTGACATCATAAAAAAGATTTTGGTGCCAAAATATATTTTCAAAACACCTTTGTAGAAGGTTGTAATATCAGTAAAAAGGGTTTACACTGTAGCTTCCGCATGATTGCGCCTGGAAAGGACGTAAGGTCGACATAACTCGTGCTAACCATCGCAGTCAAAAATCAGTGTTTTAGTGATTATATCCTGTTTATCTGAGCAATTCGAAAAGCTTTCTTCCAAAATAATTCTTTACGAAAGTTTTCAATCACTTCTTTCTCGTTCATGTTTGTTTTTATAATGTTATAAACACAGACCGGAGCAGCAAATTTGGTTTCAAAATGGCTGGTGATAGGCCGTGACCTCTTTAGATTTATGGTCGGTCTTTGCACAAAAACCTCAGTAGTTTCAAACTGAATAGGTCGTTCAAGGGACCTTTAGACTGGTCTGCAGTAATCTTTTCATTCTGCTCTATATTAAGTTCTTATCTTTGCATTTATTGCGACTTCAGTTTTATGAAATATGAGCACGATAAAATAATGAACAAATACGTGTTTATTCCTCCGCCAAGCCTCGACATATACTAACACGTTGTAAAGTGGCAGTGTACAAGGTAGTTGGAGTTCAGGTCATGCATTAAATCGATAGTCATTCGCACAAACATCCATATACCCATGTAGAAACGCACACTCGCATACATACGCAGTCTGGTCTGAACGTTATTCAGTAAATGTTCTGACTTCATAATGGTTATTACTCGGCGCCATTTTGCTTTTGTTACCATGCATAGTTGCCATCTACACCAAGCTTGAAATCTTCAAGACAGCGGGTGACAAAGTTCGTGACCTACTGCGTACTGTGTTAGAACACAGTGGCGTTCAAGTGGTTCTCTACAAGGATTGGGAAAAAGCCTCAGAGAACGTTCCTGTAACAGTTATGGTAGTCATCGATGCAAGGCAGACCAGAACTTTAATCACTCCTGACAGAGGGGACAGAAATGTGGATCACGTTGACGAATTGAGGAAGTTAGAAAGCGAAACATCGCCCAAAGGTAACACGTAATTATGTAATAATATAGCTATGAAACTCTGTGGCCCGAGGATTTTTTTATCGAGAAGATACTTCTTCGTGGCAAAGAATTTAAAACAATATTTTTATTTCAAACATTTCAGTAAATTTGCATTTGTTTTATTAAAAAGAGAGAAAATATGGATATTTCGTGGCAATTGTTAAGCTGGCGTGCTATATAAATGCCTCAAGGTATGTTATCAATTTTGGATGGTGTATTCCTCATATTGGTGTCTCGTAAATATTATTTTTACCATTTTTTCTCCTGTAACCAAACACAAGAAAGCAATCCGTGACGTTTCGCGGCCAAACAATATATGCATTTCGAAAAGCCATATCTACTTACAGGTTTATTGCTAAAATGCCAACGTATTTTCTACCCTGGGTTGATAGCTCTGCTGGTGGACAGATTTGTCCCCGAGGCTGTCTTTCACCCGCTTTAAGCGATGTATTCATTGCTTCGCTTCGATAAAGTTTATGTGCGATGTGTGATAGTGAGCGTACGAGCTCGAGTGCTTCATGAACGCTGTAAGCGTGTGGAGGGGTCGCAGTCAGAAAAAATGTAATAACTTAGCTCGATTATTGAACCAATCTTTATGAGATTGCGGATTTGGTAGAGCTAGGTGACTGGGTACCGTACGTTGTGAGTTCGAACATGATTGAAACCATCGCCTATTCCTTTCTATCAAGTACGTCCAAACGTCCGAATTTGTAACATGCCATTCTTTTTTCGCCGTACACAAGACGGCCATTCGATTATTTCGTTCGTTCCTTTGAATTATATGAATACGTATAGCATTTGGTTGCGACAAGTGATTTAACTGAAGTGATAATGTACTTTCGGTGTTTAGCCTAACAGATTTTCTATGCCAGAATGTCGCATTCGATTTGGCGGGGATTTGGCTGAATGGTGTTCAGGGCTACCTTCGTTGCTAGGTTCTTTGATGACGTTGTGGCCAGATGTAAGAATACAAAAATTGTCGAAAAATGTCAAAGTGTTAAGGATTGACAAAATCTTATGTTACTACAGAGCCTTGTTGGTGGTGGTATCAGTGTTCGTTTGAGCGTCATTTGCAGTTCCGTTATGGATGGTTTTACTTTAATCTATTTTCAAGTGTCGAATATATAAAACTTAAGCTTAGTGTAGAAAAGGAAATATGGCGAAGACTGTAAAAATCGTGGTGTAAATTAGCTCACTCTAAGGATTACATTTGATTAGTCATAACATGAGGGCATCTTATTTTTTGTCCAAGTAATACCGTTGATGTCATTCTTCAGGCGCTCTTCTCTCCTCCCCAAAACTCTTAACGTGCACATCATTTTTCAATCGTCCTTCCTCGTAAGAGTAGCACGATCCCGAGGGAACGGCATCGTTGCGATCAAGGCAGATAATATATGCTAGCACAGATACTGCGGAAGTAGCTACTTTCGATGACGATACGTTACTTTTGGCGTATGTCAGTCGTCATCAGAATGTAATGTGACTAACATGTGTACAATTCATCCACGGAGGGTTTCTTAGAAGAAAATGATGAAAATATCATTTATTATTATCTTTTTAGATAAACTGGCCGCGGTCACGTTTCTGGGATCCCTTATTCCGCAGTAATTGATATTTTCAGGGGATACTCTGATTAAAATATCGAGCATTCGATCAATAGCAAAGTTAGAATCAAACATTAAACGTGTGACAGAAAAATTACTTTTCTCAGATTACATCAAATATAGGCTAAATTGCTAGGTTTCATATTCCAAATGTCAATTGAATGGCCACAGAATGTACCGTTGGAATTCAAAAAAGTTAGATTGATGGAGTTCGGTTGGCAAAATAAAGCACATGACGATCAAGAATGTCCCATATGTCGATTGTCGAGTTTGCTAATCGATACACCAGCATAATCTAGGGATTGACCGGAAATGCAAGTATGCAAATCAAATAGGAAATTCGGTTACCGCCGAAATACCGAAATGTCGAGATACCGAGTTCAACTAGATATATCGTTTGGCCGCGAAATATCACGGATTAAAACAAATCTAAAGGGGAGGAATGGCTTATCACAATCCAATCGTCATGTTTGCTTGTAGTTTTACAAGCACCTTCAAGACGTACTAAACGAATTGGAACAGTGTGGTACTACGATGTCCTCACTCCTCGATGAAGAGTAACACTTTCCAAACATCAACAAAACACAAAATTGTCATTATATTGGAATATGATAATTTTTCGACACAGTTTCGACCATAAAATTCATACGTAACATTGTCACAGTAGGAATAAAAAATATCATGAAGAATTTTCCTGCCAAGAATAAAAGATTAGTTTTTAACCAGTGAAGTGCAAAGTAAAGCTAGCAGACAACTTTAAAATGGCATTATCAGTATATATAAACATGCATGCACATTTATTCCTAGATATTTTAATACATTCAAACAATATTGGTTAATCAGTCCTTTTGATTTTATTGGACATACGAAACATAAGGCAGCAATGAACCAAATGTGAGAAATACAAAGTTCATCTTCCAAACACTTTCTCCACAGCAATACTTAAACCTTCCAGAATCACCAGTACAAGCGATCATCATCTCCATGGTATCAATACCGCTGCCAACCGAGCATTGTCATCTGTTGAAAGATGATCATGGGAGACAATGCAAAAATCATAATCCTTCATTTATTTAATTTTAATCTCATTGTAATTTTCAAATACACGTAATAGATTGTACGTGAGATACTCTGATGTTTTTTACAGGTTCCATATTGATAGTAATATATGGTGACGAACATTCATTTAATCTAAGAGAAGAGGAGCATGTAGCTAAACACTGGTTACAATCTTGGAAATTCAACGATACTAAAGCCTATGATCTTGCAATGAAAGGACGATGTTTCAGCATTGATGACAACTTCAACGAAAAACAAAAAGAAATGTTGCGTCAGTATTTTGAATGCCATTGGGTACCCATAACCCCTGATGTCAGAGTCAATACAAGCATCATAGTTATGGGAGAGAAATGCAAGGAACAGGTTTCATACCTTTACAGTAACAACCCATTCCACAGGGAATTGCCGACCGATGGATCAGAAGATGAAACTCAGTACGGCTACTTCTCCTTCGCACCCAGTGGTAAAGAACCGGCAATAGGCATAGATTTCAATACATCCCTCTACGAAGTCAAGGTATGTGAGAGTGATGACTTCCGAGAAGCATTGGTGAGCCAATTGAAGAATCTGAACACCATCACACCCAGCAAGTCAAAGAGGCCTCCTTATGACAACGCCTTACTGTCATGTCACTGCCCCGAGTGCTACAAAATACTGATGCAACATCGAGATGAAGTTAGGGCAGTTATGAGTAAGTGTAATTTATTGTAGGACGCCTGGTTTTGCTTGCGAGTATCGTAACCGTAATAATTCACAAATGATGTATCAGAAATGGTATTTTTTAATATTATGCGTATTTATTAAAAATCGACATAAAGCTAACAAAGTGGAACGATCTTCCTTTCTCTAATGACTGCAATTGCAATTTAGTTTTTACTTACAACATTATGAAAACAAAATGCAGTTTCGAACAGTAATGAGAGCACCGAGTTTATAAGTGGCTAAAATGCTCTATTTTCAGATAGAGAAACCTTTGATGTAATGAATGACGTCATACCTGTCGTAATTGAAGATCAAGCGGCTTATGTATCACGTGAGGCCAGGAACTACATCAATGAAGTGAGACTTAAAACCAAACAAAGGAGTATTCAAGAGGGAGAAATGGATGCCAAGTCGTTATTACAGGCGTCCATCCTTACAGCTTGCCAAGACAAGACGACTCACCTTAAAAAAATTAAATATATATGCCGTAAATACATCAAGCCCCTGTGTGCTGCGCTGGTAATTATTGTAATCATGTTGATTTATTTACTTATTTATTTATTTATTTATCGATTTCTTGCGAGCTCCAAACACAGAAATGATATATTTAAAAACCATACACATTCGCACTAACAAGAGGATTTTAGTAAACAAACCTTTAGACAATCCTTCTCAAATATATACCAACCTTTTGGTTTATTGGAATGCACTTCTTATGAATAGAAGAATAACACCTCCGAGTCACAAAACTGCAAACTGGAATAAACGACCATGCATGGAATACAGATTTTATGTTGGTGATTTGGAATTCGTTGCTGTTTATTTTGAATTCAAGTTATTAATCACCTCATTACATCGAGTCATCATGATGTGTGTCGTGTGTTTTTTCTCCTTCTTTGGGTTTGCTCATCAAAACCATGAGATGAAATCATCAACGTAGCATTCCCAATTATCAACATAGCATTCCAATTATCAACATAGCATCCAAATCATTAGTATAGAATTCCGAACCGTCAACATAATATTCCAAATCATCAACATAGCTTTCCAATTCATCAACATAACATTCCGAGTATCAGCATAGTACTTCGAACTAATGGCCACCATACAATAAAAATGAAAATACTCATTTTATGGGGCTATTTTTCATTCACAAAGTGCTAAGGAAGAAGAGACAATTATTTTTGTCAGAAAAAACAAACAGTAGTTGTAGTAGTCTCATGGTGAGTTGCCAAGGAGAAAAGAACATGGAAAATAAAATCAGCGTTACTTCACCCAATCACAACGACCGTGAACTATTCTTTTCTCGTTGGTTTAATAAGTGTACTTATTACAGATGTCAATGCACGCCTCTTCATGATTAACTTTAAATTCACAACTTTCCGAAGTTTATGTTTTATGTTCTTTGTGCCTGATGACAGCTTTTCAGATACTCAGTCTTTTTAGCGGTAAATTTAGGCTTCTGCATGCTTGTCCTCATCATGATGCATTTTGCAGATTGTAAAGTATATTAATAAGTCTTACTTTTGAGAAAATCGAACATTTCAATTATCCCCTCAGTGTTAACTCATTTTGGAGATGGCGACTTTGAAATATTGGTAAATCTTTTGGAAATTCGACCCCTAGTTTTTATTCTCGATTATGGCAGAGAAGGGTTGAATGTTTCTTTAGGAAAATTTGAGCAAATTTTATATTATTCATTTTGTAAAAGGCGTTTATTACTTAAATAACATTCGCTGACAGAGACGCAAAAATTAATGAACCCAAACGGTTGCCTTGTGGCTTATAGAAGACAACATTCATATAAAATACAACGACATGGCTACGTAGGACACGACCTATAGCTTGGGCTAAATAGGCAGAAATTCCGCCTGAAAACACAACAGCTATGGACCCGCAGCTAGACTTTACTGCCTCCTCCCATTAAGTATGGGTCAATCGACGAGCAAGCACTTGAAAATATCGTTATCAGAAAATAACAGAACGCTATTTCAAGCACGTATCACTAAAATCAGAAACAGTAAATTATGTCATGTAAAACATAGATTGGACATAAACTGACTAGTGAAGTCATTCAAACAGAGTCAGCAGTTTCGAAACTGTATAACGATTATTAGTTCTTTCACCGGTTTCACATCTATTATTGTAATGATTAGGTTATTGTCCCTCCGTGATTGGTCGAGTGGAAGGTTCAAGAAAAGCATGTCATTACAGCAAGTTTAGGTTTGGCGCTGTAATTTACATGCTTATTGAGAACATAAATGTTGGATCAATACACGTGTTTTAATTCAGGAATTGTAAACGATTATGTAGTTGCAATGTTGGCTTTTTTTACAGGACAGAATGTTTTAGATATGAGTGCAGCATAACACCATAACTAAGATTTTTTTATTCCATGTGTTTCAAATGGGTCAACTTGACAGTTGAACTTTCAAGGTGTTTTGCTGTGCTGAGTCAGTTACTATATAATTAAGGTTTTACACTGTTTGCTATAACTTACGGTTGACACCATTATTCTTATTAAGAGACTATGCTTATAGTTTTACTTGTTAGCCTCAAATACATTTTATGTCGTAACATTGTGACAACACTATTGGAACTAATTTTGGATAATTGGATGGTGAAGTAATGTCTATTTGATATGCAAATGTAAGCTCATCTGCCTTTCTTTGTAAGTTACACACTTGTTTCTATGAGTAATTTGTAATATCGCAACATTCAGCTATAGGGCACCTAACATTTTTGAGCAACTTGAAAAATGTGAAAATCGCAACATTCAGCTATAGGGCACCTAACATTTTTGAGCAACTTGAAAAATGTGAAAATCCAATTATCCAAAATTAGTTCCAATCGCGTTTGACGTAATTTTACCACGTTGGGTTATCTTTCATAATACATTATTTGCAAAGCTCTTTTACGAGTTTATGTTCTTATATCCATTTTTCTTTCACTTGTCATTTTCGCAATTACAGTTTTCCTTCAACAGTGATTTCAATAGGATAAAAAATGTAATTGATTCTCATATACATGGACTGTAAGACATTTTCTAACTCACTTTTGATGTGCTTTGTTTATGTTGCATGATTGACAGTACCCATTATCGACATTTCCTAATTCAGTTTTGATGTGCTGTTGTTAAATGTTGATTGTATCCATAGTCAATTTCGTCTTAGATGTAATACTGCAATTATACCAAATGTGACATCGTCTTAGATGTAATACTGCAATTATACCAAGTGTGAATAAGCCTGATCATAGACCCTAGTGTCTTTGGCTTGATACTAGAGTTTATACACTTATTATTGCATATATCAAAGATCAATTGTTATTACTGTGCTGACGTATTATCGGTCAAAATAAACATTCATTTTGAATTTTAAACTGAATTCATGTTTGCTTTTTATTGATTTTATTTGATTAGCATGACTTACATCGTAGTTTCTCATTTTATTTTTGGATTCATTTTGCATTCATTACTATCACAAGGGTATATCAATTACGCTTTATAAAACAAGCAGACATGGTATATTTCGGACGATCGCAGTATTCAGTCAAAGGTGGTGGAGGAAATGTGCAGTAGACCACTGTTAGCATGATAACGGTTTGCATGTACCATGCCACTGCTACACAAACCATCCGGACCTGTCCAAAGGGACGGACCATTTGATATTCTTAGGGGTGGAAGATTGACTCTGGGGCAATATTTCCCCTGCTTCACCCGGCATTATATTTGTTAACTGTGTTAATTTCGGCATCTTTTTTCACATCTCAGAGTATATTTTTCGCGCCCAAGCGCGCACTGAAATGCCAATAATTGCCGTTCTTTTTGTTGAGGTGCTTTTCTTAATATGATAAATCTGAACAAAGAAATAAATGTAAAGCAGCACAAAGTTTACATAGAATTATAGGCAAACTACATGAGCTTCTGAATCAGAATACTGGAAAGTTGGAAAGAAAATTGAAGCATCCTTTACTACAGCAAAATTACCGATGGCCCAGAACAAAAAAAGATCACACTTTACATTAGAACCAACAAAAAAGAGGCTATCGTTCTAATCAATATATAAAGATAAATATCTAACTGAAGCTGTCCCCAGGTAGCTGCCAATGGTATCCAAAGAATTTTAATAAATTAGTGCTTTTTCGATATTGATACATTCGACCTGTTGGCTATTAAATATTCAATCGACCACCTTGAAGTGTGCCACGATGGTGGTAACAATGATTACGGTGATGATATGTAATGAACACAGACGTAGACCTTCCATCACCATGATTGTTTAAAACACTGATGGCAATGCAGTAAGTCTGGGAAAGCAAACCCTGGCCATGGTAGAGTTACTTTTTTACAGTTTTGGTAATTTATGGTAAAAGTTCCCCGGATAAGTAAATAACCATTACCTAATGCTCCCAAATGTGCAATAAACTAATCTTAAAACATCCCCTGTTTTCTAAGAGTTCTCTTTGAATAAGACCCATTAAAGACTAAATAAGTGTATAACACTGTCATAAGTGTCGAAAGTGGCATGTAAATTCAAACGTTTTATCATTATTTTAGATTTCCCGCCAATTTCAAAAACTAATCATGTGACAAAGAAAATAAAGATTACTAAAACAAAATGTTGACCACCGTGTGCTGTGTATTCAAGTAAGTGGCATCAGGCTTGTTCATTATATGATTACAACATGTATGTACAGGAAATACTGCTTCTTGTATTTTTCTGTGGGGGCGCCATTTTATGAGTGCGGCACCCGTTTATTATTTAAACCGTTGAAACACGTAGGCATGGTCCAAATCAGCGAGCAGTGATACATCTCTCCAAGTCCTTCAGTTAGCACATTAACACAAACCAACTGTGGTTTGAAAATAAAATCATGAAAATAATGCATAAAATTCGCAGCTATTTGGGCTTTAAGATTTTTATGAAAAGTACCAAAATAGCAGCATGACGTACAATACAAACCTACCACGAGTAACAATTGTAATCGTAAAAGAAATTCGTCACAGGCAAGCAGAGAATGGGTCGTATAGTGTCATTATGTTATATTGCCTCTACGTCCCCTACAAAAATAACTTCCAGCATGAAGCTACCTTGAAATTAACTTTTACTATAGCCAACAAGGACTTGCTCAAAATTAGTGTAAACAGAAGTCAGCACAGTTTGACCTTTAATACCACGGTCATCTGTTGCGTGATAAAGTTGAACATTACACGATGTTCTGTATTGGAAAAATGGCTAGACATAAGAACTAGAGTGAATTGGAATCCCTGTCAATGTCCAGCGGTTCAAACAGCTGGGAAACAACGAAGAGCCCTTCTTTTGTCGACGCGACAAAGTGCATGATATAAGTTCATGGACGTGACCAATTCTCTTTTACAAAGTTTTCGTCTGCAAGAAAGTCGTGTTAATTATCGGTTGCCATGGTAATCGATTTTCAGGGACAAATAGCAAAGCAAAATGAATATTCACCGATGTGTCGTCACGTTCGGTCTCATCATGATTAGGAGCGAACGGTAACTGTATAAGGAGAGAACTATTTGATTAAAGAGGAAATGGGTATCTCAGCAATTTTTTTTCAGTCACAGTGACTAAAATATTTCAAACGTCTAATTTTTCTGTATGCAGAAGAAATACAGTTTTTTTTTCTCGGTAGAACTTTTAACTTGCCATTCATATTTCTATCTACATATCACTGGTGCAAATCTGTACCCATTTATAAATTGAATGGGTCTGTATAATCAGCGATAAACAATAGTTTACAATTATACCTGCTACTGCTACGTAAATGTTATGTACAAGGGACAACTTAGACTGTCAACTTTCTCTTGTACCTTTTCTTTTTACTATGGTATAGCCTTTTGCACATACGGGGTGGGGGTCAGGAATGCCGAAGGCATGACTGCGAGGTGCGAAGGCACGAGGGACGCTTGCGCCAGATGTAAAGTCCTTGACTAGCCTTTGTCCAGCGTTACTACAAAAATGGCACAAACGACTAGTACTGTCGACGGTCTGGGGCAACAGGTAAAAAATCCATTCCATGCTGACTGATATGGTGAGTGCCGTACTCCTGATCCCTCTGAGTTCCTTTCCTTCACGTCATCGTAATCATTAATAGATTGAGCCGGAAGAAAATATCTTCCATGGCACTGTGTAGGCTAGTGTGATCCATTCCACTATGTTACAACAAGTAGTACAAGCAACTGCCATAATGTTCTCAATAAATTTACAGTGTCTTTAGCCTAATATTAGTTAAATGAGATTGCGGTAGTCTAATAACAATGATGTGATGATGCAGTTGATCAAACACATTAGCTGCTTTTCATCAAGTCAGTAGAGTGAACTCAATTCTAAGATTAAGGCATCATGTTTTGTCGTCAAAAACAGAACTCGTATTTGTATTTCATCAGATTTGTTGTATTTTCATCGGAAGTAAGTATTTGCTTGTGTTTTTCTAATCATATATATATATATATATATATATATATATATATATATATATAATATATATATATATATATATATATATATATATATACACAGAGAGAGACAAGTTAATTGAATCCTTTCATGTGTTTAAATATTTTCACCATGTATGAAGCGAGTTAAATAATCCTCCTGTATTCAATACTGATTGAGTGAATGCAAATAATGCCAGAAATGTTTTTAAGGGTCTGTTATTGAAGGGAAAACATTTTATGCAATAAATTTGATTTTACAAATGCTTGCAAAAGCATGGGACTTGTTGACAAATATTGAAAATCAGAATAATTCTAAGTTCGCTGATTTACAAATTGACTTTCGTCTGTCGAAACAATTTTTCCTTTAGCCATTGTAGGATCAGATTATATTTTTCTCCAACTGCCAGCAAAATTTCTTCCAACCCCCTCCCCCGAAAATCATGTGGTTCTTCCCTAAGCACAGCGCAGCAAGCGGTAGAAATTGGACAAGGAACCAGGTTTTTAGAGAACAATCACTTCGTCTGGCAGTATATTCATCTGTCCCTTGATTGTGAAGAAACCGCACTTATCCTAAAACACTGTCTGTCTAGACGTTTCTGACACACTGCATCATGGCCCAGGCATATACAGAGATATCCAGAGTAAGATCACAGCAAGGTCAGTTTAATTTCACACGGAAAATTTTCATGGGTATATCCAAATATCCAAATGACATCGCCAACCGCAAGGTAAAGAAACTGTTTACGACGTTTCGTTGATAAATGAGCGTATAGTTTTATATCGGAAGTATATTAATAATTAACTTGCATTGAACGGTATTGTATGTAAATTCAAATTGACGCACATATATTTCAAAAGTGCCCGGAGTAAAATTTTAAATGAAAACCAAGTGAGACGCCAAGTGACTTACCATCATAAGATTTTTGCGCCAAAATTTCTAGGTCTATCGTTGACATTTGAAATGTCGAATAATTCCGTTGATTCATGCGACACAGGGTCTCATCTTTGAATGTATCCTATCGACATCGACCAACCATTTCCAAACCAAGTATAGTTGCCGTTTGTTTGTGTTTCTTAACAATACAAACGAGCGCAACTACTTGGTTTCGAAATGACTTGTGACAGGCTATGCCCTCTTTTGAGATACGGTCATTCTTTGCACAAACACCTCGGTAGTTTCATTAGTCATCAGGGACCTTTCGATCGGTCTGCAGTATAATTTGCACTCTGTTCTTTCTCTTGACATTTATTGCGACTTCAAACAAGCTGGAATTAATTTACGATAAATGCAAATCGTTATGGCCAGTTTTATGAATTTATATGCACACAATAAATAATGAGCAAATGCATGTTATTCCACATCCAAGATTTGACATACTTACGTGTTGTTAAGTGGCAGTGTACATGATAGTGTTAGTTCAGGTCATTCGAACAAACCTGCACATATCCATCTTACTGTACGAGATAATATGTTCCCGGGGCCATGAACCTGTATTAGTTCTACCGAACTATCTTCATGGCCCTCACCACTCAACTTCAGATATTTCAGACACATTATTGTAAGAAATATTTATACATTTTATTTATTTGCACTGAATTGTATATTTTTACAAAATGTTCATTTTTTCGTCAGTAGTGACATAAACAAACAAACAAACAAACAAATGCACACACACTCGCATACATATGCAATCTGGTTATGCATTTTATATCGATCGGTGTCTAGCCGGTCTGCCAAGGGTCTAGACGTTATTCAGTAAAAAATTAATATTGTTCTGACTTCGTAGAAATCATTACTCGGCGCCATTTTGCTTTTGTTACCATGCATAGTTGCCATCTACACCAAGCTTGAATCCTTCAAGACAGCGGGTGACAGAGTTCGTGACCTACTGCGTACTTTGTTAGAGCACAGTGGCGTTGAAGTGGTTCTCTACAAGGATTGGATAAAAACCTCAGAGAATGTTCATGTAACAGTTATGGTAGTCATCGATGCAAGGCAGACTAGAACTTACATCACTCCTGAGAGAGGGGACAGAAATGTGGATCACGTTGCGGAATTGGCGAAGCTGGAGAGAGAAACATCGCCAAAAGGTAAACACCCCTTTTTGTGACATTGTTACAGGAACTTATCAAAGCAGTATATATGAAACTCGGCCCGGGGAATTTTTATCGGGAATACACTTCTTTGGTGCAAAGGATTTAAAAACAGTACTTAAACACTATTCTTTTCCAAACTTTCTGGGAAATTTGAGTTTGTTTTATTAATGAGAGAGAAAATATGGACATTTTGTCGTGACTGTTAAACTAGCGTGTTGTATAATTAACAAACAACGTCAGAGTGACATTATCATTATAGATTAACATGCATGCATATTTCAGTACATCAAACAATATGGTCAATGAGTGTTTCCACTTTTACCGGTCAATGAGTGTTTCCATATGGTCAATGAGTGTTTCCACTTTTACCGGACATAAGCTTAAGAATAAAGGAAGCAATTAACCAAGAATTACCAATAAAACTGAATGTGTGAAATACAAAGTTCATCTTTCAAACACTTTCTCTAAAGCAATACTTAAATCTTCCAGAACCACTGAAACTAGTGATCATCATCTTCATGGTTTCAAAACCGTTGCCAACCGATCATATCACTGTCATCTGTTACAAGGTGATAATGGTAGACAATGAAAAAATCACAGCCCTTCATTTATTTGACTTTGAACCCACTGTACAGTCATTTTCAAATGCATTCCACTAAGATGTTTTTTCCTACAGGTTCCATATTGATAGTCATATATGGCGACGAATATTCATTGAATCTAAGCGAAGAAGAGCATGTGGCTAAACACTGGTTACAATCTTGGAAATTCAATGATACTACAGCCTATGAACTCGCACTTAAAGGACGATGTTTCAGCATCTGTGACAACTTCAACAAGAAGCAAGAAGAAATGTTGCGTCAGTATTTTCAATGGGTACCAATGGCCCCTGATGTCAGAGTCAATGCAAGCACCATAGTTATTGGAGAGAAATGCAAGGAACAGGTTTCATACCTGTTCAGTAACAACCCATTCTTCAGGGAATTGCCGACCGATGGATCAGAAGATGAAACCCAGTACGGCTACTTCTCCTTCGCACCCAGTGGTAAAGAACCGACAATACGCATAGATTTCAATACATCCCTCTACGAAGTCAAGGTATGTGAGAGTACTGACTTTCGAATAGCGTTGGAGAGCCAATTGAAGAATCTGAACACCACCAGATATGGTACCACACCCAGCAAGACAAAGAGGCCTCCTTATGACAACGCCTTACTGTCATGTCACTGCTCCGAGTGCTACAAAATACTGATGCAACATAGAGATGAAGTCAAGGCAGTGATGAGTAAGTGTTGTTTATTGAGTGTTGTAATAGTAATAATTCACAATGATGTATCAGAAAGGGCATTTTAATATTATGCGTATTTATTAAAAATCGACATAAAGCTTACAAAGTGGAATGATCTTCCTTTCTCTAATGACTGCAATTTAGTATTTTCTAAAAATGCAATCGGAGAAACACCATAAAAACAAAATGTTGTTTCAAACATGATGAGAGCACAGAGTTTATAAGAGGCTAAAATGTTGGTTTTTTCAGAAAGGGAAATTTTTGAAATCATGAATGACGTCATACCTGTCGTACTTGAAGATCAAGCCACCGATGTATCACGTGAGGCCTGGAATTACATCAATGAAGTGAGACGTACAAGCATACAAAGGAGTATTCAAGAGAGAGAAATGGATGCCAGGTCGTTATTACAGGCGTCCATCCTAATGGCTTGCCATGACAATACGAGTCACCGTAATGGAATTTGCAGGTACCGTAAATATATCAAGTGCTTGTGTGCTGTACATGTAGTGGTTGTAATCATATCATCCATAGCATTGCTGTACCGTTCCATTTCTCAGAGTCCTCAGATACTGACTCAGTCGACCCTTGTCAATTATAACCACCTTTTGGTTTATTTGAATGCCCTTCTCAAGAATAAAAGAATATGTACATCACAAAACTAATAATCTGAATCCACAGCTATGTGCATTCAATACAGATTTTATTCCTTGTTTTTTAATGCTATGCTGTGAATTTTGAATTCAACGTGTTCATCACGTACCAACAATCAATCCGAGACATGTGCGTTGTGTGTTTTTTCCACTTCTCTCGTTCATCAAAACCATAATCAACGTAGCATTCCAAATCATCAGCATAGAATTCCAAAGCTAACGGCTAGCATACAATAAAATGAACATAGTCTATTTATGGAGCTACCTTCCGTTCACATAATGCTTAAAAAGAAGAGAAAGTTATTTAACTCGGTAAAAACAAATAGCAGTGTTGTGGTATTATCACATGGTGAGTTGCCAAGGATGAAAGAACATAAACAATGAAAACAGCGTGACTTCGCCTAATCACAAAGGCTATGAATAAATCGTTGTAATAATGTCTGCTCATTATGACTTTCATTTTACAAATTTCAAAATTGTATGTTTTATAGTCTATGTGCCTGATGACAGTTTTTCAGACAATGTTTTTAACGTCAAATTTTCTGGTCTCCATAGCACCCAGTCACCTAGCGGAGAAGCCGCAGAAAAATCAGAAAAATCGAAAATTTAAATTATCCCCTCAGTGTTAATATAGCACATGTAAGGGGTATGGCGACCATTTTGAATTTTAAATATTGGTTTATCTTTTGGTGATTTGTTGCACAGTGACCCCAAGTTTTTATTCTTGATTATGACAAAGAATGGTTACCAGTTTCCAACGGAAAATGTAGCAAAATTTCACACTTGTCTTTTGTAAAAGGCGTTTACTACTTGAATGACAGTGGCTAACAGTAACGCAGAAAGCAATGAGCCAAAAGCTTTGCGTAGTGGCCTATAGAAGACAACGTTTATACAAGATACGACGTCGCTATGCCTTACTGCCCCTTTTCTTTAAGTTACAGGTCAATCGACTAACAAACGCTTCAAAGTAGCGTTATCGGCAAATCACAGAACGCTATTCCCAGCACGTATCACTGAAACCCACAAACATTTTATTGTGTCACATAAAACACAGATTGGACATTAACTGACCGGTGAAATCACTCAGATAGACTGAGTCAACAGTTTCGAAACTGAGCAACGATTAGTTTTTTTCACTGGATTCACATATTACTAGTATGGTGATCATGATTACCTTGTAACTGTCCCTCGGTGACCGGCCAAGTTGAAGGTTTTAGAAAAGCCAGATGATTTACAAGTTCGTTTGTAGCACAGTCTTGGACATGCTTACTGAGAACTTTCCACAATTGTTTTATCTTTACACATGTTTGTTAAGAATATTCCGGAAAGGTTGACTATGTGGTTCTAATTTTTTTCTTGACAGGATGTGTTAGCTATGAGTACAACAGAAGACAGCAACTTCGGACTTTTTGTCTGCGTGTGCTTCAAAAAGAGTTCAATTTTTCCAAGATGTGTTTAGCAATGCTGAGTTAGTTACTGTGTAGGTTTTACAATATTTTCTGTAACTTTCTGTTGAACCCATTATCGTTTTTAGAAGGTATGCACATGGTTTTAATTGTAATTATCAAATAAATTTATATTTCAATTGTGACGTTTTCATGTGATGGGCGTTGGAAATGATGAAGATTAAAATATTATCACCACGTTGCGGGTTGTTATCTTTCATGAAACATTATTTTCAAAGCTCTTTTACGAGTTCATGTTATTATATCCATTTTTCTTTACAATTATTCTAATCTTAATCGCAACAATACGTATAGTATGGTAGGGTTGTAAGCAATATTTCACATATATGTAGACAGTACGACATTTTCCTACTCACTTTTAATGTACTGTTTTTATATTATAAGCATTAATAGTATTTGATTTCATGTATAATACTGCAATTATACCAAGTGTCATATTTTACATTTCAGTAAAACATATACGAAATAGTTCAGCTCTAATCGGGCACTGCGATCCTTCAAACATTTGAAACTCTGGAATTGTTAATGTACAGTTTATCTGATATGTACTGATTAAGCCTCTTATTAGTGTTTCATTGAATATATACCCAAGATCAGATTTTTTATTATTGGACTGACGCTTAGCAGGTCATAATAAAGTTTAGAATACGTTCATTTTTTTGCTTTGAATTGATTTTATTTGATTAATACAACTTGCGTCATTGCTTCTTATTTTTATTTTGCATTCATTTTGCATTTATTACTATTAACTACTATCGTAAAGGTATATCAATCCGTTTTATTAAGTGCCAACCTTTGAACTGACGCCTTATAAATTCCACCCCTGTGAGTCATAAGTCAGCTCGCGAGTGGCTGCACAAAACCCCCGCCTGTATTAGTTGTCATTCGGTCACTGCAAGAATGGATGTAAAATTGCACAAAAAGCAAACGTAGACTGCCTGCGCACCACTAAAACAGTGACTCGCTTCAGGAGATTGTTAATTTATATAAGAACTTGGGACTTTCCATTGCCCAAAACTTGAAATTGATGTATCAATTAAATTGTAAGTAAAGCTTCTAAACATCTACATATTATTAGAATACGAAATAAGTGTGTCGGAAGTATCATCGACTCGAAAAAAAATACATTTACGTGGTCCGGCCTTTCCGTGTTGATTTATGTCGCCATCGCATTATGTTTATAATCCCTTGTAAACCATAGTCATACAAAGACGCTGTTGACCACGTTCATGTAACGGCGGTGGTAGTGATCGACACAGGCAGACTAGATGTATTAACACTCTTGGAAAAAGTTATACAAGTATGAATCCAATCAATACATTTGCTAAATCACGCTTTCTACTTAAAATTAATAACTGCTTTGACTTCTGTGACTTGTTTCAGACATTATTAAGTCAATGCATTTCACATTATAATTTAATTAACATGACATGGCATCGCTGTAAAACATCTCCCTGTCACATGATAGTCTCTTGCATAACATTATTACTCTTGATCGTCCCTAACATAAGGTATTGCAAGCCTGTTTAATCTAAAGTGAAAAACTCGCCACAAATGATATAATAATATTCACGTTGTCTTATCTACAGACTACAATCATTTATAATGTTCATTAAATCAGCATATGCAAGTTCTTCAAGGACATGTCATTGTACACTGATATGTCATTTTTGTCATTATTTTTGCAATGTCATGGATACTACGGTGCACGTTTCAACAGGGTTCGAACTCACAACGTACGGTACCCAGTCACTCAGCGGAGAAGCCACAGACAAAACCGCTCGACCAATTGCCCAATCTCAAAAAGATTGGTATAGATCTATCTATAATCAGTCTTACATGTATAAGTTTTTTAATCCGGTAGGCATAAATTGTACAACTACTAATAAGTGACTGTAGTGATATGTTATATGTCGTGAACACACAACCTCCATCACCATGGGTGTTTACAACACTGATAGCCATGCAGTAAGGGAAATACTGTAACAGTATATTTTCGAAAGGGAACCCTAGCGGCCGTGATAGAGCTACTTTTTCACAGTTTTGTTATTATATGCTGAACGTTCGCTGGATAACTAAAATCAATCATTACCCAGTGCTCCTTAAGAGTATTTAGAGACAAAAGTACCAAAACACCCGTATAAAGTACAATACGAACATAATAGGAGTAACAGCTGTAACCGTAAAAGCAAAATATGATATTGGACTTTTGAAATCTCGTTCAATGAAATTCTTTACATACAAATGCAGGTGTAATAAATCGGCAAGCTGAAAAGGTGGCGTATGGTGCCATTATGATACCTCTACGACCCCCTACAAATATGCCTTCCAGCATCAAGCTCCCGTGAAGCTACCTTTTCCGCAACCAAAAAGGACTGTGCTCAAAATTAGTGTGAACAGAAATCAGCACTGTTTGACTAATGATAACCACAAATGTCTGTAAGATTAATTTTCCAAAGTTTTTTGTTGCTGGGAAAACTTTAACATTACTCGACTTTTGGTGCAGAAATAACGGTATGACACAATAACTCGAACAATTGGAATCGCTGTCGATGTTCAGCGGTTCAACCCGGGAAACAACGAACAGCCCTTCTTTTGTCGACGTGAGAAAGTGCAATGGGCGTTACAAATCCCTTTTCATAAAGTTTTCCTCCGTCAGAAACTCGTGTTACTCATCGGTTGCCATGGTAGTCGATTTTTGAAAACAAATGGCAAAGCAAAATGATTATCCACAGATTGTCTTCACGTTCACTCCGAGATTTGGAGCGAACGGTAATTGTACAAGACCCTAAAAGGGGAGAACCATTTGATTTCCGGGGGGGGGGGCGGAAGAAATTGTTATATCAGCAAAGTTTTCCCATTTCTGTGATTGCACTGTTTTCTATCGTCCTATTTTTTATGTATGCAGAAGCAATGTAGATTTTACTCAGCAATCAATTTTTAACTTGTCATTCACATTTCTCTAAACATATCACTGCTTCAAATCTACACCTACTATACATGTTATGTAAAAGAGACAATTTGTAAAAAGTCCATACTGAGCTATCTGATCTGAGGAGAGCAGTACTCCTAATCCACGAGAGTTCCATTCCTTGAGGTCGTTGTAATAATACCAGGGGCTGTCAGAAAATATCTTGAGTGTATAGTGTAATCCATTCGAATATAGCTTATAGTACAAACAACTGCATAAAGTTCATAGTAGATTGACAGTGACTGTAGTCTAACAGTAGTTAAATGATATCGCAATAGTCTAATAGAAGTGAAGTGATGATGCAGTTGATCAATCCCAGTATTTGCATAGCTGCTTTTCATCAAGTTGGTAGAGTGAACTCAATTCTCAGATGAAGGCATCAAGGTATATTTGCAAAAACAGAACAAGTATTTGTATTTCGCTAGATTTGTTATATTTTTTGTGTTTGTCTAATCATAAACATATGAATAAATAGAGTCTTATTAATTGAATCATGTCATGTGTTTTGAAATGTTCACTATTTACCGAGCAAGTCAAATAAACCCAGAAATGCTTTCAAGGGTCTGTCATTTCATCGAAAATATCAGATTTCCCACTCTGTGGGTTACAGCACGTAGACACCTGTCTGTTGGAACACTTGCTTTTCTTAAACCATTATAAGATCAAATTATTTGTGTTCTCCTTCACCCGCAAACAAAAAATTCTCCATCCCCCCGAAACCAAATCGTTCTCCCTTACAAACAGCGCAGCCAACGGTAGAAATTGGACCGGTACCAAGCCTTTATTTTCAATCTAAATGAGAACAATCACTTCCTTTGGCATCTGTATCCCTAATTGTGAAGAAATCATACTCAATATTCGAACCTTTCTGTCTAGAAGTTTCTGATACGCTGCATCATGGACTTGGAATATACAGAAATACCTACAGAGATACCAAAGGGAAGGTCGCAGCAAGGTCAGTTGATTCCATGCAGAGGGTATCTCCAAACAGCATACAGGTCGCGATCTGCGGTGTAAACACTCTGTTTACGAAGTTTCGTTAAGAAATTAGTGTAGTTCATTTTTATCGGAAGCATCTTAATAATCATCGTGTAATCAACCGTATTGTATGTATGTCGATACAATATTGGCGCACATACATTTCAAAAGTGCCCGGAGAAAAATTCAAATGAAAACTCAGTGAGAAGCCAAATTACGAGGCATCATAAAAAAAACTGGCACCAAAATGGCGCCAAAATGAAGGTCTAAACCATGCTATCGTTGACATTTGAAATGCTGAATAATAACCAGTGAAAGCTATTTCCATTCATTTGTATAACACAGGGTCTCGTCTTTGAATATCCCCTATGGACATTACGACCAGTACTTTGGTGAAGATTATGTTCGATTAACGTATAAATGATCGATATTATAAATCATGCAAAGTTTCTCGAAATCGCCAGCTGGTATTATAAAAATTATTGAGAAAAGGTATGTTGATGGTTTATAGTGTGACAATGAATATTTTGGATAGACGTGTTTGTAATTTCATTTCATAAGTTTGTAATATCAGTAAAAAGGCTTTATCATTGTAGTTCAATACTGCTACTTCCGCACGATTGCGCCTTGAAAGGTCGAAAGGTCAACATCAGTCGTGTCAATCATCGCAGTCCAAAAATTATGGTTTTAGCGATTATATGCGTTCATCTGAGCACGGTCACTCCACAAAAAGTGACCGTGATCTGAGCAATTTGAAAAGCTTTCTTCCAAAATAATTCTTTAAGAAGTTTTCAATAACTTCTTTTTCATTCATTTATTAACACAAACGAGCATAGAGGGTATAGCCTTCAAAATGGATGATAGAAGGCATCATGGCCTGTTTGGACTTAAATGGCCATTGTTTGCACAAACACCTCAGCAGTTTCAAACTGATGCGTCATTTAGCGACCTTTCGACCGGTCTACAGTATTCTTTGCACTCTGCCCTGTATAAAGTCCCTTATCTTGGTATTTACTGCGACTTCCAAAAAACTTGCATTCGTTTTTTTGTGATAAATCCAAATCGTTATGGTCATGTTTATGAATATTTACGAGAATAATAAAACACTGAGCAAATACATGTTATTCCTCATCCAAGCTTCGACATACTTACACGTTGTAAATTGGCAGTGTACAAAGTAGTTTTGTTCAGGTCATTCGCACAAACATGCACAAACCCTCTCAATTCAAGCGAAACCGTCACTGGTACAACTAAAATAATAATTTGGTTGCATCAGTGACGGTTTCGCTTGCATTGAGTCGAGTGCCTATGTACATACCCACCTAGAAATGCACACTCGCATACATTTGCCTCATATGCAATCTGGTCTGCACGTTATTCAGTAAATGTTCTGACTTGTGGTATTCATTACTTGGCGCAATTTCGCCTTTGCGCATAGTTGCCATCTACACCAAGATTGAATCCTTCAAGACAGCGGGTGACAGAGTTCGTGACCTACTGCGTGCTGTATTAGAGAACAGTGGCGTTGAAGTGGTTCTCTACAAGGATTGGATAAAAGCCTCAAAGAATGTTCCTGTAACAGTTGTGGTAGTCATCGATGCAAGGCAGACCAGAACTTTAATCACTCCTGAGAGAGGGGACAGAAATGTGGATCACGTGGAGGAATTGGCGAAGTTAGAAAGAGAAACATCGCCAAAAGGTAAACACATCAGTATGTAATATAGCTATGGAAACTTAAGCAAAGCAGTACACATGTATATGAAACTCGGCCAGGATGAAACGAGAAGGTATTTCTTCGTTGCAAAGAATAAGACTATTTTATTTCAAGCGTTTCAGGAAATTTACATTATATTGAAAAAAGAGAAAAAAAGGATGTTTTGTCGTGACTGTTTTTTGTACTACATAAATGCCTAAAGCCACATCAATTTTGGATGCAGTTCTCCTCATAAATGGTGTCTCGTAAATATTACTTTTACCATTTTTTTACTCTGTGATCAAACTTGAGAAAACAATAGAATGGCTCAGTCCAAATTTCAAGTTTTCCGTGCACCTTCCACTACTAAAAGAACTGGAACAATGTGTATTACGATGTCCTTACTCCTCGATACTTTTCACGATGAAGAACATAAGTCAATTAAAGATAGGTAAAACGTATACATATTTCCAAGAATCAACAAAACACTGTCATCATTTTTGGAATAAGAGACTTAATTTTTCGACATAGTTTCGATCATACAATTTATACGTAACATTGTCACAGTAGGAATAAAACGGCAGTAAAAATGAAAGTTTATTTTGTAATCAGTGAAGCGCAGCAGTACAGCTAGTAACTTTATCAGTACATATAAACATGCATGCATATTTATTCTTTTGGCGTTTTAATATATCCAACAATATACATTGGTCAATGAGTCTTTTTAATTTTATTGGACACACGAAAACAAAGGGCAGCAGTGAGCCAAAAATCAAAAATATTACCGAATGAGTGAAATATAAAGTTCATCTTCCAAACACTTTCTCCAAAGCAATACTTCAACCTTCAAGAACCATAAGAACTAGTGATCATCATCTCCATGATATCAATATCGCTGCCATCCGAACACTGTTTATTCATGTTTATTGCCATTGAAGCACAAAAAATATGCATAAATTACTTATAACTATCCAAAGTTCATAGCACGACACTGAAATGGCAATTTTGGAGCCCAAACAAAACTTTTCGCTAGTCAAGTTGGCTCCACCTCTCATATTATTTTGTATGTAATACAATAATCTGTCATCTGTTGTAGTGATTATGGGAGATAGTGCAAAAAACCATAACCGTTCATTTATTGATTTTGAACCCTTTGTCGGGTAATTTTCACATACATGGAATAAGTTGCATGTTAGTCATTCCACTAACAGGCTCCATATTGATAGCAATATATGGCAACGAACCTTCATTGAATCTGAGAGAAGAGGAGCATGTGGCTAAACAATAGTTACAATCTTGGCAAATCAACGAAACTACAGCCTATGAACTCGCTCTGAAAGGACGATGTTTCAGCATCTATGGCAACTTCAAAGAAGAGCAAAATGAAATGTTACGTGAGTATTTTCTATGGGTACCAATAATCCCTAATGTCAGAGTCAATGCAAGCACCATAGTTATCGGAGAGAAATGCAAAGAACAGGTATCACGCCTGTTCGGTAACAACCCAGGAAATTGCCGACCGATGGCTAAGAAGATGAAACCCAGTACGGCTTCTTCACTTCGCACCCAGTAGTAAGAACCGACAATACGCATAAATTTCAATACATCCCTCTACGAAGTCAAGGTATGTGAGAGTACTGAATTTACAAAAGCGTTGAACAGCCAATTGAAGAATCTGAACACAACCAGATATGGTTAAAACACCAGCAAAAATCGCAGCAACATTATGAAAACAAAATGCAGTTTTCGAACAGTAATAAGAGCACCGAGTTTATAAGCGGCTAAAATGCTCTATTTTCAGATAGCGAAACCTTTGATATGAAAAATATTCAATTTATGGACCTAGCTATCATTGCAAAGTGTTGAAAAGGAAAATAAATTTATTTTGGTTAGAAAAAATGAATAAGAGTTATGGGCGTCAATGCACGTCTGCTCATGATTGACTTTCATTTCACAAATTTTCGAATAGTATGTTGTATGGTCTAGGTGCCTATATAATAACGACAGCTTTTAAGATACTCAATCCTTTTAACAGTAACTTTTCTGGTCTATTGCTTGTGAAGACTGTAAAGTATATAAATAAGTATTGCTGTTTAGAAAATCGAAAGTTTCAATTATCCCCTAAATATATATGGGTGAGAGCGCCCATTTTGAGTTTCAAATATTTATTAATCTTTTGGAAATATGTTGCACTGTCGCACCTAGTTTTTAGTCTTGATTATGAAAAGGGTTAAAAGTTCCTTAAGGAAAATTTGAGCAAAATTGGATTATCTCTCATAAAACATTATTTGTGTAGCTCTTTTACAGTATTCATTTTGCTTTCAGTTACCATTTCGCAATTATCAGTTTTTCTTCAGTAGTGATTTCAATAGGATAAAAAGTTTTTGGTATTATGAAGTGCCATGAGATTTGTTTCTCATATATATGGACTGCAAGACATTTTCTAAAACGCTTTTGATGTGCTGTTTTATGTTGTATGGATTGAGAATATACATTATTGACATCTTGTAACTAACTTTTGATGTGCTGTTTTTGTATTATATGTATTGATTATATCCATAGTAAATTTTGTCTTAGATGTAGTACCGGAATTATACCAAGTATTATATTTTACAGTTAAACATATAGTTACGAATGTTTTGCCATTAATAGTTCAGCTCTTATCGGACACGGCTATTTGTCAAACTTTTTGAATTGTTAATAGAGTATCCGATGCTTGATACTATAGTTTATACACGTATTATTGAACATCTAAGATCATATTTATTACAATACTAACGTATTATAGGTAAAAATATACACATTTATTTTGAGCTTAAATGGATTCATATTTGCTGAAAATTTATGTGTAGCTTACATCGTAGTTTCTCATTTTAAGTTGGATTCAATTTGCATTCAATTAAATATCAATTGCAATTGGCATATCAATTTCACTTTATAAACATGTGAAGCAGACATGGTACATGTCGGACAGCCTCAGTATTCAGTCCAAGTGGGTGGGAGGGACCGTGCTGCAGTAGACCACTGTTAGCATGATAACGGTTTGCACGTACCATGCCACTGCTGCACAAACCATCTTGATAGTATCGGGATGTGTGAAGATTGACTCGGGGCAATATGATCCCCCCGGCTTCACCATGAATTATTTTATTTTCAACTGTTTTAATTCCGGCATCTTTTTTCCACTTCCCCTCTCAGAGTAATCCTTGTTTAGCGCTTAAGATGCTTTTTTCATATGACATGATAAAGCTGAATAGGAAATAAATTTAAATAAAGCTGCATAATGTTTGCACCGAACTACAGGAAACTACATCAGCTTCAGAATACTGGAAAGTTGCAAAGAAAATAGAAGCATCATTTACGACAACAAATTACTGAAGGAGACAACTAAGAATTCATCAAGGTCAAAACCACAGTCAGTGATTAAATTTCAACTTGTTCTAGGTAGAAGGTATAAAGCATGTACTACAAATCGACTGACGATTTAAAAGACTGCATCCCATAGAGTTAATTGAATACTGAATGACACAATGTAAACTCCTATTATTTGGGGTGGTTAGAAAGGGGTTGCCCCCTCCTGATACAAAAAATATGAATTTTACATATTAAAATGGGGTTATTTGGTGGCTTTTTTAGTGTTCTCAACAGTTTTTGGGAAGACTCAAAATAGTTTAGATATCAAATGATTTTCCATTGTTGTCTTGTCAACAGATACAAGTGAATATTTCCGAATATATATAGGAAAAGAATTTACTTTTTGACTACTTAATGAAGAGAAATGCAAAATTGATGCAAAGAAAACAAAATGCAGCAGAGGGGCTTGGGCTTTCTAATATTTCAAACATTTATGTTATACATTGGTTCAAATTGAGTGTGTATGGTATTCATTTTGGAATGCAGCTTCTATTTGGCTATTACGTGTATCCTACAATATGCCCCGTCAGAAAAAATAAACCATTAATTAAAAGTATTATGAAAACATTTATAAGTAGGTTTATTTCAGGGAAATTCTTGCACTCTTGTCTAACTCTTGTCTAGGCCACATTGTATTGCAAATGTTGTGCAGTTGTAGCAAAGTTGTAGAATTAACAAAGAGCAGTTCTAGAAACATTCAAATTAGGATGAGTGTCACTATAAAGTTAGAACAAATACATTTGATGACAAGTCACGATAAGCCTGTCACATCATTGTAACAAAAACAATGAACATATCCAGTCTTTGTGGGCAAACTGGATTGAGTATTAAACGTATTTTCGTGCAATGATGAGAACAAAAACATAAAGATGACAAGTGAATAATGCTATTCAAATGAACACCGGGTACAAGTAAAACAATAGCAAAAGTGTGAGTTAAATATTAATCAATTAATCCAATGAATTCAGATGTTATGAAATGTTATGAAATGTTCGGAACATGTCCGTGATCAAAGGTTACGGCATAAATGAAAGGTGATATAGCATGCCGACATTGAAAGATATTACAAAATTGGTAAGCCCAAAGCGCACGCCGTAAATGAAAGATGTTATAAAATTGGGCTGCTGGAGGTCACGCTGGAAATTTTAGGTAAAGACTAAAAATAACTGTTCGTGCATTATTTTACTTCATATCTGTTGGCAATCTTTTTAATTTTTCTCTGCTATCCTTTGCACGGATGTTTCTTACATCTCTGAATATTTTTTTCCGAAATCTTCCAAGCTCTCTCCCCCGGGATATTCTGCGTACTACCCTTATGCTCTATTGTATTTCAACCTTGTAATATTGAGCCGTTATTATCCTTCTATTTATTCATGACTTGGGTTTCAAACGAAAGAATCGTAGCATGTCACGCACGGGCAAGTGATATAATTTGTACTTTTGTATCTTTGCTAATGTCGGTAGAAATCAAAGTATTGTATGTCATCTTATTGTACTCTTTATGGCGTCTGTATCCGACATAGCCACGATACTGTATAAATGGACATACAAACTTACAGGAAAAATTAACTCGGAGACCGACTGACTCAGCCTCTGTCACAGGTAGACTCACAGAGTGATGTATCAGTGGCTGGACCTTGAGGCCTAGCCACGTTTCAGTAATCAATAATCAAGTTCAAGTTCTACATCATCACTCGTCGGCAGTTCCAGCTTCTTTCCTTGTTACGACACATGCCCGACCATTGTGATACGAGAGTAACTTATCGTATATTTCGTCTCTTTTCATGTAAAAATAATAAATAACAAGTCATCGTTGATGACACAGTCCCTACTTGTTAATGGGTACTTTGATTACAAGTCCTCAGAGAGGATAGAGTCCTCTTTATTTATTAGATCTGTGATAAAAATACTTTGATACAGATGGCACTCAATGGCCAAGAATGAGTTCCATGGTGGTGAAAACACAAAACCAATGTAGGCCGTCATCCAAATTTTAAAGGTCATTAAATGTGTCAATTAGGAATTTATCGACAGGATGTTGCCAAACATTTTTGCATACTATCCTAACACTAACAGATTATCACTGGTACCATATTTCATAAAGTTTGATGCACTATTTACAACACTCTGAGATCAACATCTGTGTCAAGTTTCATCAAATTTGACGCAGTATTTGTGGATATATCACTCTAATTAGGAAGGTTCATTCTATATGCAATGACAAATTAATTAAAATGACACTGATAAATGTCTTTCTCATTGTCAAAGCAATGTGAGCTTAACATCTGTACCAAGCTTCATGAAATTTGATGCAGTATTTATTGACATATCTACCTCATTACGAAACTTCAGTAATTGACATGATACTGCTACCTGCCGTGAAACAAATTCACGTGCATATGTATGAAATAGGCCAATGTCCTTATACCAACTTTGAATTATACTGGTTGAAATTGTCTGAGTTATGGCTCTGTACATGAGAAAATTGTAACAAAATCGCCGCCACGCAGCCGTATTTGATCTTACTGTCTAAAAAATCGACATGCATATGTATGACATAAGTCAATGTCCAACTTTGAATAAAATCAGTTGAGACTTGCCAGAGTTATGGCTCTCGACATGAAAAAAAAACCGTAACAAAATAGCCACCATGTGGCCATATTGGATCATATCGTGAAACAAATAGACGTACATATGTATAACATAAGTCAATGTCCTTGTACCAACTTTGAATAAATTCGCTTGATACATGTCTGAGTTATGGCTCCATACATGAAAAAAATCGTAACAAAATGGCCGCACGGCGGCCATATTGGATCGTATCACAAAACAAATCAATGTGCATATGTATGACATAGGTCAATGTCCTTGTACCAAGTTTGAATAAAATCGGTCGAGACGTGCCTGAGTTTTGGCTAAGGACATGAAAAAATTGTAACAAAATGGCTGCCATGCGGCCATATTGGATCATATCATGAAACAAATTGACGTGCATATGTATGACATAGGTTAATGTCCTTGTACCAACTTTGAATAAAATCGGTTGAGATATGCTCGAGTTATGGCTCTGTACATGAACAAATCGTAACAAAATGGCCGCAAGGCGGCCATATTGGATCGTATCACAAAACAAATTGACGTGCATATGTATGACATAGGTCAATGTCCTTGTACCAATTTTGAAAAAAAATCGGTTGAAACATGTCTGCGTTATGGCTCTGTACACGAAAATTATGTCCTGTTTAAACTGGACGTAATCACTAAAACACTGAGCAATAATTGCTCAGATAAACAGGACATAATCACTCAAAACACTGATTTTTGACTGCGATTGTTAACACTAGTTATGTCAACCTTAAGTCCTTTGAAGGCGCAATCATGCTGAAGTAGCATATTGAAAAATTCGAAAAGCTTTCTTCCAAAATAATTCTTTCAGAAAGTTTCAATCACTTTTTCTTATTCATATTGTTTTTTATATTGTTATAAAACACAGGCGAGCAGCAATTACAGTTCTTTCAAAATGACTGATGATAGGCGGTGACCTCTTTGGATTTATGGTCGGTCTTTGCACAAAAAACTCAGTGGTTTCAAACTGAATAGGTTTTTCAAAGGACCTTTCGACTGGTCTGCAGTAATCTTTTCACTCTGCTATATATAAAGTTCATTATCTTCTAGTCTTTATTTAAAGCACTACAGGCAACCGGCCGATGTACTGTATAGAAATAAATACAGGATTCTAGTTAGCTAAAGGTCAGGGGATCAACATGAAGTTTAACGTGAAATACAAAATGTATATGAAAATATTTAAGTACAGTCAGTCTCCTTTCGAAAAAACTGTCTCTTTTGAAACGCATAAAATATATATGGAGCAGTGTTCCTAATAACATCTGGTTTTCTATTTCTCATGTAATGAATAAATTTATACGAGATAATGGTTGCTGTATGTAATACTTAGGGATAATTGTTTCGTTCTCTCAAATCTTCATAAAGCGGACAAATAACTAAAAAATGAAATTCATCTTCCATAAGATCAAGACATATTGGACATTTTCTATCATTTCTTTATATACCTAAGTGTCTACCTTTTCCACCATCAATGAGTGGGCAGATATTCTAAATTTCAAAAGTGCTAATCGAAACACCATTTTCATTTCAATTTTTAAATATGGCTCAAGTACAAGGTCTGTTTAAATAACTTATAAGTCACAAGCCTATTATAAGAATCAACTTCGTCAGACCAGTTCTGAAAATCGATATCAAGACATCGCTGACGAAAGCAATTAATAAACAAGGGTTCATTCCCAACCCCTTGATTATACCACACCTCCCAAATCCATCATACAATAAAATTGATTTCAAATTCTTTACCCAGCATTCCTTGTTACCATCAGTCAGTTTACATTGAAAACAATAACAATGATAACATAGCGATTTGGATGCATCCTTAAAATTCTTAACCGATACTTGGCAATTCTAACCAATCGATGGCCCTTAACGTTGGCTGACCCAATTCGCCTCTTTTTTAGGCATGAATATGTGATGAATAAGACGAGAGTAAAATTTACAAAATTGTATGTGTATTTTCTCTATGGTTGGTGCTTCAATATAGCCCCATAGTTCACTACCATAGTGCAGAATCGGAATAATCTTTGCATCAAATATCTTAAAACACAGATGTATTGGAACATGACCAAGTTTCTTTAAATTAATCACTAATGAATGGAGAGCCTTTGATGCCTGGTCTGAAAGCTGTTCTACAGCTCTTGACCAAGTACCTCTAGACGATAATGTTAATCCTAACTATACATAGTATGGAACGGTTTCAATAACCTGGTTTCCATAGAACCACTTTTCATAACGTCTAAGTGTGCCACCGTTCCTGAATACAACTACTTTAGTTTTATTTAGATTAACCCTCAATTTGTACTTATCACAATACACTTTCAACTTTGAAATTAATCTCTGCGATCCGATCGCATTGTAGGACATAAGAACAAGATCATCTGCAAATAAAAGGTAGAAGAGTTTAAGAAGACCTACTGCACATCCAACATCATCTCCTAAAATATGATCTGCACGTAACTCCTCATGCAAAGTCATTGATGAAAAAGAGAAATAAGAAAAGGTGACAAAATGTTACTCTGTTTAACACCAACGGGACAACTGAAGAAGTCAGTTATACCCGAAGGAGTCAAGACACATGATTTACTTCCTTTATCTTCGCATTTATTGCGACTTCAGTTTTATGAAATATGAGCACGATAATATAATGAACAAATACATGTTATTCCTCATCCACGCTTCGACATACTTACACGTTGTAAAGTGGTAATGTGGATGGTAGTTTAAGTTCAGTTAATGCATGAAATCGATTGTCATTTGCACAAACATGCACATTCGCATCGCGATTCGCATACATATGTAGTCTCGTCTACACGTTCTGCGGTAAATGTTCTGACTTGTAGAAATTATTACTCGGCGCCATTTTGCTATTATTACCATGCATAGTTACCTTCTACACCAAGCTTGAAAACTTCAAGACAGCGGGTGACAGAGTTCGTGACCTACTGAGTACTGTGTTAGAGAACAGTGACGTTGAAGTTGGTTCTTTACAAGGATTGGCAAAAGCCCCGACAGAACGTTCCTGTAACAGTTGTGGTAGTTATCGATGCAAGGCAGACCAGAAATTTAATCACTCCTGAGAGAGGGCACAGAAATGTGGATCACGTTGACGAATTGAGGAAGTTAGAAAGCGAAACATCGCCCAAAGGTAATACGGCATTATGTAATAATATAGCCATGGATACTTTAGCAAAGCAGTATATATGAAACTCTGTGGCCCGAGGATTTTTAATCGAGAAGATACTTCTTCGTGGCAAAGAATTTAAAACAATATTTTTATTTCAACAATTTCAGGAAATTTGCATTTGTTTTATTAAAAAGGGAAGAAAATACGGATATTCTGTGACAATTGTTAAGCAGACGTGTTATATAAATGCCTCAAACATGTTATCAATTTTGGATGGGGTTCTCCTCATATTGGTGTCTCGTAAATATTATTTTTACCATTTTTCTCCTTTAACCAAACACAAGAAAGCAATCCGTTGTAAACAAGAGACAACTTAGACTGTCGACTTTCTCTTGTACCTTTTTTTAAAATATTGTATTGTCTGTTGCACATACGGGGGAGGGGGTTGAGGGTCGCAAGTATAGCATCGAAGGAGCGAGTCGGGAATGCTGAAGGCATGACTGCGAGTTGCGAAGGCACGAGGGACGCTTGCACCAGACGTATAGTCCTTGACTAGTCTTTGTCCAGCGTTTATACTACGAAAATGGCACAAAAGACTAGTACTGTTGACGGTCTGGGGACAACAGGTAAAAATCCGTTCCTTGCTGACTGATCTGGTGTTTGCTGTACTCCTGATCTCTCTGTGTTCCTTGTCTTCAGGCCATGGTAATCATTAATACCAGGAGCCGGAAGACAATATCTAGAGCGTGTATTGTGATCCATTCCAATATGTTACAGCATGTAGCACACACTACTGCTATAATGTTCTCAGCAGATTTACAGTGACTGTAGCCTAATATTAGTTAAATGACAGTGCGGTAGTCTATAACAGTCAAGTGATGGTGCAATTGATCTAACCCAGTACTTGTGTTATAATATCAATCCTACTTTGTTTAGGGGCTGTGGGTATATCAAAATTCAATTCAAATTCTAACTAACACATACAAAAGATTCCCCATGCTATTGATAAAAGATGCTCGTGCAGCCCCTATCCAACGTCAGATTGATATCATAACACTTGCATAGGTGCTTTTCATCAAGTAGGTAGAGTGAACTCAATTCTGAGATGAAGGCATCATATTTTATTGTCAAAAACAGAACTTGTATATGTATTTCACTAGATTTTGTTCAGCGAGTAAACATGTGTTTCTGTTTTGCTAATCAGAGAGAGAGAGAGAGAGAGAGAGAGAGAGAGAGAGAGAGAGAGAGAGTTTTGAGTTTTTCACAATGACTTTAATATAAAATCAAATTATTTACAGCAAATCAACTGAATTTTACATACAATCACAAGTAGGACATCAGAAAAATGTCAAGAAAAACACAATAAAGATAAAACAAACCATCACAGCAACTAGTTAAAAGTTCGTGTGTACATCGGTGACAAGTATCAAAAGAGACAAGAGAATTAAGCAAATCAACGACTTTTCATATCTGGAAACACAAATTGTTGTCTGAGTTTATTTCACAGATAGTATTGTTAATGCACCATATGTCCTTGAACAGTTCTAAATTCCCATTCATTTTGTAGTAGTTATAGTCTATGGTAATTCTACGGCGGACTCGTCGTTTAAACATGTGTAGTGGTTGAGGCAAGGCTTCATCCAGGCGGCAATAAATAGTTGCAATCTTTGCTGTCACCATAAGGAAATTGCAAAGTTGATAGTTGAGCCGGAGTATTTTGGTCCTTTTGGCATCCCAATGACATACCAACTCAACGGAATTGTGTCAGTGTCTAAAATTGACTGCAGCAATTGATGTAGATATCCATGCAATGGCTGTATCTCAGGACAATCAACAATCAGATGAAGCAATGTTTCTATTTCACCACAGTGTTGACACTCGGCATTCTGTCGTTGGTTGCTAAGATACAGGTAGCGTCCCGTTGCCAAGCAACCATGAATAGTTCTCCATTGAACATCACTGTCACGTCTGCTAAGAGGTTCTGAATAAACTGTGTCAAAATTGACTTTAGTATCATTAGATAAAGACAACAGATCATGCCATGGAGTTGGCAGCCTTTCTAAATGCTTCTTGCTGTACACATTATTTACAAATAAGCAATAAGTCTGTTTTCTACATAACTTACTAAAAGAAATCGGTTCAAGATCAATACCAGGAATTGAAATATTGAAATGAAATGACGTTTTTACCCCTAAATCAGTATTTTGATCTGTGAAAAAGAGATCAAGTTTAGTTTTCCAATTTTGTGGAATAGAATTCCAAATGAGCTGAATTGCTTTTTCCATAATTCTACTGGAATAAATCTGAACATTTCTCTGTAATTCATGTAAAGTCTTCTTTCGTTTCTCATCTAAAACAACAAGATCGCTAATAGTTACAATGCCAGCCTCAATAAAATGTTTTAAATTTAGTGGACGTCTTTGCATAGGGTGCAGAATCAAGGGATTATAAAAAAGAGGTTCTGAAAGAATGTCAACGACATTGGATGAAATCTCACATCGTTTCGTATTAAGTGAAAACCATGTACTAATTAATTGCTTATAGAAAGAGGACTGCTAATATTCATATCCAAAGTAGACGATAATTCAAGAGCAAAAATTTTAGTACCATAATTTAGATTGCCAACTTTGCTCAAAAAGTAATTTGCATAATGATGAAGTAAATATACATGATCATCGTACAGCAGTTTGCGTATATGCATCAAACGGAAGCTATCGATTTTACTTTGGACGAGAACGAGAGCATGTCCTCCTTCATTAACTGGTAAATACAATAGCTCATGAGGGAGCCAATGTCTTCCTTGCCAGAAAAAGTTGACAAAGAGAATTTGAATATTACTGACAAGGCCACCGGGAGGTGGCAAACATAAAAACTTATGCCACAGCTTTGATGCAGCTAATTGGTTAATTATCAGCGCCCCTTCCTCGATACGAGATAGCACTTGCATATGGCTTCCATTTTTTCAAGGTCTGTTCAACTGAATCCAGTAAACCTTCCCAGTTTTTGGCAGTGTAGTTACTGTCATTGCCTAAATAGACACCTAAGAATTTCAGCCCTTCACTGTTCCAAACTAAATTAAGAGGAGTATCATTTCTTTGTCGCCAACTACCGGCCCAGAGACCTTTGGATTTCTGGAAGTTGATTTTTGCGTTTGAAGCACCTTGATACACACTCAACCAGTGTGACAGACCTTCAAAATCCTGATCACAGGTGACAAAGACATTAATATCGTCAGCATAACCAGAAAGGAACTGTTTCTTCAGCTCCGGACCCGGTGCTGAAAACCCTTGCAAAGCACCACTCGTCCGCAATTTATGTAACAATGGTTCGATGCAAATAGCATATAGTTGCCCTGAAAGAGCACACCCTTGACGAATACCGCGACCAAACGTAAATGGAGCAGCAAGATCGTGATTCACCTTCAAATACTCTGAGTGCCATTATAAATAAGTCTGATGTAATTTATGAAACCTTCACCAAAGCCAAAGGCTTGCAAAGTCTTAAACATATAGCTATGATGCACTCGATCAAAAGCCTTTTCTTGATCGAGTGCAACGATAGCAAGTGGCTTATGTTGATCATTAGCATAAAAAAGAGTGTCACGAATACACTGAATGTTATTAAAAATTGACCTGCCAGGGAGACAGTACGTCTGGTCCTCGTGAATAATTTCCTTGAGAGCAAACTTGAGTCTTAATGAGAGAGCCTTCGTAAAAATTTTGTAGTCTGAACACAAAAGTGAGACAGGTCGCCAATTTTTAAGAAGACCGTTATCTCCCTTCTTTGGCAAAAGAGTAATCAAAGCTCGACGACACGACAAGGGAAGATAACCGGTCTGAATCGAATCACTGAAAACATCGTAAAGATCTCTTCCAATAACACCCCAAAAGCATTTATAAAACTCTGAAGGAATGCCGTCAATTCCAGGTGATTTATTATTGCGCAACATTCCAACTGATTTGGCAAAATCATCAAATGTGAAAGGCTGATCAAGGGCTTGCTTGGTCTCATCAGAAAGTTTTGGAATATCCGACAAAATTTTATGCACACTGTCGGAGTCGATCTCATCCGGGGTGTAAAGTGTTTTGTAAAAATCCCTTGCAGTTGTACGAATAACCGATCGATCTTCGGTAATAGCATTGTCACCAATTTTAAGGTGCGTGATCAATTTACGAGCACTCTTTCTTCTTTCTAAGTCAAAGAAATAGCGTGTAGACTTATCGCTTTCGTTAATGAATTGGAATCTGGAGCGAACCCAAGCTCCCCTGGCTTCTTTTTTGAGAAGTTCATTCAGATTAGCCTTTTTCTGTTCATACTCAGCAGGGTTTCATTAAGAGCCGGCAGCCGGCGAAATTGACCGGTTACTCTCACGATTTCGCCGGCAACTTTTTTTGGAAATTTGAACTCTTTCATTGCTAAAATATTTTTTACCTTCTGAAATGATACGGACAAGTTTCACAAGCTGTGTAATCAAACTTTTCAACGCCTTTTATGTGAAACAAAATTTAGAAGACGAGCGACTACTACGATCCGCCTTGCACTACGATGCAGCACGGTCTTGCGTATACTGCCTCAATAAAAATCGGAATTGCAATTGACGATTCTATTGGCTACCTGAATTGCTGATTCCTATTTGGTGACCTTTATATACGCTAATGAAAACGTGCATACTACCCCCGTACACCTGTCGGCCGTCGTTAGCTAACTCAAAATGGTCGATGAACAAATGAAGACGGAAGCGATCGCAAGGGTCAAGCTTCGCTGTACGATCCTCGGTTTTGAAGTGGACCAAGAAAAGAAGAGAAGGATATTTACGTGGATTTAAACTGTTTTCGAAGGCAATGACCTGATTTTTTTCTCACAAAAAACTTTCTGGTTACAGTTTGAATTTTAGTAAGCCGATGTGCGTTGCACTGCGGTAGGCGTAATTGTGAAAGAGTATAACCAGCTGGACGTATGATACGTACTGCTCTTCGGTCTATCGACGCCCAGAGTGATTACAATATGATCAGACCTCTAAATTCACTTCAAAAGCGATCGTCAGGTTAAATCCAAATGTGCGCTTCTGAACGTACAAATTTTCATATCCTATATCAAGGTTCTTACTTTGCATATCCATATAGTCAAATAACCTTGAGGATCTTTGATTCTATTTGCGAAATATGGTAATGATTGTCACTTTTTTATCATTATTCGTTACATAAATTATCCTTTTTACCTCCCCAGTGGTATCAAAGTTCTACATCTACAGATTTCCATACCAAATATCAGCATTCTTAATTTTAAGCATAACATTATGAGTGTTTCATCCAGGATGGCATCAACAAGGGGGATTTTCCCCCTTTACCAGAAAATTTCGGGGGCATTTCACCAGTTCAAGTGTTCTACTTGTACCTCTAAGGTTTGACTGGCACCATTTCATGGAAAGGGGGAGTGGTCCCCTTGACAAATTAATCGGGGGTGCCAACATTTCAAAACAGGAGGAATCCCCTATCCCCCTGTCCAGATGCAACACTGTATAATATCATCTACATATCAAATTTATAACATTAATAATAGTGAATTTTTATAGTTTACCTCCTAAAAGCATACAAGACTCTAAAAACTTGTTTTCTTTGTTCAAATTATCGTCAACATTACCACATTTTATCATTTTTAATTATGAATTCTCATATTTAAGCCTAATCTCCCAGGAAAATGGCTTTTATGATATGAACACAAATTGCCCTGGAATACTGCTGACAATTCTCCTGAAAATATTAGAAATTCAAGTGACTGTAAGCTGTAAAAAGTAAATTTTAGCTCATTTTCAGGGTTTTCGGCCGAACACCCCCTCCCAGACCCTCCCCCGACTACAAGCGCTTTGTGGTCATGGCAGCTGCAAGCCGCCTACTTTTCCAGTATAGCCCCCTACTTCAAAACTTAATGAACCCCTGACTCAGTGTTGTTAATATTACTGGACGAGATCTTATTTTCAAGATTCGAAAGATCTTGGAAGAGCTTTTCTTTTAGGCCCTGCTCACGTTTGCGACGACCAAAACTGTATTGCTGTGAAAGTAATTTTATTTGTAGTTTGGCTGCATCCCACCATTGTTGCAAGGAACCATAATCGGATTTTTTTGTTGTCCAATCCTGCCAAAACTCAGCAATAAGAGACTTATAAGACTCATCATCCAAGAGGGAGGTGTTAAGTGCCCAACAAGCACTTTTATGTTTCATTTGCTTTTGAGTGATGCGCATTTGAATCATACAATGGTCAGAAAATGTAACAGGGATGATCATTGCAGATTGCACCCTGTTAGTTATGTGTTTACTGACATAAAAGCGGTCAAGGCGCGCATGCGCGTTGTGTCCATGCCATGAGTAATTACAATTGGTAGGGTGAAGCTGTCGCCAAGTATCAACCAATTTAAATCTGTTAATTAAACGTTGCAGAAATGAAGAGGACTCTGGGTGTGGTTCCCGGCCACTTTGTCTATCAACTTTGGCGTCCAGTGTACAATTAAAATCCCCACCCAAGATGATGGGGTCCAAAGAATTCTGAAGGCGATTGAGAAGGCATTTTAACTGCTGGAAGGCAGCTAGACGAGCTTGGCCATCATTGGGTGCATACACATTGATAAAATGATACTGATAATTGTTAAGCTTGGCATGAACGTGTATAAGACGACCTGGAATAATATCTTCCTTTTGTAACACGTCAACTTTTGCTTTCGGATTGAACAGAATTGCAACTCCCCCAGAAATGTTATTGAGATGTGAAAATTCAATGTGTCCTCTCCAAACAACTCTCCACAAAGATTCATCATTAACGGACGTGTGTGTCTCTTGAAGGAACATACAATCACTACCATACTGAGATTTCAGAGACTCGAGTATGGTGTAACGTTTCAAAGCATCTCTACAACCACGGGTATTAGAAGAGAGAATTGACAAATAGGACAGAATTACAAGGAGAAACGGTCCAAAAATGAGCTTCCTAATTTTTGTGAAGGCGAAAAGTTGAAGAAGACTAGAACAGTGGGACCAAACTATTTTTCCTCATGTCACTTCTCACTTTTTTCATAAGTTTACTGATTCTCTGTTTAAGTTGTTTATCTGTCGATGGTGCCTTCATAGCAATTGACAGGGCTTCAAGTAAATGATTCTGGTTTGGACAAAATTCGCGTCCACGTTCAACATGATTTTTTAGATTTTTTATATTCTCAAGAAAAAGCTTGAGTTTTTCTTGTGTTGGTACATTCAAGCATTGTGACATAGGCTGTGGGTCAATATGGCTCTCTTGTTCCTGAGAAGATTTTAAACTTTCAACATCGGAATCACTATCAGATCCACTTAGTGTACTGAGAACATCGAAACGACCTGAACTAGGGATGATATTAGCATTTGCTGACAGAATTTCACCAGCCTTCAAATTCCCATGACTGTTAGCTGTCTTTCGTGCAGGAGATTGAACTTTAGTAAAATCATCACCAGAACTGGGTGGTAATTCTATGGATTCATCCTCAGATTCAATGGCCTGAAATTTATTTTGACTGTGAGAAATGTCATCATCATCACTATCATCCTCGACATTGTCTCTTGATCGTTTTACTGACTCTGTGGACTGAGCATACTGTTGGGAAACCATAGTCACATCTGTTTCTAGCGTTAGGGCAGCTGTACATGTCTCATTTGCATTTTGTTCAATAGCTGCTGAGTCATTATCTGATTGTTGATCATCTTTTTCACTCCTAATATCATCAGAATCAGGAGAAGAATTCAATTTGGTAATATTATCATAAGATAATTCATCATCATCCGCAGTTTTTGTTTCCAAATTGTCACCCTGTTCACTAGATTCAACCACTGCACTACTTTCATCAACAATTTCAGATTGGGATGGTACTTTAGAAATACTAGGTTGTTCATTTACATTGTTTGGGCAGTCCTTTCGAACATGACCTGCCCGATGACAAAGGAAGCATTTTATTTCATCAGTTGATATGTATACAGGATAGTATTTGCCATCGTGAAGTACTCTGATGACACCATTGAAATTTTTGAACTGTGGCTTCAAAACAATGAACACCTGTCTACGGAAAGACTTGACATGTTTCAAATCTTCCCGACGACAACCAAGTGAAATATGACGAAATGTGTGACTTAGAACTCTGCCGTAAGGCAATAAGTCCTCATAGAGACGTGAATTTGAGATAAACGGAGGGACATTTGAAATAACAACTCTAGTAGCGGGTTGAACCATCGGTGTCGGTTGCAAAAACATGTCATTTATATGAACACCTGCTGAACAAACTTGTGTGACCTGAGAAACTTCTTTCACAAACACAATGACATTTTTGTTCATTCTGGACGCAGCTAAAACAGCGTCAGAATCAACAATTTGAGCAACACTTTCACATATTCATTAACTGACGTACCTTCGATACTTGTAAACTTCAAAGCATGCTTCATAGACAGATTAGAAAATCTATATTCAATCTCATCCTCGCAGTCCAAGGCTAAAGCATTGGGCTTGCTGGCAGCCATATTGGCTTAAAGCTTGGCCTGCCAACCGCGCCTTCAAAAAACCAAATCTCCTTCAATCACGTAAACACCAGAACAAAATACACTCAAAAAGTAACCGAGGTAAAGAACATACAAGACCCAACCTAGATGGACAGATCTTGAACGAAAAAGGTTAACCACACGACCAAAACCAGTCCAAAAGTCGGAGCTCTCTTTCCCATGTGTTCACCGCATGAGAGAGAGAGAGAGAGAGAGAGAGAGAGAGAGAGAGAGAGAGAGAGAGAGAGAGAGAGAGAGAGAGAGAGAGAAGTTAATTGAATCCTGTCTTGTGTTTTGAAATTTCCACTGTGTATGGAGCGAGTTAAATAACCCTCCTATATTTAATACAGATTGAGTGAATGCAAATAAACCCTGAAATGTTTTAAGGGTACGTTATTGCAGGGAATACATTTTGTGTAATGAATTTAATTTTATAAATGCTTGCAAAAACATGGGACTTGTTGACAAATATTGAAAATATGAGCGCTGCTTATATAATATAGGAGAATCAGATTTCTCAGTTCACTGATTTACAAATTGACTTTCGTCAGTCGAAACAATTTGTCCTTTAGCCATTATAGAAAAAAAGTAATTATTTTGTTCTCTATCTTCCAACAGAAATGTTTCCACTCCCCCTGGAAATCACGCCGCCAGCGGTAGAAATGGGATAAGGAACCAGGTCATAACGACAACCATTACTTTGTTTGGCAGTAAATATTCATCTGTCCCGCGGTTGTCAAAAAACCGCACTTATCCTCAAACATTGTCTGTCTAGACGTTTCTAACGCGCTGCATCATGGCCCAGGGATATACAGAGGTATCTAGAGGAAGGTCACAACAAGGTCAGTTTAATTTCACACGCAAAATTTCATGGGAATATCCCCCAATGCCATCGCTAACCGCTAGGTAACGAAACTGTTTACGAAGTTTCGTTAAGAGATTAGCGTAGTTTTATATCGGAAGTATATTAATAATTACCTTGCATTCAACGGTGTTGTATGTTGATTTTAATTGACGTACATATATTTCAAAAGTGCCCGGAGTAAAATTTTAAATGAAAACCCAGTGAGACTTACCATCATTAAAAGATGTTGGCGCCATAATATCTAGGTCTAAACAATGCTATCGTTGACATTGCAGCTAAATAACAACCAGTGAAGCTATTTTCATTCATCTGTATGACACAGGGTCTCGTCTTTGATTGAATCTTAAGGACATTACGATTATTACTTCTGTTATGCTTATAGCATATTTGATAAACATAAAGTAATCGAGCAATTTCAAAAGCTTTCTTGTGAAATAATTCCTTAAGAAAGTTTTCAATCACTTCTTTTTATTCACTATTGTTCTACATTGTTAATAAACACAAACAGCAACTATAGTTGGTTCAAAATGGCTGGTGAAAGGCTGACCTCTTTGGACTTATGGTAATTCTTTGCACTTGCACACCTTGGCAGTTTCATAAGTCATTCAGGGACCTTTCGACCGGTCTGCAATATAATTTGCACTCTGCTCTTTCTTGGCATTTATTGCGAAGTTTAGAAAAAGCAAGAATTCGTTATCTAACGATACATCTAAATATCTCTGGTCAGTTTCATTGTGAGCATACTGAGCACAATAAAATAATGAGCAAATACATGTTATTCTTCGTCCAAGCTTCGACATACTTACACGTTGTAAAGTGGCAGCGTACATGGTAGTTTGAGTTCAGGTCATGCATTAACTTCGTAGTAATTCGTACAAACTTGCACATACCCATGTAGAAACGCACACTCTCATACATATGCAATCTTGCTGTCCATTTTCAATTGGTCGGTGTCTAGCCAGTCTGACAAGGGTCTGAACGTTATTCAGTAAATGTTCTGACTTCATAGTGTTTATTGCTCGGCGCCATTTTTGCTTTTATTACCATGCATAGTTGCCATCTACACCAAGCTTGAATCCTACAAGACAGCTGGTGACAAAGTTCGTGACCTACTGCGTACTGTGTTAGAGAACAGTGGCGTTGAAGTGGTTCCCTACAAGGATTGGGGAAAAGGCTCAGAGAACGTTCCTGTAACAGTTATGGTGGTCATCGATGCAAGGCAGGCCAGAACTTTAATAACTCCTGAGAGAGGGCACAGAAATGTGGATCACGTTGAGGAATTGGCGAAGTTAGAAAGAGAAACATCGCCCAAAGGTAAACACCCCTTTGTGTGACATTATCATATGAACTTTAGCAAAGCAGTATATATGAAACTCGGCCCGGAGAATTTTAATCGAAAATACACTTCGTCATTGCAAGGGATTTAATGCGCATTACTTAAAACATTATTCTATTCCACACTTTCCAGGAAAATTGCGTTTGTTTTATTAATAAGAGAGAAAATATGGACATTTTGTCGTGGCTGTTAAGCTTGCGTGCTATATAGTTAGCGAACAACTTCAAAATTATATTATCAGTATAGATGAACGTGCATAAATACATGAAGTCCTGTTATTAATTTTGGTTGTCGTTCTTCTTATATTGGTGTTACGTAAATATTATTTATAGCATTTTTTCTGTAGTTGTGATTAAACAAAAGAAAACAATTCTAAAGGAATGCCTATCATGGTCAAATAGTTGTGTTAAAGACGTTTTAAAAGAAATGGAACAATGTGGTATTACGATGTCCTCACTCCTCGATACTTTCCATGATGATGAAGAACAATTGAATTAAAGAGAAGTATAAAGTACATATTTCCAAAGCACCAACAAAACATAAAATTGTCATTATTTTTGGAATAAGAGACTTGTCGACATAGTTCAGATCATAAAATTTCTACGTAACTTTGTCACATGTTATCTTCTGTTGAGAAATGAAAGACGCCTGTTTTATCGATGAAGCGCTACGGAACAGTTAGCAAACAACTTCAAAATTACATTATAAGTATGGATTAACATGCATGCATATTTTAGTATATCAAGCAATATGATAAATGAGTGCTTCCACTTTTACTGGACATAAGCTTACGAATTATACGGAAGCAATGAAACAAAAATCACAAATATAACTGAATGTTTGAAATACAAAGTTCATCTTCCAAACACTTTCTCCAAAGCAATATTTAAACCTTCCAGAACCACGGAACTAGTGATCATCATCTCTATGGTATCTACACCGTTGCCAATCGAACATATCACTGTCATATACTGCTGTATGGTGATAATGGGAGACAACACAAAAATCGTAACCCTTTATTCATTGAGTTTAAACAAATTGTCATTTTCACTTGAGATATTCCACTAAGATGTATTTATTCTACAGGTTCCATATTGATAGTAATATATGGTGACGAATATTCGAAAGAGCTCAGCGATGGGGAGTACTTGGCTAAACAGTGGTTACAATCTTGGAAATTCAACGACAATACAGCCCATGATCTCGCACTTAAAGGACGATGTTTCAGCATATATGACAACTTCAACGAAAAGCAAGAAGAAATGTTGCGTCAGTATTTTCAATGGGTACCAATGACCCCTGATGTCAGAGTCAATGCAAGCACCATAGTTATTGGAAAGAAATGCAAGGAACAGGTTTCATACCTGTTCACTAACAACCCATTCTACAGGAAATTGCCGACCGATGGATCAGAAGATGAAACCCAGTACGGTTACTTCTCCTCCACATCCAACGATAAAGGACACACATGACAGATAAATGCACCCCTTGACGAAGTCAAGGTATGTGAGAGTACTGACTATCAAGTAGCGTTGAAGAGCCAATTGCAGAATCTGAACACCACTAGATATGGTACCACACCCAGCAAGACAAAGAGGCCTCCTTATGACAACGCCTTACTGTCATGCCACTGCTCCGAGTGCTACAGAATACTGGTGCAACATAGAGATGAAGTCAAGGCAGTGATGAGTAAGTGGTATTTACTGTACGACGGCTTATTTGCTTGCGAGTATCGTAACCATTGTAATTCACAAATGGCGTATCAGAAATGGCATTTTTAATATTATGCGTATTAAAAATCGAAATAAAGCTTCTGAAAACAAAATCACAGCAACATTATGAAAACAAAATGCTGTTTCGAACAGTAATGAGAGCACCGAGTTTATAAGTGGCTAAAATGCTCTATTTTCAGAGAGGGAAAACTTTGATGTAATGAATGACGTCATACCTGTCGTAAGTGAAGATCAAGCGGCTGATGTATCACGTGAGGCCAGGGACTACATCAATGAAGTGAGACTTAAAACCAAACAAAGGAGTATTCAAGAGGAGAAATGGATGCCAGGTCGTTATTACAGGCGTCCATCCTAATGGCTTGCCATGACAATACGAGTCACCGTAATGGAATTTGCAGGTACCGTAAATATATCAAGTGCTTGTGTGCTGTACTTGTAGTGTTTGTAATCATATTATCCATAGCCATTGCTGTGCCGTTACATTTCTCGGGGTCCTCAGATACTGACTCAGTCGACCCTTGTCAATTATAACCACCTTTTGGTTGATTGGAATGCCCTTCTCAAGAATAAAGGAATATCACAAAACTACTAATTTGAATCCACAGCTATGCATTGAATACGGATTTTATTCCTTGTTTGTCTTTTTAATGCCATGCTGTGAATTTTTAATTCAAGATCATCATCACATACTAACATAACTCCGAGACATGTGCGTCGTAATTTTTTCTACTTCTCTTGTTCATTCATCAAAACCATGATCAACGTAGCATTCCAAATCATCAGCATAGAATTTCAAAGCTGACGGCTAGCATACAATAAAATGAACATAGTCTATTTATGGAGCTACCTTCAAATCACATAATACTACAAAAGAAGAGAAAGTTATAAATCGGTAAAAACAAATAGGAGTGTTGTGGTATTATCTCATGGTGAGTTGCCAAGGATGAAAGAACATATAAAAATGAAAACAGCGTGACCTGTCACAAAGACCATGACTAAATCGCTGTAATAATGTCTGCTCATTATTACTTTCATTTTACAAATTTCAAAATTGTATGTTTTATAGCCTATGTGCCTGATGACAGTTTTTCAGACAATCTTTGTCAAATTTTCTGGTCTCCATGGCACCCAGTCACCTAGCGGAGAAGTCGCAGAAAAATCAGAAAAATCGAAATTTAAATTATCCCCTCAGTGTTATTATAGCACATGTAAGGGTATGGCGACCATTTTGAATTTTAAATATTGGTTAATCTTTTGATGATTAGTTACACAGTGACCCCAAGTTTTTATTCTTGATTATGACAAAGAATGGTTAGCAGTTTCCAAAGAAAAACAGTAGTAGCAAAATTTCACACTTGTCTTTTATAAAAGGCGTTTACTACTTGAATGACAGTGGCTAACAGTAACGCAGAAAGCAATGAGCCCAAACCTTTGCGTTGTGGCTAATAGAAGACAACGTTTATACAAGATACGACATCGCTATGCCTTACTGCCCCTTTTCTTTAAGTTACAGGTCAATCGACTAACAAACGCTTCAAAGTAGCGTTATCGGCAAATCACAGAACGCTATTCCCAGCACGTATCACTGAAACCCACAAACATTTTATTGTGTCACATAAAACACAGATTGGACATTAACTGACCGGTGAAATCACTCAGATAGACTGAGTCAACAGTTTCGAAACTGAGCAACGATTAGTTTTTTCACTGGGTTCACATATTACTAGTATGATGATGATTACCTGGTAACTGTCCCTCGGTGACGGGCCAAGTTGAAGATTCCAGAAAAGCCTGCCAGATGATTATAACAAGTTCGTTTGTAGCACTGTCTTCGACAGGCTTACTGAGAACTTTCCACAATTGTTATATCATTACACATGTTTGTTCAGAATATTCCGGAAAGGTTGACTATGTGGTTCTAATTTTTTTCTTGACAGGATGTGTTAGCTATGAGTACAACAGAAGACAGCAACTTCGGACTTTTTGTCTCCGTGTGCTTCAAAAGGCCAACTTGAGAGTTTAATTTCCCCAAGATGTGTTTAGCAATGCTGAGTTAGTTACTGTGTAGGTTTTACAATATTTTCTGTAACTTTCTGTTGAACCCATTATCGTTTTTAGAAGGTATGCACATGGTTTTAATTGTAACTATCAAATAAATTTATATTTCAATCGTGACGTTTTCATGTGATGGGCGTTGGAAATGATGAAGATTAAAATATTATCACCACGTTGCGGGTTGTTATCTTTCATGAAACATTATTTTCAAAGCTCTTTTACGAGTTCATGTTATTATATCCATTTTTCTTTATAATTATTCTAATCTTAATCGCAACAATACGTATAATATGGTAAGGGTTGTAAACATTGTTTCAAATGTATGCAGACTGTACGACATTTTCTTACTCACTTTTAATTGTGCTGTTTTTATATTATAAGCATTAATAGTATCCATAGTCAATTTGATTTCAGGTAGAATACTGAATTATACCAAGTGTCATATTTTATATTTTCAGTAAAACGTATAGGAAATAGTTTCAGCTCTAATCGGGCACTGCGATCCTTCAAACATTTGAAATTCTGGAATTGTTAATGTACAGTTTATCTGATATGTATTGATTAAGCCTGTTATTAATGTTTATACACGTATTTCATTGAATATATAACCCAAGATCAGATTTTTTATTATTGGACTGACGCTTAGCAGGTCATAATAAAGTTAGTTTAGAATACGTTCATTTTTTTGCTTTGAATTGATTTTATTTGATTAATACAACTTGCGTCATTGCTTCTCATTTTTTATTTTGCATTCATTTTGCTTCATTTTGCATTTATTTTGCATTATTAACTACTATCATAAAGGTATATCAATCCGTTTTATTAAGTGCCAACCTTTGAACTGGCGCCTTATAAGTTCCACCCCTGTTCGTCATAAGTCACGCAGCTCGCGAGTGGCTACATATAAAACCCGCCTGTATTAGTTGTCATTCGGTCACTGCAAAATTGGATGTAAAATTGCACAAAAAGCAAACGTAGATTGCCTGCGCACCACTAAAATAGTGACCCGCTTTAGGAGACTGTTCATTTATATAAGAACTTAGGACTTTCCATTGCACAAAACTTTAAATTGATGAACGTATCATTGAAATTATAAGTAAAGCTTCTAAACATCTACATATTATGAGAATACGAAATAAGTGTGTCGGAAGTATCATCGACTTGAAAAAATTATATTTACGTGGTCCGGCCTTTCCGTGTTGATTTATGTCGCCATCGCATTATGTTTATAATCCCTTATAAACTATAGTCATACAATGACGCTGTAGACGACTTTCATGCAACGACGTTGGCAGTGATCGACACAGGGCAGACTGGATGTATTAACACTCTTGGAAAAAGTGATACAAATATGAATCAAATTAATACATTGGCTCTGATGGAAATTACAATTCATTTTGTAAATCAGACTACCCTCGTTAAATAAAGTATAATAATAATAATAATAATAATAATAATAATAATAATAATAATAATAATAATAATAATAATAATTGGCTAAATCACACTTTCTACTTAAAATTAATAACTTCTTTTGACTTCTGTGACTTGTTTCGGACAGACTTTCGAAAGGGAACACTAGCGGCCGTGATAGAGTTACTTTTTCACAGTTTTGTTATTAAAACCAAACCAATCATTACCCAGTACTCATTAAGAGTATTTAGAGACAAAAGTACCAAAACACCCGTATAAAGTACAATACGAACATAATAGGAGTAACAGCTGTAACCGTAAAAGCAAAATATGATATTGGACTTTTGAAATCTCGTTCAATGAAATTCTTTACATACAAATGCAGGTGTAATAAATCGGCAAGCTGAAAAGGTGGCGTATGGTGCCATTATGATACCTCTACGACCCCCTACAAATATGCCTTCCAGCATCAAGCTCCTGTGAAGCTACCTTATCCGCAGCCAACAAGGACTGTGCTCAAAATTAGTGTGAACAGAAATCAGCAGTTTGACTAATGATAACCACAAATGTCTGTAAAATTAATTTTCAAAATTTTTGTTGAGGGGGAAATTTTAACATTACACGACTTTTGGTGCAGAAATAACGGTATGACACAATAACTCGAAACAATGGGAATCTCTGTCAATGTTCAGCGGTTCAACCCGGAAACAACGAACAGTCCTTCTTTGTCGACGTGAGAAAGTGCAATGGGCGTTACAAATCCCTTCTCCTCCGTCAGAAACTCGTGTTACTCATCGGTTGCCATGGTAGTCGATTTTTGAAAACAAATGGCAAAGCAAAATGATTATCCACAGATTGTCTTCACGTTCACTCCGAGATTTGGAGCGAACGGTAATTGTACAAGACTCTGAAAGGGGAGAACCATTTGATTTCTGGGGGCGGAAGAAATTGTTATGTCAGCAGTTTTCCATCTCTGTGATTGCACTTTTTTCTATCGTCATATTTTTTATGTATGCAGAAGCAATGCAGATTTTACTCGGCAATCAATTTTCAACTTGTCATTCACATTTCTCTCAACATATCACTGCTTCAAATCTACACCCACTTAAAATTTATGTAAAAGAGACAACTTTTGAAAAGTCCATCCTGAGCTATCTAATCCGAGGAGCGCAGTACTCCTAATCCACGAGAGTTCCATTCCTTGAGGTCGTTGTAATAATACCAGGGGCTGTCAGAAAATATCTTGAGTGTATAGTGTAATCCATTCGAATATACAACAGCTTGTAGTACAAACAACTGCCATGAAGTTCATAGCAGATTGACAGTGACTGTAGTCTAACAGTCGTTAAATGATATCGCAATAGTCTAATAGAAGTGAAGTGATGATGCAGTTGGTCAATCCCAGTATTTGCATAGCTGCTTTTCATCAAGTAGGTAGAGTGAACTCAATTCTCAGATGAAGGCATCATGGTATTTTGCAAAGACAGAACTTGTATTTGTATTTCACTGGATTTGTTGTATTGATTGGTAGGAATTATTTGTTTTTGTTCGTCTAATTATAAACATATGAATAAATAGAGAGTATAAATAATTGAATCGTGTCATGTGTTTTGAAATGTTCATTATTTACAGAGCAAGTCAAATAAACCCAGAAATGCTTTCAAGGGTCTGTAATTTCATCGAAAACATTGTGTACAGTGAATCAAATTTTGTACATTAGATGCTTACAAAAACATAGGACTTGTTGACAAATATTGAAAATATTAGCGCCGCCTCTAGAGAATATTGGAGAATCAGATTACCTAATCTGCTGATTTGAGCACGTAGACTTCTGTCTGTTGGAACACTTGCTTTTCTTTAACCATTATAAGATCAAATTATTTATTTTCTCCTTCACCCGCCAACAAAAATTCCTCCACCCCTCCCCCAAATTTAAAACCAAATGGTTCTCCCCTACGAACAGCGCAGCCAACGGTAGAAATTGGATAAGGAACCAGGCTTTTACTCTTAATCCGAACGAGAACAATCGATATCACTTCGTTTGGCATCTGTATCCCGTAATTGTGAAGAAATCATACTCAATATTCAAACCTTTCTGTCTAGAAGTTTCTGATACGCTGCATCATGGCCGTGGAATATACAGATATACCTACAGAGATACCAAACGGAAGATCGCAGCAAGGTCAGTTGATTCCATGCAGAGGGTATCTCCAAACAGCATGCAGGTCGCGATCTGCGGTGTAAACACACTTTTTACGACGTTTCGTTAACAAATTAGTGTAGTTCATTTTTGATCGAAAGTATCTAAATAATTATCGTGTATTCAACCGTATTATATGTATGTCGATACAATTTGACGCACATACATTTCATAAGTGCCCGTAGAAAAATTCAAATGAAAACTCAGTGAGAAGCCAAGGTACGTGGCATCATAAAGAAAATTTGGCGCCAAAATGAAGGTCTAGAATATGCTATCCATGAAATTTGAAATGCTGAATAATAACCAGTGAAAGCTATTTTCATTCCTTTGTATAACAAAGGGCCTCGTCTTTGAATATCCCCTAGGGACATTGCGACCAATAATTTGGTGAAGATTATGTTCGATAAACGTATAAATAATCGATATCATAAATCATGCAAAGTTTCTCGAAATCGTCAGCTGGGTATGTTGAAAACTTATTGAGAAAAGATATGTTGATGGTTTACAGTGTGACAATTAACATTTTGGAGAGATGTATGGTAATTACTTTTCAGAAGTTTGCAATATCAGTAAAAAGGTTTTACATTGTAGCTAAATAAGCTTATGCTACTTCCTCACGATTGCGCCTCGAAATGTCGAAAGGTCAACATCACTCGTGATAATCGTTCTGAGCACGGTCACTCCACAAAAAGTGACCGTGATCTGAGCAATTTAAAAAGCCTTCTTCCAAAATAAGTCTTTCAGAAAGTTTTCAATCACTTCTTTTTCATTTATATCTATTTTATATTGTTATTAAACACAAACGAGCAGCAACTGGATGGTAGCTTTCAAAATGGCTGGTGAAAGGCCATGGCCTGTTTGGACTTATGGCAGTCTTTGCACAAACACCTCAGTAGTTTCAAACCGAATACGTCATTGAGGGACCTTTTGACCGGTCTACAGTATTCTTTTCACACTGCTCTGTATAAAGTTCTTTATCTTGGCATTTATTGTGACTTCCAAAACGCTTCGTTATTTTGTGATAAATCCAAGTCGTTATGAGTATTTACGATCACAATAAACCACTGAGCAAATACGTGTTATTCCTCGGCCAACCCTCGACATACTTAAATGTTGTATAGTCACAGTGGCAGAGTGCATGGTAATGTTAGATCAGGTCATGCATTAATAGTCATTCGCACCAACATGCACACACCTAGAAACGCACACTCCCATGCAATCTGGTTATGCATTTTATATTGATCGGTGTCTAGCCGGTCTATCAAGGGTCTGCACGTTATTCAATAAATTTTCAAGCTTCATAGTATTCATTACTCGGCGCCATTTTTCTTTTATTACTATGCATAGTTGCCATCTACACCAAGCTTGAATCCTACAAGACAGCGGCTGACAGAGTTCGTGACCTACTGCGTGATGTGTTAGAGAACAGTGACGTTGAAGTGGTCTCTACAAGGATTGGCAAAAGCCCCGACAGAAGGTTCCTGAAACAGTTGTGGTGGTCATCGATTCAAGGCAGACCAGAACTTTAATCACTCCTGAGAGAGGGGACAGAAATGTGGATCACGTTGAGGAATTGGCGAAGTTAGAAAGAGAAACATCGCCCAAAGGTAAACACTTTTTGTGGGATATTCTCATAGAATTCTTTGCAAAGTAGTATAAGTAGTACATATGGAATTCGGGAAATTTAATCGAGAAAATACTTCTTTGTGGCAAAGGATTCGAAACTTTTCAGAAATTTGTTTTAAAATTTGTTAACATTAAGAGTAAATATGGACATTTTGTTGCAACTGTTAAGCTAGCGTGCTACATAAAAGAATAATGCCCGTTATCAGTTTGGATGCGGTTCTCGTAAATATTATTTTTTACAGTTTTTCTCCTGTCATTAAACACAAATAAACAGTTCTAAAGGATTGATTTATCGCCGTCTAATAGTTGTGTTTGATTTCAGTAATTTTACATACACCTTCCACACAGACTGAACAATTGGGAAAATGTGGTATTGAGAAGTCATCACTCCTAGATACTTTTCACAATGAAGGACACTGGTTTATTTGAGAAAGGCATAAATAAACATTTCCAAAGCATCAACAAAACATAAAATTGCCATTATTCTTGATATGAGAGAGTTTTCCGGCACAGTTTCGATCATAAAAATTAATACGTAACATTGTCACAGTATATAAAACTGTGCATGCAGTAAAGAAATCATGAAGAATCATACGATTGTTTTATAAGTGAAACGCAACAGTACAGTGAGCAAACTGCTTCAAACGACATTATCAGTATATATAAAACATGCATGCATATTAATTCTTAAACATTTTAACAGATCAATCAATATTAGTTAATGTGTATTTCCACTTTTACTGGACATACGAATGATAAGGCAGCAGGCAACCAAAATCACAAAACCACTGAATGTGTGACATAAAAAAGTTCATCTTCCATGAAAGCAATACTTAAACCTTGCAGAACCACAGAACTAGTGATCATCATCTCTATAGTATCAACACCGCTGCCGTCCGAACACTGTCATCTGTTGTAAGGTGATAATGGGAGACAACGCAAAAACCATAACCCTTCATTTATTTGATTTTGAACCCATTGTCGGGTCATTTTCATATACATGGAATTGATTGCATGTGAGACATCCCACTGAGATGTTTTCCCCTACAGGTTCCATATTGATAGCAATATATGGTGACGAACGTTCAATGAATCTAAGCGAAGAGGAGTATGTGGCTGAACGATGGTTACAAATTTGGAAATTCAACGACAACAAAGCCTATGATTTTGCAGTGAAAGGACGATGTTTCAGTATCAATAAAAACTTCAACAAGAAGCAAGAAGAAATGCTCCGTCAGTATTTTGAGTGGGTACCAATAATCCCTGATGTCAGAGTCAATGCAAGCACCATAGTTATTGGAAAGAAATGTAAGGAACAGATTGCATACCTGTTCAGTAACAATCCATTCTACAGGAAATTGTCGACCAACGAATCAGAAGAGGAAACCGAGTACGGCTACTTTTCCTTCGCACCAAATGATGAAGAAGCGACAATAGGCATAGATTTCGACTCATCCTTCGACGAAGTCAGGGTATGTGACAGTAATAACTTTCGAATAGCATTGAAGAGCAAATTGCAGAATCTGAACACCACCAGATATGGTACCAGAACCAGGAAGACAAAAAGGTCTACTTATGACAACGCCTTACTGTCATGTCACTGCTCCGAGTGCTACAAAATACTGATGCGGCATAGAGATGAAGTCAAGGCAGTTATAAGTAAGTGTTATTTATTATAAGACGTCTGACTTTGCTGGCGAGTATTGTAACCATAGTAATTCAACAATGAAGTATCAGAAAGGGTATTATTGTTGTTATGCATATTAAAAATTGACATAAAGCTCAAAAAGTCAAACGATCTTTCCTTCTCTAATGACTTCAATTATTAGCATTTTATTTGAAAATGCAATCGGAGAAAGAATATGAAAACAAAATGTTTTTTTAAAACAGTAATGAGAGTACAGAGTTTTTAAGCGGTTAAAATGCTCTATTTTCAGATAGCGAAACCTTTGATGTAATGAATGACGTCATATCTGTCGTAAGTGAAGATCAAGCTGATGATGTATCAGGCGTCGCCTTAAACTACATCAATGAAGTGAGACGTAAAACCAAACAAAGGAGTATTCAAGAGGGAGAAATGGATGCCAAGTCGTTATTACAGGCGACTATCCTAATGGCTTGCCATGACAATACGAGTCACCGTAAAGGAATGTGCAGGTACCGTAAATACGTCACGGTCGAGTGTCTGTGTGCTGTACTGGTAATGTTTGTAATCATAGTAGCCACACTCATTGCTATACTGTTATATTTCAAAAGACTCTCGGGTAACCCTTGCTAAATATTGCCACCTTTTGGTTTATTGGAATGCACTTTTTATGAATAAAAGAATAGACACGTCACCTTACAAAACTACTTATCAGAAAAAAACGGCCATGCATTCTTAGTCTGAGGAAGGATTTTATGCAGGTGTTTAGGAATGCTTTGCTGTTTAATTTGAATTCAAGGTCATCATCATCCGCATCACTTTAAATCATGTGCGTCGTGCATTTTTCTTTACTTCCTTGCTTTGCCCATCAAAACTATGATCAACATTCAAAATAATCAACATAGCATTCCAAATCGTTAGCATGGTATTTCAAATCATCAACATGGGATTTCAAGCCTAACGGCCTACAGACAACAAAAATGAGCATACTCTATTTTTTTATCAGGTGCCACCACCTGGCAAATTTGTCAATTTTATAAAACCAGCTCAAAATATGCTTCGAAGGCTGATATACTAATTTTACATAATTTTGACCTTGACCTAAAAATTTGAAAGGGAAAGTAAAGCTGTTCGTAACTGCCCTCCCATTGTATATACGGAAAATATGCCGTCCCACCTAATGAATTATGATGCCGTCTGCCCTCCAGTATAGTCTGCCCGCTCCACGCTCAAGAACACTGTTCAAGCTCCTCACTGCCCTCCCCACAACTGCAATTCCCCATTGCCCACTAGATGTACATATTCCCACATGTTCATTTCATTACGCAACTATTCATCTATCGCCCAGACTTGCGTGTGTAGCGACCGAGATCAATGGAAAACTCTGCGAGCAAAAACATCATTTGAACCTTTGGACATTGCTCCCCTCTAAGTTAGGTGCTTAATCGTCCCCGAAGATCTAACTATCAACCACGGCATTCCCCCTCCCTCAACCTATCTTCCTTACCCACTGCCTGAAAAATTACTCCCGACCACTGTAAAATGAATTCTTACTCGCCCACCGGAAATATCGACTTTTTCTGCCCCCCCCCCCCATTAGTTTTAAATTTGCCCACCTGCTGAAAAACTGCGCACGCACGTTTTGCACGAACAGCTTCGTTGGCGACACCTGATTTATGCAGCTACCTTCCATTCTCACAAAATGCTGAAAAGAAGAGAAACTTATTTTTGTCAGAAAAACGAAACAGGATTTGCAGTAGTCTAGATGGTGAGGTTTCGAGGAGAAAAGAACATAAAATGGAAACAGCAGCAGCGTGACTTTACCTAATAACAGAGGCTGTGAATAAATCCCCTTTCTCGTTGGTTTAATAATATGAGGTTATTACGAAAATACCGCAAAGGATGCACGAGGACATTGGCGCAGCGTATCGCCCGACGCGAAGCGGAGGGCGATGCGCGGCGCCAATGTCCGAGTGCATCCTTTGCGGTATTTTCGTAATAACCTTAGGGACCGTTCAGTTTTTACGGCCGGGGGGGCCGGCAAAATCCAGGGGGGGGTCATCGTAATTTTGGAATCCGCAAAGGGGGGGTCATCGCTTTTTCACTGGTAGGAAAGGGGGGTCACCACATTTTCAAAAACATAATACCAACAATAAAGTTCACTTTATGCCATGGCCATGATCGACCCTCTTTACCGGCGGGCCGCCTTCGGCAGCCCACTACAATAAATATACATTATGTATTACCCATGACCCTCTAAATGGGCAGACGCCTTTGGCGGCCCACTCCAATTAGGTTTACTTCATGCGATGGCCATGATCAACCCTCTTTACCGGCGGGCCGCCTGTGGCGGCCCACTACAATAAATTGACTTTATGTAATACCCCACGGCAATCTTAATGACCGCACGCCTTCAGCAGCCCTGTTCAGTAAAGTTTACTTTATGCAATAGCCATGATCGACCCTCTTTACCGGCGGGCCACCTTTGGTGGCCCACTAGAATAAAGTTGACTTTACATAATGGCCCATGACCCTTTTAACCGGAGGGCTGCCTTTGGCGAACCACTCCAATAAAGTTTACTTTGTACAATGTCCATGGACATAAGTTGTCTATGGAAATGAAGTTAAAAATTGCCTTACAGTCGTCCTAATTAATTGACGTTTCAATGGATGTGGCTGAGAAGTTTGTGCACTGGCATCTCTGCTACACGAATAAAGTGTGCCGCGTACCGGAGTTCAAATCCAAACCATGCGGGTAAATTTGACATATGGGTTTTGGTTATTTTTCAGCGCGGGGGGGGGGGGGGGTGTCATCAAATTTTTTCATCTGCCAAAGGGGGGGTCATCTTTTTTTCACGAAAAATGCAGGGGGGGTCTATATTTTTTTGAACACCGGCGACAAGATTTTGCCGGCCCCCCCCAGGCCGTAAAAACTGAACGCTCCCTTATTATTAATACATCTTACATTCCTGATCGGGCATCAAAATGTCGGAGTAGTGACCGTTTTCGTGCAATGTCACAATTTTCTTCCGATTTTATCGCGCCAGTGTGGAACGCTATCTCGGACGCGCTTCTGCAGTTTTGGGGAGTCGTTAGACTGTTCTGGCACTCGTCCATCAGGGGTCCTTGAAACCGTTCTACAGTGAACGCGCAGATACAGCCGCAGGGAAAGGGGCGCCTTGAAACCGTACGTGTTACTGAACGGGCGCGCGTTCCGTACGGCTTTTTTAGCGCACGCTAAATTCTATTGTTCTCGATTGTAGATGTATAATAATGACACTTATTACAGGTGTTACTGAACGCCTGGTCATGGTTGACTTTCATTTCACAAATTTCCGAATTGTATGTTTTTGGTCAATGTGCCTAGTGACAGCTTTTCAGACATTCAATATTTTTAACGGTAAATTTCCAGGTCTGCTGCTTGTCTTTACGCGTTTGTGGAGTATATTAATAAATAAGTCTTGCTTTTTAGAATATCGAAAGTTTCAATTATCCCCTAAATGTTAATGCAGCACGCTTACGTGGTACGACGATCATTTTAAATTTCAAATATTGGTTAATCTTTTGGTGATTTATTGCACTGTGACCCCAAGTTTTTTTTTCTCCAGAACGGTTAAAACTTTTTAAAGGAATATTTGAGCAAAATTTACACTTTTCTTTTGTAAAAGGCGTTTATTACTTGAATTACATTCGCTAACAATAACGGACCAAACTTTTGCCTCGTTGCCTATAGAAATAACATACGACGACATCGCTATGTAGGACACGACCTTACTGCCTCCTTGCACTAAGGTACAGGTCAATCGACAATAAAACACTTCAAAATAGCGTTATCGACAAATCACAGAACGCTAATGCTAGCATGTATCACCGTGAAACCCACAAACAGTTCATTATGTCAAATGAAGCTATTATTAGCGAAGTCACACAGACGGAGTCAACAGTTTCGAAACTTGATTAGTTCTTTCACTGGTTCACATCATATTATGTTGATGACTACGTAATTGCCCTCGGTGACCAGCTAAATGCAAGAGACCAGAAAATTGTATCATCACAACTAGTTTATTTTTAGCGCTGTAATTTGCATGCTAATTGAGAACTTTCGATAACTATTGTATCATTATACATGTTAGTTAGAATATTCAGGAATTCTGTAACGATTATATGTAGTTGCAATGTTGGATTTTTCCGGACAGGATGTCTTAGCTATGAGTACAGCCGAGCACAGCAACTTTGAACTTTTTGTCTTCGTATGCTTCACACGTGTCAACTCGAGAGTTTAACTTTCCCGGGTCTGTTTTGCTATGCTGGGTTAGTCACTATAATGTAGATTTACAGTGTTTTCTGTCACTTTCTGTTAACCTAGTATTTTTATTTAAAAGCTATATGTTTTTAGAAATTGTCAGTCTCCAATACATTTTTCTGTCGTAAGTAATATAAAATATATTACCACGTTGCAGGTTGGTTATCTTTCATGAAATATTATTTGCAGGGATCTTTTACAGTTTGATATTCTCATATCCATTTTCCTTTCATCATTTCACAATTACTACTTTTTGCTTCAACAGTTTATTTAAATAGGATAAAATACATATAGTAAATAAACTGCTGTAAGAATTGTCTTACGTTCACGTGGACGGTAAAACATTTTCAAACTCACTTTTGATGTGCCGTTTTGTATTGGTCTTGGATAACAATATTGCAATTATACCAAGTGTCGTATTTTACACTGATTTAATTTAAACATATACGAATGTTTTGCCTCTAAAAGTTCAGCTCTTGTCGGACAAGGCTATTCGTCAAACATTTTGAAATTCTGGAATCGTCAATGTATTGTTTATCTGACATGTCTTCGTTAAGCACTATACTAGAGTTTATACACGCATTATTTCATTGCATATATCCAAGGTCATTTTTTTCACTATTGTACAGACACTTCATGGGTCAGAATAAACACATTCATTTGGAGTTTAAAATAAGTTAATATTTGCTTTAAATCGATTTTATTTCATGGGTACAACTTGCATTTTATTTTCTTTTTTTTTATCTTTGCATTCATTTTAAATGAAATTACCATCATAAATGCATATCAATTTGTTTTGTCGCGTCACCGTTTTGAACAGACGCCACATAAATTCCATCCCAGCCCTGTGCGTCATAAGTCAGGCAGCTCGCGAGTTGCTTACATATAAAACTCACCTGTATTCGGTCACTGCAAGTATGGTTGTAACTTTGCACAAACAGAAAACGTAGACTGTTACATTGTCCTAGTGAAAAATCACCAGCAGTCACGTGTTCCTAGTCAATGAATAATCTCAACGATGTAATGATTTACGATTTCATATGTCTTAACCCTTTCATTGTAGTAATGCCAGTAATACATGTTTTTGCAAGCAGATCTCACCAGCATCCGCAATTGCTTTCAAGATAACAATATGAGTTTGAATCCAAAGAAACGTTAAGAGATGAAGTTGTGTTTTTTTCAAAATGCTATGTAAACTCCATACCATTAGAATAACGACTTTGTTTTGAAGGTTGTTCATGTATACAATAACTTGGGACTTTCCATTAGCCAAAAGTGAAAAATGGATGAACAAATCAGTGAAATTGTAAGTCAAGCTTGTACATGAATATTAAAAAAGTATGGTGGAAGTATCGGCGACTTGAAACTAACAAATATTTACTATGTCCGTTATTTCCTTGTTGCTTTATATCACCGTCGCATTATGTTTATAACCCCTTATAAATTATAGTCATAGAAAGACGCTGTCACAGGGCAGACTGGATGTATTAACACTCTCTTGAAAAAGTGACAGAAATGTGAATCACATCAATACGTTGGCTAAATCATGCTTTCTACACAAAATTAACAAAACTATCTGTCGTCTTCACTGTGTGGAACATTGAACTGCTCTTGGCTTCCTTTTATTTGTTTTGGGCGTTTCCCCTTACCGAAAAATATTACGTCGTTGCTTTAAACATTATGATTGAATGCACATGACGTGGCTTCACTGTAAACATCTCTCTGTCACACGATCTCTGTCATATGATAGTCTCTTGCATACTATTATTACTCATGATATAAGGTCCCCGTTGTTAATTAAAATGTTAATAAATCGGCGTAAGCAAATTCTTTGCCAATGTTGTTTTGCACTGATATGTTATTTTTGTCATTATTTTTGTTGCGAGTGCCATGGATGTAGATTTAGCGGTAATCTGTCAATTAAAGTTTCCGATTCATGTAGGCAGTGTTAAATTTATACAAATACTTATAAGTAGAAACGTATATCAATCTTTAAGATGATTCCTAACCGTAACTTCCACTTATGTAAGTTAAAGGAACTGGCTGGGTTGGAGCGGAAAGCTTACCAACTATCTATAACTTTTTTCTTTATTTCTTTTTAAATTCGATAGTTGGGGAAACATGTAAAATGTAACGGTTTTAAAATGACTAAAAAACGTCAGTCTTTGTGTATGTTTGATTCCATGATGAACTGATGACGTCGATAATGGTTTTGAACGTATTATGCAGAGAAGTCGTTATTATTTGGTGTACGTAAATAGTATTTCTTTGTTTGTGTTATGTCATATCCTGTGCGTCGGTTTTTTTCACATTAGAAATGGACTGTTCCGGTGTTCCTGCCAGGTAGGACGCACATATATTTCGAGATCGGACCATCCCCCTCCTGCGACAAACTTATGTTACAAGTTTTATTCATTACTTCGGTGAAGTCAAATTTAGCTTTGTCCTCAATATTGTTTGCTACAATCAATAAATATTCTATTCCCTGACAAATCAGCGAACACAGGCTAAAAGGGAAAAGAAAACAAAGACACAAACCAAACAGAAAGAGAGGCCATTGCATCGTAGCCTGCCCTCCCTGCGATCAAATAGAACCCCCTCATTCAGTGTAAAAAGAATTCAATACCTTGGAGCGAAGTCAGCAGCGAAGTCGAAGCAGTATGATATCGAAAATGCTTTCGTCGATGAAAGTACTTACTTGTCTGTTTCTCATACAACTACGCCTTGAGAATGTGAAAACATCGATTGAGACAGGACCGAGAGTCCAAACAACGAATGGACAAGTTGAAGGAGTGCATCTAGACGAGGCAAACATTTTCTTCGGTATTCCCTTTGCTGAACCACCTGTTGGGGAAAATCGATGGCGTGCACCGGTACCATCGAGGAGTTGGGGACCAAAATTTGTATACAAAGCTGTCACACCTCCCCCAGGCTGCTATCAACACTGTTTCCTACCTCCTCATACCTGTCCAAAAACGGTTAGTATATATTTTCCCTCTAATTCATTTAACTGTACAGGCCAACCCTCTAACTATGTGTATCGCGTCAGATGTGAGGGTAGGGCCTCAGTGCCTAAATTGTTGATGTATACTCATCTATAGTGCTAATCTATTCGAATATGCCTTCTTAGCACCGAAGAAATTGAGAAAGTTTTTGTGTTTATAGATTTTTCATTGGTCAGAGTAATGAAGGGTTACAGTGCTTTTCGGAAAGGTGTAACAGTACGGTTCTCAATTGTCATTTATTGTTTATTATTATGCTAATCCTCAGAGAGTCACCATGGGAAACAACTCTTACCAAAATGGCACTGCCAACATACGTATCCGCAATTAATTAGACCAAGTCGCGTTCATCAACAGGGATGATCGATTTGACGCGAAGGATGTCAACTTAAATACGTTGTATTGAACACTTTTGGACACGGTTTTAAAATATGAATCTACCGGAATCTTACCAATGCACACGGTCGTACACAAACCTGTTTGAACACGAAATATTACTTTGGTCATTGTTTTCGGATAAATAACTAAACATTGTTATTTAAACGGATGCAGTTCATGTATATAGTTGCAATGCCAATTACTCATACAAAGAAAAGAAGAGAAAAAATATGAATGACAATAATAGAAAGGATTTTTTCACAACAGTCTCTTTTCAGTTCGTCGCCCACGTCAATAGTCACGATGGATATGCCAATAGAACATTTTATTGGGGCCAAATAAACCGTGTGTGTTTACGGTTACATGCCTGCGAAAATTAGGATAGGCGAGTAGGAAGAAATTGTTTATTTTTATGTTTTATTTTTGTTGGATGAGCCTCATAAATTGTGGTAAAATTAAGCGAATTTACTCTAAATATTTGGAAATGCCAAAAATGTCTGTGATGGTCGGCGGGTTTCTTTTTGGTAGGTTGGATTACAGGAAATACGCACATTTTTTTATTTTACCTTATCCGCACATTTTTTTATTTTACCTTATCATGGGTCTGTTAAGAAAAACAATTAGTCCTGGTATGGTGATACGAGTGTTGCTACTAATTGTTGAAATTTTTCACTGTAAGTCTATCAAAGCTGCTGCAGTCACCAAGATACAAAAACATCACATCTTATATAATGGCGAGAGCGATAGATTAAGAGACATCAGTTTCGGAGAGCAAAAATGTAATCCATAAGCATAAAGGATAAGTGACAAAGTTTTATGAAGACTCAAACATGTCCTGTCACTACTTATTAAACATTCATAGCTTATCATTTTGTTTATACTTGTCCACTCTCAAACTCAACTCTCGTGTTTTTCTTTACTTTTAACAGGTAAGCGAGGACTGTCTATACCTGACGGTCTCTACGCCACATGGGGTCACAGAAAAATCGAATCTACCTGTTATGGTCTTCCTACCCGGGGGTCAATTCATCCAAGGAGCTGGTTACACCGACTTGACGGACAGTAGATACTTCGTGAATCATACCAGCACAGTCATGGTTCTCGTCAACTATAGACTTGGTAACTATAAATTATCTCCGATCTAAAAGCCTTCGTTTAACAAAAGTGCTTTATGTTTTAAGATTTTTGTTCCTTTTTTAATCTTTGCGTGTTTCATTCAGGTGCGTTTGGTTTCTTGGTTACTGGATCGGGTAAAGACGACGCTACTGGTAACTATGCGATATTGGACCAGCGCATGGCTATGGAATGGGTACAGGCCAACATCGCCTCATTCGGAGGAGACCCTACCAGGGTGAGGGCAATATTTTAGGCAGTATAAAAATCCTATATATAAAATCATACAGCGCCGGTATGATTGGATGACCTTTAGCCCCTCTATGTCAACCATCAGCCAACGTTTAGGTATATAGGCACAACCGTATTTTACGATCTGGTGGACAAATGATCCCATGATACAAAGCGGCAAAATCCCATTCCAACATGTTAAGGGACCGTTCAGTTTTTACGGCCGGGGGGGGGGGCGGCAAAATCTTGTCGCCGGTGTTCAAAAAAATGATGACCCCCCCTGAATTTTTCGCGAAAAAATGATGACCCCCCCCCCCTTTGTCAGACGAAAAAATTTGATTAGGAGACTGTAAGGCAATTTTGAACTTCATTTCCATGGACATTGTACAAAGTAAACTTTATTTGAGTGGTTCGCCAAAGGGCAGCCCTCCGGGTTAAGAGGGTCATGGGCCATTACGTAAAGTCAACTTTATTCTAGTGGACAACCAAAGGTGCCCGCTGGTAAAAAGAGGGTCGATCATGGCCAGTGCACGAAGTAAACTTTACTGACCATGGCCGCTGAAGGCGTCCAGCCGTTAAGATGGTCATGCGGTATTACAAATAAAGTCAATTTATTGTAGTGGGCCGCCGCAGGCGGCCGCCGGTAAAAGAGGGTCGATCATGGCCATTGCATGAAGTAAACCTAATTGGAGTGGGCCGCCAAAGGCGTCTGCCCGTTAAGAGGGTCTGGGTAATACATAAAGTATATATTATATGTAGTGGGCCGCCGAAGGCGGCCCGCCGGTAAAGAGGGTCGATCATGGCCATGGCATAAAGTGAACTTTATTGTAGGTATATGTTTTTGAAAATGTGGTGACCCCCCCCTTTCCTACCAGTGAAAAGTGATGACCCCCCTTCGTGGATTCCAAAATTATGATGACCCCCCCCCCTGGATTTTGCCGCCCCCGGCCGTAAAAACTGAACGGTCCCTAAAGGGACGAGATACTATTTATTTGTTTGACATGTTGAAAGATACTGAATGAATGGGTGACCATGCATATATTCGACACCGGTTTTAGACACGATACATGAAACCACCGCGAGAATGAATTAAATGACCATTAATTCATTTTCGCGATGGTTTCATTTAATATATGCATGTAAATGTACTTGTCCAAGGCCGTTCCATCAGATTTGGTCAACAGTCACGTAGCAATACTGACCCGTTTCAATGGTTTCTGTTATTGAACCATGAGGATCGTCCTAGTGTTCGCGTTTACGCAAAAAGTGGCGATTATGCATTGAAATTGACTCTCTACGCATTTTTTTAATTGTTATGCATTTTCTATACGCAAAGGATAACGGTAAAATATTTCCGAAAGCACTCTCCGCGACTGAACTTAGGTGACAACCAGACGAGATGAGTGCCAGCTTGACATTAAATTTGTTGCAACATTTCTGTCAATCACTCATTTTGTGTGGAAAGTTTCGGATTCTCTAGTGCTATATAGTTATAGTTATAGATATAGCTATATTATAGTGATATAATCCAAATTGCTTCAAAACGTCTGATTCATAAATCAGAGCACCAAAGTGAACAAATGGGGCAGAAATTGAAGTATAGCAATGATTACCGGTTGTTTCTTGAAGCTCTGCGTCAAGCAAAAAAGCTGAACCGAATTAACAGTTATATCAGATTCTGCAAATCAGAAACACTGCCAGTCACTTTGTTTTCTCACGACAGTTTTTATAAAATTATGTGACATCTTTCAGAACCCTGTTATCACAGTTGAACATGACAAGAAAATCATACACACACATTAAGTAAATGTATCTCTTCAACAATAGGTTACCTTGTTTGGACAAAGTGCGGGAGCCCAGTCCGTAGCGGTACACCTGATGTCTGAAAAGAGTGATAATCTATTCCACAGAGCCATTATCCAGAGCTTGCCATTTGGTATTCCCCTAAAGAGAGATTTCGAGGCCGTTATTTTAGGCAATTGCTTCGCTGAAGGAGTGATGTGTCGCCATGGCGATATGGATTGCATGCGCTCAAAGTCTTCTGACGAAGTTCTGGCATCACAAAAGCTCTGTGAGGGAATGGTCGTCAATCCTGACGCTTTGCTGGAGTCGTTTGAACAGTGGGGACCATACCTTGACGGCAACGATGTAAAACTTCAAGCTATTGAGGGGTTCAGGAAAGGCCAGTATAAAAAAATGCCGATAATAATTGGTTCAACGGCCGACGAAACGCGCATTAATATTTTCATGGCAGTAACCGAACCGATGACAGACATTATCGAATACTATGCAATTCTGTACGCATTTTTCCCGAGCAATTTTATTGATGTGCTGTTGGAATACCCACCCGCTCCGCCTGGCAGCGATCAACGAGAAGCCCTCATTCGTATTGCTAATGACTTTGTGTTTGAATGTCCAAAGCGGGCAGCGTTGCGCAGTATCGCCGAACACTCACAGGACGGCGACTGGATGTACATTTTCGACCATGCATCATCGTTTAACGGATGGGGTCAACTTTGGTCGTTTTGTGACGGCTACCCGTGTCATGGCATCGACCTGCCCTTCCTTTTCCATACAGTTAGTCGCGCTGGGTATCAGTTCACCCCTGATGAAGATGTTCTGTCGCGAAGTATGATCTATTACTGGTCCAACATGGCCCACACTGGTAATCCCAACGACAATTCCTGGCGAACAGAAATGGGAAAGAATACACTGACCGAAGGAGACCAGGAATTTGTGAATTGGCCGCAATACGTGAACTCAACGGGTTGGAGTTACCTGCGTTTTATGACACCACGTGATCAAGTAGATCGAGGCGACCTCGACGAAAAGTGTGCATTTTGGGAGTCTCTTAATGTTTATCCATAAAAACTTGTAATTTACACGAAATTTACAGGATTTGTAATTTATAGGGATTGACCAACTAATATGTGCATAATACACAGTCGTTGTGTTGACACAATTAGAATTCCTTATAATAGTGAAGGTGAGAGGAAAATTATATTTACAAAATACAGTGGGCAAATGAACAAACAAATAAAAATTCGGAATGATATAAAACTAGATCAGATTCAGTCTGAGCCACCGTAAAATCGTGATTATACCAAATATTCAAGTTACCTATCGCACTGTAAAGCTGCCCGATGCAACTCATCCACACATTTTATTTATGTCAACGTATTCTCTTCATAGATGCAGTCACGTTCGTCTGGTTTATGGCTTCGTGAAAAGATCGAAATCATAGAATTTACATATCTCTATCACGACCTAGGGTATTGTTATCGCATGATTGGATTTGGCTTTGATATCATACTTACTATGCTTAATTTCATGTGGTGTAGGAGACTGTGGTTTGCTTGTGGAGTTATTGATAGACGAGGGCCTTCATTATTTGTCTAAAACATAGGAGCATGTTTAGCTCATATCTGGTAGTATTGTGGAATCATGTGTAGACTGCATGGGAAAAGTAAAGCAAGGGAGAAGGGTTTCTGTGTACAATGTGTAGATGTAGGTTCAATGAAACAATAAATCTCTTTTAATATATAATGAACAGTGGGCTTATTTTGTATAGTGATTATCCTGATTTCGACCTGTTATCAAGTATAAACAGGATAAAATATGATCATAATTAATACTGTCGCAGTAGAGAGGTGCACATAACAGCAGAGGGGAAATATCGACATTACACCCAAAAACATATTCCCCGCATGAAACGATAATGACTTTCCCTTAAGAGTTAAGTGTCTTGTTAAAAATTTCTCTTTACAAAGCCAGTGCTAAGATACTACCAAGACACCCAAGGTTGGTAGTATTACGGTCCCATAGAGGAAGTGGTAGTATGAATCTTTTTAGGAATATCATCTTCGAACGTACTTAAATGATAACAACAAGAAACCCGTCCTGAGACCAAGGTACCCCCCGAACAGAGATTTTCGCTGCTCCCTGTTTAAGAACTGCCCGTAGCGTGCACTCCACGCATGCAAAAGCCTATACTATCGCTTCCGCAGAGTAAATTTTCAACAAATACATCGACACACCGAACTTTTACATTGCGATAAAAGCTGCACCAAATCATTGCCAAGGTATTGCACTCTCTCTCTCTCTCTCTCTCTCTCTCTCTCTCTCTCTCTCTCTCTCTCTCTCTCTCTCTCTCTCTCTCTCTCTCTCTCTGCATAAGACATGTACCCGTTGTGTCCCACTAGCCATTCCATTTCCTCAAGGCCTAAGCAACATAAGATGATCGGTTCATAGCCGGTAGTGTTTATCACTAAAATCACCTTATGTGAGAAAAGTTCAATGTACGAAAAGTTCGATGACTTCTAAGTCGAACTTGCTCTCTTATGCTGTATTCTCTATACATGCATAGTGTCGAGGACATACGTCTTATTCATCATCGGTCCACAACATTATGAACTTGTTCCGTCGTTTTAACTGGCAGAAACTTATTATGTATCATCTAAAGCAAGAGTATTATCACCATTTGCTTTGTACCAAAATGACATAATCTGTAGTTGTCAAAGTCCACTAGCAATTGTACCAGCCTCACAATTAAACCTAGCTCTGCGTGGCAGGGCTGTGTGTCACAGGCTATAGGCCTCCCATCACACACAGCCCTGCCACGAAGAGCTAAATCGAATCACGAATATGGTATGGCTTGTAAACAGTGTTTATGTTCAGATAAAACAATGAATCGCTCAATGGAAATTCTGAAAAAAGTAAGACATTTTGAAAGGTAAAGAGCATTTTAAATTTCACGGACCACCCCTTCCTTGAACGGCAGGTTCTTGCATGAGGTCTTGTTGTACCATGAGGTGTTGGCATCGGCTATTTACATGCTTTTCAGTCATTTATTTTCATTTGAAATTTTCGTCCTTTTCATAAATTTGTCTAGAGATATAGCCGATAACACATGCCCCTTTAAAACTTTTGATATGGACTGCAGATACCACCAGTAGTCCAAAAGTCCAGGGCTTCCCTTCCCCTTCGTGATGACCTACATGAAGTGCGTAGCACGATCTATAGTGATGTTTTCTGTAAAATACATTCAAAAACAGACCAGTCACCATTCAAATCAATTAAGTCTAAAGGTCAAAAACCTCTCTCCTCGCGAAATGGTCCACCCACCTCTGTAGTTCTCCCTTAAAGGAGACAGAGTGGGGTGATGGGTAGCGGGATGTTCTATTCGATATCGGTACTTCAGCTCTCTTTCCATTCACTCCTGCAGCAGCCCATGCCGTCACACAATAACCTATCCTACAGATATAATAGACTGTCCCAATTGGAAGAGATAGGAATAGTTCATTTTATGTGGCAAATGGAACAATCTAGTTCACAGTGACATGCTTAGTAGGTGGACGAGTTCTAAATCGGAAAAAATAAGTGGAATGATCCTAAATGGAACTGACAAGTATATATTGTCAAGTGGAATGTTCCTGTTGAAGGAAGGGTACTGCCCAATTGTAAATTAAGAAAAAAAGAAAATGGAGTGTCCAGTTCGGGTACCGAATGTTGGCGACAGCTAACAGCCACGAATTAAACACAAGTAATTTGCAGTTCGTGTAGAAGTAGTGTGAAGATGGCTTTTGTATTAGTTCACAGTCAGTTATCAACTATTAGAACGCTTCCTCGATCAAGAAGTCAGGACACATGCTTCCGTGTCGTTCAGGCTGATGAAGTCCAGCAATTATGCGGGCGTAGATTATACACCATGACCCCGGGACCATGACATGCAGTTAGCGGAGCAGCAGATATTTACGATATGACGGTAAATCATGTACATGTATGTCGGTTGCGATGACGTTTATTGTTTAACATCGTGTTTCTTATTTATGAGGCGTTGAAAAATGTGTTGTTTTTTCAATTTAAAGTTAAAAGTCGTAACCTAGGCCCAGTGTATACTGATGTTGTTTTCATGTCGAGTAAGAATTCAATCAAATTGTTATGACAAGATATTAGTCATAAGTGATTTTTACAACCATATCAAAGTACATAAACTTGTCTGGTTGGTGTCTCAAATGGTCGGGACGTGGATTGCACCAGTTTCAGTCTCACGTCCATCAATGAAGTCCGGTCGATGACCTTGCACCAGTTCGAGTCCCACGTCAGCGATATCGAACAAATTTGTACTAGATTTGGTCTCATCGGCTGTGACCCGAACCAGATAGAGACCCAATGCACTCATAAATTCTCGTCGGCAGTTTAGCGTGTCGTGCGACCCCTTGGGCATGAAATGGTTTCACACCCAACGAATGCAACAAGCAAGTTACCTCGTATAGTGTCAACGCGGAATCACTTGCATGGGCAGGAACACTTTTTCCCGTCAAATGACTTGGATTGCTATTGCATCAATTTTGACATGATCCGTGGATGCATACAACTGTTGAAGGAAGGCAACGGACACTTAAGTGAGAGGTGGGAGAATGGAGTTTGATCACTGGCACACAGGGAGTTTGTTGGAATATTTGGACTGTCATGACCTACACCGTCTTGTATGTTGCAGTGAACAGCAACTTCACTTTTAGTAATACTTAAGATGGGAATCTCGGCTTTATAGTCAATTTTCTCATTCAAATTTAAGTCTTACATAACATCTACCTATGTCTGTCTGTCGTCTATTTAAATACTTATCTTTCCATCTAACAAATTTATATAGCGCTAAATATCTTAAGTTAAACAATACTCAGTTGCACTTTGATGAGGAGAATGAAAATGCTCTCTGAAAGATGTATTCAAGCATCTTTTATACCAATTTATGCATTATATACCAATTTATTTATTATGTATTACATATGGTTACATATTTACTGTCATTGAGTTCATAAAGATTATATACACGTCAGCTCAGTTTTCCCTTTGACACTCTGCCCTCAAGATTTATATTTTCCCTTACTTTCAATTTAAGTTGACCAAAGAAACGGACTTGACTAGTTTTCGCTATTTTTCTGTGTCAATGAAGTGTTGATTGATTGACTGATTGATCGATCGATTTATTGATTGATTAATATCCATGTGTAGTGTATGAACTGCATGGTAAATTAAAACCACTCATCGGAGTACGTAACTTGAACAGTTGTTTGTTCGAGAGAAAAAATAGTACTTGCTCATTCATGTCTCGCATATGAAAATCTTCGATTGTTTCTACCTTTCGATCGTATTTGTAAAATTCATATACCCGGTCAAAATATTAACTGCAGTCAAGCAGGTAGTCAGTACTTACTTACATGAGAAGATCAGAAGCGTTGAAAACTTCGTAAGGGACAGTTTGTAGTTTTTGAGTGGCAGGGACGTCAGACGCGACGTTTCTACATCTCAATTTTTTTAAAGTTTAATTTGTAATTTATTGGAAAGTTTCTACTCCAATTTATAACTTATTTATTCCCTCGGTCGAGTTGCTTCTTTATCCTATCTACGATTAAAAATCGGTTACATGTTATGTACAGGTGTGTTCAATGTTTTTTTTCTCTACGATAAAATCTTACGTGAAATACTCAGATGTTAAGTATCGGATAGGCCTATACGGACCATTTTAACTAAACTGCGTACGCTAAAACCTGACGGCTGAAAAGATTAGTGTATGTCGCTAAAGCAGTGTTATTCGACCGATTAATCTTGGATAAGATATCTTAAACTTCCGATCACTGTAGTGACCAAGACACGAATCCAGCACCTGTTTTAACTGGTTCGAATACGTTCTCACTTTCGGAATAAACCATATGGTGAAAATATACCATTGTCATGCTTATAGGCGAAAGGAACATTTTTTTCGATTTTTTGCAGATCATATTAACCGCATAATTTAATTATATTGAGATTTTCCAGTCGCGTCAATGATGTATTGTTTTTCAAGGTAGCAAGGGTAGGTGATATTGATAGTTTTCGCTCTGCAGAGTTGTTATGTTGAGGTTTAGTGTTACATTTTCCATGTTCCACTTTTAAAGACAACGAAAATACATCTTCATCTCGTTCTAAGGTGTAATGGTGCAACTCCGAAGATGTGGTCGATTCGCTGAATTTATTACAAGGGATTCAGACTATTGTTGTGTTTGTGAAACGACCGTAGGCTCATCTGTCTATAATGAAGCTTTGAAACATAGCGTAGGGCACGGACAGACCTGGAGACACATGCTCGGGGAGAACTTGTAAAGGTACAAATAAAATCGCAGAATCAAAGCCGAGAAAAAATTGTCATAACCTTGGGGAGCCGCCATTTCTTTACTGCACAAGTTAGACGCAAGCACTCCTTTACAAAAGTAACGAAGTCCTTCTCAGGCTGCCAACTGAAAATGCTGAATGTAGTCTCAATCAGACTGATTATTCGACAACTCTGTGCTGGTCAGTCTATCTCTTGTAAATGGGCCTCTCGCATGATTGGAACTGTTTAGGCATGTGACTTCTACCATGGGTAGTATTGTGGTAGGCAATCCTCTTGTCTAGTATGTAGAAATGCAATGACAATACATGTGTCTACTTTTACTTGTGCGTAGTCACTCATCTTACATGTAAATTTCTGACAATGATGATAACATCTTGCGACTCTCTCATTTGGACGATTGATGGGCGAGCTTATTTGTCATCATCGTAGTGTTCTGATATATTCTTCAATATGTTTATTATTATTATTTTATTTCAGTGCTTTGGCCTCCGGCCTATAGTACAATATAAAATACAAAATTTGTATCTGGACACATGAGGAATACAAAAAAAAATACAATCACAAAATTAATATAATTTGACAAAAGCAATTACTTCTCTAACTCATGTTTATCTCTCTGTCTCTCTGTCTCTCTGTCTCTCTCTCTCTCTCTCTCTCTCTCTCTCTGTTTGAAAGCGAAAAATAAATATCTGGCAAAATACTTTACCTTTCCAGACTCTGACTGCATTAACCAATGATAAATTTCTGATAATTACAATCTTGATAAAAGTGTCTTGGTAAATACTTTTCATGTACATCAGTGTAAAATGGGCACACCAAATAAAAATGATATTCATCTTCCATTGCGTCATATTAACAGTAAACACACTTTCGATTTTCACGTGGAATACCTTTTGAACGAACAGATTCGATCATCAACTTATATGTTAAGGATCTCAGACGACACAATGCTGATCTCAGTCTGCTGCAATACTTGTGAGGTAAGACGCACAATTGAAAGTAACTTTAAATGCACAGTAGTTATCTAATTTTGTGTACCTTGACATATCTGAGTTCAATGACTCACGAATTCTCTGCTTAAAAATATTCAAAAATGAAGTTTTATTTAGCCACACGAAGCCAAAACCATAAGAGAACAATAGTTTTTCACGTTTAAAGCCCAACATTTATGACTATTTTCAGCTTCTTTGTATTGATATTTATAACATTCATACACAAAGCGATTGTGGCTCATATTTAAAATTTTGAACCGATACTTAATAATTCACTCATATCTCAAACAGTGTAAGGGTATTCTACCAAGCTCACCATAAATAATTATTGTGTTTGACACATTGTATAGAGACCAAACACATACTCACTTGCAAAATTTAAAATGAACTCTTTCAACATTCTCTGCCACGTGGAAGCCCGATATTTCCCTAAATCGGGAAAATTTTACAATAAAAAAATCTTCATTGAAATCTTAACATCAAGTGAATCGAACCTGGACAAAGTCTTCTTCAAAGCAAACATTGATTTACATGCTTGATCAGCCATAACTTTCTGTGCCATATACCAAAATTCCCTGAGAGAAAAAGTGATATCGAGATAACTAAAATAAGTTACAACTAATAATTTTTCACCGTTTAAAACCGCTTCTCATAACTTTTCAACCCACTAGCTTTCCTAAAGATCATAACTTTAGTTTTACTAAAATTGACTTTCAATGTCCATTTAGATGAATATGTTGACAAATCATTCAATAATCTCTGCAAGCCGATGGCATTATAACTAAATAAAATGAGGTCGTCGGCAAAAAGGCGTATCAGTCTCAAGGCGCCCACATAAACTCCAGAAAGCATGTCATCGAGTCATTTCTCCAAGTTATTTACAAATAATGCAAAAAAGCAAAGGTGATAAAATAACCCCTTGTTGGACTCCACAGATGTATTCAAATGCTTGAGTAACACCATTCGGTGTGCGGACGTGTGCACGAATATGTTTGTACTTAAATTGGAGTGTTCTATGAAAATTACCATGAAGGCCATACTTCATCAATTTATAATATAACAAATATAATCATTAATACGATCGAATGCCTTCACAATACAAACGACTTCCAAAAGAAAAATAGCTATTAATAATTGTCTCAAGTATAAACATATTATCAATACAACTGTAGCCTTTATGAAAACCTGCTTGTTAGTCCCCACGGACACCGTCCGGGGGGACTTATAGGTTTGGTCATGTCCGTGCGTGTGTGCGTGCGTGCGTCCGTGCGTGCGTGCGTGCGTCTGTGCGTCCGTCCGTCCGTCCGTTCACGCAGATATCTCAGAGATGCCTGAAGCGATTTCATTCAAACTTGGTACAAGGATTACTTCATATGTCATACAGATGCACGTCGATTTGTTTTGTGATACGATCCAATATGGCTGCCAGGCGGCCATTTTATTACGATTTTTCATATTCAGAGCCATAACTCAGGCATATTCTCAACCTATTTTATTCAAAGTTGGTACAAGGACATTGACCAATGTCATACATATGCATGTCAATTTATTTGTGATACGATCCAATATGGCCGCCAGGCGGCCATTTATTACGATTTTTTCATGTACAGAGCCATTACTCAGGCATGTTTTTACAGATTTTATTCAAAGTTGGTACAAGGACATTGACCAATGTCATAGCTATGCACATGAATTTGTTTTGTGATACGATCCAATATGGCCGCCGGCGGCCATTTTGTTATGATTTTTTCATGTACAGAGCCATATAACTCAGGCATATTCAACTGATTTTATTCAAACTTGGTACAAGGACATTGACCTATGTCATACACATGCACATTGACTTGTTATGTGATACGATCCAATATGGCCGCCGTGGCCATTTTATTACGTTTTTCATGTACAGACCATAACTCAGACATGTATTAAGCAAATTTATTCAAAGTTGGTACAAGGACATTGACCAATGTCATAGCATATGCATGTTAATTTGTCTTGTGATACGATCCAATATGGCTGCTGTGCGGCCATTTTGTTATGATTTTTTCATGTACAGAGCCATAACTCAGGCACATTTCAACCGATTTTATTCAAAGTTGGTACAAGGACATTGACCTATGTCATACATATACACTCTGATTTGTTTTGTGATTCGATCCAATATGGCCACCAGGTGGCCATTTTATTACATTTTTTCATGTCCGAACTACAACTCAGACAATTATGTTCAAGCGAATTTATTCAAAGTATTTTATCACAGACCTAATGAAGAGGACTCTATCCTCTCTTAGGACCTGTAATCAAAGCACCCATTAACAAGTGGGGACTGTGTCATCAACGATGACTTGTTATAATTTTTCATATACAGAGGCATAACTCAGGCATATCTCAACCGATTTTATTCAACATTGGTACAAGGACATTGACCAATGTCATAGATATGCACGTCAATTTGTTTTGTGATACGATCCAATATGGCTGCTGTGTGGTCATTTTGTTACGATTTTTTCATATACAGAGGCATAACTCAGGCATATCTCAACTGATTTTATTCAAAGTTGGTACAAGGACATTGACCTATGTCATACATATGTACTCGATTTTTTATGTGATACGATCCAATATGGTTGCTAGGCAGCCATTTTATTACGATGTTTTCATGTACAGAGCCATAACTCAGACATATTTCCACCAGTATCATTCAAAGTTGACATTGACCTATTTCATACATATGCTCGTCAATTTGTTTCACGTCATGTAGCAGTAACATGTCAATTATTGAAGTTTCGTAAGTAGGCTGATATGTCAAGAAATATGTACTGCATCAAATTCATGAAACTTTATACAGATGTTAACCGATGTTAAGCTCACATTGCTTTAACATTGAAAAAGACATTTATCAGTGTCATTTTAATTAATTTGTAATTGCATAAGTAATGAACTTTCCTAATTAGGGTGATATAGCCACAAATTAATACAACGTCAAATGTGATGAAACTTGATACAGATGTTGATCTCATAGTGTTGTAAATACTGCATCAAACTTTATGAAATATGGTACCAGTGATAATCTGTTAAGTGTTAGAATTGTATGCAAAAATGTTTTGCAACATCCTGTTGATTAATTCCTAGTTGACTCATTTTATGAACTTTAGGATGGTGGCCTACATTGGTTTTATGTTTTCATCACCATGGAACTCATTCTTGGCCATTGAGCGCCATCTGTATCAAAGTATTTTTATCACAGACCTAATTAATGAAGAGGACTCTATCCTCTCTGAGGACATGTAATCAAGTACCCATTATTAACAGTGGGGACTGTGTCATCAACGATTACTTGTTTCTTATGTTACGGTTCAGGAAACGACAAAAGGGTGAACCTCAGCAGTTAACGTTTAACAAAATTTATTACGAAATAAAACTAATGCTAAGTCAGGGATAGAGTAAAGCTTTAAAAGTGTACAGACTACTTATCTCTGCTTGGACGGCATAGCTCCAGTCTCAGAGTTGTAACAGTCTGTCGGATGAATGAACAGTCCTTCGGCTTGCAGGCTTGAAGTTGCACAAAGTCCACAGTATAAATCCAGCGTTGGCAGTGAAGGTCTTGAAAAGTCTTGAGAATGACTACTGCTGGGTTTCCAAACACATGTAGTAACACACAAGAGACACGATCCCAAAAGTCTGACTGGAAGCTGTGCACGTCCCTTTTATACCATGTGCTTACATAAAGGCATATAAGAACAATCTAGAACTTTTATTGACATGCTAATTACTGTTCTAAAATATCTCTCTTACACAACTAATTTACTTTCCAGAACATTCCAAACATGACTAATTGAATTCAAGGTTGTGAGGTCATTAAGGGCAGTGACCTTGAGAATGTTCTAGACTAATTGAACTCAGGTCATGATGAGTGTGGGGGAATTACCTACATAACACTTAGAAAGGGGACAATTTTTATAGTCTATTGTACAGAATTGATGAAAACATTTCCCTAATAAAGGAAGAAGAGTTACACCACGGTAATTATTACATTGTCATGGTCTCCCTTCAAAGTAAGACCAATATGGCCAGTAACGGCTCCTGCCCTTGGTTGTTGGAAGCAACCAATCTTGCATCGCCACTGCTGTACAGTTATGTCCATTTCGTCCAAAGTTCGCAAATGCACTCACGATACCTCTGTAATAGCAGATAAACCAGAAGCCCATGCTTTTTTTGAAAAAGATAAATTTATTTCAACATAGTCGCAAACAAAACTAATCTACATAACTGTGAATGCATTAAAATTACAATGCAACTTGTCTAAAAAAACCAACAAATGATTAGCTGTTTAATGCATTCAGGATGCATTCTTCTCCTTCAAGTCTTACAAGGCTTGAAATCTTTGCGCGAAAGTCCTCAGCTTTGTTCATCATCTTATAGGTGAAATATAATGTATTCATCCATGAGGAAAGATAACATTCTAATTGCATAACATAGGATTGAAGGGAAACTTTAATCCCATCAAGAGTAAGCGAATTTCGAATATTCCAAACTGTATATTTTACAAAGGAAGTAAAACAGTAAATAATGTCAGATGTTGCATTATTATCATTTTCGATTCCTGCAATTGCTAAGCTTTTGATATTGATTTTATTATCAAAGTTGTGTTTTCTGACAAAGAAAGAAATACATTTCTGCCAGATTTCTTTTACATATTTACACTCAAATAAGATGTGTTCCAGTCTTTCTTCTTGGCAATAAATATGGCATTTCCCATCACTTAAATTGAAAGTTTTGGCCAAGCTCCCTGTGACTAGGCCTCTGTGGAAAATCTTCCAACTTAAATCATTTACTGAATTGCTAACAATTCCTATTGAATTAAGACGACTGAATAAAGTATCTTTGTAACTGTCAGTGAGACTTAGATTCTCAGCCCATTTTTGACCAATTTGACCTTTGACTGCCTGCCATTTCTTATCCACTGATTTCCAATAACGTGACTTGGTTTTGACATCACTTTAATTCTCTAAGTCTAAAATATCATAGTTTTTTTCATTTTGGATGTTTGAAGTGATGATTTGTTTACAGGAATCTGGAATAGCATTGAGGAGTGTTTCATACTCTGTCTTAATTTCCTCTTGCACATGTCTATTTGTACCTCCTCTAATATTTTCAATTATTTCCCATTTTTGAAGCCAGTCATTTCTGTCATCATTCAAGATGTCCTTAATTCTTAAAATTCTACTTTTTGACCGTTTTTCATAAAAGATTACACTTCCTCCATTTTAAATATTGTCATTATACCACAGAACTTCACTAAGAAGATTCCGTTTTGATGTTGGTAAACTCACTCTTGAAAGTCTAAGTGACTTTCAGGTTTTTAACATATCCCCATACACCATCGGGATTCGTTTGTTGTTGACTTTGAAATTGAGATGGAGGTAGTGATAATCACTATTCAGTTTATTGTCATAATTCTCAATGAAATATTTTGATAAGCTGGCCCATTTAGGAGTCCCTTTATCGGGATTTTTCTCAAATAATTTCATAAGCAAGTTTAATTGAAAGTGCATTTATTTTTTCTTCAATGTCGACTTTTTGCCACAGTCATCATATCTTTGAATGAAAATGCCCCTTTTTATAACTTCTCGTTTGCCTTTCCAAATAAAATTCCATAATTTACTATTTGCTTCATTAATAATTTCCTTAGTTACGTGATCAAATGATGCCAGGTACCATAATTTTGATGCAGCCAGCATATTAGCTACTATTGCCCTTCCTTTAAAGGACAGATTTCTAGTATTCCAGATCTTACGGCAATTCGTAAATTTTTCCATCACTGTTTTCCAGTTTTCTCTAGATGTGTTACTGTTTCCAAACCCAACTCCCAAGATCTGTAAAACCTTGTTTGAAAAATCAATCCCTTCCACTGAAACAGTGCGGTTTTTAAAACTCCCAGCCCATAAACCTTTGGATTTCTTTTCGTTCAGCTTTGCACCTGTTCCCTTTTCATATTTGTTGAACATTTTCAACGATATGTAATGCTTTTCAAATTTCTCAAGCAAAGAGTCGTATCATCTGCAAAACTCTTTTTTCTCTCTTGTTTGTCTGGTAGTATGGACCCTGATATGCTGTCATCTTTACTAATATTTTCGGCTAGCACTTCTGCTGCCATAATATACAGTAGTGGTGATAAGGGGCACCCTTGTCTCACACCCCTATGAAGTTGAATACTGTGAGAAAGAAAGCCATTGCACTTAATTTTGCATGTAGTATTATTATAAAGAATTTTTATCCACTTGATGAAGTCAGTGCCAAAGTTGAATTTGTCAAGGACTTGAAAAAGGAAATCCCTGTTTAACCTGTCAAAAGCTATTGTTTGGTCAAGACTTATGACAATAAGAGGTGTATCAGTAAATTTGCATATTCAATAATGTCTCTGGTAAACACAATATAACCACCTGTCTCCCGCCCGAAGCTCTCCCGAGAAGCGCCCTCTGTGTCCTCTTCAATTTTGACCATGAAGCTGAACTTCATCCTAACGACAGACACAAACATTGTGCTATGCATGCTTTACGTATAGGATAAAGCCCGAGTACTAGGGCTCTTCTGGTATATAAAGTCCAACCCAACGATAAAATGTCGAGGCCGCAGGCCGAGACATTCTATCGTAGGGTTGGACTTTATATACCAGAAGAGCCCGAGTACGAGGGTTTTATCCGACTTAAAACTATCGCCCCTAACTGATATATTTTCGTTTTCAGTGTGTTTACGTCAACCGTCCCCTTTGTCAATGTAACATGTTTAGGATATAAATTAAAACTTTTATTTGTGAAATAGCCTTCCAATGTAATGGAACATCCTATAAATGCCCTAGGGCACATTATAAAATGCCCTAGGGCACAGCAGATTTTGTGTTGCAGCTGGTTTCCGCTGTGTTACTAGGGCACAGCAGATTTTGTGTTGCAGCTGGTTTCCGCTGTGTTACCAAATTTAAATATTAAAACGTACCAGATGTCTACAGAATATGACATGTTCACTTTTGATTGGACAGTACTTTACTACCGCGCTGTCATTCGTTTCTGGAATTTGGTGACCAAGGCTTTATGGTGTATTATACGCCTTGAGTGAGCTTTAGCAATGATTTGTATCCATGAAGGTTCCTTTTCTAAAAACTTTTTCAGTTCTGCATGTAAGCACTAATGTTCAGCATCAGAATAATTGTTAAATAATATCCAGTAAAAGTACGTTTAGAAATTTCAGCCAAAGTTTCAAAATAACCATTAAACAACCATGGAAGTCATTTTTTGTAGGTACTACAAATGCCATACTTTTTAGGCAGCAAGTTATGACGAACTGAAGGGGTCATTCTCTGAGAAAACTTAGAATGCAAAAAAAATCAATATCCTTTTGTTTCAAAAAACAGGTGCAACTGGTCTCCCTACTTTCCATCACATTATTCTGTATGGCTGAAGACACAATCAGTGGAAAATTTTACAAAAATGCTATCTCCTCTCTCAATCTTGCATAATTTTCCAAATAATTTAATATGAGAATTGAGAAGAATGGTGTTCTTAAAAGTACGTTTTCAGAATTTTTACAACTAGTCTATGAATTTGTCTACACATGGGAGACCTGGTAGACTTCTCTGGGGAATCTCTGCGGATACAAATCGCAATGAGTTATGGGAAATTTACAGTACTGTGTGGTAGATTTCACATGTAGAATGATATATGAATTAATTGAAGACGAACACGTCGGTAGGATTGAGAGTAATGGCTTTATTGGCAGCACGGGAACTCAGCCCGAGTAATCGTCTCTCTCAGAAAAATCTCATTTCTCATTTATACTCTCTTACGTAATCTACCTTAGACTGGAAGATCAGTCGCTCGAGGGCGCTCTCTACGCCCCCCCCCCTCTAGCGCCCTCCAGAGAAGGATCTTTCAGTCTAAATCCACCTTATAATACACACTATCAGGTGCAGCCAACGGAGCTATTCATCGAAAAAGCTATTCCGGAAGCAATTTTTGAGGGCAGGGGAAATTTTAATTTTGCTAGGGCAGGGGACATATTTTTAGGTGGCAGGGGAGCAAATTTTATTTTTTTTTTGTCGGGCAGGGCAGATATTGGTTGATTGTCTTGGGGACAGGGCTTGGCGAAAAACGAGGAGAGGGGAAGCTACTTTTAAAACGGGGACAGGGAAATTTCAGCCATGGTGCTTCCCGGAATGGGGACACAGGGCAAGTACTTATACCTTTAAAGGTAACTTAGCCTATCGATTGACCCCACATCTCACTCTATGTACTGCGAGATAAACCAAATACAAGGCCACTGCAGTATGTGTTTGCATGAGAATGTTAATTTTCAGGGAATTTTTTTCTCAGGGCAGGGGAAAATCGACAGTTTTTTTATCACAGGGTAGGGTAGCTTCATGTCTGCAGGGGAAATGGAATGACAAAATTTTGAGGGGAATTTTTCCACGGCAGGGGAAATCGGCAAGTTTTTTTTCGCCACGGGGCAGGGGAGCTTCAAACATTCACACTGGGGAGGGGAAACAGGCAAAAATATGCGGGGAGCGGGTAAAAATGAAGTTTGAGTGCGGCAGGGTAAGGCGAAAAATTTTCAGTGGGAGGGCAAATTATGAACAGCTAATTAATTACCCTCATGACTTAAAATTAGTCAGTTCAAATTACTTGTCATGCACAATATATCTTATCATAGTAAGGACCCCTTTAAAAGTGCATTGTTCGTTGGCTGCACCTGACACTGTATTCTATTGACACACCTTCTCGTGATACAACGAAATGTTGACTCTTCATGATATGTTGACTAGGCAAATACAGTCATTGTCGGCAACTTTTGTTGCCACCTGGATTGTCACGTTGAAACATCACGCGTTGTACATGTGTACCAATCACGTAACTTTCTTGAATTAAGGCTGCGTTCACAAAAAACGGTGGGGGGGGCGGCTGGAGGAATTCAGGGGGGATTCGAAAATTTTGGGGGTAGTGGAGGGGGGACTTGACAATTTTGCTCTACCTGTAGGGGGGGACTTGAAAATTTTTGGGTCGCTTTTGAGTTTTACATTTTCCAATTCCAAGTTTTTGTAGGTAATTCACTGAAAAATGAATATCATTTTTTATGTCATCAAAATGTTGTAATGTTAGTAATAATTTAACGAAATCTAGAACCATTTTGTCACATTTCATGACTTGTATCTCGAATAAATCTAAACGTGTGATTTGTCATAAAAACAAACTGAGCCTCGTAACAGGGCCGAAGCTGCAACTGTTAATGATTTCTGCAATATTTCTATGCAATATAACAACTACAGTTTCTTGCTATCTCCCTACAGCATTCTCAAACATACAATATTTAGTTTGTCGACAAAGCTTGTATATATAAATATATATATGTATTTGATGATAATTTAATTGGAGTCCAGACTGACAGTCAGTTGTCAGTGATACAAATGCATGGTACACATACATAGGCTGTGATAGCAAGCTGAATACCGGACAATTCAACATGCTGTAGGGAGTAGGAAAAGAACGCAGTTGTAAAAACTGAACAAAAATATTGCCAAAATTATCAATATTAATACAGCTACTGCCTACAGGTAGTGTCACTATCAGATACTACCCTGCTACTGCAGTGTCACTGTCACTGAATACCTGAACAGTGACAGAGACAGCTCTGACAGTGATGTACATGGTAGTTGAAGAAGAGTTTTGGTCAAATGACACTCATGATAGCGAAACTCACTTGTACACAAGATCAGGCCAGAGAGCAACACATGGAAGAAAACATAGAAATGTTTGAATTCTGGCATATAAGAATAATCAAATATTAAAGAAAAAAGATGGGGCCACCGTGCTTGATTTTCTAAATTTTCACACTCTTATTATAAAATGATACAGAAGTAAAACTTTGAATAGTAAAGACTTAAAGAAAAAATATGTGACCAAATGGAATTATTTATTTTTTAACCAAATTTGCAGTTATCACACCCAAAATTTCAGAGATTAAAACATTTATTTGATGGAATATTTAAACCTTCCGGTATTGTCAATTTTGAGTAGCATCAGTCATATAGGTCTTGTAGTTTTGAAACAATTTTTTGGTAGGTCACTGTGCAATAGCTATAGGGCAATTAGCCAGAATTCACAATTTTCCCACTCTCTCATGATTGCATTTTGTGTGCTCTTCAACAGGAGCAATTGACCTGGCCAGAGTTGGATTAACTCATGTTGGCTTTTAGGCGAATAAATCTAAAAAATTCACTGATGCATTTAAAGAACTTGCCTTGGGAATATGACTATACAAAGTGCTAATACAGGTAGTGTTGAACACCTGTGAGCAGAACGGCGCAATACATGTTTATTTTTTCTGCGCTCACATCCTGTAAAAATATGCGGGCCTGTGATAGTTGGGGGGGGACTTGAAAAAATTTTGACCATATAGAGGGGGGGCATTTGAAAATTTTTTAGGGTACTTAGGGGGGATCTGAAAAAAATTAAGATTTCAATCGAGATTCCTCCAGCCCCCCCCCCCCCGCCCTAATCGTATTTGTGAACGCAGTAAAAGAACGTGTAAAATCTGACGTGGGGAATCACAGTACAACATCATAAAACCCTGTTCGTGTCACTCTGTACTAGGTGGAAAATATACGTTCGATGTAAGAAATTCAAGACTGTGACAGATGCAAGTAAACAGAAAAGTGTGTAATACGCCTCTGAATGAAATGGCTCTACGCTAACCAGCTGGCTAGCTGCCCCGATGTACACATACAGGGCTCGAAATTAACTCTTTTCCCTGGTAGTCCCATTGGGCTACCATTTTCTAAGGGAACGAGCACAATTAACGCAGGGGGGCTGGAAGAGAAAATATGTGGTGCATATATTTTTTACTGGCCCCTCTAACACCAGCAAACATTTTAGTGGCCCCCAATCAACGGCAACAAAATTTTTGTGGCGCCCCTCCCCAAAAAAGAAAGATTGCATAGGTACAAAGTTGTACACATATATATAATCCTAATAAATTTTAAATGCATGATTGCACAAAGACATAGTTGAAATTCGCAATTTGGTCAGGCTACGTTCGTGCCAACACCGTCACTGCAAAAGAGAGGTTGGCCACAGGCGCCCATGTGTTGGGTAGTCTGCTAAATCGATCGATTTTCTACTTGATCTATCGATCCCGTGCTCGATCTGCCCACCACTGCAACCACCACTTCAATCTAAATGCAGTAGCGGACAGATCGAGCAGGAAATCGATCGATCTAGCAGACTACCCAACCCACGGGCGCCTGTGAGGTTGACTGAGTACTGAGATTCCTGTGATAGTTTGTTTCGGCTGAAAATTGCAGGAATGATTCATGCGACAAGTTTTAGGAAACTTATCGAGCAATACGTAATACTTAGAGTTGAAAAAGTGAAGCCTAGGCTGCTGCCACGCGTGGGCTGCCAGTGTTGCAGAGATACAGAACGTACTCCCAGATTCATGCGCCCTCTTGTGAGCGAGACTGTGCGAGATCCACTTGTTTATGTGAGAATAACACCATTTGTGTTCAATGTGTGCATGCTCATTCCTCTTTGTTCAGAGTTGCTGTACTTTCTCAGAGCGCTCACTTTCGCCTTTTTGAGCCTTTGTCCGTTTTCAACCTTCACATATTTTGTGAATTCAAGAATTCTCCTAGTAAGGTGACTTAGAATAGTTCAGAATTGTTTCTTGTCAAAATGGCCACTTCTGGACAACAAACTCGTAAAGACAATGAGACAGAGCAGGAGGAGCAGCCGTATGAAGCAGCGCAATGCAGGAGGCAATATCCGGGGCTTCAACTTCAAGGGACTGTCGGCCTAAGCAGCCCGTCTTCAAAGTCTCGACACGTAAAAGAGTTACAAACAAGCACGTAAGCGCTCAGACATTGGCACTAAGGTAAAGCATCAATTGGACTCTGCAACCTCCCAAGTGGCAAGTGCAGGAGATATCTTACCAAATCGCCGAAGTAATGCAAATTGTCAAGACAAAGGACTGTGCGCAACCGTTGCGCGTTTCAAGATTTCGTTGAACAATTTGTCGTGTACTTTTCGGACATTGCTGATCTGTAATTTCTGACTTACATTGACCACTAGTAAAAGCAACTTCAGTGGTGTGGATGCTACATGCCTTTCGACCGGCCTCGCTGGAACTGTGACATTGAATGCTCCGAGGACTGGATCCCTACCTCTCCAAGACATGTCTCGGTAAGTTCTTCGCATCAAACTTTCAATTTTGATAACACAACATAATTTCTATTGAAAAATAGTAGTGAGTAGCTATATCTTTCGCTGTGACGCAGAGCTATCGTATCATGAAATAAAGCAACGTGCATTATATGTATGTAAAGTGCTAAAGTATCTTTGTGCAAAGTTTGAAAGAAATTGGTTCAGATTATATGTTTGAGCGTGGAGCTAAACAAGGACCTGTGTTAGGGTGACCGGACGAGAGGCCCTCCTATTCCCTACAATGGGGCTGACACAAGTTTTCTGAGAGTGAATGCTCGAAATCGAAGGCATAAAGGGGGACCCAGGTAGTTACGAATTGTACAAATTCACCTTAAGTATGCAACAGTTGTGCACATTTATGTCTATGAACAAGGTAATGACGTGAAAATCTTGAAGTTTATGAACACATTTTGTCAACAAATGTCAGAGGGGACGCCATCTTGGAAGTCGTCTACTCGCACGCGAACGGTCACTATGAGAGATCGCGTGAACGGAAACACTTGCATTTCACAGTGAATGTTGTGAAGACTAGGAAGTCAAGATGAGTGCAAAAATTTCCTAAAAAGGTTTTTTTTCTTCCGAGAAACTGCTGACGAAATTTTTACTTTGAAACGGCTATGACTTTTGGCATCATTTTCCAGGAGGGAAGGAATGGCCATGCGGGCAAATTGTACCTTAGATATTTTTCTACTTGTTTTGTGCTCTAAAAAAGCTCAGCTATGCAGCGCAAATTAGCGCCCACGGTTTTTCCAAAGCAGGAAGTAAAGTTCGCAATAGAGCCGTACTTGAACAACGTGCTTTTTCACCGGTACGCACCTGTCTCTGACCAGAAACAATGGCTTGTATCCATGATACTGTAAACACAAAGGTCAGCGTGAGGACAATCTTCCATTTTCTTTCACTGGGACTTATCAACCCATACAATATTCTCACAGAAATAATTTGGAAACTATCAATGCACCTTTCACCAGACTCATTATTGTACAGTTAGTCATCTTTGAGCCATTTTAACAATATTTGATCCGATTTTTGGTCATATTGTCTCATTATTCCTCATTACAATATTCTCAGGGAAAGAATTTGGAAACTTTGATTTTCCAGAGGCTGCCAAATTGTGATCATGCTAAATAGCTAAATTATTTTTTCAGATTTGGACTTTGTACCAACACTTTCAACAGGTGCCATCAAGATTTTGGCAAAAAATTTCAGTTTTAAAAATCGTCCGGTCACCCTACCTGTGTCGATGAAGTTGAATCTTTATGCCCCACCGGACGACTAACATAAACAACTATCCTCTTCAAACAGTTCCCAAGCTAATCTCCGCATTATTACATGTACATGTACTACCGTAGTACAACCATGGAGGCTACCTCCATGGTAAACAGATAGTGTCCAGTCATTCATTTCACCATAACTTATAAACAGTACGGTAGTTTACAAACAAACATTGAGGATTTTGTAAATTGGATGTGTTAACGTGTATTGCAACCATTTAACTACATAAGCTGTGGAAACGCAGCTATCTGTGGTGGGGTAGCATGCGTATACATGCGGGCCATCAAATTCAAAAGGTCAACCCCACCACAGTTAGCTGCCAGGTGCCTCGTAGCAAAAATGGGTAAATTAATATTACTACGACCAAAATATACCAAAGTGGGTTTTTAGAGCTACTTTATAAGACAGATAAGCTTATGCTTGAACAGATCTAATCATACTCTGTAATGAGACAGTGTACATGTACTATTGCCAACAGTTGTGTTCGTGTTTACATGTACTATATGATTGTTCTGTCCTGAGATGGATTTCTAGAGATTAGTATTATCCCTTTTCCTGCCAAGTCCATATTTCACCATAAGGTCAAGATAGTTAAAATTAATGAAACACAACGTATTCCATATGATGTATTTTAACATAATACTGTACATTTGAAGGCCGTTGAAAACATAATACTGTAAAGTTGATTTTTTTGGGACAAAAGATGCTATAACATACCAAGCCAAGTGGGTGAAAATACGTCATGTTTTGGCTCAATACCGCTTTTTACTGACTTGGCTGATGGGGAAGTGATACAGTTATCACTGTCTGGCAGGAAAAGGGTTAATTAACCGTCGTTTCGTGAATTTTTGAATTTAAAATAAAATCAGGTATTTTTAAACTTGCTCAGAGTGAACTCCTAGTAAAAATATATAGTGCAGATGTAATGACTTAAACATTTGAGCGCCAAAGTAAATTTTTGTCGCCTTTATGAAATGTAACCCCAGTCATATTTTTTCAGATTTTTGCCAAAATTTTGAAGAAAAACTGTAGCCAATGAAATGTGATGTCCATTCAGTCAAAAATTATCAAAATGATTACAAAAAAATCATAAAAACTGGTAAAATGATGCACTAAAATTTTGGTGGGAAATATTACAGTGCTCAAAGGGTCAACAAAGAAGTGAAATCTATTGTTATCAATACAAAATACTAATTTGGGATTGCCCTGTGTGGAAGTTGGTTGACAGTTAGTCATCAAATATGTAAGGAGAATGAAATCATGGATGTTCAAGTAATATTTATTTTACTTTTCCTTTCAGGGACACCATGCATAACATCAGCAGGGTAGAGACATGGTGCTGTCTATGGACCAAAGGTTAGTACGGGATAGGGAATGTTGCCCAGGAGCCCTGGGATCAAGGTGGGTGGGTACCGTGGTTTGGGATGGTGGGGTATATGATATTGGGCCTTGGAATTGATATTATGAGGGATGGGGAAGATTTGGAGGGGCGATGTTTGTGAAACTTTCTTGAAGTATGACTGTTTCCTGTAAATGATGTTCTTGTTAATATTGCAAATCTATTCACTGTATTTGTAAAATGACACAAGATGCCATCCCAATATTTTCTAACAAATTATTTATCCGTAATTAAACAAACAAAAATTTATATCATGTGTTTGAGCACCATTCGGAAAATTTCCATAAACTCTTTTTTTGTATATTTATTCATTGTTTGGCATATTGAAACAAAATTCTATTGAAAGTGCCACATCATACTTTTACTTTTTTATGTCACTCCTCATAAATTTTTAAAAATTCAAAAATTACAGTAAACCATCGATTATCCGAACGTCAATTATTTGAATTGTTCGGTTATCCGAACTCAATTCATGTCCCCCAAACTTTTGTGTGTTTACATTGCGTTGGGCAAAATGCATTTTTTGTGTGGCGATCGTAAAGTGTCGGCGAGTACGTATATCACACTTCAATAAAGTTTTCTCTTTCAACAACCATACCGCTTCTTTGTCTGTCTTAATTGTTTATTGTTGCATGTGCATTAACGTACAAAATGATTTCAGAGAGATGATAATGATACGAAACTAGAAACAATCACAGTGACTTGACAAGTTTATCAAACCTGCCGCCTCACATAAAGGCACGGCTACCGACGACATCCAATTTTAAAGAGGTGTGATTGATAACAATGAAGTGAAACTGTCATTAAGGCTGTCAATCAACATTGTCGGCTTGACGTAAAAGTCAAGATGAAGTCGGCATCGTCTCCAGGACTGAGTAAAGTGCAAAAGCTGTTAACCGCTGTAAAAGGCCGGCAACAGGTCCATCGGCCAGATGAAACAAAAAAGTCAAAATGGCGTACCGATCTCTGATGTGCTGAGAATAAAGAACTGTCAAACACCTTGCTCGTTCAAGTGTATAAATTGAGACGGTGAACATGAGAATTTTCATTCGATTATCAAACAGCCTTCTGGTTACATCGAATTGATCTCAGCAACTTACGCCATGTCATCGAAACCCGCTTCCATGAAACGTAAACGCAACGTGCTTGACCTTGACACGAAGCTGTCAATCATCGACCGGCTGGAACGCGGTCAGACAGCAAGCAAGTTGGCTGTCGAATATGGTGTTGGTAAATCAACGATCACCGACATCAAAAAGGCAAAGTCAAAGCTGGTTGACTTCGCCGGCAAGATGGACTCTAGTGCTGGACTAAAGCGAAAGATCATGAAAACGGCCGATGATGAAAAGTTGGAGAAATCAGTCTTCACTTGGTTTACGCAAGAACGCAGCCAGGGCACGCCTCTTTCCGGTCAGATCATCATGGAAAAAGCCAAGTGGTTTGACGAGAAATTAAATGGAGACAAGTCAGCATTCAAAGCAAGCACCGGTTGGCTGAAGAATTTCCAACTGCGACATGGTATACGACAGATTTCCGTACAGGGTGAGAAACTTTCATCGAACCAGTCTGAAGTCGAGCCGTTCATCAACAAACTCCAGGAAATTATACAACGAGAAAACTACACAACAGAGCAACTCTAAAACGCCGATGAGTCTGGTCTTTATTGGAAACTTCTACCCAGAAAGACATTAGCTGCTGCTGCCGAGAAATCTGCACCAGCAGTCCTGAATGCTGGGGATGGTAATTTGAACAGCGCCCTCAGAAAAATAGCCTCGTTTTCATTTCAAAACAAAGGTCGCAGTAGTACGCAGGGGTCACACAAGCATGGGTCGCCTAAACATGCCTACATTCACGCTATACCGCGGACCTGAGTGAATGTTATAGGTAATATGTGTTTTTTAGGAATTTGTTTCTGATATAAACAGTTTGTCATGTAAAAATAAACCTACCTTCAAAAGATTGTCGATGTGTATACTGAGTAGTTTCTGTTGCATAACACGATTTGGGTCTGTCTATGAAGGAGAAACGGGGCTAGTAAATGGTCTTCCGGGTCTTGAACACCGATCAAATTTCAGCAGTGTCTTTTTCAGTAACAATTGATTGTGTATACCAATTTTTAACTTCACAGAGCTATTTTACTGGAAATGGTACACTTTTCAATAGACCCTTGGCGAAACTTCGTCTAAAAATTTCACCTATGATGCCGTTTTCTAGTACTTGTTACAGTGGGCATTATACATTCACCACAGATTAGATGGCCTCTACAAACGAGAATAATTTTGTTAACTACAACTACAGTTCTTTAGTATATTTTTTTCTCAGAATTTTAGAATTTATAAATTGTTTTATGTATCTTTAAGTCTGTTTCTATACATAGGAAAATGAGAGCAACTTTACACATCGTTTTCTACCTTTGATAGTGATGCGGTATATTGATTCGATCAATGTGGTTTAATGATATGGAGAAACATGGCGAGACACCGGTGAATCGATAGTGCTTTGACCCTGGTCATGTGATCTGGGTCCCCGGGAAAGAACCGGTTATGTGTTGGAGCTATTTATCCCACATATTAATTTGATAGTAGCGATTGTTCATCAACTAGAGATGCTAGTATGGATATGTTGTGGTCTGAACTTTGAGTGGTTTGTTGGTCAGACCGTTCGTGTTTATTTTATCCTCGTGCTTGATTTGTGCCTGAACGAGGATGTCTCTTAAGTTTTTATTCCTTTTGTATGCTATGATAGGTTTTTCTGGAAAAACTTTGACCAGTGTTTGATCGGCTTCTATTATTTCCAATTTTTGTTAGACATTGTTTGATTTGCCTGGTTTGATGAATGGACTGAAGGTCGTTGTGTAAACCAGTTTTGTTCTTATGTCATATTCCTCTTATCTTTATCGGTGAGGTATCGTCGATGGTTGGTGAGATTAACATCTTTCTTTATACGAGATATATCTTTTTTTTCTATAATCTTGTTGTTGAAGTTTGCGTGTGAGAAAGTTGACCTTTTCAATGAAGTCCATGTCGTTGTTGCATGTGCAAGCATATCGGAGAAGTTCACCTTTAATGAAGCCTTTGAAAGTGCCGCTCGGGTGACACGAATTTCTCAATAAATATTGGAACGTGTCGGTTGGTTTTGTGTTGGTTAAATTAAAAAGAAAATTAATAAGTTCTGAATTCAATATACTGCAAAGACAACAGCTTTATTCTAAATAAACCTGAAGTTTGATCAATACTTAAGCCTCAGAGACTTGACTGCAACAAACTGAGACAAATCAGACACGAAAATTACGTCAAAAAAGTTAAAAGTGAACAACCATGAGGTCACATGCACAAGTTTTTCTATGGGAAGCCCGGCTGGAAGCTTCGAAGCCATCCTCGGACTGTGATGACCCTGAAAAAAAAAAGAGGAAAATAATTAAAAACAACTGTGACACGAATTTTACGTATTACAACCTAAAAGTGTCACTTGATGATAGTTTCCCCAAAAAAGTAACATTTGACCTAAAAATACGCACATTTTGGGGATTTATTTCACTATGAGCGTATGCGAGTACACAGTGTACGTGTAAACGTACAGTACACTAATGTTGATTTGGCGCCATATTGGATTTTCGCGGCAAAACACAGCGGCGAACTTTGCCGCCCAACATCAAATTCCTGGCATGAACAGACAAAATTCTGCGGTAAAAAGCTAATTTATAGTATAATTCCACGAACTATGCTTGATTTTGGGCCTTAATTTCATGCTACCGTAGTTGGTACAGCAACACAAGTCCGCGCTCGACATATAACATCGTACTATGAAAATCGCAAAAATCACTTTAATTTTTCAAACAGAGCCCCGAAAAGTCACTTACCTTCTCAGAAAATCCAATTGAAGAGATGAAGTTGGTCTCCAATGATAATTATCGGCGAAAAAATGAGGATTTGGGAGCGACTGAAAAACTGTGTTAGCCAGCCAACGGTCACAGTGTAGACTGAGTTGCTGAGTGCCGTTCGAAAGGAAATGGCATTTGCATATGCAAATTGCACCCCTAGCGTTCAGACTGCAGGCTACAAACATCAGCAAAGATCACATCACAATATGGGCTGTGCGAACGCTGCCGGTATGCACAGACTTTCTCCCGTTGTGATCGGCAAAGCACAGAAGCCTAGATGTTTCAAGCATGTCAACATGAACAATCTTCTCTTCAGATATCTCGCCCAAAGAAACTCGTGGATGAGCAGTGAACTGTTTTTGACATGGTTCCATGATGATTTCGTACCGGCAGTAAGGAAGGCATTTACGCGGGAAGCAACTTCAAGAAAAGGCGCTGCTGTTGCTTGACAATGCCCCGTCTCATCCAGGTCTGGACCAGCTTCAAAGCCAAGACAGGGTGATCAAGTGCCTTTTCCTGCCGCCAAATACGACACCACTACTTCAGCCGATGGACCAAGGTGTACTCAACGCAACAAAACGTCACTACAAAAGCAAAATGCTGCGGAAAGTCATCATAGAAAACACAAAGATGTCCCGATCACTGAGTGCATCAAGACGGTCAATTTGAAAGACGCATGTTATATGATAGCTGAATCGTGGAATGATCTCAGTGAAATGACTCTTGCCAATGCTTGGCATAAACTCAAGTTAGACCTCAATGATGAAGAAACACAGTCAGCGGTCCAGCCAAGCAACAGTGAAACCTGTGATACCAATATTGCCGACATCACCGATCGCCTGACACCAGAAGATCGAGATGAAATCGAACATTGGTTTCAGACAGACGAAGGCGATCCGGGTCTCCAGACTTTGGACGACGAAGCTATCATTCAAGCAGCAACTTCAGCGACAGACGCTGATTCTCCGCTTACGGAAGACGACGACAAGGAAAACAACGACCCTTGTGAACCAGTGCCGTCACACAGCGAAGCAGCCAACATGTTTACGCGATGTTTGACATGGTTAGAAGCGCAGCCAGATTGTGACCCGACACAGCTGTTACTTCTCCGCAGTTTGCACAAGAAAGCTGTCCAAAGACGCCAGCAGTCCAGCAAGCAGAAATCCATCTTTTCATTTTTCCAGAAGACGTCAAAGCAGTAAGGTTGAACAGTGCACTATCATTCCAGTAAAGTGAACATTGACACAATCAGAGTTTCTTTTTAGTAGTGAACTTTACTCTACACTCTCAAATTATTTTGAGTTCATAACGATGCACTTTCCTATTTTCATATCCGAACTGATCGCATATCCGAACAAAAAGTCAGTCCCCCTAGGTGTTCGGATAATTAACGGTTTACTGTACTACTGTCCCATTCAAAACTTTACCATATTACTATTTATTTGACCAAATTTGAAGAATCTCCCTTACACCAAAGCTTCCCCCGATTGATTTCTATGTGTTTGACCAAATTCCCTGTGTTATTTCTTTATTTATTCACTGTTTAGTACCAAAAACCAACAGACTGCCTGACAATGCCACATATTACCTCATTTAAGCATCGATCAATTGTCAAATATTCTTTCACACTTCAATATTTCCCACAAGAACTACCAATACCTAATTCAAAACTGTTATAAATTAATGTTTTGCTGTTAAAATTTGGAAGACTCCTCTATACCAAAATTTCCCTACTTACCCGGTCATTTGTCACTTCAAAAAACCAAATCATAACATGAAAATGCCACAAGATGCCTTATTTTATGCAATAATTATCACAAATTTGGCCTTTTTTTCACAAGTGTAAAAAATAATTTTCATTGATGAAATGTCATGATCCTCCTGAATACCAAATTTCCCCACAAAATGTGACTTGACTTTTTCATCTTTATTTTTATCAAAATATAAAACCAAATTATAAAGAAAATGCCACATAATGCCTTAATTAATGCAAATATTTCATTCCAATATGATTGTTCCGTGCTCAATATTTCATTTACTTGACCCTCTGTCTAAAAATTCCACAAATTGCAATTCATGATTCATGATTGATACAACAAAATTGAAAATAAAATATTCATTGAAAATTTTCTGTGCAATAATTTCCCCTTATTTTCATGAATTAAAATAATTTTGAAAAATGTTTTGAAGAATACCTACTACTATTATTTACAATTGGCATTATGAACAAAATAATTTTGGTAAGATTCTGCATCATACCCTTTGTTATTATTTACATTATCTTGACCATGTAACATAAAATTGTATCTGAAAAATTCTAACAATATGCCTTTAAACAATTGATGGTTAATGTTCTGCAAAATTCCATGCAATAATTGACCATATTTCTAATAAACTTCATACACATTTGAATAATATATTTTTATTTTTATAAACATTCTGGCAAAACTTCCCTGTGCATGTGGGCCTCATTTGTCACAAAAAATGTTGCACAATGTATGGATGCATGGCTAAAGCTTTGTGATTGGTGTGACTGTACAGTATAGTGGATTTCTTGCGATATTTTTGGATGTGACTGTCAATCATGACAATGGGTAACATTGAGACACCTGGCTCTTATTGAATATTTGTCAGCCTACATTGATATACATATCAATGTAAAGTATTCAATAAAAAAGTTAAGGGTCTCTTTTGATCATGTTGTTATTGTTGCTTTGACTTTATTTGTGTAGCTTCTCAAATTGTTTTTGAAATTGCCCTTGTAAAGTGGTTGGCGATTACACCCTCAGACATCGCCTGATTTCCTTGCGCTGTACATGTGATACCATTTGCAGAACTTTAAGCATACATCCGGCATTGGCGACATATCTATTTCAATTTGTTCATTGTTTTGGCATGTTTACCCTGCTAAATTTTGAATGTTCAATTTTTCAAATTCACATGCACATTGATAAATTTATCTGCAAATTTTCCCATTTACATTAACCATCAATTGACAAATGTTACTCTTTAAATTTTTTTAGCATTTTTCATAACCCATCATAAACGTCCCAAGTTTCCCCGTGACATTGCGTAATTTACTTTTGGCTTGTTATTTTTTAAATATCTTAAATTTTGACCCTGTCACATTTATAAAAACCCAATGAGATGATGCAGGATCTTCCCTCAGTTCAATCATCAAATTAAATTTCCCAATTCATTATTTGATTGTGCATTTTATCTGAATAATTTTGTCGTTCGGCTTATTTCAACTAACTTACTTACTCTAAATTGTAGAAAGTCATCAAATTGAAATGGACACATTCACTTTATTATGACCCCCTAAAAATGTGTAATTTGGCCCATTTGAATTAAATTTCCAACCTGATAACTCTTAAGTGCTGAAAATATTTGTAATTCATTCATCACACAAATTGTCTTATGTGGCATTTTCACCCGTCCCAACCTGAAGGATAATTTTACATAACTCAATGTTTCATTTGGTACAAGTCTGGTTCCTCCTGCTCCTGCTTATATGCGAAATGTTCAAATTAAATTTATTATCAGTGGATATTTATAGCTGTCAAGGTCATGTGGCATTTTCATGTTCCCTGCCATTGAACTTTATGAAGTCAATTTTTAATCATGATGCAAATGAATGACATCACTTGACCCATTCTAATTCCACCATTTGTGATATGTACTATTCTTAAAAATTTGATTGTCCCTTGAACATACAAATTCCCCAAGGTAATGTGGCATTGTCACCAGTCTCATTATCCTGTAAACTTTACAAAGTCCCTTTTGATTTCATTTGACATTGTTTGGCCTATATCAACTTCAAAACACCTGATATGTGAAGTGTTCAAATTTAATTGATTGTCCATTAACATTTACAATGCTCAAGGTGATGTGGCATTTTCACCCACTTTCATTTAAAACTCATGTTTAAAAATTACATCATTGCATCAACGTTGCCTCAAAATAAAATTCATCCCAATTTAATTGACATTCTGTTTCCCCTTTATTCCCCTGCCAAATTATTACATAAATATACAAAACTCTTGATACTCTTCTGTTTTGCAATATGACCCTATGACACCTATTTTACATAACCCAATTATTGTTTGAAAGCAAACACCCTAATTTATTCCCCAAATAAAAAATTTGTTTTCACATTTTTTTGATTTGCCCTATCTTAAACTGACTTTTCATTTATTGTGTCATACTTACAGAAAGTCTCACAAACATCAGGGGATTGATTGTATTTGGGTAATTAGGTAAGAGGGGTGGGTTAGGGGTTGGGATTGTTTTGTTTTCTCTGCAGGATAGAAGTCGTATGGTTTAAAGAAGAAGAAGAAGAAGAAGAAGAAGAAGAAGAAGAATCAAGTGGCACCGCCGAAGATGATATTGGAACAATTATTTTGAATTTGTTGATTTGTATGACAATTTATTTGTTAATTAAATATGTATATTAAATAAAGGCACACTGCCCATCTCTTTCCCTACTCTAGGGATCTCTTCTTCAGTAGAATTTTCGGCCATGAAGGAGGTAAATTATTTCCAAAAGTCAGGACCCAAAAACGGAACACAGAAAACTAAACTATGTTATTTTGTGTTCTGGAGCTGCCTGCAGAATATTGCTTTTTTTTTCCTCTCAAAACTGAGGTTTTTTTTGTTGTTCTGTAGATGGCTCAGTGTATTTCATTTGGACATCTGTATAACTTAGTTGCCATTTAATACGTTCAGGCCCCAAAAGAGACCACCAAAAATATACAAATCAATTTTTCAGAGACTTCATAGACTTTGAACTTGGTACGGATGTTGATTGTCATACGTTAATGCATGAGTAATGGCGCCACTGCATGTTTTAATATTTGCACAGCACATAGGCACAATAAATATCTAGGCACAATAAATATCATGGCATTCAACGTTCTCATCAAGGCGGAGACTTGAAAAGTCTGTCTGAAACTTGTACATTTTTCGTTTGGCCGAGGTCAAGCTGTAGAACTTTCGGTTTCTAAATTAATACAGTTTGGCATTTGATTGACATTTCAATGATGCATACAGTCAGCTTGATACGGGTATTATTTAGTATTAGCCTCTGTGCTAGGCAGTGCAAATCTGCTGGTACCCCGAGTATGACAGTATATTTATCATTGGCAAATGTTAATATTTGTCAAAGACCACATGACTGCAACTGAAAAGTGCAATTCGAAAATCCACAATTGGCATTTTGGCATGAAATTGATATAAAATTTGTCTCACTTAAAAAAATTTATTTTGACAAATTGATATCAGATTTCGTAGACACTGGCTATACTGGTAGTAGGCTTAATCAGACTTATGTAGGGGAGATGTTGTACCCTCCACGGCAAAGTCCAAAAACTGCAAAAATCACTTTAGACTTAGTTGAAAAAGTCATTAGTCCCCATGGACACCGTCCGGGAGGACTTATAGGTTTGGTCATGTTAGTGCGTGCGTGGGTCCGTCCGTCCGTCCGTTCACGCAGATATCTCAGACATGCCCAGGTCAATTTCTTTCAAACTTTGCACAAGGATAGTACCCTACCCCATACAGATGCATGTCAATTTGTTTCACAATGCAATCAACTGTTAGAGGACTTTTTAGTTTTCACCTCCATAGACTCCCATGTATAAGGCAGTCTCCATAGACTCCCATGTATAAGGCAGTCCATAGACTCCCATGTATAAGGCAGTCCATAGACTCCCATGTATAAGGCCAAGAAAAATAAAAATTTAGTTTCTCATTGTATTCATATTGCAAAACGGATGCAGTGACACAGTTTTAAGTGCCCACGGATGAAGTCCAGGGGGCTTATAGATTGGGTCATGTCCGTCTGTGAGTCCATCCGTGAGTCCATCTGTTCACGCATATATCTCAGATATTTTGACAAAAATATCACGTGACCTTTGACCTCAAATATATATATATGTCCATAAGTCGATAACTACAAGTGCTACACCCTTCATATATGGTATGATGGGACAGCTTATGACGCCACATATTGTACCTCATTAATTATGCACAAATCTAATTTTGAGCGAGCCAATAGTGCTAGAGGTCTGATTTTTGGTATATAGGGATAACTTAGCAATACAATTTTTTTTTCAAAATGTCACGTGACCTCGGTGACCTTTGACCTCAAATATACATATTTGTCCATAACTCAGTAACCACAAGTGCTACTACCTTCATGTATGGTATGATGGGACACTTATGACGCCACATATTGTACCTCATTAATTATGTGCATATCTAATTTTGAGCGAGCCAATAGAGCTAGATGTCTGATTTTTTGTATATAGGGATAACTTAGCAATACAAATTTTTTGACAAAATGTCATGTGACCTCGGTGACCTTTGACCTCGAATATACATATTTGTCGATAACTCAGTAACCACAAGTGGTACACCCTTCATATATGGTATTATGGGACACCTTATGATGCTTCATACTGTACCTCATTATGCATATATCTAATTCTGAGCAAACCCATAGAGCTGGATGTCTGATATTTGGTATATAGGGATAACTGTGGGATAGAAATTTTTTGACCAAATATCATGTGACCTAGATGATACGTTTATATCGATAAATACGTAACCACAAGTGCTATGTCCTTTATATTTAGTAGGATGGGAGACCTTATGACAACACACGCTTTACCTCACTAATTATGCACACATCTAATTCTGGGCAAGGGAATAGCGAATAGCGCTAGAGGTCTGATTTTTGGCATATAGGGATTAATTAGCAATACAATTTTTTTTCAAAATGTCACGTGACCTTATGACCTTTGACCTTGATTATACATATATATGCATAACTCAGTAACCACCCTCTATACCCTCCAATTCTGATAGGATATTAGACCTTAAGATGTCACATCTTGTACCTCATTATTATGCACATATGTATTTCTTGGCTGGCCAATACAGCTAGAGGTCTGATCTTTTTTCCCGATTTAGAACCATAACTTAGACATGCCTCATGTGTTTCAAATTGGGAACAACGACATAGACCTATGTGCCCATAGATCTCAACATATACACTCCAGTGATACTTCTTAATGACCACATTTCCCTGCCCCATCAAGACTAATACTCCTATTACAAGTGGGGACTATGTCATTGTCAATGACTTGTTGATACAGGGACATGTTTGAAAGTTTGCCTCGGTGAGATAAAGTCATTTATACATATACGCAGTGCAGATTTGAACGTCATGGAAAGCAACAATTGTTTGAAATCAAAGACTGACAACCATCTAGAGTTTGGTCATATTATTATCACAACTCTATTCTTACTCGATAATGGACTACCTGTCCTAGCACACAATTGTACATATTTTCAGAGTCAATTCTTGATTTGTTTTCATTTGTTTGAGTAACAATTTTGTATTTGTTCTATCTTGTCTATTTGACGATACCGTTACACTTATGTATTATAAAAGAGAAGCAAACCATAAATAATTATTAGTTATGTTTGTATCATTTTAGTCCCTGCAGATGAAGTCTGGGGGAATGTTAAGATTGGGCTCTGTCCATCTATCTCTCTGTCCACCCTACACACACATAGATATCTCAGACATTCCTGGCCCAATTCTTATCAAACTTGGCACAAGGATAAAACATAATACCGTCTGGGGGGACTTATAGGTTTAGTCATGTCTGTGCATCTGTCCATGCATCCGTCCGTTCACGCAGATATCTCAGAGAAGCCTGGAGCAATTTCATTTAAACTTGGTACAAGGAATACTTCATATGTCATACATATGCACATTGATTTGTTTTGTGATACAATCCAATATGGCCGCCAGGCGGCCATTTAATTATGATTTTTTCGTGTGCAGAGCCATAACTCAGACATATTTCAACCGATTTTATTCAAAGTTGGTACCAAGGACATTGACCAATGTCACAGATATGCACATTGATTTGTTTTGTGATACAAGCCAATATGGCTGCCGTGCAGCCATTTTATTAAGATTTTTTATGTACAAAGCCATAACTCGGGCATATCTCAATCGAATTTATTCAAAGTTGGTACAAGGACATTGACCTATGTCATAAATATGCACGTTGATTTGTTTTGTGATACAATAGAAAATGGCTGCCATGCAGCCATTATTTATGACAATTTTCATGTACAAAGCCATAACTCAGGCATATCTTAACCGATTTTATTCAAAGTTGGTACAAGGACATTAACCTATGTCATATATGTACGTCAGTTTGTTTCATGATATGATCCAATATTGCTGCATGGCAGCCATTTTATTGCAAGTTTTCATGTCCTTAGCCAAAACTCGGGCACGTCTCAACCAATTTTATTCATTGATTTTATTCAAACTTAGGACAAGGACACTGACCTATGTCATACATATGCACATTGATTTGTTTTGTGATACGATCCAATATGGCCACTGTGTGGCCATTTTTGTACGATTTTTTCATGTCCAGAACCATAACTCAGACACATATCAAGCGAATTTATTCAAAGTTGGTACGAGTACATTGACTTATGTCATACATATGTACATCGATTGGTTTCATGATATGGTCCAATATGTCCACATGATGGCAATTTTTTATGGTTTTTTCATGTCAAGAGCCATAACTCTCGCAAGTCTCAACTGATTTTATTCAGTTGGTACATGGACATTGACTTATGTCATACATATACATTGTACATGTTGATTTTTTAAACAGTAAGATCAAATATCGCTGCGTTGTGGTGATTTTGTTACGATTTTTTCATGTACAGAGCCATAACTCAGACACATTTCCACCAGTATCATTCAAAGTTGGTACAAGGACATTGACCTATTTCATACATATGCTCGTTTCATGTCATTTAGCAGTATCATGTCAATTATTGAAGTTTCGTAATTAGGCTGTTATGTTAAGAAATACTGCATCAAATTTCATGAAATTTTGTACAGATGTTAAGCTCACATTGCTTTAACATTGAAAAAGGCATTTATCAGTGTCATTTTAATTAATTTGTAATCACATATCTATTGAACTTTCCTAATTAGAGTGATATATCCACAAATACAACGTCAAATTTGATGAAACTCGATACAGATCTCATAGTGTTGATCTCATAGTGTTGTAAATACTGCATCAAACTTTATGAATATGGTATGGATGATAATCTGTTACTGTTAGGATAGTATGCAAAAATGTTTTGCAACATCCTGTTCATTAATTCCTAGTTGATTCATTTAATGAATGACCTTTAGGATGGTGGCCTACATTGGTTTTATGTTTTCATCACCATGGAACTCATTCTTGGTCATTGAGCGCCATCTGTATCAAAGTATTTTATCACAGACCTAATTAATGAAGAGGACTCTATCCTCTCTGAGGACTTGCAATCAAAGTACCCATTGACAAGTGGGGACTGTGTCATCAACGATGACTTGTTTCTTTCTTAGACCTCATGATTTACATGTCTTGAATGATAACGATTGCTGGAATTGATTTGATGTCATATTGTATACTCTGAATTTTACAAATTAAAGGCACTGTTCGCAATCCCTGGAATCGCCTTTGTTCAAGTCTGTAAGAGGATTATGGAGGTGTGATAGCCTTTTGTTTTTCATCGAAATTGTAATCTGGTGGGTACATTTTCTGATGAGACAATCTGGTGCCAACACAGGCCTTTAACAAATATATCTAATTGACGGAAACTATGTCATTGACAATGACTTGTCTTCTCTTTAGAAAGATGAGATGAGATGCAGTATCCATGGTAACACAATAAAATGAAGATCTATAAATATATACTTTTACATGAAAGGGACGAATGAAATATTAACATGTAAGAGGACAGATATTGAAATTGAAAGTAACTTTTGCAACTTTTGATGTTTTGTATTTCTGGTTTGATTTTCTATGGCAAGAGTAGACATGAATTGTCATCTGATTTTGACAATGGAGTTGTAGATTTTGTATGAGACCTGATACATAGTCAAATGCCCTATTAGGTTTCAATAAAATACCGCATATTAAGCTTTTTTGAATGATTTTCGACAGATTGATACAATCGTTTGTCAACAGTATCAAACACAAATAGATTTCACCATAGCTTTACACTAACATGGAACACAATTTTTATATGAACAGGCTCTTGGATAAGTCTCTTTTGACAAGTTTCTGTTTAAAAATTAGTGAGGAAGTAAAAGCTATTTAATCTTGACCCTGCTTTTACTTAATGTTTTCAAAGCAGGAGCTGTAAACTCAGTGGCAATACTGTGTACAAATAGTGCTTTATGGAAGCAGCAGTTGCTATAAACGCATATGGTAATTTTTTCGAGAGTGCACGTAGAGGGCGTACATCATTGCAATACAGCCACTATGCTTGTCCCTTGTAAATATCAGCCATTAAACACACTGGGTAGACAGAAATGCGCAGTGTACATAGCTACCATTTTAAAACTAGAGAATTAAAATGTTAAAATAAGAGACATTTAATAGCTCATTATGATAACTATCTAAAGTTTTGCCAGGCCAATGCCGAGCGTGAGCGTCCAGCTTAACACCACCGTGCGCTGCCAACGCTAAATATGAAGACAGTCACGGTTGTGGAGCAAGCACACGTCCTTCATTTGCAGATGTACATATCTTCTCTGATGCTTGAAAATACTTCTGAAGAGAACAATAAAAATGGAATAAATTTACATAATCTTGTGAAGTTTGCCTTATGTCCGCGGGAGAGGACTCTTATCACCTCTTTGCCTCAATTTATAGCAGATACAAAGCCTCAACGTTGAAGAAAAAAATGCATTGTTACTGCTCTAGCGAGGACAGTGCATTTGAACGGTGATATCAGTTAATGATAGATTGTTTTTCAGAAAGAAAAGGTAGGAAGTTCCTACAACCTTCTTGAAACTGCAGCCCATCATGCTTCACAGACGGTTCCTCATCAATGACAAAGGTTTATATATATATATATATATATATATATATATATATATATATATATATATATATATATATATATATATATATATAAAACTTGATTGATACACACTACCACACCCAGTTGTTTGGTCCGAACGTATTTTAATGAACTTGTGACACAACGTTTCGCTCCAAAACTGGAGCTTCTTCAGGTGTACTGTATAACGGAAAATACAAAGATCGTGCTTATAAATAAATGCTGTACATTAAGAAAACATTGCTTTACGAAACTTTAAACTGTGGAATTGTTTGAGAAAGTCGATCGATTGGAAATGATGTGTGATTTTGTGAAAAAAGTACCCACCTTTATGTTATGTATGTCGGTGGTGACGTCACCTTTCACGACACGTTATCAGTTATGACTGAGTCTTAGACATGATGAAAGAGTTTGCGCCCTAATGTTGTAAACAGTGCACAATTACAGGTGCCCGGAGTTGCCGGTGTACATGCTTCTCTCTATCTATGCATGTACACCGGCAACTCCATGCACCTGTGTACAACGCTGCATTTTTATTGCGTTTTCGCCGTTGTTTCTTCATCTTTTGAGCAAAGACAAGGAAAAATCTTGTCAACTGCAATTGAGAGCGAAAATGGTGCATGTCAACAGGACCGAAACCCTGCCGCTTCCAGTATGCACCGTGTACCGTAAGATGGCGGCATCATCGATCGCCGACTCGGACGCCATAGTCCAATTACACCATGCACGGTAAAGTCGACGGCGACTTTGTTCATTTTTTCGTGCAAATAGCTCAGTAAAATATTCTGAGAAGATTGAGGCAGTTTCTCTCGCTAAAATTACGTAAAGCTTAGCGAAAAAAGTCTCGCGTGTCAATAGACACCGTACAAGATAAAGAATAAAGCACCTCGTCCGTATTTTAGTGCAAAAAAAAACATTCTTAGAAGCATGAGGGGCCGGTGTGTTTCGCTAAAAAAATCCGGAAATTTGGAGAGCGAGTCCCGCGTGTCAATAGCCAGCTAAGGGACTGGTCATTTTCTCCGGCCTGGGGGGGCGGTGGATTCGTGGGGGGTCACCCTGTTTTTGACTTTGGTGATGGGGGGGTGTCACCATGTTTTTGAAATGCCTAATGGGGGGGTTCAGTGTGTTTTTTGAATTACGACACAGGCTCATCATTGCCTAAAATGCATTGTGTCAGCCACAAATTTCATCATTCCATTGCATTTTTCGGCGCGCCCTTCGGGCGCATAACTTTAATAATCAGACATATTTTTCAGCACGCCCAACTTTAACATATCAGGCATACATATATCAGAGATATCTGTATGTTCAATGTTTTTCAGCATGCTCTTCGAGCGCATTACTTTAATATATCAGACATTTTTCAGCACGCCCTTCCTGTGCATGACTTTAATACACAAGACATATATATCAGAGATATCAGGATGTTTCATATTTTTCTCCGCGCCCTTCGGGCGCCATACTTTAATAAATCAGAGATATATGCAAGAGATATATTGATGTTTGCTAAGTGAAAGTGTACCGTTATGAAATCTATAGTTCATATGGAAAGCATGACAAATTCCTGATACTTTTCTGTTCTCTCTATGAGAATTCAGTATGAGAAAGCAACATGCACAAATATTTCACAATATATATTTGATACAGTGACTTATTTTAGAGATAGAAAAATGACAAGATATCTTTCGTTCTCATTGATGCAACTGTTTTCTTTTGTGTCTCAGGTTTTCTGTAGAATGATGCTTTTTTATGATCAAAATGACAGTCAAAAAAGGCAGTTTTTGTCATTATTAGCTGTGCTTTTATGGTCTCAATGTTATAAGAAAAGGCCATCTCAGACATTGCACACATCAGATTTGGATAAAATGCCTCTCTATGGCTCCTCAGGAAATTTAATTGGATGGCTGGCAAGTCTTAACACCCATCAAAGTTTTTGATTTACTGTTTTTTCCTCTTTGATATTAATGATTGACATCCATTCCTGTACAAGAGTTCAGGACATCTGGTTAAGCATAGAAAGTGTGAAATACATTCACAGCTAATTCAAAATGTACTGTATTCAAACTTTATGATTGACACTTTGAAATTCCTGTCTTACAACTGACATGCCAACAATTTCATTAAAACACAGAATGACTGTTAAAATATAAATGTATGTAAAATATAATATTATATATATATATATATATATATATATATATATATATATATATATATATATATATATATATATATATAATTTATGTCCACCTTTTGTTTTACGTGCCCTCACATGAAATATTTCTCCTCTCAGAAATAAATTTCGCTCTGAAGAAAAGTAAGTTAGACTTTTTCATCCTTCCTTTTTCGTTCTTTCTCGGTTCAGTTTTACCAAATTCTTAAACCACACTCATATGTAGAAAATATATCTTGAAGGAATTAGTTTTGTTGTCTTCAGAAAATAATTTCTCTCCATTGAGAAAAAAGTTTTATTCACTGTATTTCAATTTGCTTCTCTGAGAAAATCTTTTTTCCATAAAGAAATTAATTTTACTCTTGAAAAATATAACTTTTCTTTAAGAATTTAAGTTTTCTGCTCTAAAAACATAAGGTAATGTCATTTAAGTAACTTAGTTTGCGCTCAGCAAAAATCTTAAACTCTTGCTGTGAACAATTTTTACTTCTTTTCGAAATAAAAAACGTTTTTGAGAAACAAATATTTTGTTCAAAGTTAAAATTATTTTTCAAAAGTTAAAGTGTTTTTGTTAAAAGTTTTTAAAAACAGTTTACCCCAAAAATAAAGTTTCCCCTTTCAGAAATAAAAGTTTGCCGTGGAGAAATAAAATTTCTTACAAATATTAAATATATTGCCAAGAAATATGAGTTTATGTTCAAAAGTAATAAATTTCCATGACGTTTAGGGGAGTCTGTTGTCTTGAAAAAATTTTACTTTTGTTTTACAAAATAAAAAATACTTTTGAGAAACATATTTTCTTTATTGTTAAAACTAAAAATACTTTCGAGAAGTTAAAGTTAAGATAAAGTTAAGTTTATTTTTTAAAAGTTAAAGTTTTTTGTTCAAAGTGTTTTAAAACATTTTACTCTAAAAATAAATTTGCCCGTACAAAATTAAAAGTTTGCGGTGGAGAAATAAAATCTCTTACAAATATTAAAGATATTGTCAAGAAAAATTAGAGTTTATATTCAAAAGTAATAGAGTTCCGTGGCGTGTAGGGGCCACCGTATTGAATCGCCTCGGCCTAAATTGAATTTACTAATGAAGCCTGCTTACATAACGTTCGTAATCACGATGCGCGAGTAAGAGTAAAAAGAAGATCTTTAAAGTTCACACCGTAAAATAAACTCTGAAGAAGAATGTCGTTTATTGTGTTTTTGTTCGTTCAGTTTCTTTGGGGTTTTTTTGTATCTTCATGACCAACAAGGAAACTTTGTACATACGTGACTTCGTCGGTGCGATAATGTTTGTCGCAATGGCTGGGAGGCGCAGTTTGTCCTTTTCAAGGCGGAGGGTCCGTGTTTCTGATAATGCACGGATAGATCACAGACTAGGAGGAAACTCTCCTCCTACTTTTCGCATAATCTCATGTAATTATCAATTACGCTCGAAGTCTCCGAGAAGTCTGACACTTGTGAAGCTCACTCGAGACGACTTGACATCAAACGGCGTGCCGCGTTTTTAGTCTGTGTTTTTCCTCCTTCTCTGTGGATAGATGTAGAGGGTGTCAATCACGTGTTCGGCACGTGACTTGGACTGTCACTAATGTCATAGACATCAGGTCTTGTCATCTTCACAAACATTTCTGTCTTTTGTTAAATTTGATGGATGTTTCATTTGCTCATGGGATGACAATCAAGACAATAATCAGCCATCGCGGAAATTTTCACATTAAAGTTGGTACACAGTAAGAAAACATTGTTGAGAATTCAAAGATGCTGTTACTATGAGCTGGGACGATATACACACATTATTCATGTATATTCGTCCGAGGTTCGACCTCAGTCTCCAACTAACTACTTGATTTCGGGGAACATCAAGCTTCCCGGCAAGAGACCTTGGCAAATGACGATGACAATCAGGGTGATATGGTTATTGTTAATTGTTGGCAACTTCATTTTAATTCGGACTGGATAGAATGCTTTCTTCAGAAATGAAATGACAGCAAATTTACAATACTTAAAGGGAGTGGAGAGAGTTAACAACAATGCACGAACATTCCGTTCATCCATCGTGTGCATATAAATCAAGGGAAGGGCCGACAGTTTTTGTTCAATGATGTGTAAAATGACCAGTATTTTAAACCGCAGCACCCATGAATAAATGCACACGAATTCGAAGTACTAGTGATTGTATTTGTACTCTCAAATGTTGATTACGTTCAAGTAGATGAATTTTAAAACATAAAATCATTTTAAACAGTTAACGTTTCTCTTGTTTATCTTCTATTTCATAGAAACTAATTTGAAATTTGGCAGCCCAGGTCAGGTTTTCTTACGATAAATGATCGGACGCGTTACCTTTGAATCTGCGCAGTAGTGAGTTAGTTTCTGTCGGATTTCGGATGAAATCCACATGTATCGCTTTCATCTTGTCACGCCACGGCCACCCCCTGAGTAACCGTACGCTCACACCTTTCATGTGAAAACAGAACACAAATCACCACGTTCAAGCCACTAACACGTTCACACATCGCATACTTGAACCTGTTAAATACATGATCTGAATAAAAGTGAAAAAAGCATTGCTTTGTTTTATATCACTGATATCAGTTATAATTTTTTTGCAGAGTCTTTACCCCATTTTTACAAAATACATTTTGTGCAAATGTACCATACGGAAAACGTACTCTAAAACCAAGTACTGAATCAATGATTATCACTGATACCAAATCTACTGAGAAGACCATAAAACAAATGACAAATTTACTGGCGTAGTCTCTATTAATGCTAAACAGCGACATGTAAAAACCGACAACAAGAAATAATATACAAATGTATTCAGTCTTTACAATAATAGTCCCTCCATGTGCACCCACCAGTCTGGAAACAGCTCCTGTTTCTTTGTTCCGAACTACATTGCGGGTGAAAAATCATCCCGGTCTCTTGCTTCTCATTTACACAGTGCACAGACATGAACAGACAGTGTTGACAGGGCAATAATTTGGAGTTACTGTTGGAGGTGTAGAAAGTCTTCCCGGTGTGGCTGTCCACGGTTGGACATTTGTAAATTAAACTTAGCCGCACCTACGCGGCATCGGACACCGCGGCACCGTGCAAATCGGACATATTTTGTCAATGTTGCGCGCGAGCATAGCTGTTGTTGCTGTTGTTGTTGTTGTCTTAGTTGCAAATGTGTTCCGGGCAAGTGATCTTTACATCGGTAGTCACCCATTAAAATAGTTGTATTGTCGAAGTACTTGCATGCGTTATTTCACAAATGTAATCTAAATTTTCAGACATATTTATGCATAATAATACGAGAACCATGACGTTATTTGCAAACTGCATTGAAATCCAAACTATTTAGCATAGGGACTGACAACTATTTCTGGATCAAGGAGGACTTTTTGTGAAAGCAATCGAAGGAGGTTCGGTACTTTTAATTCATCTGTTCATCTTAATTAATCAGAATAAAAACTGGTATTCCATAGATTCTTCTGTCTGACACAAATGGCTAAGTGGCTGCTTCTTTCATTTCCCTCATTGTTTACCAATGTGTCTCAAAGAAAAACTGATCAGCATCCGTCCCTGCATTTCATTGTATTTTCTTCTACGGGAGTATTGGCTATTAGCAGCCAGCAGCAATCTGTTTAATATCATTAGCATGATAAGTATTCTGCACCTCTGTTGTGTGTTCTATCCAAACACTCAAATGAACCGGTTCTTTTTATCTACAAAACCTCTGTGCGACCATAGAGGGGGATCTTCCCGCCTCTACAGTCTATGGTGCAATGCGACCTTCAAAGAAGACCAGATATGAACTGTAAATGCTCACGTGTTTCATTATATATTGCAGTTATGTATAAATTTGAACATTTGCCACATGTTTGCAACTTCATTGAAAGTATTATGATCAACATAATAAACAATATTCACCACAGATTAACTCTATAGGTCATTAAGTATTAAAATATGTAATTAACTGAAATAAAAATAATTAATTTCTTTGACTGCTATAATTGTATTACCACTTATATAGCAAGTGTAATTGCCTTTGGTCAAGTCCTTCAAACTATATATTCCAAACTCATTAGATATGCAAACTATTAATTAGCTGACATGAAAACTTAAGTGCGAAATGACTTCCAATATTGGTATAACCTGGTATAATCATCAATGTCATAGCATGTTATGCCAACTTTGATCAAATAAATCCAAGTATATATCCCTAATTAGGAAGTTAATTAATATACACACATTAGGAATTGGCTGAAGCAAAAATGCTTAATGCCTTTCAATAATGTTAGCCTACATAATAGTATCTTTAATGTACATAGCAAGTTTCATCAATTTTGGTCATGTAAATTCAAATATATATCCCTAATTTCAAAAATTCATTAAATATGCAAATTAGGAGCTGGATGAAGTAAAAATGCTTAATGACTTTCAATAATGTCGTATCGTAGCATCTTTAATGTACATAGCAAGTTTTGTCAACTTTTGTTAGTCAATACAGATAAATATCCCTGATATGAAAGTTCATTAAATATGCAAATAAGGAATTGGCTAAAGTTCAAATGCTTAATGACTTTCAATAATGTTCTATCATAGTATCTTTAATGTACATAGCCAGTTTCATCAACTTTGGTCTCGTCAATTCAGATAAATACCCCAAATTAGGAAAGTTCATAAAATATGCAAATTAGGAATTGGCTGATGTAAAAATGCTTAATGACATTTAATAATGTTCTATCATAGTATCTTTAATGTACATAGCAAGTTTCATCAATTTTGGTCATGTAACTTCAAATATATATCCTTAATTTCAAAAGTTCATTAAATATGCAAATTAGGATTTGGATGAAGTAAAAATGCTTAATGACTTTCAATAAGGTTAAATCATAGCATCTTCAATATGCATACCAACTTTCGTCAATTTCGATGGAGTAAATTCAGATATATATACTCCTAATTAGGAAATTTCATTAAACATGCAAATTAGTAATTATCTTTCACGTCATCCCTTAATATCTTTTAAAGCTGATATATCTTGGTGTGATCAACATTTGTAGCGAATCTCATCAAATTGTGTGCAGTCGTTGTCAATATATATCAGTTTTTTCTAAAATCATTAATTATGCAAATGAGCAAAAAGTAAGCAAGCCACACACCCACCAAAACTAATCAGTTCTTGCCATTTGCAAACTTGATCTATGTACCAGATTTGATTCTGATCTGATGAGCCGTTTTTGGGATATTGACAGACAGACAGACGGACAGACAGACAGACAGACAGACACACAGACAGACAGACATCGCTGCGACATATGCCCACGTGTGTCAACACGTGAGCAAACGATACCTGAAACGCCGCATTCATCGCCAGAAATTTGGCAGAATGATATATGTTACGCTCCGTTTTTGGCTCACGTGTTGACACACGTGGAGCATATGTCGCAGCATGTCTGTCTGTCTGTGTGTCTGTGTGTCTGTCTGTCTGTCTGTTGGTCCGATATCTCAAAAACGGCTCATCAGATCAGAATCAAATCTGATACATAGATTCAGTTAGCAAATGGCAAGAACTGATTAGTTTTTGGTGGATCTGGCTTGCATACTTTTTGCTCATTTGCATAATTAATGATTTTAGAAAAAACGGATATTCATTAAAAACGACTACACACAATTTGATGAGATTTGCTACAAATGTTGATCACACCAAGATATATCAGTAGTGGGAACCATTAAGGGGTGACATGAAAGATAAATGCTAATTTGCATATTTAATGAACTTTCCTAATTAGGGATATATGTCTGATTTGACTCTATCAAAATCGACCAAACTTGGTATGTATATTAAAGATACTATGATTTAACATTATTGAAAGTCATTAAGCGTTTTAATTGCAGCCAATCCGTAATTTACATATTTAATGAACTTTGCTAATGAGAGATATATATTTAAATTGACTGGACCAAAGTTGATGAAACTTGCTACATGTATTGAAGCTACTATGATACAACATTTTTGAAAGTCATTAAACATTTTTACTTCAGCCAATTCCCAATTTGCATATTTAATAAACTTACCAAATTAGGGATATATATCTGAATTAACTTGATTGTAGTTATCGAAACTTGCTATATACATCAAAGATACTGTGAATATATATTATTGAAAATCAAAAAACATTTTTACTTCAGCCAATTCCTAATTTGCATATTAAATGAATTTTCATAATTAGGGATATTTATCTGAATTGACTTGATCAAAATTGATGAAACTTGCTATGTACATTAAAGACACTATATTACAATATTATTGAAAGTCATTGAGCATTTTCTCTTCAGCCAATTCCTAATTTGCATATTAAACGAACTTTCCTTATTAGAGATATATATCTGAATCAACTTGACCAAAGTTGACAAAACTTGCTACATATATTGCAGATACCATGATACAACATTGTTGAAAATCATTAAGCATTTTTACTTAAGCCAATTCCTAATTTACATATTTAATGACCTTTGCTTATTAGGGATATATACTGGATTTACTTGTTCAAAGTTGGCAAAACATGCTATGTACATTGATGATTATACCAGGTTAAAACAATATCAAAAGTCATTTCACATTTTCATGTCAGCTAATTTAGAATTTGCATGTCTAATGAGCTTTCACAGCTCGGCATATATGGCTTGAAGGACTTGGCCAACGGTAATTACACTTGCTATATAAAGTGGTGATACAATGACAGCAGTAAAAGAACTTTGATATTTTTATTTCAGCTAATTACATATTTGTATACTTCATGACCTAATCGGCGGTGATTATTGTTCATTACGTTGATCATAATATTTTCAATGAAGTTGCAAACATGTGGCAAAGGTTAAAATTTATACATAACTGCAATATATAATGAAACACGTGAGCATTTTCAGTTCATATCTGGTTTTCCTGCATGCTAACAAGTTCAAGTTATTTTGAGAGAGCGATAAGACCCCCCCCCCCCCCCCCCTCCGGATTGGTGATCGACGGAACAAATTAATGAATCGGATTAGGAAGGGAAATTAACAGATACTGACTGTTTTCTTTGAAATACTAAGCTTATAAAGATATAGCCAGGGCACACACGCACAACACAGGTCAGGCAAGGCAAGGCTACTTTATCAAAAAATGTTTGATGCATGACTTTTATTGATCATAGCCTAATTCTAAAATATCGCCTCCAATACCCCGTGATGGCAGTAAAAACAACCACAGATTCTCCGATCGTCGCTTTACAAAGCGCCCCGTGATATCTACAACAAATAATGAGTTGTATCAACGGGGCTTCACCAAGAGATGATCGGAGAGCCGGCGAAAATTCCGCCACAGTTACCTGTTTTCTATTCCGCTCTGGGCCTATGCGCCCCATAGACGTGTGTACCTATGCCTTGGTTCTTCTCGGGCATATGTTAGTCTATGGGGCGCATGGACACAGAGCGGAATAAACACAGGCGTTATGTTGACTGGGTAGTTCGTACAGTGTAGATTATGCTGTGAGTTTATGCCACATTCCGACCACTGTCACCTGTGGTCTATTCCGCTCTGCGTCAATATACGCGCGTCATAGACGTCTATGTGGCGCATATATCATAGGCGTAGGAACCGGGGGGGCGGCCGCCCCCCCCCCATGCTGAAGTTGGGGGGCAAAGGTATACTTTTGCCCCCCCCCCCCAACTTTTACAAATTTACATTGACTACGGCTAGCTGTCCCAACTATTGCTGAGTGCTATGTAGGGAGTTAAACAAACAACTGGAGTTAGGCGCCGTAAAATACATTCTTTGTTTAAATTTGCCGTCTGCGTTCGGGTAGGTTTTTGGACGAAATCTGAAAACAGTTTTTGGACGAAATCTGAAAAACAAACACAGATCGTATGATAGAAAATACGGCGGGATGTGCCCTTCCTTTGTTCGCGATGTCGCAGTAATTTATTTTAATCATAGACCCTCGAGAAAAACGTTTTTCTCGAGGGTCTATGCTTTAAGGTAAAATGCACCTCGAAAGTGAAAGACTTAAACTTTTGCTCAAACTTTCCTCAGTGAAACTTCAAACCATTCTCTTACCAAAGCAAGAATAAAAATCAGGGCTCACCGTGCAAACTTTGGTACTAGAGATACAAATAACTTGTGATTTCTCGATATTTGAAATCCAAAATTGCCGCCATCCCTGTGTTAACTCTGTGGGAAAAAAATAAAATTTTCGATTTTCGAAAAACTAAGACGGTGAAAACTTGTCTTTCACCAAGAGCTTCAAAATGAGCCCCCACAAGTGGTAAGTCAGAAAAAAATTGATAAAATTTGAAGGCCCGAATTTCTGTCGCCGAGGCGCGTTCTACCTTAATGTCGCAAAAACGCAAATGTCGTACGATCGTTTCCATACAAATTAGATTACCTACATCAACCGCTGTACGTCAAGTGTACATGTGCACCTCTTGTTGTAGCGGACTGCAGTGTACCGTAAATGAAGATCAATCGACCGTTTCACAAGTTGATTTCTCCCTTAAAGTTTTCAAATCGGCGGAAGTGCGTAAAATCTTTTGGGTCTCCATACAAGACGGATCGAAAACAATTCTTGACTGGTTTAGCTCGAATAAGAAACGGGACTGAATTTCCATCAGCTTTTCCACGATCCGCGAATGATCACGATGTTGGATCTGCACCGTGGCAAGCAGGTACCAACGGTGAAATGTTCGTTGTTGAATGCTCCAAAAATTCGTACGCGGTGGAAGTTGCCCTTAGGCCACTGAAAAAAAAAATTGTGTGTTTCCTGTAACATGCTCTTCAGAAATAGGGTAGGTAGGTAGGAATTTTTTTTTTGGTAATTTTTTTTTCTCTGCAAAAACGAAAATGGGAAAATTTTAATACTCTTCGACAAGAGTCGAGGCATCGTCATTGTCAACACAAAAGATTACATACACGAGAATGCGAAAGACAATTACGCAACACTCAGTATTATACACAACTAGACAGTGACGACACAGAACAAACAGTAAACAAAGTACACGAACTATTAAACAAAACAAAAGAAAATAGAGGGACTGTGACAAAATGAACGAGAACAAACACATCGACCATAATACTTACAAGTATCTCGATCCAAAAAACATAAAAATCCGTACCCCGCAGTGGTACTTATTGACTAAAATTCACAAACCGTCGCCTGAAAACTCAACGTTTGCAGGGAGACCAATAATTAGTGGCTGCTCCAGTCCCACCAACATAATTTCAGAATTCCTGGATTACTTCATAAAACCACTGGTCCAGCAACAACCGTCATATATAAAAGACACAACAAACTTCATACAAGAAATGGAAAAAATGTCCCCAAACATGCATTTCTTGTAACACTCGACGTGGTATCGATGTACACAAAGACAATTCACGACGAAGCGATTCGACTAGTCAGTGAAACATTAAACTCACAAACCTCGCTTCAAACAAATTACGGCATTAAAAAACCGCCCACGGAAGATTTAATACAAATGCTTTCACTAATTCTAAAGCATAACAGTTTTGAATTTAACAAGCAATACTTCCGCCAAACCCGCGGCTGCAGCATGGGATCGAATTCCTCGCCAGAGATAGCAGACATTGCTTTTCATGAACTTGAAAAGAAAATAATCGTAAACAACCACAACAACATTCACTTCTGGAAGAGATTCAGAGATGATGTCTTTGCAATCTTTCTGGGAACACAAACAAAACTCACTAACTTCATTCAAAAAATCAACACAATGCACCCAACGTTTAAGTTTAACGTTTAACGAAAACTCAACACAAGAAATTACATTCCTAGATGTTGTAGTTTTCAAAGGTGCAAGATACCACAAAGAATATATCCTCGACATCAAAACACATACTAAACTAACAGACACATTCCAATTTCTACATAGAGAATCGTGTCACCAAACAGCAACATTTAATGGCTTTATCAAAGGTGAAATCCTTAGATACGCTCGCACTTGTAACAACAATGACGACTTTACTAAAAAAGTCGCTTTCTTTAGAAACAAACTACTCGACAGAGAATACAAAAACAATGAAATCACGAATATAACAGAAAAAATAAACCACAGTATTCGTAATACACTAACAAACTGTACAAGTACATGTAAAGAAGCAACAAACAAACTCATCTTCAGTACAACATACAGCCCTTACATAAAAACAAAAGATCTTAAGGGAAGTCTTTTGAAACATTGGGCTGAACTGGAGAAGGACTCAACACTAAGGAATCTATTCCCAGAATCACCAATCATTGCTTACAAGAGAAACAAAAACCTAAAAGACGCACTAGTCAAAACAAAATTTACAGAAGTAAAGAAACAAAAAACAAACAAACCAGACCACCAAACGGACTCACAACGAGATCCAAACATTGATATTCTTGCCTCGCTATTCGAAGAGCAAGACCACTAAAATACATTAAAATACATTTTCACAAACACAAACTAAGGAAAGAATCTACATTGCGACTGATGAGAAACCACACTCGGGTTTTGAAACACATGCGTCAAAGGGCCACTCTATCAAATTTGTAACACCATAGGTCCGGCTGCGTCTCGCCATAGGCTTTCCCCACACAAACAAAACATTACCGTAGGCCTACACACTAATCCAAACTTCCCTACAAATATCCGAGACGAAACAAACATTTTCATTAACACAAACAATCGGATAAGAATGTAGGAACACATTTTTGAAACGAATCAAACACAAACTCGACACAAAAACATTTTGGATAGTTAGGTGGGGAGCCTCTTTCATACTTTTTACAATCGCCATAAGCTTTCCCCACACAAACAAAACATTACCGTACACACTAATCCAAACTTCCCTAAATATATCCGAGGCGAAACAAACATTTTCATTAACACAAACAATCGGATAAGAATGTAGGAACAGATTTTTGAAACGAATCAAACACAAACTCCACACAAAAACATTTTGGATAGTTAGTTGGGGAGCCTCTTTCACACTTTTTACATTTTTTCTTGAACGTGATCGCATTTCTCACATGTTACGGAAAACACGCTTGCACTAGCAGTACTACTGACATCGCGATCAGCGCTATTGGAATTCGGCTAAAAAAATAGTTGATACACAAAATTCAGAATAAATAGCCTACAATTAATGGAGCATTTAACTCAACAGAAACAGTGATCAGGATTAGTATTTATTTGACACTTAAAAAAGGAGGATTTGTACTCAAGACTGTTATGATTTGTTCGGCTATACCCACTCTTCTTACTGTAAAAATTGTAATTTTATGGAAGAGATAGTAGTTTCACCTTTTACCAAGATGTTTAGCATTTGTTTTCTGAGTGACAACAATACTTTTTTATACTCAGTAACTTTCCCAGTTTTATATTTGGAATTTTCAGGTTTTACAAGAACACCTCTTTGTTCTAAACTTACCCCAAAATTTACTACTTGTTTTCATTACCTGATCTTCGCCTGCTTTTACTCATGGACTCGTCTTAGCTTGCTCAGAGGTGCTGGTAATCTTCGATTGACTACACGAGATGTTCAGAGTTCGTTGGTACTACACAGACTTTATTTCTCGGTAGACAAGCTTGACAGCTGCCATCGCCCAAGATACGCTTCTCCAATTGTCTGTCCTCCTGCCCTGTCATTTGTATTTTTCTCTCTTGTCCTTTGTATTCCCTTTCCCGTATTATTTTAGAATGGGGTTTTAAACGTTATGTTTAAGGCTTGGTTTGGATCATATGATAGATATGAATTAAAGATGGAAATATACGTCCAATCATAAACATCAATACAGATCTCGATCTTAAATGTCACTTAGACACGTTGCAAAATTGAAGCCATTGCGTAAACGGTGAAGTTCTTATGTTCCTTCATTAGGTGTTGATTCAAATAGATTTTGTTTTCTTCAAAACTTCGTAAACATCGTCATAATACGTAATTTGCATCTTTTACATTTGTCGCAAATATGCTTTGTATTCATAATTGAGATCTTGTTATTTTAAGGCCATCGTCTTGGCTAATGTCGGTCAAAATGCTCAAAAAATCAAATTTTATTTTTCCTTCATTGTCACCCTCGACATGTATACTTTCAAATAAGCTATATCATTCTTCAAAAAATATTAACTAAAATCGAGAAAAATCGCGTTTTTTTCCCACTGACCCCTGGTCAAATTTTATTTACTCAAATTATATATTCAAAACAGGTAAATCGCTATTTTTGGTTGCCTAAAAACTTTGTTGAGTTATGGCATCATGTATGAAGTAGTGACCATTTGCTTGCTTATTGAAGCAGCTTTTTCAGAGGTAAAATATGGCGTTGTGGACATTGTGAGTTTGAGACTAATTGCAGTCTAAAAAAACCAGATCAATGAGTAATCGGGAAGAAATTTGCAACAAATGATTCTGTTTTATATTTTGTGTGGATATTACTGTAAGGCATATGAAGATTTTCATTCAGGTATAGCAATTAAACCAGAAAACAAACCATATTAGACGTTATGGTGTCCATATACATAACAAGTAAAGAATCTCACATGAATTTCATTATCATGCTGATTATAAAATCAATGTTTTTTTGATAATTAACAGTTCATTTTTCACTAAGAAAGCAATTACAACCAGGCTTTTGTAAATAGAATTCTAACTGACAATTTAAACTTGTCCAATACCCTATTTTGAGGTCGTAAACTTTGCATGAAGTATGAGTATCACCTTTATGTTGTAAACATTTCAATCCAATATTCCTAACAATTGTGTTTTGTACTGCATTCGTTTCTTGTGGCAGTAATAACTCTTGAAAGAATGGTTGGAATGCGACTGGAATGCAATGAAACTCAGCCAACATATGTGAAATTAAATACTTTACAAAATAAACCTCAAAAAACAAGGTCATCCAATCATGTCATAGTAGAAACTTGACGGAAAGTTGTGAAATTTATTAATTTTTCAATCTTACCGAGACTATGATTTAATTTATATTGACATCTTATACAGTCATAGATTTAGGTTCATATTGTAATACATATACATCTGAATGCTACAGAAAAAATTCGGTTGTTGTATGACTTTTCGTTCAATAGATATCTTTGCCAGAAATTTCCTCATATTTTCAACCCTGAAATTGTAGCCATGGCAACCGAATATCCGGTTTTCCCCCTGCACTGCATCTTACCATCTACTGCAACAAAAAGATGACAAACTCTGAAAACACGTTTAGTGTTTTAAAATAGCCCCTACATTACTCTTGCCTATGACTACCTAGTGCATAAACCTCCGTCAGAGACAAACTATAGATCTGCGTAACACAACCAGTTGATTACTATCACCACAGAGTAACATAAACAGTTTATGTTACTCTGTGCTATCACACTGTACATGTGGTACACTAGGGCCTATGTACTGGTATAGTGTTTATTGCCATTGTTTATCATGGAATTTTTGTTCAGACTCACAGTCACCTAACTCTAAGTATGCTTGTTGTACTTATACAAATATAACCTTTGTTTCCAAGCATTGCTTTCAACGTGCAAGAGCATAAGAAACACTGCATTGTAAATGTAACAGATGATTTTTCATACTTGTGACCCATAAACCGATGGGAAAGTTAAAGTTTATGCGATTGATCTATGTTGTGTGTTTTTTTTTTGTTTTTTGTTTTTTATTTTGCTGGCTGGCTTGTAGGTTTTTCAAAAATCCAAGAACAGCAAACAAAGAATAAAAACACAAATATTGAGACATTGCCGTATGTGAAAGTAGAGGTGCTTTCATTACATTTTTTACTATTTAGATTGATTTTGGCCTGTTTTAATTATTTTAATTTATTCGTGTCTGATTTAATATTTAATTTATTCATATATGCAAATTTTAGATCGTAATTCATTCATCACCAGAATATAGGTTACCTTTGCCCCCCCCCCCCCCCCCACTTGCCCCCCCCCCCCCCCTCAACCGTGAAGTGCTTCCTACGCCCCTGTAGCCTATATAGACGTAGAGCGGAATAGACCACAGGTGACTGTGGTTCCGACGTATTGATACGTAGCCTTTCCACACTACGTATCAGAACGTCGGAACGTAGCATAAACTACACTTTTACAAACTACCTAGTAAACGCCCGTGGGAATAGACCACAGGTGACTGAGATTCCGCTCTGCGCCTATCGAGTGTTTGCAATGACGGCCTACGGGCGCCCTATGATGATAATACATGCCACACAGCGGCCGGCCGCCAGACTAGAATGTTTCGATGAATTCTAAATCTATCATTTATAATTTCGCAAAAATCTTTGATATCGCTCTTTTTCATATGCAAAACGACTTTCTAATTGATATCAAACCGCGCCGCTTAGGGAACGAGCACAATTAACGGCAGGGGGGCTGGAAGGGAAAGTATGTGGTGCATATATTTTTTACACCCCCCCCCTAACACCAGCAAAAATTTTAGTGGCCCCATCACCGGCAACAAAATTTTTGTGGCCCCCTCCCCGAAAAAGAATGATTACATAGGTACAAAGTTGTAAACATATATATAATCCTTATAACTTTCAATATAAGCTTTAGTGAAAACAACATTCTTGCATTCTTGAAATAAATAATAAACAAATAAATATATAAATAATAAACAAACAAAATAACATATGTTCAAGCTTTACTACTTGTAACACCTAGGCCTACAGCTACTTTTCAGTATGTGTTGTGCTATTTAAATCTCAAAGAATGATGAAATTACCAAATACCTTATAAACAATCTACAAGTTCATTCAGTGCTGTTATAACCAGTTTCAATAATAACCAGTTTCAACCTAGCCTCTGTATCATTACCAACCATTATTATTGTTGACAAATGAAGTCAATTTCCGATAGTAATATTGCTCATTTTACACATAACAACTGCATTGTGAGGTTTAAGACTTGGTATTTCATCATGCTACAAGAAGTTTAACAAGGAACTCCAGCTTCAACAAGATACAAAAATGCTGAAAAATATTCTCTATCTTTCATGGTGTAAAAAATTTTGGTGGCCCACCCCTTACCTTCCCTTGAATTTTCATGGCTCACCCCAAGAACACTCATATTTTTTGGTGCCCCCCCCCCTTTTCTCTTCCGGCCCCCTGCCGTTAATCGTGCTCGGTCCCTTATGGAAATTATCATATACCTACATTCACGCGCCTGTGTAAAGCTATGGGAGAAAGCGCCCTCAGATCCATGCATTTTTTTTTACGTATCACGCCCCGGCCCGGTGCCCAAATATGGGCAATCGCGTGCATTTCTGAACTATCTCAATTCTGGTTACTACGCGCGTTGCTATCCGCAAACGTTCCATTCGTACACAAAGCCAGCGCGAGATTAGGAAAACGTCTGCTCGCTCAGATCGTAGTTGCGCGTGGCGACAGTGGAGCCGCGCCGGTGACATCGGCTTATATTTCTAAATTCTAGTGAAATCCTGTGTATACTAAGTGCGTACCTGTTTAGTATAAATGGATGAAACTGACATCACGCCTTTGTCCTCCATTACACCTCGATTTCAGCCTTGATCTCTGTTGGTCACGTACAGTACGGATGTTGCTTTGCGCGTTCTAGAATTCTGCAGGTAAACAAATGACGTCATTTTGTATGTCAATCCGCGACGGAAAGCGGCCATCGTATTTATGAAAAACTGACACAAATGGTGATAAATACTTGATATCGCACGCATTTTTATCTCCTAAACAATGCTGAATATTTTGTGTAATACATATTTATCATTCCATAAGGTATAGATAAAACCTTTACGGCCCTGATACGGCTTTTTCGGCCCTTGGTCGTACGGCGTACGGGCCCTCGCACGCTCGGGCCCTTCCGCCGTACGACCTCGGGCCGCAAAAGCCGTATCAGGGCCGTAAAGATTAAGACAACGTTTTCGCCCCAAGGTCACGTCTGTCACGAGATATTTCGCGAGATCTCACATTCCAGTATGGCGGCCTTGAAGGTAAGAACATGTACAACTTCAAATGAACGCTTTCAAGTTTACGTAAACCAGTAACTTTGAACTATTTATTCCAAAACAGTACGAAATCAAACTGTAACAGTGCCAGTCAAAGTCTTTGCAATTTCAATGATCTTTTTGATAGATTTATTTGCGTGATTCACACAGTGTTCAAAATGTTCCGAGCGCGACGATCAGCTTACCGCTTAGCGTTCACAAAGTGTACACAAGATAATGAAACCCTTTGACATCCTGTTGTAATTTTCTGAACGCGTTCTGAACGATAGATGTAAGTCGGAATACATATAGGAATATCATCTGTTCGACTTTGCTCACAAGGAACCAGAAAGAGTTTTAATCGCATGTTAACATTAAAGCTCCATAAGCTCTATCTTTTGCCGATTTTTAGCTCATATTTGGTTTTGTATCGAAAAGAGCTTATATGATGAGTCGGTGGCGTCTGTATGTATGTATATTTGTGGGTATGTATGTGCGGATGTATGTCCGTCACACACAAAGGCTCCCATACCGCCAAAGCTACCATCTCAGTATTTGGTGTACAGGTAGATGCAGGGGTTTAGATGTGAATTTGTTCAAATGAACATGTCAGTGTCAAAAATGTGCAAATGAGGTAAGAAAAAGGGAAATCCTGCAAATGTGCAGGAGTGATGGCCAGTGTCTGAGACAGGCTTGAGTCATTTCCTGTCATTGCTTATGAACTGTTACATATTAACAGACCAGCTCAAACCACAGACAGTAGAGGGGGGAAGACTGTCTATGGTCCAACTGAGAGGGAGTAACTGTTTCTGGTATACATGTTGCTACTGTTGACCTCCAGTACCTAAAGTTTCGGACCTTATTTACTTTGTCATTCTTTTTTTTCTGGTTTAGGTATTTCTTGTTGTTTTTCTGGTTGTACTGTGCAGAAATCATTGTCATAACATCAACGTAGAATTTTCCTGCACTGAACAGATAGAAACAATATTTATTGTTGATCTTTGGTACCCATACTGGTATATACCAATTCTGATCAAATTTGAGCGACACTGTATAATTGCGGTACTTTTTTGCTCACGTGTTTACACACGTGAGCATATGTCGCAGCGATGTCTGTCTGTCTGTCTGTCTGTCTGTCTGTCTGTTGGTCCGATATCTCAAAAACGGCTGGTCAGATCAGAATCAAATCTGGTACATATATTCAGTTAGCAAATGGCAAGAACTGATTAGTTTTTGGTGGGTGTTGCTTGCAGACTTTTTACTCATTTGCATAATTAATGGTTTTAGAAAAAATGGATATACATTAAAAACGACAACACACAATTTGATGAGATTTGCTACAAATGTTGATCACACAAAGATATATCAGCAGTGGGAACCATTAAGGGGTTACATGAAAGATAAATGCTAATTTGCATATTTAATGAACTTTCCTAATTAGGGATATATGTCTGATTTGACTCGATCGAAATTGACCAAACTTGGTATGTATATTAAAGATACTATTATTTAACATTATTGAAAGTCATTAAGCGTTTTAACTTTAACCAATTCCTAATTTGCACATCTAATGAACTTTGCTAATTAGGGATATATATTTGAATTGACTGGACTGACGTTGATGAAACTTGCAACATGTATTTGGAGCTACTATGTTACAACATTTTTGAAAGTCTCTAAGCATTTTTACTTCAGCCAATTCCGAATTTGCATATTTAATGAACTTTCCCAATGAGGGATATATATCTGAATAACTTGATTGTAATTTTTGAAACTTGCTATATACATCAAAGATACTGTGATATAACATTATTGAAAGTCAAAAGACATTTTTACTTCAGCCAATTCCTAATTTGCATTTTAAATGAATGTTTATAATTAGGGATATTTATCTGAATTGACTTGATCAAAATTGATGAAACTTGCTATGTACATTAAAGACACTATAATACAATATTATTGAAAGTCATTAAGCATTTTCTCTTCAGCCAATTCCTAATTCGCATATTTAATAAAGTTTCCTAATTAGAGATATATATCTGAATTGACTTGACCAAAGTTGACAAAACTTGCTACATATATTGCAGATACCATGATACAACATTATTGACAATCATTAAGCATTTTTACTTAAGTCAATTCCTAATTTACATATTTAATGAACTTTGCTTATTAGGGATATATACTGGGATTTGCTTGATCAAAGTTGGCAAAACATGCTATGTACATTGATCATTATACCTGGTTAAAACAATATCGAAAGTCATTTCACATTTTCATGTCAGCTAATTTATAATTTGCATATCTAATGAGCTTTCACAGCTCGGCATATATGGCTTGAAGGACTTGGCCAACGGTAATTACACTTGCTATATAAAATGGTGATACAATGACAACAGTCAAAGATCTTTAATATTTTTATTTCAGCTAATTACATATTTGTATACTTCATGCCTTAGAGTTAATCGTCGGTGATTATTGTTCATTACGTTGATCATAATACTTTCAATGAAGTTGCAAACATGTGGCAAAGGTCAAAATTTACACATAACTGCAATATATATAATGAAACACGTGAGCATTTTCAGTTCATATCTGGTTTGTCTTGTGGTTTTCCTACACTTTCTGCATTGAATCCCTAAACTGTAATTTAATGCCAAGTATTTAGCATATCAACACAACCTGTATGAGTATAATCTCCATTGTTATTGTTGAAAATTGTATTCAAGTCCGAACCAGAATTCATTTGTAAACAATAAACAATGATCATTTCACACATACAAGCTGTGTTGACAAAAAGAATACTCAAAATTTCAGCATGACAAACGGATTAGGGTCAGACACTGTAGTAGCTGCAAAATTGTAGCGCTACGGTGAGGCGGTCGGTGATTTTTGGTTTTTGCGACTTTGCTCACCAGTAGTGCTACAATGTCGATGGCCCTGGGGAGTATAATAAGCACATCCCACTGGACTAGGCGTGTTGATGTGAAATGCTACATATGTACTGCATTTGGTCGTACCAATTTATCACTGCTGAAGACTAAACACTATACTACACTTAACCTTGTTGTTTATGGGGTTTGTAATTTGTCAAACACGTCGATCGCTTTCCGAAAACATTTCTTGGAGCAGCCATTACCAACTTCTGGTAATGGCGGCTCCCAGAAACAGAAATGCCCCATGCTAAATGTTTATACATATTCATGAATGGTTTTCCAATGTTATGAATGGGAACAGTGTAGGGCTATGTTAACGTGAACGACGCATTTGTAACTATGTGATGACCTCACCCAAGCATTCAGCAAACTCCACGTATTTGATACCCTGTGGTAAGATGTTAATGTTTTCATGAAGTTTACTGTTTATTATCTCGTGTATACAGATTTTGTATGCCTTTCTTTTGAAATTGTTAGGGTTAATTGTTGATTAAAACTGACATGCAAACCTGGAAGTCAGTAAGTTTTTGAGTTCAGAACTAATTTCACTGCCAGTATGATTGATGTAGATTAGAAAGAGTACATGACGGGATGCTTGCATCTAAAAAACAGTGCACTTTTTGGGCTCTTTCTGCACTGATAATATGCAATCTAAAGTAGTTATATCAGATATAATCAGACATTACATAACGCTTAGTCAACAACTTCAGATACCAGTAACTTGGCCGGTACTACTTTATGCCAAGGTATTGTACAGTGAAGCGGCACAAACTCAGTCTCGTGTAAACCTTGACAACAGTATTATCATTTCAGGACATCGGAATTTGTTCCTACTTTTATTAATTTGAACTAACATATGGCTTGTAGTATATATATAGGTCCTATTCTGTGAAAATTTGGGTACAATGTTCAAAGAAGTTCAAGGCGACCGATTATCTGTAGGAGTGAAGTGTGTAAGGCAGAGATGTCTTCCCTGTACACCCACTTAATCGCTATCTTTGATCACATATTGCAAACAGCTTACGAGATGGCAAATAACTTTAATTAGGAGCTCCATACCCCTTGAAACCAGTATTTCAAGGGGTGAATGTGCATTGAATATGCACTGTTTTTTAGATGGAAACGTCCCCTAATGACTGGTCCAAGAACTGAACCCTTTGGGACAACACTTGTGACGTATTCTCCACTCAGATAATGCTCCATCTATCACTACTCGCTGTTTTGTATTTGTCAATCAAGCTTTGACCCACTGTATATTATTTCCATTTATGCCATGATACTTCATCTTTTCAATCAATCTGGGGCGTGGTACTTTGAAAGTGCAAGGAATATAGATGTGAAGCTTCCACCTAAATTTGGGTCTGATGAGTTTGTGTGAGGAGACTGACAATTGCGAAATGCTTTCTTTTATTTGATGGAAAGGAAAGGTGCTGGTTTTGCAGATGGTCCCGAGGAAGCTACAGGGAATACTTTTGTCAAGTACATCACCAATTTTTTCTTCTCTCTGATGCCCCATATTTCTAAAATTGAATGCAGAGGCTACAAGTTACATTCTGTTTGGTGTTTTCTTTCAAAACAGACACCTTTCAGCAAAACTATGACATTCCATCAGAGCATAGACATTACAAGAAACTTGAAAGAAATGTACAAGAACTTGAGGACAAAAGACCGCTACTGTATACTGTTATAGTGTACCAATTCCTCAAACTGTCCAGATTTAAGTAATTTGATGAGGCTGTCAAGTTGCTGTGCAATGGTATTGACATGTGGACACTTTGAATGCACAAGAAAGAAATCTAAAACTAATAAGAGAAAAGCAAACGTCAAAGAATGACTGTTTATTTTTATCCATTTGTTATGAAAATGCATACAGTGATCATACAGTGTGTCACACTGTGACAGGAGTATTCATGTGGTTTGAGGAAAATTGTCCAATAAAGGCAAACAGATTTTGTGTTAAATTTTCTGTGTGTGTTTTTAGCCGCTTACCCGCGTACCTTTTAGGATTTTGAGTGGACGCAAAACAAAGAATTTACTTACTTTGGCCTTATATTTGCTGTAAAGCTAGCCAAAGAAGTGTAAACAAAGTTGTAGATAAGAAGATCTGGAATCTTTATCACTGGAATGACTGATCACATTCCGATGAAAAGCAAGGAGATAAATGCTCTTTTTATAACTTTCAAATGCAAGTGACAATGTAGTATACTCAAAGGAGCAGTAGACAAAATATTGACATTCAAATGTTATAATTAGTTCCAGAGACCAGCTCTGGAACTGTTAGTTTTTGCTCACTTTCCTTCTTTCTTTCTTTCTTTCTTTCTTTCTTTCTTTCTCTATTTCCGGTATTACTACCATAGAACATGCTATACACAAATTTTACCCTAATTACCCAGAATGCATTGCGACACGCTTATGACGTCATCGCTCAGCTCGGACGGGTTTTACGGGCATTTCTTGTTTGTTTATTTATTTATTTTTTATTTGGCATTGCTCAACTATCATAGTGTGTTCAGTTATTAATAATTCTAGCTTTCTTTCGCTTTGTTTTTTGTTGCTTTTTGATTTTATTTTTCTCTAAATACTCGCCATACGTGGCGCTATACTGTTTCGCCCGAATGCTCATGGGTTGAATGACATTAACAATGGCGGCGTATCGATCGCTTCGCTCGCACTGAGACAGAAAAGTAGGGTTTCCGTAAGTTTACAAGCGCGGCCTGGCACATCGTGTACCTAGACGAGGTGGGTGTGCTCGAAAACGATGATCAATGCAAAATTTGGACTCAAACTCGGCTGTTTTGGCGGAGAAACTGCCCGCCGTATTTCTGAGGAGCCACCAGCGATTTTTCCTATATCAGTCTGCGGGGCTGTACTGTGGTGGGAGGCCGTTTAACGCCGGTAACACACAGCCGTGCCATGCAGAGCTAGGCATTCATAGTGAACGTACTGTCTGTCACGCTCCGGCATGCGTTGGCTGCACGTAAAAGCAACTCAACTTTCCAAGATCAAACAGTCAGTATCTTGTGAAAACAGCGACATAGCAATGAAAATAGTTTTAGTCTGTGTTTTTAATCAAATGAAAATGCATGTGGCTCAATTTCAACGGCCTAGGTCCGATGTTTCCTCTCGTCTGATCATCGTCGTAAATAACTCGCCTCTTTACGGCAACAACTCAGCGCTACCCGTCAAGCGATTGATTTTGCGTAGGTCAGCGGAGCGAAAGTTATTGCTCTGGCTCGCGAGAATGTCGTCTGATAAACATTTCCGTGCGTTGTCGCCCCCATATGTATCTGTTGCGTTTTTACCGTACATGTAGGCATTTGTAATCTGTGTACTGTAATTCCCCGGACTGCCTTGCTTTTAGTTGTATCATGGTGTTTACTGCTATCAGCCCTGAATATTAAAATCCAAAGCACTCTTTCATTCTGCACCTATCTTTGTCACACATTCTCTTGTTTCTTCCGCTGCTCTGGTCTCTGGAACTTCGCTTTTGCTTGCAAATGCTTTCTAGTTATTTCATTATTTTTTGACAGCAAAAGACAGTAGAGGCAAGAGGGACATGAAAGTTGTGCTATTTTTGCAATTTCCTTTGACCCAAACCATGTTGTAATTATAAGTTAGGCTATCCCATTCACATGTTGCAAACACATTATCAAGTTTAAAGCCAGATGTTAGCAATTAATGTCTTTCCTTTTCCTGTAGTGTTGCAGCCAGGAATTTTAAACCAGGGGACACTCTGTCCCACTACCATTTATTCTTGGGACATTTTGCACATTTTTGGGACAACATACGCTAGTTATTAGTAAAATTGTGTATTTATTATAAATTGATTTCACAAAACAAAATTTGAGCTACTGGGACCGTGTCACTATGCTCTAATTTCAGGCAATTTTAGCAGAATACCGTATCTGCATGTCCTTCGTAATCAAATGACAGATTGGTTGTATCTACAGCCCAATTGATATTATGCTGAAAGAGGAGATTTGTTGCAAAATTAAAATGTCAACGTTAACAATATGGCATGGATGCCTGTACATGAAAAGATTGTGAACACAAATCAACATCACCACCAAAAAAGGACCCCGTATTATTCATATTCAGTCAAAGTCATACAGATTAAGGTTTAATTTCTCAGGGAGACACCATTTATATTATGATCACATTCATATTTGGCATACGAAATTACAAATTTGTCCATTTCTTATAATTTTGTCCATTTCTGTAGTACAAAGTTCATATTGTTATAAGGAATACCACAATCAATAGTCCACGCAGTTTGTTACAATTTTTTCACACATAGGGAGATTACAAAATATGACTTAACATACTTTTTTGCAGTATGATCTGATAAAGGAGCTTGGTGTCAGTGTTCTCCAAAGAAAACTTTCATTACATACAACTAATTTGGATATAATTTTACCTAACAATGGTTTTGCACAACAATTCAGGTCAGCGTTGAGACAGCTGAACTGGACTTGACTGATTTGTCTCAGTCTGGATATAGGCAACACTACATGTCACATTTAAATATATGCTCGTTGACTGAATTTATTTTGTCATCCATTCCCATACAGACACTAAACATGCATTTTGTGCCAAGAATGCTATTCACAGTTACCGGAATTACTTGTTGCATTCAAAGTTGGTACTAAGACAGTACATCATTATGTAGACACTGTGTGTGCATTTTTAGTTTTTTGAGGGCACAGTGGGTAAAGAGCAGATTTAAATACAAACCACAGCTTGTTGGAATGAAGGATTGCTATCACATGAAAATTGTGTAAAAAGTTTACATCAAGAATCTTTTTTGCAAAGATTTTGGCCTTTTGTTAATTTCACTCATGTGTGGAATTACTCCATAACCTTATTGATAAAATTAAATCTCTAATAAACCACCCACCACCCATTGTATAATCTCTTGAGTCTGGCTGCTATATACTCATTATATTCAGCTAAGATCACAAGCAGCTACTTCAAGAATAGTTAGGTTTGAACATAAGTATAACAGTCTTCAGAAGTTAATGTACTGTTATATTTGTGAAGAAAATGGATAAAAATTTCGTTGGAGTTACTTTCAAGTACCAATTTCCCCTTCCAAGTTGCCTTTGTATACATGATTGCCAACTCTTCAGACTCAAGGTTACAACAAAATATTAATTTCTCGCCATGTGTTTGCCTCCCTTTGCAGTTTGACAGCATTTCTACAACAGAGGGTTGATTAACAGGTATATAACAGTAAAACTTGACAAGATTGATGTTTGTGAGTTAGTTTACAATCCATTTACACTGACACTGAGAACATGGCATTTGAACTCTTGAGTGAAGGACATACCACTGTACGGCACACAGGAAAACATTGAGCTCTCCCAACAAAAGGTTTTATGTTTTACAACAGCAAGAATGATCATTTTTGGCCTTGTAGTTAATCAATTTCCTGGACAGATTTTTACTGGTATTTATAAGAAACCTTTAAAATATTAAATGTATACTGTCACCTGTACCAATTTTAACACAGTGACCATGGAAAGAAAATCTAACCAATCACAGATTTTAAGGGGGTGGCCACTTGGTGGCCACTAGTAAAAACAGCACCCTCTCATGGTCATTTTGAATACCAAGGAACGCCCCTTTGACCATATATGGGCATATTTAGATTACAGGTGACTGTATTCCTTTAAGGACTAACAGTGATGTCTAGAGTGCATACAGGCCTTGTTCATTGACATATTTCATACTTGAATTTTGATGAGCTCTGAGACGCCAGTAAAGCAAATTTCAATGTGACACTTGCGAACAATGCGTCGCCATTTTGTTTTTCTATCGTGATCATATTGCAATCTTAATATGTCATCCCTTTCAAGCTTTATTTAGAGGGGCAACATTACCCATTTAGTGAAAAAGTAAATTGTTGAGTGTTTCTAAACGGAACACATTGTAATGTTTTGTGATATTCTGAAAATGACAACCCAAAAACGTCATGTCTTTTAACGATCTCATTGCGGCTGTCCACAGTCCCTCTGGGCTGTCATAGGATCGTGTGGTAGTGACATTGATATTGAACATTGTCAGTGTCCTTTTTAAGGTGTGAATCATGTATTTGTTCATATCACTGAGTGTCACAGACAAACCAGTGGTATTTCCAGACCAGTGGACAGAGAGAGGGACTTTGACCACTACTTGCTTCAATTTCTATCCTGGGATTATTTCTCTACTACCGCTGTAAACCTCTACAAAATCTAACCTTGCCAAAACAATTCTCTTGCCAGCTTGCTTAACAGGCACATTCAAGTCCACCCATTCAGTACACTTTGAGCATAATTAAGTGGTCATTAAAGATTATGTGTGGTAGCGCCCTCTATGGCCAATTGTTTATCTTCTGTGTTCTGATTCTGAATGGCCATACACTGTACTACTTGCAGCATGATATATCACCTCTTCTATTGAAAGAGAAAAGGGAAACACTCTTTTATTGATTTGGCAATTCTCTTGACTTAGAAACTGCAGTTACAATCATAATTCTCTTTTCCTGTTGCATACTGACAAATTTATATCTTATGTGACCATGTCATTAACATTTTGTTAATTTTATATTCACAGATCTGACTACGGACAACAGGATGGAAGAAGACCAGATACAAAGCTAAGTATACCTTTCATGTTGTTAGTTCATTTACCATTGACAATGAATAACAACAACTTCAGTTTTTTCTACAGACACGTGTCACCATTGAAGACATGACTTGAATGGAAACTGAAGTTTGCCCTGTAATGATGATTGATTAACTGGTATCATCTTTGAGTTGTGATCATCACAACTCAAAAAGTGTTATTAACCCATTGTTTATATTTATTGACAGGTGCCGCTAATGAAGATTTATGCTGCAGGAGTCCTTTTAACATAATTTCTTTTTTATTTTCAGGTTTCACCGATGAAAACATATAGTGTAATGTTTGCCATTTGATGAGAGTGGCATTCAGTTACTCGTGTTGGCTGGCCACGAGTAATTGGATGTTATTCTCTGTTGTGTACTAATCTTTACAGGTTTCTGTTTTTTACAGATGTGAGCAGGATGACTATTGAAGAAGATAAAACATATAGTGTAATATTTGCCATTTGATGAGAGTGGCATTCAGTTACTCATGTTGGCTGGCCACGAGTAATTGGATGTTATTCTCTGTTGTGTACTAATCTTTACAGGTTTCTGTTTTTTTACAGATGTGAGCAGGATGACTATTGAAGATGCTGTCTGCTGTCCCATTACAAATTTTATGCACAAAATATCATAATAACATATGCTCTTTGTTTCTTTACAGATGTTACCGTGGAAATGCTGACTGGAAGATGGAAGACTGTTATTGACATGTTTGGTTATTTTGGAAATTTGATCAGAGTGATGTTGATTTTCTGGGTGTTGGCTGGCCACCCAGTGAGTCAACATTACTCTGGTGTGTTATTAACTCTTGATTTGTTTTTATTTCTTAGGTGACAACATGGAGGTGCTTATTTTCAAAATTTGATAAGAGTGATGGTGATTTTCTGGGTGTTGGCTGGCCACCTAGTGAGTCAACATTACTCTGATGTGTAATTAACTCTTGATTTGTTTTTATTTCTTAGGTGACAACATGGAGGATCTCGCTGAAGCAGTTATGTTAAGTGGTCTGCAGTTTTACTGATGGAATAATGTATTAATGGATGTTGTTTGTTTGTTTACAGATGCCACTTGGGAAGAATTAACTGATGACAACATTGAAGACCTGATTGAGAGGAGTGCATACACCCAAACAGTTAACTTGATTTCTTTATTTGCCGGTATCATGGTTCAAAACTCTACAGAAGATGATGATATGATTAATCAAATGATTCATTGCATGTATACATCTACTGCTACTAACATGTTTCACTGAAGCATACACTTAATTTTGTTTGTTTGTTTTATTGCAGGAGTACTCTCATATGGCATTGGAATGGACCAGCTACAAATCATACAGAGGTAAGTGGACATACAACAACAAGAAGATGACAGTACATTGGACAATGGACCATCTGAAAGAAGACAGAACTATGGGGAACACATTGGACATCACATCAGATTGGACAGAGGACAATACATTGGACATCACATCACATTGGACAGAGAACAATACATTGGACATCACATCAGATTGGACAGAGGAAAATACATTACATCACATCAGATTGGACAGAGGACAATACATCACATCAGATTAAACAGAGGACAATACATTGGACATCACATCACATTGGACAGAGGACAATACATTGAACATCACATCAGATTGGACAGAGGACAATACATTGGACATCACATCAGATTGGACAGAGGACAATACATCACATCAGATTAAACAGAGGACAATACATTGGACATCACATCACATTGGACAGAGGACAATACATTGGACATCACATCACATTGGACAGAGGACAATACATTTGACATCACATCACATTGGACACAGGACAATACATTGGACATCACATCACATTGGACAGAGGACAATACATTGGACATCACATCAGATTGGACAGAGGACAATACATTGGACATCACATCACATTGGACAGAGGACAATACATTGGACATCACATCAGATTGGACAGAGGACAATACATTGGACATCACATCACATTGGACAGAGGACAATACATTGGACATCACATCAGATTGGACAGAGAACAATACATTGGACATCACATCAGATTGGACAGAGGACAATACATTGGACATCACATCACATTGGACAGAGGACAATACATTGGACATCACATCAGTTGATATTTGTATCCCCATGAAACAGCGCAGTAAACGCATGAAACCACACTGGATGACAAGGAAAGTACTACAATCTGTCAGAAAGAAAATTAAACTGTGGTGCAAATATACCCAGACAAACAATTCAGAAGTGTATGAAGAATACAAAAGACAACAAAGGGAAGTGAAGAAGGAAATCAAGTATGCAAAGATCCAGTATGAAAAGAACCTTGTAGATCATGTAAAGGACAATCCCAAAGCTTTCTTTGCTTATGCCCGTTCTAAACAACGAACCAAGGACACTTTAGGGCCACTAGTTGACAAAAATGGTACAAATCAAAGCTCCAACCAAGAAATTGCTGATACTCTAAATGACTTTTTTGTATCAGTCTTCACAGTGGAAGATACATCACAAATGCCTACAGCAGTCTCCTTATACAATGGTTCTGAACAGGACAAATTACACTTTATAAACATCACTGAAGAAATGGTCTTGAAAAAACTTTTACAGTTGTCACCAGGTAAAGCCGCAGGACCAGATAAAATATCACCAAGAGTTCTACGTACAGCTGCAGCGCAATTAGCAAAACCACTCTCCCTCATTTATACTGAATCCCTGATAACTGGCATTGTACCGGATGACTGGAGGAAAGCAAATGTTACACCTATTTTTAAGAAAGGCAGCAAATCAGAACCAGGTAACTACAGACCAATTAGCCTAACAACAATTTGTGGAAAACTGCTGGAATCTATCATCAGGGACAATATTGTACAGCATCTGGACAGTCATGATCTAATTCTGGGCTCACAGCATGGGTTTTGTCATGGGAAGTCATGCCTCACAAATTTATTAGAATTCCTGGATGAAATTACACAGTACATAGATGAGGGAGTGCCTGTGGATGTAATTTATCTTGATTTTGCAAAGGCCTTTGACAAAGTTCCTCATGCTAGACTCATAAATAAAATGGAAAACCATGGCATTACTGGTTCTGTCCTTCAGTGGGTACAAGCCTGGCTATCAAATCGTCAACAGGCTGGTGCAGCATCAACTTGGAAACCAGTGACAAGTGGAGTGCCACAGGGGTCTGTACTTGGTCCCATACTGTTCCTGATTTTCATCAACGACATTGACTGTGGTTTGATATCTCAAGTTAAGAAATTGGCTGACGACACAAAGCTATATCGCCCAATTTACAATAGAAATGACACTGATACATTACAAAATGATCTGGACAGACTCCAAAAGTGGTCACAGGATTGGCAGATGAGTTTTAATGTCAAGAAATGTAAGTCCATGCATATTGGAGTGAATAATCCATCACGTTTACCAGATGAGCAATATACCACTGCAACATACAGAGGAGGAAAAAGATCTTGGTGTAACAGTGCATTCCAGCCTCAAACCTTCATCACAGTGTATCCAGGCAGCAAAAACAGCAAATAACATGTTGGGCATCATTAAAAGAACAATTACCCACAAATCAACAGACATAATTAAACGTTTGTACAAGCAACTGGTGAGACCAAGATTGGAATATGGTGTGCAAGCATGGTCACCGTGGTTACAAAAGGATATTACCCTACTAGAGAAAGTTCAACGCCGGGCCACAAAATTAGTTCCAGAACTACATAAACTACCATATCAAGAAAGATTACAGCACTTTGGTCTTAAATACTACACTGGAGCAGAGAAGAACCAGGGGAGACATGTTGCAAGTTTTCAAGATTTTAAACGGATACGACTCATGCAATGTATCACTTCAACTGTCATCAAGTACTACACGTGCACACAATTATAAACTGCTGAAACCAACTGTCAGACTAAATATACGAAAATATTTCTTCTCATCTAGGATAGTCAATACATGGAACAGTTTGCCAGCCAACATTGTTAATGCACAGTCTGTCAATGACTTTAAAAACCAGTACGACGCTCTGCCAATATTTGAGAACTAAGGGATTTTCATTATCCTCTGGATACCTTATCCCTCATCTACACTGAACTGAACTGAACTGAACATCAGATTGGACAGAGGACAATACATTGGACATCACATCACATTGGACAGAGGACGATACATTGGACATCACATCAGATTGGACAGAGGACAATACATTGGACATCACATCAGATTGGACAGAGGAGGATACATTGGACATCACATCACATTGGACAGAGGACGATACATTGGACATCACATCAGATTGGACAGAGGAGGATACATTGGACATCACATCAGATTGGACAGAGGATGATACATTGGACACACATCACACAACGGACAGCCTTGGACATCCATGATCACCAGAGAAGAAAGAAGACCAAGAAGAAAGAAGAATTGCTACTAGGAACTTCCAGACCAATGAAGATGCCGGACGTTTGCTTTTTTTGTAGAAATTTATTGACTTGTAATATTTAACTGTAAATGAAAATAAAGGCAACCCTTCTTTAGGGATTTAATTCTTTCTCTTCTAGAATGTTTGGCAATGGTTTTAGGTAAATTTTATATTTAAATTCTTAGGGACCCCAAAACTACCCAAATTAGTTCACAGAAACTAAACCTACGTTATCTGTGATCTGGTGATGCCTGACACCCACTAATGATATTAGCCTTTGTCTTCAGGTCAGTTTCTCAGCATTTTCCTTTCTCAAAATGGAGAAAGGTTTCCTGAGTTTTCTGGACTGCTAATATCGAATTTCGTTTGCTCGGTTACATAATTTAGCTGCCATTTAATACGTTCTGGCCCCAAAAACACATGACAAAAAATGACTCCAAAATTCTTATTGTCACTCATAGGCTTCACAGACTGTACTCGGTGAGAATGTTGATAGGTTAATGCATGAACAGTAATAGCACTGTAATGGCGCCATATAACACCAATATATTGCACCTAGCATTTAGTAGCACAGTTATAGTCACGTAATTTGCATATCAGCATTCTGATCGATTTGTAGACTTACAGAGTCTAGGTGACAGTGTTTCATTTGGCTTAAACAAATCTATCTAGTCAAGCTGTATTTCGTTTCCAAATTTAATCAGTTTGGCATTTATAATCAACATTAAACAGTGATTTCATGCTGTCAGCTTGACAAGAGTGGTTTTTGGCACAGCTTCTGAAGCTGAACGGTTCAACTCCGTTACCACTCCAACTATGATGGCTGTGTAATCATTGCAAATGTTAAGACAACAAAAACACACCTTGATTACAATTGAACACTGGTTATTTATGAATCCAACTGTGCATTTGGATATGAAGTGAAACTAATAAGTCTGATCAAAGTTTAAAATTTGGTAAATTGGTATCAAACTGGAAAGACATATTTATGGCCTTATTCTTCTCTTATAGTATTCAGCAACAGCTGAATATATTCTCCTCTGTACTTTCTCTAACATTCTCTTGGTTTCTGCCAATTGTTCTACTCATGGCACAGCAATGAAGATGTGAAGGTTTCTCAGAATTCAGAACACTGCAGTGAATTAGTTTTGGCATTTTGATATGTAAGCCACTTGATCAGAAAGATACCCACTTTAAAGAAATGTAAAACGTTTTCCAGAGAGGATAAAGTGGAAAATTTGATATTGAATTTTTAAGTAGAATAGAATAAACAGTAGATAATTATTTGTTGGTGTGTATGTTTTTATTTTACAAAAATAGTGCCGAATAAATTAGTGTATCAAAAAATAAGTTAAGGTAGGTGAATTATGACTTCACTTGTCTATAAATAGAGGTTTATTAGTTCCAGAGACCAGCTCTGGAACTGTTAGTTTTTGCTCACTTTCCTTCTTTCTTTCTTTCTTTCTTTCTTTCTTTCTTTCTTTCTCTATTTCCGGTTTTACTACCATAGAACATGCTATACACAAATTTTACCTTAATTACCCATAACGCATTGCGACACGCTTATGACGTCATCGCTCAGCTCGGACGGGTTTTACGGGCATTTCTTGTTTGTTTATTTATTTATTTTTTATTTGGCATTGCTCAACTATCATATTGCGTTCAGTTATAATAATTCTAGCTTTATTTCGCTTTGTTTTTTGTTGCTTTTTGATTTGATTTTTCTCTAAATACTCGCCGTACGTGGCGCTATACTGTTTCGCCCGAATGCTCATGAACAACATGGCGGCGTGTCGATCGCCTCGCTCGCACAGAGACAGAAAAGTAGCCTTTCCCTAAATTTACAAGCGCGGCTGGGCACATCGTGTACCTAGGCGAGGTGGGTGTGCTCGAAAACGATGATCAATGCAAAATTTGGACTCAAAATCGGCTGTTTTGGCGGAGAAACTGCCCGCCGTATTTCTGAGGAGCCACCAGCGGTTTTTCCTATATCAGTCTGCGGGGCTGTGGTGGGAGGACGTTTAAACGCCGGTAACACAGCCCTGCCATGCAGAGCTAGGCATTCATAGTGAACGTACTGTCTGTCATGCACCGGCATGCGTTGGCTGCACGTAAAAGCAACTCAACTTTCCAAGATCAAATGGTCAGTATCTTTGAAAACAGCGACATAGCAATGAAAATTGTTTTAGCCTGTGCTTTTAATCAAATGAAAATGCATGTGGCTCAATTTCAACGGCCTAGGTCCGATGTTTCCTCTCGTCTGATCATCGTCGTAAATGACACGCCTCTTTATGGCAACAACTCAGCGCTACCGTCAAGCGATTGATTTTTGCGTAGGTCAGCGGAGCGAAAATTATTGCTCTGGCTCGCGAGAACGTCGTCTGATAAACATTTCCGTGCGTCGTCGCCCCCGTATGTATCTGTTGCGTTTTTACCGTACTGTGTACTGTAATTCCCCGGACTGCCTTGCTTTTAGTTGTATCATGGTGTTTACTGCTATCAGCCCTGAATATTAAAATCCAAAGCACTCTTTCATTCTGCACCTATCTTTGTCACACATTCTCTTGTTTCTTCCGCTGCTCTGGTCTCTGGAACTTCGCTTTTGCTTGCAAATGCTTTCTAGTTACAGTTTAAGGTAAGTAGATTGGCTCAGCATTGGATGACCCCATTTCAAACTTTGTCAAGTCGCAGCAGCTTCTATTTGCTGCTAGTGTATTTACCCTGTGATTTTTGGGAAAATGTCATTTGTGGATTTTACTATGTCGAATGTGGTCACCAGGTCATGTGACCAATCATAATTTGAAGGTGTAGGTGCCTAAGTAATCATATCACATGATAAGTGTTTTAAGGTAGAATTCACCTCAGGGACAGTAATTCTGAATTAAAAACTTTTACAGTTCTTTTCTGATCTATCACTTGTCGGGCCCACTTAAAGCTCTTGGTGTAAGAAAAATGTTCACTGGCTTAGTTGTGAAAAATTTTTGGTTTTTTCCACAAACTTAACTCAGGGATAGTGGCCATTTTGAATTTCAAATATCGTTAAATCTTGGGTAATTTGTTTCTCTAGTGCCAAAATTTCAACAGTGACCGGGGGGACTTATAGATTGGGTCATGTCTGTCCATCAGTCTGTCCGTGCGTCCGTTCACGCAGATATCTCAGACATGCCCTGGTCAATTTCTTTCAAACTGTGCACAAAGATAGTACCCTACCCAATACAGATGCACGTCAATTTGTTTCACAATGTGATCAAATTTGGCCGTGTAAGAGGACTTTTTAGTGTACACCCCATAGATTCCCATGTATAAAGCAGTTCTCCATAGACTTTCATGTATAAGGCAGTTCTCCATAGACTCCCATGTATAAGGCAGTTCTCCATAGACTCCCAAGTATAAGTCAGTTCTCCATAGACTCCCATGTATAAGGCCAAGAAAAATAAAAATTTAGTTTCTCATCGTATTCATATTGCAAAAAGGATGCAGTGACAGAGTTTTTAGTCCCCACGGATGAAGTCCAGGGGGCTTATAGATTTGGTCATGTCCGTCCAATCGTCCATCCGTGAGTCCATCCGTTCACGCAGATATCTCAGACATTTTGACGAAATGTCACATGACCTCGATGACCTTTGACCTCAAATATACATATTTGTCCATAACTCAGTAACCACAAGTGCAACACCCTTCATATATGGTATGATGGGACACCTTATGATGCCACTTATTGTACCTCGTTAATTATGCACATATCTAATTTTGAGCGAGCCAATAGAGCTAGAGGTCTGATTTTTGGTATATAGGGATAACTTAGCAATACAATTTTTTTGACAAAATGTCACGTGACCTCAATGACCTTTGACCTCAAATATACATATTGGCCCATAACTCTGTAACCACAAGTGCTACACCCTTCATATTTCGTGCACATACTGTACCCCATTAATTATTTGCATATCTAATTCTGAGCAAGCCAATAGAGCTGGATGTCTGATTTTTGGTACACATAGGGATAACTATAGGATAGAAATTTTTTGACTAAATGTCATGTGACCTCGATGACCTTTTACCTAAAATATACGTTTATATCAATAAATAAGTAATCACAAGTGCTATGTCCTTTATATTTAGTAGGATGGGAGACCTTATGACAACACACGCTTTACCTCATTAATTATGCACATATCTAATTCTGGGCAAGTGAATAAGGCTAGAGGTCTGATTTTTGGCATATAGGGATTAATTAGCAATACAATTTTTTTTTGCAAAATGTCACGTGACCTCGATGACCTTTGACCTTGATTATACATTTATATATGCATAACTCAGTAACCACAAGTTCTATACCCTTCAATTTTGATAGGATATTAGACCTTAAGATGTCACATCTTGTACCTCATTTATCATGCACATATGTATTTCTAGGCTGGCCAATACAGCTAGAGGTCTGATCTTCTTTCCTGATTTAGAACCATAACTTAGACATGCCTCATGTGTTTCAAATTGAGAACAAGGACATAGACCTATGTGCCCATGGATCTCAACATATACACTCCAGTGATTCTTCTTAATGACCACATTTCCCTTCCCCATCAAGACTAATACTCCTTTTACAAGTGGGGACTATGTCATTGTCAATGACTTGTTATTCTTGAATTCGAAAGACCGTTGTTCAAAGTTTCATCGAGGAATGTTGAAGTTTTTCAATTTTGAGGCGCAATTACTACCTGAATTTTGAGAAGTTAGTGTGAAGCAGTACTTGAGTGCTGTCTTTTTGAGGAAAAAGTTTCTAAAATGAATGAATAGGAAGTAGAAATCTGGCAATACCAATAGGGGGCCCACCCAGTAGGCATGTCAACCTCATGGCGGCTTGAACACCTCACTGATTATTTACATATGCTAAATTCTTAATTGACTGATGCAATTATGTTTGGAACAAAAAATTGACAATAGATGGTTGATTTATTCAGCAGAGAACTGAAGCTTCCTGTAGCATACTAGTTATATAATATCAATTATGTTTACGATTTCAAAATGTGACAACAGTCGCATCATTGTTCAACATGCTTTACATTGCAGAGATGCAAAAACAGGTAAAGCTGTGGCACACACATGCATGGTCTACACAATAACAACTGGTAAAGTTATAGAATCAACAAATGGTTATTGCTTACACTGACTGCAAACAAATCAAGAACCTTGGTTTCAAAGAATGTGGAAACAAAACTATTATAAACTGATATAAACAAGAGACTTGAAAGTGTTCCCATGTTTCAATATATGTTGCAGTTGTCTGTAAATTGGTATATTTCTTGAAATTACTGTGACAAAATTGCAATTCCATTACAATTGTCATGATCAAAATCAGCAATTTTCATCATCTACAGCAGCTAAAAAGATAAGTATAAACACTAGTAATTAGCAGAAATGAAAATAAAAATGCTAAATTTCTTGCACTGCTGTAATATAATTGCATTGTTATATTGTTTGGCAATTTTTAGTTGTCTATCGTCAAGTCCTACAAGTTAATTTTAAGAGTTCATTTCATATGCAAATTATTGATAGGCTGACTAGAAATTGGAAAATTTTTTATGATCATGTAATTGTATCATCGTTGTACATGGCAATATATATATACTATATATATATATATATATATATATATATATATATATATATATATATATATATATATATATATATATAATGTCTGCGTGTGTATTGTGCAATCACACACGAAAAGACATCCACTTGCCCTTTATCTATGGGTGGGTATAATTATGTCATAATGAAATAAATGAAATCATATATGCATTTATATTATTTATGTGAACATGAAAGTAATATGTAATTACACTATTGTAAAATCATCTGAGGCAAACACTTAAAACAGTGAAATACAAAGCAGGAAAACCTGAATCAACAAAGAAACTTTATTGAGACTCAAAACTGAAAACTCAAGTTTAGAGGTATTACTTCTATGATCCCAGCAATAAAAAAGTCAGCAAGAGAAGGCGTGGCCTCTGGAACACTTTTTTTTCAGGATGGCCTTTTGATGCAAATTTTAGACTCCATCAGATATACTATGGTTCTTTGGTGAAATTTTTGGGAGAGAGACAGAGATTAAATTTAGAGTTCAATGTATCCTTCCTATAGCTGAATCCTAAGGGCACATAATCGTGGCCAGTAAATGTAGTAACCTTTTGCTTTTAAAACTTTTTGTTCAGTTTTAAGGCTTGTTTCTTCCATCAGTCACCTCCCGCATATTCTGGGTAACTGACTGAGATAAACCAAAGGTCAACAGACATTATTTTAGCAACAGTGTTATATTTCCTGACATTTCAAAAGAGTTTCCACATGCATAGAGACTTGTACATCTCATGGACAAAAGAACAGGCTATATTGCTTCACAGATTAAATTTTCGTTTTAATACATACCTCTGATGGGCATAGTTCACAATAAAGAGAAACTGTAAACAGGACTGAGAAACTTAAAGCCCCAATGGCTGAGAATGCGTAGTGAAATGACCTCAATCCTCAGTTTTCATAGAGGTTTCATTGAATAAAACCCATTAAAGACTGATAAAAGTGTATAACGCTGTCATAAGTGTTGAAAGTGGTATATGCTGTCACATAATTTTAGATTTCCTGGCATTTTCAAAAACTAATCATGTGTCAAAGGTAATAAAGATTACAACAGTAAAATGTTGTCCATCATGTGTTGTGTATTCAAGTAAATGGCATCATGTTTGTTTACTTATGATCACAATTATGTATTTCAGGAAATAATGCATTTTTGTACTTTTCTATTGGGGCGTCATTCTATGAGTGTGGCACCCATTTATTATTTAACCTGTTAAAGTGCGTAGGCATAGTCCAAATCAGCAAGCAGTGATACTTCGATGCATTTCCTTCAGTTAGCACATTTACACGAACCAACTTTGGTTTAAAAATAAAATCATGAAAATAATGCTTAAAATTCACAGCTATTGGAGCTTTAAACTTCAATATTGAATACTGCTGTGAATTTTCAAGTGTATTGTAATTAGGACACCCAGAGACAAGGTCAATAGATGGCTTTTAAAGAGGTTTTTTAAAAATTATTCTATGGTAATCAGCTGATCATCTTTGAAATTGTTGTTTTGAGATGTTCAAGGTAGTTACAGATAGACACCTTGAATTCAGATATGTCATCTTTCCTCAGACCATGTGCATTTATTTTATCACAAGAATGTACACTCAGTTCCGGAGGTATAAACATTTGAACATATGTACAAATACTATGTCCCAACTTATTATGATTAAATAAATGGCATTTTAATCGATGTGCAGCAAATACTATGTCCCAACTTATTATGATTAAATAAATGGCATTTTAATCGATGTGCAGCAAAGGACTCTAATCATTTGTTGCTAGGAAAAAAACCCACGAAAATAAGAAGTGCAAAAAATAGTTGTCATATATCACACGTTGAAAAAATGCACAATGGATCAGGTATAGAAAAATAATGCTAGCCCTCATCAATCTTCCAGACCATCCCCCCCCCCCCGATATCGAATGGTGCACCCCTAATGTTGTGATTTTTTATGCAACTCATTCAGACTTTGCATTCATCATTAACTTAGCGATGTAAAATGTGCCCTTCCCCTAGGCCAAGTTTGTAAAATGTGATTCCCCGACTGCCCTCATAATAACTGAACCGGGTCCCTTATCTGGTGCCGAAAATGATTCTTGACTACGGACTAGAATCAGAAACACAATCAGAATCAGATCATGTTTTCGCATGTCACCTTGGACTCGCAGAGCAGTTTTACCTTTCCAAAGTGATTTCGATCCTATGGTTTGAACGTACCGCTGAAAATGTTATCAGCACAACTCTACAGTAGTGCCTATGGACAGTGTCACTTTCACTGCATAGCAGCAGTGACAGTGATAGCTCTGACTCTGACGTAGTTGAAGAAGAGTTTGGGTCATATGACGCTCAGGATAGTGAAACATAGTATGTACACAAGATCACGAAGCCCAGGAGACTTATCAGTTACCAGGGATTTTTGAACTCTGGCATATGAGAATAATCAAATAGTAGAGAAAAAAGATGATGTCAGCGTGCTTGATTTTCAACAAATGTACGATGAAAAGTCACGGTTTTTCTTGAAAATTACTTAAAATCAATATATGCAACCTATTATTTCAAGTTCATAGAAGCACGATTGGAACTAATTTGGGATAATTGGATGTTGAAGTAATGTTGATTTCATCATAGACCCTCGAGAAAAACAGGGTCTATGATTTCATCTACAAATGTAGTCTCATCTGCTTTTATTTTTACGTTACATACTTGTTTTTATGAGTAATTTGCAATATTGCAACATTCAGCTATACGGCACTTACACTTTTGAGAAATTTGAAAAATATGAAAGTCCAATTATCCCAAATTAGTTCCAATCGTGTTTACAGTGAATGAAATGTTAACATCTCGTCGTACAATAACACAAAAGTAAAACTTTTAACAGTAATGACGTCACCAATTTATTAAAAAACTGGATGACGAAATAGAATATTTTTTTATTTACCAAATTTGCCATTATTACACCCATAATTTCTGACATTAAAACTTTTATTTGATGGATTAGTTTAACCTTCCAGTATTTTCAATTTTCTGAACATTTATAAGTGGCATCTAAGTCGTGTGTATGTCGTACTTTTAAAAATATATTTTTTCGGTTGGTCACTGTGCTCAGTATTTCACAATTTGGCAAAATTTAGCGAGAAACTCACAATTTGCATATCTCTCTTGATTGTCAATTTGTGTGCTCTTTAGCTGGTGCCATTGACCTGGTCAGAGTTGATATACTCGAGTTGGCTTAGACTGATAAATCCAAAGTGTCCACTGATGCATTTCAAAATGAATCGATTGTGGCGGCTCTACAACGTGCTGGTAAGAGGTAGTGTCGAACATCTGCGAGCAGAACTATGCAATACATGTTTATTTTTCTCTGCGTGCATTCCTAATAGATTGTAGATATGATAATTTTCGGGGTATCTTGAAATTTTTTGATGATATAGACCGGGTACTAGAAAATGTTTTGAGGGTATTGAGGAGAGGATCTGAAAAAAATAAGATTTAAATCGCGATTTCTCCAGCCACCACCATTTTTGTGAACACAGCCTTAGATCACGGTACAAACCCGTCTTTGCATTTCATGCATGGATAATTTGGACTTGCAGTTTCTGTACGCGACTTTAAAGTGTTTTGCCTTTTCCTTTCTTGACTTTCAAGTCGTGCAGGCTCACAATCATAGACAGGAAACAGGGTAGGCTACTGTTAGCTGTGGGTCCATAGCTGTGGTGTTCTCGGACGGACGGAATTCCTGCCTTTTACGGGCTGATTTTGACTCTTACGATATTTAACTCCGCCACTTAACCAGCCCGTAAAAGGCAGGAATCCCGTCTGAAAACACCACAGCTATGGACCTTTAGCTAGACTACGTATGTTCAAGCAAAATATGTGAGTTCATGTTTCACGCACACCACACGCGCACTGGCAGAGACGAGGCAGTCGATTAGTTATTTGACCACAGAAGAAAAACCCGTAACGGAAAACACACACTTTTAAAAGAATGGTTTATTTTACACAACGCCTAAACATAAAGGAAATTCGTTTTGATAGTTCTCCCAAATTGAGACTTTGCATTACGTCCCCAAAGTAAAATCCAGAGAATGATAAATCAATAAATTAATTTGCTCACTTCAACGATTGGTGTCACGGTGCAGAGAACTTCACCTGTTCCTTTATTATTATCTTGATGCCAAGTGGCGTTATTTCAGAGTCTGACTGTAATGCCTGTCATCAGATGAAGATTCAAGGACACGAATCTATCAAGGTAAGAAAACATTCACCTTTAGTTAAACCTGATAATAACCAAGCAGTCTACGAGGATCACCGCAGGACTGGTGTACTTCTGAGTGCGGCCTCGAGCTTGTGATTAAGTGTTTGGAATTACTAGTAAACCTATCATGTTATCTACGATAACTAATAGAGTTTTTCTGCAGTACACTTAAATATATCAAAGAGGTAAATACAAAGCTCCTTTCTGGGCCCCATTACTTAGACAAGCACAAGATTGTGTCTAAATGATTATTTACGAACTCAAAAAGAATACTATCAGCTCCTGTACCTACGATATGTAACGCTTGTAAATCACCTTTAACGTTGAGAGATACTCTGAAGATACTTGGCTGAATATAGAAACTTGAAATTCTAACGTATTCCGAAATTAAACAAACTGGGAAATGTTAGCACACGGTACTTTTTAAATCCATATGCACTCACTGATCTAATCGCTGAATGCACATCTGTCCGTCAAGTACCAGTAATTGTCCATGAAATTGTGCATCTATCCGGGATCTAGGCTGATTTATCATGTAAACATATTTTGACCCAAGTGGATGTGCAAAATTTAATGGTACCATTTCACTAAATCGAAGTTGAAGTCTGCTTTCGCGAGAAAAGTAAATGTCTACTTTAGGTTTCTAGTTGTTTGTTTCGTGTAACTGTATTTTAGTTAAGCCCAAATTAGATTGACACACTAGCGGAACAACTTGGAGACTAAATGATGTGAAGAGAATACCACAAACTAATGGACATGTAACAATGTACTTGAAATAATAGACCTCTGTGCATGACCATACAGGCTTCTAGCCCCCATCAGAAGTTGCCGCGTATATTTCGATGGGAAATTGTAGATTATGGTCGGGTACAATTGGCTGTGTGCATATATGTTATATATGCCACTCGTCCTGTTTCATAAGTAAGGTCCGTGACAAATGTATCGGTCACAGTGATTGATGTTTATTGTCTTATACAGTCCGCTTATTATAGTGCACTCATTGGCTGGACCCTTATCTTAGGTCTCATTACTATGTAATGTTCAGTTCACGGCACTGTGATTGGCTGCCACATGTCTCTGTGTTAGCCTCGTTCTGTAACGTTCAATGTACTTCCTGGAAACCGTTGTAGTTACCAGTCATTCAGGATTTCTAAGTTCGACCGCGACGTGAAGACAAAGACAGGGGCCCAAAGTTAACTAAAAAACATCTAGTCAGTCAATTTGGTATTTTTAACTTACAGTGCACGCCCGGTGTTCAGCGTTGCCATCTTTTACATTTGTAATCGTAATAATTTGATTTAGCCAGTATAGTAGCGCAAAGTAAGCATTTCCTTGTGAAAATTTGGAAATGTTTGGCCAAGTGATGATATATTGTACAATGTGGAGAGAAGACTGGTACGAAACGATTGCATAACACTAACAATGTGGAAGTGTTCAGAAACCTGAAGTGCATGATTCTAACAATCATAACTGCCTGTATAGCGAAGAAACTGGCGAAATTTTGAATACCGCGTCCCTTACAACTAATGTCACTGGTAAACCATCAATAAAATTGGGACGTTCAATGGCAATACTGCAAGTATCATTGTATTGGACGTGGTGGATTTACTGATATTTTGATTTCCTTTTGAGAAAATATTAATGGCATTCGATTTCAAAACAAGGAAAAGGGGTAAATTAAACAGGCATACTGTTTTGAGTCAGTTGGCGATGATGGAGCAGAAATAGTTCTAAGTGCACAACCTTTTTAAAAAAATGGATTGAAATATCGCGATGAGAATATGAAACATTACAACTTTTATATACTGTCAGCTTAATATAATTGCAACCAACAGCGAACGAATGTTGAAAGGCTCTCCAGCCGCCCGATACTTCAGCAATATGTCCTAGGCTAGCAATGAGCGTACCAACAGTGGTGTACCAATCGTGGTACATCAAATACAACCGGTCTTTTTCGTATCTGGAACAATCAGGGCTCTGGATTTGCATGCGCAAGCTGGCGTAATATCGGCGGTCCGTCATATTGTATAAGTGTTTCAAAACGTATTGTTGAATAGTCGATATGTTCGATATTGTTCAGAATGTTTGTGTGCAGAACAAATTTACAATTGAAGAGACTTGAAGCTTATTAGTTCACACCAGCGACCGTCAAATATCATTTAAAAACCGAATCGTATACTAGCAAGTATTGGGAGCCAAAAAGACACTCGATACTTTAGAGGGCTCTGATAGAAAATTATAGAAAAATTAAAATTTATTTTGTAAGTCAGATTACCCTCGTAAAATAAAGTATAATAATAATTATAAAGGGAAACAACATCCAAATCCAACTAACGAACTGTTTTATCGGTCATTGGTCGATATTTTGAAATTAGGCCTATAGGCGTGTTCAAACGTATATAAACAAAACTGCTCTCTTCAAGCGCAGTAAATTGTCCAACAAATAAACAGCTCATAAATATGTCCTCTCAATCTCTTAGGCAGTACACGTCTATCTCATGTAAGATTCTGGCCATATAATAGCCTCCCTTAACCACGTCATATACATATATCAATCTTTAGACTTACGCAATCAATGTAGCGTTATTCTGATTTGTGTATGACGTTGAACGAAATGTATTATGTTAAGAATATATTGATTTGGCAAAGTGTGTTTACAGGGCAAGCATTCATCAACAAACGCGACTCGTCTCGAATTCGCATCATTCGCAAGAATGCCACCGTGACGGTTCCATTTACGAGCATACTGAGCTCAAAATTTTGTCGAAAAGTCCTCTCTTTAGAACGACGGTGACATTTTTATGAAGATCTCTTGACCGCTGCTAACCTTTTCCTCGCCAGTTATGCATTCTATTGTTCACCCATCATGATGCTGAATTCCTTTTACACCCGCGTCCCCCGTTTAAGGTAGAACGCGCCTTGGGGACAGATATTTGGACTCTCAAACTTTTTTCAAATATTTTCTGATCTACCACTTGGGGGGGGGGGGTTCAGTTTAAAGCTCTTTGTGTAAGAAAGCTTTTCACCGCCTTAGTTTTTCGGAAATCGAAAATTTTATTTTCCCCATAGAGTTTAAGCTTACACAGGATGGCGGCCACTTTGGATTTAAAATAACGGTAAATCTTTGGTTGTTTCTCTAGCACCAAAACTTGCGGAGGAATCACCGATTTTTACTCTTGATTTTGAAAGAAAATGTTAAATATTCCTTGAGGAAAGTTTGAGGAAAGTTTGTCTTTCACTTTCAAGGTGCATTCTACCTTAGCCATTTCTTTTCGCAATGACAGTTAAAATGAAGTTCTATGATTCAAATGATTAAATGCTTTTGATGGATATCTCTTTAACTGAAAGCTCTCGATGTTAATGATATTCGATCTAGAAGTTGTGCATAACATTTAGTTAGTCGATGAATTTGCAATGATTAAACAGTGATTGTTAAAGTCAAGAAAGCTTTCAGGTCTGAGATTCGATAACAGGGACATTAGACATTGTCGATTTAGGTAAACTCGAGGCGCATACTACCTTACAGACAAGACTCACCTAAACTTCAATTTGCAAATGAGTCTATTCTGTATCTCATTATAGATGTTTGTCAGTGTATGGTTTAAAGGTATACAGTCACCTTCAATCTAAATATGCCAATATATGGTCAAAGGGGCAATCCTTGGTATTCAAAATGCCCGTGTGAGGGCGCTGTATTTAAAAAGCGGCCACCCGCTTAAAATCTGTGATTTTTCAGATTTTCTCTTTCCACGGTAACTGTGGCAAAATTGGAACAGGTGACAGTATACCTTTAATCAAAACGTACAGACATATCGCAACACAAGCAACGAATTCAGACTTCAATTAATGTTACAGCACACAGTGGCTTAGTTTCGTTGGAAACGAATGTCAGGAAGATTGTGTCCTGGGTCTATACATAGAAATTTATATTTATTTACATATACGAATGTTGATACTACCACTATACAGATAGATTTTGAGGTACACGTAGTTTTTGACCCAACAACAACAAAATACTAACAATAAAAACTTGTCAAAAATCGATTAAAATGCGTTCAGATTTGAAAAAAATGTCATATATGATTTTGCTTTCCACGCTCAATGAGAAGGATATACATATTTCCCGTATCTTTCGCAGTGTTTCTCTTGGTTTTTAAAACACGGTAACATTTTCGTAAGGAGCATAATATACTCATCAAAACAAGAAACACTCCTCCATAAAACCTGTGAGTCATCATTATAGCCTCATGGAAATAGAAGTTCTATCAGTTTTTACTTTATTTTTTCCGTATTGTTGTTGTGATTGTACAGTACGTTTTCTGATCTACTTGCCAAATCATGACGAAATACCTGGCGCCTTACTTGTCAACGCAACTTGCACGTATTTATTGTTGCCATGGTAACTATGCTGCATGTTTGGAATACTTTTTTTTCTTTTTCAATATATATTTTCGAAGAACAATGTATCAAAGACAATGAAATGTTATCAAAAGTGACCACAATAGGTTAAACTCGGAATTCGAATGGACCACGGTACAAACAAAACCATGTGAACAAACGTGAATAGAAAATGAAAAATACCTGTATTTCTATACGCGTTTGTGCACGTGGATTTGTTTGTACCGCCATCACGTGATGTCTTGGGCGTACTGAATCTGCAGAACACTGTGCGTCCTTTTTTATTCCGGAGTAGAACGGTTGCCTGTCAATATTTGTACATACAAAGATTGGCATTCCTTCCTGATAATCATCATTTTCATCCCATGTTCAGTTTTAACCATTTTCTTTTCGCAATGACAGTTAAAATGAAGTTCTATGATTCAAATAATTTAATGTCTTGATGGATATCTGGATGAGTTTCAACTGAAAGCTCTCGATGTTAAGCCATTCGATCAAGAAGTGCATAACATTTAGGTAGCCCATGAATTTGCAATGATAAAAAGGTGATTGTGAATGTCAAGAAAGCTTTCAGGTTTGAGAGTCGATAACAGTACGACATTAGGCACCGTCGATTTAGGTAAACTAGGGATTGAATCTCCCAGACAACCTCGATTTTCGTTGCATTTTGCCATTTAGCAAACAGACAAAGGACAAATTGCGATGTTTATTACCGTCAACTCGAGAAGATTACAATTTCGAGGAAAAATATTCAAGCATAGTGGTGCTGAACCTTTTAGTTCGAAAACTTTGCTTTACGTAAAGCAAAGTGTTAAATTTCCAAACTTATACAATAATATATAATTCTGTTCACAAATATATCTTTCAATCTACGGAAAGCTGAATATATAACCGATACTTATAATTAACGCGTCCTTTCAAAACATGAAAGTTTAATGCAGCGAAGAAAAGTCAGAAAGCTAAAATTTCAGTGTATGGACAAGTTTGCGACATTTGGACATAAGATCCGTTACGGTTGCAAAAGTCTAAATACCATGTAGAAAAGCCTGTTTGAAAAAACTCGAAGGTCGTGAATAGTATTGATAACAATACAACTGGGTGCGATTCCCTGGAGTACATTGTTTTACAAAACTGTGCTGCATATGTCGAGGAGTCACTATCCTTGTACAATTCAGTTCAAATTCGATTTGTAAGTAAAAACAGTTGCAACTACCTACAACGGCTTTAAAGGGACAAAGTCGGCCATTTTTCATAAATTTTGTTTGATGCAAGATAATACTTGTATTGTTTGACATGTAACATTACATTATAATCGTAAAGAATCGTATAAGTTGTTTGCAATCCGTATAACGAACACTGAACGCGCACCTTTAATGAAAAAAAATATGGCCTCGATATTTGTAAAGGTTTCAATGTATAATCAACAAAATCCATCCCTTTGTACTTGATCGGCTTCAAGGCAGATTCGTGTCAAATCGTCAAACACGACCGCATTAGTTAGGCGTCGGAGGTATGTTGATGTCGGATCATAATGAAAATCGATTTTCAAAGAGTTTACAAAGTCAATTTCGTCACTAACAATTGAAGGCGAGAAGAAGTGGACGCTAAACGTGCACGCCGTATTCCTCACACAAGCCTTATAAAGAATGACCCTTGTTGACCTTCAGTGAAAGTCACTCACCGGTAGTACTGTGAACATCTGTTTATGAAATTTGCATAAGCATTGTTTTACAAACTATGAATTGATTTGATCTGAATAGAGACTGTTTTTGAATTTGCGAGTCTATTTCTCCTCTTTCTTTGGGTGTGTTCACTTCTTGACAACAGCAAAATCATTTCCAAAACATCGAATACAGAGTAATGGTTGTTCAGTTTCTTTGCAATCCCGGGCTACCAGTACTATCTACATACAACCTCTGGTTGAGTCTACTCATCGAAATTAATTTGATATTATTAGACGTCACCATGGTTTATCTTTTCAAATAATTGGATTATATTGCAAATGCGACAAATCAGTCGTTACATCAACATCGAGCAGTAGAACCGGGAAATTATCTTGTTTTCGCAGATTTTATGCTAATGGTTTCCTTGACATTCAAGTAGAGACACGTATGATTATGTCCCGTTATAACTTTCTGATATAATATTTGGCTAAAATATTTCATAAAACATAGAGCGTTAATGTGAAACATCTTGGCCACGAAACATTTGCTTGAAAGACGTAGAATTGTGCGAGCAACAACGTTCTAACAATCGCCGATCATCAAACCCCCGGCTGCAAATTATGATTTTCCCTTACAAGTGTCTAGGGTATGATTATCTCGATATCTGCCCCGAAAGGCCCAAAACGGGGTGAATTTTGAGGTAAAGACAAACGATCAGCAATATTCTGAGTTTTCAAAATTCACGGGCTGATGTAAAGCCTACGAATCGCCGAACAAACTTTGGTTTACTTTTACTCTCATGCCTGACACTATATGTACGATCTAGAAATATCGTTGTTCGAGATTTCCCTTACAAAGTTGATGAAATTCGACTTTTTTATGTCAAAAACTGACCAAAATATCCAGCCGCTGGTGGCGCATTTCCAGGCCGTCGCATAAATTAAAATACAGGCAGTGCCCTTCACAAAACCATCGGCGTGTTCTAACAGTAATTACACGATCCTCGAATTCTACGTTATGCTTTCAAATGTGAGTGGCATTTTTTTACAAAATGGTCATTCTTCATTGATAATCAAATCACGACACGCTAGTTTTATCGTGTTTTTTGGTCAGCAGAAACAAATGTTGCACATGTGGAATGAAAGAGCATGTGTTATATTTACCACAGTGATGACTTTACTTGATTGTTTGGATAGTCGGTTTCATTACAATTAAGCGATATCCCTTGTACTTTAACGAAAGCAGCGAATTTTGCAATGTTGACTCGAAACTTATTTTCTAAATCTTATTTCGAATCAACATCGAGCAGTAGAACCGGGAAATTATCTTGTTTTCGCAGATTTTATGCTAATGGTTTCCTTGACATTCAAGTAGAGACACGTATGATTATATCCCGTTATAACTTTCTGATATAATATTTGGCTAAGATATATTTCATAAAACATGGAGCGTTAATGTGAAACATCTTGGCCACGAGACATTTGCTTAAAATACGTAGAATTGTGAGAGCAACAACGTTCTACTGCTCGATCGCCGATCATCAAACCCCCGGCTGCAAATTATGATTTTCCCTTACAAGTGTCTAGGGTATGATTATCTCGATATCTGCCCCGAAAGGCCCAAAACGGGGTGAATTTTGAGGTAAAGACAAACGATCAGCAATATTCTGAGTTTTCAAAATTCACGGGCTGATGTAAAGCCTACGAATCGCCGAACAAACTTTGGTTTACTTTTACTCTCATGCCTGACACTATATGTACGATCTAGAAATATCGTTGTTCGAGATTTCCCTTACAAAGTTGATGAAATTCGACTTTTTTATGTCAAAAACTGACCAAAATATCCAGCCGCTGGTGGCGCATTTCCAGGCCGTCGCATAAATTAAAATACAGGCAGTGCCCTTCACAAAACCATCGGCGTGTTCTAACAGTAATTACACGATCCTCGAATTCTACGTTATGCTTTCAAATGTGAGTGGCATTTTTTTACAAAATGGTCATTCTTCATTGATAATCAAATCACGACACGCTAGTTTTATCGTGTTTTTTGGTCAGCAGAAACAAATGTTGCACATGTGGAATGAAAGAGCATGTGTTATATTTACCACAGTGATGACTTTTACTTGATTTGGATAGTCGGTTTCATTACAATTAAGCGATATCCCTTGTACTTTAACAAAAGCAGCGAATTTTGCAATGTTGACTCGAAACTTTCGTTCTAAATCTTATTTCGCCCCCCAGCTGTTCGAATGCTGCATCTCTTGCACTTTATAGACTCAGAAGGAGAATTGACAGGTTATCTTCCTTATCTCAAATATCCGGACAAAACTGCAGTGCTTTAACAAATTATTCATTATTAGAAAAACAACCTTGGCTGACATGTAGATTGGTACATTACATTATAATCGTAAAGAATCGTATAAGTTGTTTGCAATCCGTATAATGAACACAGAACGCGCACCTTTAATGAAAAAAAATATAGACTCGATATTTGTAAAGGTTTCAATGTATAATCAACAAAATCCATCCCTTTGTACTTGATCGGCTTCAAGGCAGAGTTCGTGTCAAATCGTCAAACACAACGAGCGCATGATAATATCAGCGGGCTATGGACAACTTACTTTGCTTTCGATATATACTGAAATATGATTTAAGTGCGGCCCTGTAGTAGTCACAAGAGTATTCAAAGTCCTTTTAAACAAATGACCAGAAGTATGTATTTAATTTGATTCATTCGGTGCCGTAAACAGTAGAGCTGGAGGAAAGTTAGGCGTCGGAGGTCTGTTGATGTCGGATCATAATGAAAATCGATTTCCAAAGAGTTTACAAAGTTAATTTCGTCACTAACAATTAGAGGCGAGAAGAAGCGGACGCTAAACATGCATGCTGTATTCCTCACACAAGCCTTACAAAGAATGACCCTTGTTGAACTTCAGTGAAAGTCACTCACCGGTAGTACTGTGAACATCTGTTTATGAAATTTGCATAAGCATTGTTTTACAAAGTATGAATTGATTTGATCTGAATAGAGACTGTTTTTGAATATGCGAGAATATTTCTCCTCTTTCTTTGGGTGCGTTCACTTCTTGACAACAGCAAAATCATTTCCAAAACATCGAATACAGATTAATGGTTGTTCCGATTCTTTGCAATCCCGGGCTACCAGTTCTATCTACATACAACCTCTGGTTGAGTCTACTCATCGAAATTAATTTGATATTATTAGACGTCACCATGGTTTATCTTTTCAAATAATTGGATTATATTGCAAATGCGAAAAATCAGTCGTTACATCAACATCGAGCAGTAGAACCGGGAAATTATCTTGTTTTCGCAGATTTTATGCTAATGGTTTCCTTGACATTCAAGTAGAGACACGTATGATTATGTCCCGTTATAACTTTCTGATATAATATTTGGCTACAATATTTCATAAAACATAGAGCGTTAATGTGAAACAACTTGGCCACGAGACATTTGCTTGAAATACGTAGAATTGTGTGAGCAACAATGTTCTAACAATCGCCGATCATCAAACCCCCGGCTGCAAATTATGATTTTCCCTAACAAGTGTCTAGGGTATGATTATCTCGATATCTGCCTCGAAAGGCCCAAAACGGGGTGAATTTTGAGGTAAAGACAAACGATCAGCAATATTCTGAGTTTTCAAAATTCACGGGCAGATGTGAAGCCTACGAATCGCCGAACAAACTTTGGTTTACTTTTACTCTCATGCCTGACACTATATGTACGTCTAGAAATATCGTTTTTCGAGATTTCCCTTACAAAGTTGATGAAATTCGACTTTTTTATATCAAAAACTGACCAAAATATCCTGCCGCTGGTGGCGCATTTCCAGGCCGTCGCATAAATTAAAATACAGGCAGTGCCCTTCACAAAACCATCGGCGTGTTCTAACACTAACCACACGATCCTCGAATTCTACGTTATGCTTTCAAGTGTGAGTGGCATTTTTTTACAAAATGGTCATTCTTCATTGATTATCAAATCACGACATGCTAGTTTTATCGTGTTTTTTGGTCAGCAGAAACTAATGTTGCATATGAGGAATGAAAGAGCATGTGTTATATTTACCACAGTGATGACTTTTACTTGATTTGGATAGTCGGTTTCATTACAATTAAGCGATATCCCTTGTACTTTAACGAAAGCAGCGAATTTTGCAATGTTGACTCGAAACTTATTTTCTAAATCTTATTTCGCCCCCGTTCGAGTGCTGCATCTCTTGCACTTTATAGACTCAGAAGGAGAATTGACAGGTTATCTTCCTTATCTCAAATATCCGGACAAAACTGCAGTGCTCTTCCAATATATTCATTTTTAGAAAAACAACCTTGGCTGACATGTAGATTGGTACATTACATTATAATCGTAAAGAATCGTATAAGTTGTTTGCAATCCGTATAATAAACGCGCACCTTTAATGAAAAAAAAACAGACTCGATATTTGTCAAGGTTTCAATGTATAATCAACAAAATCCATCCCTTTGTACTTGGTCGCTTCAAGGCAGAGTTAGTGTCTAATCGTCAAACACAACGAGCGCATGATAATATCAGCGGGCTATGGACAACTTACTTTCCTTTCGATATATACTGAAATATGATTTAAGTGTGGACCTGTAGTAGTCACAAGAGTATTCGAAGTCCTGTTAACAAATGACCAGAAGTATGTATTTAATTTGATTCATTCGATGCTGTAAACAGTAGATCTGGAGGAAAGTTAGGCGTCGGAGTCTGTTGATGTCGGATCATAATGAAAATCGACTTTCAAAGAGTTTACAAAGTTAATTTCGTCACTAAGGGACTGGACATAAATTACAGGGGGGGGGGTGGGCCGGTGTTTTTTGAAAATACGCTGCGTAAAAAATAGTGACCCTTCAAAAGTTCATGCACAAAAATTAGTGACCCTCCCCCTTATCCGTGCTTGAAAATAAGTGACCCTCCCCTGTTACTCAATACCCCCAAAAAAAACCGCAATGTGTTAAAGACCCCCTTCTGACTTGCTATACTTTTTAAGTCGCCCTCCCGACAGAAAGGCAAAATGTGGCCGATATAACGCGTTGTCCAAAAATATCAAATCATATGTGTGTTATTCATGTGAATGTACTTTGCTTGAAGTTGCAGGTAAAAAGTGCATGCCCATTACAAAAATGTAATTTTTAGATTTTATCGATAATGTTGATTCACTATACATGTAGTCGACTATAAGAAAACTACGAACATGTATTTTCCAGTATAAAACTAGCTATATCTGTTCATATACAGATGTTCAATAACTGATATAGATATACTTGATTAGCATGGGTTGTTTACAAGTGCACATGTGAACAAGATATTTGATTTTGGAATTTCTGTCAAAATGTTGATCCACTATACATGGGAGTCTATGACAAAACTATACATGGGAGTCTATGACAAAACTGTCAAAAAATTTTCAGAATTAAAAATTTGCACTATTTGTGCATATATGGACCCTGAATAATTGACATAATTGTGCTTGATTAGAAGAAGGTGGTAAAATGTGCATCTGTGTATAATAACTTTGTTTTTGGAATTCCGCATAAAATGTTGATCCACTATACATGGGAGTCTATGACAAAACTGTAAAAAAAAATTTTCAGAATTAAAAATATGCACTATTGTGTGTATATATGACCCTGAATAATTGACATAATTGTGTTTGATTAGAAGAGGGTGGTAACAACGTTCTAACAATCGCCGATCATCAAACCCCCGGCTGCCAATTATGATTTTCCCTTACAAGTGTCTATGATATGATTATCTCGATATCTGGCCCGAAAGGCCCAAAACGGGGTGAATTTTGAGGTAAAGACAAACGATCAGCAATATCCTGAGTTTTCAAAATTCACGGGCTGATGTGAAGCCTACGAATCGCCGAACAAACTTTGGTTTACTTTTACTCTCATGCCTGATACTATATGTACGATCTAGAAATATCGGTTTTCGAGATTTCCCTTACAAAGTTGATGAAATTCGACTTTTTTTTGTCAAAAACTGACCAAAATATCCTGCCGCTGGTGGCGCATTTCCAGGCCGTCGCATAAATTAAAATACAGGCAGTGCCCTTCACAAAACCATCGGCGTGTTCTAACACTAACCACACGATCCTCGAATTCTACGTTATGCTTTCAAATGTGAGTGGCATTTTTTTACAAAATGGTCATTCTTCATTGATAATCAAATCACGACACGCTAGTTTTATCGTGTTTTTTGGTCAGCAGAAACAAATGTTGCACATGTGGAATGAAAGAGCATGTGTTATATTTACCACAGTGATGACTTTTACTTGATTTGGATAGTCGGTTTCATTACAATTAAGCGATATCGCTTGTACTTTAAAGAAATCAGCGAATTTTGCAATGTTGACTCGAAACTTAATTTTCTAAAGCTTATTTCGAATCAACATCGAGCAGTAGAACCGGGAAATTATCTTGTTTTCGCAGTTTTATGCTAATGGTTTCCTTGACATTCAAGTAGAGACACGTATGATTATATCCCGTTATAACTTTCTGATATAATATTTGGCTAAGATATATTTCATAAAACATGGAGCGTTAATGTGAAACATCTTGGCCACGAGACATTTGCTTAAAATACGTAGAATTGTGAGAGCAACAACGTTCTAACAATCGCCGATCATCAAACCCCCCGGCTGCCAATTATGATTTTCCCTTACAAATGTCTATGGTATAATTATCTCGATATATGCCTCGAAAGGCCCAAAACGGGGTGAATTTTGAGGTACAGACAAACGATCAGCAATATTCTGAGTTTTCAAAATTCACGGGCAGATGTGAAGCCTACGAATCGCCGAACAAACTTTGGTTTACTTTTACTCTCATGCCTGATACTATATGTACGATCTAGAAATATCGGTTTTCGAGATTTCCCTTACAAAGTTGATGAAATTCGACTTTTTTTTGTCAAAAACTGACCAAAATATCCTGCCGCTGGTGGCGCATTTCCAGGCCGTCGCATAAATTAAAATACAGGCAGTGCCCTTCACAAAACCATCGGCGTGTTCTAACAGTAATTACACGATCCTCGAATTCTACGTTATGCTTTCAAATGTGAGTGGCATTTTTTTACAAAATGGTCATTCTTCATTGATAATCAAATCACGACACGCTAGTTTTATCGTGTTTTTTGGTCAGCAGAAACAAATGTTGCACATGTGGAATGAAAGAGCATGTGTTATATTTACCACAGTGATGACTTTTACTTGATTTGGATAGTCGGTTTCATTACAATTAAGCGATATCCCTTGTACTTTAACGAAAGCAGCGAATTTTGCAATGTTGACTAGAAACTTACGTTCTAAATCTTATTTCGCCCCCGTTCAAGTGCTGCATCTCTTGCACTTTATAGACTCAGAAGGAGAATTGACAGGTTATCTCCTTATCTCAAATATCCGGACAAAACTGCAGTGCTTGAACAAATTATTCATTATTAGAAAAACAACCAAAGCTGACATGTAGATTGCTACATTACATTATAATCGTAAAGAATCGTATAAGTTGTTTGCAATCCGTATAATGAACACAGAACGCGCACCTTTAATGAAAAAAAATATAGACTCGATATTTGTAAAGGTTTCAATGTATAATCAACAAAATCCATCCCTTTGTACTTGATCGGCTTCAAGGCAGAGTTCGTGTCAAATCGTCAAACACAACGAGCGCATGATAATATCAGCGGGCTATGGACAACTTACTTTGCTCTCGATATATACTGAAATATGATTTAAGTGTGGACCTGTAGTAGTCACAAGAGTATTCAAAGTCCTGTTAAACAAATGACCAGAAGTATGTATTTAATTTGATTCATTCGATGCTGTAAACAGTAGAGCTGGAGGAAAGTTAGGCGTCGGAGGTCTGTTGATGTCGAATCATAATGAAAATCGATTTTCAAAGAGTTTACAAAGTTAATTTCGTCACTAACAATTAGAGGCGAGAAGAAGTGGACGCTAAACATGCATGCTGTATTCCTCACACAAGCCTTACAAAGAATGACCCTTCTTAAACTTCAGTGAAAGTCACTCACCGGTAGTACTGTGAACATCTGTTTATGAAATTTGCATAAGCATTGTTTTACAAACTATGAATTGATTTGATCTCAATAGAGACTGTTTTTTGAATATACGAAAATACTTCTCCTCTTTCTTTGGGTGCGTTCACTTCTTGACAACAGCAAAATCATTTCCAAAACATCGAATACAGAGTAATGGTTGTTCCGTTTCTTCGCAATCCCGGGCTACCAGTTCTATCTACATACAACCTCTGGTAGAGTCTACTCATCGAAATTAATTTGATATTATTAGACGTCACCATGGTTTATCTTTTCAAATAATTGGATTATATTGTGTTACGACCACGGGAAGTCGGCAAGGCAAATGGAAATGGCTGTCTAAAATTGTCTTCAGCAAAGTGGTACAATTCCAAGCGGACCCGCTGGCCGCAACAAAAGATGGTCAAATAAAGAAAACTACACGCAAGCTATACAATATTGAAATTATCTCTACTCTAAGCGTGACCAAGTAACAAAACGTATTAGTGTTAGCTTTTCAATAAATAACAGAAAGTGTCCACAGGCGCGACGACGAGAGCTCTCTGAACATGAAACACGCTGGTCCACAGTGCCAACTCCGTCCGGACGCATCAGTCCAACGAGAACAGCCACGTAGCAGCTCGACGCTCAAGTACAACCATCTTCGTAGAACTCCTACCACTAGGACGTTTCCAAATAACTGTAATGTACTCACAGGAACTCTGGAATCAGAACTTCTTCAGGCGTCAACAGGCACACAAAGTTTCTAGACTGCAGTCACAATTTTGGCACCAGCGGGAAAAAGTCCGTAAAGTCGGCCTCGATCTTCAAAACTGGGAAACTCAGTGGACGTGGACTTCCGACGATCCCAGCACTTGCGGAGAGTCAAAGTGACGTGGCTATGAACACGCTTATATACGACAAAAATACATTATTCATAAACACCTGGTCACGCAAATAAGCAAACGAAAACAAAAGGGATTCAAACTATGTTACCTGGTCACTAGAAAAATTATAGAGGGCGTTTCCCTCGTAACAATTGCAAATGCGAAAAATCAGTCGTTACATCAACATCGAGCAGTAGAACCGGGCAATTATCTTGTTCTCGCAGATTTTATGCTAATGGTTTCCTTGACATTCAAGTAGAGACACGTATGATTATGTCCCGTTATAACTTTCTGATATAATATTTGGCTAAAATATTTCATAAAACATAGAGCGTTAATGTGAAACATCTTGGCCACGAGACATTTGCTTGAAAGACGTAGAATTGTGTGAGCAACAACGTTCTAACAATCGCCGATCATCAAACCCCCCGGCTGCCAATTATGATTTTCCCTAACAAGTGTCTAGGGTATGATTATCTCGATATCTGCCTCGAAAGGCCCAAAACGGGGTGAATTTTGAGGTAAAGACAAACGATCAGCAATATTCTGAGTTTTCAAAATTCACGGGCAGATGTGAAGCCTACGAATCGCCGAACAAACTTTGGTTTACTTTTACTCTCATGCCTGTACGTCTAGAAATATCGGGTTCGAGATTTCCCTTACAAAGTTGATGAAATTCGACTTTTTTATGTCAAAAACTGACCAAAATATCCTGCCGCTGGTGGCGCATTTCAAGGCCGTCGCATAAATTAAAATACAGGCAGTGCCCTTCACAAAACCATCGGCGTGTTCTAACACTAACTACACGATCCTCGAATTCTACGTTATGCTTTCAAGTGTGAGTGGCATTTTTTTACAAAATGGTCATTCTTCATTGATTATCAAATCACGACATGCAAGTTTTATCGTGTTTTTTGGTCAGCAGAAACTAATGTTGCATATGTGGAATGAAAGAGCATGTGTTATATTTACCACAGTAATGACTTTTACTTGATTTGGATAGTCGGTTTCATTACAATTAAGCGATATCCCTTGTACTTTAACGAAAGCAGCGAATTTTGCAATGTTGACTCGAAACTTATTTTCTAAATCTTATTTCTACCCTCAGCTGTTCGAATGCTGCATCTCTTGCACTTTATAGACTCAGAAGGAGAATTGACAGGTTATCTCCCTTATCTCAAATATCCGGACAAAACTGCAGTGCTCTTCCAATATAGGCCTATTCATTATTAGAAAAACAACCTTGGCTGACATATAGATAGTAACATATAGATTGCTACATTACATTATAATCGTAAAGAATCGTATAAGTTGTTTGCAATCCGTATAATGAACACAGAACGCGCACCTTTAATGAAAAAAAATAGACTCGATATTTGTAAAGGTTTCAATGTATAATCAACAAAATCCATCCCTTTGTACTTGATCGGCTTCAAGGCACAGTTAGTGTCTAATCGTCAAACACAACGAGCGCATGATAATACCAGCGGGCTATGGACAACTTACTTTGCTTTCGATATATACTGAAATATGATTTAAGTGTAGTAGTCACAAGAGTATTCAAAGTCCTTTTAAACAAATGACCAGAAGTATGTATTTAATTTGATTCATTCGGTGCCGTAAACAGTAGAGCTGGAGGAAAGTTAGGCGTCGGAGGTCTGTTGATGTCGAATCATAATGAAAATCGATTTTCAAATAGTTTACAAAGTTAATTTCGTCACTAACAATTAGAGGCGAGAAGAAGCGAACGCTAAACATGCATGCTGTATTCCTCACACAAGCCTTACAAAGAATGACCCTTGTTGAACTTCAGTGAAAGACACTCACCGGTAGTACTGTGAACATCTGTTTATGAAATTAGACGTCACCATGGTTTATCTTTTAGAATAATTTGATTATATTCAAATGCGAAAAAATCGTCGTTACATTAACATCGAGCAGTAGAACCGGGAAATTATCTTGTTTTCGCAGATTTTATGCTAATGGTTTCCTTGACATTCAAGTAGAGACACGTATGATTATGTCCCGTTATAACTTTCTGATATATATTTGGCTAAAATATTTCATAAAACATAGAGCGTTAATGTGAAACAACTTGGCCACGAGACATTTGCTTGAAATACGTAGAATTGTGTGAGCAACAATGTTCTAACAATCGCCGATCATCACCCCCCCCCCCGGCTGCAAATTATGATTTTCCCTAACAAGTGTCTAGGGTATGATTATCTCGATATATGCCCGAAAGGCCAAAACGGGGTGAATTTTGAGGTAAAGACAAACGATCAGCAATATTCTGAGTTTTCAAAATTCACGGGCTGATGTAAAGCCTACGAATCGCCGAACAAACTTTGGTTTACTTTTACTCTCATGCCTGACACTATATGTACGATCTTGAAATATCGTTTTCGAGATTTCCCTTACAAAGTTGATGAAATTCGACTTTTTTATGTAAAAAACTGACCAAAATATCCTGCCGCTGGTGGCGCATTTCCAGGCCGTCGCATAAATTAAAATACAGGCAGTGCCCTTCACAAAACCATCGGCGTGTTCTAACACTAACCACACGATCCTCGAATTCTACGTTATGCTTTCAAATGTGAGTGGCATTTTTTCACAAAATGGTCATTCTTCATTCATAATCAAATCACGACACGCTAGTTTTATCGTGTTTTTTTTTTTTGGTCGGCAGAAACTAATGTTGCACATGTGGAATGAAAGAGCATGTGTTATATTTACCACAGTGATGACTTTTACTTGATTTGGATAGTCGGTTTCATTACACTTAAGCGATACCCCTTGTACTTTAACGAAAGCAGCGAATTTTGCAATGTTGACTCGAAACTTATTTTCTAAATCTTATTTCTCCCCCGTTCGAGTGCTGCATCTCTTGCACTTTATAGACTCAGAAGGAGAATTGACAGGTTATCTTCCTTATCTCAAATATCCGGACAAAACTGCAGTGCTCTTCCAATATATTCATTATTAGAAAAACAACCATGGCTGACATATAGATTGCTACATTACATTATAATCGTAAAGAATCGTATAAGTTGTTTGCAATCCGTATAATGAACACAGAACGCGCACCTTTAATGAAAAAAAATAGACTCGATATTTGTAAAGGTTTCAATGTATAATCAACAAAATCCATCCCTTTGTACTTGATCGGTTTCAAGGCAGAGTTAGTGTCTAATCGTCAAACACAACGATCGCATGATAATATCAGCAGGCTATGGACAACTTTGCTCTCGATATATACTGAAATATGATTTAAGTGCGGCCCTGTAGTAGTCACAAGAGTATTCTAAGTCCTTTTAAACAAATGACCAGAAGTATGTATTTAATTTGATTCAGTCGGTGCCGTAAACAGTAGAGCTGGAGGAAAGTTAGGCGTCGGAGGTCTGTTTATGTCGAATCATAATGAAAATCGATTTTCAAATAGTTTACAAAGTTAATTTCGTCACTAACAATTAGAGGCGAGAAGAAGCGAACGCTAAACATGCATGCTGTATTAATTCCTCACACAAGCCTTACAAAGAATGACCCTTGTTGAACTTCAGTGAAAGACACTCACCGGTAGTACTTTGAACATCTGTTTATGAAATTTGCATAAGCATTGTTTTACAAACTATGAATTGATTTGATCTGAATAGAGACTGTCTTTGAATATGCGAGAATATTTCTCCTCTTTCTTTGGGTGCGTTCACTTCTTGACAACAGCAAAATCATTTCCAAAACATCGAATACAGATTAATGGTTGTTCCGATTCTTTGCAATCGCAGGCTACCAGTTCTATCTACATACAACCTCTGGTAGAGTCTACTCATCGAAATCAATTTGATATTATTAGACGTCAGCATGGTTTATCTTTTCAAATAATTTGATTATATTTCAAATGCGAAAAATCAGTCGTTACATCAACATCGACCAGTAGAACCGGAAAATTATCTTGTTTTCGCAGATTTTATGCTAATGGTTTCCTTGACATTCAAGTAGAGACACGTATGATTATGTCCCGTTATAACTTTCTGATATAATATTTGGCTAAAATATTTCATAAAACATAGAGCGTTAATGTGAAACAACTTGGCCACGAGACATTTGCTTGAAATACGTAGAATTGTGTGAGCAACAACGTTCTAACAATCGCCGATCATCAAACCCCCCCGGCTGCAAATTATGATTTTCCCTTACAAGTGTCTAGGGTATGATTATCTCGATATCTGCCCCGAAAGGCCCAAAACGGGGTGAATTTTGAGGTAAAGACAAACGATCAGCAATATTCTGAGTTTTCAAAATTCACGGGCTGATGTAAAGCCTACGAATCGCCGAACAAACTTTGGTTTACTTTTACTCTCATGCCTGACACTATATGTACGATCTAGAAATATCGTTGTTCGAGATTTCCCTTACAAAGTTGATGAAATTCGACTTTTTTATGTCAAAAACTGACCAAAATATCCAGCCGCTGGTGGCGCATTTCCAGGCCGTCGCATAAATTAAAATACAGGCAGTGCCCTTCACAAAACCATCGGCGGGTTCTAACACTAACCACACGATCCTCGAATTCTACGTTATGCTTTGAAATGTGAGTGGCATTTTTTTACAAAATGGTCATTCTTCATTGATAATCAAATCACGACACGCTAGTTTTATCGTGTTTTTTTTTTGGTCGGCAGAAACTAATGTTGCACATGTGGAATGAAAGAGCATATGTTATATTTACCACAGTGATGACTTTCACTTGATTTGGATAGTCGGTTTCATTACAATTAAGCGATACCCCTTGTACTTTAACGAAAGCAGCGAATTTTGCAATGTTGACTCGAAACTTATTTTCTAAATCTTATTTCGCCCCCGTTCGAGTGCTGCATCTCTTGCACTTATAGACTCAGAAGGAGAATTGACAGGTTATCTCCCTTATCTCAAATATCCGGACAAAACTGCAGTGCTCTTCCAATATATTCTTTTTTAGAAAAACAACCTTGGCTGACATGTAGATTGCTACATTACATTATAATCGTAAAGAATCGTATAAGTTGTTTGCAATCCGTATAATAAACGCGCACCTTTAATGAAAAAAAAACATAGACTCGATATTTGTCAAGGTTTCAATGTATAATCAACAAAATCCATCCCTTTGTACTTGATCGGTTTCAAGGCAGAGTTAGTGTCTAATCGTCAAACACAACGAGCGCATGATAATATCAGCAGGCTATGGACAACTTACTTTGCTCTCGATATATACTGAAATATGATTTAAGTGCGGCCCTGTAGTAGTCACAAGAGCATTCGAAGTCCTTTTAAACAAATGACTAGAAGTATGTATTTGATTTGATTCATTCGATGCTGCAAACAGTAGAGCTGGAGGAAAGTTAGGCGTCGGAGGTCTGTTGATGTCGGATCATAATGAAAATCGATTTTCAAAGAGTTTACAAAGTTAATTTCGTCACTAACAATTAGAGGCGACAAGAAGTGGACGCTAAACATGCATGCTGTATTCTCACACACAAGCCTTACAAAGAATGACCCTTGTTGAACTTCAGTGAAAGACACTCACCGGTAGTACTGTGAACATCTGTTTATGAATTTGCATAAGCATTGTTTTACAAACTATGAAATGATTTGATCTGAATAGAGACTGTTTTTGAATTTGCGAGAATATTTCTCCTCTTTCTTTGGTGCGTTTACTTCTTGACAACAGCAAAATCATTTCCAAAACATCGAATACAGATTAATGGTTGTTCCGTTTCTTCGCAATCGCAGGCTACCAGTTCTATCTACATACAACCTCTGGTAGATTCTACTCATCGAAATTAATTTGATATTATTAGACGTCAGCATGGTTTATCTTTTCAAATAATTTGATTATATTTCAAATGCGAAAAATCAGTCGTTACATCAACATCGAGCAGTAGAACCGAAAATTATCTTGTTTTCGCAGATTTTATGCTAATGGTTTCCTTGACATTCAAGTAGAGACACGTATGATTATGTCCCGTTATAACTTTCTGATATAATATTTGGCTACAATATTTCATAAAACATAGAGCGTTAATGTGAAACATCTTGGCCACGAGACATTTGCTTGAAATACGTAGAATTGTGTGACTAACAACGTTCTAACAATCGCCGATCATCACCCCCCCCCCCGGCTGCCAATTATGATTTTCCCTTACAAGTGTCTAGGGTATGATTATCTCGATATATGCCCCGAAAGGCCCAAACGGGATGAATTTTGAGGTAAAGACAAACGATCAGCAATATTCTGAGCTTTCAAAATTCACGGGCTGATGTAAAGCCTACGATCGCCGAACAAACTTTGGTTTACTTTTACTCTCATGCCTGACACTATATGTACGATCTAGAAATATCGTTTTCGAGATTTCCCTTACAAAGTTGATGAAATTCGACTTTTTTATGTCAAAAACTGACCAACATATCCAGCCGCTGGTGGCGCATTTCCAGGCCGTCGCATAAATTAAAATACAGGCAGTGCCCTTCACAAAACCATCGGCGGGTTCTAACAGTAACCACACTATCCTCGAATTCTACGTATGCTTTGAAATGTGAGTGGCATTTTTTTACAAAATGGTCATTCTTCATTGATAATCAAATCACGACACGCTAGTTTTATCGTGTTTTTTTTTTGGTCGGCAGAAACTAATGTTGCACATGTGGAATGAAAGAGCATGTGTTATATTTACCACAGTGATGACTTTTACTTGATTTGGATAGTCGGTTTCATTACACTTAAGCGATACCCCTTGTACTTTAACGAAAGCAGCGAATTTTGCAATGTTGACTCGAAACTTATTTTCTAAATCTTATTTCGCCCCCGTTCGAGTGCTGCATCTCTTGCACTTATAGACTCAGAAGGAGAATTGACAGGTTATCTCCCTTATCTCAAATATCCGGACAAAACTGCAGTGCTCTTCCAATATATTCATTATTAGAAAAACAACCAAGGCTGACATGTAGATTGCTACATTACATTATAATCGTAAAGAATCGTATAAGTTGTTTGCAATCCGTATAATAAACGCGCACCTTTAATGAAAAAAAACAGACTCGATATTTGTCAAGGTTTCAATGTATAATCAACAAAATCCATCCCTTTGTACTTGATCGGCTTCAAGGCAGAGTTAGTGTCTAATCGTCAAACACAACGAGCGCATGATAATATCAGCGGGCTATGGACAACTTACTTTGCTTTCGATATATACTGAAATATGATTTAAGTGCGGCCCTGTAGTAGTCACAAGAGCATTCGAAGTCCTTTTAAACAAATGACTAGAAGTATGTATTTGATTTGATTCATTCGATGCTGCAAACAGTAGAGCTGGAGGAAAGCTAGGCGTCGGAGGTCTGTTGATGTCGGATCATAATGAAAATCGATTTTCAAAGAGTTTACAAAGTTAATTTCGTCACTAACAATTAGAGGCGACAAGAAGTGGACGCTAAACATGCATGCTGTATTCCTCACACAAGCCTTACAAAGAATGACCCTTGTTGAACTTCAGTGAAAGACACTCACCGGTAGTACTGTGAACATCTGTTTATGAAATTTGCATAAGCATTGTTTTACAAACTATGAAATGATTTGATCTGAATAGAGACTGTTTTTGAATTTGCGAGAATATTTCTCCTCTTTCTTTGGGTGCGTTTACTTCTTGACAACAGCAAAATCATTTCCAAAACATCGAATACAGAGTAATGGTTGTTCCGTTTCTTTCCAATCCCGGGCTACCAGTTCTATCTACATACAACCTCTGGTAGAGTCTACTCATCGAAATTAATTTGATATTATTAGACGTCACCATGGTTTATCTTTTCAAATAATTGGATTATATTGCAAATGCGAAAAATCAGTCGTTACATCAACATCGAGCAGTAAAACCGGGAAATTACCTTGTTCTCGCAGATTTTATGCTAATGGTTTCCTTGACATTCAAGTAGAGACACGTATGATTATGTCCCGTTATAACTTTCTGATATAATATTTGGCTAAAATATTTCATAAAACATAGAGCGTTAATGTGAAACATCTTGGCCACGAGACATTTGCTTGAAAGACGTAGAATTGTGTGAGCAACAACGTTCTAACAATCGCCGATCATCAAACCCCCCGGCTGCCAATTATGATTTTCCCTAACAAGTGTCTAGGGTATGATTATCTCGATATATGCCCCGAAAGCCCAAACGGGGTGAATTTTGAGGTAAAGACAAACGATCAGCAATATTCTGAGTTTTCAAAATTCACGGGCTGATGTAAAGCTTACGAATCGCCAAACAAACTTTGGTTTATTTTTACTCTCATGCCTGACACTATATGTACGATCTAGAAATATCGGTTTTCGAGATTTCCCTTACAAAGTTGATGAAATTCGACTTTTTTATGTCAAAAACTGACCAACATATCCAGCCGCTGGTGGCGCATTTCCAGGCCGTCGCATAAATTAAAATACAGGCAGTGCCCTTCATAAAACCATCGGCGGGTTCTAACACAAACCACACGATCCTCGAATTCTACGTTTTGCTTTCAAATGTGAGTGGCATTTTTTCACTAAATGGTCATTCTTCATTGATAATCAAATCACGAAACGCTAGTTTTATTGTGGTTTTTTTTTGGTCGGCAGAAACTAATGTTGCACATGTGGAATGAAAGAGCATATGTTATATTTACCACAGTGATGACTTTTACTTAATTTGGATAGTCGGTTTCATTACAATTAAGCGATACCCCTTGTACTTTAACGAAAGCAGCGAATTTTGTAATGTTGACTCGAAACTTATTTTCTAAATCTTATTTCGCCCCCGTTCGAGTGCTGCATCTCTTGCACTTATAGACTCAGAAGGAGAATTGACAGGTTATCTCCCTTATCTCAAATATCCGGACAAAACTGCAGTGCTCTTCCAATATATTCATTTTAGAAAAACAACCTTGGCTGACATGTAGATTGCTACATTACATTATAATCGTAAAGAATCGTATAAGTTGTTTGCAATCCGTATAATAAACGCGCACCTTTAATGAAAAAAAATATAGACTCGATATTTGTCAAGGTTTCAATGTATAATCAACAAAATCCATCCTTTTGTACTTGATCGGCTTCAAGGCACAGTTAGTGTCTAATCGTCAAACACAACGAGCGCATGATAATATCAGCAGGCTATGGACAACTTACTTTGCTCTCGATATATACTGAAATATGATTTAAGTGCGGCCCTGTAGTAGTCACAAGAGTATTCAAAGTCCTTTTAAACAAATGACCAGAAGTATGTATTTAATTTGATTCATTCGGTGCCGTAAACAGTAGAGCTGGAGGAAAGTTAGGTGTCGGAGGTCTGTTGATGTAGAATCAAAATGAAAATCGATTTTCAAAGAGTTTACAAAGTTAATTTCGTCACTAACAATTAGAGGCGAGAAGAAGCGAACGCTAAACATGCATGCTGTATTCCTCACACAAGCCTTACAAAGAATGACCCTTGTTGAACTTCAGTGAAAGACACTCACCGGTGAACATCTGTTTATGAAATTTGCATAAGCATTGTTTTACAAACTATGAATTGATTTGATCTGAATAGAGACTGTTTTTGAATATGCGAGAATATTTCTCCTCTTTTTTTGGGTGCGTTCACTTCTTGACAACAGCAAAATCATTTCCAAAACATCGAATACAGATTAATGGTTGTTCTTATTCTTTGCAATCGCAGGCTACCAGTTCTATCTACATACAACCTCTGGTTGAGTCTACTCATCGAAATTAATTTGATATTATTAGACGTCAGCATGGTTTATCTTTTAGAATAATTGGATTATATTGCAAATGCGAAAAATCAGTCGTTACATCAACATCGAGCAGTAGAACCGGGAAATTATCTTGTTTTCGCAGATTTTATGCTAATGGTTTCCTTGACATTCAAGTAGAGACACGTATGATTATGTCCCGTTATAACTTTCTGATATAATATTTGGCTAAAATATTTCATAAAACATAGAGCGTTAATGTGAAACATCTTGGCCACGAGACATTTGCTTGAAATACGTAGAATTGTGTGAGCAACAACGTTCTAACAATCGCCGATCATCAACCCCCCGGCTGCAAATTATGATTTTCCCTTACAAGTGTCTAGGGTATGATTATCTCGATATCTGCCTCGAAAGGACCAAAACGGGGTGAATTTTGAGGTAAAGACAAACGATCAGCAATATTCTGAGCTTTCAAAATTCACGGGCTGATGTAAAGCCTACGAATCGCCGAACAAACTTTGGTTTACTTTTACTCTCATGCCTGACACTATATGTACGATCTAGAAATATCGTTTTTCGAGATTTCCCTTACAAAGTTGATGAAATTCGACTTTTTTATGTCGAAAACTGACCAAAATATCCAGCCACTGGTGGCGCATTTCCAGGCCGTCGCATAAATTAAAATACAGTGCCCTTCACAAAACCATCGGCGGGTTCTAACACTAACCACACGATCCTCGAATTCTACGTTATGCTTTCAAATGTGAGTGGCATTTTTTTACAAAATGGTCATTCTTCATTGATAATCAAATCACGACACGCTAGTTTTATCGTGTTTTTTGTCGGCAGAAAGTAATGTTGCACATGTGGAATGAAAGAGCATGTGTTATATTTACCACAGTGATGACTTTTACTTGATTTGGATAGTCGGTTTCATTACAATTAAGCGATACCCCTTGTACTTTAACGAAAGCAGCGAATTTTGCAATGTTGACTCGAAACTTATTTTCTAAATCTTATTTCGCCCCCGTTCGAGTGCTGCATCTCTTGCACTTATAGACTCAGAAGGAGAATTGAGAGGTTATCTTTCTTATCTAAAATATCCGGACAAAGATGCAGTGTTTTTCCAATAGATTCATTATTAGAAAAACAACCAAGGCTGACATGTAGATTGCTACATTACATTATAATCGTAAAGAATCGTATAAGTTGTTTGCAATCCGTATAATCATAGACTTTAAAAACGTTTTTAAAGTCTATGATGTAATGAACACAGAATGCGCACCTGTAATGAAAAAAATATAGGCTCGATATTTGTAAAGGTTTCAATGTATAATCAACAAAATCCAACCCTTTGTACTTGATCGGTTTCAAGGCAGAGTTCGTGTCAAATCGTCAAACACGACCGCATTATAATATCAGCGGGCTATAGACAACTTACTTTCCTTTCGATATATACTGAAATATGATTTAAGTGCGGCCCTGTGGAAGTCACAAGAATATTCGCAGTTGTGTTAGAATTTTTCCTTTACCTGCAGACGGCATTTTGTTCGGAACGTCACTGTGCGCGCGTGGTTAATATGGATACATTTCTGCGCGGAAATCTGCGCAATACGCTAATAATTATCCGATCGTACAACCTTATGCTGAACTATGGTAGGGACTCATACAAATATGCACGGAATTTCAAAAATCCTCTAAAAGTGTCAAAGGGGCTTATGGTTATACACGAGCAGGTGTTTATGTTTAGGTACTTGATGATAACAATAAAACCATGTGTTCATTCTTATTTACTTTTACGTGATCAAACCCACATGAGTGAACCAGGCAGTTTTTTATTATACAAAAACCTTCACTGTTGTCAATGATAAAGAGTTCAGTTTTCCGTAGAAGAACTGAACGTGTGACGGCGCGCATTTAAATACAGCCCTGATTATATTGCAGTCGGTTGTGACGTAACAACACCATCTAGTCTGATCTGAAAACTTTGTATTCACCGCTACATGGTTATGAACAGCTGCAAGACTTACGAGATAAAAAAAATCGGCAAAATAAAAAATCACCTACCTACCCAATTTATTAAAAGTATGTAATCGGAACAACAATTTTGCTAATTAGGCACGGTGTGAAGATTAAAAGGATTGAGCTAAATTGTGAGAATGTTGAACGAAGCCATCGAGACACTGATGGCTGAGAGAAGTTTTACGTACTGATCTTCTCTCTGACTAGGTTTACGAACGTTCAAGGTACAAGGTACAAGGCTTAGCTAGGAATATTAGAATCCTGAGTAGGGAAAATTCATCCTTGATTAGGGGCAACATCAAAAGTTCAATATAATAAATCTAACTTAATTGCTTAAGTTTGGCCTCAGACCCCCCGACCCCCTTCTAACTTAACTCACCTAAATTGGAAAACATTGCGGACTCATACCCTGTACTAATTCTTTCAAACGACGTACCAATGTACCATTGAATTATATGAAAATTGAAAACCATTATAAAGTAACACAAATACGGGTGACTGGATCGGTTTTAGCGTACGAAAAGCAGCCTTGAATCGTAAAATTTGCCAAAAAGACCGTTAAATCGTTTTTGACTGCACAGAAATTAATTTGGCCAAAAACCCCCCACCCCCAAACTTAAGCAATTAAGTTTTTTTTCAAACATCGATCTTTTGACGTTGCCCCTTAGGATACCAAGGAAATTCGAACTGTAGAGAAAGCTTCAATATTTCCAGTACACCTGGGTGTCAAAACTCTACATTTTATAAAATGATGGGTCAGAATTGTGTTTGAGGGAAAAAACGGGGGATAAAGACTACATTAAGTCTGCTTTCACAAATAACGATTAGCGGGGCTGGAGGAATCTCGATTGAAATCTTATTTTTTTTCAGATCCCCCCCCTAAGTACCCTAAAAAAATTTCAAATGCCCCCCTCTATATGGTCAAAATTTTTCAAGTCCCCCCAACTATCACAGGCCCGCATATTTGTAAAGGATGTGAGCGCAGAAAAAATAAACATGTATTGCGCCGTTCTGCTCACAGGTGTTCAACACTACCTGTATTAGCACTTTGTATAGTCATATTCCCAAGGCAAGTTCTTTAAATGCATCAGTGAATTTTTAGATTTATTGGTCTAAAAGCCAACTTGAGTTAATCCAACTCTGGCCAGGTCAATTGCTCCTGTTGAAGAGCACACAAAATCATGCAATCATGAGAGAGTAGGAACATTGTGAATTCTGGCTAATTGCCGTATTGCACAGTGACCTACCAAAAAATTGTTTCAAAATTACAAGACCTATATGAATTAGATGCTACTCAAAATTGACAATACCGGAAGGTTAAAATATTCCATCAAATAAATGTTTTAATCTCTGAAATTTAGGGTGTGACAATTGCAAATTTGGTTAAAAAATAAATAATTCCATTTGGTCACATATTTTTTCTTTTAGTCTTTACTATTAAAAGTTTTACTTCTGTATCATTTTATAATAAGAGTGTGAAAATTTAGAAAATCAAGCATGGTGACCCCATCTTTTTTCTTTAATATTTGATTATTCTCATATGCCAGAATTCAAACATTTCTATGTTTTCTTCCATGTGTTGCTCTCTGGCCTGATCTTGTGTACAAGTGAGTTTCACTGTCATGAGTGTCATTTGACCAAAACTCTTCTTCAACTACCATGTACATCAGAGTCAGAGCTATCTCTGTCACTGTTCAGGTATGCAGTAACAGTGATACTACAGTAGCAGGGTAGTATCTGATAGTGACACTACCCGTAGGCAGTAGCTGTATTAACTTTGATAATTTTGGCAATATTTTTGTTCAGTTTTACAACTGCGTTCTTGTTCTACTCCCTACAGCATGTTGAATTGTCCAGTATTCAGCTTGCTATCACAGCCTAGATCTATGTATGTGTACCATTGCCTTTGTATCACTGACAACTGACTGTCAGTCTGGACTCCATACATATTTATATTTATATACACAGGCTTTGACGACAAACTAAATATTGTGTGTTTGAGCATGCTGTAGGGAGATAGCAAGAAACTGTAGTTGTTATATTGCATAGAAAAATTGCAGAAATCATTAACAGTTGCACCTAAGTTACGAGGCTCAAGTTTGTTTTTTACGGCAAATCACACGTTTAGATTTTTTCGAGATAGAAGTCATGAAATGTGACAAAATGGTTCTAGATTTTGTTAAATTATTACTAACATTACAACATTTTGATGACATAAAAAATGGTATTCATTTTTCATTGAATTACCTACAAAAACTTGGAATTGAATGTAAAACTCAAAGGGACCAAAAATTTTCAAGTCCCCCCTACAGGTAGAGCAAAATTTTCAAGTCCCCCCTCCACTACCCCCAAAATTTTCGAATCCCCCCTGAATTCCTCCAGCCCCCCCCCCCTAACCGTTTTTTGTGAACGCAGCCTAAAATTCCTCTATAGAAAGTGTATATCATTTCAATGACAGCGCCCCTTGGATAGAAATGTTTTCGACACCGGTCGTCCTCAGACAATGTTTGACATTGGTCCAGAAGGCATTATTTTAGTACAGAAAAATGTAAAAATAGTCTATAGGCCTAAGCTCATATCATTCGTATAATTTAAATATGAACATTTTTGATAAATAATATTTCTGTCATCACTGTATACTTATAATTATAAACATCAAACTACACTTGAATCCTGATTGTTATTTACAATTTATGCAAAATTCTCGCGGTTGTGGCACAGATCCTCGGAAATAGGGTCTCCAGTTATAGCATTTGCAATCTCCGTAAACAGCAAATAATAGGAAGGGCGCCATCTGTCATCATACACATGCACAGGCCTTCAAGCAACTTCCACTTTCATCGGTGCAGCTTCTTGATTTCCAAAATTTCTACCCGATTTTGGCAGATTGCTGAGTGAAGCATTGAACCGACCTTGTTTTATACCAACGGTCGTCCGAACTGCCCAAATCGGGTCGAAATTCTTGAAGTCAAGAAGTAACACTGAAGAAAGTGGGAGTTTACTTAAAGGCAAGTGCAGTTGGGTGCTTTATATATTAAGTGAACAAGCATGACTGAAATGAGGTAGTTTTATTAACAATGTTCAAATTTACAATCATGAACGAAATGTCATTAGGGAGATTAAAAGTGTATCAATACTGTAAACAATGTTTACACTGTTGTTACGACTAATAATGTCTTCTAGCCCTAAGATACATGTTGTCATCAGAGCCCGATAGTCTAAAGCAGACTCAAGATAATACACTAATCAACATGCAATCCGGGTGTTAAATTTTTTACCTTAATGGTGGCTTCAAAACTTTACATTTTATACAGAATGACGAGTCAAATCGTGCTTGAGGCAAAAAAGCACGGAACAATAGATTTTATCAAAATTTCCTCAGACGAAAGTACATGAGGCAAAGGGGGGGGGGGGGGGGGGGTTTCAAAACCGCGGTATATATGTTTACCCTGTACCCTTCACGCAATGCCCCCGTTAGAATACCATAGAAGATGCTACCATCACAAAACGAATTTAAAATGGCCTGACAGGAGAACATGGTGACCATGTTAAAGTTCATGTCAGTACAGTGAGATACCTGTAAACTTTGGGTGACTTGTCAGAGCTTTCAAAATACGATACCACAAAGTTTTGGCCCGATAATTCCAATTCCAAATAAACTGAAAATTTACTTGTCTTTACAACTTTTGATGACTGTGACTATTTTCTGTGATTTATTGAGTCTCTCCAACTTTAAACTCTTCAGATGGGTTCAAACTGTCTCGTATCTCCACCCAGGGTAGAGGTACTGTGGTTTAAGTAATCTTTTAATGACAGATGTTTGTGGTTTGATACACAGGGAGAGCCCCTGTAAGCATTAGAAAGAGAGCCATAGTGCTTACCGGGGCCAATATATCGAACCACAAGCGACTGCGATGGATTCCAACATTAAAAGATAGACCATAAGAAATTTAGAACAGCTCACTCATTCCTATTTTGCCTGCACTGCATGTAATGCGATATGTATACATGCTTTACCAATGTAAAAATATCCATACTTTGCTGTTTTGAAGCTGCATTACCAATGTAGTGGAATCTATATGTATTGAGTACAGCATAATTCACGGCAACACAAATCAGGAAGATGCAGAACGAACTTGATAAGGGGTGGCCCAGTTGATTTCGGGGGGGGGGGGGGGGGGGGGGGGGGCTGGAGGAAATCGGTATGATAAAAATTTTTACCCACCCTGGCAGCAATTTTTTCTCTGAGGTTGCTTCGAAGCAATTTTTTCCCTTCCCTTCTGCAGAGACAATTTTTTCCAGCATTTGGCCAGCAACATTTTTTTTAAAATCTTCCGGCCCCCAGAAATGGGCCACCCTTAAGTTGTGCAAATTTGTCTTGAGCAGAAGGGAAGATATTCAGGCATATGTCACTAGTGATGGTATATAGTTTAATACAAAAACAACACAGTGTGTTTCTAAACAACACAGTGAATACGCATTTCAGAGGGGATCTGAAATTCTGTGCAAGGCAGAATTTCAGAGGGGATCTGAAATTCTGTGCAAGGCAGAAGGCTGCTGAAGTTAAAACAGAAGTCTTCTTTAATCAAATCTTGAGTTTTTTCCAATTATTTCTCAGCACCTTATTATCACTGCTCATGACCCTCCCTAAAATCCACACTATATACTTGTTTACAGTCGGTTAGGGTGCACTGTTGCTATGGTTGCGAGAATAACAATGGATTATTCAGAAAACCAAGTTGTAGAGACGTCACCCGACACATTGGAAATGGAAGGGAGGCACCTTAAATACATGCGGAATGTTCTGACACTTGTAGCACATGGACAACTGTCTGACTACTTCCCAATGGCAAATTTAAAGCATCTTCCAATGGCCAATGTAAGGGTCCCCCAATAATTATATCCAAATGAAAACACACATTGAAACACTCTTTGACGATGAAACATGAACACTTTAATTCCTATTTTCTGATATAGTTCTATGATCAATGGTTGTCAAATGATCCAAACCATACTCTGTATGACATTGCCAGAGAGTCATTTGAATATATATTAAGCTGAATCCATAGAAATAATCATAACAAAGTGACAATCAATAAGTGTACATTAAATATCATTATTATTTGGTAAATCGTACGATTGAAGCAATGAGTGTATAGCATTGGAACTGTCAGTCTTTGAAGAAGTCATCTTCAACTGTCAAGGAATTTCAATCCTCCAGCATTCATGGATTTCTCATCCTGTATTGTGTTGATTGGATAATTTTCCTCTTTCTCTCGCCATTCCTAAATTTTACTAAATTAATTGAGAAAAGTGCAAATGTGACTGGTAGTGATTGACAATGAAATGATATTATCATTCTAGAACTGATGAACACACCATAGATGTAAGATGATATCAAATGCCATAAGACAGATATCAGGTGTGAAATGCACAGATGAGTATTACTGGCAACACAAGTCAAAGTCTTTCTTTCATTTATTCTTTCCTAAAGTTCTCTGTTTTTCAGCGTGTTCCACAATTTTTTCTTCCACATGTAGGCCCTTCCTTCTCCTCACACTATCCATGTATTTCCTGGCCTGGTTGTCGGAATCAGCCTTCTCACCAAAGTGTAATAGTTCCTCTTCTGTAGATGGTACCCAGAATGGATCACTAGCTACAATCTATGAACAAAGCAAAAAATTCATGTAAAATCATAATGTGTTTTGAATGCAAAGGGGTGACATTGTACAATAAGGGATGGTACATTAAATGTTGGATGGGGTGGTCAGAATGCCAACACTGTATGATTTGTATAATAAGGGAGGAACCATTAGATTTTGAGTGGGGTGGCCAGAATGCAAGCACCTAAAAGGTTTTCACATCCGAGATTTGACAAAATTATTTCCGAGTTTGTATGGCTAGCATACATTTTTCTAGAATTACCAGTGTACATTCTTATATGGTAGACAGCCATGTTATTGATTTTGCAACAGTAGAATGACTGCAAAAAGATTTAAGTAATCTTGATCTGCAGTTTTGTCTGGATACACCAGTTCTTTCCAAGATCTAATGGTTGATTTTTATGGATGTGGGGACATAACTTTCCAATTCGACATACTCAATTTCAGAATTGGATTTACGACAGCCTCTCCTGTAATAATTATAGTTTTAAACCCTTTAAATTGGTTCAAATTTTGCGCAGATTATCTGCTAACATGACAGCTGTACCATGACAGAATGTCTTGTATCCAATAGTACTTTGTGGCATGTTGCACCACGTTTGAGGGCATGTTACCCGTTACATGTTTGAAATTCGACAATCCATTACTGTGATTGGAAAACTCAAAGTAACCACTTTATATCACTAATGATAAATGCAATGACTACACAGAAACGTACAGACCTCCCAGTGACTGAAGAATAGCTGTGGACTAGCCTGTCCACTTGTTCTTTTCCTGATCTCTTCAGCAAAGCCAAAACTTTCAGCGATTGGTAAGACAGCTTTCACCATAAACACTGCTGTTCCTTCCTTCATTTCTTCTTGTAAAATACGACCATTCCTTTTGCTTATCACAGCATACATTCGACCTGTCACACAACAGACAAACATTTCTCTATTTAAGTTTAAGTGTGCTTCTGAGGTGTGTTTGAGTGCAATTGCAAGTGATTCTAACATGCCAGACTTTTTTAGACAGTCGAACTTGTTGCTTCAACGAAGAGTGTTGATTATTCTTTCCACCACCATGCATTATACAACTCTATTACCATCTATGGTAAAGTTACAACTCTATTTCAAATCATATGGAACTGGTGAAAAATAGAAATTCAATGTATAGTAATAGATAAGACTGGGAGAAAAAGGAACAATTTTTCAATATGTATGAATGTAAAATTAACTTTAGTACAGAATGAATGATATTGACAATGAATGTTATCAGATTCTGAATTCTCTATAGGGATGATTATTCACTAAAAGAGCTTAGATAAAGTTCTGTCCATTGCTTATAAAATCTGACAGAGAATTAAGTTTATGTTTTTGACTACTTGCATCACACTTTAACATTTAAAACACACTAGACTAGCCCAGCTGTAGAGTTTCTGTAGAGATTCTACTTCCACACAAGCCAGTGCGCATGTAACATTTGTACCTGCAAATGCCACAGACTACATGTAGTCTATTGGACACAAATTTATTGTATTAAATGTTCATGAGATGCAATGTAAGGTCAGTAGATAACCTGCACTAGCAGTAAAGTAATTCTGATTGTAAGCATTATCATTTTCCATAGCAATGCAAAACACTATGCAATGCAGGTCAGCAAAGGTTAAATGTACTTTGGTCTGATTGTTTATTGTGTTCTACTTATTTGCATATCACCTCCCTGAAAATATCAGGGACATTTGTGAAGCTTACACCGAGCCTTGTTTTTGATTGTGTCCATAGCTGTGGGCCTGGCCAGACACAAACTTACCTAAAACATCAGCTGTAGCTTGAATGTCACATTTGTACATGGCAGCACAAAGTCTTTGTGGTTGTACTTGAAATGACACTTTGCATGCATCTTTCACCGTAGAAATCATCTGTCCTGAAAACGGTCCAAATCGTTCAACACCCTCTGCATTTCCTGAAGTTGCATTTGTGATTTCATTTTGTCCTGCCTGCGGGGTCTCCCTTGGAGTCTTGTCTTTGGCAGTCACTTTTGATACATTGATGTCCCATCCTTCCATAGCAAAGCACACACCCATCATAGGTTCATCACACATAGGACCTGATAATGTGGCCAACTGAAATCCACTGATGACACTGTTGTCAAATTCTCTCAAAGCGGACGCTGTCCTCTCCACACCTTCCTCAAGGAAGTCCCAGACAGAGGGTCTTTTATAGTCCGCAATTCTGTTTAAGAGGATATTTGGTCCACAATGCCTGGGTCCAAATGACCAGATCTCTCCCATTGTATTCTTCCATTTCTTTCCGGCTTCTTGAAAGGTCCTTTCCAATGTTTTCCGGAATTCCATAATTTTTTCCAACATTGCAGAACTAAGCCTGCCTTCATCCATCTTTCCCCTAGCCACTTTATCTAACACTTTGATCACTTCAGCGTTAATTTCCAACAGTTCTGTTACAGGTTCAGGCAGAGGAATGGCACGCATACATATACTACACTGTCTGTTTGCTGTCTGCATCTTCACCAATCCATCAGGCATTATCTCAGTATCTTCATCAAGTAACTCATCCAGGTTTCGATTTCTCTGTATCTGGTTTTCACAATCAATGACTTCATTTACCATGTCAATGGTTGGGGGCGGTATTATCGTCTCTCTAAATGGAATGATGGGTGCTGAAACACTGATTTCAATTTTAGCAAATCTATAGAAAAGAAATGGAAAACAAATGATGACAAGCTTATGGCAAAATCAATGTCATATATAATTTTGATAAAATCATGCTAAGAAGTTTGAATTGAGTCTACAAATAGGATATTTTCTGGTTATTGTAAGCCAAGCGATATTAATAGAATGTCTAAATATAGAAATAGTTTCATCATCTTGAATATAAATACTGTAATGTGTTAGACTATTTATATCATAGAGCCATACAATTCAAGATTATCACCATTACACATCCATGCTCATGAAACATCCATCACTACAAAGGTATTCATGCCAACAGATTAATCAAGTCTATTACCAGGTTTTGTTTCCTCAAAATATTGAAAGTTTTTTATTTACTTTATACACAATATATCAACAAGTGTGTGAATAGTCACTTACCTATCTCTAAGATCATCCAGACATCTTTGAAGATGCACTTCACCAGCCGCTACTATCACGTGTTCACCTGTTTCTTGAACCAGTGTCTCAACACAAGAATCAGCTTGATTCAGTAATTTCATACCCTTGACTAGAGATGGCATATCAGCTGTAGATATGATAGAAAGTTCAAATTCAAGTCATTTGAACAAACTTTATCCATTCATCGGAATATTCTCACTGCTTCTAGATAATAGGGCATGGATGTGTGGCTTGTAGAACAATACCTTTCTTCAACATTCACTGAAAAATATCACTAACAATGAGAATTGACAAATTGTTTCCACATTTTTACATTTTTGGATATCATCTGATAGAGTTTTGTGTTTTGGACGTACAGTCTGTTGAAAATACGGTGAAAAATGTCTCATACAGAATGTGAATCAAACACTGATTTTTAAATTTTCATTTCCTGAGTATAAATACTCTTTGAACACAGCAAAAAGGACACCTATCACCAGTGTATTGAGTTAAATTGAGACATCATTAACTCAGGAAAGTTTTTGGGGGGCAAGGAAATTTTACCCTGCATGTACAAATAAAAAGAATAGGATCGTATATCATACCTGCATGTGTTGGTTCAACTGCCACTCTAACAATAGCAGCCGCCTCAAATGCCATTTCAGTGAACGGTGGACACACAACTGTGTTGGAAGCAGTGGCCGATTTCAGCACATGATCTTCAAGACCCGAAATTCCAAAGACATTGCCGGCTGGGATTTCCTCCATACTTTCTAACTCTCTTCCCATCAATAAGTAAACCTCATCAATTGTAGTGTGTGCAATGTGTTTTGTGTTTTCCATCTTATCCAGAGTTTCAGTGCTGATAGCTTCTTCGCCCTGAAAAATCAAAGTTTGGACATACATCACTGTGCAAGGAAAGTAATGAACACTATGGTAATGCAAACTGTATACCTAGTTAGCTTTGTTATGGAACACTCAACAATAAATTCCTGCAAATCCATGGTCTTACTACAGTAAAGTATAAGTACTGCATACAATACAGTAGATGTTCAATCAGATTCAAACTCACAACATATGGCACCCAGTCAACTAGCAATGACATCAAAGTCAAAACCATTCAGCTAAATCCCCATCCTTTAAAAAACAATTTCACAACTACAGTTAATATTACAAATGTGGTGTAACTAGCATGACTGTCGCCTTCATTCCTTCTTTAATGGACTGATTCTGTTACTGTAAACAATTTGCTTGAACCAAAATTTGCTGATGTAAACCTTGCAATTTGACATCAGCAATAGGATCACATTTACATAGTAACCAATTGCCATCATACATCAAGACAAAACTGTAGATCATAGTATTTTATCTTAATGTTTGCAAAGTTGTAATCAGACATTATGAATTGAGCCACGCCTTGTACAATAATTTAAAGAGCCAGAAGTCGTAACTTTTCATGGTATTTTTACTATCTTTTTTAAATGTCAATGGCAAGTTCTTGTTCTTCTCCCCATAGCATGTTGAAACATGCACTAATTAACTTGCCAACACAGTGCCTATACATGTAAAAAGTGCACTGTCATTGTTCATATTTGAATTCTAGTTCGCAGAATTTACCTGTCAACAATACCAATACAAACATACATGCTGAGATGACAAGCTAAATGTATCTCAACATGTTTTCAGGAGTTGGAACAAGACTCTGTAACTTACATTACAAAACCAAAAAGTGGGAAAAATCATCAAAAATTAGTTACTAGCCCTTTCATTGAGTCTGACCACAGCTGGGACAAACCAAATTAATACCTTTCACAGCCTTTTCTTTACCTGAAGTATTGCCTTTGATGGATCATGTTTTGGACCAAGAATAAATATCTTCTGTCCTTTCTTCACACAACCACTGAATATCCTGGCAAATGCAATGAAAGTCTCTCCATTTTCATCTTTGACTTTTTCAGCAATTTCTTGAACTTCACCGCTCACTGCTGCTGCTGCTTGATCACCTGAATTCATGAATATTCAAAAGATATATTAACTTCTCATATTTCTTTCAGCAACTTTTCATGTTTCAGTTTTTTGCTGTATTCATTTATTACATTCTTGATGTTTTCACACTGAAATGAGTTTTAACACATAAATCAGGAACGTCCCTCTTCAAAAGTCTGTGTGGTTGTCAGACCTAGTCATAATTATTGATACTAGCTGCAAGAACAATCCTTTCATTTTCAAATCTGAAAATTTCATCTTCAAAGACTGCAGTGCACAGTACCTTTTGAAATACATGTATATGTTTTCTTGGCACTTTGAAGTAAATCTATACATCACAACAAAATGTATGAGGACACTATCACAGTGACATGAAGCATGAATTTTATAAGCAATTAATGTTTGTATATTTTGATAATTCATGTCTTTTGATGGCTGTTCTAGCTATAAGACAAGTTCAAGCACAGAGAATATGTTCTACAATAAAGCATTAATACAATTTCAAGCAGATTAATGGAGTTTACCGGACACAGTAGCACTGCTTTTTTCTTCACTTTTCTCATTGTTGGTATCCATGGAAGCATTAGCAAGTCTTTCTGCATGTTTTTGTCTTGCTAATTCTCTTTTCTGTTGAATTTCTTCATGTGTAAGAGGTCTACATGCCCGGCAATTTGAAACAAACAACACATAGGTGATATCAGTTGAATACATACAATAACACTACATCACGCAGAAGTGTGGAGGTAAAACAGTTTTGTAGTATTTCATGTGTTTCACACATTATTTCAAAAACTTCCCATTCACTACTTCAAGTTTCACACAGTACACCACATTTCTTTTACAGTGTATTACAAGACCATGATAGATTCTGTGACATTACCCAAACACAGTTTCATTCAATAAGCAGTACATGAATTATGTGATTACAGTACATATCAGTTTGACAACTTGGACATTGAAATATGTACAACAGTTTTACTGAACAGAAATTTATGGATCCCGTATATGACAGAGATTGATGTAACTGTATGCACAAAGCCAGTATGAAACTGATAATCATGTTTTCAGAAAGCGTTTGTATCCTCAGTTCAATTATGCAGTCCTTACCGTTGTCTGTTCTGAGGCAATGCTTTCTTGTCAACTTGGAACATCTTGGATATATAAATAATAGTAGGAGCTTCTGAGGATGCACTGCAAGCTTGAAAATCTGTGGCAAGAAGTTATCAATATCTTTTTCATTCGATGTTTCATAAAAATATTATAATTGAGATATAAAATTCATGTCAGAAAGTGTTTGAAAGATTTATCATTCATTTATTTCTGTTGTTGTTTCTGTGAACATGAATACACGTGTTTCCAATATAACAACTTACCGTATTGGAACTAATATTTCAGTGAAAACTGTATGATATAACAGCACCATTGTTTGAAATTTTTTATCATTCAAAGAAAAATTGTGATATTATTATGATTCAAATGATGTAAAATCTTAAGTAATGAAGGGGTAATATCATTGATAGGGAAACCAACATACAATCAAAGAAATGACAAGCGATTTGCCTGGCATGACCTTTAACCTGCATCCTGCCAAGTCAGTGAAATTTAGCTTTTACTTACTTGGTAGGATGACAGATCTGGGCATGGCACAAAAAGGGTTAAATTATTGATAAAAACTTAAGTTCATGTGTTTTCTTTACCTTTTTTCAATTCTTGTGTTTGTGGTGGCAGGGAGTCAAAGCTTCTTCCACCACTGCACATTAATTTCTCAACTCTCTCTTCATTGATATCAAATGGACTGGGAAGTTTGTCTACAACCATGGCTATGCTACAGTCAAGGAAATCAAGATGCCTCACACTGAGAATAATGAATATAGCAACATATGATGTGGCATTTATCAAGCAAATATGGATCAAAGGAGCATCAAAGTCCTGTAGACTTACCACATTCTAATCTCAAATGAATTTGAAATCACAACAAATATCAGAACCGCAGACTTCCAAAATGAAGCCCTTGTCAAATTAATAAAAATAAATTTTGGCGAGTATATGTTCAAATGTCAGACAATTTATGTAGCATGCATCTATTTCTGTCCTTATATTGGTTTGAGATCAAAGAGTGTGATCTCTGTTCCTATTCCTGTGGTGTCATCATTTGCAAATGATTCTTTTCTGTCAACTTGGCCTTTCAGTTACTTTGGTTCAATGCTGTTAAAGGAACGTTCTTTGTATTTCATGCACTGTTCACATACTCCAATGTTCGCTATGCTTCAAACAGATCCAATCATTGATGCTGAGTCTTAATAAGGATACACAGAATAGCTTTTGACAATGGTAACCATTGGTTACAGATAGCTTGAAGATGAATTCTGCCATCATTATGGCGTGCATCACGATTAGAAATCTTCAAATTCAGAGACTTGACAATTTTCTCTATTTTATCAGTATCCCTGTAATGAATGACATAGACAAGTAAGTTAAGCAAAGGGGTCAAAAATAAATGATACAAGCCAAAAATTGAATTTCTCCCTTTTTTCTAAAGGTTTACATATATCAGAGTGAACAGTTTATCATAATTATTCACATGGTAAAACTGCAAGGTAAAATTGTTTCAGCTGTTACAATACAGTATACCATTTCTAAGAATCTCTCTGAATTTCATACCAACAATGATAAATTTGTGTCTTTGTACACTAAATGCTGTCCTTTCATTCAGTATGGTTCACTAAAAGGAGCGGATACACAACTCTAGGCTGTACATATTCAATTTATTGAAATGCATAACTTGCTTGAACATTGGACACATCATCAGTAACAGACATGATTATGAAATGAGAATGTAGACAGACTAAAATCACAGTTTGACTTCACATTAATTGATTAATAAACAATGAAATTTTCAAAATATGGAATCCTTGTATTCTGTCACTAAAACTTCCATACTAACCTTCTTATTTGGACTGCTTCATACACTGACCACAGATTTTCCAAAACAAACTGTACAAACAGTGGTTTCTTTGCTTTGTTCTGAGGGTAAAAACAAAATAGTTCATCAAGTAATATATACCTGAAAATTAGTTACAGATGGATTCACTTTGTAATTTCCAGAGACCTTGACAAAATATGGTTTGAAGTATTTTATGAAAGACAGCCAGAAACACCTTTATCAAACAACTGAAATGCAGGAATTCTACAGTAACAAACATTAATGCCATTATTGCCCAAGAGCTACTGTAACTGCATGTACTTGTATGCCTCAAAACTTGACACAGTTCTGGATCTTTTGAACAACATCATCAATGTTTGAACGAAACTCCACAGATTTCGACCGATGTCTAACAAAGCTGGGAAATGGTAGATGGTTTTTGAGACCATGGACTTACTTGTGCACCTTTCATAATTCTCTTTGTTTTGGTGTTGAGATAGAAATCTCCCCACAGTGTCTTCCTCAGGATGTCTGCTTTGATGTTGAGTTTACTGGCGTACATATCAGCAAAGTGACTGATACTGGGGGATAAAAACAGACTTGAATGAACCAATGATGCACTGTAACACTATAGTTTATACATTCACTTAATTGTTTGTAATGTAACTGTTAGCTGAGATCATATATAAGTGTATGAGAAGTTAATTCACTGAGTATGATTCTAAGTTTTTTTCTGCCATGTGATCACTAATTTTTGTCACTTTGAAACATAACATTGAGAATTACATGGAGGAACAGAAAGATCACTCTCTACTGATTATAAAACTGGATAATTCAACAAACAGAGTTCTTACAGGTACACTTTATCATCTCATCAGGACTGCTTTGTTAAAATTGAAACATTACCTAAATCCCCATCCATCTATGGCACTAGCAAAGATAACATTGCCTTGATCTGGTGAAAAATACAAACTGGAATCGTCTGTTTCTTCTAGTCCAGCACTCCAATCATAAACTTGCTCTCCTGTTGTTTGTTGAGTTGTGTCATCATTACCATTGGATTTCTGATTCAAGGAAAAAGTACAAGCCAACAATGTCACACGATAAACCATTCTCTGAAGCATTACGTTTATGGAATGTTTATGGAACATATCTGGCTTCACAAATAAATATGTTGTTGTTTTTAGTTCAATTGCGGAGTATTTGCATAAAATCAAATGGCACCATGGTCTTGCTATTTTCAGATGAAACCTTGTTCTTTTGATTCATTTGCAATTCATGGTCATGTCTAAATCATTGTTGAAGCATATTCTTCGAGTAAAAATGCAAGACAGTCAAGCCAACAAGTACAAAACAATTATGCCTTGAAAACAAAATTTTGTTGCAGGATCTATTTGCATTGTGTGATGATAGCTGGACTGGACACTGCTATAAATGCTGGCAACAAAATATCACTCATACATAGATTTGCCTTGAATATACAGACTTCATAAAAAGTATATGTAAAAGTAGGTTGTTATACTGTCAATCTACAAATTCACAGGCATAACCATAATAGAGTCTGAGATATAATTATAAACAGTATTCAAAAGTCACATCAAAAATCAATTTTACTAAGCTAATTATTCTCCAAGTAGAGTGAACAGCTATTTTCCACCTATCAATGAAAGTTGTACATTGTGTGATTTCACTTGAGTTGATACTTACACTGGCAGATTTTTCCATGACATCCGATGCAAACAATGCACCAGTGACTGCATTGACTTGCTCTAATATCTGCTGTAGGTGTAAATGTGCTTCCATTGGACTGTACTTCAGTTCTGTTATAAGTCTGTCAATTTTGTTCAGAACCAGTACTGGTTTGATGTTTTCCAGCCAAGCCTGGCGCAGGACTACATGGGTCTGGAACAAAAATACAATAACACTGTGTGGTTTATTTGGTGACTAAAAACAATAAGTGAACTTGTCTGATTTACACAACCATACAAGTGTCAAGTCACAACATCATTAATGTTGACAATTCAGTAAGATAAAATCTTTCACGTCACATTTACAATGTATTTCTGTTAGCAAGCGGTCTGAATACTCTGGACACTTTTTAAGCAATTCTGATGAGTGATATGTATTAAGCTTGAGAGAAATATTTTGCAATATACAGAGCAAAGGTTGATATAAGAAGACATACAGATATGATCATTTTAATACTTTCCACACATCTCAATTTTATATGTCAGTCTCAATTATATACTTGTCAAGAGGTAACAAATTTCTCATCTTTTTTTTGATAAATTTTCTACCTTGCCTAATTTACATTTTGATCAAAAATTTAATCAGATCACTTCTCACCAGCTTACTAAATACTGTAAAGTTTTGAAGAATTGACGCTCTTAATCAGATGAATGAAACTTCTTTCAAGACCCCTGTTGAAGTCTGAATAATTTGCATGTATTAACCTTTTGAACTTGTAGAAACTCACCAATATATGACATTAGAAAGAATATTTACCTGTGGACATACTCCTTCAACAACATCAACTATGATAAGAGCACCATCACACAATCTTACAGCAGTTGATACTTCACTGGAGAAATCTACATGACCAGGAGAATCTATCAGATTTACAAGATAGTCTTTTTGGTCTGAAAAATGAGATTGTACATAAATTTAGTAAGTGGTGCTTCAAAAGGTCAACACTTCATTTACTATAATTCCTCCAATTTGATGTCAATCACCCATAGTTGTTCAAAAATATTATTACATGTCTTTTTACGAGTGTACCTTTTTAGAGGGAAAAAACAAAGATATCTGGCTTCACTAATCATTATGTTGCTAAAATTAATGTTCACTACATTGCCATGGATAGCCGATACATTTCTGCAGAAAAACAATGGATTTGAACTTCCAGAGAGAGCAAAAGACATTGAAACCATCCTGTAGTCACCAAGAAACTTTCAAATGTGAAGACAATCATGGTGATGGAATCTTTCATACAAATGTAGACTCCTATGTTCTAGTACTAGTACTGGGGATATTTGCTAATCAAAATTTTGTTCAACAGCTACGCAGGCCATGATTGCTAAAAAAACACGAAGTCACAATGACAGTATTTTAGCAATATCTACTTATAGTTTTGTGAAACTCAACAGGAAGATCACATTTGCTACTTCATTTCAATCCTTAGTGCTTATTACTTTTTACATACAATGTACACTGACCATAAAATTTATTCTATGAGTTCCATCTAACAGTACTATTTGTTGCTGCAGAATATACTAATCTTTCAAATTGTGAAATCTAGGGCATTGATAGACAGATTGCAGGACCAAAACATCATGGGAAACAGGGAAGTCACAACAACTCAGTCTATGTTCTTCATTGAATGCATGGCTGTATTGGAAGTAAGAGGAATTGTGAAATACACAGATGTGAGGCAATTTGACACAAGTATCTACGAAGGTCATCATTACCTTTGATAAAATGCAATGATATAGCACTTGATTTCATGGTAATGCCTCTTATCTGTTCATCCTCTCTGCTGTCCATATAACGCAGTTTTCCAGCCAGTCTTTGAGATATAATTCCATTACTTGCAATTAAACAATCGGCTATTGTTGTCTTCCCTGGAATGTAGAAGTTTTGATATTTCAAGACATATCACCAATATTGAGAGTAAATATAAACTTTACAAAATCCTCTTTTTGGTTATGATTTAAATACTGTGAAATAAATGAATATGGATGATATATACATGATAGTAGGTATCTCCTGACAACAACTAAAAACACCTAAAAATGATGTCACAGGTACTGAATTGAATAAATGCTATGGGTTGATTAAATTCCAACATGAATGCTACTTAAGTCATAATAATCGACGTCCTTTCATTCGTCAAGAATCAGTGACAAATATGATTTAGTAAACTGTGCAATTTGAGGGAAAGTTCAACGAGCCTGATCATAAAGATAGCATAAAAATTCATGAGAACAATTGTTAAAGTTTCCTGTGTGCAATAAGTTTATTACTTCAAACAACTTGACTATGAAACAATATTCAGATGAAAGAACTCACAACTCTGCAGGCTACTACCAGTAAACCTGTTTCATTGGTCTAGAAATTGGCAAATAGTTGACATATGCCTCGGACAAAATATGTTTTACCACTTATGCCTGAGACAAATCTCTATTTTAATACTACACTAACTTTATTGGATTTGAATCTTCAAACTGTAAACATTGTTATGCAAATATAAAATCTTGCATGAAAAATCTTGTCAAATTCTTTAAAGTTTACTTTTCCTTGTAAAAAGACCTAAAAGGCCAAAATATCCTTACTTGACTTCCTTATTTCAATCAACCATTGTCAGGGCTCCCGCTACCCGATCGCCAATTAGCCAAATGCGAAAGAAAGTTAAAAATGGCTACAAAAATTCCAGTTTGGCGAACATAGTGGCTAATGAATTTTTCCTGCCCAGGTGCCACGCACCTCAACAAAAAACTACAGCTAACAATAAAATGTTGTAAGATGTTGAAATAGTTTACCCTCCTTCCTACAAAGTTGCAATGTATTGAAACAGTTTACTCTCCTTTCTACAAAGTTACAAGTTCCCTGGTACGTGGAGCAGACATTGTTACTGTTCCGTCTGCAGTACATAGAGGGTTTGCTTTACTTCCGTGAGTCCCGTTCGTCCTTCAGTCTATCTAGAAGTTTTACCTACTTTGCTAGAATCAAAATTTGGCCTGCAACTACTCAGTTTGATAGTAAAAACCGTAATTTAAAAGGGAAATTTCACAAACGGAGCAATAATACGAAGGAAGAGGAGAAAAACTGAGGTTTTCTGAAAGGTCAAGTCTAGGTCATCTCATCATGTGATGTCACGGATGAAGAAGTGCACAATTATGGTTCAAAAGAGCCACCTAGGGTGGTCCAATAGGTAAAAGGTAATTTTGGTGTCTTCCAATTTAAATGGCATTCAGCTTGACTGTCAGTTTTAAATTAAATTTATTAAGAGTCATTGCAAAGGGATATTGTCGACAGTAATTGCAGTAAGCATATCCATTGTCAAATCATCACATTTGTGAATTGCAATTTTGCATGTAAACATTAAAGCAACAATTCATTAAAATTGTTAATTCGGTCTTTTTCAAACTGCTATAACTATACAAGAAATTATGTGATTCTGAATTATTTTAATATTTTTGTAGATACCACCAGTTTAATGATGTAGAAGTCAACATCACCAGACATTTCTTTATCATATCAAAATATCACATGAAAATATATCTGTGTTAAAATGTTATCATAATCATTAAAACAATGTATACTCTCAAACAGTGAGTAATTTAAATGAACATATATCATTGTGTTTTGTTTTACACGAGTAATGTTTTGCCAAACCCTTTGGTCTCAAGAAAATACTCATACTCAAAATGCTATTCAGCCTGCTTGATCACAACTATGACATACAAGTAACACCGGGGCAAAATTGTATCTACACTGCCAGTGTGCTACTAAATGCTTTCTCCTGCACCATTTTTTTATTCTTGTGGCTAAAAACATTTTGGTTATGGATGACTGCATAAATTTGGCTCATGAGAAGCTTGTAGCTTATGACAAGCTATCATACTGTGAACACTAAATGAATGCAGCAGAAATGTTCTGTACCTGTGTAATATACGCTTCACTTTGCTACAGCACCAGATTTTAGAATTCAATTGATACCTTATTTTATTTCTGGTGGTAAAAGTTTACCATCTGAAATGAAAAAGTATTTCTATCCTGGAAATGTCATAAAAACACAGATTATTCAATATAAACTGAATAAATATGTCTTTAATGAAAAAACTATCAGGAACATCATACAAAACATCTCGATTTGTAAAATTAGGAACTCCTGAATGCGAAGAAAGCTGTAATTGCCAAGCTTAATTGAGATCATAAAGTGGCTAAAAGTTGCTCAAAGTGGCTACAAGATTTTGATTTGGCTAATCAGTTGGCTAATCATTTTGGTGACTTAGGGGGAGCCTGCATTGTCATCATGAGTTACAATATTTTTATAATGATTTGCGCATATCAAAATGCTATTTTTTGAGTATAAAGATTTGGATGTGTACAAATGACTTATAAACCTGATTATTTTAAGTGATAGATTAAATCCAAGTGCATATTGTCTATGGCAGAAAGGGTACGAAAGATTCTTGTTGCTGAAATGATTTCTGACATCCGAGATAACTTATTGTTGTTTACTTCAACTTACCATGATCAACATGTGCTAGTATACATATATTTCTAATATTGGCCGGGTTGTGTTGCAGAGCTGCAAGCTTTTGTGATGTTGTCGTTCTCATCTTTACTTCCCACCACCAATCTCACAGCTAAATAGTATAGTATATCGGTCTGTAGGATAGGAAGGAAAGTCTTGTTGAATCTGCATATAATGCCTGATGAGATATCGGACAATTGTTCCAACTGTGGAAAAGAAAAATCTGCAAAGTGTGATTGGATGGTATACAAGTAATGAAAAATGATGTACCAACAGTCCCTCGATCATTATCACATGGAACTGTAGAGAGTGTGGTGCACAGAAGTCAAACTACATGCCCCTTTAGAGTTTGGTTGTTTTGACACCTTACTGTAGCTTAATCATGATCACATCATTTTGTCTGCTTTTCATGCAAATTCCATCACTGATGTCCCCTAAAAAACAAGTTAATAAATAAATAATAAAATGTAAAAAAAGAAAATAAACAAAATTAACCGTTTGAAAGAGGTCTAGTAATATGGTTGTGTATATGGGCACGGCCATGCACTGTGGACGTTAAAAACAAATAAGTGACCTGATGTCACTTCTTCACCTGGCTCTGATGAAGTCGTACACTACAGAGCTCTGAGGCCGGTCAATATATCAGCTGTCCACAGCTGTAGTGTTTTGCGTGTGGTGGAGTGATTAAAAGTCGTTAACGTCAAAATCAGCCCGTAAAAGGTAGGAATCCCGTCTGAAAACACCACAGCTATGGACCCACAGCTAATAACATGGATGAAATATGCTGACATGATGAACTGTATTACGTTGGTAATACAGACTCCGCTCGTTTACATAGATTAAACGACAGTCGCACGACATGGACGTCCCATGGACGTGATTCTTGCTGCAGTTTGCAGGTCCACAACTTTCCCCGATGATGTTCTGTGATGGACAAAGGTGGACACACCTTTTCTCACCACACAAACTCGTCGGGAAAGGCTGGCCGGCTACGGATTATAATATATAAATAGATTTGACCATGGTCCATGGACGTAAAAAAGTCAATGATTTGACCATGGTCTTAGAGTTTGGATGAACGCTTGTAAGTGATCGTTGAAAATCGTATACTTCTAACCTGATATTACGATCACGTCATGGGTGCATATGTCTGAAAATGTAGTCACACACGTCTGCAATACTACACATGTCATCGAGTTTCTGAACCTTGCGCAACTTCCTGGTTTTCCGATCGTGATCTCATGTGATCTCAACTTATCTCGCACCCATAGTGAATTTCTATTTTACATCGTTAGATGGCGTGAGTAGCCTCGATGATGTCAATGGATTATGATGTCAATCATTCAGGGAAAACCAATGAAATTGGCTACGCAGAGTACATGTTCCGCCCAAAGGAAAATTAATATTCAGTAGTTTCTTTCAGGCCGCAGCGGGTTGACGTGGCAACAACAACAGCCAAACAAACTAACGCGACACCCTAACCACCATAACACCCATCAACACAGATCGAAAATCCTTCAACTGTTGCTGGGACATCGAGCCGAAATCTAGGCGTCCAAATCTCTCGACCGTCTGCTTCCAGAGGCCTGAATTACAATCTTGGGGCTTCAACAATGACTAAGAGGTGCATTTGTGAAATCTGTACCTGTGGGTAAGTGAAAATTTCAAGGTATTTTTAATCGAAAGAGAACACTTGTGCCCAGACATCAGATGCTTGTGTGTCGTGAGCTTTGGACCCACAGTGACTCGGATTGCAGATTGCTGCCAGGGTTATGTATTCAGTTACCGATCACTTAGACCACCCCGCTAAAATATTTATGAAAATGTTGAAAAATAATTGTAATTAGAATTGAGGATTATATCTGTACCTAAGAAACCACGGATATATGATGGCACAATTATGATTTTAACTTGTCAAATCAAAGATGCAGGACACACATAAATAAGTCAGTAGAGGTGGCTTGAGGACATAGCGGTCTGTGTATTAGTAACAAGAGGACTCGAACAATTTGAGGTCAGATGGTAGCAACTTCCAAGACGAAGAAGGCATTTACTGACGTTTTCCCTCCTTGTATTGTTTCCTTGTGTTTTGCTATGTAAAAAATGACGGCTATATAACGTTTCGTTTGAGAATCCAATTGGTTTGTGTATGCTTGGTGGATTTTAAACAAGGGCCTAGTGTGAATGTTTTAACAGTTGCCGGTAAACAATTTGTCGCATAACAAAACACAACGAGAAACATAATTGCAAAGAATGTAGAAGCAAATAACACACATTTCAACCTCAAAAAATGTGCGTGCAATGTTTGATCATTTTTTGTTTGTGAGACTCTCATTGTCAAGGAGTTAGGATAAGTGATTATCTGTAGATAACATGTTGGTGACAAAGTTTAACATAATCGTGAACAAAGCAAGGACCCTAGACAACGCAGACAAGACGTCTTATCTTTGACATGGTTATTCATTTGACATCAAAGTCCTCCACAACACAGTCCCTGTCACCCACTGTGCACAGAAATCAGGGAATTCAATTTGCTTTCTTAACTTACTGGGTTAAAGGTCGACACTAAATATGTTCATGATATCCTTTTAGTTCTTAGGGGCGAAGTTATCTTTTTCAGTGCAACACAACTTTACCAAAGCATCATAAAAAATAATATTCACTGATTGACAGTTAATGTATACAGCAACCATTTGAGTATAAACAATACCTCCATGCAGCAACCAAACACTTTCTGGGTGACATGCTATCCAGCATCATGTTTAATGTGTTACAGTGTTTTTGAAATTACATGTATTGTGAAATTATCTCCACAGTCACCCATTGTTGAGTCTCTCAGATAACAATGATTTCACAGATACATTGGATAATGTGTCTCATGAAAGGCAGAAATTGTCCAAAATTACTTAGATGCTTACCGGTACTTTGCAAAATAAGTTCACGAATAAATGTTCACCCACAAGGATCTTGAACTTTCAAAAGTGAGAATAGTGGCATACCATACTTATTATTGTAACAATACTGGAAGTAGTGTTGATTAACTTTAACATCGCAACAAAAATTTTGGGTTTTGAAAAAAAAAGCTTTGAGGGAAAAAACAAAGGAACCATGTCAAGTTATGGTCCTTGTCAACCGAGTGTAGGCTTGTTGCTGTCGTATCCAGGAAGCACATGCATGTGTAGCATACATTTAATTGACTGATGATGTGTAATCTGGACTGAGCCATATGTTGGCAACTAACTTGATTTGTGTGGTCAGGAAAATGCTTATTAGTTTTGTGAAGTTTCCCAGTTACTTCAAATTCATTGTCACTGTACTTCAGTAGTTAAACTGTAAGGGAGAAAATATCCCAGAAACAGTATACCTTTATAAAGCAAAACTGAGATAACTCTAAGATTCCACTATTTGATAATCTGATGACATTCAAATGGCCATACAAATGTTTTAGCTCACAAAAATTTATAGTGTACTGTTTGAGCCTAGGAAAAAATACTTCAAACTCAACAAACTTTTGTTGTCAAGTAACTAATCTGAATTACCCTAGTTACACTGTAGTAAAAGTTAAATGCCATTACTGCAGCAGCTAATTAGTATACCGGTAAACCAACAATGAACCTTTTGGGGTTTCTTTCATTTCCACATTTATTGACCTTTGTAAAATCATCAAACCCACAAACTCTTCTCCGATCAATAAAAATAGTGTTCATGTGATTAAATGCAATGATCATTATACTATTCATATTGTGAACTACAGTCAACGTGATATAGCCACTGAGCACTCAAAGTAGAGCTGTGAATAAGATGATGGTGCACAGTTGGTAAATTTATAGATTAATCTATACCCATAACTTGCTATGAATGTTGTCCACATTATCTGTTAATGGTTTTAATTGTTCAGTACCTGTTTCAGAAAGTTTATTTGAGGGCTTCTTCAGGGTCCTCAGAAGATAATAATAGAGTTCTGTTTCTAATGCGTGAAAATGTCTTACAAATAATGCACATGTCGCACAGTAGGGCTAAAATTCTCTAATCAATCATTCTTGCCTTTGTATTCTAGGCGTCATCGATGTCCCCACAGGCCACAGGGTACAATACAGAAGGGATTTGGTCCCTGTCATCTGTCGGAATATGCTAACAAATACAAAGGGTATCCTGGTGCTGCCAGGAGGGATAACTTTAAACCAAAAGAAGAAATGATAAAAGGAGCCGGACCTATGGATGGAACCACAACACACAAGTAATTATTGAATTTCCTGAATTTCTTTTAACACTCATTTTTACCTTATACACAGTGAATATTACATTATTAACTGTGAGATTATCAGATATGTTTACACAAATGGAATGATTATGTCAATGTAATTCTGATGAAACTTACAGAAAATATACTCTCTGATTCAAACCTAAGGTAATCATATGTTCAGGAAGTAAAATATCATATCTGTTTTCGAAGGTCAGGCATTCCTTGAAAGTATTTGTCATTGTAAGTGTCCTTTTTGTACTGGTAGACAATCCCTATTTAAAGTTCAAGGACATCTACATGTTAGTTTTTGGTAATTTTTGGAAAGCATGCCCACATCACTACAACATGTCAGTGAGGTTGCCATGTTACTAATTCAATCCTAATGTCACAGCACTTGACAATTGTACTACCTTGGATTTCGATAAATTCAGCTTAACTTTTGGCACCTGGAGATTTCAAAAAGCCAGTCAAAAATGACAGCCGAGTTATTTTATGTATTGCAAGGTTAGCATGTTGGCTACGCCATAGTTATGCAGAAAGAAGTCTGCTCCACTTGAGAGATTTCTTTTGTCTGCTTGTGCATGTGTGTTTATATTGCAGACCGTGACGTGTTGACTAAAAAATTGAACAAAGAGTACTTTGAGGGTGGGGTGAAGAGTTTCAATGAAATAAGTCCAGTCATGGGTCTCACAAAACACGTACAAGAATTCAGAGAGTCACCTCAGCAAGTGTTCATAAATGTGACACTCAAGATTCATTCACTGCTAATTTGCTATTGACAGATCTACATTGACATTTTACGGTGTACACACCATGTTGCCATGGGAGACTGTTTTTATGTGATCAACATTAATTCACATGTGTTTAATCCAAACACACTATTTCCATAACAGTAATTTGTTTATTTGTGTTATTCTTCCAATGATACTTCATACCGTGGGCTGAAATAATTAAACCTTTCTTCCTCATCACAAGAATTTTTGCAATGAGGCCATTTGAAGAAAATTCTTTGTTTGCCATCCTTGGATTTTTGAAAATCCTACCAGCCAGCCAAGGAAAAAAACAAACACAGACAAAAAACACAGGTGTATTAACATAAGCTCAATTCTTATTTGGTTTCCTTTGGAAAAATAATATTTTTATTTGTAATGGTGTTAACATTGTATTTGTTTTTTGTAATTTTCTGTGAAAACCTACCAGCACACAGATGGCAAACGAAGAATTTTATTTAAAATGCATGAAGCTATCATTCTATTATGAATTTTCTACCCACTCTTTTAAAGGGGGAGGTCATCCTGTTTGTGGCTGTTAGACTTTCTTGTTGATAAATTTGGCTCTTCCAAGAAATATTCAATAAATGTTGAGCAAATGGAAAGAAAAATCAGCATTTTGCTGCCTACCAATTTTGTAGCTTTCAAATCACTGCAAGACTTTGCCAAATAAACTTAGCTTGCATCCCGTTATTTATATGAAGCTGCTATGGTCATGGTTACCAGTTTCAATACAGCCACCATTTTAAAATTTAGGATATGTACAAGGGATTTTGGGATACATTGTGCATAGCAACAAACTCATTATGTATGGTCCCATATGAACAGCCTCACAGCAGGTGACCCCCTCCCTTTAAAATTTAATATCTTTGACACTATATCTTGTAAATGCTTAGTAATGAGTGCACGGTTTCAGCAGTTTATTAAAATATATTTAGACACCAATCAAACTCAGTGAAATCTGTAGACTCAGTAGAAGTTTTCAGTGCTGTAATTTTTCCTACCAAAATTTAAGTGAAACATTTTACCACTTTTTGTGAATTTTTCTGTAAGTTTTTGATAATTTTGGACCAAATGGATATCACATTTCATTGGCTACAGTTTTTTAACAAAATTTTGGAAAAATCTGAGAAAACAAGGGGGCTATATTTTATAAAGGCAACAAAAATTGACTTTGGCGCTCAAGGGGTTAAGAAGTGTATCGACTGAAGGTAATTCATTATTAGCCAGATATTATGCAGCTTGAAATATTTTCAGTCATATTTCCACTCACTAGCGTATTTGTTTAACTTTACAGGAAAGATTTTATACCACATCCATTTGAACGTCCCTATGTCCACCAAGGTGAAGAGTATCAGCCATTACCTGGTGATATGGATATGTTAACATCATACACAAGGGACTATCCAGGGAAAAGAGCTATTCCAGCAAAAAGCGCTAAAAATCTACAAACAAGGAAAGTGCCCCTTGATAAATTTGAAGCAGATCCCACTTACAAAAGTGAGTACACATTTTTCTTACTTTACAATTTGAGGCATTTCTTAAATTCAGAGATATCCAGAATTTCAATTCATGAGAAAATTCATTTCCATCATGCTGTGATAAATGAAATAAGGCTACATTATTATGATTATGGCAATCAAGGACAATGTTTTTGACAAAGTATTGTTGCTTCAGAACTTGATTTCACAAAATTTCACTATTCTTCACTATATCGTCATGTACCTTTTCCTTTCTGTAGAAAAAAACATATAAAGTTAATGAGTAACCACTGAAACTTGATGCTTTCTTTGATAAGTTTAAAAAATTTATTTCCGAAAAATTAGATCTTGTTACATATAAAAACGAGTGCCAAGGTGAAAGCATTACTCGTGTTTCATTTAAAGTTACCAAGTACTTTGTTTTATAATACACAGAAACTTTCCTGGTATTTACTTAACGTTGTACATGCAGCTATACATGCACCTACATGTATCCTATCATATCAACTGTATGGGACTTTGTTTTCAAATTGTACTTTTCTCTTCTTCAGCTGACTACCGAAAGTGGGATATTCCTGCAAGAGACCTTGCAAAGGGCCACCATGTGTATCGTCCTCCATCAGCTCCGTTTGAAGGTCAAACAACTTTCCAAAGAGATTTCCAACCGAAAAGAGTACCTCTGACACAGAGCATGAGACCAAATGAAACGGCAGCACAATCAGATACCCCATTTGATGACAGAACATCACATCGTCTTGCCTACGTAGCTCATCCACACCAACCCCGATTTGTCCGAACGCCGGAAAACTACAAGCAGAATCCAAACCGCTTTGATGGACTCACAACACACAAACGTGACTTTATTGAGAAACAGGCTCCAAAACCAGAGAGCTTCAAACCATCCCAAGCTCCCTTGCATTCAGACCATCCATTTGATGATGGCACTACTTTCAGGAGGGACTACAAAGCATGGGAGGTGCGCCCTCCTCAGGTTCATGTTCCAGATGAATGGGTGAAACCAAAAGGTGATATAGATACGTTGACAACATTTAGGAGAGACTACCCAGCTCATCACATACAACCATCAAAAGCTGCTAGACCACCATCTCGCAGCAAGTTCGAAAGTGGCCCCTTTGATGATCGCACAAACTACAAGACCGATTTCCGTCCTTGGGATTCACGACCAGACATGCGTGGCGATCCTTCTAGGAAACCATATGAGAGACCGTCGGTACCCTTTGAGGGTCTGTCCAACTACCAGATGCACTATGTGCCGAAAGCAGCCCCACCACCAAGAAGCTTTGCCCCCGATAGAGGTGCACAAACTAGCGACACGCCATTCGACGACCGCACTATGTACAAGAGTGAGTACATTCCTAAGGAAGCTGACCTGTGTCCAGCCATTGATCTAAACAGGAGTGGATTTAGATTCAAGGAGATAGATGCCAGGGGTCATGAAGTATGGGGCAAAAATGGATATGCTCAAAGGGCTGTTGTTTCACCTCAAATCTCCATGGAAACAGCTCAATTAGCATAATGAATTGAAATCAATCGAAACACATATTTCAATTGCAGACAAATCTAAATGGGAAAAAATCAAATCCTATTGTTTATTTTGTTCAGTTTTGAAATCTAAAATTGTCCCAGTGAAGAAAGAAATTTTATTTCCCACAAGTCATTTAGACTGTCGTCAACTGTCAATATTGACACATAAGGATTGATAGAACATGGCTGAAACACAGGGAAAAGAAGATTCTGTAAAAAAAAGTCTTGTAATTGTGTAATAAATTGCAGCTAGTGCCCACAAAAGTTTGTGTTAAGCCCTAGATTTAATGGAAAGTAAAGAAAGAATTGCTGAATTCATGAAGATATTGAAGATCCTTCTCTTTTGAGATGGCATTTCTCATGTGCCATGTTTAGGATTCAAAGGTAGCGTGTTTGGCATTGCATTACTTAATTATATTTTCTAAAGTGGACATTGCCAATATTGTAAAATATACTTTCTTTTTTTAATCAACCAAGGATCTTTCTGTATATAATATTGTTATAGTACTGTTTCTGTGTAGATTAATTGAAATGTATTTTTTTGAAAGTAAAAAACATAGACGGTTTTGTCTCATGTTATGTGTCTCACTACCTACCGTGTACTTTCTTGGTGGTCTTCAAGACAGTCTAGAATTTTGAAACTTTTTTATCATGTTATATGTCGACCAAAATGTCATATTTTTGAATTACATTTTGAATCTATTTGTCTGTATCATAAGCATACCTGTATAGTCGTCAAAATGAATGTTTATAAAAATATAGTTACGCAACTCCAAGAAGATAATTTATACTGCATAGATTTAGTTCTTCAATGTCAACAGCATAAAAATGAAATAAACATTATAATCAACTCTATTGAATGTGTCTTGGTTTCTTTCAACTTTTTGGAAGAGCTTGGTTCTGCAATACTTATATTTCCATGGACCCTGAAATTGTGTAATGATAAGGGGTAACAACGGCAAATTGACAAAGCGAAAGTGATTAAACTATTTGTTTTGCGTCCTTGTGTGCATAGATTTTTGGAAGTTTTGATGTAAAAACCACACAGTGTATTTGAAGAGGACTTCAATAACTGCATAGCTTTCCTGCCTCAAAATGTTTGTTTAGAAATTTGTAAAATGTACTTAAATGCCCATATACTTGCAGAAATTTGTATTGAAATTTAGGGGGTGAAAAAAGTTTTTACTTTGATTCTTGAATGAGTACTCACATTACACTGAAACAGTCAAGTTGGTTTTCGAACAATTTTCCCCAGCCTTCAAAATTTTTGAATGAATGCATAAACAAAGAATTTGATCACTCTGGCTTAAGGTAGATCGCGCCTCGGGGACAGAAATTCAGACTCTCAAACTTTTACAAATCGTTTCTGATAAACCACTTGTGCGGGTTCATTTTAAAGCTCTTGGTGTAAGAAAACTTTTCATTGGCTTAGTTTTCCGAAATTCGAAAATTTTATTTTTCTCCATAAAGTTAACACAGGGATGGCGGCCATTTTGAATTTTAAATATCGTAAATCTTGGGTTAAGCTTATTTGTTTCTGTAGTACCAAAATTTGCATGATAACTCCCGATTTTTATTCTTGATTTTGAAAGAGAAAGATTGAAAGATTCCTTTAAGGAAAGTTTGAGCAAAAGTTTAAATCTTTCACTTTCGAGGTACATACAACCTTAATGCAAAAACTTGATGAACATGTTGCTAAATTTATATCATTTCAATTTCAAAGATTGTGTGAAGTACACAAATTTTATATCTAATTGAATAGCGTTTTTTATCTGCAAAACGGACTCAATAAAAACAGTTACACATCAAATATGTACACCGAAAACTAGTAATTGAAAACAGCCCTGCCCCGCCCCTTACATTGCATTCACACATAACTGTTCGTTTACATTGAATTGCAGAGAGAGACTCTGTGATGGACGAATCATAGTTCAATCATAGACAGAGGGGGAGAGGGGGGTGGTGCTGTCAATGCAATGGACTGGACTCAGTGTGATCGAACCAGTCGAGGTCATAGCGCCCTCATTGGCAGAGTGAAAGCATGAAGTGAAGACATGGAATTCATGCGTAAATAAATAATGTCATCAGTAAATACATACAAAAAGATATTTATTTCTACTTCTTTCCAATGCTGACGTTGATGCCGTCCCCTTACACTCTGGACATAGGTATTAGACAACGTTACAACTCACCATCGAATGGGTAGTGTTCTTACTAAATAGTGTTAGGCCTACATCTTATAGGAAACCAATCGAATAAATTATGCAACTAATTCGATTTTGAGGAATATAAAAGAGAACACGCTCGTTTGCCGTCAATATGTTATAGTTTAAAGAAGAAATGAAAGATGGGGTATATGTCTTCAACTACACATCTCGAATTCATAAGTATTCCAAGACTTAGTGTAACTTTGAAAGGAACGCTTTCGAAACGGCCTTTAATTCGAACACAATATGGATGAACAGGCTGATGAAATTTTGATTTTAAACGAATGATCTCGTTATTCTCTTTACCTTTTCTGTCTCCATGTTTTCAGTCACTTCATACGATGTATATTAACTCCTTTCGATCCATCGTACATTGAGTCATAAAACTAGGTATAGGCCTAGTTATGCATGTAACCGAAAATTTGGACCTGAAAGAAAACATACACTAATTTCTGTAAGTTTGAAAGTCCTTAATTTATATGTGCATGTTAAAGCCTTGTTAACTTAGATGTATTTTCATCATGTTTGGTCTGTTTGTAAAATACATTTATTCGTTCTTCTTAAAAATCTGATTAAAATCAAAGCAGACTGAGATGGCGACATTTCCACTTTTAAATTGAACATATAAAGGCCTCGAAACGGTTAACAAGAACAACAAAGAACACGCAAAGGAGGAAACGTCTGATTTTAAACAGATGATTCTACTCAAAAACTCAGAGTAAACTAGCTATAGGTCGACTCGCAAACACAGCTTGTACTTGCGACGATAACTGAATTTTCGTTCGGAAATACGGAAATGGAAAAACAAATTTATATGGGCAATAACGTCACAGATTTGCAAGTATAAGTATTAGAAAAAACCTAGGAAGACAAATAAAATCATAAACTTGTAAGATTGAATAAAAAATATGAATATAATTTCGAAAGTAACAGTTGTTTGCGTCTTTTTTGGTCTGCTTGCTAAAATCCTTTTAATGTTAATAGGAAGGAGTATTTTAGAGGTAGATTAGGATGAATTACAATCGACCAATTGCGTGCCCCTACTGGGTCATGGACGTCTATGCTCATGCGCAGGTTTTCATTCATATTCTAAGTTACATGCCTCAAGATCTGTTTGTAGCATAATGCACTTCTGATTACTATGCATGGGTTTGTCCGGGTGGAACATTAAATTATAGACCTTTAGTAGAGGTTTACGATGCACGTTGACTTTGCCATGGCAGGCTGGTTACACAGGAATTCATTGACGGTTAATATGAACGAAAATGTTGACTTGCCCGGATACGTCAGTTTTGAACAGGAGAGGTGAATGTGAATGTATTGAGAACTCTATAATCATGTTTGCTATTTCTTGAATCACGTACAACGACAATGGAAAGGGTAAGTTAAACAGTCTCACTTTGTACCGCAATATAAGAGTGATACAAGTGTCATATATATTTCTTCACACGTCAATTGACGCATCAATATACACTCTTTTTCGTTTCCTTAAATATGAAGACATGATCATGGACAAATCATGCTTTCTGGGCATGTGGAGGTAAGTTAAACCATATCTTCAAGAAGTTTACCAATCTAATTTCAAATCCGAGTTCGTTTGTTCAGTAATTTTTGTTCAGCAAAAGCAACTTTACAACAACTGTGTTGTGGCTTACTGGTTAATCTCAAGCACTTCGATCTGCAACATTAATCTCTGAAAATGTTAAGATGTTAGCGGGATTACTCTGCGTGGTGTTCAAAACATGATGTAGTTTCTAAATCCGTTTATGAACAAGTTTGTAACTGACACTAACAAAAATATCAAGGTTTTATAGGATAGTTCAGTGACTGTTAACACATTATCCATGTACTAACTAGCCAGTTCGTAGGAGTTTGGTAGGCAAGACAAGAGTACGTTGTCTTGACTTATGGGGTCCACTGTGGCTTAAAGTTACCGCTACAGTTTCATAATCATCGTTTTATTTATGCTATTTGCTATTTTGGAAATGATATGGCAGACACACCAATCAAAAATTAGAAACGTTTACGCGCATTTCAAACTTTATGAAGAAAGTTAACCATAAAATGTGGGTTCTTCTGACCGCAAAAGTTTTACAGAAATGCGTTGACGTGTACTTCTTATTCGGTTGCAAAGCAACAATGACAATTTAAACTTGTCGTAGGTATCATCAAAACTGTGTTTGTTTATGAAATCGTCTTGACCAATTGAAATATAGGGGCAAAAGGATTTAGAAAGTAATTGTAATGCATACGATCACTGGTTCTGTTGTATATCTATTGCGAAGCTCTTACTGAAGAAGTACCTGTTGAGCAGTTAATAGGTTGGTGATGGCCGCCATCTTGAATTTTTATTTGCATTTTCGGGTTCTTGTACACTGATGTGAACTTTGCTTTAATTCTTTTAGTAACAATTTTCTCGATTTTTGCTTTTGAATGAAATGTGTGGAAATGAATTGTGAGTATCAGTCGAGGTGAGTCGATGTTTACAGTGAATCAGATCTATTGGAACCAATGCCAACAGTATAAGTTGGAGTGATTTCCCGCCTTCGTTGTTGACAGTTTTGTAGTTCCGATGTCATCAACAACTTTCTAACAAACATATGCATTTTACAATTTAGACGTAAAAAAACGCGTAAAAAACAGCATAGCATACAACATTTTATATGTGGTCTCTAATAATAGAATCACACAGTCGCACGATAAACAATAGGCTTAATTGAAGTGTCAGACAGTTTCAGTTCCACAAGAATTTGTGTATACAACAAGAACAACGACAACAACAAGACATACTAACTATATTAGAATATCGGATAGCGAAGATTAGGACCAATGTGACTGATTCGAATTACTAGAAAACTAACTTGTAATTAAATAACTGGCGATGTGTTTCTTGCAAACACAGATTAAACAGTGAACATGGAACTATCGGGACATTTATATATTTGTTGCAATCCTCAAGCTTCGGTCACTTTAACGTTTGATATGGTCATTACAGGAGGACTTGTCGAATACCACGCAACTACTCAAATTTGCATATGGAGGCTTCTACTTTAAAATTGACCAGATTTTGCAGGTTGTGATCAAGCTAACCAAGTGCAATTTACCGAAGATATATAATTAATGTGTCATTGGATATAGTCAGCGAATCTTCGATGTCACTTTACTATTGTTACCGTCATAACGTGATACTTCAAAAGTTTCATATCCTGTGTGTAAAAATACTTAGTCACTGATACTGGGAAATTGCTCGGGTAGGTTTCTAACATTTAGCCTATAATTGGGCTATTCATCCTATCGATACTGACATTTCGAGTATTCCGACAATAGCTAGATCTTCGAACCATGATGAAGTGAGCTTCTGGTAAGCATATGAAAATTAAGTTGTGGTTGAGTGTTGTATTTTCGTTTTAGTCCCTGCAGATCACTTTTGGCATTCGTGTCCATAGATTTAGGATCTGACAATTGAAAGTGTCGTTGCGCAGCACTTGAAAGCAGCGTGCAATTGAAAGTACGGTTCACTTTACAAGTATGTACAAGTTTCAATGGTCTGACACCTCTGAAAAGCATTCTATACGACAACACAATTAACTCGCCAACGATTCCCATGCTGACCAATAGCATTGCTCGCTGCTACATGAAAGACCAATGCCGTTGTATGAGTTTAATTCAATTTGTTGCAAGCAGGCACTTGATAGGCCCTTTTGTTCATTACGCGCTCTGCTCTGTGACATGCCTTTCGGACCACGGAACCGTTTCTAAATATCTGAACAAGCGTTTCTCAAAGATTGTATTTTCATTCTGGGTTCCCACAGAAACTGATTCTGAATGTGGTTGATCGGTCATCTTGATCAACAATTTGATGATTGGGCTTGAATCTAAGGAAAGGTCAACTTCTTATGGTCAACTTCAGGCGCTTTAGGTCACTAAAAATGTTACTTTCGGGTTTGATTACAATTTCTTATACTAATAAATCATATAGGCTGCTACGAGATGCAACTAACAATAATTTTGCAGAGTTTTCTCAAAAATGAAAGGACAATGACAGGATGACGGAAATCGAATCGATGTACTTGTAAAATTATGTGGTAGTTTGGTCAATGGCCATTAAGGTGTCCGCACGTCGACAAGAAAATATCCCCTCAAGATGTCTTTGAACTTTACAACGAATTTGTAATGATTCTGTGTCATCATACAATTGAATCAACTGAAAGTAATTTACACGTCTTTTCGTGCGATGTTTTTACGATGAACGTGTCTCACACCTAGCTTCATTAGCATGAATACCAGACAATAGATAGCTTGACACTTTTCACAGTTAACAATACTCAGGTTGCACTGTCTGACACTCATGTAGTGGAGGTTTCATTTAAACTCAGATTCTTAACTGTCCTGTACGAATTCTAAGAGTTATTCGAGTTTACATTCTGCTCGGAGTCGAAGTCAAGTGAATATTCTCAAAATCAAACTTTAAATTCGATTAAGATTGGCCGAGAATTCGTTGAAAACAGACCAAGTCAGTTACGACGCTCGACCTCCATGATTGCCACAGTGACTCTAAAGCTCTTGTTACTATGGACGAAAATCTGTCAACAGAATACATGCAAAAAGGGTCATGTACTGACATTCGTTCATGGAAATCCGGTTGTTTTTTTCATTGTCACAAGTTTAACTGCCTTTTACATCATGTGAAATCGTCCTTCTTGGTGTTCGAAGTATTTTGAAATTGCCTCCAAGATACTGTACCGACCTAGCAGAGGCTGGAGTGTTGAGATGAAAGTCTTGTTGAAACTACAATAAGTCTAATATATACAGAATATTTTTGTACTCATTAAAAATGTCCCTCTATTGAGTTTTAGGAATCCCAGCCAGCAGAAAAATAAGACAGATGAAAGAGAAACGAATTCACCATATTATCGCCCACACCCTGTGATTGATCAATAGTTTTTCCTTTGTGACGGTTGCAACTTTCCAGTTGATTAAGCTGTTGCCTATGCTTAATCCTTGCCTATAGAACTTTTTAAATAAGCAATTTGGTTTTATCATTTGAAAGAGGCCGACACGTTTTTGTAAAACAAAATATCGATATTCAAAATTGCTGTGTGAAATTTGACACATTCCTGGGAGAGAGCCTTTGGGAACGGTTCAGAGAACTAGCGCAATCCTGGTGCGTTAAGAAGAACCTTAATATTTTTGTGTGCATTTAATCTCTGCATACATGTAGACAGCAAAGCTAACAAGGATTATAAACCCTAAAGCGGAAAGTGATACAGGAATACGACACTCCGGGCCACGTATTATCTCTCCTAATCAACACATAAATCATTGTTGTTTGCATAACCGCGCTTACTACTACTTTGTTTATATTTGGAGTCACACACACAGACACAGACAGACAGACAGACAGACAGACAGACAGACAGACAGACAGACACAGACAGACAGACAGACACACACACACTTTAAAGATCCACTTTCCCATCGTTACGTTCAGCTAAGACCCCTTCATCATATGTTAAAGCTGCGTGAAATTATTGCATTAAGACATCGATTTATATATATGCTGTCTTGAACATGTAATTTATTTTGCCACTATATATGAAAATCCTTTCGTTTACCAACCTTTTTTCTCTAAAAACGTAACTTCACAGCAAAATACTGTTGCGTGGAAATAGTCAGTTTGTCAGAGGATGGGGATACTGAATCCATTGTCGAAAAATTCATTGTAGACCAAGTTACATCAATTGCGAGCACTAAACACTGCTAACGTTATATACTTTTGTAAGCTGTAATGAATGAAATGGGAGTGTTCTTCACAGACGTTTGTACAATTACAAATGTTATCATTCATTTTAATAGATTTTAAATAGACATCCTTTTCACTAGCTGTGCTATAACTCATCCATTCATCACAGTATCATTAGGTGTCCTCAAAAGATGCCAAACTGCAAGCCTTTGATTGACATTCGTTGATTTGAATCGATTTTCAGAAGAAAAAAAAACACTCACTAGTACCACAAAGAACCTCCCCTTGGGCGAGTCAATTGTTTCTCTTGTTAACCGTCAGGGTTTGAACTTCGCGCCAATTTAATTGTTGGTCACCTTAAAAGGAGACATCGCCAAGTTTTAGTCGATTTACAACTTCATTTAAATTTCACAAATTTAATTATTACCAGGTCAGCAAATTCATTGACATCATTTAATCGGAATTGTAAACGAAAAGTGAGGAGAAATGAAGCTCAGTTTGGATGTCATTAATCAACCTTTTCAGATGATATCGTGAACTACTAATCATTTAATCAACATTCCTGAGTACGCCAACTAGGTATCTACGTTGTCATATATCTACACCCCATTCGTTTACGGTGATATTTCACGGTTTGAAATTCTCATTGTAATTGTTGAAACTTGCACGGCATCGCTGGAGTGGTTGTTATTTCGTTCCTGTTGAAGCAGCCCCATGCCAAGCGAAGGAGAAATGTAAGTTCCTAGATTAACTTTCAAAATCGACAATTCAGCGTATTACGTGTTTGAAGAAATTCGATGACCACTGTAGGTTATATTTGCATTCGGTAAAGTAAGAAAATGTTTTTTCCCTATTTTCTGAATTGGTATATCGTTTTCAATTAAAAAACCGTTGCTTCCAAAATCTGCCATGGATCGGAAATATTACGAATTAAGCATCGCTGCCAGGAAGAGGTGTCGCTTTAACTGGATCATTACATTCAATTGTTTAATATTTATGAGCAAACTATGGTTTACCACGCTTCATGGATTTGTTTGCATGCAGCGTAACGTGGCAAGTTGCATTGTACATGGTTTCACTAAAACCCTATGATTTTTCAAAGCAATTTCTGACTGGTTAAATTGTGCCCATAACGATCGAGCCACTGAGCATCAATGTCTACTGTACACAGTGATATACTGACAATATAATGTTGTCAATTCGTACCTCGTTTTGTGAACCCTTCTCCTGCTGATAATATGCCAAACAAAGTTTCTGTCAGTAAAAGGTAGTCTTGTCAACCCAGGGAAGTTTCTGTTTCACCATTGGATATTTTTGTCGTTAATTCAAACACTTCGTTTACAAAAATCTAGGATACATTGATCATGATCAGTTTTATGTGTGAATTTAAAGTTTCTCGATCAAATTAATCGCCTTGATATAAGGAACAGCTAATGCGCAAGTTTATTATTCCTGTAAATTAAATCCATATCTGTTTTGAGAAAACAGTGCCCAGAAAAGGCAGTTGATTTAACTGCTTGAAGATAATTTTGTGGTTTCTATCTACACGTCTTCTTACACAAGCAATCATTCCAAATCCAGAACAAATGCTAACAACTTATCGTTGGACGATAATATTGAACGTCAACTTATTGAAGGATTAAAAATCTTAAACCAAGTATATTTTTTAAAATTATGCATACATTCTGACCTAGCATATGAAAGACAGAGTAATATCTATCGATGGATATTTATTTCGTCAATGACTCTAACGAGATAAAATGGCTGGTGCCGATACAGAAAGAAGAGCTTGATTTATCTGTCTGTCTTCAGTATTTGTGGGGTGGGGGCAACAGAAATACAAACGTAAAGAGCAATTTCAATATGCAGGGTGTTGTAAATTTTAATCTCTGCTCTAATTCAGTTAGCAAGCTGAAAGTGACAACATACCCTAAACAGAGAAAGAGAGGCAGACTATAGGACAGATATACATAGATCGCAAATACCTTCCGTCACTTATGTTTGCTACAAGCTGAAATTTTCATAATGATATTCTTTACGCTGAGATACTGATACATGTAAGTCGATCGCGAAGCCTCCTTTCGATGCTAATTGAGAACAAGTCCATACACGCTTGGTAGCTGCTGGCCCTCAAGATGGAAATAACCTCATATGCAGGTCAATGGACTTTCGATACGGTTTCCCCCTCCCCCCAAGTTAATTGGTTTGTTACTTTGAGTGGCTGATGTAAAAATACGCGAAAACATTTGCATTTAGTTGCTACGTAGTCATGAGAAATAATCATCGATTTCGCAAAATGTTTTCGATTCATGCACTCTCTGATTTTTCTTTTTGGGTAACTATACATAATATTCGCTTATACTGTGTACACCGAAACTTTGCCCACAAGGCATCTGAATAACAGTACTGAAAACCTAGAGTTATTGTAGGTGTTGACTCAAAGTTCATGTGGTGTTTGATTGCCTATCACCGTATATGATACTATTTTCATTCATATAACAGGATTCTTAAAAATATACGAAGATGTCAGTTGAACTGAGTTGAACTGCTCTCAAATAAGAAGTAATGCCAGTGGTTGAAATAGCGTTCCATTTCTACTGTTTTAACAGAGAAATAATATATATATATATATATATATATATATATTATATATATATATATATATATATATATATATATATATATATATATATATATATATATATATATATAATATGTGGCATCATTTCGTTCTACTCTTAAACACACCTTTTTAAATCTTCACACTGATGGGAGTTCTTTTGTAGCCATGCGCCTAGAGCTCTGCGAGATTAGGCGCACAATAAATATCCTTTATTATTATATATATATATATATATATATATATATATATATATATATATATATATATATATATATATATATATATATTAAGCATCCCTAAACACACAAAAGCAGCCTTACAAGGCAGGTATAATGACCCGGCACTTTCCCGTACTATACTGTCCAAGCACTCAAGCCGTTCCTTCTTTTTGTATTTTACTTTTTCTGACAGCTGAGAGGAATATTATATTATACCGATCAAGATCAATCGAAATGACCCTGCTGTTGCTGTGACACCTAGATTTATCTTATTTCTTTCTTGTCTATTCAAACCAACCGCCGTGAAAAAACATGTCTTAAAGTGGTTTGGGTTATTTTATCTGCTTTATGTCCTGTGCGTCAGGTGACTTGGTCCAGGTGTACCCTGCTTGGTGTTGTTCACTGTAACACATTTTCCGTTCACAATCATAACCTGAATCTTGTCAAAGCAAACAAAACAAGCTAACGAAAACTGGTGGTATATTTGCGCGACCTATTTTTTCTGTTTTCTCTAAACCAAACAACTTGCATCTTCTGCGGGAACTTACTGCGTAACGCCACATTCACTTCACTGCTTACTACTTTTACTCACTGTAGTAAAAAAAACATCACCTGCAGCGCATGCGTATTGGCATGTTTCAACTTCAAATAGCGCCATCTTTGAAATCTGGTCGAGGGCAGGGCAGGGTTCAGGCAGCTGTGTTGTCGTTCGTCAATGAAAAAAGGTAACGGCATACACAGGTGCATAGCTGCGGTAAGTTGTCACAATTCCTGTCACCTTTAACATTATAATTTAGTTATTTAATCAGAATATTCAATTACCAGTAGTCGAGTGGTATTTGCCTTCCATCTTGACCAGTTTAACGTTCTGAAATTTTCCTTGTAATCTGTGTCAGCAGACGATATCAATATTGAAAGAGGTACATCGTAATTTGTGCTTAGTGTAGACATCAACGACAGAAAGGACGCCCAACCATCTTTCTTTTATGTTCTTTTAATCACATTTAGTATCAGTCAAGTAATGCTTTAAAGTTTTAACGTAGACTTTTCTATGGAACAGTTACATTGGACCCGGGGCCGCAGACGGTAGACACACGCCTGTACTAATAAAACTGTCATAACTTGTGCCAACAAGTGTCAATACCATTATCAGGTCTACTAGAGATCCGATGAGATCTGTTAACAGAGCTTAGAATAGCTGATCGACAAAGATAACAACACTGTTGTATAAAACCGAGTTACTGTTGATCACGCCAAAATCAGTATCGTAACTGTGTAGACACATAACTGGAAAACGATCGAGAGATGCGTACAATAACAGTGAGGGTCAGGTTAAACAATAACTTTGGGTTTTAGATAATGACTTTGTTCAATCTTGCTATCGTTCTAGCTAAGTCTTGTTGTTGCATGTGCAGTGTGGGGGATTAACACTAACACAACGCTATAGCACAATATTTTGAACCATTCCAAATATTTAATTTCCTTGTTAAGAATTTATAGCATGAAGCTCAACTGTATTCTTAGTCCTTGCATATCATAAGAAAATGAAAGAAATCAAGATTTTGACCAGATCTCATTTCTTAACACTCTTTGTAAGAATTATAATGAGCTGTGTGAATACCAAATGTGTTACGTAACCATGAACTCTTGTACAAAGAAGCCACTATTGCACAGTGACTGGTATATTGTTGTGCACTCATGTATATTACAAACAAAGACAATAACCGTGTCATGCACAAAACAAACAAATAAACTCAAGGGTTGTTATCGATCTGAAATCATTATCGCAAGGCTGGTATAGTGATACCCTACAAACTGTCATATGCAAGTAAAATTAAACTGCCAATGGTATGCTCTGTAGCCATCAACTAGCTATTGTAGGTCATCCCCTTTTCAAGTGTTACAACATGCACAAAGTTCTTGTATTGCTGCTGCTATCGTCAAGGAGATATAGTTAATGGGAAGGAAAATTTTGTTTGTGATGCAGTCAGCCTTACTATGACAGTATGTAATAAACCTTTCATCTCTATATTACAGATTCACTAAAAAAGTAAGTTCATAGAGATACAGGATGTAACTAAAGACACATAAGTAACTGTGATCTTCCAACTCATTCAGCTTCCCTTACATGTACTAATACTGTATGAACAAATTTTAGTTCAGTTAATGTGCGGTAGAGTTAAACCAATCTGGTTTCCATGGTCTGGTGCTCTAATTTTTTATCAAGACTTGACATATGCGGTCTGCTCGACCAGTAATCTGGTAAGCTAGTTCATCCACTGATGTGTTTGTATGAAGAAAATATCCAGGATCAAATTACATTGTGGAACTATAGGAGATTTACCTTGATAATGATCCTTTAGTCTACCAAATAAATAATGGATTTCCTTACAAATGTATAATTCATACCCAGATTTACAGATTTCCTTACATGTGAATTTTAATGTCAGCATGGAGAAAAAAGTTCATCAACATTTCAACATGTTCTTTTTCTGGAATAGGTCAACCATGGAGGTACATTGTACAGAACACTTGCAATAAGCATGTCTTTAAATGATATCAAACTCTGGTACCTCCATGGGTCAACCAAGTGATATGAAATTTAAATACCTCACAGGTTTGCAAGATTCAAGCAGCAATTTCATGGTTTTACATTTTAACCAGACAGGTATTCAGGATAGCAGGCTGCAATATTTGTTGTACTAAAGTCTCTCCTTTCTTTCTCAGATTATCAGGAAAGCAGAGGGACTTTGAATGTGTTCCAATGTAATTTGCACCTGTTTCAATTAACCTGTTGACTGTGGTATACGCAAACTTGTATGTTTTGTTAAGGGGCAGGTACTGGTAGTTTATGAGCTTTATATCTAAACAAATTTATTATCATAATCCAATTTTCAAAGGAAGCCATTTAGCAATAACACTATATCAATAGCCATTGCCAACGAGCGCTATGTACAGGAATTGAAAACTCTCAGTTTTAAATCCTTACTACACACACGTAACATCGGACAATGCTGCCTAAAATTTGGATAATTTTGTTGTTGCATAAAGGGCAGTTGTTGCAGCTTGTAGTCTGAGCTGTAAATTCATATGAATTAGAGTGACTTTTAGTAAGTAGCCATTGTAACACTAGCAGCTTTTATTTTTGTCATTTATGCAGAAAATGCGGACAAATATTTATGCATATTGATGAGAGCAAAAATGACGTCATTTGAGATCAGTGCTATACTACTGAAACTCAGTCAAAATATTGGCGGATACAATGACATAAGAAAAACCAGCAGATGTTTTACAGGCCACTTTGTTCAATTTAATTGTTGTCTGCAACTCTTTATTGCTGTTGTGAAGCAAAGAATGTTCTCCTTTAGCACTAGGGTCAAAACAATCTAAAACTTTTTAAAACATGGTCGCAGACCGTAGAAAAGTTGTTATAAATACAAAATATCAGAAATGAAGGCATCCATGTGAAGCTCCTGTCTGTTGTTTGATTAATTGGTACTTGTTACTGAATAAGTAAAAAAAAGTGAAAAATTTTTTTGCACCAGTAAGGTAGAACGTGCTTAGGGGACAGAAATTTGGCCTTTCCAATTTTATCAATTCTCTTCTGACCTACCACTTGTAGGGGCTCATTTTGCTGTAATGCTCTTGGTGAAAGAAAGTTTTCACCGTCTTAGTTTCTCGAAAATCAAAAATTTCATTTTTCCCCACACAGTTAATATAGGGATGGCGGCCACTTTTAATTTCAAATATTGGGAAATCATAGGTAATTTGTCTCTCTAGAACCAAAGGTTGCAAGGTGACCCCTGAATTTTATTCTTGCTTTGTTAAGATAATGATCAGAAGTTTCATTTAGGAAAGTTTGAGCAAAAGTGTGTTTCACTTTTAAGGCGCATATTACCTCAATGATGTCTTTTGATACAAAATGTTAAGAGATATTCAAATCCACCCAATCATAAAATGAAATGTTTTCATAACTTATTGTATGTCAGCGCATCACCATATGATCACAGAATATATAAAGGCAGGTATGTTCAATTTGTGACTCATCTAAGTTTCTCCTTTGAAGCATTAGTTTTGAAAAACTTATCACATTTTGCAGTGGGCTTGAGGAGGAAAGAGTGATTGTGTTAGTGATTACTTAATAAATGCCTTATGGACTTGATTTATGGATTCTGATGATGATATCTGGTCAGCCTGTGATTGAAATGCCCTGTCTATATTCCACATTAGGTTGAACAGAGAGCAAATTTATATAATAGGTTAAACTTCAATACCCCATAAAGAACTTGCTGAATTTGAGTGTATTACTACAGTGTCATGGGTTATCATCTTTTAACAACTTATCTCTTTTCAAATTTACTATATCATGCAATCATGTACTTGGCTTCATTTATCAGTGAAAACTGTACATCTAGGGCTGTGATCATAAATAATAGATTTAGGAAGATCAGGTGATTGGGTTAAGATCCCAAAAATTTTTCCAGTGTCAGTCACCTTGGAAAGTGCCTCTTTTTTTTTGAAAGTGTCTCTTTCAAAATACTGGGAGGAGAAGGGCGCCCCCAAGCGAGAGATCTTCCAGTCTACCATCTGACAGACATGGTAACAATTTTACAGTCTCATCACCCCTTTCCTGTTCCATTTAACATAAGTAGTCTTTGCTTGCCATTTCAAAGTTCATGTTCACAAATCATAATAAAAAAGTCATGATTACTGGCATATTATGTAATCACATGTTTGTCTAGGATACAGAATTTTTCACCAAACTCAATTGATTTGTAATTTTTAGAATATAACAATTATTCTATTACATAATGAAAACAACTTAATTCTCAATTGAATTTCAGCAGACTAACCAACTTTACAGGTTCCAAGAGCACAATGCCATATACCGGGTACCATTGTACATATAAAGACTAGTTGACAGAAATTAGGGCCGATGAAAATTTTTTTCAAGTCAAAATGAAAAAAATACAATGATATGTGAGTGCAGCTGAGTTGCATATAATGAATAACAGAGATTGTACTTCTAGAGTTGCTGTGCCAATTCAACGAGGCATCAACAGAATTAATTGTACAACCCTTTCCGAGTACCTTTATTTTCAGATCTGTGTTCTCAAAAATATAGTATAGTTGATAAAAATATAGTATAAAGTTGATGTACGTCCCTCCTGATGAGAAGTCATCTTCCTAAGTAAGAAGATATCATTATTGCGGAATGGCTAGGGTTCTGACATCATGATTTTAGGATGGTTCATTGGTTGTGAGTTTAGACCTGAGCAAGATTCACGCTCCTGTACTCTAATGCCACTGGAGCAGAATGCATTTACTGCTTTGTGAGTGCGCCCTCAGTGGTAAACATCGCTTTTGCTAGATATGCTATGTGCCAGTTATGTGTAAACCAGACTGTCCAAGGTCCAATTTGTCAAAATGAAATGGGTTATTCCAGGTGGAGGCTTACTTATGTCAACCCAATTGTTTTCTGCCACACATGCATAATTTATACTATTTGCATTTATTCAGCACCACTCCATAAAGTTCAGTGACTTAAAACAAACAATGAGAGACTAAAAAATTGCTGACGACGTTGAATTGACTATTCTTGCAATCTCATGAATAGGCATGATACAACTTCATAGTGCATGACAAATGTATAGATTGAGTGAATGTTGCTAATTTTTGTGTGTGCAATCACTGTCCATTTTCTGGTTATAGTACATCAGAAAGAAATTTTTAGAATTGATATATGCTCTGTGGCAATGAATTTTTTTCATCATGGGTGACCAAGAAAGCCAAAGCTGTTTCACTCAAAACAGTCTATCATTGAAAAAATATAATTTCTGTATTTTAACTATGAAGCAAACGGTTACCCTGTCTGATTGAATGTTGCATATCCGATGTAATCAACAAGACATTTTGACTAGAGCTTGTGTGGTTATTTACATGGTGTTATGAGTGTTAAAACTTTTTGTTGTTGCCAACATTATTTACCAGATCTTCCCCATTCTTCTCACAGCTTAAGGTAGTATTTTCCTTGAAAGTGAAAGACTTAGCTTTTCCTCAAAATTTCTTCAATGAAACTTTTAACCATACTCTTACCAAATCAAGAATAAAGATCAGGGGTCACCATGCAAATTTTAGTACTAGAGAAACAAATTACTGTACCTTACATTTACTGATATTTAAAAGTCTAAATGGTTGCCACCCCTGTATTAACACTATAACAGGACTTTAAAAAGACTAGGACAATGATTCTGACAATGAAAATTTTTCTTACTCCAAGAGCATGGAAATGAGCCCCATAAGTGGTAGATCAGACAAGAAGTGTAAAAATTTGAGAGTCTGAAAATCTGTCCTTGAGTCAGCTACTCAATGTTATCTTTCAGTGGCAGCTTTGAACCTGAAAGACTTAACAATTCTTTGATGCAAAACAATCATGCATGGTGTTACCAATATTTCACAAATCCTCAACTTCGATATACTGGTGCACTTTGTTGCCAGAATCTCAACATTTTCTTATTTGTGTCAGTGTTACTATACAGAATATAAATGCCACAGAAAAAGGACATTGAATTTGCTGAATAGCTTTTAATATATGTTCAATTCTTATCATTTTGAAGTATTGCCAAGAATAATTTGGTCAAGGCTACTCATTTCAATGAGATGGTTTTGATACTGTATGGTGACAGGGAAATTATAATCAGAAGGTCGTATATACGCATAGCTGATCGCTTGTCTATTATATCATATTTTTGGGCATCAGAATGACTAAAGGATACTTAAAACTTGTACTTGGTAGTTCAGTTTACCAATCAAATGTCTGTAGCATTGGTTATCATTGAACCTTATTGCTGTGATCTACATCGTAACACAACCATGGGGCTACTGATTACAATGTGCCTCCTTTAAGCTACTGTACCACAGAACATGAAATTGTTTATGCTGCAAAATCAAGTTTGTACAGTCTTATATTGGAAAACTTTTAACATTCTTAGCTTACAACCATAGAGCATTTCGAGCACTACCAAGGATATGTAGCTGTTATTATAATGCTTTGCCACTGCTTGTCTTACCATCAGCTCCCATACATATGATAACTTTTCACATATAACGAGAATATAAGAAGGATAATATATTATAATATATAAGAAGAGTACTTGTACATGTAATGCTTATTGGCATAGCATGTCTTTATTCGTGAGTGGTTAGTAAGATAAACCATTGGCACAGATTTGGAGCAATTTAAGAAACAGTAATTCTCATTCGCTATTGAACTTTTATATTGATTTATAATAGATACAGTCAAACCTGTCATAGTGGTCACCCTTACAGAGCGGGTCACTCTCTATAGTGGTCACTTTGTGGCAGTCCAGTGGCATTTTACATGTTAAAGGCCCTCTATAGAACAGCCACCTCTCTTATGTGGTCAGGGTCACATGGAATTGCTCCATTTTGGTACAAAACCTGTATATAATGGTCAATATATCTGACTCTCAAGGACCTCTATCAAAAAATGCTCAGACTGGCAAGCACGAAATAAGTCTACTTTTACTGATTTTACATTCTGCATTACAAGCTTTCAGAAACTAAATAGCTGTTCTATGTTTTTAACAGATTTATGTTATGGAATTTTATAATTGCTTTTATCTTTCCCTAAATTCACCACTTAGCGCACCACCTGCACAGAAAGTAATGCCACACCCACCCTCTATAGAAAGGCCACCTCCATATAGTGGTCACTTTTTCTCGGTCCATTGAGTGACCACTATACACAGGTTTGACTGTATAAACCCTGACAGCAATTCAATGACAGTTTAATAATGATTCATCGTGCACTGCCAATGTTGTGTTTGACAATTTAATATCCTCCACACTTTAACAGTTACTGACTGGTAGTTCAATATATCTTGGAGGTCTTTTCTGGCTCCATGAATTACATTATCATTCCTTTTCTGTCATTATTGTACATGTAATAGCAAATCCTGACCATTGACATGAAAGCAGGCTGGGTCAAAATGGTACAAGTATTTTGCTGTTCTCTTTTTTAGCTCCGCTGTCAGCGACGCGGAGCTTATCAAATAGGTTGATTTTCCGTCGTTGTCCGTCGTCGTCCGTCGTCGTCTGTCGAAGTCCGTCGTCGTCGTCGTCCGTCATCGTCGTCCGTCAAGAATTGCCTTCTCCTCTGAAACCGCAAGTCCAATTGCTTTGAAATTTTATATGCAGTTCACTTTGGGTAACCTTACTTAAGTTTGTTCAAATCGTGGTGAAATTTGCATATTTGTATTTTTGGGTCATTTTTTGCTGTTTTTGGTAAAAAAATCTACTTCTCTGAAACCGCCTGTCCGATTTCTTTGCAATTTGATATGCAGTTTACTTAGGGTGACCTCATTTAGATTTGTTCAAATCTTGGTGAAATTTGCATATTTGTATTTTTAAGGCAATTTTTGTCATTTTTGGTAAAAAAATCTTTAAAAATCTTCTTCTTCAAAACTACCAGTCAGATAGCTTTGATATTTGGTACATATGTCCTTAGGGATGATCTATTTCAGATTTGTTCAAATTGTGCAGAAATATGCAAATTTGCATTTTTAAGGCAATTTTTGCCATTTTTGGTCAAAAAATGTATTTCTCAAAAGGTGCTGGTCTGATAGTTTTGAAATTTGGTATACAGGTTTCTACAGATGAGCTAAGTAATATATATTGAAATTATGGTGAAATCTGTAATTTTGTATTTTTGGGGCAATTTTTGCCATTTTTGGTTAAAAAATGTGTATTTCCAAAACTACTCATTTGATAGCTTTGAAATTTGGTATACAAGTTTCTACAGATCACTTTAATGATATTTATTGAAATTATGATGAAATCTGCAATTTTGTAATTTTGGGGCAATTTTTGCCATTTTTGGTCAAAAAATGTGTATTTCCAAAACTACTCATCTGATAGCTTTGAAATTTGGTATACAGGTTTCTATAGATTAACTAAATGATATTTCTTGAAATGATGATGAAATCTGCAATTTTTATTTTTGGGGGCAATTGTTGCCATTTTTGGTCAGAAAATTTTATTCTCAAAAAACTACTCATCAGATAGCTTTCGTTGACATGTTCTTAGGGATGATCCAATGTGATATATTCAAAGTATGATGAAATCTTCAATTGTGTATTTTTGCAGTTCTCTGGCCACTGCATTGAGCTATCAAAGATTTCCACCTTCTTCATCAACATGTGTCAAAAATAGTTATTCTCTACATAAACACAGCGGAGCTATATCGGCCGCTAGGTCGCTTGTTATATATTATGTATAGAATTACATTAAGAGTAGAAAATTTCAACACAATTGTAAAACAAATTTCTTTATTTCATGGCATAACAAGTAACATTTCAGTTTCATTTGGGATTTGTAAGGTTCACACATGCTAGAAAAGCACGCCAGTAACTGAAACCTGCAAGAATACTGTGTTTACCATAACTGTAAAAATGTAGACATAACATTGTACAGGTTGTATAGCATTGGAAGAAAGTATTCAAGTTAAATCCATTTTGTTGGTCATTAGGTACATACTGAGTGGTACGTACAATAAACCACACCAAACGACAGTTTACCACAAGATTTTGACCACTTCATGACTTATATGCATGAGTGATAGTGAGTGCATATACCAGGTACATGTATGAAGTGAACTGGTCAAAACTGAGTGGTATTCCTGTTGCTGAGGTGGTTTGCTATTATATCATAACAGAATAAGCTACACCATGGTTTACTACTTTTAAAATGTTGGCGTGAGCTTGTACAGAAAATGACACAGACTTCAATAAAATACCATGGGATAATCAGGAGATTTATAATAATTGCTAAAGTAAAAAATCCTTGTTCTACTGAAACCCTTCAAAGTTTATTGTCAGCATCATTGCATCGTAGTTGGAGGCAATTCTTTGCAAGACGCAAGCTTTGTTCAGAAACACCTCAAAATTACTGATGTCTGACAAGGGTATCTGGATGTTCACTGTAAAATATGACAGCTTACATACTGGTATTATTGTAAATGTCACTAGGACATATGAATATTGGCATGAGTATACAATAAAACCCACACCCTTGAACTGTTATTGCTGTATCATTCAGTTTGTGAAAACTATTTACAGTGTTTTGATGTCAAATACACTATACAGTTTGCACATTTTACTTTACTATCCAATTTCCTGAGTGTTCTCCGTAAGTTTTTGTAAGTCTCATGGCTTGATATCAAAATGAAAAGTGAATTTTATTCAAACAGCAAAAACAGAAACTTATTGAGCAGTTTCAGTTAGTGAATTACTTCATAGTTTCTTGCACTTCTGTCTTTGTTCTGAACTGACAGTGTGAAAGGAGTCTAGCTTCATTTTCTTGTATGCTTGAACAGTCCACATGCTATTCATACCATGGATATAAGGTGAATACAAGAAAGAGCAGTAACATGGCCTTGGACACGATGTGAATTCATTGATGACCTCCTTGTGTAAAACTTGATTAGATCCATTGAAATCCCATTGAAATCGGGTGAGAGTGGAGACCAAAAATTGTACCCAAGTAAATTGGATTTGTAGGGCTGAGAGTGTTAGCCTAGCCTGGGCATACCTGCCATTCAAACCCAGCTTTTATATGGAACAATAACACAGACACCATGGTATTGTGGGTCAATAACTGAACTGCCTCCATACACAAAGTTAATGAGATAACGAGTTGTCGTATCAAAATGGCCATTTCTAAGCACATTGTTAGAAATGCGGTACAACTTGTGAAGCATTGATGCACTGCAAAATCTCTTTCAATATTTACCTTTTGGAGTTTCAAAATTCATTACACATAACAGGTTATTGCACAGTGTAAAACAATTGTAGAAAGTTGAAGAATTGAAGAAAGTATGGTATATCTTGCCATACAGAAAGTTTTAGTTTATTAATTAAAGTTGTAAACCATGATAACATGATATAATAGAAGTTGAAAGCAGCTTTGTGAATTGTTTTCATGATGTTGAAAAGTTTCTTTTTCACCACAGAGAACCAATGAGACTGCAGCATATCGGGCGGCCAATTTAACGTCACCAAGATTCTAAACTGAAGCCCAGACCAAGACTGGCTGCAGGTTCTGTACAAGTATGGGCTCTGAGCTGAGCTGAGGTGAACTACACAGTCTCGACTCAACTGTAACATTATCGATCTTCTAAACTGCACAGTAAGTTGCAAACATCTGTACAGTAATTATCAGCTTAGAATGGACAGACAATTTCTATCTTGCAGTGTGATTCTTTACAAACAGGGGATTAGAAGGCACTTGTTAACGGATTACTTACAAAAAGGGATGATTTACTAAGTAGTTGCCTTCCTACAAAGTTTGTTAAAGTTGATCCGATAGCGTGGACTAATTTATAACATATGCAATTTTAATATAATGGTATCAGACTTGTAACCTTGATAAAATACTCACAAGTCCTGTTATAATCATGTTATCTTTGCTCAATGAAAAGTTGAATACTTTGAAGAGCTTTTTAGATGTATTTACTTTTGTTCTATCTAATGAATCTCTTGTCCTTCTGATTGATTTTTTTGACTTATTGATTTCAGGAGTTGTCAGTTCAGCAAACGGAGTGGCTGGTCAGACATACTTGCAAGTTTGGTCAATCAGTGTCATGTTTGATAGCTGGAAGAGTAAACACTACTGACAGGTAACACACTTAATTTTCATTCCATAAACCATCGACAGTGGTCCCTCATCTGTCTGTGCATTAACTTTGTGTATTTCTTTAACACAGAGGAACACTTGTGATTTTAAAATTGCTAGAGTACCTGGTAAAGCATAGTTTGGAACAAGTTCTGGTCTCACAGTGCTGATCATTCAATTGGAACCAGTTACTGTAAAATAGGAGGAACTTAAAATGCCTGAATTTCTGGTCAGTTTTGGTTTAATTAACCTTTTGATGCAGAAAAATTGTAGTAAAGGGGTTTTATTAAGGATGGGTCCGAGTTCGACTAAGTAAAGATTTGAAGTCTTTTTTATATTTTAATGCCAGTAATTTTGATGTGGAGGTGTATGCATTGTGCCTCCAAGTTGGGGATCAAAAGTCTTTTCAAATCAGTTCAAAATGAAAAAAGAAAGACATGATTTGCCTACATGTCGGTTAGTCATATTATACAAGATATTTTTTACTCATTTTTTCATATTATTAGGTTATACTAGATTTTATGTTATTGGAAGTCCAACGTTGGCTGTAAAGTAGTTACCAATGTGAAACTTACAATGCTCCAAAGTTTATAAAGGTTGAATATTTCCTTTCAAGTAACTGTTATTTGCAGTGGTAGCAGTATTATTAGTAGTTAGTAGTGGTAGTAGTATTGTTGTTGAATAGTTACATGAGTATGAAATTCAGAATGCTTTCCTGATGAGAAACAAAACTCAGGGACATTTGGTGGAAGACATTCAGACACTAGATGTTGGTGAATAATTGTAACAGTTGCCACTTAAAATGTAATTTGCATATCAAGTCTGAACAGAACAGTGCGTCAGTTGAGTTTCAGATTTTTTCCTCTGTACTATATGTTAGTATGCATACAATGAAATTATTCAAGCACAGCTCAAAAACATTCTTGTCAGCAATATCATTATGAGGATTAAAAACCTTTTAGAGTGCCACAAGTATGTCTATGTTTGATTTGAACTATATGTATTTAACTGCCGAGGTACTGAAAAATCTATAGTCATGGAAGACGCAAAACTGATTGTTTTCTAAAAATGCGAATTGAAATTATTATACAGTTACATTGCCATCTTAAATTATATTGTTTCCAAGTCTAAAGTTTGTTCTGTTTTTAAATTAGGCAAAGTTGCCACTTTGTGTTTTTGTAAATGATTTGCAAAACCACATTACTATTTTTCCCAACATTCAAGTGCTTAATCCTTGTCAAACAATGCTTCTTGAACAGTTAGTGGTGAGTGGTCAGTTTTTTTGTCCTCCACTTTTGAGTCAGTTCTTGTCTATCAATGTCTCTTTACAGACCTATGCCGTCCGTTTCCTATCACATTGAACTTTGCGTTATCTCTGCCGAACAAGGTGTAGCATATTTATTCTTAAAATTATTACAGTGTGACAGCGTTTTACTGATTGCCGCGGTGTTGTCTCCAAACTGTGTGGCTGTTTGTTGTTAGAGGGATTAACTTGTCTAAAATAGTACCAACAAATACTTGTGTTGTTGTTTACCGATGGATTAGCTGTACTGTTCGCTGGGTTGACGGTCATTCACAAGTGTACACACACCCCACCAAACATGAACAGTAGTGCATTTGAAAAATCAAACAGGCTTATTAGACAGTTTGAAACCCAAGCAGAGTGGTCGTCTGATAGGAAGCTCTGCATTTACGAAAGGTTCCAGGACTTCACACAATCCAGGGTAAGAATGCAAACTGAACACTTTGTCTAAAATATGGTGGCATGATAATGGCACGGTCCTGTTTAAAATGCAGTATATCTTTATGGATTTTACTAAGTGTATTCTGCAGACTGCAATTTTTTATTCAATTTTGTAAGAATTTGTGACCGTATTATCTCAAGAACTCATTTTTATCAGTAAGAGCTTTTTACCAGGTATCGCTATCTATTGGGCTGACTGATTTCTGCAACAGGTGCATGCCAGATGTGAACATATTCTTCATTATACCGCTAGGTGCAATCTTGAATTTAATCTTCATAATCCTTTAGAATCATTTTGAGGCCAGTCTATTTCATCACTTCTTCTACTGTAATTGAAATACTTGATTCTTATTGGATGTTTCACAGCGACAAGTCATTTTTTTGCGTTGCATGGAAGGAAACTTATCGTAAACAAATATGCAAATCGAATTAGATGTGTTTGTATTGTACATCGGATTTCTCTGATGCTTTCTATTTAACAACTGATACAGTAACCAAATTTTGGAAGGAAAACTGGCATTTTTGCTCTTTTTGGTGTGGTAAATTCATTTTTTTTGCATTCGTCTCATCGCAGTATCCGATAATGTTTGGACTTTGACCCACGTACACCTCGTGAAGCCGAAATTCACGGGTTCGCGTGCGCGTATCGCTCTTAGGATAAGCGATAACAAGAAATCCAAGTAGATAACTGTTCACAAGTGTGTGCAGAGGATTACGAAGATATTCACGTGGCTACAGCCTGAGCTCGTTGCCAATATCATAGGATTGTGTGTACATTTCACGGAAACATGCGCATTGTTTAATGGCTTTACGTAGTTTTGTATTATTGATATTTTCAAGATTGAAAGTTTGAATAGTACGGTTTTGTATGAAATTGATGCATAACGGTCCACACAAAGTTGAGCGTTTGGATTTTTGAATTCTGAGATACTTTTCCTCGTATTTACGTTAAACGTGGTGTTGGTGACATTTCCAATCAGAACTGAATTCCGAAGTTGCCCGGAGCGTACCAGCAGCGGTCTGCACCATGATATGATATCAGATATGAGAGATCATCTATGAAAACGGGCATTGTTACCGTGACAATCGGCGAAATACAAAATCAGAAATTCTACATCCTTAATGCTAACAAATTATTTGAATATGAAGATTATTTGCTTAATGTGTTGATATATGTGAAACTGAACATGCCTGAAGCAGATACGCGCTTGTATCAAATTCCACATATTGATAGAACCGTTAAATTTTAAATTCCTCTGTAAAATTAAAATTATGATGGCTTGCTCAGAATTGTAAATTTGATCTTATTGTGATACATCCTTAATTATTTCCAATATCCACTTCATATTTGTTATGTTGTTTTGTTACTAATCATTTATGGAAAAAGTCTTACTTTAACGCTTTCTGTGTTGACGAAAGGTTTTCACAAATCAAACACTTAGTATTTGGTGCGAATGGAATCACTGCTGTCCCTTCATGCATTGCAACCAAAATTTGTATAACAAAGTATATTAGATACAAATTTTCACATTCCTGGTACAGTAAAAATTATTTTTAATAAGAGTTAGTTTTTACACATTGCAGTATTTTTGCAGTAATATGAAGTCATTTTTGTGTTTACTATGTACGAGGAAAATTTTAGTGTGAGGTGAGCTTTAAGAGAGTGTTGATCTGAATACAAGTACAACATGTTGAGTCTTGTCAACCATTGAATACTTCACATTTATGGTTCGACCAAGGAGATTGTTTAAATTGATAAAAAATTAACATTTATCAGAATAGCTACCGGTATATGGATCAGATGTTTGGCTATGACTTGCACGTTGTGTGCCTGAGCCTGATCATGAAGCATGGAGAAGTTACAATGCAATCATGTTTGCATAGACATTATTATGAACTCAATGTGCAGTGTATAAATCTGGTTTATATGTGTACCAGTGTACCGGTAGTATTTATTGCAATATTGATTGAACTGATGTTCTTCATTTGAATATAGTGACTCCAATTGCAATTTAATGATAGTTTAAGTCAGTTGTTCTCGTAATATGAGCCAATTTTCTACAAATTTTAAAATCTTGCTGGCTCTTATGTTATATTCAGTGTGCCTGCTAGCTAAATTAACTCACTACCAATTCAAGAATGTTCTCCCTGGTACCAGACAATTATATACATTTCATGTATTGGTAAGGGCTGATGCACATCATGTCTAGAAATTCCTAAAATTAACTTAAAAAGATTTTGAGTTAGGGGAAATGTCAGTTGTGTCATATTCTACAAGGATGACGTTTCTGACCTGTCGTTTTCCAAATGAAACAGTTGATATTAATTATTCACATCATTTTTGTCTCAGTGTTCACATTAAGTACCGGTACACCTGTACTATGTGCATTTGAAGTTATTTCAAATTACATTTTAAATATAAATTTGTTTGCATGTGCATCTTTCAGTGAATGATCAAACATACAGATTGTATATATTAATTTTGTGTCAAAAAGTTGATTAGTACCTAAATTACCAGTACCATGACAACATATAATCTGATTGTGTAATTAAAACTATAATAACACTTATAAGGAATATTTTGATGGTAAATAATTTCATGGGGACAGGAACAAGCTTGTCTTTATGTGAATTTGTACTTCGTTAAGAGATATAGGTATTTGAAATACCTTCATGATGGTGATCATTTTAACCCTCCACCACCATGGTTTGGCCCAATCCCATTGTTTCCTACAGCAAGGATAGACCTCCACACAGGGAAACAGGGATGACAGGATTAGGTCACTGCCAATGGCATGTACGTGTTGTTTGTCTGTTTATAATCAATTTGTTCAGAGATAAAGCAAATAAAAACCTGCCCCTTTAAGTTCTATGACATTTAGCTGCATTCTGATGAATTTGAAATGTTTTTTACTGTATTCAAGTTTGTTTCCATCTGTACCTTGCCTTTAAGTATTTCCAGTTGTCAGTTATAGAGTGTTGCTGAGTGCAGTAACCAGGCTAAGGAATGACTACCATGGAAAATAGAATAAATGTAGAGTAGTATTCAATAGTTGCTGTTGTTTGGTAGATCTGCTGGAATATTTGATTGTAGTAGAGAAAATTTTAGTTTTCAGAGGCAGTTTACAACAAACAAACAACCATTCTGGTAAATAAAACACATTCTTCTAGTCAGTTTCTGTGTCTCCATCACCATTTGGTAAACAGAAGTCGGACCTTTGCCAGTGTATAGTATATCAGACACTGTTGGGCTATAGGTTTCATTCAGTTAGTGTCGTGTAACTGTTTTGGCAAGGTGGTTTTGCAACATAATAGTTCACTGCATAAAGGTGTAGTCACTAGGGCTTTGACATCTGACCTCTGTTGTAGATGAATACTGTAGTTCTTACAGGTAACTGATAGAGTTAATCTGAAATCTGTATATCATTGATCATTCCTTTCCACTGAATACATTTTAGAAACAAAGTTGATACACACATACAAAATGTACTGCCACTATAGTCACTCCATATTGTGGAAAATGTAATTTGAAAAAAAATTGATACAATTGCTGATTCAACGCAATTGTTCATGCTTTTCAGATTGCCTTGCAGAGTCCCGATAATCCATATGCAGGTGTCATGTAGAATTTGGGTCATAGTCGGTGCTATTAGACCTTTATAATAAGATAATGAATGTGTTTTAAAAGTGGCTGGTTAGCTGAAATGATATGTAGAGTCAGAATTTCTTCCAGTAGTCATTGTGTTCTCTAGTGTTCTGGGTCATTAAACTCTTAATTGATACATGTGGTAACGTACAAGGCACCAGCTTGTTTGGTTACCTGAGATTGAATGCCAGCCTAGGATATGAATGGAAATTAACATGTGTGCTTGGCTCGCTCATATTACAATGTTGATTTCAGTTAAATGCCTTGAATGTGCAAATCGAGGAAGTAGTTTTAAGTTTGAATAAAGTTTTTCATATTTATACCCTATTACTGCATCTAATCTGTGTTCATGATTACATGTGATGGAAATTTTGGCCGACATGTTTAGCCCTGGTGAGCGCTTTTTTATACTCAGGTCAGCAATCTATCATACACGCTACAGTCCCTCCAAACACCAGAACACTGACAACAATATTCTTCATGTTTGCAAAAGTATCAGTTTCCAATGACAAACTGAAAGTAGCAAAATTGTTGTGTTTTGGTTCCAGATCAGTGATAATTAGGCAGTTACAGAGAAGTCAAAACCAAACATTGATTCCATTTCATCTTGCAAGAGAGACTGCTGAACATCAAGGTACTGCAGTCTGCTGTTTTTAACCAACGATAGGTAGGTTTCTGTTTTACATTTTTTGAAATGTTTGTCACTGTCTGTTCAGAAAATTCTTATGTATATCTCTTCAATGCACAGTTTATCATTGCTTCATATTCATAGCTTTTCAACTTCAGTAATTTGTATCACTATAGTTGTACACCTAAACCAGTGATATGAAGAATTTCTTACTCAGCATTGTTGTACTATGTCCAAGTTTCACCATTTATTGTTAACAGTGTGAGAATCATGATTCTGAGGAACAATTCCTGAGTTTCCCTGGGCCTTATCTATATTAATCAATTTTTAGTTTGCAAATATTTGTTGACAATGTAAAACCATTCCTGCACTGGTACTATACACTGGTACTTATATAAGTATTCAAGTCATATTCCTATTTTATTTTCTCAGTCAGGATTTGATTTTTAGAAATGACAAATTTCAGATCATAAGGAAGGTTTACAGTCTCAGTATGATGAATATTTGATGGGTTTTTTTTGTGAGAGTTACATTAATGAAATGAAAGTTTACATGTGATGTTAGCATGGGAATAAGTGCGGATTTGTCCACATTTGTTATTATGACACCAAATTCTTTGATGATGTAATTGTCTAGTGAAAGTTTTCATTTGTTACATTACATTAATGTAAATACTTTGCTTGGTTACTTTTATCTCATTTTCATAGCCCCCTTGCATCATGACCAGAGGCTCTAAAAATGCAATAAATGTACACTTATATGCATTTTGTATCTGAATGACTGACTGATATTAATAAAAAAACAACTAGCTCATATATGCCGCAGACAACAACTGCACATGTACTAACCCAATAGGCTACGTAGTGTAAAACTTCTTTGATGTTGTCTTAATGTATTGAAATTCTGAACCACACAATAAAAATTGCAGTACTTTGCAAAAACACTGTCACAAGTTTTCATGACCAGTTTTGATAAAACACATGACTAAAGTTTGTATATTTCAGAAATTTAAAAAGATAGTAAGTCTAAGTTGCATACTTTAAAATGTTGTCTTGAAACTTGTTGCTTTATATCTTAAATACAATTAGCCTGTCCAAACAGTATCATTGATTTAGTCCTCTGTGCAATTAATGTCAGTTATTCATCTCACTATGTCAAGATTCTGAAAACAAACAATTCTGTTGACCAGAGTATAACTGGCCTGTAGTCTTCAAACTCAATTGAAATCTGAAAGATAGGTTAGTGCTTGATGTATGCACAACGGTACATATACAAACTACATGTACCTTGTATCTCATGTGTATTGATATTGTAAAGCTTTTTTGTTGTATGTTGTTGATGAATGGTGATTTATGTAGGAGTCGTCGTAGACACAAAGGGATCACCCAGTTGTATTCAGAGTGTCTGAAAGTTGTCCACAGATCCTTTCATAGAGTGTGAACTTGTTTTAATACTGGACTCAGTTGCATGAGAACAAGCCAACATGATCACAGTTAATTCAAAATAATATTGCTTCCAAATATATTAGTGATTAAAGTCAGTCATAAAAATTTCAGTTCACGTCCTAAATAAATTGAATCATTGGGCTTGCTGTCATTTGTTAAAATTCAGTTATTCATTTCGCCTTTCAAAAGAGTAAAGCTTTCACTCATGAACTATCAGTGTCTTCCAATTTTTCTGATTTTATTCCAGAGCAACATTGTCAATTATCATCATTTTAAGTTTACCATTGTCACCAATAACATCAAATTTCCAAGGAAAAGAAATATAGACACAGTCTCACACCATTTGAATGTAACTGTCCACCAGTATACAATAATACTATACAGTGTTAAGCTATTCAAAGAGTATCAATTCAAAACAGATTACCTAGTTTCTCACTATTCCAAACCAGAGCTTTCTTTGTCAGTGCACAGCAAGGTCAAGGTCAAGAACACAGTGTGATGGCAAACAGTTAATTGCAAAACTTGTGTTTAAAAGTAAAATTTCAAATTTCACAGGTGTTCTTCTTTCTAATTTGCACCTCAAGGGTCATTCTTGCAATTGCTAATTCTCTGTAGGTGTGTATTGGTGTATTCCTAGTTGGCAGTAGTCCATAAAAATAAACCAGTATTCATAGGAAAACACAGAGACTCTAAAAAATCTATCAATTATTCCATGTTTCTACTGTAGTCAGCTAAGAGTAAATGTAATATTGGTATCTCTTCCACCCTTATATGTCACATTACAACTTCACAATAACAATATTCACAAAGAAATAACCACAGCCGAAAGCTAGCTTACAACACAGTTATTTATTCTTTATTCTTGTCATTATTTTGACAGTTTAACCACTGGCAGCTTCGTTTGCTTTGATGAGTCAACCAGCCCAGTAAGTTATCAAAGTAAATATGCAACTTTAAAAAATTCTTGAAACAAAAACAATTCATACTTGTCACACAAAAGATAACTTTTGCAAATATAAAATCCTCTTTGCATGGAAGTGTTCCAAACACAGTATTCATACAATAATGATGTTGTATTAACCAACAATTGATCTCCATGTACTTTTAGTGCAGCACTTCAAAGATAAAGGCAAACTTGATTGTCGGGAGAAAGATAATAAGATCTCATTTATTGACTAATGTACCTGCCAGTAGAACTCTGTTGATATATATATGGTAACAGGTAACCTAACAAGATGAGTTCAAGATAAAGAGATTGTTGAGAAATGGCGTTGGTGGCGCTATTCAAGTTCTAATGATCACCCTGTAAGCCCAGAGCTCTTATCATGAGATCAGAGACTGTAAAGAATAGCAAAATTCAAACCTGGATAAAGAGGTGAAGCCTCTAAAATAGTCAAAAGTAAAACAAAATGCCAATCCCACTAACGTAAATTTAATGACATGACATGAGACGAGTCAAACACAAAAATTTGAATATAGTTTTAGCATTTGCCGTAGGTCAATATACAGTGATATTGGTGAAACTCTTTGTCCTAGTTACATAGATCAGGCTGTCATGTGTAATCATTGATTAAATGAAAATCTTTTATGAGCTTATATATCAATAGAAATAAGCATGTCATCAAAATACAGTATAAATATTATATATCACTTCATTTTTTCCTCTATTTTTGTGAAACATTTTCACATAAAACAGAGGGGAAGATCTTTGGGTTATGGTTTGGATGTACTTGCCTCTTGGTTGTTTCTAAATAAGCTGTCGTAGACTAGTAATCATTTGAAAGTAAGCCAAAGCAGTAACAGCACAAAGCAAGCACTAAATTTGCAGAGGTGTAGTAATAATATCAATATGCCTGAGGCAATAGTGATAAAAAAGAACAAATATCTATAAGCTTATCTCATTGATGAGCAAATTGGCAGTTTCTATCTCAATTGTAATTGAATTTTGTTGTAGTATCATTTAGAATTGATTGTAATTGATCAGTTTTGATGTATGGATTGATAGATAGCTATTGACATATCAACACTCTGAATCCAGTTCCCAAGTTGTGTTTCAGTCTTCCTATCCATTCCCCTTATTTCACTGAATTACAAAATGTTGACCACAAAGTCTCTATCAATTTGAAAAGGTGAAGAAGCATTTTGGTGGAGAATTTTGAGCAATGCAAGAAAATGTTCTTTGATGTATTTTGATGAAGAATAACCAAAATATTGGAGGAGTGCTGGATGCTATGTGCAAATCGATTTGATTTGGTAGGGTTTTATTTCCCATCAAAACTTGAATTCAATAGTCAGTACCAAACTTTATTTCATAAAATTTTGTGGAATAGTAGATCAGAAGACCTGGAGTGATCTGTGACATGACTTTGAAGGAGACAGTAGAGTATTGTCAACAGTTTAAAGCCTAGTTCATGTTAGTCTAGGCGTGAATGTCAATACAACAAGTAGGGTAAGATTGGTAAGATTTGCAGCTGTACTGTCCGTTATGCCTGCCTGGATTGCCTTGTTCTTATTGTTCTCTGAATGCAATGCAGTCTTTTGTACATTTTGTCAAAAGATCAAAGGGCATGCCTTGACAGATAACATGTCTGGTTGAAAGTTCTATCAATTTGTTGATATGCCGCAGACATCAAACTTGGAAGACCTGTACATGTATTTCTATTTTGTGGATTTGATTTTGCAGAAAAAATTTCGGATTAACAGTAACAGAAAATTGCAAGACAGCCTCATGTATTTTGTAGCAAAGGAATAGAAATTGATTTGAAAATTTGAACTATGGAAAATTTTGGGTCCATTCTTATGGATAATAATCATTCCTTCTAGTAAAAATGCAATTAAAATTTTTACTTTTATTTATTTAATTATTTTTCTATTCTATCTTTGTTATAATAAAAACTGTATGGCAGCATAGAGTCTATGATGGCCGCAATGTACATTGTAAGACTAATTACAATCACTATGCTATAGGGGTTAGACCTAAAAAACTGCCCATTTCAACTCCATTAAACTCTTTTTTTACTTCTACTTTACATTGAAATTTTGTTGTGAATGTGTTCAGAAATACTGATATTAAGTCAAATTTATGTCACAATCAAATTTCAAGAATTGTAAAATTCAATATAGATCAATCATTAAAACGAAATAGTAGCTAGCTTTTTTACCAGCATGACCTCTTTTCACATACCTGTATACACCAATTCATTCATTCTTACACTTTAATAATGTAAAAAGTACTGTCATGTTGTGCACTGAAGTGTATTTTTTTTCATGTTTTTTTCTTTTTTTTAAGTTTTTCAAATTCTTTACAACTGAATTAGTGCTTTTTTACATGAATTAATAACTGTTTCTCAGACTGACCGTGAGCTAATCTGAACATTTCAACATGCTTTTGTTGACAGTTTGTGACCAGCCTACCAATACAAACTCCACCTGGTCATTATTCAACCACGGCTTTGTTCCATAATTTGTCCTAAAAACAGCAATTTGTTACCGTGATGAAATGTGTCAGAGACAGATAGTACATTGAGTGTTTTGGTGCCTGTGTTTTTACTTTCTCACTGTCGGTGGATTCAATAGCAGCTGTGGGTTTCATTCATGGTAATGGTGACAGGTCAGAGCAAGTTAATGTTCCATCATAAATTACAGTGAGTTGGTGATTGCAAGGGGTGGCCACCGCTATTCACCGGCAGCTGCACTCCCAGACACAGTCCATACAACGTATTGTTTACGTTTGGATTAGTTCAAAAACTACAGTTATGTTTGATTTGTGATAGCTGACTCTATTCATGTCTGCCTTCCTCTAAAAATCAACGGATCCATTACACTGTACTACCTAGCATGTATCCTAGCGTTACAGGTAAATCTGTTTTAGTTTTACTGCATTGTGGTCAATTTTCTGTCCCGTCAAAGTTTGGCTATTCAACTATTATGAATTGAAATTCTTCTGTTTAATTCTTTGGGCCTTTGTTGACAGACTGATGTTCATTGTAATACTATTGCCGTAAATGTCGTGTTGACAGCGTCAGTACATGTCCTGTGTTGGCATTTTATGGCAAGAGCAAACCTCAACTCTTCATTCATTCAGCTTATTTGAACAGTTATAAATCTACATGGTTTCAATGCAATTTGCTTCCATGGCTTTCACTTCCTATAGTCAACAAAGCCTGGACCTTGAGATAGTTTTTATTGATATGCATGTACACATTAATATGTCAGGTTTGCAAGGTGTGCTTGTAAAGTTGTTCAAAAGTATCAGCAATGTTTTGACACAAATTTCCACCCTTTATGCTCAGAAAGTGCATGCAATCCTTTGAAATTGTATGGGGATCTCATGAAGTGCACACAGCATATCTTCACTGCACATTGACTTGGCTTGTCAAAAATTTCTCCAAAAAGTCAGACCATAGACGTAGCTTCTCTACTGTCTATGGTCAGACCCGTCACTTTAGCTTGTTGGTATCTGTCTGCTCAAGCAATGGAAAATTCATATTTGGTATGGTAATTTTAGTATTGACATGCATGCAGTTCTGATTGCTTTTGTTTATGCAAATGAAAGATCTGATAGGAATTACACAGTAAGGTACCAATTAATTCACCAAGTTACAATAATTTTAATGTGAAAATGGGAAGGTATTAGTTTCCTGATGTTAATACTTTATTCCTGAAATTCATCAAGATTGTGATTATTTTTAAATATGAAACTAAAAACTCTGGACATCAATATACAAAGTGGAATGTGAATTGCAAAAGCTAATATCATGATTACGATAAAAACTTTGATGTAAATTCAACATTTGTACTGGTGTACTTGTCTAGTGTTTGCCAATGGATTACCTAATGGGTTGAAGAAAACTGTTGTGAATGAATTCTGTTTGTTGTGGGATTAAATAATCATCAAAGAAAACCACTGATGAATGAGATGTGTTTGATGTTGCATTAGCAAATCAAATAAACATCTTGTCAGATGTAAGATAGTGCGCCACTTGTCCTCACAATCTAACCAGAATTTTCTGCAAACAATAAGAAGCTGGCAATAGAGGGGCAAAGAATTGATAGACATCTCTTAGAAGGCTGATATTTGATATCCTTGATAAACAGAGATTTCAGATCTTTTGTTATTTTATTTGGGCTCTCCTTTGTAGGCTATTCCTTCAAATGACAAGTACAATATAGTTGCTGTGTTATGTACCTCAGGAGGGACTGTGATTGTAATGTCTTTCATACTTGCATTAACTGCAGTGGTTGTGTTTGCAGTCTACCATATCATGTCAAATCTCTGAATATGTGATGATAGAATAACAGTGCTTATAGGCATTCTCACAACAGCTTGTATCCCGTAGTGCTTATAGGCATTCCCACAACAGCTTGTACCCCATACTCACTTTGTATATCATTTGGTTCAGTCCAATAGACGCACCCAGACAGTTACAGATCTGCAGAAGACTTATTCCAAAAAGAAGAGGATCTTCTTGCCGGCAACTTTTCAACTCATCTTTGAAAGTATTCTAGTCACAAGCATGGTAGATAGGTCTGATGTAAGCCATTTCCTGTCGTCTGTGAACAGTGGCAGCAGTTCAGTGATGAAGCCGTTCAGTCACAGCACACTACGTCAGAGTCAAGAAAACAGCTTTGAAAACTCACCAACATCATCTGGTAAAAGTAAACGCTATCCATCAGCTACAGAGGCACTGCAGGCATACATCAATGACTTTGAAAGCAGTCATCCTCACATGAAATACTCCAGGAATGTATCCGAATTGCTGCCTTCTAAAACAACACTGAAGGGAAGTAGTAGAAATGCTGATATCAAAACCGAAATCAATCGATATAAAGTGAAGAAACTGATTGACAGGTCATATAGAGAGATCTTGAGAGCTGACAATGAACGTCAAAAAGGTAAGCAAATAGTGTTATAGCAGGCAATCATACACTATTTTGATATGTATTTTGTACCAGATTTGTCATGAAGTTGTCTTGTAAACTATGGAGATGTGAACCTGTGTGTTATTCACGGCCATTACAGACCTAGATAGGAAGTCACAGCAACCTTTGAGAAATTTGCAACCAGGAATGAATATAGCAATTGTGATTTTATTTTCATTTGTTCATATTGAACCAGATAACCTTGTCCTGATAATGACTGAATTTGAGAATTAAGGATTACTTTATAACAGTCTCTGATTGTAGTGCTTAATGGTTTGTATTATACCTGTCACCTTGTCATTGATAGTGTAAAAAAGGTTTATATATTTTAAACTTTGCAAAATATCATCCAGTTTGAAAAATTAATTGATGCAAATTAGTGTGGAGAAGTTGATCATGTAATATACTTTGATTTGATTTTTCAACAGCTCTGTCCCTTGCCTACAATTTTATGTCTTGACTGTTTGACATCTTGAAATAAAACAAAATCAAAAAGTTTAATTTAACTAAAGTTTGGGTCAAAGGTAGTTGTCATTTTAACTAGCTTTTAATAAGTCTTGACTTTTTGAAAAAAAACAAAACATGAATTTTGGCTAAATTCCAACACTAGTGAACAGGTCTGACACACATATTGTGACATGCATACTTTATGCAACATGCATTATGAATACATGCATTCACTCTGAATGAGTAACAAAATATTGACTGTGGCTTAATAAAATTCTCTCAGTTTCCAGGATTGGATGGATCTGGTAAATGATTTACTAAGGGAATCCATAGTGTAACAATGATGCTTGATGATCGAAATATTACAGAAATGTTTGTGCACAGTTAAAAGAAAACATGTTCATAACAAGTCTTAGGAAAACACCGTGTTTCCATTGAGTAGTTAATATGCCAGTTTGAACAACATTTACGCCCTTCTTCATATTAATTTTTGTCACAATTGCTCCACACTAAACCAAGATTTTGCAAGAGTGCTGAATAGAATTATTAAAAATTGATATTATTCTGAATTATTTCATTCCCTTTTTGCCAGATAGAGTGTTTCTTGTAAGATGTTATGGCTGTATATTTTGACTGGAAATCAATAGCATCTTATTAACCCATCTCAAAAACCTTTATATTAATATGTACATTCATTAAATACGTTTTCTGTTTTAAAGTCCATGACTTAGACAAGTTGATATTGAATATCTTCACTTGTCAAATTATAGTTTCAGTGTTTCATTGTGTAGATTGTCACTTTTTAAACTTTTTTTATTTGTGCTCACTGTAGGACTATCATATTGAGTCTTATACTGTTAATGTGTTCACGGGTTAAGCACAAAATAGTTTTTAAGAAATGCTGTGGAAAGATTTAAGTTTTCTATTTAACTTTGCTGCCCAAAATGTCACGATGGACAATTTTTAATTTCTTATTCAGTGCACAATGAAACAGACAAAGTTAACTAAAATAAGGTATTTTGTAAGATAAATTGGAATATTGTAAAAAAAGAAACACACAGTGCCACTTTTTATTCAAGAACAGCATCATAATGTCATGAAAGCTCCTAACTGTAGACAATCTTCTCACTTACAGCAAAAGCACTGTTAGCGACTTCACGTCTAAATGACAGCAGCTCACTGATATCAGGCCAGAGTACTGACATCAGCCTCAATACAGATGCACTTCTATCTGCACCTCCACATCCATACCCAACACGAAGACAGAGAAACACCCTGAATCGACTGAAATCTGGAAGTCTGGAAGACCTAGCAAGTAGACGCATTCAGATGCCACAGAGAATGGCTTCATCCTACCACACACCATCCAATACCATGCAGAGTTCTACTCCAACTAAAACAGGCAACACTGCTCAATCCACATCACCTGTCAATAGAGGGCGCCCTGCACCAAGCTGGATTGATGATTTGGACTCGGTAGCTGGCCACCCAGCCCCTAGCTGGATACAAGATCTGGATTCATCAATCACTCACCCTGTACCAAGTTGGATACAAGATCTTGATACAGCGAGCTGTGCAGCACCAAGCTGGGTACAAGATATTGATGTGTCTAACATTAGCACCATCACACAGAGTAGTCACCAACCATGGCATCCATTGAGCAGCCACAGACAGACTCAATTCACAACCCAGTGAGGATAGCATCTTACTGAGGCGCTATGCCTCAACAAGTGATCTCTTGATGAGTGATGCCAGTGACTGGCCGCTTGATGAGACTGAACATTTGCTGGACTTTGACGTGAAAACACAACAACATCAGGAAGATGAATCCAAAATCCTCACGACTCCGGAGAAACACAAGATCAAAGATGTCTTCCATAGAGAGAAAAAATACAGAGATGAAAATTACAGATTTGGAAAGTATAAAGATGACTCGGCAATCACTTCCAAAGTTGGGAAGAAAATAGAGTTTAAATATGGAAATTACTCAAGAGATGACAGTGATCTTGGCTCCATGACTCGTTATTTCAGAAGATCAGGCTACAAGAGACCTCTGCAAAGCATGCAGAATCTGGGAAATACCAGCTATTCCAAGAGAAGTGTTGGAAATGAACAATCCAGATTTAGCTGGAGTGCCCAGTCACGAGACAAGAGTAGAACACCGTCTAAAACTGATCGGGGGAAGTATGGATCCAATTTGACTAGATCTGGCCATGACTTTGGTGTTGACATTGCATCCATGGATACTGACACACTGGTGAACCAAGCACCTCTTCCTGCTCTGTTGAATTGCAGCAACAGTACTGATGCTGACAACACAATTAATGGTAAGTTTAAACTTTCAATTGGATAAAACGTCCTGTTGTTCTGTATCTGTGTTTTTTATCACATGGCAAAGTTATTAATCTCCAGTCCTTCTGAACAGTGACTGAATAGCAGGCCAGCCTGTCCCACCAAAAAAATGTTGTGAAACTCAAGATCCACACCCATAAAATGATAGCAAACATGTAGAAGGTTAGACTGAAAGATCCGTCGCTAGAGGAAGCTCCCTAGAGGGGGGTGTAGAGAGCACCCTCAAGCGACGGATCTTCCAGTCTGGCGGATATGACTGTAATACATTTGCTGACATTTTCTTTCCGTTCCAGACACTATGATAGAAGAAGCCATAGCTAGAGCCAGAAAAAAATGTCATGTAGATCTGAACACCAGTCCTCTGACAGAAGATGTGCTAGATGGAGACAGATCTTGGGAAAAAACTGTACCTCTAAGGTAAACAATATATCATATTCTATTTACATACCTTACTGTATAAGTTGATCATGGTGAATATGTTTGAAACATAAATTTCAGAAAGATGAGTAAAACTTTACTCTCTATATTGAAGAAGATAAATATTGAGAGGATTGAGAAATCAACTGAAACTGAACTCGAAGTATTGTGACTGTTTTTCACTGTCTGGATTATTGATTGTAAATTAGTTCAATCAATACACATACATTGTAAGTAATACAAAAATTTACCACTTAAGGTTGTACAACTACGATGTAGTAAAAGTGCTCTACCAAACATAGATAGCAAGTATAGGATCTCCCCAGAATTTTCCAATACTCAACGTATATAGCATTTCATAATCAATATTGAAATTTCTCTTGTTCTTACATAATTGAGGGATTGAAAAGTCTAACTATGAAAATTACTTTATTTTCGTGGTAAAAGTTCAAATGTAGAGAAACTATCTTCAGAATGACCAGATCCAATTGCAAACAAAGGTGAATGCAAATGTTTTTCTATTGTTCACAATAGCTGCAAATAACATTAGTTTTGGCAGCCAATAATGTATTATGAGGGTTTAGTCACCTGTACCTACTGTTGCAAATTACAATTGTGCCATTCCTGTTTGTTGCTACCAATGTTTGATAAGTAAATATGGATTGCTCACTTCTTTTGCCATATGCCATGGATATATGCAAATTCCAAATGACCAAGTAATTTATGGTGAATTGTTTTACTTTCAAGGAAATATCCAAGAGCTGGAAGTGGTAGCACACCGTTACAAGCAGCTAGCAAAACTGGAATTATTGATAAATTCCTAGAAGACTGCATGCACTCTGATCAAGAAAACGTGAGTATGCCACATAACTCACCACAGGCCACAAGCACACCTATCAAAACTAACTCTAAATGTACATGTCAGAATATTATGAATGATGAACTCAGTGCAATAGGGATGAATGCTGAGTCTGTAAGAAGCCAACATGGAGTTAATGCTAGGCCGACCAGTTTTGCACTTCACAGAATAAACTCAAGATTTTATGGCAGGGGTAGCAAACAGTGTGTGAAAACCTTCAGCAAGGAAAACATCATCCAAAGTTTCATAGCAGAGTGTCTTCAGTCATCATCATCATCCAGTAGTTCTGCAGAAATAAACTCCACACCATCGTTGGTATCTGAGACTGTTGACCTCTGACCCTTTATCAATTGGTAAATGGAAGACACACAATATCTTGCCCTTTACAAGTTTGGCAGGTACAAAAATTTGCCGTTGATTGTCCTTGATTTGATGTGTGAATACTTTAGTGGAGTAGCCTCATTAAACCCATGACATTTTGGCAGTTTCATTTAGTTTGGTTTGTGGGTGTTTAATTTAGCTCAGGTGTTCAGACGACTTTAGTCAAATACAGTTAATAACCTGATAGGATCTTGTGCCCACTGAGCTAAGACCTGCAGTGCTTAATTACAAGGATGAAAAAACCATGCTGAATAATCATTTTAGCTATTAAAGTAGCCACCAAAAATAATTGAATAAGAAAGAATGGAAAAAATACAAAGTTTATTTGATGTCATACAAGTCAAAAGTTCAGAATAAAGATTAACTGCTCTACTTTTCAGGAAGAAAGGTATTATTTAAATCAACGCCATTACTATTCTGACATTCTAAGTTTTCATAATTTTAGCAGCCTTACCATATGGCACACGCCATGCTAACAGACACCCACTGACCAACGTAGCTTACTGTTGACAAATTAATGTGTTGTACTAGTACTTTTGGCATCCATATACACTGACTGTTTTCTTATTGGTTTGATGTGTATAGCTTGTTTGCAAGTTTTTGCTGTGTTCTTCCATACTTGAGTGTGACAAGTGATGAAATCTGTCTATCTCAGATACTTTTGTGGGACACCAAACATGTCTTCAACAGACTGTTATTTATAATAAACAGGGTGCAATTCTATTCAAGTTGTAAGATTTGGCTTCAAAAATTTGTCCTGAGTAAACAGGTGTCCTGATTAAAGAGGTGTCTGTGATTGACAGGGTTCATTGTATTTTTTATGAACAGTTATCACACTACAGTCACTAGTTTAATTCACTTGACTTCATAATCCCTATACCCAATACCCAATACCCAATCCGGGTCTTCATCATCATACCACACCATTCATTGATGGTGTTGTGTAGTTCAGCTGTTTACCCATCACAAGTGTGTTGACAATACTCATTGACTGTGTTTGACAGGAAAGGAAAGCTAGCGGTGGAGACAGTCCAAGACTTACTGGCGGTGAACAGCCAGGCCCAGTGGAAACTCTCAAAAAGATGTTGTTTAAACTTCAAAGTGTTGCTGCTGATGATGATGACAATACAAACGATGGAACTTCAACTCCAGATGACCTATTGGTAAGTCGAGAATGTGTTGCTCTGTCTCACTAATGCTAAAATCTTATTGATTATGCATTGCTACAAACCACTCAGACACTGTGCCTGTTCTTCATATCAATGTAACATTAACTACCAATCCATGGATTTTGTGAAAACACTCTTCACACATTTCTGTAAGGAGTTCCTTCATTTTAAATATAGTTCTCCAAGTTTTGCCATCAGTAAGTTCAAAATGTCAAGTAAGATATTTGAATTACAGCTAACTTAACATTTTTTAGCATTAATCAAAAGACAGTTACTGACTTTCTGGTTGGATTACTGTATTTGAAGGTTTGACATGTGTGACCCATGAAGAATGATATGGTCAAGTTTCTCATAACTAAAATTGTCACTCAAACCAGACATGCTCACTCTTCATGATTTTCCTGTTTGCAGTCTCTATCAACAGTTAACAAGGAAAAGTTTGACATTGAACCAGGTGGAAAATCTTTACTAAGGTAAGTTCCTAGTCGAGCTCTTTTTTTGAAGTAGTGTAATTTGTTGATAAGAATTCTGAGCAATATGTCCGTACTGCCAGCAAATTTTGTTTTGCCCTTCAGCAATAACAAATACAACTTGTCAGTTGCAGTACCTCTGACTGGCACTCTCAAAATGTGTCCTTATTGCTGTGTTTTCTCACACTTACTGCCATTCAGTCCATTCATAATAATAATGGCTTTTCAACAGGTTACTCTTTATCCTATAGCTTTCCCTTCACAGCTTAAAGGTATACTGTCACCTGTTCCAATTTTGCCACAGTTGCCATGGAAAGAAAAAATCTAACCAATCACAGATTTTAAGCAGGTGGCCGCATTTTAAAAACAGTGCCCTCGCATGGGCATTTTGAATACCAAGGAACGCCCCTTTGACCATATATGGGCATATTTAGATTACAGGTGATTGTATACCTTTAACCAAAAAGATTCCACGTCACCAGTGATAGAGGTGGCTGTCAGCAGTTTCTCTTCTAGATTGATATAACGGCCTGTTATTCATGTTTATTTTTTCCAGGGCAATGGAACATCTGTCAAGACTGAAAACATTGGTTTACAGTGATTCAGAAACCGCATCACAGAAATCCAACTCTTCATCAACAAACAGCTCTCAGAGGTAGCAAAATCACATATGCAGCATAGAATCCAAGGAAGAATAGTCTTGAAGCTAGTGGTTGTCTGCTGGCTCTTTCAATGTTCAAAACACTGTTAATTACAGCCATGTGAACTTGATTGTGAAATTGGAGTAGAAATACATTTGTGTAATCAGAACATCAACCTTGATTCCACTTTGACATACAAAGTTTTTTTAACCATATAGTGATTTGATTGTATAATAAATAATTTCATAATTTGGCACATTAAAAATTTACTGATAAATTTAAAAGCCGTCACTAAAAGTTGACAATGTATAACTGATATCCTTTGGACTACACAGCCCTTTGTGAACCAGAAAACGTCAGCTAGGATCTACAAAACAAAGTCATCACCACAGTGCCTTTTAAGTATACAGCATTTTTCGTTGTAATGAAATCTTTTTACTTGTCGTAGTTGTCATTCGTCCATGAACTAATGTACAAAATAGCAGTATTCTAGGATATTTTAATGTGATTTAGAACATCTGTCAATTTGTACAAATCTTATGATTCATGTATGATATATTCAGTGTATATTCAACAGGAAACATTAATGGTATTTTTGTAAGAATAATATTCTAAATTCCATGTAACACAAAATTAATATTGAAATTTGTCACAAGTACAGAAGTGTCTTTGTACACACATAAGTTTTACCAATTATACAGCACTTTTTATTTATGTACAATTGTCAAATTTAAAGATTTCCTGATAAAAAAAGGATGAAAGGAAAATATACAATCACAGTTCAATTTTTTTATTACTCTCAATCAAAGCAAGCTTAATTTAGAATTTAACCCATATTAAAAATCCATTAGCTTTATTATCTTTATAAAAAATCCTCTCTTGTTCTACTCCAAAAATCATATTAAATTTTCTTGTGTTCAAACCTGTAAGCACAACCTTTATGTATGTAATGTTTAATATTGTTGTTGATAAGAAAATGTTACTCTAGACTGGAACTTGACGTCCAATGCACACTGTTTTGCTAATAAAGTGTTTCCTAAACACTATTGGGTAAACAATACCACTCACCTGTAATTTTTCACTGAATTGTTTTTGGATGTTAGGGTGTGTCACTAAAGCAGCAATGTTAATAGCTTTTCATCAGTTTAGGTAGTTGGCAGATTCTGCTATCCACTGATAATGCCAGATATGACATCATCCTCGGAATTCTTTTGAAGACATCTTATCCATACCAAATACACAAACCTCACACAACACAAGACTAATACTTTGTGTTTCAACATGCTTTGGAAGGGGAAGGAGAACACTTTTAAAAGAACAAAAACTATGAAGTGTTTGATGACAAACAATATATATATATATATATATATATATATATATATATATATATATATATATATATATATATATATATATATATATATATATATATATATATATATATATATATATATATACCACTGTAGGTATTACTTGGAATGTTGCCAGAGGTGTAATTCCTTTATGAGAAATTTGAGGATTTAAGTGAAAATGGCTTACTGTTTAATTAATGTTATTATTTGATAGTCAAGAAGCTCAATATATATTTGTCATAACATAGTTTTTGTATTTTTTTCTGAAATAATATTTGTTAACTTTATTGAAAACTCCTGTACAGCTTTATAAAAATATTGTAAAGTAGCTTGTCAAATTGTTGTAGAATTTATTAAAGCTATCTTCAAAGTATCTGACTAGTTACAGAGTTGAATCAAATATAACTTATGACAATAGTGTAATACAAATGAAATACATAAGTACTTAACATTTTTTATATACTGAAGTATTCCTCAGATTGTACCTATAATAAATAATTCAGATTATGATATTAACATTGATTTTCTCTGATAAAGTCAATTTATTTTGTTGAACTACTTTTGTGTAGTTTTACCAATAATCATTTACAATCAAATATGTACATAAATACAGAAATAAAATAACGTGTAATAATATAAGAAATGTGGTTCCCTGATTTCATTTATCAAATCTGTACAGATTTCATTTATCAAATCTGTACAGAAACATGCAGAGTTATATGCAAGGAAACTAAGAATTCATGGACTATACTATGAAAGAGTTATTGCTGTTAAACTGCTCAAACAATGGAATACAGTTATCGATGTGATGCAATTTTTATGTGAAAATTATAACTTTACAGCAGTAGTTTCCATTGTTGCAAAAAAACCCAAAACCATTGTCATGATACCAGTAGCATTATGCAATAAGACAAACAGCTATTCCATGACTGGGGTCTGTAATATGACCAGTTTCCACTGTAGTCTAATCCATGTTCTGTCTCTTTTCATTTAATATTTACTACTTATCTGATGAAAACTAAGATATTGGACTCTTATGACTGACATCCATGTACCCAAAGTGCATGGATGAGTGTTGAGAGTTATAAAAAATTGCTTTCTGTTGTGCACATTTTAATATTCTATTTTTGTGGCTGTTTTGAATTTCTTCAGTGGCTACAACTAAAGAAATACATTGTTTATGAAGAAAACATTCACATACCCAGATGATACTACTGTATCCTGTGCTGCTGATGAAGATTTACCAAGGGTATTGATACTATAAACAGTAATCACACAGACAGTGGTCTTTCAGTGCTGTGTAATTGACAATTCCCATTCTTCACAAAGTATGACCATTTCAGTTTGCCAGAATTTGCTTCCCGAAAGTATGGTAATACCCGCAGACCATCACTGTTATGGCTGTTCAGCAGTAATTGTTCAACTGTTATGGTAGAATCATGGACAAATTTCCCGAAAAAGGAGCACTGAATCAAGGCATAACTTAATGCAACACTATCAGGTCTATTTCAACGAAGGAAAATATTACTGTTGTAATACTTCATTATTCATGCACCATTCAAACTATTGTTAATCTGGTTCACTCCTTTGGTTCCTATCATGGCTGAAAGTTCAGAGTTGGTGTTGTCTAACTAAGGGTCAAGTTCATGAGTTCATTTAAAGCCACATTTGTGAGTGGTTATTCCATGGTTTCAAAGACAGCTGATAACTCTGGAAAAATTTCCACTCAGGTATAATTTCTATTTTCATTATTGTATAGATATAACTGATAAAGATCTTTGGCTGTCAGATCACTTGAAAATCAAAAGATTTCCAATGTTTTTCAATAAATTAGACTAGTAAAGTGATAAAAGCGTCACTATGCGATAAGCAATTCCAAATTCAAGTTGACACAACACACCATTCTATATAAATTCTTAGTGGTTGATATGGTTTCTCAGTCAGGGTTCATGGGCACTGACTGCAAGTTTTTCCTAGATTTAGTCCAAATGCCATGGGGCCAGAATTTCATGGAGTTCTGTAGTACGGATACAGCTGGTGGCAGATAGCATCAGAATCACATAGAGTAATCTAGTCTGGATATATTGGCAAGATTGTATTCTTTTAAAATAAGAAGGTATGAAAATTGCTGACTCAGCAGTCTTGTCAACTGCTTGATAACCATAATGTAATGCGTCTTCATTGCCTGGTCAGTAACCTACTTGTTTCATCTGAGAGTCATTTGTAAAGGAATGTTTTGTGTATCTACACAGAAAGGAAATGACAGTGCTTCAGTCTTGTTTCTAACCCTTCCACAACCATAATTTGACCCAAACTAATTGTTACCAATGGAAATTGTGGACCTGTTTATAGCAAATTAGCGTGAACAGGTCAAGGCTGAAATTTGTCGCAAATCAAAGTTAGCCAGATAAATTAACAAGATATATCTCAAAAAGTAAAATGGGAACACCAATTTTTTTGTCATTACATTTCTGCTCTGTTACAATTGTAAAGATAATGAAAATACTATAATTTTGCTTGGTCGTCTACCTTTATACTAAAACTCACAGAAGTTGCTTTGTTGGTTGTTCAACACTGAAATCATGATGGGTTTGTGTCACAATGCCCTGTTCTGCTAATTGGTGCTTTACACTATGATTCAGATCACAGTCATTTTGTGAATTGATACACAGCAGCTGCTGTGTGGTACACATTAGAAAAGTACTTTTCTAATGCATACCTCACAACAGCTGTCATGTATTGGTTCACAAGTGACTGTGATTCAGATGGAACAATGGAAGTATGTAACTGATAAGAGTCCTTGGCATTTTAGTAACTCTGTGTGGTTCTTTCTAAATTTTATTGTCTCTCATATTATAAAACGACAATATACAAAAGAAATTAATCAAAAATCATTTTTCTTTTATTCTTTTACACTTCTCTCTACATATTTTACATCTACTTTAAAGTGATGATAATTGTAGTCTCTCATTTTTTGGCACGAGAAAAGAATAACAAAACAGTCTTGAAATCAAGTTACAGTTATTCTCATTGTCTTTGAAAGTTACAAATCATAATATTTCATTATTTGCAAATACAACTAAGGAGATGAAAAATCAACAATAAATCGTTTGGCAGTTGTGCTGTACAAGAATACGGAACTGAAATTTAAATGAAGACATATTGTTGAAGAATCTACAACTTTTATTCTGGTCCTTAGTTCTTGTTTACATGTGGATGAATGTAGCATCATGGACTGTGACAAAAATTTACATGATGAGCAATACTCACAGCATGAAGGGACCGGTGACTTTAACTTTTGATGATTTTTTTTCACTATTTTTGTTTTGTGTGTCAATGACAAGTTTGTATCCTATTCTCGACAGTGTGTTCATAAACCCACTCTTCAGTTTGTCAACACAGAGTCTATACATGTCAAATCTACTGATGATGTTTACATTTATTATAAATTCTAGTCCAGACCAGAAGCCACTTGTATATAATAATAATGCAATCCACACGTACAGGCAGTTGACAGGCTCAACACTGTGTATCTCAACATACTTTGGGGACTAGTACAAGAAATTGTAGTTGAAATTAAAACAAGAGTAGTGAAGAAAAATCATCAAAAGTAAAGTTACTGGACCTCTAAGGGAGAACGGTGGAAGGGTTACGGTGCTCTATTTTGATTAAATTGTGAGCATTTGTGCCATGACACTCAATGACAATTCTGGTCGTTTTTCTGAAAAATGTTTTTTCTTTGAAAACCTGTCAGCAGTTTAAACTTCGAACAACCTCTTTCAGCAATTCATTGTATCAAGAAAAAAGTCAAATCATAGTTTTAATGTCAGATTTTTCCTCTTCCTAAACTTCTGTTCAGCAGAGGGGTAGGAGTTTGATGTCAAATACAGTTAGTTTTATTAGTAATGTACATGATCCCCTAACTGATCTGTTGTTTCACTGTGATATAGAGAGATTATGCACTACATGATTTCATGATAAAACATCTCTACATGGTATAAGTTAGAAATCTGCGTATAATACACAGTGCCCTCACCTTCCACTGTGAATGCTTTCAACACTTTTGTCTATTTTGGTCAGTGTGGTACATCTGAGTGTCATTGAAATTGTTTAAAACAAAATCATAGGAAACAAAGAATATCTGGCACAACCACTTTGAGACATACTGTACTGTGTTATAAATGAACCTGAAATACTAGATCTATTGTTTGTAATAAAGATGCTATCATAAATTGAAACTTTAGCTGCTATACAAATTGAAATGTGAAAAAGTGAAGAAAAACACTCTCTACTGTTTGTACATAGTTTGAATTGATAATGTTGAAAAGTAGACAAAGAACAGGAACATATTACTTGTATCAAATTATTGCATAAAATTTCTTGCATACTTGATTTGACTCAGGAAGATTAGGTTGTAAAGCACTAACAATTAATGCTTGAAAGACCACATAACAGTTTTGTTGTTCACATTGTCGGTCCATTTCATGAAACACCTTCCTTGCCAAATTTATGAAAGATAGGATAAGCTACATATCAAGACAAAAAGACACATTCTTTGCACTTGATGGTGAAATTTCTACTTTAATTGCATAGTTTGTTCCCATGTAAAGAAACTGGATTTCCTGACCATCTTGGTAAGTGTACTTGGATAACAATTTACAAAGCATTATTACAGCACAGTTAATGCATATTTTCCGATTACATTGCTAAGTAGTTCGGCGTTTTCTAAGGCATCATCCATTTAGGAAAATGAATTCCATCATTATTGAAGAATGATGCTACAATGAAAAATATCATTACAGTAAGTTTATACAATATCAGTTCTGGAGTGAAAGACAACAATCCAATAGTCTGGTTTCTATTCCTGTATGGGATTTCATTAGTCTTCACACAGTTGTTGCAGTCCAGTACAGTTTATTTACATCCATGGATGGGATCCTTTCAGATTTCTCACTTCGTTAGCTTTCTCTATTTCCTCTTCTTGATTACAAAATCATCATTGCTTCCACATTTCCTTCGCAAAACTTGAGGTTTCTGTTTGTCTGAAAAAACGCAATATGAGTCAGTACAAATATCATGGTCTTCTGACATTTTTTGGTTGAAGCTCCATTAGTTGTAACTTTTGGAGGTTTTCATAAAAAAACCCTGTGTATTTGAATTGGACTTTCTCATGTAGCTTTCCTACCCACAATATTTTTTTTTGACAAATGTGGTAAAATATACTGATAACACCCTGTGTGCTTGAAGAATGTCACATTGTGGCATAAATTTTGATGGTGAAAAAGAAGTTTCTGCTTGGATTCTTTAATGGGCACTTACATTACATGGAAACAAGTACACATAAAACTTGCCTGTGTAAAATTTTTTCTCTGTTTCAAACCTTTTATATGTACCCGCTTACCTTTCAAAATTTTAAGGAGACACAAACCAAAAAAATTACACTCTAAGTGGAACAAAATAATGCAAATATATAATATACAATTACATTTACACTTCTATGATTTTGAAATTTATAAGCGTTTTGTCCACAGAGTATCCTATATTTCAAGATAGGCTGAGAAATGTGAATTTGTGTTATGGAAGCATAATGATAAACATAGGGCCAATGTCCCTGAAGCTACTATAGACATGGATACAAAATTAAGTATTTCCTGACTGTATGAAATTATCTCACTAAGGTCATCCTAGGGACCTGTAAACCAAATATTAAAGCTGTGTGACCAGCAGTTTCAAAAAAAACAAATGACCAAACAGTTGACAGATCTCTGCTGTGTTTTGTAGAGAATAACTTTTTGTGACACATGTATTGATGAAGAAGGTGGATATCTTTGATAGCTCATTTCAGGATGGCCTGACCAAAAATGGCAAAATTAGCTGCAAAAATACAAAATTGATGATTTCATCATAATTTCAATATATTACATTAAGATAAAGCCTAGGAACCTGTATACCAAATATCAAAGCTATCACTCACATGAGTAACTTTAGAGAAACAAATATTTTGACCAAAAATGGCAAAAATTGACCTAAAAATACAAAAACTGAAGATTTCATCAAAGTTCCCTATATCACACTAAGAGAACCCCTAGGAACCTGTATACCAAATATCAAAGGCATCAGACAAGTAGTTTTTGAGAAACACATTTTTGACCAAAAATGGCAAAAATTGCACCAAAAAATAAAAATTGTAGATTTCATCATATATTCAATATATCATATTTAGTTCATCTGTAGGAACCTGTATACCAAATATCAAAGCTGTCAGACGAGCGGTTTTGATGAAATAAATTTTTGACCAAAAATGACAAAAAATTCCTTAAAAATACAGATTTGCATATTTCATCACAATTTGAACAAATCCAAGTTGGGTTATCCCTAGGGATCTGTATACCAAATATCAAAGCTGTCTGACCAGCGGTTATGAAGGAGAAGATTTTTACCAAAAACGCTTTTTTTGGCAGTAATTTGCATATTTTCAACAATATCAAAAAATTACAAAAAATAGTTTCTCAAAATCATATTTTGCATCTACACAACAAATATCAAATCAGTAAGTTCTGCGGTTCTCAAGATATTTGAGTGGACGGACGCCTCACAAACGGACATACATACATACATACATACATACATACATACATACATACATACATACAGACTGACGACGGACGCCGGACGGATACCCATCCCAATAGCTACTATAGACTATAGTCTATAGTAGCTAAAAACAATATTAAAAGTTACAGCTACTGGCCCTTAAGTTTGTAGCATTATCAGCAATGAATTTGTGATGTCGCCCTCTAGACAAGCTCCTTGATTCACTCTGTTTTTAATAGCTTGAGTTGTGTTATATACTTTGCAAATGCCTGCGAATAGGCCAAACCCGGAATTCGAATCGACCACGGTACAAACAAAGCCATGTGCGCAAACGCGCTTAGACGTACGTGTATTTCCATACGCGTTAGTACACATGTGGGCTTGTTTGTACCGGCATCACGTGATTATTTGGGCGTACTGAGTCTGTAGAACGCATCGCGTCCTTTTTATTCCGGAGTAGAACCATTAAACCTATGATGCATATTGCACCAAGGAGAGTAGTGATTTATGATGGGTAGCAGTAAGTGCATGTAAGAATGACAGACAGAGCTGGTTTGTGTGTGTGTGTGTATGTGTGTGTGTTGTGTGTGTGTGTATGTCTGAGTAGAATGAGTGTGTGTGTGTATGTCTGAGTAGAATGAGTGCATAAAAAAGCACGATGGAAAAGAAAGTTGACAATGGTTAACTAGGAAACTCACCTTTGATGACATTGTCACTGGAACATCTCTGTCTTGATGGCACAGCTGTAGTAATGGGTGAATTCAGCAAGGTGTTCAAACCATGTGCTGATAACTGTACTGGTGAGAAATTACCAGAGCCAGTCTTTGCTGATGAAGTGCAGCTACCAAGGAAAACTTCATCATTGTCCGATGAGAAATAATCACTGTTATTTTGAGTTGTGCTGCTTTCCAATGATGACATGGCAGGCGATGACCAACGCGTAAATCTAATGTGTGTATTGTCATTCACAGGAGACGCAAATTTGAAATGTGTATTAACTGGATCTGGTGATTGTACGGTTCTCAGGGTATCACTTGAATTTGATTGACATCTCAAGCCCTTTGACCTTTTAGGAGATGGTTTATACTCTTCCAGTCTGAGCACATTTTTGATGTCAGTTGTTTCCTGATGTGTGATTGGTTGCACATATTCTGGCGACACTTCTCGCAGTCGTTTTCCAGCTCTGGGCGTGCCGAGATTTTCTTGTCCTGCAAAAGTTGGTGATTTGTCAAGTTCTCTTGATTTGGATCTTGTCAGATACTTGGCATTTGTTGGGGAAATCTTTTTAGTGTTTTCAACTTTCAAGAGTTTGCTTGGTGTCTTAGTCATGTCTACAAAGCAATCTGTCAAATTCGTTTCAGAATATGTCTCTTTGAAATCATGTGACAGTTGGCCACTGGGTGGCAGTTTTGTGTCAGTTCCCATAGTAGTATTTCTATTCTTTCCTCCGCTATTGTGTTTTCGTTTGCCAAATATCGGTGATCCCATTGGACTGAGTTTTTCTTCTCCTTGTATTTTCTGTGCTGGTGTCGATGTCAGTTTATCCATTATTGGTGATATGGAAGTTTTGGTTGAGTTTCGTTTCCTGCGTGGCCATTTATCTAAAGATTCTGGTGTTTTCATTTTGAGTTTATTCATGATGTGAGGTGGACTTGATTGGCAACAACTGCTTGGTGACTTCATCTCACCACCTGGAGATTTCAAAATACGACTCATGTATGTTGGCGAACACGTAGGGCAGATTTTCACCTCACTTGGCGATCTTGAACTTGACCTCGTGGTCATCGTTGGCGACACAGTTGTGAAGTGTCGTTTCAGACTAGAACTATCAGGAGATCTCAGATTTTGTGCTTTTGGTGGTGTTGGTGATTTACAAAGTGACTGCTTTGGACGCCTCATAACGTAGACCGCAGTCTCATTTTTTTTAATTCCGCCTTTTTCCGGTGACCTTGAACTTGACCTGGTGGTCATAGGTGGCGACGATACAGTTGAGAAGTGCTGTTTCAGATTAGAACAATCGGCTGACGCCAGACTTCTTTTTGTGCTGGGTGTCGGTGATTTACAGAGTGGTTTCTTTGAACGAGTCATAACTTTAATTGCAATATCATCTTCTTCTCCTCTGCTTGTTTCTTCTTTACCAGAGTCTTGAAACAAATGCATTAAACTTGTAGCGACCTTCTTTGATTTTGGAGCAGACGTTTGGGAATCATCTGCAGATTTCTGAGTTTGACCACTTCTGTTTTTGCTGGCATTCTCACATTTGTTTATTCCAGCTGAAGGAACTGATGTTGAAGTACTCCAGCTGTGTTTCTCTGAGTCACTAACTGTTTCTTCTTTGATTTTTTTCCCATCTGTTGGAAGATCAGTCTCTGTTGTCTTTGTGTTCCAACCAGCACAGACTTCTCCAATATCACGCAGAACACACCTAGGTGACATGGATATCTTTCCTGACCCTAATTCTGGTTTTACTTTGTGCTGATCAAGTCCATCGCTGATTTTACGATTCTTTATATCTACTACTGATTCATTTGCATACCTGGCAGTCAATTTTGTGGGTGTCATGCTGATTTGAGATCTGGTGTTTTTGCTGGGAGAGTCTTCTTCGCCTTCTTTCATGGAAACTTTCCTGACTCTCTTCAGAGAGTTAGGGCTGAATATTTCACACAGGAGGAAACTTGCTGGTGTTTTTGTATCAGACTGCAAAGTAGGGCTCTTGACGGTTTCTTTGCTGTCTTCTGGGCTGACAACAGTTCTTCCAGCTAACCTGTCTGCAAATTCTCTGCTCTTCTTCAAGTCCAATGCATGCTGATGCCTCGATGATGGTGATCTATCACGGGCCGAGTAGAATGAATTTCTACGTCTCAAGGTTTTGATGTACGTCCTTGGACTCATCAGACGTTCTGTTGAAATTATAATAAAGATTATTTTCAGCTACAGAGAAAAAAATTGCAAAAATTTTCTTTTCTTTTAGACAAGGAGGCACAGTATCAATAAACCAAGATCTTCCTCATTAGCGTAAAACTAAAAAGTGACATCAGAGGTACTTAACACGTGCAGTATGTAAAGTCTAGAGCACTAATATCATCTGTCATGGAATCAAATCGAAACGGCTGGATTTTTTCTGAACAAAAACGTGTCCTGCGTTTAAACTTGCAATGTAAGTTTTTCGCTGTACAAGATACATCTAGTACTGAATATACAGAGACTGCAGTACAACATAGAATTTCCATCTTTATCACAAAACATACTGGAGGAATTATATGATTAAAATAAAGTCTTGAAACTGGTCATTGCAATCCATTACAGCAAGCAATGACGATGATATTTTCAGTGTCACTTTGAGTAAAGTAAAGCAGACAAATGAACAATACCTTTGCTAGGTTTTGATGAGTCTGTCTTCATTGATTTCAATGGTGATTCTTTCACAAAGGCTACTTCAGTCACTGTCTTTGACCTCTTCCTGTAAAACACATGTATTTACAAGTAATTCTCATGGTGGACAGTCAACATGCATAATTAAAGTGTCTGCTACATCGCTGAAGTTTGGAAGATTTTGTTTTGTTGCCATGGAGAAAATGAAAAAAGTAAAAGAAAAGCTGGGAAGAGATCACTATCATTAAAGCTCCATAAGCTGAATCTTTTGACTATTTTTTCAGAACTTTTATTTTGTGGTTTCCCTACACTTTCTGCATCGAATCCCTAAACTGTAATTTAATGCCAAGTATTTAGCATCAGTGTTCTCCACAAGGGGTTTTTGACGGGCGGTGCGCCCGGCTTCTTTTTGTCGCCGCCCACCTTTAATCTCGCCCGCCCGCCTTTAATCTCGCCCGCCCCACCTTTGTTTTCTGTCGCCTAAACTGTTTTCACAGTCAGTTGTCCGAACAATATCTGAAAGCCTATTGAATAAAAATGACAGCAACTGACAACGTCGTGTAATAAAGAGGGACCGTTCACACATCTGTCGGTTTGTTTTGCAACTGCATGCAATCCTCAAATTCAATGTTCTCCGACGGCCCCGATCCTTTATTTTTTTTGCCCGATCCTGTTTCATATCCGCCGGCGCCGATACTCTTTAGTAAATGTGGTTGAAGACCTATGTTTCTCAGCGGCGATTTTGTCACGCTCTTATTTCAGCAAGCTTTTCAAGTGTGAAATGGCCGTAGTGCCGATGAACACTGGCTAAGACTTCAATTCAAAAAGCTTGAAATGTGTTAAGCTGCCGACCGTACCGTACAGACACCGTCCATTTCATACAACGGACACGGTACACTCGAAGGCTCGGTGTTGCATTTTTGCCAGCGGACACTCAGTCAAAGCATCTATGCTATGTCAACTGCCATTGCCGCCAATGTCTCGTACTTGTAAGGATCCGAAGGTCAGGAAAAGTGATTTCGATCAGATCTGGCTAAAATCGTACGATTGGTTGAGACAAATATCAGATGCAAAAAAGTATGGTACTTCGCGTGCTCAGGTCGTTGCGTATCCGAGCCAAGTTAGCCATTTTGAGATCCGTGTACGTCCACATGACGTTGAAGCCATGTGTGTCATTTCCTGTCACGCATTCGTAACTTGCATGCGATTCACTCGATTGACTTTGAGAAGCAGTTGCGTTTGATCAAGTTTCAAAATCCGTGACCGTTTTAAAATATCAAAGGCACAATGAGATGAAGTAAAAAGAAACTGCACGAGCTAAAATCATCATTCGTGTGATCATCCGAATACAGCAGCTATGTACCGTACATACGGTTCTGTAGGCCTACTGTATAGTTCAAAGGTCGCGTGTGATCGAGATCTAGTGCGCCAGCGTGCTCCACACAAACATGCATGGCAGCCTACGCCGCGCAGTTGTCGAAGTTTTGTACGTTTGCCGAACTAAGAGTCGATGAAATTTCAAATCTTTCTCTTGGAAATACTTGGTATCATTTTTTTTCGGGCCTCCCTTTATTATGAATTGAGTTTTAAAGTCAACGTATGTTTCTCTGCAGGCATGCTCCGCTGACTCCGCATTGTAACTTAGTGCATTATTCAGTCCCGTGTCAACTTGTCATGGACGTAAAAAAAAGACGTTCATGGCTTTACCAATCCGGCTACAGACAAACATATAGTAACAGAGGGTCACATGAAAACGTGCCATCATTTGCCACCGATTATTTCGAACACTGATTACTTCTCATGTAGGCCTACTTTGGAATTTTCATGTTGGTATTGTGCAATATATTTACTAAATTGTGTATTGTTTGTATTAGTTCAATGTGTTTTTTTTCACTTTGATGTTTTATTATTTATTTAAAGTAAATAGACAGGATTTAAATGTAAAAATAAATTGTATAGCTTGCCATTAATCACTGCTGAATGGAGAAAAATATTGAGAATGTCAGAAGTATATCTCATCACTGGAGTGCCTTGTGAATAGCCCTGGTGATATGTAAATTGTATGCAAATATTTTGCAAATACATACGCTAATTAGCCGCCCGCCTTTAATTTTCATTTGTGGAGAACACTGAGCATATCAACACAACCTATATGAGTATAATCTACATTGTTATTGTTGAAAATTGTATTCAAGTCCGGACTAGAATTCATTTTTAAACAATAAACAATGATCACATACAAGCTGTGTTGACAAAAGAACACTCGAAATTTCAGCATGACAACCGGATTAGGGTCAGACACGGTAGTTGATATACAGAAGCAGAATACTGAGAAACTTGACACAAGTTACAGCTTATGTCCCTTTAATATCGCCTTGACAGGAAATAGTGCATTTATGATCATTTCGGAAGTGTTTGAATCATACTTGATTTGAAATGGCAATACTGTACTCACCGAGCTCTGTCTAGTCTATTCAGCATAGCATTAGACACTTGCTTCCATTTTGGAGTCTCTGATACTTGTTTTGTTTTTAACACAAGTTGGTTTCCCTTTCTAGGTGTTGTTGGTGTCTTTGGCTTGGCCATCACACACACTGCGTCACTGCCTGCTTCGCTGCATGCTATGGACTCCTCTTCACCAGTGAACAAATTTCTTCGGACTTTCTTCACTTCTTCCTTCTTGGAATCTGGCATGAAAAATATAATAAACATGTCCTTCAAGTGATGTCAATATGTATCAGACGGACGATAAAAGTTAACAATACACTAGAAGTTCTTGGCATCCACAAAATCATCCTGCTTTCACAATTTTAATGGAAACGTTACAGACTACAAATATGAAGAAATCAACTTCATTGATAATACTTATAGATTTGAGTCTTGAATATGACCAAAGACAATAAAATCTTACATATCACCACACTGGTGTCTTGTTCTCTGTATGTCATCAGTATTTTGCTATTATCAGAGCATGTTAGTCTCACAGATTATTGTGCCCTCAGATATAAACATGGATACCCTGAATTTTAGTAAAAATATATCCCTACATTTATACCTTTTTGGTTTTTCTTCTTTCCATTTGATATGGCTCTGGATTTCTGCTTCACTTTCTGTACAGATGTAATATTTATGGAAGAATTATGAAATAATGCAGCAGAAAAGATAGAACACACACTGATGATGGTGTAAATAGCAAGGATGACTACAGAATGATTGAAATAATAATGCCATGCTGTGCACTAAGTGTGCTAGGGTCAACTGCTAGCATTTTTGTTATACTTGATGTGCTTTTTGTTTTGAGTGGCTAGTGTTTGCTAGTTTTGCACCATAGCATTGTGGGATTTTTCATAGGATACAAGTTCATCATGTGTTCATGCAAATTGTGTTGTATGCCAGAAGTCAAGAGTATAGTCAGGAGAATGTCTTTTGGTTATGACTGTAAATGTATAGTACGCATTGTGACCAAGGCTTAAAAGTGATCATAGTGTTTGATATTTTCCCTAAAATTGGATGTAAAAGTTTCATACAAACTACTTCTAACCATTCAGTGAATATAACTTCATATCAAAACATAGTTGTGTCAGGCAGAAGTAAAGGCAACTCATACTTCTAAAAACACCTTTAGCTGTACTGAGCCATGAGTTTGTGAAATGGCATGTGGATTGATGACCGAAAATTTTCATTCAAACAGATGTGATCACATCACGACAACACCATCAGTTAAATGGATACTTAATTGCAATTGCATCTATGCCATGAAAGCATATGAACTGACACTTCTTTGACCTTTGGGAAATTTGCTGATATTAAATATCAGTAATCTATCAAAGCCTGGACATGTATCACTCACCCTTTTCTGAGCAGGTTTCATTTGTACAACAATCTGTTTCTTGACGGCAGCATCAGTCAGACTAAAATGACGAGTCATGCTCCTGGTTCTTTGAAACAATCAGATGTGTACAATAGTGATTAGAATCGATATTGAAACTGAAATACAACAGTCAACTGTCAAATTTCACAATAGGTGTTGACTCATTTTACAACACTTAGTAATTTTTTTCCTTCTGAGACTCTGGCTAGTGAATGAAGCACTACGCCATCCGCTTTGATATCTATCCTCATTACTATTCATACCTCACGAGCAAACATATTCTGTATTCTTTTCCAGATGGTGCCATTAAAAGTCTAGATATGAATATTTTGTTCATCGTAAAACTTCTCTGAAGTTTAACCTTTGAGTTAACAAGAGCTCTGAGCTATTCAACCTAACACAATAGGTACATCTTCCCTTGCAGTTTATCACTGAGTAAAGCCATACCTTGGTTTGACTACTCCCTGACTGTCCAGTGACGTTACAGATCCAGCAGACTGGCATGATGCAAGGCCTTTGCTGTCATCATCATTATCATCATCATCATCTTCATCATCTTTGTTTTCAGAATATACTTTCAGTTCATCCGGTAGCGGTTGCATCATCTCTTCATAAATGGCACACAGGAATTTGGGACAGACATAAAGATAGCTGTAAAGGAAACATTGGATGTGAATTATGATAGATACAAAAGACCACACTTGAAAAATGTGAAATAGATGTCTGGCATATTTCCTGACCTAGATGGATTCATAATGACAGAAAGATTTATTTAACCAGCAATAATTGGCAGGTGTTTGCTTTTCAGCCGTTTGTTAGATGAATGAATGAATGCATGAATGAATCAGGGCTCGACGCAAGGTCAAATCATCCACTAGCCCGAAGGACTAGTAGCAGTTCATTTTTAGTAGTCCTAAATGAAATCTACTAGTCCTGCTAAAGCAAAGCCAAATGTTGCTCTCATGTTGTAAAGAGGTGTATACTACCATTCTCATATTTTTTGTCGCAAAGGTTTTTAAACCCAATAACTAACTTTCATGCAAGCACTAGCACATTTGCTTACTGCAAAATGTTTAATTTTGAATCATATATAAACCACAAAAATAACCTGAATGAAATGTCCTGTATAGGAGGAGAGGTCATGAAATATAGCCTATTGCCATCAAGAATAAAATCAGACGTAGGGATGAATTTCTTGGAAAATTCTTCATAGCTCAGGTAGTGCACCATTAATTTGCAAAGAACATGTTTGTTCATGGTGGGGACAGATTTGTTTCTCCAGAACTGAAATTCGTACAGCCATTCACAAATGTTCCTGTGGAGTGATATTTTTGACACATATCACATTTTAAAATTGACCACTTGTGAGGAGGACCTCTCATTTGTAATAATGGTTTGTGAAAAATTTTGTTTTTAATAGTAAAAATGTTGCATTTTACCATTTCATGTGCTTGTGTCTTTTATGAGTTTTTGCCAGTTACTGGTAACAAAATGTGATTAGCACAAAAATAACCAATGACTCCCAGAAGTGATTGGATACAACAGTCTGATACACCCATTTCATACGTTGTTTTTTCACTACTGTTTTAAGGTTCACTTCACTATTATTGCCCCAATAATTTACACTTTTCCACTAAAATGGCAAAACAATAAGTTGCTAGCACCAAGTTATTATCTGTGAGGATTCCCTCACCCGTGCAAGCAGTAGCAACTTGCCATAGCACTGTTTTGGCAAGCTAGATGGTTCTTTTTAAGATCAGCTTCAATCAAGCTAGGGGGTCTTGACTATATATGGAGGTCGGCATGTGGAGGCATTCTAATGCAGGGTCAAGCTGGCTACGAACTATCGGAGGTGTTGTTCGGGAATGCCCCTGAAGAAATCTTGATAAAAATCTTCTTTGAAAGGCAAGGATACAGTGTTTGAACGAAATTGTGGGGTTGCTCATGTTTTTAGGTGAAGTGATGAGCTTCAAGCAAACCAAAATACACAACGTGCAGACAATTCTGTTTTGCTCAGCGTTGAGCCATGTTTCCCGGGGCCATGTTAGTGGCATGTACAGTACAATTTGATTCTCCGTAGCAGGTAAACTGTTTCATTTTAAGTTGGTGATCAATAAAGTTTGCTTCACTGTTTCACTGTCCAATTTGTTTTGGTAAAAGTTAGTTTATTTTTATAAAAATGATCGAGCCTTGGTTCATTCTTGTCGAATGAGTGGCCCGGTGTCCCATTAGTTTTGTAGCGATAAACTTTCCTGGACAACTATGGAACTTGAAAATTGCACTAGTCCGCAGGACTACCTCCAAAGACATTTTTACTAGTCCTCTTGAAAATTTACTAGCCTCGGGCTAGTGGGCTAGCGCTTATGTCGAGCCCTGAATGATGACTTGAAAAATGCTACAAAAATACTACCACTACAATCTTTGCACTTGCTTTGAACCGAAAAATTTTTAAACTATTAAACAAATTTCATCTGAAATTATGACATCATCACTCTGGTTGTCACTAGGCTCTGGAATGATGACTTTTGACAACTGCAATTAGAGCTCCCTTGTTGTATTGTATCAATGAAGCCAGGTCTGGTTCACTCATGTTACTTTTCATGTAACTTATCAACATTTAAACCACACAATACTATTGAACCAAGCTCAGTTGCCAAGAAATCACTGCCCTATGCATACTACTAGCAGTTTTTCTGTCTACTTCAATGGTACTATTCTGATTTTTCATATAGATCTGAAACTTGCAAGCAGTCAATAAATTCAGCTTCAGATGTACCACTCTAATGTTACCATCTTTCCTACAAGCATCAATGTTTAATATCACTAGCCTGATAGAAATAGCCATTCTAATACACCAACAATGATGGGAAGAATTAATGACTTACTTTTCCAAGAGCTCTTCCTTTAAGAATGCTGCATCTCGCTTCTCACCGGGATACATTAATGTTAGCATTCCAAGTAACACATGGATCTGTGGAAATCATGTTGACAAGGATTTCGTGAAAAAAAGTAAACAAAAAAGAATTATGTAAGAATATCATGACAAGACTAAGTGAAAAGAAAACAAGTGGTGAGACGACTGTCTGTGTAAGACTTTAGGTAGTATAGAGCCACCATGAAGACCTGTGTTTTTCTATAGTACACTAGTTTAACACATTTATTCTCTCATGTTAAAATCTGACATTCGTAAAGAGATTTACAGGGAAGCATTTCCTGCAGAGAATAGGAATTTTACAGGGATTATGAATGAGAGATTTTATCCTTGAACATCTCTGGTTGCTCTACGATCATTTTATGGAAAATATATCTGGAGTACTGAAACAGCTACACACAAATTTTGTAACTTCTCATGTTGTAAACCATCTTGTTCAGCTTTGACAAAATGAAAACTGATGACAGCTTTCAATTTTTCCTATAGTATATGATACCCATACTTGAACAGCTGCATAACGCACCATTAACCCTTGTGCAAATACACTGAGCAGGGCATACTTGCACTCTCTTGCAATGACATTTCTGTACATGACGTTTCTTTTCACAACCTAGAACTACCTTTCTGAACTCTGTCCGCACTTTACTTACCTGATCAAGGACATCACTAAGGTCGTCTTTAGAAGGCATGTAAATTTCTTGTTCTATTCTCAGTAAAACCTGTAACATTATCTCTTGTTTTTTCTTAAGTTTGCCAGCATCACTGTCATCATTTGCATATTTTTGTCGAAGTTCTTTATCACTAAGAATCAGCTTATCCACAATGCATCTTGCTTTGCTCTGGTAGAGATAATGTACACAACATGGTTATTAATCTATATTTTAATTCCAAAAGCCTTAGTCTATTCCATTTATCATACACACGAGACGCACATGTACAACGCACTGGTACTGAGAATGTTGTTCTCTGCGTATATATATGCTGAACAGAGCTTTGTTTATTTCACAGTACATTGTATATACAAAACCAAGTGAGATGAATACATTAAAATCGCCTGTTTATACAAACACAAAATTGTTTTGCTTGAAATAGTGTTTTTATAGATTCAAATATTTAAATAAAAGCATGAAAAGGTGTGTAAAGTTGTTTCTACCTGTTCTTTGTCTTCTAACTCAGCTTTGAAGTGATGAAGTATTGTATATACAATATCTTGAATAGCTTTGGAAAATGAAATCTGCTGAGGAAAATCAGTAAGATTACAGATATTACATGTAGTTATTGTATGTGATTCAGGTTCTCTGTACAGATGTTGGTTTGTGGTTGTGATTTTTTTTGTTCACTACCCACAATACAATACTATGTTCTATTTGACATGCCATACAAGGCCATCAGAATATCAGACATGCATGCACATGACTTGAACAAGCATAGATTGTGCTGCTGTTTTATAAACACTGTATTTTCTGACATGTCAGAGTAATACTAATTCTGGCAGTTTAACCTGTTCACCCCTATTCCCTGTAGACAGGTCCACTGCCACCATTGATAACAATGGGTTTGGGCCGAACCACGACGGTAAAAGGGTTAAAGAGTCTTAATAAATAAACTTTGCCCAGGGGATTTCTTGATTCATATCACTGTGCAATTCCTGTCAAAATTATACCCCTCAAATTACAAATAGATTTGATTTTATGGGGAAACAAACACCTGATCATTAGTGATATTTTGGTTGTACTACCTGTGTTTTATTGAGACAATTCTCATATTTCTCCTGAACACACAGCAATAAATCATCCTGACAGGTGAACTTTATGTGACCTGTAAAATAAAAAGATAAACTGAATTTTGAGAATGTTATGTTAGAGCAAGAGTGTTCAGAATGTTTAGGATAATGGACTCTTACAAAACGATGAACACTCATCAAGTCTAAAGTGATTTTTATTTTTGAAACATTAAGTTACTTTAGCTATTTATTGGTAACTGTTTTTAACTTCAATTTCTCATATTAATAGAGAAGTCAGAGCTTACTCAACAGAAAAATTTCATTAAATTCAGTTTGGTAAAAAATATTTTTGGAAGTAAATGATATCCAATGATGGACTTAAATGAAAGTAAAATAATCTCACCCCAACAAAAATGCATACACATCTTAAAAAACACACAGTCACTCAGTCACTATGACGTGACTCAAAAGCAAGGATAAGTTCATATTAAAGGCCCTATAGCTGTATCTTTTTCGCATTATTTTTGTGATTTTACTTCCAAACTAAAACAAGTTCGTGGGAATGTACTCATTGAGGGGTGTTGATACAGGTAGAATAAACTGTCCACTGGGACTGCATGTGCAATTTTGAGCAAGATAAATAATAAATGTTTGCCCAAACATAAAATGGCGCCCTCATGCATATAAAGCAAAAAACACAGTACGCAGTGCATATATGCATTGGAATCTTCACAGAAACAACAGAGTAGTCATTGACAAATATAATGCATAGTGCTGAATGTTTTCCACTGGGACATCATATGCTTTGTTTTCTCTGTAATATTACCCATTTTTAAAAATGGCAGGAAATCAAAATAACGGTTAAAATTTAAATTTGCTTGTCCAAGTTTTCAGTGGTAAAAGACTATATCCTTTAAATTTGTAGAATTTAAAGAAAACCAGAGAAGAAAGAAAGCCTTTTTCAGGTCCACAAATTTCAAGAGTTACAGCTACAGGGGCTTTAACAATGACTTGTCTGCAGGACCACCTTACCATTGATAATGTCTTTTTCAATGTCTTGTCTTCTTGCCTGACTTTCTGCTTTTTTCTTTTCCTCCTCCTCTTTCTTCTCAGGACTTTTCTGAGATTGTTTGTTGACAACTTCTTTACTCTTGTCTACCATAAGTTCTCCTCTCAGAAGATTCATGGATTTGGTTCTCCTGAATGGCTTTTTCACTTTAGCTTTCTTATTTTCTACAAAATGACACACACATAGAAAGAATAGGGAATGACGATTAACAAAATCAACAGTGAAAATATTGTTATGGTTTTCATTGATATTAGCAACAACTGTTAAAGGGAATTACCCCGTTTTCTTAGAAATTTGCTGCCAGGTTATATCAATAAGATAGAATGAAACTCAGGGACAGATATTCAGACCTTCAAACTGTTACAATATGCTTTAGGCCTCACACTGGGGGGTTGGGAGGGTGGAGGTGCGTTTTGAAACTTATATAATTAGATAACGTTTTCACCAGCTTCATTTTCTGGAAATGTAGAATTTTATTTCCGTATTAAAATAGACAGAACTCAGAGATGGCGGCCATTTTGAATTTCAAATGTTGGTCACCAGGGTGACCCCTGGTGATCTTGAAAGAGAATGGTCCAAAGCTTGCTTGACAAAAGTTTGAGCGAAACTTTATACCTTTCATTTTTCACAGTGTGAACTACCTTACCAGAAATAAATCACAACAAATCTACGCTTTCTTCATATCATGGTAATATAAGCATACATGTATCCATAAAAATCTTTCATATCTTCAGAAATATTAAAGGTTCACAATGGTACACAAATACCAACCTTCTATCTTGTCATCTTGCACAACTTTTACTTCTTGTTTTTGTTGTGTTTTATTCTTCTGGTCCTGTTTTTCTCTCCAGTACATCTCCTGAATGTCTTGCATCAGACTACTCACTGGTCTTTTGTCAGTTTCTTCATCTGACACTGGGATGCTGAAGATGGAGTGAAATGCAACCAAGTAGCAGATTACCTAACAGTTATTACAATAATGCAAATGCTGCTATATGCAAAATGTTAAATAATATCAGATATGAATTGTGATGCTTGCCAATGTGTTTGTGTTAGCCAAACGGAAGATAAATGATAATTTTCCACAAAACTAGAAAACTGAAGCTTATTCAAATGCATACAGGCAAATGCTCAAAATTTTGTTTCAAAAAGATGTAATGTGTGATGAGTTCAGATGTTACTCTGGTGTACAATTTGGTTATTTCTCTGATCATTTCAAAAAGTAAATTTTGTCAACAAGTGAAATGGTCAGACTGGTTTCATATGATTTGTAACACTCTTACATAGATGGCATTTTAAGTTTAGCATTTTCTTTACGGTACAACTGTATACAATATACCTTCAAAGTTTAAAATCATATATACTTTTACTCTGTGTTACAACATGCATTACAATGCCTACTGTGATTGAACCTCTTCTGTCTGTCTTTGAATTGTTATGAGTATGTTATTTCACTAAATCATACAACAAAACTATAAAACATTAAATGATGACATCTTTCTTACTTGATAAGTTCTTGAACTAATTTCTGGCATGCTCCATAGCAAGGATGGCTTGAATACCACGGTTCAATTATCTGAGATGTCACAACTGACAGACCTGTGCTAGACAATGTGGAACTATGGTCTGTAGAAAGGAGAGAAAATTTGTAGAAATCTAAGTACTATCACAAGATGTACCTAGTAAATGCTACTGTACAATTTCAACACATTTCCAGAATTCCTGCTTCTTTTTATTTGAAGTTCTTTATGTGCACATTTTTTGACATTTCTGCTAGATGCAACAGAGGTCAACCATTATAAAACTGTGAGCATTTTGATAATGAAACAAAAACTTCATATTCACAGAAAATGGTCCAGTCCTTCACATTATTTGATTCTTGGTTGTAAAATTTCCTTGGAACTCCTTTCTTATACAGCCATATTTTTTTTAATGTTAAGAAGGGGATGGGGTATCAAATATCATTTGGTAGTATCAGTGAAAATTATTTCCTGAAGTTCTTATGTTATTTCATACTATACACAGACATACGTGTCTTCATGAGGAAGATATTTTGTTTGATTTCTCAGCTGTTTTAAAATCTTCTGCGATATTGAAACATACCAGGATTTCTAAGATGGAAACCAAAAGCTAACTTACCCTCATTTCTCAGACGGAATCCAAAAACTAACTCTTTCTCAAGTGACAGAATCTTCTCAGGCTGAACGATCCTGAGGGTTGCCATGGTGAAGGTCAGAGGTTGTAAGACAGCAGTCACAGGTAATCCTGTGATTACATTGCAGAACTCAACGACCTGAAAAATACAACATTCAGTGATGAAGGTTTTCAATGGGAATTCATTTCAATACATTTTCTCTTAAAATTAGACATTTGCAAGTCCATTCAGTAAACAGTGTACTTGCAAATATTTGATTGTTATAATTTTACACAATATGATCTATACATGTAAATATATAAAACATGATTCTGTACTTCTTTATAATAGCTCTATACAGTGCATTCAATCACATACATCTAAAATGATCTTGCTGGCTTTTTTTAGCTCTTGATAAGCTCTGTTCTCTACATGTATTAAAAGAATGTTTTCAAGTACACATATTCTCCCACTGTAACAAAGAAATCCTTTTCTGACAAGTGTACCTTCAACCCTTAAATTGCCTGTTTGATGATAGATTCAACTTACCAGTGCAAGTTGCTGTTGGGCCAGCACACACTGTAGACTTTGAAACCAAGAGGAGATTGAGGTGTCGTCTTTCTCCCCACTCTCTGAATTGATTGTGGGACATGGCATTGATTCCTGAGACACAGATGAGCTACCAGCCTGATGGTTGAATCCGACACAACCATACACTTGTTGCAAGTCACACATATCAATGGCTAAGCAATGACTTGGCACTACACCACATATGTACATATGTTGTACTGGGGCATCATTGAGACTGGTTTCCTTCAAAATCTTCACTGATGTCACTTGTCCTTGATCCGTCATTGTCAGAGCTTTGTCTACACCCATCACACCACTTTGTCCACTGCTCTCACTTGCCTTGGGTAAAGCATCAGCACTCTGTACACTAATTAATGAAAAACTATTGTCACTGATCAGAGTTCATGAAAAGATATAATTTGCTATACAAATGTGTTATTTACTGTGGATGCCAATTTGTACCTGAGACCAACTTTGATAAGCACTTACCATTTTCCCTCGCGATCTTCCAATATCCCCAGCACCCAAGTACTTTGGTCAGTGTTAATTACCAGTATAAACATACACTGCGCCTGCTGTAGATCCTATCATATTCAAAACATTGTCAAATTTTTTTCACAGTAACTCAAAGACAAAAAATTACAAGCAGTAAATGTAATGGTAAGTTTTATAGCAAGGTGAAGGATTACTGGTGAGATACAGGGAAAGTCATGCAGAAAACAGCACATGATTACATGTCAAAATTCTACACTCGGACAACAATATATCATCTGTAGAACTCACATTGTGTTTGTTGATTTTCCTTTTGAAAGAGGTAACAACTCCAGCTTGCAATAAATATCTGTTCCTGTATCTGTAAAACGGAAAACGATATTTTATTAAAGGGGAAGTTCACCAAGGATGATTTTTACATATGTGGTAGCTCTGTGGTCAATTACCAAGGAAAAACTATTTTCACCATTTATAACCCGCAACATTTTTTACAAAAACCGATAAAAATAGTACAGGAAGTTGCCCATGTAATTTGAATCATGGAAAAAAAGCTCCAAGCTTGGAGCTTGCATAACGTGATATGCAAAGGAACATTTCCGAAAGGGTATGGCCCCACATTGACCACTCACAGTAATACAGTAGTCAACAGCAACACAAAATCTGACAGTGGATAGTTTATTATAAGTGAATTATCGTTTATGCAAGGATACTCAGTATAAACAAAAGTTATGTAAATACGCACAGCCTGGTTTAAGCATGGGTGAGTGGACAATGCCATACCCATGGAAAAATGGTCCCTTCCATATCACATTATGCAAGCTCCAAGCTTGGCGCTTTTTCCCATGATTCAAATTACATGGGCAACTTCCTGTACTATTTCTATCGGTTTTTGTAAAAAAATCTTTCAAGTTATAAATGGCGAAAATAGCTTTTCCGGGTAAGTGACCCCAAAGCTAGCTCATTTGTAAAAATCATCCTTGGTGAACTTCCCCTTTAATTGGTAAATGTTACATCACTTCATTCTTTTCATGGACCAGTCACACTTTCTATGCATTATTCACAAAGTACATGTACTGAATGTCCATGTATTGACAGAGCAAGACAGATGACAAGAAAACTTGAAACAGAGGATATGCGAATTGACTTGGTTCCAGCATTCAAAAGATATTTTATTCAAATTAACATTTCCACAACACAAAAGTTGCCTTCATTAGGGTTACACTGATGAGGAAAACAAATATTAAATCCATGATGGTATAAATCTGAAGAGTTTTAAAATAAATAAGTTAATGAGAAAATACTAAAGAATTGTGTGATAGGTGTTAGTATACATGTGACAAAACTTGGCAAATGAGAGAGTGAGATGGGCGTTTGGTTGCCTAAAGTCATTTTCAGTGCCAACATAGAGTGTAACCTGAGTATAACTTATTGCATATTGCTACATCTCAAGCATCAACTCAACAAATGTAGCATCCATATGCACTGTGGTTGAGAGCAAAGTGGAAACAGATACTCACCTTTCTTTCTTGAAAGTAAGACTTGAGCTTCATTACAAAACGGTACGTCATGAAAGGGGCCGTTCGGTTTTGATGCAAAATATCCTGCAACTGAACTTATCGGCAGCACTCCATCAATCCACGGACAATTTTTCTTGGCTTTCCGTTGGGTTTGTAGAGTGGAATTTTCATTTTCCTCCTCTGTCTCAACATTTCCTTCTTCAGATTCAGTTGCCTGCACACTGTGGATACCCAGTACTGACTGAATGTTTGTTGTCATACACCTGCCAGTGTTTAGTATGGCGTTAACGGGTATGATCCTACCATTGAGATATTCTTCCAAGACTGTTGACAACACAGAATATCCAACAAGGTCATCTGGATGTCTTGCCTGTAAATATAACATGGGAATAAAATGAATATTGGTTCTTAAAGGGACAAAGTCAGCCATTTTTCATGAATTTTGTTTGATACGAGATACCACTGATATTTTTTGACGTGTTGAAAGATACTGAATATTATTGGCTGATAATTTTAGTTTTTAGCGCAAAGATGCAGTTGGACTGTCGTGACAGCATCATTTAGAAGTTGATGTGCATGCCCCATTATGCAACATGTACAATGTATTAAGCGCAATCTCTAGATTCCGTTGGCGCAATGTTGCGTATTGCCTTTGCACCACAGATTGCGCCGATTAATAAAAGCCAATACACTGAATTTAAATGAACATTTTTCAAATAAGATGAAATGATACTGCAGAATCTGAAATAATCTTCATCATCTTCCCTACATTTCTTTCCCACACAAAAATAAAACAATCAGGAAAGGACACATTGACAATAAATTTTGGCCAAGTCCTTTACTGCCTGGTTCAATTTCATACTGATGAATTGTACAGATGTGTTCAAATCCAGAATGCTCCAGAATTATATATGCAACTACTTTATACATATGTAGGTCACGGGTGTGGATTGGAGCCCAACTATAAGCAATGATGTGACATCACCATACCAATACCAAAACGCATTGACATTGATTTGAAGGGAGTGCATATGTACCATAGGAATCCCGCTTCCATGGCAACAATAGCTCGCGTCTGTCGCTTGTCTCATGATTGTCGTTGCGGAAAACCCTTCAAAATGGATCTGAAACTGATCAGGTGCCTACTTACAGATTCCTGCCGACACCATCCTCCAGTATCGATCCAATACAGTCGGATTTTATGCACATCGTGAAACTGGCTGTACAGGCTATTCGACATCAGTAATTCCTTCAAACCTTTCGCATTGACGGAACCTGCTGATTGTCCGCTGAATACCTGTAACGAACTTTCACTGCATGGGCACGGGGACAGTATGAATACATAGTTTCCGTGTAGTTCTCTTCGGTCTTGTTGCTTGGACAGTGGTCGCGTGACGGGTTTTTTAGGAGTAGGGGAACTGATATCTGGTAGATCCCATTCGAAGTCCTGGGTCACCTCTGTCAACGAAGTTTTCACTCTGTTCACTGGACTCCCGATCTCCCGTAAACGACTGGATTTCTTCGCTTCCAGTGAACTGTCTATTTTGAAATTGACGATTTCGTCTATTCTACTGATAACATCACATTCGAATTCTTTAAAGTTTTTCAAGTTGAAATCTTTGAAACTGCATCGGGCGCATCGTTCGTATTTTGGTTCCCGAGTGTATACAAACTTGTAGCCCCATCTTAGCGATTCGGTGGTTTCACGCTTATTACTGAAGAAGTAGAGGAGTTTGAGAGCTATCAATCTTACTGTTGATGAGTATTCCTGAAAGTTGATGTGATCATGTCCACTTGATGATGCGGAAAGCAAGTCAATAATCAACACGACTTGATGTTTCTCTAGACTTTGAACAACCGCGGCCATTTTAAATTAAATTCCCAGCATTCTCATGCAACAGTATTGCGCTTGCGCAATACACACCTCAACCCAACTGGCGGGAAATTGCAAGGTCAGACCAGTCAAACGTCAACACAGCATAGCATTGGGAGATGGGAGTGACAGTGCCTTTGTACCCATATATCTATCCACGACGATTTTCGAAGAAGTATGCAATATAAATGTCGAGCAGACCAAACTTATGGACAACAAAAGCGTTTCACTTGCACAGAATTGCAATATGAAAATACAGAGTTCCATTCGAAATGTACTTTTTAGGGACTGTTCAGAATTTAATTCCAGGGTGGGCCTTGAGAATTTTCTATTTTCCTGGTGACATATTAATAAATATATATATATATATATATATATATATATATATATATATATATATATATATATATATATATATATATATATATATATATATATATACATAATGTTTTGCAGGGACTGTAAGTGGCACACTATTGGGAAGGCTAGTAATGAACAAATTAGGTAAATTTCTGAAGAAAAGTAGGTTAATTATGAAACATGAATGCTTCTTTCGTTTTGTCCACTATAAATGATCCGTTTTATAGACCTTTCCTTGATTATTTGAAAATTACTTAGTCCTAAATGTTGTTATATCAGTGGTCTATATCAAACACTTTGGTTGTAAATGTTGCCAAGTTGTTTTTAACATTACAGACTAGTAGCAAGTACAGCTGCAAGTACTCAGAGGAAGGAATGATATAGGCCTACTAATGATATACAAAACTATTGTTATTTCATCACACTCTTGATTCTTCAGTATTGTCTACATGCAGTATTTCCGTTATAGACATCATTCACTGAATAAACAAGTTGTGTCACTGTGTTTCAGAATACTCTCCCGTAGGTGGAAATGTTAAGGTGGGGTACTACCCAATGCCAAGAATATTGTCATTTCTAGAAATCACTTAAGTTGTAGCTTGTAAAATGCCTGTTCCCAATCTACTTTACATTCAATTATCCATTAGGCCTACCCCGTGATTTTGAGCTCTAACACATGACTTTATTGCAAATTTGACCTGTTCAAAGAAAACGATAGCAATGGTGGATAAAAATATTGTTATTTCATTGCATTCTTGTTGTCTACATGTAATATTTCCGATATAAACATCATGTATGAAGTTAATCATCCAATAAGAAAAATGCCACCTAAAATAAAATAAAAAATAAATAAAAATTGTGAAAAAATGCTGAGTCAGCACTTTTGCATCAGTGATTTTTCAAAGAAAAACACAATTATGTTTCTCTTTAAAAATCAAGCACAGTAACATGGTATTTGTTTTATATGTTTTAATGAAGTACATTTCAGTAGATCATTTATGAAAGTTTTATGAAATTGAGAATATTGCTAATATGTTTTCCTGACATTTTTACATATATGTAATCCTATGCAATGACTAATTTTGCAATATTAGCCCCTGGATAGTCTTCTACCTTATGCCAAGAAAAATCGCTATTTGCATCAAACCCACAATTAAGCTTATTTATCATATTGCAAGGCAAAGACCTATCATTTTATACTTTCATTCTGGGATGCCATGCAAATCCTCTCTGTACTTTTGACAGTGCAATTTGAGTAAATAAACATAACTACAACCAGTGTTTTCTCGCTGATACACATGATACACACAATAACAAGCACATAATTCAGTTAGAAATTGTCGGAGCACATTTAACTAATTTGCAGGTCTCCAGATATTTATGGAAAGTGAGTGTTACATGCACAAGTCCAGCACACATTTTCATCTTATTATACTGAATAACTTAAATTCACAGTGAAAATTTGTGAAACCCAACTAGTGTTTTCTTTTCTCTTTTTTCAAATTTGGTTGCCAAAAAACAAAGTGGCTGCCACTGAAAGCAACAATTCTGAGGAATATTTCAGAACCTTTGCTGAATAGAACACTTTATCCATAACATGATTTCACATAATGTCTATGTTAAATTTCTGCTAGTTCCATTCACAATTCAATGTTCATAAATGCAGATAACCCTGGATAAGTCAAAGTTCGAATTTTGTCAGCAGTACATTTTTTAATCAAAGTTGACAGAGCATGCGTATTTCACATTCTTTTACAAACTTTAAAATAGTCATGATGTACATGTTTTAAGATAATGGAAACAAACATGATAATTTGTTCTTTCGCATTTTCTGCCAGCCGTCACTGAGAAATCCTTGATCATGCAAATCAGAACCAAAGGGGTCTAAAGTATTAGTATCATTACGCAATGTGTGAGCCTACCCACAATTCTCCTTGATCCTTAGTGGTATTGCTTAATCACAGAAATCAATTGTGAAAGATGTAAACAGGGCGAAACTTATTTCCGATTTCCACTTTACCGGATTTTCAGAACTTACTTTTAATTTTTTGGTATAGTTCTAAACGTTTTGAAAGAAATCCGTTTCTCATGACTGGTTTCTCCAAATGTAGAAATTATTGCGGTTTTTCGATATGATTTGAGTTGGGCTGGTTATCTTCCATTTTTAGTTGAGTACACTCGTCTATGTTTACAGCCGAAATATTGCGATAGTTGAAGATCAATGTCTATAGACGATAAGCTTATTATATACAAAATTAAACAAATTTAACAAATGGGAACCATACAATTTTGCAAACTATTTATGAGGACAGAGGCGGGTGGTTTAATTTTTCACAAATGTCAACAATGAGCAGGGAGGAAATTTGAATTCCCGTTATAGGGCCTAATATTTCAATGTAAAACTTCCCAAATGCATATGAAATATTCGTACATTTCCAAGGATTTTTTATGACAGCTGCATCTTTGAAGTAACGGTTACAGGTGATATTGAATTTCTTCCTATATGCCTATGGTGAAAAGATTGAGCGTATTTCAAGTCCTCGCATAGCCCTGACATTTTACTTTCAGAAATAGTCCTTCCATTAAATGTTTATTTGTTTTAATAATTGCCCAATCTGGTACTGTGCAAGATACGACACAACAAAACTCGTACAACTGTGTGTATGGTAATGCTTCAAAAAGAACATCCAGTGTACATGATGTATTTCATTTGCGTGATTAACACAGCAAAAAATATGTCAAACGTGCAACTTGAAGAAACAGCGGCTGCATGTAGATTTTTAATAATAACAATAGTTTTCGCCATTAATATCGCGCTCTGCTAAAAATAACATCGCAATCTAAAGGGAAAACAAAACGTTAGATCTCCCCCAGATTGGTAGCGCGCACTTTCTCTGCCGAAAACAACATATTTAATCCAAAATCGCAATTATTTGAGCACGGCCAACTTGTCGTGATACGCGATGGCGGCATATCGCGTATGGATATCGCTTCGTGAGGCGGCTTTGAATATTCGTGTCGTGTGAATTGAAAAAAGCGTGAAGTAGGCGGCCACACGCTACAATATATTATATACCGTGAGGAAATTCACAAAGTCATTCAAGTTTTTTCCAAATTTCTTTTACAAACGCGAAGAGAGAAGAACTTCTCAAAATAGCCTAAATATAAACTACGTATGGAAATTTAAGTCAAATGTGCGACTCACCTAAAGAACCTCAAATTATTAGAAAAATACATCAGTATTTTCAAATGATAATGAAATGAAATGAATCATGAAATTATATCCCTACCTTCACCAAGAGGTTCGAGAAATGAAATACATTACTGTAGAGGCTGAGGACGAAAACTACTTACAAATTCAAACGGTTTTGGACCAAGGCGCACGGAGAAAGATTATACGTTGCCATACACTGAACACTCCGAACGCACGTGGACTTGAAAAGGAGGGACGAATTTTTGTTGGTTTGCGAGAGGTATTTTTGAGTGTTGGTAAGCCTTTGCTTAAACTCAGATAAAGCCCTTTGGGGATCAAAATCGTGTGGCAGGGGGAGGGGAGTGGAAATTTCCTATGGAAAATAAAGTAGGAGGGGATTTTCAATCATCAGTGTGGGCGGGCGGTCGTTAGCAGCTTTCAGATTCCCCATACCCCATAAGTTCGGTTCAGAGCGCTTTAGAATAGTATATATATATATATATATATATATATATATATATATATATATATATATATATATATATATATATATATATATATATATATATATATATATATATTATATATATATCGTTGTTACAATTCCTCAAAAAATATCTCATGATCTGCCCCACACCCTCAATCTGATTAAGGTTACTCTACGGTGCCTTGATTGTGGCCTTGACTCGGATATACCCGTTTACCGAGATAAGTAACTTATTCCACGAGAATTTGAGTGCTGTTCCCGACAAACTATTAAATAAGGGGCGTACGTGGGGAGGGGGGCCTCACCTCCGATTGGGTGCATGATTGAAAGTGCAAACTTCAAGCACAAACAAATAAGGGTTCAACAATCTGTATCTTTGGCAAAATACTATTAGTTAGTTCGTTTTCAAAATCAAGGGAAATGTTCCCACATTTTGACACTAGAGACTATGAAGAAAATTTAGAATTTTTAATTACAACAATGTCTGTCGACCCGGCAAATTTTGTCAGTAATGCTTTTCGTTAGAGAAAGGAATCTGTGTGTAACGTTTAAGTATATGTTTACGCCTGTATTGCTTCAGTGTCTTATAAGCCTATAGGAGCTCAACGCAACAATACAGAAGTCCAGACATGACACTTTAATAAATGAACATAACATAACATAACACAACACAACATAACATAACATAACATAACATAACATAACATAACATAACATAACATAACACAACATAACATAACATAACACAACATAACATACCGTGGCGTCAATCGCAGTGTCACATTAGTCTCTCCACTCTAAGATCAGGAGACGTACGGGTACGTGTCGAATCCGTGGCAAAACTCGTCCAACTGTTTTCCTTTAGCCTCACATTTAAATGTACAAAGGATAAGGACACCTTTTTATGTTTTTCATTAAAACGTTATCAAAAGATAATAAGTCTATAAGCCCGTTTTGATTATGGCTACTCCGAAAAAATTCTAAGAAAACCGAGGGTACCCCCTCTCACCAAACGGGGGGGGGGGGTCTAATAACTCTAATTGCGTCCATTCTTTCCGTCGTATCTGCAGATACATTACTCGAAACGAAGATTTTCTAGTGTCTATGCCCAAGAAAAAGAAAACAAAAAGCTGTATTTTTGTATTTCTCCTTTTCATGTGTACGCGACTTCAAATTATCTCCTGCTCGTTCAGTGTATAAGTATGCGGCAACGTGTTCTTTCCAAAGTAAATGAACTGTACGCCCATATAATTACTTAAGTTAGCGACAGTGTAGCAACAAATCGAAGAACTTGTTATATTTGTCCAAATCTTTTGTTACGCAGACATTGTGATATTTAATTGAATTCCCGCCAACTCGAAAAACAAGCTCAGGTTTGATGGATGAGGTTAACCCACAGCTAGTTTGTCGTTGATTCAGCTATAACTAGCAACATTTCAGCCAGTTGATAAGGCAACTTGAGCGTCCGACCCCACGTAACGGAAACATTGCATTAGTATTACAAGAACCAGTGATGCCATGGCGGCACCGATATCATTTAGGCCTGTCTTGTTTAGTCGAAGCTTACATATTTGCGTATTTCACAAAAGCACATTCAGAGTATTTTTTCTTCTATTCGATCTATTTATTATATCTTATTTTTCACAATAAACATGTAGGTCGTGATATTAGTCAAATGTCACGGTGTAGCGGTTTACCGGGTTTTCAGTCCCAGGTGCCGTAGATTGCGTGGCGAAATCGCACCCTGACTGTGACTGCGTTCAGCGCGTCCGCTAAGTTGCAATTAGCGTAGAGAACGAAAAATAAAAATTGAAATTTAAGTTATGCAGGATTATTTCATATTGTATTCAAAGGTTCTGCACTGCCATCGCTCACTGTGTGGCAGTTAGATTATATTAAGTGTCTTCGTTAAGAGTTTTTCCTTGTATTTGCAGTGAGATTTCTGAGACTCTGTTATTTTTAACACGATTGAAACTAATTTGGGATAATTGGATTTCATATTTATAAAATTTCTCAAAAGTGTTAGGTGCTCTTTAGCTGATTGTTGCAATATTACAATTTACTCATAAAAAGTGTGTAATTTAAAAAGAAAAGCAGATGAGCTTACATTTGCAGGTTAAAACGACATAATTTCACCATTCAATTATCCCAAATTAGTTCCAATTGTGTTTCCTTTTCTCTTCTGAGTTCATGTAACCCATTTCATCCCTACCATGGAATGATGTGTATTAATTAATAAAGCAATCTTTAATATTTGGAAAAATAACGAATCTTGTATTCCTTAGGATTTTATACGTGAAACTACGCAAGAGGCTGAGGGGGAAAGTGTCAGAGGGGTTGTCCCCTATCTGGCTTGGAAAATTTGGAGAAATTGATGTGTGGAATGGTGCGGTGTTTTTAATTTGCTTGTTTACTAAGTAAAACTGTTAGAACATCTCAAAAGGGGCAGTACGAGAGGATGGACCACCTCTCAAATCGAAAATTTTAAGAAATTGATGTGTGCAATGATGCAGTCTGAGAGGTGTTTCAATTTGTTTTGCACTCGGTCGGTAAAATTGTTTGAAAATGACATTGAACACTGATATTTTTATTACATTTTTTGCATGATTAGTGTTTGAGTCACAATATTCAACAATCAAACAATGACAATACATTTTGTTAATTTAAACATTTCTCAGTTTGCCGGAGATTACGACCAAAGAATGTGGATGAATGGAAAATCTGTTACCTTCTTGTGTCTTTCTCCAGCTGCCAGCTTCTAATGAAACGCCTGAATAGGGTATGGTTAAATGTCAAAATGGTTATTGAACTGAAGTCAATTAAAATATATGTTTCTGTGATAATAAAGGGTGAATTCATAACAGTTCGACGAATGCATGAGAACTCACAATTTGGCCAGAACACAATTTTTACTTTTGTGCAGTGTGATGAAGAAATTATACGACAGTTTTTGTCTGAGAGCATCGAAAGATGGAATGTTGTTCGATACACACATTCTACTGGCACTGCAGTCACGTGGTAAACTTAAGAGAAGATATGCCACTCTGAGGTTATCCATGTTTTTCTAAGTGTACAGCCACCATAAATGCTTTGGTTGCATCTGGAAAACACACAAATACTGGACTTTTGAGATGACTGTAGTAGCCTAAGGAAATTATTTCTTTCACGGTATAAATACAAAAATCAGTACAATGTTTCTGTTAAAAACCAAACTGAAAATCTGTAGTATTCAGACAATCCTGACAACACTTAATGTTAAAATATGAATCATATTATCATTCTGACTGGAATTCCATAGAGCCAGTCATAACGCGTCGGTGTGTTTCATAATTATACATAAAAAGTTAGAGAACAGAACTCATGACACTCATCTATTCCCATGGTCAATGTAAAATAATTAACTCCAAGATCTTATCTTAGAAGTCACTGTGGTAATGGCGACTGATCTATTGTTACCTTCGCTGGACAAATCACGAGTTTTGTCTTTGACTAGAGGAACAATACGGTGGTTTCAATATTAGTTCTCATGAGACTTACATGCAGACGTTCATTAGCATATTTGAAAGTATTCGGCAGACAGATGATCATGGCCGATAGATTTTTCAAGAGGGAGCTTTACGATCGCGCTTCAGCAACATCAGCTGACAAAATACTGGATTTTCCCTTATTGTGTCAGGATCTTTTAACCACCACATCACAAATTTCTCATAATTATTGTTTGTCACAGGTGTAGATTGCGATGTTCGATGGTAGTTGACTACGAGTTTTTTATGAGTGACGTAAAAGTATGACGTGTGAATTGCTATGGTGAGGAGACTATTTGTTGTATTAAAAGGGATGCACGAATATTAGGGAGATGTACAGACTCATTACGGTAGATGACATTACCTTTTTGATGTAAGAAAGCAGCAAACAATTGCAAAGTCATGTGGGATGGAAGTTGGTTGCTATTTTAATGTCAATAATACAAAACACGAAAAGATTTATGAAAAAGACGTAAGTGAAAATCCCACATCTGCCGCGCCGTACACGGCCATTATCACACATGTAGTCAGATATTACGGTACTCACAGCAATACACTCAGCCATTCGCTCATACACAGCGCTGCGCTGCAGCCTATTATACTTTCTTGGAGGTCGTATCACGGTTTTACAAATGTAGGAGTTACCCGGTAGGAATGACTTTCATTGTATTAACTTTTTATTAGGTCTAGGTGAAAGTCAGCTGTCGCTCGCTCTTTGAAAGTGAGGGCCTTCACTTCAAACCCTCACATTTGCTCGCACTTCGATTGTGAGAGCCCTCACTTTGGCCCCGCAGTTGTCGATTTCAGGTACCCTTACACACCTCAACTTCGTTCAGTCGTTAAAAGTTTATTCAGCCGGTAAACCCGTAATTTTGAATCCCTCGGCCGGAAATGTTCCCGCGGTCTGCCTCTTTCTGTTGGTGCAAGGTGCGACCAGTTTTGCCGAAGCTTATATATATTATACTACGACCGAAATGTCTAGCGTTTCGTTAAAGCAGCATTTGATGGATATTCATGCGTTCATGAAAAGCGTCAAAAAGTTTCCTCTATTAGTGTTTTGCGTGGATATTTTGCAGAGCTGTCTGTATGATGCTGTTAACGTTATTCAAATGAAATAAACATCATGTTTATGTGTTAGCCACTTTTTATACCCGCGGTCCGTGTTCATTCAGTTCAAACTGAATATTTGTCATTTTCCGTTGCTTTAAACTATATATTTGAGCAGCCAAATGAAAAACAATCACTGTTTCTTTGTCATATTGCTGAGTATTCCCCATTTACGTACCCATGGAAGCTGCCTAAATTATAGAATTCTTGTTTATTATTCATAATGTAAAGTGCAAAAATATACTAGTTGTCAACAATCACAGATGTGATATGCTTATCTTATGTTTACATCCCAAATTACTTTGCGCTGCCAAACTTCAGAGGGAACAAACAAGCCAACAAAGTAAATAAAAAAAAAGGTTAAAAAATACAAAAAGTTACCACATTTACTAGCCACAATTATACCCTTCGGTCCGACGTGCATGCCAAACACTAGGCAAAATAAAATCGGTTAAATACTCCGGCCATTTCTCAGTCTAAAACTGGGAAATTTTTCGAGTCGACCAGCTTCGTGCATTAACCGATTTTGTTCTGTAGAGGCGTACAAGACCAAATCACCGAATCTAGGATGCGGCCCATGTTGGGCATACCTACCTCGGGCGATGGTACAGATGGTAGAATATTTCCACTTCTCATAATTGTGGGGCGCTGAATATCACACGATGAGCTAATCTATGTCTATTCTACATCGTGCTGGCAAATAATTTACGAAATTGAGAAATTCAGTACAGGTCCGACAAAGCTAAATACGGATGTCGGGGTGATCCGGTCTGACCTTCGACCTTTTTGCGGCGGTGATTTATTAATTTTGAAGACCATTATTCCGGTGATATGTCATGAGAGTTTGCTTGTCCTTATGTGACGGGAAGGGCAAAACTCTACTTGCAACCAATGCTTACCCACCCGCAGCTAATAAGCACGAAGATGTGTGATTGCGGAGAGGGGGGGGGGTGTGCAGTGGTCACTTCGCAGTCCGCCGACGCACCTCCTCCCGCGATGCCCGTACTCCACAACTTTACTCTGTCTGGGTCACCAGACTAAACCTTTGCCTCTCCCCGGCACAACCTAGCAAGCCAAGGGAGCGCTGCGGGGGGGGGGGGGGCACCTCTTGGGCAGACCATCGCGCGATGCCCGTGCTCTGCAACTTTACCCCTGTCTCGGTCACCCGACAAGAAGAAAGGTTTTGACTCTTGCGTCTACCCAGCACAGCCTGGCAAGCCATTGAAGGCAGCGCGGCCGGGCGCCTATGCACCTCTTGGGCAGCATACCCCGCGATGCTCGTGCTCTGCAACTTTACCCTTGTGTCGATCACCCTACGAGAAGACAAGTTTTGACTCATGCCTCTCCCCAACAAAGCCTGGCAAGCCAACGGTGTTCGGCCGGGCGCCTACGCACCTCTTGGGCAGAATATCCCGCGATGCTCGTCCTCTGCAACTTTACCCTTGTGTCGATCACCCGACGAGAAGACAAGTTTTGACTCATGCCTCTCCCCAACAAAGCCTGGCAAGCCAACGGTGTTCGGCCGGGCGCCGACGCACCTCTTGGGCAGAATATCCCGCGATGCTCGTCCTCTGCAACTTTACCCTTGTGTCGATCATCCGACGAGAAGACAAGTTTTGACTCATGCCTCTCCCCAACAAAGCCTGGCAAGCCAACGGTGTTCGCCGGGCGCCGACGCACCTCTTGGGCAGAATATCCCGCGATGCTCGTCGTCTGCAACTTTACCCTTGTGTCAGTCACCCGACGAGAAGACAAGTTTTGACTCATGCCTCTCCCCAACAAAGCCTGGCAAGCCAACAGTGTCCGGCCGGGCGCCGACGCACCTCTTGGGCAGAATATCCCGCGATGCTCGTCGTCTGCAACTTTACCCTTGTATCTGTCACTGGACGAGAAGACAAGTTTTGACTCATGCCTCTCCCCAACAAAGCCTGGCAAGGCAACAGTGTTCGGCCGGGCGCCGACGCACCTCTGCAGCCGGCAATCCCGCGATGCCGACACTCCGCAACCATGGTCTCCGTCTCTGTCCCCGTAAAAAAGCTTTCGACATGGTCTCTCCCCGATAAGACCCAGTCGGTCCGGGGTCGAACTTGCCCGTCCGCTGCGAGCAAATCGGCGGATCGTAGAAGCTAACTTTTAATAGATCGCAGCGTAGAGACTGCTCTGCAAAGTATGTGATCCCGATCCACACCAATGTTGTCTGGCAAATGATTTGCCGCTCCTTCCACGGTGGCACTTATCGCGCAAAGCGAGAGGGGACAAGATACATATAGTTGGCGGGCAGAAGCCCTGTACTTTCGACCGCCAGCCACAAAACCGAGCCCTGCATGAAGCTGCAAGAGATTGCCATTCTCTTGCAGTTTTTCCCGGGAGGGAAAACAATAGTTTGCGGGCAGAAGCCCTGTACTTTCGATCCGGCCAGGCAAAATCCGGTGCTGCATATAACCTGCAAGAAGATCGCCACTTTCTTGCATTTTTTCCCGGAGGGAAAACAATATTTTGCGGCAGAAGCCCTGTACTTTCGACTCGGCCAGGCAAAACCGAGTGCTGCATTTAAGCTGCAAGAGATCGCCACTTTCTTGCAGTTTTTCCCGGGTCGGAAAACAATATTTTGCGGGCAGAAGCCCTGTACTTTCGACTCGGCCAGGCAAAACCGAGTGCTGCATTTAAGCTGCAAGAGATCGCCACTTTCTTGCAGTTTTTCCCGGGAGGGAAAACAATATTTTGCGGGCAGAAGCCCTATTTTCTCTCATATTTTCCTTTCCGTCTGTGTACGGTACGTCACTGCAAGTGTGCACATACTGCACGTTATCGTTGCAGGGGCGACGATGGCTTCCTGGCCAAGGTGTAGGCCTACGTACCAGCAATGCCGAAGCTAAAGCCGCCAAAGCACAGCAAAAGTCCGTACTTTCTCGCATTCACCTTCAGCCCATTTCGAGCAAGAGTTATCCCCTATATATAGTCTCGGCGTGAACCAGGATGGAGGGCGAAATTTTTGTGAGGGTGTACTCTTAGGTACGACACGCCAAAATCGCCACCCGCCTGGATTACTCTTCCGCCGGCAAAGCCGAGACTGCACCCGCTCTTAGTTATTAGTATATACTTTCGGCCCGGTCATGCTCTCCCTAGCTACAGTCCAATAAGATGTCTTTGCTCTAGCCTCTCCCCTTCTCTACTGCGGGAGCACACGGCGGTGCCGACTGAGGCCCTGAACGCCTCTGCCGCCTGGCCTCCTGCAGTCTCCGTACACTGTACAGTCCTGCTGGCACATGCCCATATATTGTCTCGGCCTGAACCAGGATGGAGGGCGAAATTTTTGCAAGGGTGTTTTGACAGGTACGGCATGCCAAAATCTGCCACCGGGCCGGATTACCCTTCCGCCGGCAAAGCCAGAGGCGGCACGCTCTAATGATGTACTGCGAAGAATTTGCATAATGAACAGGTGGGTATCAGAAAACTTTCATTGGGTTTGCGAAGATTTACAAGGCTGGGCTGCGCATTTTAACAACTTTGTTGTACACTGGGACACATGGCAACGACCACATGTTAGTTTGTTGTGCGCTTGAAAATCCAGTTTCATATTTAATCAGATCAGTTGATGTCCGAGGGAGAAGTTGACCTGTCTGTCCATCTCACAATCGAAAATTCTGGAAAGTTTGCGTAATGCTTGTCAGAAATAGATATCGAGAAAATTAACAAAGGCGTTTGATTTCCACTGCAATTTCCACGACAATTAAACTGTACCAAAAATACGACTAGATCGTTTCCTGAATGAAATTTGTGGTCATGGAAACAATATTGACAATCTAGGAACAAGGATATTCATTCAGAATGTAGCATAGATGATTTTCATTCACTTGTATTAAGTAACCAGGAAAACGAAATTGGTGATTGAACAAAATATTGCGGGATTTTCCCAAGCGTAGTCTTCGTACTAAGATGATGTGGCGTTGAGCGAGAAAGGCACATACATCGGCAACTACAGGCACGAACCAACGGGGTTGGTGTACAGTTCTTTCTGTGGCTTTCAGAGGTCTTGAAATATGATATTACGTGCTCGACGTCAATGCGACACCAATTGAAGTCACGAGTGAATATTATACGTAACGGTACACCCGATTCTCGCAAAAAGCTGACTCGCTGGAAGCATTGTCATAAGCGGAAACTTGTTAATGTATCTATCATTAGCAAATAAATGTGTATCATCCGAAATATCAAATGCCATTTCAGAACCGATGCCCAGCAGCAACTGAAAATCCAAACTTTAGTTATATAATATTCTCCCAAGTGTCACAGATTAGTTTGGTACTCCCCGCATGATATCGAGAATTATGCACGTTCAGATTGACGACTTTGCGTCGGCCCAGGTCCGGACCTGGGCCGGGGCCGACGTAAAAACCAATGTGGACACGCTGAGTCGGCCCTGGGCCGACTCAGTTTGGTCCCGGTTAGAAGGGGGGGGGGGGGGGGGGGGGGGGGGGGGGGGGGGGCGGGGGGGGGGGGGGGGGGGGGGGGGGGTTCAGGGCCGACGCAAAATTTGGGCCCGAACGCAAATCGCCAGTGTGGACACGTTACGTCGGCCCTGGTCCCAGTTGACCAGGCCTCCGCCATGGATCGAAGTTGAACTATAGTACGTTCAGACTGACGACTTTGCGTCGGCCCAGGTCCCGACCAGGGCCGGGGCCGACGTAAAAAAACAATGTTGACACGCTGAGTCGGCCCTGGGCCGACTCAGTTTGGTCCCGGTTAGAAGGGGGGTTCAGGGCCGACTCAGGGCCGACGCAAAATTTGGTCCGACGCAAATCGCCAGTGTGGACACGTTACGTCGGCCCTGGTCCCAGTTGACCAGGCCTCCGCTATGGATCGAAGTTGAACTAGTCACACTATTCGCACAAAACAAACGACGTTTGAAACTAAAGTTTACACCTATCGAAAGTTTTCAATCCAGTCTTTACATTTTAATATCATCCCATGTACGCAGAACTTCCCACCAACCTTTGTTCCGCAAACGAGACCATGTCATTCGATTCCACAGTGCACGTAATAGACTAGAGAGGCATGTCAAAAATGCCGCGCACTGGTTATTTCTCCACCGCGGTCTTATATATACCATATGCTCATCCAATAAATGGTGAAGATCTCTCCGATGATTAAAAGGGTGAGTGGTAGTCATATTTGCCCTTCTTGTGCGTAAAAACACAGGAAAATCATGAACAGTAGAAACAGCGTGCCATATTCAAATGCGCCATTTTGAACTTTGACAGGTCAGAGGTCACAAAGGAAGGTAAAGTTACGTCGGCCCTAATTCTTGGTACCGGTAAGTGTGGACACGACCAAATTTAATCCCAAAAGGACAATTATTTTGCGTCGGCCCAAATTTCAGTTGGGTTGCCAATGTGAACAAGATACTAGTCACCTATTCGCACAAACAAACGACGTTTGAAACTAAAGTTTACACCTATCGAAAGTTTTCAATCCAGTCTTTACATTTTAATTATCATCCCATGTACGCAGAACTTCCCACCAACCTTTGTTCCGCAAACGAGACCATGTCATTCGATTCCACAGTGCACGTAATAGACTAGAGAGGCATGTCAAAAATGCCGCGCACTGGTTATTTCTCCACCGCGGTCTTATATATACCATCAATCTGATTAAAAATCAGATGTAGAGTACGGCGACGTCTCTGTACTAGGGCGGTATTCTTTGTAGTGAGAGGCGACAGCAAGAAAAAACAGCGCAAGTACAGAGACGTCGCCGTACTCTACATCTGATTTTAATCAGATTGATATACCATATGCTCATCCAATAAATAGTGAAGATCTCTCCGATGATTAAAAGGGTGAGTAGTAGTCATATTTGCCCTTCTTGTGCGTAAAACACAGGAAAATCATGAACAGTAGAAACAGCGTGCAATATTCAAATGCGCCATTTTGAACTTTGACAGGTCAGAGGTCACAAAGGAGGTAAAGTTACGTCGGCCCTAATTCTGGTACCGGTAAGTGTGGACACGGACCAAATTTAATGCGAAAAGGACAATTATTTTGCGTCGGCCCAAATTTCAGTTGGGTTGCCAATGTGAACAAGATATTATCTTGTTCACATTGGCAACCCAACTATAGGGTCAGGTACCGGCTAATGTAAACATGGGCGCTATTGGGTTAAGGGACTGGTCAGTTTCTTCGGCCTGGGGGGGGGCCGGTGGATTCATGGGGGGGGGGGTCACCCTGTTTTTGACTTTGGTGATAGGGGGGGTCACCATGTTTTTGAAATGCCCAATAGGGGGGGTCAGTGTGTTTTTGAATTTTGACACAGGCTCATCATTGCCTAAAATGCTAGTGTCAGCCACAAAATTCATCATTCAGTTGTATATTTCGGCGCGCCCTTCGGGCGCGTAACTTTAATAATCAGTCATATTTTTCAGCGTGCCCAACTTTAACATATCAAGCATACATACATCAGAGATATCTGTATGTTCAATATTTTTCAGCGTGCTCTTCAAGCTCATTACTTTAATATATCATACATCTTTCAGCATGCCCTTCAGGTGCATGACTTTAATATACAAGGCATATATATCAGAGATATCAGGATGTTTCATATTTTTGGCGCGCCCTTCGGGCGCCATAATTTCAGAGATATCTTGATGTTTGCTAAGTGAAAGTGTACCATTATGAAATCTGCATTTCATATGAAAAGGATGACAAATTCCTGATACTTTTCTGTTCACTCTGTGAGAATTCAGTATGAGAAAGCAACATGCACAAATATTTCACAATATATATTTGATACAGTGACTTATTTTAGAGATAGAAAAATGACAAGATATCTTTCCTTCTCATTGATGCAATTATTTTCCTTTGTTTCATAGGTTTTCTGTTGAAAGATGCTTTTTTATGAACAAAATAACAGTTAAAAAAGGCAGTTTTTGTCATTATTAGCTGTGCTTTTATGGTTTCAATGTTACACAAGAAAAGGTCCTCTCAGACACTGTACACATCAGATTTGGCTAAAAAAGCTCTCTATGGCTCCTCAGTAGATTTAATTGGATGGTTGGCAAGTCTTAACACCCATCAAAGTTTTTGATTCACTGCTTTTTCCTCTTTGATATTAATGATTGACATCCATTTCTGTACAACAGTTCAGGACATCTGGTTAAGCAGAGAAAGTGTGAAATACATTCACAGCTCATTCAAAATACAGCTCATTCAAAATGTACTGTATTTAAACTTTAAGATTGACACTTTGAAATTCCTATCTTACAACTGACATGTCAACAATTTCACTAAAACATAGAATGACTATTTAAAATATAAATATAATTTTATGTAAAATGTAAAATATATATATATATATATATATATATAATATATATATATATATATATATATATATAATTTATGTCCATCTTTTATTTTACCTTTGTCGCGCCCGGGGGGGGGGGGGTCACCCTGTTTTAGAAATTTGGAATAGGGGGGGGTCACCCTGTTTTCAAAATTTGGAATAGGGGGGGTCAGCCACTTTTTGACGTCGGTAAAAAATAATCCACCGGCCCCCCCCCCCCAGGCCGAAGAAACTGACCAGTCCCTAAAATAAAACAAGCTGTGATTGGATGAAAGTAACACTTGTAACTTTTTCTCATCTTTCTTGGGTTTCGCACTTTCAGGCTCACTTGACACCAACTTCTTGTTTGTACCACAAAGCCGTGGAGGTAGAAAGAAAGACTTTCTACCTCCATGATTTAGCCACTGTGATGCCTGGCATTTTTCACGAAATTCGGACACCATTCTATCCATCGAAATCAATCGTCGTTCACAGTTCCAACAAAGTTTGCTTTCAATTAGCTGTGATATCGCAGCATTACTTGTGGCGTGTATCGAACGTGCTCGGGTCATTGGGGTCACGCCACAGTCGGCGATGACCTCAATGACCCTGGCGCGTTCGATACAGGCAACAAGTACTGCTGTGATATCACAGCCAGCCTTCAATCACCTCTATTTCCCCGTACTTCTGTACATCTGGTTATGCCTTTAAAAAAATAGAGTACATTCACAGCTCATTCAAAATACTTTATTGTTTTCAAACTTTAGAATTGACACTTTTCAGTTCGTATATATATATATATATATATATATATAATATATATATATATATATATATATATATATATATATATATATTTATATATATTTTCCACCTTTTGTTTTACCTTTGTCGCGCGCAGGGGGGGGGGCGTTGAAAATGGAATTGGGGGGTTCACCCTGATTTCGAAAGTTGGAATGGGGGGTGGGTCAACCACTTTTTGACGTCGGTAAAAAATAATCCACCCCCAGGCCGAAGAAATTGACTAGTCCCTAATGACAAGCAAACGGCCTGACTGGTGTTTCAAGTGGTTTTACATCTTCTGGACAGACAATAATATTGTCTGTAATCATAGACCCCAGCGAAATGTCTCCAAAGTGTACACTGTATTTCAGCTGAGATGATAAAAATGCCGCCCAAGTTTTTTCACCACTTGTCTATTTTTTCATACAATTTACATTCATTGCACTAGTGTTTACATAGTTGGTTGATTTAGAACTCTACACAATGAAAATAAACAGATAAACAGAAAATTAACAATTTTGCTATAGAGTCAACAGACTGCTGGGTCTAAATTACAAGGACTAGACTCAACATTTCGCTGCCCAATGCCCGGTGTAGAATTACAATCCGTGGCACAATTCGGCCAACCAATAAACCAATTTGCATTTTCAAAAAAGAAAATCGAAGTGGAGCTGATTTTCAATTTTCAAATGGTTTTATCATTTTGATTATTAACTTTTAGGCCTATTTCTAAATTTAAAATCTTTGGGCTGAGATTGAAATATAGGAAACAGGTGTATACTGCTGTGAGGATGGCACTTTACGGCCATTCAAATTTCCCTCTGACAAACTCAATTTCCCACAATTCGTATTCCGTTTTTTCAATTTCCAATATACCAAATGTCCGATTTTCCCATTTCATTTGGGGAGACTTGAAAGTTATCAGGAAGTTTTGAATTCTGGCATATACAAATAATCAAATATTAAAGAAAAAGATGGGGTCACCATGCTTGATTTTCTAATTTTCACATTCTCATCGTAAAATAACACAAAAGCAAAACTTTGAAATGAAAAAATGTGTGACTAAATGGAATTATTTTAATTTTACCAAATTCCCCATTATTACTCCAAAACTTTCAGAGATAAAAACGTTTATTTCATGGAATACTTTAACCTCCCTATATTGTCAATTTTATAAAACTTATAAGTAGCATCTAATGTAGCCAGGAATTCACAATTTGCATACTCTCTCATGATCGTTAATTTGTGTGCTCTTCAGCAGGTGCCATTAGCATGGCCAGATCGAGCTGTCAAGTTGCCTTTGACTGATAAATCAAAAAGTCCACTGATGTGTTTAAAAATGAATCAATAGAGAACTCGCGTTAGGAATGTGGCTCTATATTTTGCTAATAACAAGTGGTGTTGAACAGAACTACATGTTTATTTTTTATTTGAGTGCATCGCATATAAATATGCGGATATATGAATATTTGGGGGGACTTGAAAACTTTTGATCATATACACGGGAAGGACTTGACAATTTTTGAGGGTATCGAGGGGGATCTGAAAAAAATAAGATTTCAATCGCGATTCCTTCAGCAGGCCCCGCCCCCCTCCCCACCGTTATTTGTGAACGCAGACTCAGGACAACTAAAATCTCGTGACGTATTTACCGGGATGATTGTCTTGAAAATTAATAAAAATCAAACGCAGAAAAAGTTGAAGGTCAAGGTCAGACAGGATCAACCCTCAATCCGTATTTAGCTATGTCGGACTTATACTGAATCTAATTCAATGTCTTAAATTATTTTCCTGCATGATGTACAAAAGACAAAGGTGAGCTCATCGTGTGATTTTCAGCGCCCCACAACTATTAAAAGTGGAAATAATCATATGACACAAAACAGCAGAGAACAGATAGTTACAGTGGATTTCACCAAGGCACCGCAACTCGGCGCATGAGACAGACACATTTCACGTACAACACAAACGATAATCTTTGGTATCACGACACATTTCAAAGCCACCGACTCCTTGATTAATTAGGGATGGACCATTAGACCTTGGGGGGGTGGTCACCACAATGAAATTGTGAAAATTTTTTTTTACTATTGTAAATTTCTGAAATTTTTTTTTTCCAATTGAGATTAGCTGTGCAAATTTTTTTTTTTCAGAGTAATTTTCAGATTTATAATTTTTTTTTCGTTCGTCGCTGTCTGAAGATAAAGAGGGCAAACATGTGGTGCCAAGCACCACAAGCGGCCACGCAAGTTGTCACTGGGAAGAGGTCAGGTGTCCCCCTGCTGCTGTTGGAGCTTTTGAAAAATAGAGATTAAAATGGTGTTATTTGGTGGCGCTTGGGGAGTATTTTTGCCGGGGGGAGGTCAGGAGGGGGTGTCCCCCTCCTGCCATTGGAGCTTTTGAAAAATAGAGATTAAATGGTGTTATTTGGTGGCACTTGGGGAGTATTTTTGCGGGGGAGGTCAGGAGGGGGGTGTCCCCCTCCTGCTGTTGGAGCTTTTGAAAAATAGAGATAAAAATGGTGTTATTTGGTGGCACTTACGGAGCATTTTTTTTCGGATTACACATCTTCCTCTGAAACATGGTCTTCTTGCTCCTCAGTAGCTTCGTATAGTTTTGAAAATTGACTATTTTGGTTTCCTGGCTTCCCTTTCTACTGCGTGGTGAAATGCCTACATTCACCCCACCAAACATCATGCATATTTCATGATTTACAATTGATTTTGACAAGCTGAGAAGCTAAAATAAGCTAAATAATATAGTGAAATTTGCATATTTGTGTTTTTAGAGCAATTGTTGCCCTTTTTTGATCAAAACATCTATTTCTCTGTAGCAGCATGTCCAAATTGATTGGATGTGTATAGATGTGTTGAAATTTCAATATTTGTCTTTTTGGGCAATTTATTTATGCCATTCATGGTCAAAAAATCTGTATTCTCTGAAAGGGCTTGTCCAATTTCTTTGAAATTTGCTACACAAAAACGATTAACCATGCAGATTTATTCAGTATTTGCTATCGAGAAACTTTCAAAGTTCAACTCTTTTATGTGTTTTTGTGTTGGGATTTGTTGGATAGATGGCATTCTACGTAGTGTATTGTTGAATGTTAAAACATGTGTTGCTGTTGTTATTTGAGGCTGTTTTTTGAGAAAAAAGAATTGAAAATGCCTTTTTAAAAGCAAAATAATACATAATGACTTGATATGTTGTTTTATCATTATTGACGTGTTTCTACTTGTTCACCCATTCTTGCATTCATCATTGTAATAAAATGCTGTGAAAAAAATGAAACTGATGTGGCCTGCATCTGTTTACCTTGATCTTAAAAGGCAAATACAACTTTCTGTCTTGACAACCATACCATAGTTTCAATGTTTTACCTAGTGTACCTGCTTGGTTTGTACACAGGAAACAAGTAGAAAACAGGCTCTATAATTTCATAATTTTCAAGTGATCAGAATACAAAAGTCCTGAAAAGATAAGATAATCACAACTTCCAGTATAAGGGATACAGTCACTCTAAATGTATAAATTAAAATTAAAAATGTGCCGGGAGGATGTATTAAAAATACAGAAAGTTGCTTACTGTCGGTAAAATCTAAAAAAAATTCAAAATTTTAAAGACTTTTGCAAATTTTTTTTTTACGCCTTTGTCTTCTTATTTATTTTTTTTTTATTTTGCAAACTAGTTTGAAGATTTTTTTTTTCCTAACTTTCTGCTCTGAAATTTTTTTTTTCTGTTTTTGACCACCCCCCTCCCAAGATCTAATGGTCCGTCTACGGCGCGCCAAATGTTTCAAAAATATTTATCGATTCAGTGCAAAAGTAATCTGTTTTTCTCATTGAAATAAAAATTCGGTCTCATTAGGAAGGAAATAAGTAAGAAAAGTATAATTAAAAAATAAAAGACAGAAATACCATTTAATACTTCATTTTAACTTGAGAAAAAATCTTTTAAGCGTAATTAGGAAATAAACAATTTTCAACGATTTGAAAAAGTCATACATCCATACTTATCGACATACATACACGTATAATAGTTCGCGAAAAAGGTGCAATGAGTGCTGATTTTACAAAAGAAAAAAGAAAAATATGTTATACAGTGATACGTCCAAAAATTCACAAGAAATCACAAAAATAACTACTACCACTCGGAAAAAATAGTACAAAAATAAAAACGTGAACCACATACAGAAAATAATTGTAAAAGAATCAGACAAAAAAGCCATGCACACATAAAATTATTTATGTACTTCAGAAAATTAAAAAGCACTACGTCTCATAATAAACGTATTATAGATAATCAAAAATATAATATGAATCACCAGCCGCTTTGACAGCAAAGAGAGAAAATCAGAGAAAAAATTCGGCAGTGATGGCTCTAGACAAAAGTGGATCTCATCTACAAAAAAATAAAATAAAATAAAAAAAAAACGAAAAAAATAAAAAAATGCCATGAAAAGAGATACAAAAAAAACGCGGAGGCCTGTGGAAAAAAAAAAAAAATGAGGACTCGCCACAGCAAAAAAAAAAAAAAAAAAAAAAAGAAAAAAGAAAAAAACAAGAAAAAAAACAAGCACTCGCCACAGAAAAAAAACAAGCCCGAAATTACAATTATTTTATTCAAAAAACTCATGGTTCACGTTTCCTTCGATCGATGAATCCCCAACAGCGGGGAATCCGATCACCACATACTCCAATGTTTGACGAAATATTAATCGAGCATTTCAGTGATAACGTGACATCTTGAAACCTAGCTCTGTTTGGCTGGGCCCTGCTCTACTTGAAACCATACTTGATGAAATGAAGTGGGCAATATCACCTAAAGAACGTCCAAGTTAACAGTAAATAGTTCCAGAGAGTCAAGTTAACTGAGCCAATTTCAGGCAGTCCACAGGTCAGATCACGAGCGAGACGTACAACCCATGACCCTTCATAGCAACACTGCGAACATATCGATGCCTTAGGCGCGGTATGGCAGGGAGCCCACTGCAGGCCTTCCACCGAGCCGCACTGTCATCGCCGTTTGGCCTACATGATTTCTACATAGTTTTATACGTATGGTTCGATACATCGGGTTCAAATACCATGATAATAACCACCTCGTTGTTTGCTAATTCCTCGTCTATCCTCAAAGATCACCCAAATCATGATAAAATGAATAGTTTTGAAGAATTTGCCGCGTGTTGAGAGAACGTCCATCGCTTTCCGTGTTCGACAAGACAAGCGACGCAACTGTACAAGCCTTACCTTAAGACTACGAGTATGGCGAGTGTCTGGCCTTCGCAACGCCAGACACTCTCACTATACTCGCAGGGCTAGACAGGCACATACACGACATGTCGATCCCCATTGCAGAAATCTTTATATCCACACAGTCCAATATATGGAGCTACGATATTTGTGCAGTAGCCTATACATAGCTCTTGGTGGCAGGGCAGGGCTGTGAGTTACCGGCGTTATACGGCCTGGCCGTATAACGCCGGTGTTATACGGCCTGGCCGTATCCGGTAACTCACAGCCCGGCCTTGCTGTGGTTCCGTAGCCCTACCACTCCCTTTGCTGGTTGTGTTGAGCTACAGTATACAGAGAAATGGCGGCTGCTTGATCAGTATTTGTCAAGTCGGGCGCGTTCGCGTTCTGCCCTACTAGTGAAAACGTTTCCTCGAATTTAAACGGAGTGTTTTAGCCCGAGTATTTTTGCCTTTGCCACACTCCGTTTAGAGGCTAAACCCACGGATACGTGTGTGGTTCGATACACAGCGGCCGCTGCTAGCTTTGCATGGCAGGGCTGTGTACGTGTTACCGGCGTTATACGGGAGGCCGTGTCACGCCGGTAACACACAGCCCTGCCATGCAGAACTAGGCTGCAGCGTGCTGCGTGGTATGCAATTTTACTATGCATACCCACACGGCGGCCGCTGTGTATCGAACCACACGTAACCGTGGGCTAGCGGCAAGCCATCGTTTTGTTGGGGTTTGGGCACAGACTGTCTATGGTTTGGGAGAGGCGGCCCTACACTTTACAGCGAGGGGATCGCTGGTTGCCGGCGTGTAGGCCTACTGTACTAGCGACGGGACCGCCGGCCGCTGGCTTACCACCTCGAGTGTACATTGGAGCGAGGGGACCGCTGGCAGCCGACGAACCACCACGAGTGTTTTGTCCACTTTTAACCAAAACTGGTAACTGTTTAATATAGAATGGGACGTGTCGGTAACTTGGACGTCCATGAGATGATATTGACGACTAGAAGCTGAGAGTTATCGCTGAAATACCCCAAATATCATGTCCAACATCCGAGTGTGATGATCCCAAACCCTTTGGCATTAAACTGTAACAATCATGACGTTGACAATTATTCAATTTTCATGTTGGGCTTTTTCTGCGGGGTGTCCCACTCTGTTTTCTTTTCTCGAACGGGCCTCTTTTTTTTCTACTGAGTTTTTTTTTTTTTTTTGGTAACCTCTTTTTTTTTTCTTTTTTTTTTGTAACCTCGCTTTGGTTTTTTTTCCAAGCTGACCTCGTTTTGGTTTCTTTACAGCCTCAACGCCGGCGCGATCTCGGTCGACTTTTCAATTGTGATTCTCTTTCTTTTTTTAGTCAGACCTGATGGTGGTTCGTTTTGTTTATTGTAGTAGTGCAAGTACTATTTGTGGTTTTGTTTTTAATCATTTCAATATTTTTTGTGTGTGCTTGATTTTTTTTCTTTTTTCCCTTATAATCAGCATTCATTGCACCTTTATATCAAATACACGTGTATGTGTACGTCAATAAGTATGGGAGTGTGGTATTTCCAAATTTTTGAAAAGTTTATCTTCTCATTACGGTTTAAAGAATATTTTACAATTAAGCATTACATAACATTCTGCCCTTTTTTTGCAATACTACTTTTCTCGTTTATTTTCTTCCGTAATTCCATCGAATTTTTATTTCAATCAAGAAAGACGGTTGCACGTCATCTTTATCTGTACAGACACATTCAAATATTTAATGACACGTATTTTCAAATGAATGCTATTTTATGAAAAGGTACATTAATAAAATGCAATGATATGGACGAAAGAACTTTTTTCTTTATTATTCATACACGTTTAAGACTTGTTTTTAGAAAGAAAATTTGACAGTTTATTTTTACTCTGTGACGATAAATATTTTTGAAACATTTGGCGCGCCGTAGTCCGTCCCTTACTGTAAGGGATGGACCATTAGATCTTGGGAGGGGGGGGGTGGTCACAATGAAATTGTGAAATTTTTTTTTTTACTATTGTAAATTTCTGAAATTTTTTTTTTCCAATTGAGATTAGCTGTGCAAATTTTTTTTTTTCAGAGTAATTTTCAGATTTATAATTTTTTCGTTCGTCGCTGTCTGAAGATAAAGAGGGCAAACATGTGGTGCCAAGCACCACAAGCGGCCACGCAAGCGGTCACTGGGAAGAGGTCAGGAGAGGGGTGTCCCCCTGCTGCTGTTGGAGGTTTTGAAAAATAGAGATTAAAATGGTGTTATTTGGTGGCACTTGGGGAGTATTTTTGCCGGGGGAGGTCAGGAGGGGTGTGTCCCCCCTCCTGCCGTTGGAGCTTTTGAAAAGTAGAGATTAAAATGGTGTTATTTGGTGGCACTTGGGGAGTATTTTTGCGGGGGTGGTCAGGAGGGGGTGTCCCCCTCCTGCCGTTGGAGCTTTTGAAAAATAGAGATTAAAATGGTGTTATTTGGTGGCACTTGGGGAGTATTTTTGCCGGGGGAGGTCAGGAGGGGGGTGTCCCCCCTCCTGCTGTTGGAGCTTTTGAAAAATAGAGATTAAAATGGTGTTATTTGGTGGCACTTGGGGAGTATTTTTGCCGGGGGAGGTCAGGAGGGGGGTGTCCCCCCTCCTGCTGTTGGAGCTTTTGAAAAATAGAGATAAAAATGGTGTTATTTGGTGGCACTTGGGGAGTATTTTTGTGGGGGGTGGTCAGGAGGGGGTGTCCCCCTCCTGCCGTTTGAGCTTTTATAGAGATTAAAATGGTGTTATGTGGGTGGCACTTGGGGAGTATTTTTGCGGGGGGAGGTCAGGAGGGGGGGTGTCCCCCCTCCTGCTGTTGGAGCTTTTGAAAAATAGAGATTAAAATGGTGTTATTTGGTGGCACTTGGGGAGTATTTTTGCCGGGGGAGGTCAGGAGGGGGGTGTCCCCCCTCCTGCTGTTGGAGCTTTTGAAAAATAGAGATAAAAATGGTGTTATTTGGTGGCACTTTGGGAGCATTTTTTTCGGATTACACATCTTCCTCTGAAACATGGTCTTCTTGCTCCTCAGCAGCTTCATATAGTTTTGAAAATTGACTATTTTGGTTTCCTGGCTTCCCTTTCTACTGCGTGGTGAAATGCCTACATTCACCCCACCAAACATCATGCATATCTCATGATTTACAATTGATTTTGACAAGCTGAGAAGCTAAAATAAGCTAAATAATATAGTGAAATTTGCATATTTGTGTTTTTAGAGCAATTGTTGCCCTTTTTTGATCAAAACATCCATTTCTCTGTAGCAGCATGTCCAAATTGATTGGATGTGTATAGATGTGTTGAAATTTCAATATTTGTCTTTTTGGGCAATTTATGCCATTCATGGTCAAAAAATCTGTATTCTCTGAAAGGGCTTGTCCAATTTCTTTGAAACTTGCTACACAAAAACGATTAACCATGCAGATTTATTCAGTATTTGCTATCGAGAAACTTTCAAAGTTCAACCCTTTTATGTGTTTTTGTGTTGGGATTTGTTGGATAGATGGCATTCTAGGTAGTGTATTGTTGAATGTTAAAACATGTGTTGCTGTTGTTATTTGAGGCTGTTTTTTGAGAAAAAAAAATTGAAAATGCCTTTTTAAAAGCAAAATAATACATAATGACTTGATATGTTGTTTTATCATTATTGACGTGTTTCTACTTGTTCACCCATTCTTGCATTCATCATTGTAATAAAATGCTGTGAAAAAAATGAAACTGATGTGGCCTGCATCTGTTTACCTTGATCTTAAAAGGCAAATACAACTTTCTGTCTTGACAACCATACCATAGTTTCAATGTTTTACCTAGTGTACCTGCTTGGTTTGTACGCAGGAAACAAGTAGAAAACAGGCTCTATAATTTCATAATTTTCAAGTGATCAGAATACAAAAGTCCTGAAAAGATAAGATAATCACAACTTCCAGTATAAGGGATACAGTCACTCTAAATGTATAAATTAAAATTAAAAATGTGCCGGGAGGATGTATTAAAATAAAAATACAGAAAGTTTGCTTACTGTCGGTAAAATCTAAAAAAATTCAAAATTTTAAAGACTTTTGCAGATTTTTTTTTTACGCCTTTGTCTTCTTATTTATTTTTTTTTATTTTGCAAACTAGTTCGAAGATTTTTTTTTTCCTAACTTTCTGCTCTGAAAATTTTTTTTTCTGTTTTTGACCACCCCCCCCTCCCAAGATCTAATGGTCCGTCCCTAAACCAGCATGGGACAGCCGCTCTGTCTAGACTTAGAGATACACTTGACCTACAATGTAACTGGTTTTACAGTTTCAGCTGAGAGTTTTCTCAACTAAGAAACTAAATAAAGGCCTCACATTTTGCTGCAATGCACCTCAAAATTACAGAAATTGTACAAAGCACACACATCGTAACATACTTCAAAGCGTTTATTTTTTGAGCATTAGGGACGGACCATTAGATCTTGGGAGGGGGGGTGGTCAAAAACAGAAAAAAAAAATTTTCAGAGCAGAAAGTTAGGAAAAAAAAAATCTTCAAACTAGTTTGCAAAATAAAAAAAAAATAATAAGAAGACAAAGGCGTAAAAAAAAAATCTGCAAAAGTCTTTAAAATTTTGAATTTTGTTTTTAGATTTTACCGACAGAAAGCAACTTTCTGTATTTTTTAGTACATCCTCCCGGCACATGTTTAATTTTAATTTATACATTTAGAGTGACTGTATCCCTTATACTGGAAGTTGTGATTATCTTATCTTTTCAGGACTTTTGTATTCTGATCACTTGAAAATTATGAAATTATAGAACCTGTTTTCTACTTGTTTCCTGCGTACAAACCAAGCAGGTACACTAGGTAAAACATTGAAACTATGGTATGGTTGTCAAGACAGAAAGTTGTATTTGCCTTTTAAGATCAAGGTAAACAGATGCAGGCCACATCAGTTTCATTTTTTTCACAGCATTTTATTGCAATGATGAATGCAAGAATGGGTGAACAAGTAGAAACACGTCAATAATGATAAAACAACATATCAAGTCATTATGTATTATTTTGCTTTTAAAAGGCATTTTCAATTCATTTTTTCTCAAAAAACAGCCTCAAAAAACAACAGCAACACATGTTTTAACATTCAACAATACTCTACGTAGAATGCCATCTATCCAACAAATCCCAACACAAAAACACACAAAAGGGGTTGAACTTTGAAAGTTTCTCGATAGCAAATACTGAATAAATCTGCATGAATAATCGTTTTTGTGTAGCAAATTTCAAAGAAATTTGACAAGCCCTTTCAGAGAATACAGATTTTTTGACCATGAATGGCATAAATTGCCTAAAAAGACAAATTTTGAAATTTCAACACATCTATACACATCCAATCAATTTGGACATGCTGCTACAGAGAAATAGATGTTTTGATCAAAAAAGGGCAACAATTGCTCTAAAAACACAAATATGCTAATTTAACTATATTATTTAGCTTATTTTAGCTTCTCAGCTTGTCAAAATCAATTGTAAATCATGAGATATGCATGATGCTTGGTGGGGTGAATGTAGGCATTTCACCACGCAGTAGAAAGGGAAGCCAGGAAACCAAAATAGTCAATTTTCAAAACTATAGGAAGCTACTGAGGAGCAAGAAGACCATGTTTCAGAGGAAGATGTGTAATCCGAAAAAAATGTTCCTAAAGTGCCACCAAATAACACCATTTTAATCTCTATTTTTCAAAAGCTCCAATGGCAGGAAGGGGACACCCCCTCTGACCACCCCCCGCAAAAATACTCCCCAAGTGCCACCAAATAACACCATTTTAATCTCTATTTTTCAAAAGCTCCAACGGCAGGAGGGGACACCCCCTCCTGACCACCCCTCACAAAAATACTCCCCAAGTGCCACCAAATAACACCATTTTAATCTCTATTTTTCAAAAGCTCCAACGGCAGGAGGGGGACACCCCCTCCTGACCACCCCCCACAAAAATACTCCCCAAGTGCCACCAAATAACACCATTTTAATCTCTATTTTTCAAAAGCTCCAACAGCAGCAGGGGGACACCCCTCTCCTGACCTCCCCCCCCCCCCGTGACCGCTTGCGTTGCCGCTTGTGGTGCTTGGCACCACATCTTTGCCCTCTTTATCTTTAGACAGCGACGAACTAAAAAAAATTATAAATCTGAAAATTTACTCTGAAAAAAAAAATTTGCACAGCTAATCTCAATTGGAAAAAAAAATTTCAGAAATTAACAATAGTAAAAAAAAAATTTTCACAATTTCATTGTGACCACCCCCCCCCCTCCCAAGGTCTAATGGTCCATCCCTTAATAAAGTGACCATAATTCAACGGGCTACTTTTACTTCTGCTCTCAACTCTGTGGAATGAAACGAATACGCAAATTTAACCTTGAAAGGAATGAAACACACTGGGCCCGAATACGTCTACTTCGAACTGTTGGTCAACAGTTTTACGCTAGCAAAATGGCGGTCTCCGGGTAGTCATGTTAAAGCTAGGAAAAAGGTGATATTTCAGTGAATTACAGGCGGATTTCTGGTCGTGGTGAGTCCCTAATAACCAAGTTGTCGATGAGTGTTGGTAATTTGTAACTCCGTATGTATTAAACTCGTTCGAAAGTAAAGTTCAGCCATTTCTTATCAACAACAATCCAGATAAATATCTCCTCAATGGTCGTGTCAGACAACATGGACAAGTGATTGTGAATGCAGACATAGCCATTCTTCGTGCGTATTACAATGGTAAAATTCCAGAAAACATCGAGACTATACGCGAAGTTTGGCCTGGCCAGAGATAATCCAGGCAGCCGCAAGCAGACAGGAGAAAAAACGACCCAAGCACACTAACAGTGTACAGAAATTACTTGAATCGCAAGGAATTACTTTTCCAAGCAAGCAGACGTCAAAATCACTCGGTACACCAACATGTGCTGGCACAGATGTCATTACCGCAGCGAATGTAAACAAGGGTTTGGTACAAAACGACGCAACTCGATTCAGTAGAGAGCGTGGTGAACGGTACTCTGAACTTAGCAATGTTTCAGAACAGACACGGCCGTACTATCAACCTAGCATGTACTATGAACAGAATGTATTGCCTTACCATCGGTCTGTGTTCCGAGTCGCACAAATGCATCCCTATGCGTACATGGCTAATTATGGGCCATAGTATGGCTCTGAATCAACCTTTACATTCGTAAGCTTATCCATTTTCTCATCAGCCTCCTTTGCCGACTGAACAACCATCGCGCCCGCCACCTCCACCTCCTCCATTTCAATAGTAATGGCGAGTAATTGTCCCAAATGTTCATTCCTTAAGGCAATGCAATATTTTACTGTTATTGTTTTTCTTTTAACTTTTGAGTTGACTACAGCATATCAGAAATTTGAGAAAGAAAAATTTGCTTCGAAATATATTCAACTGCTTTCTCGTCTTGCGACCTTACACCAGAGTTACCTTGTTCAATTATCCATTGATTTCGTATTCTAAACTTCTTTCCGTGAAGTAGTGCACAGTAGATTTTCTCGTGCGAAATACAAAGTCGTCATCTGTAAGCGGCTTTGGTTTTTTCGTCGACTAAAGATCTGTTGACTTTATTTCAACGATTCCAAAACAGAAGTCGAAGTACATGTTACTCTACCGGTATTTACTCATGGTCACCACTATATTCACTTTGTTTGTGTTCATAAAATAAATATTAAAAAAGTATGATAAGAGGTATGTATTTTGTTTATTCGTATTGCAATGCGAAGTGTTTGTGCAGCATAACATCTGTATTTCGACTTATCTTGGCAGCAACGTATGTGATATTTCAATTCATTTTAGCTTGCAGCCGAAACCGTAAAAACATAGGTCAGATGTATCTCTCAGTCTAGACAGGGCGGCTGTCCCATTCTGGTTTACAGTAATTAATCAAGGTGTCGGTGGCTTTGAAATATGTCGTGATACCTTAGCTTACCGTTTGTTTTGTACGTGAAATGTGTCTGTCTCATACGCTGAGTTGCGGTGCCTAGTTGAAATCCACTGTAAGCACTGGTACACACAACAAAGTCAAATTCATGAAGGAAAGATATATTCTACCATCGCCTGATGTATGCACAACATGGGCCGCATCATCCTAGACTCAGTGATTTGGTTCCCTATCCCTCTTTAGAGAATCGGTTAAATATGCAAGCTGGTCGAGCCTAAACCTTTTCCCCAGTTTTTGATTGAGGAATAGTTGGAGTATTCAAAACCAAGTCGGTTGTAGTGAAATTATGCGCTTAGGAGCACAGTGGGCCCCCAAACATCTACCGTTGACCGCCATCCCCCGAACCCCTGAAAATAAAGTAGGCCTTGTCAGAAGCGGTGATATAGTATCGGTTGCAAGTAGATTTATGACCCTTTCCGACAGGTTAGGACATCCAAACTTTCACAGCATGTTACCAGGATAATTACTTTGGAAATTAATAAAAGTCCGACCCGAAAAGCTCAAAAGTCAAGGTGAAGCTAAGCGGCCTGGCATCGGCAGGCGGCAATGTCGGACTAGTACAAAACATTTATTTTTGCATATTAAGGAAAGAAAAATGACGTTAAGTGATCATCATTATTGCATACTAAAATGCTAAATATTCTGCTTGTAAAGACAGCAATGCCAAATGGCCATTGATATTTTGAAAATTGAATTCTAATCCGGACTTATAAAATGACCAAATCGTTTTTAGCAGAAAAAAGTGTTCAAAGTAAGAGCAACTTCTACTGCGTACGAACTATTTGGAGCATTCAACAACCAACATTTCAGCGGCGGTACCTGCTTGCCCCGGTGCAGATCCAACATCATGATCAATCGCGAATCGCGGAAAAGGTGACGGAAATTCAGTTCAGTTCCTTATTTGAAGTTAAACCAGTCAAGAATTGTTTTTGATCCGCCTTGTATGGAGACCAATACAATTTCACGCACTTTCGCCGATTTGAAAACTTTGCGGGAGAAATCAACTTGTGAAACGGTCGATCGATCTTAACTTACGGTACACTGCAGTCCGCTACAACATGAGGTGCACTTCAAGTTGTACACTTTACGTACAGCGGTTGATGTACCCCTTTACGGTAGTTAATCTGATTTGTATTGAAACGATCGTACGACATTTTCGTTTTTGCGACATTTGAGTCAATTGCTGCGACATTGCGAACAAAGGAAGGATACAACGCGCCGTATTTTCGAGAGTATGATCTGTTTGTTTTTCAGATTTCGTCCAAAAACCTACCCGCATGCGGACGGCAAACAAAGAATTTATTTTACGGTGCCTTAGCGTTTATTGTGTAGCGATCAAATACGTCGGTCAAATAATTGTTGATATAAATTACTACAGGGCTAGTTTCGGCTATACTTTAATCGGATAACTGAATTAAATTGTAACGATCATAGAGAACTAATCCTTACAAAAAAGCTGTACCCAATTCAAGAACTTACGAAATATTCGCGCTGATCATTTCTCTCGTGCCGGTATAATTCCATTCTCATTATTTCTCTTATTTCGACATTCCAGCGTCGTCATCTTTATTTATTTTACAATTCTCCGCTTTCGGACTCCGCTTCGTTGGTTTAGGCCTATGGTAATTTTAGCAATTACTTAACACGGACTTGGAATTATCCATCAGAATATCTGTTCCGACACTATCATCATGAGAGTCAGAGTCTCTCCCCTCCCCCTCTCTCTCTCATTTCAATTTGCTCCATAAAGGAGTCATGCTATTGCATCTAGATAGTAACACATTCTTCAAACCAACTGACGTCATTTTAGTACACGCTCAAGTGTACATGCACTATGCATACAATTACATGTAGAAAGGGCAGATGGGAAAATAACAAGGAATACAAAAAGAATTTTCGAATCTTGTTATTCTCACTCCGGAGTTGCATGCCTTTCCCTTAACAACATCATGAATAAAATTTAAAGTTTTCTTTTCTCCGCAGATTGACAAGAACATGTCAGCCTTGACACTGATTAGATTCAGAAATTCTGCTCCACTCGAGGACGCTTCAATAAGACATAGAATTGGAAGTCTCCCGTACATTTCACCCGAAGCCGTCTTTGATAATGGCATTACGTCATTCAAAGAAGATATTTGGAGTGTTGGCATGGTTCTTGCCACTTTGTTCACCGGCCTGACTCCATATCAGTCTGAACTGGACGAGCCCAGGTTACATGATGTGCATGAAGCAAACGAAAAACTGCCACGGTATCACCAAAAGCCGTCAACCAACGTTGAAATGAAACTCTACTCTCAACAAGGGAAGATGGCGGAACAAGTTGCGACACTGATAAATCTGTCTTTATGTCTGCCACCTGGTCTCAGACCACCTGCAAAGAATCTCCTTCTACATTTGCAGTGATTATGACAACAAAATCGGAGTGACAATGATTTAACATTTCTATTTCCTTGTACCTTTGCGCACGTGTATCGTTGTATTCTTGGACACGTTGACCTTTCAATAACTTGTCTGACTAATTCTGAAAATTTGTCGACGTATTGAGAGCACTCTACGGTAAGCAATGGTCTGTTTGAGAATCATGGTTGGGTTATGCCTTCAATAGCAGGCCATGAAGAAAGCGGTATTGCCATGGCAATACCAATTGGTGCAAGCCGACTTTGTCAAGGAGTCTTATTTTATTTTCATCGATCTTGTACCTTGCTTTATATTTCATTATTCTGTTATTCGCTACTCAAAAAACAAAAAATACAACGTATTTGATAATTTGTTTTTGGCAAGCCCTTGATGAGGTTAGTGTGTTGGTCGACATGAAGTTGAGGCGTTTCTTTACTCACAACAGTGTACTTAAAAGTATAGTATTTGTGTTATTCGTTGCGAAGTGAATTGAAGATGTGTATTTTGTTTAGGATGTTTTTATTTGTCTTTTGAAATATTGTTTTTGGAAAGACATATACGAAAAATCAATCAATCGTCTGTTTGTTTGACCTGCTATACTCGCAAATTTTACACAATATTTGCAAAGTTGACATGAATTCGTTTCCCTTTTTACTTGAAAGGGAACAAAGAATCAACATCGTATCCAGGTGAAATTGTCAGTATTTTGAATATTTTGTGTGAGCAGAGGTGGTTTGATTTGTAGAGTAGCAACAGGAATGTAAGAAAGTTTGGAATTGACACTATCGGGTTGAATCCTACATCTTTTCCGACCAATGATCAATATGTATGTTGAAACATCGCTATTAACCCTAGCAACAATCGTTCATAGGTCTGTCCAACTTTCTAGTCCACTCTAGGACGAGGCATCAGTTTGCAAAATCATACTTCGTTCGTGACTCTAATGTATCTTGATAGTATTACACGTAAACTCGAAATGGTTTTCAATTCGGTTAACTGTAGGGACTAGAACAGTGATTTGTAATACTGCAGTAAATTGTAATAAAATTTTGCGGTAATTTGTAATACTGCAGTAAATTGTAATAAACTTTGGAGAAATTTGTAATAACAATCACTGCAGTGATTGGAGTAAATTGTAATAAGGCTTTTTTGATGAACCAATCTCTAATTTGAATGGTGGTACTAGTCAGTGAGCAGACGCTGACTACATGTTCTTTAGGGACCGTGGATAAATTAAAACACGCGCACGGTAAACGCAACTTCTGTTTTTTTGCTCACGTGTTTACACACGTGAGCATATGTCGTAGCGATATCTGTCTGTCTGTCTGTCTGTCGCTGTCTGTCTGTCTGTCTGTTGGTCTGATATCTCAAAAAACGGCTCATCAGATCAGAATCAAATCCGGTACATAGATTCAGTTAGCAAATAGCAAGAACTGATTAGTTTTTGGTGGGTGTGGCTTGCATACTTTTTGCTCATTTGCATAATTAATGATTTTAGAAAAAACGAATATACATTAAAAACGACTACACACAATTTGATGAGATTTGCTACAAATGTTGATCACACCAATATATATCAGCAGTGGGAACCATTAAGGGGTGACATGAAAGATAGTTGCTAATTTGCATATTTAATGAGCTTTCCTATTTAGGGATATATGTCTGATTTGACTCGATCAAAATCGACCAAACTTGGTATGTATATTAAAGATACTATGATTTAACATTATTGAAAGTCATTGAACATTTTTACTTCAGCCAATTCCTAACTTGCATATTTAATGAACTTTCCTAATTAGAGATATATATCTGAATCAACTTGACCAAAGTTGACAAACTTGCTACATATATTGCAGATACCATGAAACAACATTATTGAAAATCATTAAGCATTTTTACTTAAGCCAATTCCTAATTTACATATTTAATGATCTTTTCTAATTACGGATATATACTGGGATTCACTTGATCAAAGTTGGCAAAACATTCTATGTACATTGATGATTATATTAGGTTAAAACAATATCAAAAGTCATTTCACATTCTCATGTCAGTTAATTTATAATTTGCATGTCTAATGAGCTTTCACAGCTCGGCATATATGGCTTGAAGGACTTGGCCAACGGTAATTACACTTGGTATATAAAGTGGTGATACAATGACAGCAATAAAAGAACTTTAATATTTTTATTTCAGCTAATTACATACTTCAAAATGGTTCTAGATTTTGTTAAATGATTACTAACATTAAAACAGTTGGATGACATAAAAATGGTATTCATTTTCATTGAATTACCTACAAAAACTTGGAATTGGAAAATGTAAAACATAAAAGGGAACCAAAAAATTTTCAAGTCCCCCCTCTACTACCCCCAAATTTTCGAATCCCCCCTGAATTCCTCCAGCCCCCCTAACCATTTTTGTGAACGCAGCCTAACTCTGAATCTGATATAAATGACTGTTGAAGAAGAGTTTGGGTCAAATGACGCTTAGGACAGTGAAACATATTTGTACACAAGATCAGGCTAGAGAGAAACACGTGGAAGACCAGGAGACTTGAGTGTAAAAATTATCAGGGATTTTTGAATTCTGGTATATGAGAATAATAGAATATTAAAGAAAAAAGATAGGGTCACCATGCTTGATTTTCTGAATTTTCACATTCTCATCATAAAAAAATACAAAAGTAAAACTTTAAACAGTAACTATATGTGACTAATTGGATGATTTATTTTGTAACAAAATTTTCCATTATTACACCCAAGATTTCAGAGATTAAAACATTTATTAGCCTAAATGGAATTAATTAGTTTATTTATACAACTGTGTTCTTGTTCTACTCCCTACCCCTACAGTATGTTGAACTGTCCAGTATTGTCAATTTTAAGTAGCATCTAATTCATGTCTTGTACCTTTGAAACAAATTTTTGGTAGGTAAGTGTGCTCAGCTTTTTTTCAATATGACAATTAGGCCAAAGTAATTAAATTCTTTGTTTTGCGTCCCCACCCGCGTAGGTTTTTAAGGTTTTCATGAAAAACACACACGATGTATTCGAATAGGAAATTTTAGGACATGACCGCTTAGCTTTTCTGAACTAAAATTTTGATACAATTTTTTATTTGCTGCAGCTGCAATCAAATTACATTGTGTTAATTTTCTTTTGTGTGTGTTTTAGCCGCTTAGACGTGTACCTTTTCCCATTTTAAGTGGACGCAAAACAAAGAATTTAATTACTTTGGCCTTACCAGAATTCACAGTTTTGCCTACTCTCTCATGACGTCATTTTGTGACTGATAAATCCAAAAAGTTCACTAATGCATTTAAAAATGAATCAAATTAAGAACTTGCCTTAGGAATATGACTTTACAAACTTCTAATAACAGGTAGTGTTGAACATCTGCGAGCAGAACGGCGCGATACGTGTTTATTTTTTCAGCGCGCACATCCTTTAGTTGGGGGGACTTGAAAAATTTTGATCATATAGAGGGGGTATTCAATTTTTTGGGGTATTGAGGGGGATCTAAAAAAAATAAGATTTCAATCGCGATTCTCCAGCCCCCCCCCCCCCCCCGTTATTTGTGAATGCAGCTTTATTTAGTAATTGTTTACGAAAACTACATGATCAAATATATATTGAGTCATTGGATAATGATCTATGAACATACATATTTTTAACTCGAAGGCTGTAAAAATGAAGAACAATTAAACATGTCCAAAATGACCTAAACCAAAGAAAATTGTACTAGTCAGTACAATTTTACTAAAGGAAACTCTTCAGAATTATAAGTTTTAGGCAGTCGAACTTTCTCAGTAGAATTCCAAGCAGTTTAAATGAATCTCGGTACTACATCGTAAAAACAATACTAGTTATAGTTCGGCACACTGGCATAATGACTAATCAAGTAACTTCTGCGATCTCACTCTACGAGCTCTACGACAACGACTTCTAGTCGTGGGAGAAAAAAAACCAAACTTCTAGGCCTACTAGCTGAAGACAGGGCCAACCCATCCTAACTACAGAGCGAAAGTAAATGTCACTCGCATATGCATTCCCTAGGCTAAAAATCCGTCAGATTAAGCATACGTTAAAATGTGGACACGTGGACAAGAATAGGATTCCCTGGTGAGATGAAAGCCAACAGTCCGCATGTTGACGCAAACATATATTGGTGTAATCAGTCGTATCCTAAACGTGTTGCAGCAAGACTTTCGCCCACTTTACTATGCATTGATGCTTTCTTTTTCAGAGCTTAGAAGTGGATTTGTCGGATAGAAATTTCTTTTTGTCGAACCCCAACCCCATCCACAAACTTGCAGGATTAACTTTTTTATCAGACATCGATCTTTTGACGTCGGCCAAATGCATACGTAGAAATAGCTGCTGACTCGCAGCGATTTTCCAAGGTTGGAACTGATTGGTTGGTGTGTTTGAGTGACAGGCTCCGCCCCAACGGTTTTAGGATAGCGCGCAATCCCAATCCTTGTGGAGCCAGCCCCAAGAGCTGGAACTTTTGACATTATTTTCATGATTTTACATTCAAACCACGATTTGTCCCTGTAGATGAACTTACTATTGGGCGTGCATACGCGTATCATCGACCTTCGTTCGTGACTGGACGTTTATTCACAGATTCAACATGGCGTCGTCCATCGCTAAGCGTGGACGGGGCCCGCGCGGACACCCTGTTACTACGAGCTCGGCAAAAAAGCGAAGGCAGCTGCGTGGCAATGCATTGAAGCGTCAATGCAAGATATACATCGGCAACCAGATCACAAGATGGCAGGATTTAAAGGATGAACTGGGCCTTTCTAATCCCGATTTGGCGGCAGAATTGATCGACAGGTAAGGGTAATGAGACTGTGAGAGTGCGGCCCGACGCGTCTAGCGTTACTAAGTTCACATAATTTGTGCCTCGGGGACACATCGTTCTTCGTAGTCTGAACATTTTCATGGTTTCTAAGCCAACCATTCCTGCCCAGTATATTTCGGTCCCAAACGCTTCGTCACCGGCACAGGCGTACGGAATGTTTCCTAGATCGTCGTCGGATGGGAAGTGACGGACTGCATGCACCGTGAGGCCGAAGGCCGAACCTCGGTACTGTATAACATTACTATACAGTACCGAGGTTCGGCCTTCGGCCTCACGGTGCATGCAGTGTCCGTCACTTTCCATCCGACGACGATCTAGGAAACATTCCGTACGCCTGTGGTCACCGGGACCCAAGACGTTTTGGCACTGCTTTGTTTCCGATTGGGCTACCATGTACTACTGAACCGTGTTTGCAAAGAATATACACATTTGCCAACCACGTCTACACAGCAGGCCGACAATAAACGTGTGCCAAACAAACGATTTTTTTCCCGAATTGTGTAATTCGTATGTACTGTATCTATCATGTGGTTTAGTCACGGCTGTATCCATGCATGCATGGATGTAAAAAATAGACACCCATGATCCATGTAGCTCTGCGTGGCGGGGCTGTGTGTTAGTACTGTTACCACCGTATACTGTAACGCTGGTAACACAGCCCTGCCATGCAGAGGCTACAGTATATCATGCTACAGCGCAGGTCCGAAGGCAAACTAAGGTTATGCTCGCTAAAAATTTGACCGCTGTGGTTAAAAGAGTCGGCAAAAACCCCCCACGGGACAAGATAAAAGGTTAGAGAAGAATACTTAGCATTTTAAATAATTTGGTGAAAAATCATTGAAATATCGGAAACAACTGTCTAAACGTCATGGGTCCAAGTTCCATGACCAATAGTACAGAGATAGCGTTATTTAAATGTAAAACAGTGTCTCCAAATCTAATCGAAAGCTTTTAGTATGTTATACAGCTTCATGAATTTTTTGTCAACAAGAATTCGATCAAAACTTACAACATAGCAATTCATAGCGCATTTGAAATTTCTTACCTTTTTTTTAAAAAAAAAAAAGAACATTATGGGAAGGGGCGGCTGACTGATCACTAAAATAACATGTACATTTTATAAGGCATTTGTAACATATTTTGGTTTCCCTTTTTTCATAAATTACTTCAGTTATCACAGGACCAGGAGTCATGAAGTGTTGCCGGAACAAGCATTACCACCTGTAAATGAGCCTTCTTCCTTAGGCATTCAGCATCACCTCATATAATTGAGCAACTATATGAGTTGTCTAGTACATCATCAGTTTCATCTGGTCATGGGTAAGATATCATTTCACTTCTTTGTGTAATGTTAAATGTAACTGGTAGACATTTTACTGTAATGGAAAGATGAATAACAACAAACAAGAATAGTTGTTTGTTCAGTCATTATGGTAGCTGTACAATGTTCAAACTTTCCAAACAAAGAAGTGTTATTTGTTTATGAGAAATCTGTGCAGCTGTATGATCAACAAAGTAGACAGTGTATGCTGTTGACAGCTGAGGTACTAGAACTGACAACGTAGTAATGATCTGGTCTCAGTGGCTTTTACATAATAACTTGATTCCATTTATTTCTATTTCAGAAGAAAAAATGTGCCAAAACAGCCCACATCATCAACGCCAGCAGGTCAGCAACTGACTGCAAGTACATTTAAAATGTCTGAGATGTCTGAAGAGATGTCTTCCATTGTATCCACAGATCAAGGGTAAGATAAACATTGTGTAATGAACTTCTCATGGCCCTGGTGTACATGTTTGTGAAGGAAACAACTCCAAGCAATAGGATAGAAATCACGTTAAAACACTGTATCCTGCAGCTGTAATTTAAATATTACTAACAAAGAAAAGTAGTTAACTGAAAGAGATGGCTAAGATCTTGATGTACTTGTTGGACAGATCAAAAGTATCTTTTACTCAAATTGGTGTCTGCTCATGTGCATGTGAATTTAAATTTCTCTGAAAGTCACAAAATTTCCGTGAAAGTCAAAAATCTTTTTCCATTGTAAATGTTTTCTGTTTGTTCAAAGTTACCTATGCAAAGTTAGATAATTATGTATGAATTATTTCCTGTGCTTGGGTATGCTTACAATGTCTTTTCATGTTTTTAATCCAGTGACATGTTGATGTCAGAAGTGGAGGAAATGCAAGACAAGGAACCCCAAACAGAAACAGAACCAACAACAAGGTACATAAGCTCAATTTATTTTAGTGTCACTCTACATAATTTCTAGAACACACTAAATAACTTCTACAACAATATGTAATCTTTTGTGACATCCTAATGACGAATGTAACTATTTAACTTCCACATTGCAGTGCTAGTGGCAGAATGGGAAGAGGAAAAAGAGTACCATATCAGAATCTTTTGTGGACCCATTTGAGTAAGTCCTTTAGTATTTTGAAAGAAAAGACTATAAGTAGTATGACAACAGACTGGCATATCACTAATATAAGCTTTATCAATATTGTTGATTACTTTAATATTGTTCAACACTTTGGAAGAGATATATATTTCGTGATATATGTACTGACTATTTTAATAGTTGCACAATTTGCCTTGTGATAATCATGACATTATGTGTTTCACCTCCACTGTGAGTTAAGATGAGACAATTGATCCAACCGATGATTATGATCATATTGATCTGTCATACTATGATGGAGATGCGGATTATGAACCAAGCTTCAATATAACTATACAGTAAGTAAAACAATTTATTGTACAAGGGTTTTTGTCAGGTGTACGTAGCTGGCTACAAATTGGTCCTGTACAAAGAGGGCACATGGTGTGTAACATAACCATGACACTGGTCTGCCATAACTGCTGTTGGGACACTATGATATACATGCATTTGTGTTTGCATATCTTTGCTATAGTCTGAAGTTCATGCATGTAATGTTCATAAGGTTCAAAATCCTTAAAATTCATTGAATTTTCAAACACTATTACAAAGATGAAGTTTACCACAAGAAATCATGTCAAATTGATATGTCTACATGTGCTGATACAATATGTTGATTTGAGTAGTGACAACACTTCCCTGCAATAAATCCTGGAAAAATTTAATTTTCTATTGTGGTACTTTTACACAATTGAAATTCTGAGTAATGTTTTCAATGCAGGGCATAATTTTTATCGCAAACAGACTACTTATCCATCATTAGCAACACATTAGTAAATACATCGTGCTAAACAACTCTTATCATAATTTGAAATTTGAAATTAGCATGTATATTGATACTTCTCACAGGTCCCATGGAATTGACATGGAAGACTTTCCATCTGACCATTCAGAGTTTGATGACAGAAGTGATGAAGACACCTCTCCCAATATACAGGAACAACGGAGAATCGGGTGTAACAAGAGTGAGAAGTGAGGCAGATGTTAACAGACTTATTGAAGAGGACTTCTATTTGATAAGTCTAGGCCAGTTACTTTTGTTGGCCAAAGCTGAACTCAAGTCAACATGCAGCAACTCAGACTGTAAAGGAATGCTGACCATTTCAACAAATACAGTAGGGTCAGCACTGTATCTATCATGGGTATGTACATTGTCTTTGACCCTAATGTAATACTTTGATTCAGTCAGTGACACTTCATGTCTCTGGCCTTTCATAATGTTCTACTTTAAACTGGGTACAAGGTGACGTGCAATGACATACATAACATACTACAGACTTAATGTCCTCATGACAGCATGGCTCTCATCACGTAGGAAGATTGACGTATACAGTGTTCACTGCTGTTATGTAAAGAATTTTGACTAAGTCATAATTACTGTGGATTCATGTTGTTACAGCCATATTATACATAGGTGAAGTATCAGGCCGTTCACATCCTAACAGTTTTAAACATCTTGTGAATTTACATAACTGTAACAAACCCTGTAGGTTCAACACTTCTCCATGTCTGTTATCAATACAGACACAAATTTCATCAATGTGATCACAGAAATAGCTGGACAGAGACTACAGAACTGTATACGTGAACGTTCAATATGTATGTTGCATGCCTGTGAAAGCAGCTGTAAATCCAACGAAAAACACAGGCCATTCCCTATATCAAAGATAGATCAGGGCCTGTTCTGTGATCTAAGGGGTTGCTGTGTGAATATCTTGTTAAATCCTGTACAAGATTCTGAGTTTGATCATAATGTTCATATGTCCAGAGTACATAGTATTATTATACAAATCTGTAGTTACAAACACAGTTAATGTTAACTTATCTTGATACTTTATTGTAGGTATGCCCTTCTGGTCATGTAGAATACAAGTGGTGCTCACAGCCCCTTCTCAAACGACGGCTTCACAGTGGAGACCTGCTTACATCGGCCTCCATACTGATGTCCGGAAACAATTACAGCAAAATTGCTTTACTTGCCAAGATGTTAAGGTTGAAGATAGTCAGTAGTAGTACATTCTTCAAAATACAGCGGCACTATCTAGTTCCATGTGTGGATGAATATTGGCTTTCACATCAACAGGAAATACTTACCAAGTATCAAGATAAGGAGATTGTTATTCTTGGTGAGTAACGTTACTGTAGTGACTGTTACTGTAGGACAGAGTACCGTACTATACACATTTGTCTTCGTCCAGCATGCATTCTATGTCATTTAAGAAAAATTTGTGCATTGAATAGACATGGCGCAATCCTTATGACAATGCACATTGACTGAGATTTGATTTCCACAAATTATTGAGAAATTTGCTTATATGAATATGTATTCATTGCTCTTAAAGTAGTAGAATTTTACGCTCAGTGTAATTGTGGTATATCTGCTTATTTTACGATATCACAAGGTGATGGAAGAATGGACTCTCCTGGATACTGTGCACAGTACTGTACATACACTATCATGGAAAACGAATCCAAAGACATTTTGGAGATTGTAACCATAGACAAACGTCAAACTGACAAAAAATCAACCATCATGGAAAGAGCAGCATTTCAAGAAGGGTTAAACCAGCTCCGTGATAAGGGACTGCAGATAAAAGAAGCAGTAACAGATGCCCACACTCAAATTGCATACCTGATGAGTAAGTTTGATAAATATTTCTCTTTTTAACTACCATATAAACAACAGCAAATCAACCTGCTTTTTTTTAAGTTGTTTCATCATACTAATATTTAACTGTAAAATTAACTACCGGTAGTCAGAATTAAAAAGAGCATGTAACAGCTTTCATGATAAATGAACTTTGTTCTTGATAACAAGAACATGACAACATGAAATAATTCAGTTGATATTGATCATATGTTGTTGCAGTCATAGCCAAGATGAGGGACTTAAAGGTTTGTTCATCCGTCTTTATCGTAAACCATCACTAAGACATCATATTACTTAATTCCTACCTCTTTGTTGTACTTTTTCATATAGCCAACCATTACACAAATTTAGCTACATTTATTCCACTAGTACTTGGAACATCAGCAGTGCACATACTTTCCCAGCCATTTTCCCAAATTCACTTCATCATGATTGCTGTCACCATGACAACTTCTGATGATGCTTTTGAAATTAATGAAAAGGGTGACTATGTCATTTACAATAACTTGTCTATTAAGTATGTAAAGGCAAGTCATGGGTTACTACATAGCTAATCCTGCAATGCATGAACCTATGCTGTAAATGAAACACTGAGCACCACCTTATTGGCAGTTAATCCTTCCTGTATCTCTTTTTGTGTAGAGACCACATACCCTGGTATCACACATTCATTTGATATATGGCATGCTGCCAAGAACCTTGGGAAAAAAATAACGAAGGTTTGTTGCTGTTGCAATGTTAAATCATAGGTATATGTTTGTCATTTTTCATCAAGAATGATGCATCACTTGGTTTGAATTAGCTGTCCTCTGTAGTGTGAGCTGCTGCTATACATGCAATAATGCTTAGTTATTTATGCCACCATAAAGCCCATTTCACATACAAATAATTTTTTCCCTGACACCTACATTTAATATACATGTACTGATACATTAATCTGTACTGATATCTTAAATCATTGTCAGTAAAGTGTTATCTTTATGAGGATTGAGTCAAGTTTTTCTTTATCTGCTTTCAAGGCTGGTCAGCAGAAGAACTGTAAAGCCCTTCAGAAATGGAGCAGGCATATCAGGAATCATTTTTGGTATTGCTGCCAAAAAGCTTCAACTTATGAAGAGTTCCTGGTAAGAGTGTATGAATGCCTTTTGAAATACAAAACGTTCAATTATTTCTGTTGATGGAAATCACACTTAGCAGTCCACTCGTATGGACATTATTTGGCCAAAGAAACAGAGTGAGGGAGGAGTGTTGCCGTACACATTTTCAATCTTATTATTCCCCCAGGACAGTGTCCGTGGGGACTTTTAGGTTTTTGACAATATCCGTGCATGCATGTGTGCGTGCGTGCGTGCGTGCGTCCGTTCACGCAGATATCTCGAAGATGCCTGGAGCTATTTAATTCAAACTTGGTTCAAGGATTACTTTATATGTCATACATATGCACGTTGATTTGTTTTGTTATAAGATCCAATATGGCTGCCGTAGGCCATTTTGTTACGATTTTTTCATGTATGGAGCCATAACTCAGACATATTTCCACCAGTATCATTCAAAGTTGGTACAAGGACATTGACCTATTTCATACATATGCACATCGATTTGTTTCATGGCATGTAGCATTATCATGTCAATTACTGAAGTTTCGTAATTAGGCCGATATATCAAGAAATACTGCATCAAATTTCATGAAACTTGGTACAGATGTTAAGCTCACATTACTTTAACAGTGAAAAAGACATTTATCAGTGTCATTTTAATTAATTTGTAATTGCATATGTAATGAACTTTCCTAATTTGAGTGATATATCTACAAATACTGTGTCAAATTTGATGAAACTTGGTACAGATGTTGATCTCGTAATGTTGTAAATACTGCATCAAACGTTATAAAATATAGTACCGGTGATAATCTGTCAGTGTTACGATAGGATGCAATAATATTTGGCAATGTCATCCTGTCAATTAATTACTAATTGACTCATTTAATGACCTTTTGTAATTAGGATGGCGGCCTACATTGGTTTTATGTTGTCACCACCATAGAACTCATTCTTGGCCATTGAGCTCCATCTGTATCGCAGTATTTTTATCGCAGACCTAATTAATGAAGAGGACTCTATCCTCTCTGAGGAATTGCAATTAAAGTACCCATTTACAAGTAGGGACTGTGTCATCAGCGATTACTTGTTTGTCTCATAATTTATGTTAAGTGTACATCTCACTCTCTAGACTCATGACATTTTATGATTTCATTTTAGCTAATAGAGACTGTCTATAGAAACTACTAGTGTGGTATTTTTCATTATGAGGAATGTTAAAATGTATGATAACTGAAGTATTTATTATGCTTCCATCACAGGGACTTTGGTGTGGTGTGATTCATCATGTTACAAATGAACACGAATGGGTCTTATCATATGGCCAGGGAACTAATTCTTGTAACCATGGACCTCTAACAGAATCTGCAGACAGTGACAAGGAATGGCTAGAAAAGGTTAGTCCAGCTCATGTAGCACTGGTGAAAATTGTCATGGACAAGAGATTTACAAATCAAATTCCCTACTTCGTAAATTGTAGGTAAGTTAGCAGGTTTATGTTAAATTACAAAGTAATACACTGATGGTAAATGATGGAAATTTGCTCGGTACCTGCACATGTAACTCTAAACAGGAAGTCTTCAGTCCCTGGTTCTCGCATAAGATGTTGTTGACACTGACTGTCCATGTGATTTTAGTCCCTTGTTTTCATAGGAATTTGTGCATCTAGTTAGTTAATTTGCTCACAGATAAAGCTGATAGAGAACCTCTCTTTTAAGTCCTCAAACTGACAGTAGCATATTCTGTTCCCACACATCTTTGATTCCTTTTGCTCGAATAATGCAAAGTTTGTTGGTTTCAATTTTTGCAGAAGTACTGCTGAGTTAGAGACATTCCAGCAGAGTATACATGTGAATGCTGCAAAGAGGTTTTCATATGTGCCACCAGTATACAGAGCCCGGAATCGTTTAGCAGCAGTGGATCACAATGTTCACCACAGCAGGGAAATTATGAGAAACAAAAAGGGTGAAATTGTGTAAGTAGAACACGACATTTACTTTGCCAACTTTGCAGAACAGTAGTACTATTATTACTACTCATGTTGGAGTTTTTTCATAGCCATATCACTGTTTGTCTTTTTTTTTAATTTAGAGTCTTTGTTTATCAGAATTTAATTTTATGTTCTTCCAAAGATTATATTTTTATGGCTCCATGAAAAACAGCCACTACCCTGGAGAAAGGCTAATTGGATTCCAATAAAGAACAGGAACAAGAATGTTGAACTTTTACCTCAGTGCTACTTTTGTATCACATTACATTCATGGAAGTTTTGGGGTGTATTTGATCTAGCAATGTCAAACTAGTACTGGGAGGTGCTGGCAGTAAGATCACATCCCTACCCTGTTTCAGCAAATCAAAAAATGCATCATTGCAAGTTACTTTTGTAGGGCTGTACTTCACAACCATGATTGAGAGGTCAATGTTACACTATCCAAACTTTTAATATTGCATTGTCTGTGTGCTTCATGAATGACTGATAGACAATTATTTTTCCTCACACTGTCCTTGACACAACTTTTAGTATTATCATTTTAAGCCAAGGTCACAGAGAGACTGATGAGAACTACATTCTACTTCATTCAGCTATCATAGGCATTACAACAAGAAAAGTGGAAGGTGGAGTGCCTATCCAGTGAAGGTAAACAAGACATATCCACAAGTAGCTCCATTGAAAAGCTTATTATTGGCTTTCATCTTATCTAAGTGATAGAACACAAAGAGTACTGATATCCGACAGTTTGTCTGAAAAGTGTCGTAGTTAGTTTGGTGTTCCACAGGATCTTGCCTTGGACCGGTTCTGTTTACAGCTTATTCAAGTACATTGTTCCACGTCATTAACAAACATTTATTATACAGTCATGGTTATGCAGACGATACACAGCTCCTGAAAGTGTTTGCACCGAGAGCTGATGATGAGACCACAGCACTTGAATGTGTACAAAACTGTGTTTGTGATATTCAAAATTGGATGTTGGAACATAGGTTGAAACTTAATGACAACAAAACAGAAGTTGTGATTTTTGGTACCAAACAACAGCTCGCCAAATAACTTGTGACTATGTTCAAATTGGTAATGACAGAATCAAAATTGTTAACAAGGTTCGTAATTTAGGAGGATATCTTGATTCGACCTTGTCGATGGAGCACCATGTCAACCAGATTTGTAAAAAAGCCAGTCACAGCTTATACACCTCCGACGTATTCGTCATTATTTGAATCAAGACACTACTGAAATTCTTGTTCACGCTCTCATTAGCTCCCACCTCGACTACGCCAATTCAATCTTATATGGCATGCCAAATCAGCATTTTAATAAATTACAGCGTGTCCAAAATGATGCAGCAAGAGTGGTAATGCATCTGAGAAAGTATGATGGTGTGACTGACTCACTGATCCAACTACACTGGCTTCCAGTAAAGGCCAGGGTTAATTTCAAAATTATCTTGCAGGTCTTTAAGGCTCTAAATGGTATGGCACCACAGTATATTTGTGACTTGGTAGAAAAAGTCAGCGTTAATAGGTATAATCTGCGGATAAATTTCGGTATGAATCTCGTAGTACCAAGATCTTTCAACAAGTATAATGATCGTGCATTTGCAGTCTGTGGTCCAAGGTTATGGAACTCACTCCCACTTGAATTAAAGTGCATAACAGAAATCAACCATAAATTCAACCTTTTAAATCAAAGTTAAAAACTTTTCTTTTTAAACAATTTTATCAACTGCACTGATTAATTTTTAATATTATTGGACATTTTATGAGATTTTTGTTTAAATCTTGTTTTGTATTTTTATTGAATGCAATACTTTTTATTGTTGTACATGATGTAAAGCGCTTTTGAATATTTTATTGTAGAAAAGCGCTATAGAAATATATTAAACATTAAACATTAAACATTATAGAGAAACGACAGGCTGACCAGGGGGGAATGCAGAAGAAGAAGGATTTAGAACCCGCAGATCCACGAAGAATATCAGCACACGTTGCACCTCTGAGCCCACCGGCAACAGCTTCCATTGTCCAGGAGTATGTTTCACGTCGACAATAAATGCAGCAATGTGAATGAACTTTTGAAAGACCATAAAGCTTGCCACAGTTTTTGTAGCAAAATATAGCAAGGAAAAGTGTTAGGTGCTTTATAATGGGTATATTGTGCAATTCAAAGTCCAAATAATTTATAAATTATTATAAATTTTCTGTAGTCTTCAGGTACTATGTGATCAACAAATTATACAGTTTATTGGTGTACAACTAGGGTTGTAGCCCTGTAAAGGAGATATCCCATGACTCAGTCAGATTAAGAAACGTACATTGCTGTTTAAAAGTGCAAAATTTGTGGAATCCAAACACATTTGGCATACAAATGCAATTTTCAGCTGATTTTGTTGTTTTATCAGGTGCTGCCGTTAGGGTTAGGGTCAGAAGAAGCCTTTGGGCAACAAATGTGAGAGCTCACAAATCAAATTGTTTTTTTTTGGGTAAATTGATATACTCTAAGTAGGGCCACCAATAGCATAACCAAGACAAGCAATGGTAATATCTTTGACTAGAAACAACAGAGTTACAATAAGGAGATTTTTGATGTTTGTGCTAAAAACGCTTTTATGTACAGTCAATGAGAATCAAATTCTTACACTGTATACTCCTTTGTTGAGGTAGTTAGTAAGCATTATTCTTCCTGAAGCAGTTTATCGATTTCTGTATATTTAAAGTTTTATTGTTGTTCTGTATAAGTTTTGTTGTTGTTGTTGTTTTCATATCGAACCACTCAGGAGGAAGAACTCTTCCGTCCCGCAGGCTTGTACATGCCCTGACATTTACCTCTCAATAAGCAGTGTCACCAGTGACAACAAAACAGCCAGGCCAGGTATAAATAAAGATTGTTCCGTTTTTGCAAGGTAACAGTGGTGGCTAGTGAATTTATTTAACTATTTCACATTTTATGCACCAGTTATGCACCAGTTACTGGGATAGGAGCAAACACAAATTATTGTTTTCAACAGATTTATTCATTTTATAACGAAACATCAAAGGAAAAGTCAACATGTTTAAGTGTACAACATAATCACTGACAGAATAACATCAAATGTAACAACCGATTAAACTTAGGCCAATCTCCCAGGATTAAATCCTGTGTATTGTCCAAATCTGTCTGGGAACTTATCACGGATGGCCCACACACAACAACTAGGAATGACCCTTCTGTCCCCAGCACCCAATCTTCCATACTGCCACAGAATAAACTGCCTATACGCAGCATGTCTGTTACACTTATTCAGGTCTGCATCCTCGTTCAATGCCAAAACATCCCTTCGGTAAGCCCTAGCTATTGCCAGGACCCCTTCGTTCAAGCAGAAGATTCTCAAATCCTAAAAGATAAAGAAAGACAATGTTAGAGGTAATCTAGAGTTTTGGAAAAAATTGATTCCATTGATCCTACGTCTGTTTGGTCTAGATCAATGTATCCTATGATAAATCAGTGTTAACTTGAGTTTAGTTATTTTCATGATTTGGTGACTTTTAATGTGGAACTTTTGTGGAACTTTGAGTGAACATGACACATGGAAGTTAATTGTTATCAAAATTATTATCAAATTACAGACTGATGATTCTTGCAGATTTGTGCATTGTCTTAAATAATACGATGACTTCACTGAGTACAGAGTCAGTGCAGCTACCTGTACTGCATGTTGATGCTTAAAATAATCCCAAAGTCTGTGAATCAGGACTAACTTGCTGGATTGCTTTCAGTTTTCAGAAGCATGAGTAGCACAGTTTCAAAGCTTACAAGTTAACTACTCACGGTGATTGTGACATACAGAATTCATGAGGTCTATCACAGCACTTTCTCTCTGGTTTGTGTGGGCATTTCCCTACAAAATGTGCAAACACACCAATCTGGTTTGGAAGATGATTCTGATGGATGGTATCCGCCCACTCCAGGTTGTTGTGGTTGCGGTACTGCCAAGTTAAACACAAGACTTGGTTGGTTCTCAATAATCTTTAGCAGTTGGTCATTTTTTTCTGTGTCGTTCATTTGTTCTATCATGGCCTGAAAGAAAATGACAAATTTTTTACATGCATGTCTGTGCACCAAGTTTATAAAGACATCATTGTGACTGAGCATAAGAGCACACACCATGATAGTAAAATAGCTGTACCAGCACTAATGTGGACCCTTTGGGTCTGAAGATAAAGAAAAAGGCAATATTCACACTATCACATATATGATAAATGACTTACCCGTAACGTTACCTTCCTCTATTCTATATTGAGTAAGACCTCATTACTTGATGATGGTCTGGCTTCTGTAGTAGTGTGTCTACCTCTTCCTCTACCTCTTCTTCTTGCATGACCTCTGCTTTTACCCCTGCATCTTTCCCTGCCTCTAACTGTGCTTGAAACATTGATGTGCTCTTAGCTTTCATTGGATGAAGGAGGCGGTGATGTCTATGTGAAAATGTTGAGTAAACATGTCAAAACCAATGAAACGGACATTTCAGTCCTTAACGATACAATTCATCTCCCAAGAGCAGACCATCATGAAGACTATGACAGGTCCAAAAGTCGGATTATGAAATATGTATTCGCAGGGACCTTTGGCTGAAAAATGGGTACAAAAACAAGACAATGAAATATGTAGAAACATGTACACATACACAGTGAAAAAAACAAGCAAAATAAATCTGAACACTAAATGATATGTATGCCGGAGCATTTCAAAGCGTTACATTAGAATCAACTTGCATACTCCTTTCTTTCAATTACTCTGCTATGCCATTTTCAGCGTCCATATAGTTTGCTCTTTACTTTCATGATTTCATTGCTGTTCATTTTATTTTTAATCGACTTCCCAGAGCTGATTTACTCAGTTTTATTGTTTTATTGTGCATAGGCCTTTATTTCTAGGGTCTCTTATTTATGTAAGTTTATAGTTATGCATGAGTGTTTATCTTTCTTTGTGTTATAGTTTATTCACATCTTGTATTGACTGCACTCCTATTTTCTAAAGTATTTTATCTGTCAGTCTGTTTCTATTTAGCCAAAGACCATAGTGCTGCCACAAACATTTTTTGTGTGCGCTGCATATACAGCTGTAGTGGCTCACTGCTGGTTCTGCATTGTAGCTTTTACAGTCCAAACAAACTAGCGTTGTCTTGCAGATTCTCCCTCTTTCCTAACGTATCTTTGTTAAAATTCTATCAAAAAATAACGTCATATTCAAATAATAGAAATCGTGTTTACGTTTTCCATGTTGGGCTACGCTGCGCCCGAGATCAGAGAAAAACGCTCATGGGATACGCACTATAAACCCACGATAAAATGCTTGGACTCTTTGAGGGTCAACTCAATCCGTGAAGGTAAAAATGCAAGTTTGATCATCGTAAATCCAGTTTGTTTAGCTAGGTGAATGTAAATTATTTTATCCTCTACGGTCATCGGTTCGAAGATAAGCAAGATGGATAGGCTATGATTATATAGTCTGAGATAAAAAGATCAGCCCGTGTGGTCAACATGAACTTCCGGCCGCAGCCGGTCATCACTCATCAGACAGCCCAGCCATGGAGTAACGTCGCGCCCAAAATCTACGGCTGTAAAGTGAGGCTTGCACTGCACTGCAAGCGATTTTTGTTTTTGCAATAAGACAGATCCGTCCTTTCGTCGTAGCCCCGAATAATACAATGCTGGATATCGCTGATGTGAAAGTATCGGGGAAAGTATTCACGTTCATGTAGACTCGACTGCAACGTAACTACTTTGCCGTAAGCAACAACGCATAAGCTTACAAACACAGGCGGCAGCGGAAAACTTTGCACATATGTCGTCGAGAAATCATAGCCGTTTATCGAAAAATCACAATTCTGCGAGTGTTGTGCGATTCTTACAACTCAAATCCTGGATTCAGGCCACAGCTTGTGATCGGCATATTATTTCAGGCGTCCTACAAAGGTTTCTAAATCGCTAAAAGTTGCTGGATGTGTTTTCTCGATAGAAATGACGGTCAAAGTAAATACCTGATGAGTGAGAAAAGTCTGCATTCGAACATGAACATGTTGAATTTGCCAGACATGTGCACTTGTTTTGAAAAAAATATATACATATGTATTACTTACGCCTTCCGTCGAGTCCATTGTATGGCGATATGAGTTCACGAGAAGTTCACTCGGCCCATTTGTAAGTCACACGCCAAGTTCCCATTCTCGTTTAAAATATCGCTGCGTGACGTTGCATTCATTGCGTTCTTAGTCACGTGAAGAGCCCCTGGAAATGGCGGCCGATTTCAAAATCCCGCGAAGATACCAAAACTTTATTCAACGAATCCGTCGCCAGTAGTAGACAAATGAATGTAAATGCAGGTAATGTGGCTTAATGGGGGTGATTTAAAATATATTGGAGAAGATTAGGACAATATGCCAGGGAAAAATTAATGCTAAAGTTCCAGTGCTCAAAACAGCAGAAAAAGCCCTGAGCTGAAAGCCTAGCTGTGATCAACAGTGCTCAACACAGAAAAGCCTGTGATCAACACTGATCAACATGATCAACACTGCTCAACACAGAAAAAGCCTAGCTGTGATCAACAGTGCTCAACACAGAAAAGCCTGTGATCAACACGATCAACAGTGCTCAACACAGAAAAGCCTGTGATCAACACTGATCAACATGATCAACACTGCTCAACACAGAAAAGCCTGTGATCAACACTGATCAACATGATCAACACTGCTCAACACAGAAAAAGCCTAATTGTGATCAACAGTGCTCAACACAGAAAAGCCTGTGATCAACACTGATCAACATGATCAACAGTGCTCAACACAGAAAAGCCTGTGATCAACACTGATCAACATGATCAACAGTGCTCAACACAGAAAAGCCTGTGATCAACAGTGCTCAACACAGAAAAGCCTGTGATCAACACTGATCAACATGATCAACACTACTCAACACAGAAAAGCCTGTGATCAACAGTGCTCAACACAGAAAAGCCTGTGATCAACACTGATCAACATGATCAACAGTGCTCAACACAGAAAAGCCTGTGATCAACAGTGCTCAACACAGAAAAGCCTGTGATCAACACTGATCAACATGATCAACACTGCTCAACACAGAAAAGCCTGTGATCAACACTGATCAACATGATCAACACTGCTCAACACAGAAAAAGCCTAATTGTGATCAACAGTGCTCAACACAGAAAAGCCTGTGATCAATACGATCAACAGTGCTCAACACAGAAAAGCCTGTGATCAACACGATCAACAGTGCTCAACACAGAAAAGCCTGTGATCAACACTGATCAACATGATCAACACTGCTCAACACAGAAAAGGCCTAGCTATGATCAACAGTGCTCAACACAGAAAAGGCCTAGCTATGATCAACAGTGCTCAACACAGAAAAGCCTGTGATCAACACTGATCAACACAATCAACAGTGCTCAACACAGAAAAAGCCTAGCTATGATCAACAGAAAAAGAACGCAAGTTTAAAGCATGAACAAGCTGTCGTGAACGACATAATCCCTCAAAAAAAAAAAAAAAAAAAAAAACCAAGTGTAGAACAAGCATACCAAATTTACATTAAAAAAAATAGACGCACAAATAGTTAAGAACACTTAGCTTATTCCAATTTCTTACTACTGTGGTTTAATTGACAACATTGAACAGAGCCCACAACCGTCAATGCATTACTGCTTCTAGGTAAATTATGCACATATGCAAATTATATAATTTGAATCGGCCAACCAGCTACAACCTTCGAAACTGCTGCAAGTCAGCCCAGAAATATTGTTTGGGTAATAACATAATGAACACCTTCATAGGGGCACTTGTCTATCATCTGAAGCTGCTAGGCGGCAGGCTAGGGAGCCCAATGACATCACCGAAACATCAAAATGGCGACCGCCGACTCTGCTGACCAGACGCTTGAATCTCTTAATGCACGACTGAAAGTTGTCGAGGATCGGTTGTTCGGAAATAGAAGGGTATCCACAACTAGAGACAACAAAAAGGCAGGTGTAGTTTTCTTCTTTTAATAAGATCGTTTAATGAGCTGATGTCCAATGATTGTGTTCTGTACTTTACACTACACTCCCTAGCCCAAAACTCGGCCGCTTTAATGAAAATCGCTACTCACACTCCGCCGCTAACGGGATTTGCCAGACTTCCTTGTTTTGACTGTAGGCAATAGGTCTGACTTCACGAACAATCACACAAAAAGGTCACACGAGCAAAGGTTAAAGGGCAGCAACAACAAAAAGGAACACTGCAGCTGTTCCAGTAGTCGTCCATCACGCCCTATTTTCAACCACACTTTTGACCTGGCGTTTGTGGCCTGACCGTTGCCAAACATACATAAATTTCACACATTCTTTTAAAAACTATTAGCCACAAACATGTTTTAGAACAGAACTGATCATAAAAACATTGTATACCACCGAAATTCCCGTAAAAAAATTCAGTTTTCACGGAGAACTGTTCTCAACCGGGCCCTCACTGCAGTGCACTGTTGACTCTGGATCTCCAGCGTCCAGACGTTAATATCTGATCGTTGTCAGCGTAAACAAAGGGCAATGGGACACGCGGAAACATTTCTTAAAGTACCCCAACACTTAAAATCACTCATCCTAGTTCAGTTGATATGAATAATTTCCTAAATTTTGAATCAAATTTGTAATAATATGCGTAAATATGGATATGACTGATATCACACAAAAGCAAACATTTTTTGACGCTGGAGTAAAAAAAAAATAAATGACTTGATTTCCCTTAACAATAAAATTCATATTTTAATTGTGAAAATAATCAAGCATTAATTTGATAGCAATTTTAGCAAAATGTTAAAATATTTGAGAAATTTTCATATGCACCAAAACCAAGTTTGTGATATTATTACCACAGGTCAAACTAATTGTAACATGTACATACACAGCACCCACTCACATTAAATCACAGAATCTCATTATTCAACAATACTTTATTTGTAAACAACAAAAACTGAAACTGAAAAACATATTGCATGGACGGTGAAAAAAATGTACTTTTTATCAGTGGCCCAATATTAGACACAGCTTAGACTTAGCACCAATAATTAAAACCCTGTAATAATTAAATCTTGGTTGGCAACGTAGGCCTTTAAGTTACAAATGAGTCAATGAAAATGGAAAAAAATGGATATATATATATATATATATATATATATATATATATATATATATATATATAACTGTATATATATATTTATAAAAAAGGCATATAATTTTAGTAATATATATGTCTGAAAACTAAATAAATTTTCTGTTCTTGTTTGTCATAAAAAGCATGGCACAATCGAATATTCCTGAGTTGCATTTGTGTAGAGAAAAGTACAACAGGTTTAAACAAACAATGGGATGATGGATTCTGGTAAAATATCAGTAGTTTGATACACTAAATTGTTGTTGCACTGTTGTAGAGTCGTATAACAGATAATTATACATTTCAAGTGTACTTTAGAATCTGAATTTTAAAAATGTAAATGGGAGTGTGGAGGGAACAGTTCAAAGACAACCTGAGAATGACGGTAAATGCAAACTGTTTGAAACTTAAAAAAAAATCAATCATCAGACTAGCTTTTGTCTTGGAATAATTTTGTGTGTGAATCAATAAAATGTCTTTTGTCTACATATATTTCAAAGCAACCAGCAACTGTAACTTTTGGCCTATTAATTTTCAAGAAATTTCTTGTGTGCACCTAACATGCTTTGTTTTCCTTCAATAACATGGTAAAAAGGTAAACACAGCCTTTTTTAAGAGTAAAAAAGCAAAATGTCAGAAAATAAGTTTAAAGTCTGGACTTCAATGTTGTTGCAAACAAAAGGGCGGTTTGATTGATCCAATACTGTGTATTTCATCATTGTTTACATAGTGAAACATGAAGATAGCTGTTATTCAAATAAAAATTACATAGAATTTGATATTGGTCATCAAAAGAAACAATTTCTGGGGTTTTAAAATTATCTTCACTAACTAATAAGCATGCATACAATAAAAATCTTCATGCAAACAAATGTCATGTATTTGCTACTGTAATAACACAATGTTCAGGACAGATTTCTCTTCCATTTTCTCAATAGAAGATGTGACAAACTCCTTTGCAGCAGTGTACTTCTCCTCTGAGATAGAAACTGTGTACTCAGCTGGCAATACAGCTCCACCACCCTTTTCATCAACAAGAGGCCATGGAGGGAAACTCTGCCTAGGATCTCCAGTTACAAAACTAAAAATAAAACAGCAGTCAATGTGACACATAAATGTGTTTGCATTCATGCACAGTATCATATAACATCTCCAAATACAAGGGAGAAAAATAGTAAAAAAAAATGGAAAGTAAAAATCACACAGAGATTCAATTTCTTAAAAGATTTATAAACTAACTCTGCTGTGGCACTCTAAAGTGATGTGAACCAAAGTTAAAGTTATCAAGTATCTTTTTGACTTGAACTGAAGCTCACACATGAAGTAAATGTACAGAAACAATAATTGAATATTGAATATTGTTGCTGATTGCATTTTTATATGGAATTAGAAATTTAATGGTATTACACTTTCATACAAAATAACCCCTCAAAAATTTATTTTATGATTGTAGTCAGATATGCTCATTGTAAGTTACCATTTAACGTCAGCTCCAAGTTCATGAATGCACCGGTACAGGCCTTCACTCATAATAAATGGGACGTGTCCCATTGGCACTCCAGCCACTTGGGGAAGTCTGAGGTGTCTCTTTTCATCAGTGACAACATTGTGTAGCTCAGGCTGGATATCTTTCAGTTCAGGTAACCACCCATTAGGGCATATTTGTCACGTTTGTTGCCATATTCTTTTTTCACCATAAGTGGCAACCCATCAGGTGCCCTAACCTGATAATAGTGGTACCTTGACAAAATAAAAATGTATCTATGACATTTACACTACAACATTAATCATTCCAGATCAACAACACACATTAAATTGGGAGGTTTCAAACTTAATTTAAGTGTGGCTGTGATTCATCAATGACTTTGGTTTGACATTGCATTCATTAGCACTCATTTCATTTGACTGATGAGATCTGATACTACACTTTCCTTATTATACTGCATTGTAAATGTTTTGTCAGAGTGTTGTCTCATTACTTTCACAAATCAAACTATTTGGAGAGAATTTGAAGCCCAAAGTTATAGTTAATGGACCTTGCAACCCTTTGAGTACTGTAAATTTTTCCAGCAAAATTTTAAATCAACATTGTACTAATTTCTTTGAACTTTCCTGTAATTTTAAAAAGAATTTTGGAACAAATGGGCATGACATTCCTTGACTACACTTTATTATCAAAATTTTTGCAAATATTTCAAAAGAAACGATTGGGCTATATTTATAATGGTGACAAAAAGACTGGCAATCAAAGGGTGACACTGCTAATTCTTACCCTTTTATGACAGCGTTGAGGATTTTGATCTGCGGCATATTTGAAACCTGGCATGTAAAAAAAAACATTAATGATTAATTAGCTGGAATCCAACCGACACTGATTTCACTTTCTAGCTGTTTTGATTACAATTCATTGCTGTTTTGATCACACTCGTGACAAACAAAGGGGGTATTTGACTTGCCAATGGCACTGGTGTCATAACTAAGGGGAATGCATGACACATGCATCCAGCTATCACAGCCACCTGCTTGTTTTTCACACTGAACCCATGTTGCATGTTCACGTTCATCATCGCTATAGGCAATCAAACAAATTTTGCAAAGATCATCCACTTCATCACTGAAGACACGGCGTTGTCTTTTTTTGGCACTTTCCCGTGACTGTCTTCTTTTCCTTTTAGCTTCAAGGTCTTCCATCTTTTTCCTTTCTCTTTCTTTTTTCTTCTCTTCTCTTTCATGTTTTCTTTGAGCAACAAGGTCTTCCCTCTGTTTCTTTTTGTCTTCTTTTTCCTGCATTTTTACTTGCTTTTCTTTATCTTCAAATAACTGGCGCAAATGTTCCTCTTGTATAAGCTTTATGGCTTCAGGGCCGTTCAAGAAATTGGGTAACCTCAATGTTTGCCTCCGGACTTGATTCCTTTTTTTCTTCTTGCCAATGTTGGGGTAGTGAAGAATTCCTCTGGCAGCAACAGGAAGATGGGGTGTGGTAGTGAGAGTTTGGTAGGTGGGTATGGATGTACTGCCAGGGGTGACTTGTACTGGCGATGAACTAGTGGCTTGGTAAGTAGGTGTGGTAGTTGTAGTACTAGTAGTAGCAAGCTGTACTGGCGATGGACTGGTGGCTTGGTAAGTGGGTGTGGTAGTTGTAGTACTAGTAGTAGCAAGCTGTACTGGCGATGGACTGGTGGCTTGGTAAGTGGGTGAGGTAGTTGTAGTACTAGTAGTAGCAAGCTGTACTGGTGATGGACTGGTGGCTTGGTAAGTGGGTGTGGTAGTTGTAGTACTAGTAGTAGCAAGCTGTACTGGCGATGGACTGGTGGCTTGGTAAGTGGGTGTGGTAGTTGTAGTACTAGTAGTAGCAAGCTGTACTGGCGATGGACTGGTGGCTTGGTAGTAGGTGTGGTAGTTGTAGTACTAGTAGTAGCAAGCTGTACTGGCGATGGACTGGTGGCTTGGTAAGTGGGTGTGGTAGTTGTAGTACTAGTAGTAGCAAGCTGTACTGGCGATGGACTGGTGGCTTGGTAAGTGGGTGAGGTAGTTGTAGTACTAGTAGTAGCAAGCTGTACTGGCGATGGACTGGTGGCTTGGTAAGTAGGTGTGGTAGTTGTAGTACTAGTAGTAGCAAGCTGTACTGGTGATGGACTGGTGGCTTGGTAAGTGGGTGTGGTAGTTGTAGTACTAGTAGTAGCAAGCTGTACTGGCGATGGACTGGTGGCTTGGTAAGTAGGTGTGGTAGTTGTAGTACTAGTAGTAGCAAGCTGTACTGGCGATGGACTGGTGGCTTGGTAAGTAGGTGTGGTAGTTGTAGTACTAGTAGTAGCAAGCTGTACTGGCGATGGACTGGTGGCTTGGTAAGTAGGTGTGATAGTTGTAGTACTAGTAGCAGCAAGCTGTACTGGTGATGGACTGGTGGCTTGGTAAGTGGGTGTGGTAGTTGTAGTGGCAAGTTGTACTGGTGAAGGATTGGCAGCTTGGCAGGCATACATTGTAGGTGGAGTACAGGCTTGTGTGGCACATAGTGAACTAGGGGTAAGTTGTGTGTTAGGAATGATGACTGGCTGGCTTGTGCTTTCAGTTAAGTGTAGCCTTTTCGGCAACCGATAAGATGGACTCCCTTCCAAGTCATATCCTTCGGCCATCCTTTGCTTGTACTTCTCCTTCTCAGGTGTTGTCAACACCTCTTTCAACATGGATAGCATGCTGTTAGAGTTTTTGTCAGTCGCAGTGGACTCCATATTTGCCTCTTCTACTGCATTTTCTGTGAAGACTGATGATGGCAGCAACAACTTGTCATTTATTTTGCTTCTATCCACTGGATAGATTCCTGATCGGGTAAAGCCATCAGTTATGTTCTTTATTGTGACACTTCGTTGCCAGGCAACACAGAACACCCTTGAGAAGGTCTGCTTATTCACTTCTTCACCAGGATGCTCATTCATGTATTCCCTGACAGCTCTGCTCCACGCACTTTTCAGTGGCGAAAACAAGGATACGTCACATGGCTGTAGGAAATGGGATGCGTTTGGCAACAAACGGTAAAGTAGGACTTGGTTTTCTTCCGCCAGCTTAAAAGTCTCAAGGTCAAGGTGTGACTCATGACTGTCATAGAGCAGGACCACAGGTCTTGTTGGAGGAATGTTAGGAATGAAATGGTTTCCAAGCCATGAGTAGAATGCAGCAGATTCCATCCATCCAGTTTCAGTGAAGTAACAGCTTGACCCAGGTACACAGCCAGCCAATGGATTCCATGAACGGGGTGCTGTTTTCAGTGGAAACAAAACATATGGGGGGATGGCACCACCAGCAGCATTTATACAGGCTAGTACTGTTAGCTGAGATTTGCTATTAGCTGTCAACTGTGGAACTGCCACTGTTTTTTTGGATGGGCCCAGTACTTTGCCTGTTTTAACTTGCATGGAAAATCCACTCTCGTCACAATTCCAGATGCTAGTTGGCTTATCAAGGAGTTGATGATCTGATAGGAATACTTCGAAATCTTCAAACCACTTATCAACTTCAACTTTGCTAACCTTTGCCCTCTTCAGATCAAGTTTGCGTGTGCTAACCATCTTTACTTTAAGGTTAGAGGAAACACCGATACCACTTGTTCCCAGGTAAATTTGGTGGATCTCTTTGTTTGAGAGGTGTTACTCTTCCATCTTTATCAAGTATTTTCTTTACTGTGTTAAGAAGTTGACTTTTTGTGACACCAACCCCCTCTCAGCCATTCCAATGAGCCAGTCAGCAATCATATCTTCCTCCATTGTTGTTAATATTGGGGGTGGTCCACTTCTTCGACCCATTGCATTTCGGCCTGTTATCCTATCACCGAGAGTTGACTTCTTCACATTCCATTTGGCTGCAGCTTTCCGCCAAGACAGTTTGTTTACAATGATGTCATTGACAGCACCTTCAAGTGCTTTTTTTTTTCCATTTTAAATTTATTTTCTGTAGTAAAAAAAAACATGAAAATATTTTTCCCTTTACTGCTTAAGAATGTTCTGTATAATATTGTTAGGATTAATAGGAATTGGATTTGACATCTTCCTATATCCTCCCCAATCATGCCACAGCAATGAATTTCATCAAAACATGCTATTTTAGAATAATAGTCTTGTCTCAAACATGAAGGATAGCCATCAGCAAAAAATTGTAAAGATGTTACCAAACAACAACAAAGAAAAGGAACATAAAACTACTAATTATAATGTCACACCAATAATAATAATAATAATGATAATAATAATAATAATAATAATAAGTTATTGTTGTCGTTATCGTTACAATTATTATTATTATTATTATTATTATTACTTTAACTACTACTATTATTACTACTACTACTACTGCTGCTGACAACAATTTAACAGAATGACTGCAAGAGTGGGTGACTCCAAGCGCACAAAACAGCGGCCGATTTTTGGGCATTACCATTTCTTAAGATCCTTGCTAAGAGGCGCGAAAATTGTCAATCAGCCACAAATGACACTAATTGCCGCATCGACAGATTACCAAAGAACATTGATGAGTATTTAGGCAGTTAAAAAGTCGTCTTGACTTCGCGAGACGAAGTCAGAAAATGGTGCCAAAATCCTAGCTACCGTTAAAAGCACAGTGGAAATGAGAATCGATATACGCACCTTCTCGGTTGTTGCGGATCGCGGCAGGCTGCTTCGCTCCAGGATCGTCAAATTTGGCGGTAAGATTGCTGATTATACCCAGAACCCATAGCAATGCGGAACTGACGTAGAATTATAATGACGGCAGACTTCGTAACGTTTTTTCTCGCGCTGGGCGAGAATTGGTACCGGCCGAGTTTTGGGCTGGGGGGTGTAGTCTAAGTCCAACTACATGGCATTTACGTACGGACTACGGTGTACACAGTACAGCCTAGCTGCAGTACTATGCTCGAGGTTTTGCCTGTTTTGTATTTCTACCCAGCCCACACCCCCCGACAAAACCTCGAACTCCAGTACTGCAACCATGTAGGGCCCTTTGACATAGCAATCACAGGACCGTATGTAAAGTGAGCCCAGAGCCTGTGATGAAGCCATAGCCGTGCCAACAGGTCAGAGCTTGGATCATGGAGGTATCACGCAGATCATGTTGACCAGCACAGTTGTGACTATTGATGACCTTTTCACTGTTTTTGTTTTTCAAGTCAAGCACACTTTCTTTTTCTTCTTACTCAAAGTATTTAGCTTGTCAACTCAGCCTGTGCATGTGTAGACTGCATTGTTATTGTTGACAAGAAAGTTCTTGTACAAACTAGAATTCAAATGTAAACAATAACAGTGCACTCACAATCGCTTGTGGTGCGATACACAGCCGGTGTATGCATTAGAAATGTAGGAAGTTTGGAAACAAATTGGCTATCGCTGAGTTCGGAGAAGGTACACATCGTTCAGTAAACCAGCATCGATGGCTTCCACTACATCTCTAAATTCATACCTGCTATCATCCTTGCATCAAAATTGATCTTCTGTGCATTTTGCGGTACAATTTCTGAGGGGACCCTTTCTACCGATGGCTGCCGTACACTCATTGGCTCAGTCAGCATTCCCAAATATAAGTGTTTCAAATGATCGCAGACTGACAGTAGATGACCAATCACTGTTGTAAGAACTGAAAATTCTGTTTCTGAACTTTCTGCGTTTCTAATGCATACAATGGCCATATCCTTGTATCGACTGTGAGTGCATACTACACATATAAACACTGGTGGCAAGCTAAATAGTAGGAGTTTAAGCATGCCTTGGGGAGTTGAACAAGAACCTGCAATTGATATACAAAACAAAAAAGTGAAATAAATCTTCAAAAGTTACAGCAATTGGCCCTTTATGGGTGATCAAGACACTGCGTCACTGACCAACAGTTTTTCTTATATTTCCCTGAATTGGAGATTAGCATTTTAGATTTCAAAATATGCAGAAAAATCCATATGTCACCAGATTAGTATTATGGCCAGAAAGAGTTGAATGCATTCACTTTTCATGTGAAGAATTTCAAATTCTATACGTTCCATAAAATGTGGCCTTACAAATGTATCTATTTTAAATACAGTTCTTTAATGATTAAAAATGTTTCACTTGCATTTGATTCAAGTTCAGCAAAATGTCAAAGTCTGGAAAGTTTTCATTGAATTATTATTATAATGAAAATAAGAATTATCACACTTCATATTGTTTAACAGAATATTCCACTTGTTCACAATTCTGAATGAAAAGTAAATGTTTCCTGATATGACACGTGGCAGAAATTAAATGCAGGCAGTTCCTTTAGAAGGGGAGCGTAGATGTGAAGAGTTGCTCCATTGAATAAAATATAACCATAACAATGTCAAAAGATAGTGGTTTGTCCCTGTTATGTGTCAGTTATGGATACATGACCAGTAGTTATGAGTTTAATACCATCATGTCTATTGACCTTGAACACCATGGTGTAACCAACTCTGAAAAATATCTTTCTATTCCTGTAGTTGCTCGATACAGTAGCAAACTTTTCCCAAAGTATGAATACTGCAACTGCTGGGAGAGACAACATTGGAGCACTGTGGAAGAGATGTAAGTACATTTATTATACACCTACATCAGTGACCTATTGAGTTTCATCATACAGTAAGATTCAGGAGAAGAAGACACATTCCCAATAACATTGATGAGGAACACAATAACTTTTGGTGTTATTGGATGCTATCTAACCTTTACCCTCATAGCTACTTTATGTCAACAAGACCAGATTTTGCAATTTTTTTCAAAAATATACATCAAACCAGTGGTATGTCACACAGTGAATATTGACCATTCCAAAACCTGTGAATTTATCGAAATTATGCTGCTGAACTATTAGGTGCACTGCTCTGCCCTGCATGGGTCGACATTTCTTTCTTTCTATATTGCCAAAGCGCTGAACTCATTCACAGTCTGCTGATCACATGATGCAGTGTACAACAGGACATTTTCAAAATGTTACAATGTCAACTTTTCTGTTAAAATTTGACTAAATAGGTGTATAATAGTAAGGTTGTTCACAAAATACCATGATGTATGTCCTCATACCAGTACGTCACACACTTCAGTGTTGTCCTTGACAATACCTCCACTGTTCAACGTACTCAGACATAAATCCCAGTATTTTGTGAATAACAATACAGTATAACAAAGTAACAGATTATATGTTACCTATGAGGATTTTAGATGATGCCTAGTAGTGTGTCAGTTTGATCACTGAGATGACATATCCAGTACCTTCAAGGAATATCATAGTGATGGCTACTCTCTGTACAGTAGTTGTGTTGATATATGTGCACAGCTATCATCTGACTTGCGTACTTTCAATTTCAATTTCAAGGGCATCTTGGTTCTTATGTTAGGAGACAATGAAATTTTGCCAACTTTCCCATGCCATTTACCTAGATTAGAAATTCTGCTGATAAAGTTAACATATGATCATAAACACTGCACCTAAGGTCAGACTGGTCTGGATCATATTATTTTCCCTAGAAATTGGAGTGGGCACTTACTCAAATCCACTCTGACATGTTCAAATATGTTTGGTTTCATTGTCAAGGTAAAAGGCAAGAATATACAGGATGTATGCTAGATGGTTCAAAATTGGTTGTCAAATATGTACGTAATGTCTGACATCAAACACATAAAAATGGCCATTTTGCAGGTTACCAAATATGAAAAGAGAACTGTTGATGCAACAAAAACAGTAGAATGAATGAGACTTGCGCACAATTATTGTGAATTTTTATATTTTTATGATTTGTTAGGATTAGTAACAATTGCTGGTCTACTTACAAATGAAACATGATGTTTAAGCAGTAATATATCATCAATATGAGCCATGGAACGAAAACACTGGGGAAATTTTTCCTGTTGCTATTTAAATTGAAATTTTGCATTCGTATAATATTTAATTATCTGCAGTGGATGAGTTGGAGGAGTGTTTAGATCCATCATTGGTCGATAAGCTTACTCTTGATGATGAACTAAAAGCAGAAATTGTACTTGCAGGTGAGGAATTTTAACAAATCTTTCATTTACAACATAGATTATATGGGCAAGAGTGTTGTCGTTATGCTTGTCATGAGTATAACTAGAGCTCATTCAATCAACAGAACACAAGTTAGGAAGATCAGGTTATCAAAAATAAGTTTGACAAATAAAACATGTTGAGTCAATGTTACTGAATTCGCCAATAATACTTTCCCAACGAGGAAGAACCTCGGATACTGGTTTCTTAGCTTTAGCATTGGCACCATAGCAACTCTGTACATTGAAGCAAATCTGAAAATATTTTAGAAAAATTTGTCCAAAAGTTTCAAAGTTATTGTTGATAGATTACTGAAAATAGTGATGGCCAAATTTGAGAGCAGTAGAAACATGAATGCAGATGCCGTAGCAAGTTTCTGTAGTTGGTTAAAAATATCGCCACAGAAATGCTGCAGAGTGAAAGTAGGTCCAACCTCAACATAGGAAGTCATTGTTAGTTTTTGGCAAACCACAGTTTTGTAACGCTTGAGGTTGCTTCATAATGAATGCCTTTTCAGCTGAGCTGACTATGACCACTAACAAATTATACTCAACATGAGTATGAAGAAGTAATATTTTGTGATGAACAACAGGATGGTCAAATTGAAATGCTAAATCATTGCCAACATTTTTATATCAACAGTGTAACTCGTCCGTAATGATAAGCTTTTCTCATTATTGAATCAACGATACCCAGATTGAAGCTGCATCTTGTTGACAGCAGCATTTTGTATTATTCTTCAGAATATTCAAATCTGTGAATCATCATGAAGCATGTAGTGTTAATAACTGTAGTTTCTTGAATTCATTTGCAGAAGAAAAACATCTTCGGACACAGGCTGCTTTACTGGAAAAAGTTCAAAAGATGAAAGATATTCTAGATAGTGAACATTTGAAAGGTAAACATGACACTCATTATGTTTGTAATGCCTGGTTTCATTATAGTAGAAATTTCACAGATCCAATTTTTCATTATTGGAAATTTGCATCTCTGGAATAGAAAAAGTGTTAAATCATAGTCATTCATTCCTTGTCTGGACATCACATCCAGGGGCAGAATTCAGGACGAAACAAGACATCTTCATACATTTATAAACCACTTCAAACCTGAACTTTGTAACCAACCTCCAGTTTACACTCCAAGGCCAAACACCATGTACTCTAGAATGAAATGTCACACAAAGTTTTCACTTGAATAGCTAGTATAAATGTTTTTGTATTTAGATTACTGTTCGCAAGAGCATATAAGTCAACTACAACAAAGTTTCACAGTATCTACCTGATAGCATGAAGGTCTATGTGTACTTCACCCTGTAAACATGGCACAATATATTGAATCTCCTGTTGTTGTCAGAATTCAGGTATTATACAGAAAAGTCAGATTGGAGCATGATAACTCGTGTGACAGTCTATGATTATTTGATGACTAAAGTGCTCTCAAGTAACCATCTTACTGAATGTCTATTTTGCCACACCATCTTGTCATTGAAGCGATGGGTTCATATCACAAATTCATCAGTTGTTATATTTCTGTTCTTTTACAGTGACTTCTAACATGTCTGACAAAATGCAGTCCTTAGCTGTCATTAACATTACTCAAAAAGTAAGTTATTAGTGGAACAACTCTTGGAATGGAATTCTTATAGGTGTAGAATTTGGAGAAAATGCATGATGCACATATCCTTCACAAAACAGCTGAAAAAAATCTTGTTTTTCTTACTCATGTGCTTTGATCTACACCGGCAACATACCCATTTGCAGAAATAAAAACAAGTGACAATGCACCTGCCTTGCCCAAAATGAAGATATCTGTAAAATTACATATTCTAAGTGTACAGTTCTTAACTTTGAACTTGATTTCAGACTGAGGCTAGGCACATAATTTAGAGATTGCATAAAAATTCTGGTTTCTTTGCAAGTAGCGGCTCAGGCTAAGGCGCTTATACCCTTCAGTCTCAGAGCTTGATGTAAGTGTATATGCTCATTACATATGCAGTGTTGCAGCCAGGAATTTTAAACGAGGGGACACTATGTCCCCCTACAATTTATTCTTGGGGACATTTTATACATTTTGATGACAACATGTGTCAGTTGTCAATCAAATGTACTATTTTGTTACCAATTAGTTTCACAAAACAAAATTCAAGCTACCAGGACCGCTTCATCATGCTTGAATTGCAGGCAACTCTAGCAGCTAATGTATTGTATCTGCCACAAATGAGAGAGCTCAGGCAGACCACAAGCAAATTATAATATCAAGTGCAGCATTTTAATTACTTCTAATCACAGCTCCGAAAGAATGGAAATAGAAGCCTCAAATGATCATGCAAAACAAAGGTCATTGTCAGTGTCAGGTATTACCTACAGACTACAACCACCACAGTCAACTCAAAAGTACGCCTTAGGTGACCCACAGTGTGGGAGAGTGGGGGACAACAGGTTTGATTTTGGGGACATTGTGGCAAGGGGGCGTCCTGGCTGCATATACTTTGATTCAAGTGTACCAAGCTTTGCAAACAGAGATTTTTGCACTTGTAATGAAGTTTTTTCCCTTCAAATGAATATCAAGAGTGCCATGTGAATCCAAATAGGTCCAGAATATAGTTTTAAGGAGATATCTAAGCTGTACTTTGAACAACTCACAAATGTTCCACAATTCACGTTAAGTGAAATGTTCACAGTCCAGAGCCTGTGATAAACACACTTCATGTATGACGTCTTTTGTATCTCATATAAGTATTTCCAGAAGTTTGAAATTTGATCAACTGAATGTAAGCCTTTGGCTTTAACATGATATGGTAAGATGATGCAAAGATCAAGATGAGAACTATATGTATATTATGTATATTGAATTAAAATTGTTGAGGATCATTGAACTTGATGATGTACAGCTATATAAAACATTGATTATTGTGAACAAGTTTCAGGACTATTTCAAACCAACTTTCTACAAGGTACCATTATCCCATCACTTTGATCTTTAAGGCAAACAAAATGAAAGTAAAGAACTGTTCACATCCCATATTTACCAAAGATCTGGCATGAGAATCAAATGTATTATTTTGGGGAGCGTGATGATGATTGTATTACAGAACCAATTTTACCCTCTGTGATCTTTTTCATGATCTGTGTTTTCATGATCATCTAATGTTAGCAGGGTGATGCTATGAAAGGTTAATCTTCATGCAATTGTAATCTGTTTTCTATTCATGAGAAAATGGGTATAATATTTTAGTCTTGTTGATATTTTAGACAGGTATACATATGAGGGCTATCTAAGATGTTTTGTTATACTGGAAGTTCTATGTAGCATCTTGGTAACAAGTTCTGCAATGGCTTCTCTGTGGTAACACCACTCACTATTATAAATAATGCTGCAATATCTCCAATCGTACTAAATAATGTCTTAGAAATGACCTGTTCAGTTATGTCATTCAGATGCCATGTCTGTACAACCAGTTCTTTTTTACCACAACTGTTTTTGGAAAAAAAAGATTAATCTCAGTATTTTTGAAACAGTACAAAGTGATATTTATCTTGGTATCCTCTGATTAATGAGTAACAATTTAATATTTGTTTCAAATATGATTATGTTTGGACTAAATCAAAATGTCTTGATATTTTTACAGGAGGAGGCTGATGCTCTAAGTCAAGAAACCAGACAACTCTTAGAGGCATATAACAATATTGTATCCTTACCTCATTATATTATAAACTGGTAGAATGACTTACCGTCCAGGGTACACTCAGTGTACCTAGTTTCTGACCCAATCATTCAGAGATATGCAAACATATAGTTATATTTTTGATATTTCTATTGTATTCGAAAATTATGACATTTTCTGATATGAATATGAAATTCACATCATCAGTGTTATCGTTAGAAGATAAGATGTTCCACATAAAAATGTTGTTGTTGGAGCCATGAAACTGCCCTGCATGAGTTCATTGTTGTAGCAAATGTATCACCTTAACTTGGCACTTTCAGATAACTTTGCTGTCAAAACAGTTTGTACAGTGGGATGAAATGATAACAAAATATGAAGTGGCTTCCCAGAATAAATCAGATGAAGACTAGGAGATACGGGGTCTGCTGAGTCAGGATATGCAGTCATTCCATGATACTCTTTTCAGCTGAAAGACATCTGCTGCAGTAAGCTGCAGTGTGTGCAATTCATCAATGCAAGTGATGTGACAAAAGCGTTTGCGCAGCTAGGAAATTCTTAACCAGTATCACTGGTTTCCTCCACGTCCTTTGCTAGTTTTAAATCATGAATGCTTGTAGAATAGGCCATAGCTACACCCAAAAGAACTTTGTATTACATTTTAGCATAGCATTATTTTTTGTCAAGAAGCCCTTCCGCTCAGAACACTCAAATTCTTGCTTTGTTGGAATAGAAGTGGTTTCTATATACTGCATGTGTATTGCTACAATAAATGAGATTCTCATGTACCTACCTGTTGGCAGAAGTACAAAATTTTTATTCCAAATGCAAATATTAAATTTCTTTTCATTTGTATATTTCAAACATAGATTATTACTGACTTCTTAGGTCTTAATGCGGATTAGCTTTGTTATGATTATCACAACATACTGTATTCCCAGATACCGTCTTGTATAATATTTCATACTCAGTCTAGCATGCTGAGAGCAGTACACATGTACCAAAGTTGAACATTTTCATGTAGGAAATCTGAAAGGACAAGCATGCTTAACTGTGTGTGAATAATACTGTTGTCTTATAGTGTGACCTGAAGTAACTGCTGTGAAAAATTCAAAGGCAGTATTTGGAGCTGTTTAATTTGCAAAGATTGAGCACCACATTCGTGTCTCTGTTTTGACTGACAAGGGTAATACGTATTTGTTTGAAAACCAATTCTGAAAAATGCAGATTCATTTCATTTTTGCAATCTGCCAGATGGAAAAGTTCAACTTTCAAATATTGCAGTGTATCTTGTACATTTCCCTCAGCTCTTATTTGATTTAGAAATGTTGAAGACACAAAATGTTTGCATCAAGTACAATGCATTGGACAGACTATTGAAGATCTTGTTTGTGTAACAGCACTGGTATATTTTAATGTCAACTGACCCTGATAAGCAAGTTGATTGCCCACCTTGCATAGATGGTTGTTCTTCAAGTCGTTGAATAATCCAGCTGTGGAATGATTGAGTTTACACGATTGGAGATAGATCAGTAAATACTGCCATGGCATGGGGCATAAATATGTATGCATATAATTATTTAGACACATGTTCCTTTGTTTTAATTTATAGAGTCAAGTCAATTTTAAAATGTGTCTTACAGATTTAATATACCTTTCTGAAAGCAACATGAACAAATGTATATTTTGGTCTCATTAATGAATTTTCAAATTTAATTCCTTGTGATATTCAAACCACTTGTTTGTGTAATGATAAATCCTGTACATCTGTACTCTGTTTATGAACTTACAAAGATAACAAGCGTCACACAAACAGAAATGGTGCCAATTCAAGTCTGCTAATTCATTGACATCAAGGTTTCATCTGAATGCTTGGGAAGAGGATGGAGCTATTTTGCTAAGTTAATATCACTGTCGAAAGTTATGAAAAGAGTATTTATTTGTAGTAGAAAAATAAATGTAAGTTACCATGCTTTTATCGTATCTACCATAATATTAAACTGTTAGTTTATCTCTATCTGACACTTCATAAATGCACAGCCCATGAGTTGAAACCGCTCAGAGAAAGAAAGGAAAAAATCTTCAAAACGTGAATCTCCAAAAATATTTGTAAGAGTGCAATTTGTCATGTGCTATATCTTCTGTTGCCATGATGAGAAATAAAACTGAAATCTGTTTTTACTGGTGTCCAGTTATGTCATAGTAACTTTATTTGTACTTTTATGCAGTAGAGTTTTTCCTACCATAAACCAATTGACCGATTTGATGACTAGTATCAAACACTCATATCAGGAGTTTTTGGTGGTGGAACAAAGACATAGAGATATTTCTGGTTGAGGGCGCTCTTGATGATTCATCAGCCCTGCCTACCCTGCTTTCTACACAGTGTCTGTTACTGTTAGGTGCTGCTTGATGAACAGTGGTACACAGTTGCAGCCAGCCAGCTCAGCAGTCTTAAGAGGAAGGCAGTGCCAGTCTGCTACAAGCAAATACTTCTTGGTTTAGTAAAATCTAACAACAAACTGACACTTTGTATTAGCATTGTAGACATACTCCTGTATATCCATTCCATGCTTGTTCACAAAAAATGTGCATTTGTTTCACAGTATCAAAATAATTCGACTAAGTGAGTTGTCAACTATATCAAGGCTGGAGAACAAATGTAAAACTGCAATCGAACTGACAAGGCCAATAGTCTTCTCTCAATGTACACAAGGATTGTCATTATACTGCTGGCCTGAAGATAACCATCGGAAAGCCATATTTCACACTCCTAGAAATAACGTGAATACCAGAATTGTCCAAGTTAGTCTCTGAACTTTTGTGGGGTTTCGTTTGATGCAGATTTTCACCTGGCAGGAAACGTACCAGGTGGCCCTGTTTCAAATGGTAGCATATTGCAAGTGCTGCTGGGAAATAAGTATCTTGTATTTCAGATGTGTTGAATTAATTTCTTCCTTCAGTTAAGAGCCATTTTTTAATTTTCCATCTAGAAATAGTCTTCTAATATATTATTTTGGTATACAGTACCGGGTATACAATATTTTGGTCCTTTTTTTCTTGTAATGTATGAATGATCATTAGGTTAACAAAGGGCAGTGCTATTGTCCCGTTGTTCCCAAATATTCAAGGAAACTCCAGAGTTACTATCCTTCTGCATTGAAATTTAGTGACTGGCTCATGGGTGCATTGAATGCAGACAATAACTCTGACTGTATGTGTCATTTAATTTCAAAATCATTGACAGAATACCTTTTAATATTGATTTCACTATTTCTAAACAACTATTCAAGGACAGCTGAAGTCAATATTTTCTGTTTGCAGATACTTTGATGTGGTTTTAATGAAGACATCAAAGTCTAATAACACAGTTATTGTCCCTTTAATCTACTCCTTGCCAGACGAGCTAATTTGATGGTCCATCTTCTATTGACACAAAAATACATATACTGATTTTTCAAATTAAAGAGCCAGTACCCAGATTTTCTTATTTTTACTTTTCGTTTTGTAAATAACATTTCGTTGTTCTATGCTCTGAAGCATATTGTGATACCATACACAGTGGTGTGGTGATGCAGTATTAACCTTGTCAGCTCAGCCTTCACATGTGTGGTGGACTGCATTGTTACTGTTGAAAGGTGAATTCTGGTCCAGACTAGAATACAAATGTAAACAATGACAGTGCAATGTACATGTATAGATGCTGTGTTGAAAAGCTAAACGGTAGATTTTTCAACATGCTTTGGAGAGTAGGACAAGAACTTGCTGTTGACATTCAAAACAAAAATAGTGTGCGAAAAATCAAAAGTTATAGCTTGTGACCCTTTAAGTTAGTTCATTTTCATGAGGCCACATGCTTTGTACACTGAGCAATCTTTATTGAATAGTTAGCATGAATTTGACATTCGGTGATATATAAGTACTTATTGTGTTCTTTATCACAAGGTTAACTGTGTGTGATGTTCTGTAAAATGTTGAGATAAACATAGTTCAGTTAAATATTCAACATATGAAGGTGCTGCAGCAAAAACTCAATTTCCTTCAACTAGGAAAAGAGTATATACAATATTAACAATGTTCAAATCCTGAGTTTCTGATCTTATTGATGAATTATGTAACACTGTTACATTGTCTGCACATTACAAAATTTAAATTATCATGCATTTATCATGTAAATTACCATGTACCAGGAAACTCATCAAAACCTGTTTGACCAAATTGAACTGTTAAAAATTTTATCAGGATGCCATTTTTGCAGCTGTTATAATTCTCCCACAGAGAATAGCACATTGAATCTCCCATCAAATACCAGAATCACAAATGTATACATGGTATTTTTGAATATTCCTCTGTAATTACCCTGACTGACAGTTAACTGGAATTTCGATCTGAAATTCTTTGCTAATTTCTTAAAGAGACCAATCCATCTTACATTTAATGTTTTAAATTACATGTATATGTACTGCTCATATTTCCATAAAATTCAATTATGTAACTCTTAAAATTAATTCTCTATTGACATATCTATGTTTGATTATTCCAATTTGCAATACCGTTTGTTTTCACTCTCTTTACCTGCCTGACAATAATAAATTAATACATAAATAGATTATTTATAATCATGAGAACTTTGGTGTCTGATCCAACAGGTATAGGAATCTCAGTGCAGAATGCGGAACTGGTGGTTTGGATTATTATAAATACGCTTTCCATTGCAACACATCCTGGAATGTTATATGGTCAGCTGAGATATTCCATGGACAACGTCTAGCACGGGATTTTCCGTTTCTCGCTCCCAATAAAAATACAACATTTACACACACGTTCTCACTTCCGACACACATCCGTGAAGTACTGTGTCGTCAGACTAATGACGTCATACTTCCGTTCTGGGACATCTTCCACTGTAAATAATATGAAACTCAGGATTGGTCGATGTTTCCTCATCTCCCGACACTGAAACAACGCAGCCCGTGTGTTTTCTCTGTCTGAATCTAAGTCTTATTAAATGGCATGTCACTAAAATTCGCATTTAATAACGGTAGCTCACTCTCCAGAGTGTATAATGACGTACAAATCATGCAAATATACCTAATCGATGTTGCAATTGACGTCATTATAAGGGATTAAAGGTGAAAGGTTACTGAATCCAACCAATCAAAACCAGTGTTGTGTCAAGTTTAGCAGCCAAACACTTCCATATTGCATACTGAAGGCGCTGCGGCGGAGGAACGGTGGTAGAGTTTGACATTCACGTGGTTATTTTGCTGCAGTCGTCGCTCAATCGGGCATTTTTAAAACTTGCTCGGAACTCTGAGTATTTAGTTCGGTTCTCGGATACTCAACTGCGAAAAAATGACCGACGTCCAAGCTAACGTTGTGCCTGTACCGGAAAACGCACCTACCGTGTCAGAGTGCAGCATGGACAACATGGCCATGAGCACGTCACCAAACCAGAAGTATCTACAGGTACCGAAAATACATGAATTAATGGACGATGGAACGAGTTCTCCATACACGAGCGAAGAGGAAGTACTTGACCACGATGACGATGCTCATAACGAAACCACCGGTGAGAAGGATGACGAAAATTGGGTTCCACCAGAAGATGAACTTGTACAGAAAATTATCAAACAAGTTGAATTTTACTTCTCCGATGCCAATATAGTGAAAGATGCGTTCCTACTCAAACATGTCCGTAGAAACAAGGAAGGGTATGTCAGTCTAAAATTGATAACGTCTTTCAAGAAAATGAAATCCCTGACGAAAGATTGGAAAGCTGTCAGGTTCAGCCTGCAAAAATCTGACAAATTAATTACAAATCGAGAGGGTACCAAAGTAAAACGTGTCCATCCCCTCCCCGAGTATGATGAAACCACTCCAAGCAGAAGCATTGTAGCGGTTAACCTACCAATGCAGGAGCCAACCATTGAAGCTATAGCCGATTTATTTTCATCTTGTGGCGAAATAGCGTTAATACGAATCTTGCGTCCTGGGAAACCATTACCTCAAGATGTCAAGCGACATCAAACCCAACACCCGGAACTAGGGACTACTGTGTGTGCCGTTGTCGAATTTGAGAAGTCGGAATCTGCAAGGAAAGCCATCGAAACTCTCAACGACAAGAATGACTGGAGAAACGGTATGCATGTAGCAACGCTAAGCAAGGCAACCCCTAAGAAGAAAACTAAAAACAAACAAAATGAAGAAAAACACGAAACAAATTCACTCAGTCCGAATGCTAATCAGAACACAGACGGCGGTGACAATATTGACAGTGAAGAGAAAGGTAAACGACGAAGAAAGAAAAGGAACAGCAGAGTTGAAGAACTTGTCAAGGAAGGTGATAATTCCGGATTTTCAAGTTCTTCTGACGTGGAAGCAAGTTCACCATCACCAAATCGGAGAGGGCAAAAAACAACACCCAATAACAATAACAAGCAGCTCTCTCCAAAGGGTGGACAAAACCATCTGAGTCCTGGTATGTCACCCAAGTCAAGTCCTCACTCTAGTCCAAGGTCAAGTCCACGTGCTCAGCGTAGAGGGAAATCTGGACAAGCTGCTTACCTCAGCCCTAAGGCCAGTCCCAAAGCAAGTCCAGAGTTATCGAGGAAGAAAACAGACTACTCATCTGATGGCAGTGGTTCCTCTAGTCCTGGGTCCAGCGTCGTCGTATGTTAGCAGCTCAGCAAGATCAGAGCCCTCTAGTGATCGATGGAAGTCCAAGAAGTAGTCCACTGATGGGCCGAAGAACATTGGACGCAAACAACAAGCCATGTCTTGCTGGGATGGATGGTGTTATAAGACAACCTAGGGGTCCTGATGGGACCAGAGGTTTTACACTTGGTAGAGGAAAACCTATTGTTAGTTCATAGAATATTTAACTCCCTGAAAAATTCACACTAATCCACATCATTTTAATGCTGAAATGCAAAGCAGCATACAGTGTACATTGTAAATGAACAAATTCATTAACCAAGCATATCATTTTAATAGAACCATGTGAATGGAATTAGAGAGAAATGAAGTATCTTAAAATTGTGTGTGAAAATTTGTGATAACTAAAACAGGTCCTTTGTTAGATGTTGATGTGTGGCTCAAACATTACTTTTTAATAAGGGCTCGTTGATCATAAAAGCTGATGCACTGAGAAATTGGTTTCAGGAAAACTCTGTTGTCTATTATCACAATGTGTATGGAGAATATTAAGATACTTAAAATGTGAAGAGTGATAACATACAAAAAAAGAGTAGTGATCATGTATAGGTGTGATTTTCTTCATAGCAGGACACAACACATGCAAACCACGGGAAGAAATTTAGAAAGTGACTATCATGATTTTTCCTGGTACAAATGTATTAAAAAGTGTCAAAAAAGACGCTTTTCATAATTTTGCAACAGACAGGTCATTACTTTGGGATTTCATGTGGCGTGTTCACAGTTGCATTATATTTTTTGTTACAGCAGAATCCTTATTGCGATTATGACACACAGAAAACACATTTGGGGTCTGTAACCCCCTTCCCTAAACTAAGGAATTACATATAAAGTGCCTCAGTTTTTTTGATCGGCAGCTCTCAAATGCTGTCATTTTTGAATAACAAGACTAGTTTATAAGTCGTTGCCATCAATGAGTACGAAATATGCATGTACTTCCATACATCACATTTGACTAGAAGTAGTCATAGATTTATGTACAAGTAGAAATCACTCCTCTTCCATTACACACTTATTTAACTGCCACACATGTAGCTATATTCTTTTGACCAAAGAAGCATTTAGAAGGGCAAAGAAAATACTGTTTTGTAACATGCATAGTAGGAGCTGCTCTGGAGCCAAAAGTTGTTACTTGTAACTGAAGCAATGATCAAAGAGATATTGACCCAAGTTCAGAATCTTACTTTGGTACATTGCCTTTAAAATGGTCAGTTTAGGCGAAATGACCCAGTCTTATTGTTGCTCTTGATAGTTTCCAAGTGCTTTCAAGTGCATGTACAATATTAAGTTTTGATGTTTCCAAACTTATGACAACACTTGGCATATATCCATATTGATAATTGTTTTAGCGTAATATTTTATTGTAGATTCAAGAGCAATCTAAGAAATTTTATGATATCTGCTAATTTAAGCTAAACCTATTCCCAATACTATAGTGCCTGGTATCAACGTAAAGCAAGCACTGTCGGTATTGAAATTCCAATCATGTTTAAAGTGATGGACACACCTCCACTAGTCTTCACGGTATTTTTGGAAGTGAAGAAAATAGTGGGGTGCCCTGTTATTAAGATATCATGTTCCTTCAATGGCAAAAATTATGTGATTTCAGATCAGAAAATGAAAGTGTTTTTTTCCCCTAGTTTGTTAGCATCACACATGCCGTGTGAATGAAACTTGAAGAAGTGCCCTTGACAATAGGGCAAATGTGAATATTGATTTACTGTTGTGTTGTGGTCAAATGTAATGCCCAGAAACTCAAATTCACACATCGATAGAAATACATACTTTATTCAGTGTATTTGTATGAAAATGAAAAGATTTCTTTGTGAGTGACACGCTCCATCTCATCCTGGCTTATCAAGCAGGTGGTGGGTGTGTTATCTGGAAAAAATGACAGTAAATGTCAGATTATATAACGGGCATTGAACACCCATGTGACATTCTTTTTCAGTGAAGCCAGGATGAACATTCTCTGCACAAATCATTATTTATAAGGATAGATAAAAATACTGATTCAAGAAAGAAGAAACTTTTTTTACCTAGATATGTATTTTGCCTTAACTCATCCAAGGTGCAATCACAGCAGGAAGAGTAGTAAAGTATTTCTGGAGGGTATCTAAAGATTGATGTCACATTGTTTTAGCTTGTTTTGTAACCAAATTATGTATGAGTTATACCAGCACATATGAAATTTTTGATCGCCTGTAAAAGTTGCAAGGAGTTATTCAGGAGATGTCTTCTGTCTGTGTGTCATAGGACTCCTTAACTAGTCTTCAAGAGAGACGCTGCTTGATTTGAGTATAAAGGTACTCTAAATATAACGATTTTGTCATATTCATATCCATCAAAAGAATAAGTTAATTAGGGCTTCTGTCTGACAGGGTGGTCTTCTAAAAATGATACATACAGAATATAGCAACTGTTTATGCTTCACAAGTAATTCTTGGAATTTACATCAGTGTTTACGAAATTCAAGAAATTTCCATTAATTATGTATCTTCAAATTCAAAGTTGACACAATCTAACAAATTAAAGAGATCAAAATCATAAAAATAAAATTGAGATTGTATCCTTTATGTAGTATCTGTAATTGGAGGGTTTCTGATATTTATCGAAAACTCTGGACAATTTCCATAACTTATCATGTTCTAAATTGCAACTATATGTATAAAACATTTAGAAAGTGGTGTCTGTGAAGCTGCTGACATTATTAATTCCAGTCAGTGTGTTTTTGTGGAGGCACAGTTGTGTAAAATTTTTTATAATTTCAAATACTATTTTTGTAAAGTGTGCAGAATTTTGTTACGTGCGTTGAAGTGGTTCTCTGATATGTTGCCATGGTGACTGCCATGTGACTTTAAGAATTTTTGTTATTTGCTATTAAGTTGAAGAAGGGACAGTGTCCAATATAAGTGACCACACCTGTTGATATATTTTTGTTGTTGACGATTTGTAAATATAGGTGAAAATTTATATTTTCTGTTACAAGGAAAATGATAAAAAAATAGACATTAGGAAGCTCTTCCATTATCTGTACAAAATATAGATTGCGTAGTCTTTGTCTTTCTGTTGTCCCAGTTTCACTTTATAATGAAGTTCATAACACTGTTGACACTCTGGCATCAGGTAGAGTTGGCACATCAATGGCTATAAGTAAAAGTGCGTTACCTTTTAGCACACCAGTCAAAAATAAACGTGAAGGTGTGTGCGAGTTAAAATATGATTCAATGCTTCAGTGTAATCTTTTAAAAAATTCTAAATTCATTGAATGAGTGTTTTTTGCTTCTGTGGTAAGAAGAACTGAAAGATAGTGCTTTCATTAAACTGAGATGTAGCATTTGACAAACTTGATGTAAGGGGGAAAAAGATGCCAGCAGTTAATTACATATACTGTAATAACTGTGAACCTACCAATACATCAAATTTGAATAAACCCCAATATTCTTGCCTTTGTAAACATTGAAGTCTATCACCTCATGCTTTTCCTGTGTTCTCACTCTGGTGTAGTCGTATGTGTCTGCAAGATTCTAGGAAGAATTACAAGCAAGGATTTCTAACCACACAGGCAGGTGTAGCATTCGACAAAAGTGACATGTTTGTACAACCTTTTTGACTTTGTTTTCTGCAATACTGTGTATGTCAGTCATTGCACTCCCAAGTTCTCTACCATGTGCAGTTAGAAACCATGAAAACATCCAAAGTCAAAGTCACATCTCAAGCAATTATAGAATTATAAGATCATGAAGTCTGTGGCAGGGATCTATGTTTTACATATTTTCCAGCTATTAAGCCAGTCCTTTTTGCTTCATATCACACTGGTCCTAGGTAACACCTGTTTAGACATGATTTTTGCCTCTCTTGCAATTCCTAAAGATATCCGTTCCAAAGCAAGATATGAAATGATTGGATAGGATCGCAAACATTGACTTTCTATGTTCCAGTGTGTAGTGTTTTGACGTGCTCTTCTCAGTACATGTGAAAGAATACAGAGGCATGGCGCTGATTTGCTTGTCTACTGATTGAAGAAAAGCCTTGACACGATGTGTTGAACTGTTGATGAAACAGACCATTCACAGTCACTGTTGGACTGCAGTAGAATCTCTTCACAATATCAAAATACTAGACCTTGACCAGTGAATATGGATGTATGGTAGCTTGATCATTGAAAGCAAGGTTAAATGCCATTGAATTCAGAAATCACAATGGGACATCAAAAGTATGAAGTGTGTTTCATCACACTATGTTCATATTATAGTTGTTGTGCTCTGTGTATTGTTACAAATACAACTCATGAGATCATGACATGCTTAAAGAATTGCCGGACAACTGATGAAGTCAATATTGTGTCTGTGCTTGTATCTAAAAGAGTCAAATGCCCATAGACTTTGTCCTTTGAAAACAATTGTTTTTGTGAAAGGTTTTACATCTTTAAAAACTCAGTTGTAGAAAATGGACAGCATTTCCAATGTCTTTGTATATCACAATGCAGTGTAAAAATTCAAAAAACTGAGCTGTTCTTCAAAGTGATCAAAAAGTAATCTGAACATTATTTTCATCCAGCTTCTTTTAAATGTTCATTCAGAGACTGGGTGTCAAAGGGTCAAAAGGGTGAAAGGTCAGGGTGACGAGATCTGAATGTTGTCTCATGCAATGGATACATGTATTAAACATACCAACAAAAATGTTTTCAGATTTTAGTGTAATGCAACACCCAGACAGAAACTTCATCTCATGGTTTATGTACATTGAGATGCACGTCCTTGCTACTGAGACAGCAATCTCCTTTTCATCAGATGAAGCTCAAATGCAGTAAACATGTTATTCTCAGACAATACAATAGGCTGTAGCTCCTTCCAACATGAGGTGATATGAACTTTGCTTGTTTTGCAACGTTTCCAGATGTCTGCCTGTGTGAAGTTTAATGGGGAAATTGCTGACTCCATATTATGTAAAATAAAAACTTGCCAACAGGCCCTGTTTGACATCTTTCTGTGTAAAACTTACGATGAAACCACCCTGTGCTCTAGTTAATGAAAAAAGGCACAATGTAAAGTATGCTGACTTTGTAATTTTGTGGATTTGTTTCTGTTGAATAATTATCCGAGAGTAGATCTAACATTTATTTTTTGTGATGCAGTAGTTGTACTCTCCAGTTACATGGTCAACCACAAATCAAACCTTCCTAATCAAAAAGATTAACTTGTTACAGAGAGTCAAACCATTCAGAAATATCTTTGAAGTGTCTGGTACTATTGCAGTCATGATATTGATATTTCAGATAAATTCATGAGAAACTCCTTTGCAAAACAGCACTCTACAAGAATAGTTTTTGAGCTCAATATTTACCTACAGCTACCTCAAGCATAGCAAATGAATATTGAAAGAGGTTGTCCTTCATGATAGAAATTCAAGGTTGTACACTGCTTGTATTACTACCTTTGAGGAAATTTGTATCCCTGAGTTATAAAGAAATCGGTCCAATTCTTCCCTCGTTGCCACTGGTGTTGAAAGTTCCACAGCCTAAAGAGCCTGGTTTTCAAATAGATGCTAGAAAATTTACATGTATAGTTTTAGGAATGGATTACAACCATTTAATGCCAAAGCTTGATGCGTCTGTGCATAGCCTAGCTTATTCATGTGAGATTGGTACTGTACAGAGGAAAGTCACTGCACACTATGGTAGCTTTGTTACTGCTGTGTGCGTGTAGCAAATTTACACACCATTCAGAAGGTCACAAGCTGTTGTGATTCCATTGTGCCAACATCTTTGCCAAATAAAGGAAGTTGTCATATTTGGTCTTTCCATATTTTTGCTTCAATATTTCATTGAATGATTATAGGTTTATTGATTATACATGAATCCTAATTAAAGAATGTGGTTTTGAATGGAAAATTAATTCTTGAAGGATTTTATTGAATGTTGTTTATGAAGGGGAAAGGTTGATGTGTGATTTGTATTTGTTTAGCACAACTTCATATAAATTTGTCAAATTTGCCTCTTTTCATGTAATGGTTTTCATATTGAACTGTCAGTGTCCATGATGTCAACATGTTGTCCAAAGCTTTAAACAAATTTTAAAAGGGAAATATTTTTAACGTGGTGTATCGATTGTTCCATGTATGTTCTTTATCTAATTCTCATTTTTGTCACGGTCTCTCCAAATCATTGTTTTCCATGTGAATGCTAAATCCCTTTACTTTCTATGTAATCTTATCTTGACTATGTCTCTGGAACAGAAACCTTTTTCCTCTCACAAAGTGGCTGGTGATCCCTACTCCAAGAAAGAGGTCGTAGGTCATTCCTGATTAGATATTGAAACCAAAAAAATCAACAGTAGACGTCCAGTTCTCCTTCACTTTTCATTGTTGTCAAGACAACATAATGAAATTCAAGTTAAAGATGTAACTATTTGTCAATGTGCAATGTGTAACAATTACATTTGGATAATTTGAAGCCTAGGAGCTTATTCCAAACCAATATATGATATATGTAAGCTTCCGCATATAGGATTTTCACAAATCATGTTTAACTCCAATTTTAAATGATATGTTTGGTTTAGGATGTCAGTGGACAGGACAACCTTTAATGAAGTCAAGCGCTGAGAATATCTTAGAAGCAGCAGTTGTTCCTGCTATAAAGCATTATGCAGTTGTATTTCACTTCCATTCTGTATTTGTGTAGCATAACAAAAGTGTGCAACATTTAAAATTCAGCTCTGTCAACTATATGTGTTTTTTGCTTTGTACCAGGGCAGCATGTAATTAATTTCACACGTGAAAAAAAGTCCTTAAATATTAAACGCTTGATATTTCTTTGCTTTTAATCTTTGGTGCAATTGTAATAAGTAATTATGAAAGCCCTCCAATATGGCTAATCACCAATTCATTGTACAACAATATTTCTTCATTGCGTTATTGTATTTCATGTGTACTTCAGCAGGCTAAATGTAGGTTCTCTGCACGCTTTGTGTACACAGGAATAAGCAGCATGTGTGCATTGTAGGGTATTTTTAGGTTGTCATGTGAATTATTCTGGTAAATTGACCTTCTAAAGAACCTGCGTCATCCAACTAGCTATTATACTTCAGAAAAGGCCTGACAACTTTACCCATGGATGTCAGGTCTCCAGTATCTATGTGCTAATGGCAAAGCAGGGAAAATAAAGCTGAGTTTATCATCCAGCTCTGGATGGGAAATATGGAAAAATAGAAATTTGGAGAACCTTTTTTCATAAACAAATGAGATTATTGCAAAATATTATGATGAGAATTCTAAGTAAATGGTGTATCATGTTTTTCATTGCTTGCTATCATCACTGAGAGAGGTTCATTTTCAGCTTTAGGGATGAATAAAAATTATATGAAGTTTTAACATCTTTTGAAAGAAAAAGTTGTAGATTACCAAGATTGTGAAGGAAGGCACTGTAAACAATGCAAAGCTGAGAAATTTCTTTCTGCAAAGATTTCAATATTTCTTCTTTAGAAAAAATATGAAGGAACTCTATTTCAAATGAATTCACTGACACTTGGTAAAACGGAATTAGCCAGAATGTCAGACAGTGTAACAATGTGCATGCTTTTTTTCTCCACAAAGATTATTGAAATACTTCTACATTTCAAAAAGTTTCATATGAAACAAAAGAATGGCTAAATTGGATCTAAAAGACATTGAACTTGAATGGGTACCTAATTTTTCAGCAAGATAATGCTAATTTGTACATTGCTTTTTGTGAAATGTAAGCAAGATGACACAATTCATTGCTGCCTGCATTATTCAAATATTTACTAAATTATCTGCAAGATACTAAGAGCAACAGTTTAGTACAATAATTATTTTGTTAATATTGTGCGTGTTAATTATATTACGTGAATTCACATTTTGTAATTCGTATATGTCTCAAGTTTTTCTTTGTCAGGCGACAATTTTAGTAGTTGCATTTTATTCATTGTATTTGTCTATTTAAGGCATTCCTTTTTTTAATGCAAAAATTGCTCATTGATATGCAATATTTGAACTGTGTGAAATAAAGAAACTTGCACTAACAGTTCACTCAAGTTGCCTCTCTGTAGATTAATGTATTATAAATGTTATGAGTGTATCCGTGAAAGATCATTGTCAGTATCTAGGAAACAGTCCTATATGCAGTATTACTCCTATATTTAACCCTTTGAGTGCTTTGGTTTTTCCCACCAAAATTTCAGTGAAACATTGATTTTACCAATTTTTATGAATTTTTCTGTACTTTTTTGATAATTTTGGACTAAATGGACTTTACCTTTCTATGGCTACAATTTTTGACCAAAATTTGGAGGAAATCTGAAAAAATAGTCAAGATCTGAAAAAAGTTGCTGGCTATGTCATATTCTATAAAGGCAACAAAAGTTGACTTTGGCAATCAAAGGGTTAATACACAATTAAAACTCAAAACTCCATTTACTGTACAAAGTAAATAAGCTGATTATTTTTCATAACATTTTGACTGTTCTGTAAGTAAAATAGTGTCTTGTTTTCCATGAAAAATCATGTTGAAATGTCCAGTGCAGTCGTGTTCAAATTTCCAGCTGTCTTTTTCTGTGTAATGTCTGACATTATAACTGAATTTAAGTATAAACTGAGACAAACATTCGTTATCCATTATAAATGGCAATATAGGTAGTGTATGCATATATTGTTCGGAAGGAAATACTTTTACAGAGCAGAATAAATTACTCATCAGCATAACAATAATGGAAACATTGTCAACGGCTCTTATCCATCTTTAATACAGGTATACACAAAAAACAAATACGTAAATAAATAACAAATGAACCTGGAAAGATTGAAGTAGACTTATTCGTGGCAATATTACATACTAGGCTCTCTCCTTTTTAGAAAACAACATTGCAAAATAAATTATGATAATAAAATAATTTTATATAATTTGATATCATCTAAACCCTAACAGAAACTGATTGGATGCTGGAGTCAATGAAAACTGTTATATAATATGATAAAAAAAGTCTGCAAATATTGAGGGAAAGTTCACATTCTGCATAAGTCAGCAACTGAGTCGCTGAGACCATTACAGGATAGGCTTAAGACTCGCCTTTACATTTTTCTAAGAGCCAACGATGGCCCTGTCCACGTCCAGTCTGTGAGTATATCCAAGCATGTCGCCGGTTTTGCGTGCATAAATCACGTGAGTACTGGGTGGATGTGTCAAAGGGCGAAGGTCAAAAGTCAGATTTTTACCGGCTGTTTATTCTCGCATCTGTAGCAGTCTGCACCGAATTTCATGCCGTTTGTGTGAAAGATCTTGGTACCGATCAGTATCGAAAGTGGCTGGGTACGATGAAGGGAGGTATTCGTACCAAGAAAGGGCCTAAAACACAGAAGAAGTTAGCAAGGAGAAAGGTAATTCTAACAATGTTGATATCAGGCAGTGACACGCTTCTCCGCCGACAACTGCGACGGGTACGCGTTTACGGTTTAGAGTGGTACGGGCCACTTTTCCTGGCCAGATTTGTTTGGAGTTGTGGTCCGTATGTTTTCATGTTTTTGTTCTCATTTACCGGCAATATAAGTTAATCGCTTCCCTGATTACAATCGATTCGAGTTCGGTAGAACCACAAGCGGTCTCGCTTAGCAGCTTAGGGAGCCGTCATTATTTACAGCCGGGGGGGGGGGTCGGAGGAATTTCATCGGAAAGTCCGAAATATCGAGTACCCCCCCCCCCACCATGATAAATTTTGAGAAATGATAAGCAATGGTGCAGTCTGGTGCAATCTGAGGAGTTTTGTTAATTTGCTTTTTAAAGTAAAACTATTAGAACACCCCAAGGGGAGAGGGGGTGTCCCCCTCGCATCAAAAATATTGAGAAATTGATGTGTGAAATGTTTCAATTTATTTTGCACCAAAAATTGAGTAACACCCCTTCTTCCTCTCCACATTCTGAGCAACCCCATTGAAGTTTTCATTTTTTTGAGTGACCTCCCCCCCCTTCCAATCCTCTGACCCCCAGTCTGTAAATAATGACGGCTACCTTATTACCTATGCTCTATGTTAGAACCATAGAGATAAAAAGAGAGTTAAACTCATCCATGAGAACTTGTTTTGAAAAATCTCTTCAGTTCACACATGGTGACCGTGGAGCAAATGCTACAGTAAGCTAACATACCGTCTTGATTGGACTAATTAAACAATATTGTTATAGGTATAGCCAGTATCTTTAATCTGTATCCAGCCAGGGCATCATGAACTTGAACATTAAATAAATCATGGCGGTACTTCTGCCTCCATGATAAATAGAAATTATGTTATTCACAGCATGAAAAATATGATTAATAAATTATTGCTACTTCATATTCAATGCTTTTGTGATGTTTATACTACTGGTTAATTTAACGTTAAAATTTTCTAATCTAAGCTACATCCATGATTTTCATCATGATTGCCATATTCTGAAAAGTATATAACACTTTTATGAACTCCTCTCTATAATAGATACAACACTTTATATACACTGATAATGTCAGCATTCCAACTAATTATATCCAACAAAAGATTACAGGTTTTCCGTCTGCTATTAAAGTTGTAATCCAATTTTGTTCATGCATGATAGTTTGGGCAGTTGCTCTGAAAAGTAGTGTTTTTATGGGATCATCAGGTGCAATTAATTTCACTGAACACCTAAAGTACATTGTAATCCCATACAACAGTGTATCCTATTTTATGTGGGTCTATATTCATTTTTTTGGGAGAGGGGGGATGTTTACTTCACATATTATCATAATCATAGAGTAAAACAGGTAATTGGAATTCTTTTAAGTTCATTTAGGGGAATGGTTACTCCCAATTGTAGATATGCACTCTATGCTGCCCTGCAGGCTACTGTATGATGATTTTCAGCAATTTTAAATCTCCAGGTCACATCCATATAAACATCTTGCAGACAGCTGGTTATGTCTGTTCTATACAATAATTACATTTTTCTACCTGTGTAACAATAATCACCTTTGATAACATTGGTTCCAAAATGTGATCTACCAATTTATATTGCATTAGTCTTTCATCATATTGTACAATTTTGAAACGAACACAATTTGATGATTCCACACCTGTATATAATGTAATACTGTTATCAACATGTTTCACCAACTCAAACTTAGAGCTAATTTACTCATCACTGCATGTATATTAATTTTTGTTTTCTTCAAAGGCATTTGCACTGTTTGTCAAAACTTTGCGGAGTAAGAAAGATGATGGCAGGTGGATGTGCTGCAATGAAGACTTCTCAGACATTGTGAAAGTACACAAACATGTTGCCATGGTGCACAGAGACAATATCGATAAAACTGCCAATCATATCATCCAAGATTTTGAAGTCAAAGGTCAAAGTGGACGACAAGAAGGAAATGTATCAGAAGATGCAACCATGCAACATTGTTCTTCAACTGAAATAGAGAGACCTGATGATGGTTGTCATGACGATGAAGCCTTTCATTATCAGCTCCCAACTCTCGAGGAAATACAGGACGTAGAAACCAAAGAAGTACCTGTTGATGGACAGATACTTCTGTACTATAAATACACTGACATTGATAATCCTCAGGAAGTATGTGATTGGCAGGAAAATCTTTGTAGTAAATTAAAATTGACAGGAAAGGTAAGTTTTAATTTCTAAAGTTGCACATTATGGCAATATGTGTCGTCCACTTGTGTGTTGTCAGTCTGTCAGTGCATGAGTAAGTATTATTTCTGACTCGTCATTTCAGCCATGCAATATAAGCAATTACATAAATATTAATGCATATATACATTTACAACTACTGCGTATGCAGGGATTCCTCCTAGCAAGCTACAAAATCACTGCAGATGTTGAAACAAGGATTGTAATGGTTTTCACGGATACACATTCTGTATTTCCATAGGTTGCCAGCTACAAGTTTTAACAGTCAATTGTTTCTTTGATTTTTCAATTCTGAATGAAATCATTTGTCACTGTGGACGTTTTTCCAATAAACTGTGGTCCTAACACCCAGTCATTTGATTATAAATATTTCATAGCCATTATTACATTTGCATAACATTATGACATAATAAATCAGATCAAGAGATGCAAACATCTTGATAACTATGGTGTACCAACCCAGTGTTCAAAATTTAATTTTTTAAAAGTCACTCAACGTAAACATTGCTGACATGGCCTCACTACCCGCATAATGTGTAACTTATTTGTACATACAGTGTTAGTAGTGATCTGCATGGTCTTGCTCGAGGACAGTAGTCTACATGTGTCTCATGAATTTAAGAATTTTTGCTTTTCTGTTCACTAAACTATGTGGAGCAAATCTCACAGAAAATCACAAGTTCGACAGTGTGGTTGGTAAACTGGTTTGTCAATAAACTTATTGCAGTCAGTCAGTGCACTAGTTCAAAGTCAACTTAGCTTTAAGATACTAACATTTTCAGTGAGGAACATATGGCTTGGTACCTGATTCAAGAACCCAGGTTAGCCATACCCTCGTATAACCACATTGTTATACCACAAAGTAACCTGTGTAAATGAATAAAAAACCATGGCTTTTAGCTTACAGATACCGGTATTCTATTTACTGCACAAGACAATATTTGCCAAGGTTTTTAGCAATGATGATCAAGTTATACAGTAAGAACCATGCTTACAAATGCATTATTCTGTGCAATATTTGACAATTATGATAATAAAAGTAATAAAACTGCGTTTTTAATATATATTTGGCAGGTACATTTATATATACCTTGTTCTAACCAGTCCTTCAAATGGACAAATAAACACAGCTTGAGTGAGTAAACTGAGAGATTTAATTATTTTTGCCAGGTTCGTATTGCTCGTGAAGGATTGAATGGAACCGTTGGTGGCTCACTTCAAGCATCACAACTCTACATCAAGTATACAAGATTACATGCTTCATTTTCTGATATGTCACTGGAAGATTTCAAGGTTTGTTGACCATTGTAACTTACACTTTTACCACATATTCCTCATTCTACTCTTGCATGTCAACACATTTCACATCGGAAATTGTTGTATTGACTTCTTGTGAGTGACTGTGGATTGGTATTGCAGTGCTAAGTATTGGTTTGTGTAGTAGACTTACATTTTTTGACATACTGTTTTCTGGTACTCATGAGGTTCAATAGTGATTCAATTTATTATTTTACTTTATCTATATTGCTATTTCAGACAAGTCCAGGTAATGTGGAGGACTTTCCTGATGGCTTACGAGTTACAGTTCATACAGAGATTGTTCCGATGGGTGTTGACCCTCAGCAGATCAGCTATCACCAAGCAGGTCTGTATTTAGCTTTCATGTAGTGCATGAGCAAATCTTTTAATACCTATAGAAATATCAATTTTTTGAGTTGTGTATATGGTGCGCCATTCTATCAATCCTATCCACAACTGAATATATGTTATACCAATGTGGGAGAAAGAATGTATGCAGGAGTCAGCAAACTAGACTGCAGAACCTGCAGACTTACATTCAACACTAAGATACTTATATCACATGATGGACCACCAGACTCTAAGTGGATATTTTCACCACTTCACACTGCAAAATTTGTTATCAACCTTTCACATTAGTCATAAAAAAAGTATTGCAAAAGGTACTGTATCTCAGCTGAGGACAAATTATATTCTCCTGAATCTTGACACATCTTTCATGGTATAACCACTGATTGCCAAAGTCTTCACAAGCAAAAAATAGCATTGCAATGCATGAAGTATAATTCACGAGATTGTGTTACAGTTTTTGACTCTCAACTTTGCTGATAGGTTGTTCATATTTACAGTACACTGTCAAAATATCCAATTTTTTTATTAAGTTCTAAGGGATTTACAGTGGTATTTGTGCTAAGCATTATCCCAATGTCCAATATTCTTGATTTCTCACTGAGTATCATGCAGAGAACAATTACAGTCTTCATCATCTGGAAACAACTGTTCTATTTTCGCAGTCTTTTGTAGTAAAAAGCAAAGTTCAGCACACTGAGTTCAGAGACTTGAAACCTCATGCAACCATGACAATGGTCAAAGATCTATATGTTGGTATTTGCTAGTCAGAAAAATGCTTAACTTGTATTCCTGCATAGACATTGCAGCTATTGACATCAACATAAACTGTGATCCATAATGCCTTAGAGAATGACAACATGAAACCAAGTTACAAGATTATCAGCACAAGCGATGACTTTTGTTTTAACCAGTAATTGGGCTCTTGACCAAGCCTGAATGATATGACCTTTGATGATAAAATACCATGATGATTAAAGGCTGTATGCTAAACAAAATCATCAAGTACTGCTAATGCTAATTATCTTACTTTCGAGAAGTTATTTTACCCAGCTACAGATCATATTTGGACAAATTTCTGTAGTTAAAAGATGTTGAATCACATCAAATTTGAACCATTGTTCCATCGCCTCTTTCTTTGTCTTTACCCTTTATTCAGGAGGACATCTCACTGTGGATGAATTCCATGACACTCTGCAGAAACTGAACACTGACGGAAACCAAGACACAGTCCTAGTGGACTGTCGCAATTTCTATGAAAGTAAAATAGTACGTCACTCATCTTCTCCAAGAAAGTGATTACAGAAGTCTAGACTACCTATACCTATTTTAGCATTGTTTACAATGATTTGTTCAGAAACAAAAAATGTAATGTTGCAATGACTTCAAATATGAACATAATTATCACATATTACATCTGCTCTATACGAGGATAAATTCAGTTACATATTCGCGTGTATTCCAAGATTTTTAGTTATTTTTTCCCGCGAAGATAGTTTGGCTGTGAAAATGAATACCCCTTCTTGTTATACCGATATTTGAGTTGAAACTAACCAAAAGATCAAACAAATTGATATGCATCTACTCTCTTGCTGTCACTGTTTGTATTGACAAAAGACAATGTCAGTCACGCAATTTCTACTTCAGAGGATGGCATAGTTGTTACATGAGGAAGAGTGAAATCATTAATGTAGAGCAGTTTTACAATCATTCCAAAACATGTATTGAACTCTTCGAAATGTTTAGAATTTCCTTGTATGTAAGCAATAATTAGCTTGGCATTTATTTTAGTAAATTACAGCAAATTGAAGATTGTCCAACTTTCACATGAATGCTAGTCACTCAACCGCCATGTAAACCCATGGTTGTAGGTCACAATATGCCTTAAACAGTCAGGGTCAGTTCCAAAGTTGGCAACGCTATACCATAATATTATTTCCATGATTAGCCAATCACCAATCAGAGTACGTCATTGATAAGATGGCAGTCACTGCAGGTTCGCCAGCATCGTATGAATCACTAACGGCTACTTTCGGCCCTCGTGTAGACCGTAAAATCCAAAATTTCTTTCATGATGAATGTGATCTTATGTTCTCCAAGAACACTTTGACAAACAATAATACCATCACATAAAGCAGCAACCAAGATATTTACAATTCATTTTGATCAGCCCTTCCTGATTTCCTTCATCTTTCTCATATAGAATTTTTGATAGCTGCCATCTCTGATACAAATGGGGTTTTCTGAACAATCTGAGTAGGTACGCGATTTATATTTCGCAGGACTTCAGGTCAGAGTCTGGGCATCTAAGCAATATATGGGGTTTGGGACTTTGAGCCAGACCAAAACTGTTATGTTATTTTGAAAATGTGTGTTGACAGAGTGGCCACACAACTGTTCAAGATCATAGCAGAATACGGCGTGATTAATTATTGTTTATTTCAGGAACAACATCCGTATTTCCATGAAATGTACTAAGCCAAGTGTTTTAACCAAAGCCCTCTTTCACAACTGATAATATTTTTGACATGGATCTTAGTAATAATACACTAAAAAGTTATGTGAATGATGCTGAGGAAGAGTATATAGCAAGATAGAGTTCAACACACTATGGCTTACGTAACCATGGACGCATGTGGAGGTTGCCAGGAAATTCACTCCGGAGCTGTTGGTGTCAAATTTTTACTGATGGCTAATGATAGGAAAAAATATTATGGTATAAAAGTCAGCAATTTTAGAAATCACCTTGACTGTTAAAGGGCAATAGTATAGGAGTTCTACATTGCTCAGCCTATATTAGGGATTGAACCAAGTTAAATGTGCAATGCTTAAGATGCAAAGATATCTAATATAATTTAAATATTTCCATTAATTTATTTTATATTAAAGGGTAAATTTACAAGTGCATTGGCCCCTAATATCAGGAAATTCAGCTACTGGCCAGAGTATGTTGAAAAAAATCTCCATGTTTTTGAAAATAAGAAAGTTTTGATGTACTGCACTGGTGGCATCAGGTGTGAAAGAGGATCAGCATATTTAAGGTCAAAGGTAAGAATTCATTATTAATGGTATACATTTATGGAACGGTAACTATAGGCAACAAATTTCTAAGTACAAAATTTAATTTATGTCCATATGGTATGGCAGTATTCATAAACTAAAGCAAATGAAAGTAATGCATGGTAACAATGTATTTGCTGTTATATTATGGAGCACTGTACTTTGTACCATCATACAAAATACATATTCAATTTAAGTCAAATGCAATGTCATTATCACAGTGAGATTTGTAATTTGTAAAACATTATGTGATATCTTAAAAAATATGTGACATAATTATGTCATATATGGGCATAATCAGGCATTGTTGCATCATCACTGATCATCTGCATAAAATTTATTATAGATAGGTTTCATTGGTTCATACATGTAACTAAGTAACTGCATTCCCGCCTACCCAGGGGGAGGAAAATTTTGGCCAGGCAGGTGAATTTTACAGTTACCTGCCTGATGGACAAGTGGAAATAATTTCCAGGTATTGGTTTGCTGAGATGAAAGGCAATGATACTATGTGTACAGTATGTAAAACAATTATCAGCACAGGCACTGTTTTGCTAAAGCAGGCAACTTTGCAAATTCATCTGCCCTAAGGCTTGTTTGTCATTTTCCATGAACTTCCTCATAGCTTAAAACCATTCCCCTTGGCTTTCCTTTTCTATGCACTTTAAAATTTGCTCCGGTCAAAAACTTGTTTAATAAAGAATGGAAAATTTATTATGTATACAAAGGTTACTTTTTTTGTTGTTCAATGTAAACCCGTGACATAGTTTGCATTCCCTAAAAAGTTCAAATTCCTCTTAAATTTGCTTGAAGGCCTTATAAATATTTACAAATACAGTGTACTTACATGTATGGTTAATGGTGTGTTTAAGATTTTCAAAGAGTTATAATACAGAGTTTCATGGAATAGCACCAGCTATTTATTACAAATCATACTTTAAACAAAATGATTTGTCTATAAAATTAAATGAAAAATAAAAAACTATCATTTGTGATGTATTTGCTACAAGTCAAATACAACTACCACCCAGAATGTGAAATTGCTACTGAGAAAGATCAAATAGAGACAGATTGTTGTAAATGGCTTAAAGTACACTGTAGTACCACCAACTATTACTGACTATTGAGAACTATAATGTTACAACTTTATAACAAGCTGTGTAAACTTTGTTTTTTACCAACAAAACTTCCTTGTAGATAAAAAAGTATCTTTTTTCACTGCAAAATACCCTGGAAAATTGCTGATAAACTTATTTAAAATCCTTCATTTTCTGTTGATGTTTGGTATGGAGACACTTAAATACCTTGAGAACAGAGTGAGAAAGAATAATGGAACATTAATGCTAGTTTTTGTTACTTATTTCTTCCACTGATATTCTACCAGCATCCAATATATTCATCCCGAATTAATTTTGTCTCTGAGTTGGACAGATGATTTCAATGATAATTTATAATTTATGTAGTGAAATTCACCTTAAAGGATGAAAATGTATTTAATGTCATATTGGAATACTACGTACAGTATGTTTCCTGCCAATTGTTTTCACATTACTGAGGTTTAAAGTGTGATTTCAGAGATGTTAACAGTGAATCCGTACAGTTATTTAATCTCTATGCGAGTGCAACAGGAAGGAAAGCAATAAAACAGGAAGTGCATCATCATTTGTATGTGGGGGAAAACGTGTTCTTTGTAATATTTTTTTTTATTCAAAGTGCCATTGAGAGCAAATAATTTCCTTATAACTTGACCATGACTAACATGGGAAATTTATTGATTTTTATTCATTACTAGAGTATTCAAATTATTCCCTCGCTATCAGACAGTGACTGACATTTAACTTTCATTGACATTTGTATTTATTATTCATGTTCAATCATCTTGACACAGGTGAAATGATGATAGTCTAAAAGAAAAATTCTAGTGTGAAAATAGTGGAAAAGTAACATAGTTTGTTTGTTTAATCAAATCATAACAAGCAACAGGAGAACAATACACCGTTTCCTGTCAAAATATGAACATTTATTGTTTATTTTCTTCTTCCAGAGCATCTGTAAAGAAGTTCTCCAGTTGAAGGGAGGAATTCATAAATACATAGAGAAATATCCAAATGGTTATTTCCGGGGTAAATTATTTGTCTTTGATGAGAGGTTTGCTATGCCGGCCAATTCTGATGTCATATCTGGTGAGTATGGGTGTGTGTACATGTATGGCAATGAGTGTAGTAAAAAAGTATTTGCTTTGAAAATATAGTCCTTTGCCATTTAATATCATCATCTTCTCATCATCACGAATGTATGATATGAAATATAATGAAAAAGAAATCGTGTAAGATGAATATTCTATATTCCAGAACTTAAGTGTCATTAAAATGCCAATAGTCGAATTTCAGCATGATATCCCTGTGGCTAATGCTTGATAACACCCACTTCCCTTTCTCAACCTGATCCTCTGAGTTTTATCGATCAGGTGTGGAGATGTTGGCTGGCAGCAAGCCAAGTAGTCATGGTTACACCTTTGTATCAATCAATGACCTCCAAACCTGATTAATTGTAAAATTGTATTAATTGGTGAGGAAATTATTTGTCATGTTCTGGCATGCCAACTTGTTGATATCATTCTGTCAAAATGACAGATCATAACGTGGTCAACTAGCTTTGGAACATATATCATGGTCCTGAAAACATGCAGTAGTTATAGAACCATCGTTATTCATTCAGAACTGTTTCAAAGTGCAGTGAATGAAAGAATGAAGGAAAGAATGAAAGAATTAAGCAGAAGATTTTGTTTAGTTTCTGAGCGTTTGTTTATAGTTTGACTAGTCAAAAATTTCACTCGTTCAATTGCTAGACTTTTGCATGCTTGTGAATTGTTTCTGTACAAAATTTATGGTAACTGACAGTTTTCCCTGAAATCACATCTACTAGCATTATGCAACCAAAAGCTGTGTGGACTTTAAGAATCCTCACAATCTATACTGGACTTTTGACCCAAGAAAAACCCTGTTTACCATGCTTTCTATGGTGGTTTGTGAGAGTGATGGTTTTGAAATCAATATCAAATACAAGTTGCCTCAAAAAATGCACAACTAGTTGCAAAATCCACATTGTGATACAAGCAAAAGACTCCCTACTCTTCCCTCAATTGCAACACAGAGGTCTGGGACATCTTTTCTCTCATCCTTTTTGAAAGGCATCCCTTTATCATTTTTGAAATCGATAATGCACGTGATGACATGTGTTTTGGCCTCAGTAGTTAATATGTTTACTTTCAAGTAATAAATGAAACTGATGCAATAAAGTCTGTCTTTCACAATGGTTTATTAAAGACTTGCCTCAAGATGAGTGATTCTTTGTGTAAAATTGCCAAAGACAGCAATTAAAAGACAAAACTGCCTTGGTGTCAATGGTTTCCCCTCACAAGTGATATTGTTGTGATGTTTGATAACTATCAATATGTATCCTACAATGCCTGTTAAACTAAAAGCCAAGGTAAAGAGCATTACTTAACATACCCAGTCAAAGGCAGGCTCACCCTAACCCTTTTCCTGCCAAGTCCATATTTCACCATCAGGTCAAGATGATTAAAATTAATGAAACACAACATATTCCATATGGTGTATTTTAACATAATACTGTACATTTGAAGGCTGTTGAAAACATAATACTGTAAACTTCATATTTTTGGACTAAAGATGCTATAATAGACCAAGCTAAGTGGGTGAAAATGCGTCATGTTTTGGCTCAATACCGCTTTTTACTGACTTGGCTGATTGGGAAGTGATACTGTCTGGCAGGAAAAGGGTTAAAATATGCATTGATCAACTATTGTTACTTTGAAGAATGAGTTTGTGAAATGACCATCAGAAGAAATCATCAAATGTAGCAAGACTTTGATACATGTGTGTGTGTAACTGAGAACAATGGTATTACTTTTCAGAATGCACATACTGCAGAGCTGCTTGGGACTCTTACCGGCCATGCACTAGCAAACACTGCCACCAACTTGTGCTCTCATGTAGAGAATGTCGCCAGAGAGGGCGCACTGCATGCTGTGAAGAATGTCAAAGGATTGCAGATGACCTGAGCAAGGACATTGAAAGTAGAAAGGAGGAAATACACGTAAGGGAAGAGTGTTCATGCACAAGGCTACGTGACAGAATTCCAGTTGAAAAGTCGTAGTCAGTCCACCGTACTCAAAGTTTGTGACCTACAACAAAAATATTTTCGGATGAAACCTGTTTTGGTCCACTTCTACTACATGAAAAATTCATTGACCCTGGAGGTTGATAAAACATGGACCTAGCTCTCATTGTATTTCTGCATCTCATAATTACATGATTTGAAATGAAAAATCAACAATTATGAGACATATATCATTTCATTGAGCATGGCCGTTCAAAAAGAGGCCATGAAATCGCAGAACCTAATGGCGATTATCCATTATTAGGTGACAAAATATCAAAATGACAAAAGACTACATAACCCAAAATATCTAATAATAGAGTGCAATTTATACGTGAAATGATTTATAAAGTCATCTTTACTGCATATTCAGTACAAACTATCCTTGATGTACAATGAATTACAAAAGAAATTAGAAATCTAAAATGATCAGATGTTGGCTTAATGTCTCAAATCAGAATATTGAATTGATAGGAATAGAATACATTTCAAATGTTGACAATCAGTCAGTGCCAAATTTGCTAGCCAGTACTTTGTATAGACTAGTACAGTGTCTTTGTGCCCTAATAGAATTGTATTCGGAGGGACTACATATATGTATATTTCATAATTTGTACTGTTGATGAGTCAATTGCTATCTCAAATGTAACTTTGTTATAACTATTTGCATGTATTGTCACACTGGCTTCATTATTGTACATGGTATACAAGATATGCTTAAGTGGGACAATACCAGTACATTAGGTCCCTTTCGATCACAAAATACTGAAAAACATATTGGGATGGTACATTCATGCTTCATATGTACAGATGGACAGAACATTAGAACTGCATTGTTGCTAGTAATGCGTCTCTCAGAACACTTATTTCAAACCTTTATGTGGACAATATCTACAGCTGTGAAATATTTTATTTTTGTTCCATAAAATGGAAGTAATATCCTTGTCAGCACATCTTGTGTATAGTACATTATTCTTCAAAAATGAATTCTAGCCTGAACTCAAAAACCAATTGTCAACAATAACCCAAGACATTAAACACATACAGGCCGTTTTCGAAAGTTTAAGACTTGAGGATTTCAACATGACTTTAGAAGTAGCATGCTGACAAGTCTAAATGAATTTACTGCAAATTTCAACCCTTTGATGCATAAATGCATCCTCGATTTTGTGCTCCAATAGACTGATCTTCGGTTTTCGAAAATGTAGATGGCTGTGGCCTAGTTTGATAGTATCACATCTTATTGAAGACTTTTTTGAAAAGATATGTACTTTTGATTCCCGCGAATAAATGATCAAAGTAAATAAATGAATCTATGACAGTGGAACTTCATATTACCCATAATGCAACTGGGCAATTTTCCTTACCTGTGATGTCACATCATCACCACACAAGATCACATGGACTGTTCATTGTAATACACCTCTGCCACATTGAGGTTCACATATCAGGCTGAGCCAGGTTAGAGGCCATGCTCATTTGCATAATTCAGTGTTGCCAGTAACCTTCGCCCCAATATTGAAAGTGTTGAATAAATTTGAAGTACTGGGCTACATCAAATTTACTTCTGAGTACAATCAATGGACAAAACAAAGGTCACAACTATCATGCAAGTTTAGTGCACTACCGCTGTTTCCTTACCTGACTTTTGTAAAATCTGTAGATTACATTGGCTGAAACTTTGCCAAGATAAGACGGCGGTTAAAGAGAGAATCTCGTTCATATATTTTATTTGCCACATTTCTTTGATTATATACAGAGATACAGCAAGAACTGAAGAGTTGCTCCAGAATATACAAGAAAACAATATGCAAAACAAATCCGAAACGGTGTGTAATGGTAAAATAGGGCAGTTTGGAGAGAAAACACAAAGTGCATGTACATAACATTGTAGTTGGTCGAGATATCCATTATCTACATGCACTACTTGTTGTACCATGATTCAGCATAGCACAACCAAAGCCTCTGTAGTGATGACCTTTGCCAGAAAGGTCAAATGTGCTAATGTATGGTCTAGGAAACAATATACATAATACTTATTCATATTAGGACAATGTTGAAGGACAAATAAAACCTAAGAACAGCTCAGCAACACAAATATGAGAGATTGGAACATAAATAATACTGTTTTCAGAAACACAAATACCACGGTATGGCGTTTTCAAACTGTAAATGAATGAGTTTGTGTTCGTCATCTCATTGTGACATCTTTTTTACAGCTCACCGTTTCAACTAACTAACTCTGTCACTGATTGACACTAGATAGTTGCTATTCCTAATCTTTCACTTCCTACTTTGACATGGTTTGGGGTGCAGGTCCATATTACATTTAACTGTGACTCAATCTCTGAACTGAGTAGCATACATTTACCATCGCCAACAATGATAAAATATTTTCCCATTTAGAAACTGTGGCACAAGGCCAACAATACACAGGGGGACAAAAATATGCATTATGACTCAAAACTTTTCTATAACAAGCTTGAAAAGTGCTCAAAATAATAGAGTAAGAAATACTACACTTGTTCTTCGCCATTCTGATTAAAATTAGATGAAGAGATGGGTCTGTCTTTTCTCAGGGTCCATAACTCAAAGTCACATAAAATTTAAAGACTTTGAGGTCCAAAACACCATTTTCCAGATATCAAATTTACAATATATTGATCGTGTATAATTTTATGTGTTTTTTTTTACAATATAATGACTGGTCATCTTGCCCTTTTGGAAACTTGGGGTGGAATATCAATTTTCCAGGACTTTTCAGGATTCAATTTCATTTCAAAGGAATTTCCCAGAGTCTTTGAAAATCAAGATCTTTCCAGGAGAGTACGGACCCTATTTATACATTGTATTATGGTCCACCCTCTCCACCCCGGAAGTAAAGATCATGATGAGACTATGGAAAACACCCATCTCAACATCTGATTTCAATCAGACTGGTTCTCCAGATAGTCTACTTAACGCCAACTACTGCATACAATATTTTGCATAGTTATGATACAAAAATATAACTACTATTATCAAAGATACCTGGCGGAATGTTCGTTTTTCAGTTTGTGATTGTAATCAAATTTTACATCTAAACCTCAGTAAGAAAGAATTTGTATTAACTTTCAAGTTAAAATTGCTATGAATTCTAATATTGTTGTGTATTTTAAGGATACACACTTATTTGAATATCCTAAAAATTACAAAGTGACTGTGCTTGGTTTGAATGAGTTGAAACTTTTTGAAACTTAAATTCTTGTGAAGTTGAAAAGATGAAATAGATAGAAAAGAAATGCAATGACAATATTACAATTAATCTGAGTTGGATTATTTTAAACAATGTCTACATTTCCCAGCAATCACATAAATACATGATTCAGTTAGATACCAGCTGAAATAAATGTCAAAGTTATACAATGTCTGAAATTTCCCGTGTTACAACTCTTTTTTCTCCATTCCCATATTGCAACATGATGGTCACCAATTACGTATCGTGGACTAGGTACTTAATTTATGCAACTGTTGCAAATGGTAAATTTAAATTTCCACACTGCCACACTGGTATGTAAACATGTCACATGCATGGTGTTGCATTCTGGGAACAAAACTGACACCAATCCAGCAATTGTGAATAATTGAATGCAAAATCATTGCTACAAGTTACTTCATAACTTGGATGCAAATGCAAGATTTTATACACATCTAGAAATGCAAAGAGCGTTGATATTGTGAAATTATAGTCTTTCTTCTCTACAGAAAAGTATAAATTTAAATTCAATATTCAGTTTATTTCTTGACAGTAAATTATAAAATAGGTTTTTCTTACACAGTTCATACATTTGGTTACACTGTTGACAAATTTGACTTGGTACCATTTCACTTTAGCACAAGTTTACTTCATAGCATAGTATTGTCACATATTTCCCATGACCCAGATTTCAGTTGACGTGTAAGTCATCTCATTTAATCCCAGATTTCTCAATATTTAATCTGAATCTTCTTCATCACCATAATCCATGGAAATTCTTTGTGGCACTGATGAGAATGAAAGAAAATTCAACGATTAATATCTAAATAAAAGAGTATGCAAAACATGGTTATTCAATATCATTAGCAGCAATACAATGCTAGGCTCACTTGATTTGGTCATGGTGTCATGCAAGAAATTTGAATTCTTCTTGATGTTCAGTGGTTTATTTTTAGCAATTTGAAACATTAACTTTTCCATAAATGCAGATCGTGATGTCAAAAAAAATTAGTTGCAGCCAAAATTTTGACTGAAAGGCAACATACATGAAATAAGATATGGGCCGCGTCAAGCAAAAACACCCTGATGTCAAAATTTTCAGATTTTGAGTTTTTACTAAATTTGATTCTGGACCATTAGTAGTTTGTACTCCTAAAACAGATTGCTCAATTCATCCTACAGTATGGATTAGAGGTCTCTTTTGTTTGACCTTTGACCCACTCATGATATGGATGGGACTGCTCATTGCATAAAATAACACGAAATCACATGGATGGAAAAAAATCACTCAATGAAAATAATAATAAAAAGTAACCAGCCAAACTAAAAGAAAATGATGTAAATTGTAGTATACAAGATAATTTTGGTATTGGATTGCACCATTATTTGATAGGGGTGCTGGTATCAGCTTTAGTGTAGGATGATGCGACTGAATACTAAGGGACTCACATTTTTTCAATTTTTGGATGTGTCAATGTAATAGATTCATACAGTAATGCAACATTTTAATTCAATATGACAAATTTTCATAAGTGTTAACATTTTTATGTTGTTTTTAGATAAGTTTACGTGCTCCCATCATAATTACTTGTATATGACCTTTGACCTTCATAACCAATATAATTGCATATTTTATATTAAAATACATCTAAGCAATATTAAATAATTAATAAAGCTTTCTACAAGTTTCAAACTTTTTGGGGTGTATGAATAAATACTAAGACAATACGGATCACTACATTTTCAAAAAGGGGGGGGGCGGGGTAGCCAATGAAATTAAAGAGGTAAAACACCTACAACATACACTTGCTACCAAAAATCATACTTAACAACACATTTTCAATCACTTCAACAAGAATAAAGATCTTCACAAACAAATACTTTCTGTAAAATAAATCTGTAATTTTATTGCTGTCCTGTTAACACAAAATTCATGGACATATATTCCTATATCTTTACAAAGTGGTAACCACAATAAGATCATGACCTCAAAAACTATAGAGTTCTTTCTTAAATTTCTTGACAAAAGATGCACATTCATTATTGAACATTCCTTAAGCAGGTGTCAAGATACACTTTTCTGCTAAGCAGATAAATGTTATGTGTTACATGTGCAGATCCACAAGATTAAAATAGTGCTCTCAGGAATTGCTTAAATATAAATAACTGATTGAAAATATTCTGCCTTATGTGATAGGACTGTTGAATGAGATAGATTTGAGATATCCTACAAAGAGCTGGAGATGAAATGAAGATATTTTACCCAGTGTGAGGGTCTGACATGTTTGAGATGAAATAAAGTCAGGGTCAGCTATGTGTGAGATGAAATGAAGATATTTTTCACAGTGTCAGGGGGCTGCTATGTGTGAGATATGAAATGAAGATATTTGAGGACAGTACATGGGAGTTGATATGAAAATTTTCCATCAAGGCTATGAAACAATTCAATAATATCACAGATGTAGTTCAAAGGAACATTTTACAGAGTGGGGTCAAGTCAAGTGTGATATGAAAATATTTGACCGAGTGTTAGGGGCTGCCATATGTGAGATGAAATGAAGATATTTTACCTCATGTGAGGGTCAAGTGTGAGAAGAAATGAAAATATTTGACCCAGTGTGAGGGTGTGACATGTGTGAGATGAAATGAAGATATTTTACCCAGTGTGAGGATGTGACATGTGTGAGATGAAATGAAGATATTTTACCCAGTGTGAGGAGCTCCCATGTGTGAGATGAAATGAAGATATTTTACCCAGTGTGAGGGTGTGACATATGTGAGATGAAATGAAGATATTTTACCCAGTGTGAGGATGTGACATGTGTGAGATGAAATGAAGATATTTTACCCAGTGTGAGGAGCTGCCATGTGTGAGATGAAATGAAGATATTTTACCCAGTGTGAGGGTGTGACATGTGTGAGATGAAATGAAGATATTTTACCAAGTGTGAGGGTGTGTTGCATGTGGAGATGAAATGAAGATATTTTACCCAGTGTGAGGAGCTGCCATGTGTGAGATGAAATGAAGATATTTTACCAGTGTGAGGGTGTGACATGTGTGAGATGAAATGAAGATATTTTACCCAGTGTGAGGGTCTGCCATGTGTGAGATGAAATGAAGATACTTTACCCAGTGTGAGGGTCTGCCATGTGTGAGATGAAATGAAGATATTTTACCCAGTGTGAGGAGCTGCCATGTGTGAGATGAATGAAGATATTTTACCCAGTGTGAGGATGTGACATGTGTGAGATGAAATGAAGATATTTTACCCAGTGTGAGGAGCTGCCATGTGTGAGATGAAATGAAGATATTTTACCCAGTGTGAGGATGTGACATGTGTGAGATGAAATGAAGATATTTTACCCAGTGTGAGGATGTGACATGTGTGAGATGAAATGAAGATATTTTACCCAGTGTGAGGATGTGACATGTGTGAGATGAAATGAAGATATTTTACCCAGTGTGAGGGTCTGACATGTGTGAGAATGAAGATATCTTACCCATGTGAGGATCTGACATGTGTGAGATGAAATGAAATATTTTACCCAGTGTGAGGGTCTGACATGTGTGAGATGAAATGAAGATATTTTACCCAGTGTGAGGGTGTGCCATGTGTGAGATGAAATGAAGATATTTTACCCAGTGTGAGGGTGTGACATGTGTGAGATGAAATGAAGATATTTTACCCAGTGTGAGGGTCTGCCATGTGTGAGATGAAATGAAGATATTTTACCCAGTGTGAGGGTGTGACATGTGTGAGATGAAATGAAGATATTTTACCAGTGTGAGGATGTGACATGTGTGAGATGAAATGAAGATAATTTACCCAGTGTGAGGGTCTGCCATGTGTGAGATGAAATGAAGATATTTTACCCAGTGTGAGGGTCTGCCATGTGTGAGATGAAATGAAGATATTTTACCCAGTGTGAGGGTCTGGCATGTGTGAGATGAAATGAAGATATTTTACCCAGTGTGAGGGTGTGACATGTGTGAGATGAAATGAAGATATTTTACCCAGTGTGAGGGTCTGCCATGTGTGAGATGAAATGAAGATATTTTACCCAGTGTGAGGGTCAAGTGTGAGAAGAAATGAAAATATTTGACCCAGTGTGAGGGTCTGGCATGTGTGAGATGAAATGAAGATATTTTACCCAGTGTGAGGGTCAAGTGTGAGAAGAAATGAAAATATTTGACCCAGTGTGAGGGTCTGGCATGTGTGAGATGAAATGAAGATATTTTACCCAGTGTGAGGGTGTGACATGTGTGAGATGAAATGAAGATATTTTACCCAGTGTGAGGGTCTGCCATGTGTGAGATGAAATGAAGATATTTTACCCAGTGTGAGGGTGTGACATGTGTGAGATGAAATGAAGATATTTTACCCAGTGTGGGGGTCTGCCATGTGTGAGATGAAATGAAGATATTGTACCCAGTGTGAGGGTGTGACATGTGTGAGATGAAGATATTTTACCCAGTGTGAGCGTCAGCCATGTGTGAGATGAAATAAAGATATATTACCTAGTGTGAGGGTCTGGCATGGGTGAGATGAAATGAAGATATTTGATGACAGTACACGGGAGTTGATATGAAAATTTTCCATCAAGGCTATGAAACAATTCAATAATATCACAGATGTAGTTCAAAGGAACAGTTTACAGAGTGGGGTCAAGTCAATAAAGGAAATGCATTCTATTTAGAGGGGACATCATGTGACATAGATGTGATATCTTCACTCTCTTCCAGTATTACTATAAATGACTGATTACTGGAAGTTGTTAAACACAGAACTTTGATTTGAAACTTTCCTTGAATGGTGGCCTTACAAATGGAAGTATGTGATCATGTAAATCTTTCTTTCTTGCTGCACTCAAACCAGCTGCTGGTAATCTATGAGGGAGACAATCATCAGGTGGAGGCCATGATTTACCAGGAAGGAGCAAACTAATTCTTTCTTCCTCATCATTGACACTTTTCTTACATACACTGCCCCAGCATCTGCCTTTACAAATCTAAAATGGTGTACTTTCTGATATCTTTGAGTGGGCGCATAAATGAAGATAAATAACTATCCCATGAAAACCACTGAACAATTTCCTCACAAGTTGCAGAATGACTATGCATTTGTACCTTGTTGACCCGAGCACAAGCATTGACAAGATCACCTAGCTGGTCAGGTTAGTCAACATCTGACCTACGATATAGTTGACGCATCTTGCCAAAACATGCATCACAAATGCATTTTGTATGACCAGGCTCCATAAAATGTAAACGTATTTCTTGATGTAAACCCTTAGCACATCTATTACAAAAATAATGGATCGTGCTCTTATTCTTATTTTGTCCCCCCACAGTTGTCTGCATGAAGTTTACATTCCACCTCACCTAAACTGTAATGGCTGAAAAAGTGGTCTAACATGCTGATCACATTATTTGGTCCATGACTCTTTTTCCCATCAACTGAAATTGAATCTGTCTCATCAAATAAATAATTGATCTGAAACTTAAGGGCTTCATTGCACACTCCAAAACAGTGTACTTTCAAAGGTGACAAAAATACAATGGACTTGTCTAGTTTGATGAGGAAGAAGAAAACTTTGAGCAAAATCAAAAGTATAATGGACATCAAATAATCATTAGAACAAGGCTCAGAACCAATTTCAACACCAGATGCTGCACTGACCTCTACTGATGACTTACTGACACATTCATTGTAAAATTCTCTTCTAGCTTTTGCACAGCAAACATGGTCATTGTATTCTGAAGTCAGGGTTAACTTTTCTTCCTCACTTACAGCATACATAATTTTTTGTCTGAACTTTTCACACTTAGAACAAACATCTGTACGAATATTCATCTTTTGGATATGCGGAGCACAGGAGCTCCATACACCTTTGAATGTTGTCAAGCCAACGCACTGCTTACTAGGACTACAAGCTTTACAAGAGTCAACATACTGCTTATAAATGTCCTCTTTTCGTAAACTTGATGGCAGGTAAATTGGTGGGACACCATCACGACCACGAGGTGCAGCTGGCATGGGGATACCATTCTCCTGTGCATATTGCTCCAGGAATTTTATAACATCAGCAATAACCTGAAAATTCAAAAATATAATTTTAAATATGTTAAAATCAATGAAATAGTAAATGTTGCCTTAGTCTGTAAAAATATATCAGAACTTTGTAAATAACTATAAGAAGTAAAAATTATTGTAGTTTATTAGCTTTACATACAGAGAAAATATTCTTTTGAATATTTTTAAAGTCAACGCTGTCAAATTATACACAATACTAATCAATGATGCCAAAATATTTTTCATTCTTTTCATTTTCTGTTTTTTTAATGATTATAAAATTCTAAATTACTGCAATGATTGCATGCACTCATTAATAATTTTCAAAATAGCTACAGTAACATGAATGAACAACATGAATTCATAATACACTGGAGAGCACAAAATAATTTGTTTAGATCACTCACCTCAAATGAATAAGCATTATGAGCTTTCTTCCCCTTTAATCCGTGAACTCTTGGAAGAACTCCCTTATCCTTGTAATGGGCCTTTAGGTTTTTAAAGGACTGAGAACCTGAAAAGAAAATGGAAAATGAGACAAGGTGATTTACCTTATCTGAAAATTCTCAGCACAACATAGACAGCTCCCACCTACTCCCCCCTCCTAACTAATGCTGACGTCCGTCCCACCATTTTTATACAAAATACAAGGCATCATTGTTGATACATCACGGTACGTCTGAGTAATAATTGGCAAAACTTCAGCTGACCTCTATGAAATCAGATAAATGCGAGTGAAAATTTGATAGAAACGGCGATATCATATAAATACATTTTTAAAAGTCGTTGAAATACATGTATATCGGTAACACTCTTCTGTGCATTGTCGACATCTCCGAAGGAAACGATCCGGGTGTACACTAGGATTCGTAGGAATGAAAAGTCGCCCATGACAAGACATTTGACAATAAAAATTTCACGTGAACTTGAGCATGCGTTTTTCGTTATCGCATTGGAAAGTCATCCGATTACGATTAGCGTAAATACAAACTAAAGCGGTTCAGGAGGTTGCATTTACGTATGAATAAATTTTACTTTTATGATGAGGACATTGAGAAAAACTTACCGACGAAATGAACAAATCGGAAAGCTTTTTCACAAATTTCTTGGCCATCAAACGTGTAACGGAAGCGTTGACACGACCTCTTCTCCCCTCTAGCAGTGTCTCCAGACACCTCCATAGACTGAAGCTTGGCAAGCAACAGAATGTCCTTTTCCTGCCGCGAAAATTCAGCGAGATCGAGACGGTACCCATGAACACGATCGAAGTCCAGCCGTTGGTAGCATTTGCGGTTACATCCGCAGCCAGCCTCCATTATGCGACGAGCTGTAGCTTCATCCAGGGGATCAAGGGTGTCTACATTTTCAGGACCACTCTCGTTCGCCATTGTCTGGGAACGGCTCGATGTTAACGCTACGAAATCCCTTGAGCGTTGACTAATCTCACCCTGGGTTAGCTGGCGAAAGCCTTCTTCGTCATCAACATCGTCGACAGTTTGGCCGGACTCCGAGTGACTGGGGACCGCGGCTGGATGGCTGACAACTGGTTCGTGTTCTGGAACTACTTCGAATTCGGCGTGTTCTCGATCACCTAAAACGTCATTTCGACGATCAAGCAATAAATCGACCAATTCTTGGTCCAATCCGGACATATTATCGGATGAGCTTGCAGACATACTTGGAAAAAAACACAAGTTGCGGACGTAGTCGACACACTGACTTGGCTTTGCGAGTCAATGATATGTAGCAGCCGATCTGTTGTAAGGCGGGAAACCACGTTCCCGCGGAAACGGTTCGAGTCGTATTTCACGCTAAATATAATTTTAACTTTATGTTGTTTTTTCTGTTATTTACACCAACCTGGATATTTCTGTGGGTAAAATGTTATCTGCGATTACTTCAGAACGAAGTAAAAGCGACTTCACTTGTTTATAGTCAGCAAAATACAGTGTTTTCGATGGATCTTCAAACAAAATAGAACAATCAATTTGCAACTTTGTATATCAATTTTTGCAACAATGTTTCTCGAAATCATGTGACCTGACATCAGGGTTGTTTTTGCTTGACGCGGCCCATATATGTTTTTTTTGAACATTAAAATATTGACAATAATGTAAATGGAATATATTCTGCTTGCTACCTACCACCTTTCATACATAAGTAAACTGTCTGTTAATATTCAGTGCATTTAGAGTTTTACACATGATGAGTACTTACTCCATGTATGGTTTACTATGGTATACAAATCTTACATCAGTATGATTTGCCTTATTCATTCTTCACTACTACTGGGTATTAATAGACAATTTTACATTCTAATAGATGATATACAGAAAAGGTATCAAGTTTCAGGCATTGAAAGTTTAGCTTACTTTTTGTGTGTTTGAGAAGGGCTGCTGTAGATGGATCCTTGGCCATGTCATACGCCATTTTCTTGTCATGTTTTTTCAGATCAGTTTTAATACCTGTGAGAAAGAAAGGGATAAAACAGAAAATAGTTCAACATTAACGTCACAAAGACATGACGATCATTTATGATCAGTTCTTGCATTCTACCAAACACAGTCCCACATAAGTTTTAACACATTGATATATGGTAACACATCAGTTTATGGTAATACATCGGTGTAGGGCAATACATTGTATTCAGTAACACGTTGGTATATCGTAACACATCGATATACGGTAAAACATCAGTGTACGGTAACACACTGTATATGGTAACAAATTGGTATACAGTAACACAAGCAGTATACAGTAACACATTTGTATACTGTAACACATCAATACACGGTTACACATTGGTATATGGTAACATATAAGTTCAAGGTAAAACATCGGTGTACGGTAATACATTGTATACGGTAACACGTTGGTATACGGTAACACAGTGGTATACAGTAACACATTGGTACATTGAAACACAGTGGAATACAGTATAACACATTGGTACATTGTAACGCATTGATATATGGTAACACACTGGTATACTGTAACATCGGTATATAGTAACTTATCAGAATACGGTTACACATTGCTATACTGTAACACATTGGTATACAGTAAGATACTGATATACCATAAATGGGTAGCATTCATTTGAATACATAGAGGGGTTATATACAAGTCTAGGTATCAGCTGTACCTTATTTTAATTGTATACTACTGAATAAGTGTTTTCAGTTGAATATTTGTAGTTTTGTGTAACTTCACATGGCTACACGTCAATCCATTTGGAAGAAAAGGTTTATTATACCGGTTGTGTTGCCAGACTATATGCTGTTAAATTCTGGCTGGCTTTGAAGATGAACTCTCAGTAGCTACCAGTTGTTACTTGTATTTCACTTGAAAACACTGGTTGTCGGCAAAGTCAATCCATGACGGAGGGGCTGTATTTTCAATCATATTAACACAAATTCTGTATAATTTAAAATTACCTTTCTCAAGAAGTAAACGCACAGCCTCTGCATGTCCCTTCCATGCTGCTGAATGTAATGCCGTGTCTCCCATCTTATTCTGAAAATAGGAACCAACACACCTAGAGTCATGTGTGCATAATCTGACATCATTTTAAGGTACATATCAGCAATCGTTAGTTCTTGGTAAAAATCATACGATGAAACCATGGAACTTCCTGATTTCTGGTTCAAACATGGCTTCTCATTTCAGATCAGCCAAACAAGGTCTTAGTCTAACTTCACCATTTCACCACAGTGACCATGGTTTGGTCCAAGCACATTGTTCTCAATAGTGATTGTGGACCATTTTATAGAGAATTGGGGGTGAACAGTATAGGTACCCAATGATAAAGAAGTATGGTTGTATACATTTTGATAATTTTACAGCTTTTCTAATTTCTTACCAGTAGATCCATTAACATACAGATTTAACTATTCAACTATTGCTAACTATGCAATAAAATGCAAAGCTGAGTTAGAGATGACTGCATTAAGTACAAATTAAAATGTGTCTCAATCCATTGTATATTCACTATCAAAGTATATGTATTTGAAGAAAACTGTTACACATGTAACATAGAGGATCAAGCATGGTGATCCAAACAACATCCATAACTGTACTTCTTGTACAACTATCAGTAAATCTACATGTGACAGAATAGAATAATTAGCCGTGTGATTTGAAGCAAATATGGACTCTGGTGTTCTCAACAAATGATATTGCTGATTACTTAGATGATGACAAAGATTCAAAACATGACTTACCTGTACATTGATCTGTATACGAGGCACTGATAGAAGTGTTTTCACACAGTCTATATGGCCACCATGTGCTGCCCAGTGTAATGCTGTACATCCAGCCTTGTCCAGGCCATTCACTGAGACCTATTCACACAAAACATCACCAGTAATTATCGTCTTTGCAATTCATGCAATATTACAATGATTAAATTTGATTATAAAACCAAAATCTATGGAATGACAACCAGCGTATTCTCAATATCATAAATGCTTGTAAATATCTAGACATTAATATTTTTATGATCTGATTCTGTGGCATTTATAAATGTGTTTACAGGTCTTGTTGGCATAGTCTTGTTTACACACCATGATTTGGTAGCTCCATGACACAACTAACCGTTAACAATCTATGCATTGTTTTCCTGACCAACATTTATGGTATGGGATAAGATCTGTCAACTCTAGGCCGCCACTATTTCAGCATTCTGAGTCAATTTTTGGAATGTCAGTCCTTAACCAGTGTATGCTCATGTAATATTTTATTGACGTAGTGAGAACTTGAATCTGTGTGCTGTGTCAATTTGATGTAGCAATCATAGTGCTGGCCATCTCTATGCACACAGTATAGGCGCATGAGCCTGGTCACAAACCAACAATACTGTCTGCAACAGGAAGTGCCTGTTGTATGTAATTGTGAACATTTTTAGAATGCTTAGGAACACTTTTCCTGAGGCTAAAATTAAAAATTAAAAGTGATCTATCAATCCTGTCAAGTAATTTACAATCTCTTAGTACAGATTAAATGTCCATTCCATAGAATTTTTCAATCCCCAACAAATTTCAAATCTAAAAATACATTCCACAACAAGTTGTAAATCTGAAATTACATTCATACAGACAACTGAAAGCAGCATTAACTTTAATGCTTTCTGTTGAGCATTGGTATGTAGTTTCAGATTTCAAATTTGTTGTGGAATGAAAGACTCCTTGGAAAGGGCATTAAACAATATACACCATTTCCTTAGTGCCAACAATACAGAAGGAAATTGGTGTGCAAAAACGTTTCACATAACACATACCAATTGAATGAGTATTATTTCACAGTTTATTTGTGGCTGACAAGGGAAGTAAGTTTGTTACCGACAGAAAGCACACTCACTCCATTATTCAGACATTCATTCATGAAGGACAGATTGCCTCTCTTTGCAGCCTCATGTAAAGGATTGTCCACAGCTTCAGCGCTTTCTTCAACTGAAAACCAATATACATATATTGTTTTAGAATACAAAAATCTTGCAGTAAATACCGTGTATATGGCTAAATTTGGTTAAATAAAGATTTGTCATTTACTGAGACATTAGATAAATGTAGAAAAAAATATTTGTCCATTTCTGTTTATCAACTGAAATCAAGTTTTGAGATAATACTATGATTCCTTTCTGTGATTATTTTTAAACATCATTAAAGCATTGAAAATTTATTGATTAAAAAAGTTGAATATCTTAAAATAAGCATAAAGATAAACAATAGCTCTGCAACAAAATTGTACGATTAGATCTTGTCCATACTCTGGAACACAAGCTCAATGTCTGTGTCAGTGATATTTCAAACACACGATACTGCCAACATGAAATACACTCTCACTGCCAGCATTCTAGAACAAATGGTGGGTAAGTTTTGTATTTTGCAGTATTCTGGAAAATGTTGTTCCAGCACTTTGACAAATGTACATCTAAGTACAGAATAACAGCACTGATTGCGAATGACGTTACTTTTTCTCTCATAAATATGCATAAATGAATATTTGTCTGCATTTTCCACATAAACTATGAAAATAAAACCCGCTAGAGTTACAGTGGCTACTAAAAATCATACTGATTCATATGAATTTATGGCTCAGATTACCAGCTGCAACAACAGCCGTGCATGCAACAAGAAAATTTGTTTGAATTTCAGGCAGCGTTGTCTGAAGTTGCGTGCATGCAGCTATATTTAGTAACAAACCTGAAATCACGATCAACACTATTGATATGCATTACATTTTGACTTTCTGTGATTGGAAATGATTGACATATTCTCTATGGAGACTGGATGATTTGAATTCAGAGCTAAAGCATACCAAATAGTACAAGTATAACATTTGCGCACTGATGAAAATAACCGATAGTAGACTATATTGAACAATGACAGTTTTGCAGTAATTATCGATACCTAGGGACTCATTACAGTTTTATAGGAGTATAGATTGAGCTAGAGACCCAAGGATTAAGCCCCTTTAGTTCATATCAGCAGCTTGTGTCCCCTAATTTTGTTCACTCATACCAACAATACCAAATTTTACTCAGATTTAGATTATTTTCCTTACCAGTTTCATAATGAGAAATTTGATTTGGTGGAAACCTACACTTGAAATGACAAATTTTCTTTTTCAAATCAATGGATACCTGAACACTTACCATAATTACTTGGTATGAGACCTGTTCTTCCACCACACTTGGCTTTCCACCAATCTGAATTGCTCTTAAAAAAGGAGAAACACAGAAACAAATGTTATGTGACAGAAACACTTGTTTGGAGAAGATTAATATAAATAGGGAAACATGGTGGAGTTTTAGGACTACATGTATTTTTGGTATGTGTCAACTATACTATGTCACTTTAGTCAAAAAATGGCTAACCATGATACCATGGTTACAATCTTATCATTGTTATTAAATTGTACAGCTTATGTCTACTGTTTAACATGGGCAAGCAGTGCCTGACTCAATTTTTGGGAAGTTCATATTATTTCAGTTTCAGATCCAACCCTACCACTCTCCCGGTTAATGCAATGACAGGGAGATAAATAAATATTCATGACAGATTAAAATGACAATGTTTAAGTATTAACCAGCTGATGCAGTATGTTATATGGTATGCAAATAGCTCAAACTGAGGGGGATGTTTCACAATGTTGTACTGAGTGTTTATGCTAAGCATGGGCAACATTTGGTAAATTTTTCAGAAACCTCGGTAACATTTCTGCTGTCCCCAGTCTGATTGCAATGATACACTGAGGGAAATCCCTGTAAAACGACCAGGAACCAGTACAGTCATTTACCTACATCCCAACTTTAATAAAAACACCATTTACAGTTTTGTGACAGACTTGTCTGTTTCAGGTGATGGCTAGTCTTGAAGTTGATTTTTAACCAAATATATCGGTTGTTGATTTACCCATGGAATTCAGTTCTGGATCCATGATAAAAACAAAGTAATGAAGAATCAGAAACATTCCCCAAGTATGAACAGCATTGATTGACATGGTCTGCTGTAGCTCTGCGTGGCAGGGCTGTGTGTTCCCGGCGTTATGGCCTCCCACCACATACGCCAGGAACACACAGCCCTGCCATGCAGAGCTAGGTCTGCTGTTGAAAGTGGTCATTTATACAAAGCTAACAACACAATGTACATCTCTATCTACATTTATCCAGACATGAACTTTAACATCAAAACTTTGCACTATTTGATCTGAAAGCTATGATACATACCATGTCCAGCACATATAACATATCACCTTCATCAAAGCTCAATTCATCAGCCTGAAGATATGATCAGAAATATAGAATATTAATTAAGGCAATGTAAGACTGTTTCAATTTGAAAAAAGTCAAAAACAAAACATCCCATCTCTAAAAGTTATCAAGAAAATTTCAGTTAATATTCCAATATTCTTTCATATATGAAATTGTAATTCACATTTTCAATTCCAATTAAATCAATATTACTTTATTTTTCCAATACAACTCTTATGCACATACATACATTTGCGAAATACAAATACCAACATCAAAAATTTCATATATTTGAAAAAATCAAGAAGGCAAATTATGGCTTTGACATGTTTAGATTTTATTGGAGGTAAATACTTGTACCACAGCGGATTTTTTAGTCTATTACTTGATTTATTCTTTGAGTTTACACATTGACAGTAGAAGCATCTATTGTCTGCAGTTAACAGATTTTTTTCGGAACTATTTATATGTCATTTCAAGGTCTTTTGCTCAAAGTTTATTGAAATGCTCATTGCTAAGAATCACAACATTTGGACTAAAGAATGGAAAAGAGAAAGCCACGTGCTCACGCTGTAAATCATGAATGTGGTATATGAGTTTACACTGATATGCAGATTAGAATGGACAGTGAAATTGATCTAAATGTTGCCACACTTGTGTAATTGGTTTGTAAAGTTGTTCAAAAACTTGCCTCAGAAGTTGCACTGACTTGTTATAACTGCGGTGAAAATCGAAGAGCTTTTATGGACCCATAATAAACACACACCAGGGAGTACACTTTGCAGTGCACTTCACATAAACAGAATCATATTACATTCCTTATATACTGCCGCTCTGACTTACATTGTATCACAGCTGAGTCAGAGTCTAGTTGTCATTAGACTCTTGTTGCCTTTGCATTCTATGAAGTTCTTTGGCAAAAAAAAATCATGATCCACAGGAAAAGAGGTGTAAGAAAGTTGTTGAAATGTACGCGGATAGAAAGTCAGGAAATCTTTACCCTACACACAGACACTAATCAGTTCCTACTTTATTGCTTTATCTCAACAATTACAGTGGAAGCCTACTGCGAAACAACACTATCATCCGTCTGTTGTTTGCCGCAACTCAACTAAAATTACCAATCCTGAAGTAAATTTTGAAACAACTTTACAAACCAATTACACAAGTGTGATAACATTTAGATCAATTTCACTGTCCATTCTTATCTGCATACGACAGAAAGAGAGATAAAACTTTTAACTTAACTAGAAAACGTTTTATTCGTACATTGAATATCATATCTTAATATCCCTTTTCCTGCCAGACAGTGACTTCCCCATCAGCAAAGTCAGTAAAAAGCAGTATATTGAGCCAAAACCACATGTACTTTCATCCACATGGCCTTGTGTGTTGTAGCAGTTAAGTCTGTAAAATTGTTTACAGAATCAAAATCATAATTCTGAAGCTACTTATGATTATTTCAAGAATCACAATCCCTAAAACTTTATAATTATTTCTAACAATTATTCAACTTCTGATCCTATTGAAATACTCACCTGCTGAGCATCATATTTGTACATTGCTTGAAACACTTTAACCAAACCTACAAAAGTGAAAAATTTTATGGTTAGATTAAAATCATCTTCCTGTTCTGTGCTGAATAATGCTGTCATTCTCCTACCAAATCCTGAAATGTTCATCATCAGTGACCCTGAGTTTCTCTCGTACTGTGGAAAAGTGAACTCAGAAGACTGTACCAAAACTACAGATTGCGTGACAGACTTCTATTTGTAACTCACCATCCCAGACTGTTGGTATGTTAAATTAATGTGTATCACATATATTTGAATATTTTTCAAACGTCGCCCATACAGCTATTGTGGTTTGGCAATGACGTAAAAGAATAAGGGTAGAAGCTTCCCGGAGAAGCTTCTACCTCCATGGAATAGCCTACAGGCATTTGACTCAATGCAAGCTAACCGTCACTGATGCAATCAGGAGTTATTCTGACTGCATGGTTGCATCAATGACGCTTTGCTTGCATTGAGTCGAATTCCTGTGGAATAGCCATCCAACTTTTACGACACCGCCCACTTCAGTTTTATCATCTACTGTCTACTCTAGATTTTGGCAGGAAAGGGAAACCAGTGACAACATCAAAGTTGTCATAGGCATTGGGTTGAGAATTGAGCAGGTCTATGAGAAAAGTGTACATTATCACTGACGTCACTGGAGTACATGTGCCTTGCCCTCTCGCACACTTCACCAAGAATGGCAGATATTGCTTCTGCAATGTGAACAATCACAACACAAGTACATATATTGGAATTGTGGAAACCAGGCTGTGTTTGCCGGCAAGCAAGCAATCGAAATTTCCGATAAACAACAAAATTAGAAATACATATCGCATTGAAGTATTGGTTCCCAAATAAACCTGAAGCGAAAAGGAACGGTCACTCCCTTCCTTGAAGTTGAAACTTGAGGTGACACTTGACATTGCGAAGCGCGAAGACGCTGTGAGTCAATCAAGTAAACAGGTACATACCCGGTTTAGGGGCTGGTTTAGGAGGTGCTGGTCGAGACATTTTCCAAAGAAGTCTAGAGACAAAGATGTGTGTAACTCCCAATGGATCCTGTAAACTCTATTCAACCAAGTTTGAAAGCCAGTCGTAACTTCCCTAATTTACTTCCGGGTTTGCTTGCACGCAAGCTCAGTTCAGTATCTTGACCATATCGGGATCGCGTTTTCGACTCTCGCAAAGCACGTGATTTTAATCAGCTGTTGAAAAAGGAAGTTTACAACTGCCGGGCCTCCTGCCCGCGGGACACTGATCACTCTTGAGAACAGGGATGCCTACGCATTCGCACAGCTGCTGATGCACGGGGTCTAACCTTTCAGCGTGAGAGATCCCGAGGAGAGCCGAGAGATGTTCGACAGTAAACCCGAGCACTGAAGTGGCCCGGGAAACCTCTACCTTGAATCTGTCTGAGTGCCACTCGTACTGTACAGGTTCCATGCTCCATGTCAACAAGTCATCATAACCATGCCAATGTACTGTGTAGTTGCATGCTATGCGTAAGGGGTCCTACAACTCCAATTTCAGCTTGTACAAGCTCTCTACGATAAGTGGCTGAGGATTCTTCAGAGTGGCACACCAACGCCTTTCCATCACTGTGTTTTGATGATGGTGCACAATAGTTCTTGACATGTGACGTCACTTGCCAGTGGTTCATTGATGCTGTACATATTGACACTATGAATACTGCCTCAGAAATGCATAATCAAAAGGTAACTGAGGCTTTAGTATGAACTGAGTATCTTGCTTCAATCTCTATCATAGGGTAGCCCCTACACGCCACGTTTGTTTAAAGTTAAAGTTATTTTTTAAAAGTTAAAGTTTTTTGTTAAAAGTTTTTAAAAACAGTTTACCCAAAAATAAAGTTTCCCTGCTCAGAATTAAAAGTTTGCTGTGGAAAAATAAAATTTCTTACAAATATTAAATATATTGTCAGAAATATGAGTTTATATTCAAAAGTAATAAATTCCCATGACATGTAGGGGAGTTGGTACTCTTGAACAATTTTTACTTTTGTTTTACAAAATAAAAAATACTTTTGAGAAACAAATATTTTGTTGAAGTTAAAGTTAAGTTTATTTTTTAAAAGTTAAAGTAATTTGGTTCACAGTATTTTAAAACATTTTACTCCAAAATAAAGTTTCCAGTACAAAATTAAAAGTTTGCGATGAAGAAATAAAATCACTTACAAATATTAAAGATATTGTCAAGAAAAATTCGAGCAAAGTAATATTAAGTTCTGTGGCATGTAGAGGCCACCGTACTATTATAAGCTAGCCCTAAATAATCTGTTTGTCTTGTTTCTATCTCTATCAATAAACTGATCCTAAAGAAATTATTTGCTCATGTACACACAGGCTAATTAGATGTTTTAATTATCAACAATATATTTTGACTCTCATACCAAATTTCACGTTTTATTTGTGCATAGGACATCCAAAATTGAGGTTTTCTACCGAAAATATGTACTCCTTCATCCTTTAAGTAAACTATTGCTACCATACTAAACTTTAGATTCTCTGCAATGCCATGCCTCACTGTTGCAAGATATATCACTGGAAACACAGGTAGACATGTCATTGTTCTATTTCTTGGGAAAGATACCTGCCTTCCTTGAGATGAACCGTGAAGAAACATATCAACTTATCAAGACTCTCAGTGAATGTATTGTTTTCATCTAATAGTGTGACTGTGTCTGTATCAATTATGCTTGGAAATAACTGGTACCATTCGTGTTTTTGTTAGCAAGTAGATATTCAGAATGTTTGTTATTTCTATAGTGTTTAATAAAATGTTTAATCTATCTTAATTTAGAAAATCAAGCTTGATTCCAGTGAAATTAGTGCCATATCACTTGGAAATGATGTTTACAAGAAGTGCCTGTGTCGCCATGACAACCAAGATGTAATGAAATTTATAATAAATCTCACAAGTCAACAAGACAAACAAAGTCTAAGTGAGCTGTTGACAGGACTTTCAATTATTGTCAACTTATACGACACCAGCTCAAGCAATATTTGTGAAAGAATCAATGAAATGAGATCTCAGCTTGCCAATAATGAAGAATTTCTCAAACATTTGGTGAGTACAGTAATTCCTCTGGATGATTGCTTTGAAGTGCACTATTGTGTTGATGGTTATGAGGTGATGTAGTTGTGATTTCACGCATGCAATTTATGGTCTCCTGTCCATGCAAATACCTGAGGGAAAAACCTGGAAACATAGCTTTGCATTCAAGGAGGGATACAAATATTTGACAATAAAGAGCTGAAGGTACTTAGGCAACTTACAGTAAATGTAATGCATGCCCAAATGAATTTCAAGTAGTATTTTCCTTTCAGGATTTGGCTGTGTTAGCTTCCACAACATTTGGATAATTTATTTATAAATATGGGAAATGGGAATGCCATTTAAAATAATTCCAGAATGATTCAAGATTGAAGAAACTTTTTTATTTCTGACAGAGAAATTTACAGTAGGACTTGCTGATACCAATGAAAAGAACATAATAACATGCAATGAAAAAATCAATTGATAAATAAAAAAATAAAATGAAAATAAGTTTTAATTAGGTGACTGTCCAGAACCTCTCTGCAGTTTTAATACAGTACACCAACACTTGCATCTAGTGACTTGCTGTGATTTTTCACAAAGTGAATAAAGCTATTCATTTGAATGTGAAAGGACTCTAGACGAGAAAATTAATTTTACTTTTTGCCACCACATAACTCATTCAGGTGTAGCTACATAAAGTACCGATAACCAGTGTCCCATGAAACTGAGCTGTCTGTTGTTATAGAGCAAACTACCCATACCATTGCATAGCTATATATCACTAGAGGGAAAAAATTTAGCAATTGACTTTGGAAGAATATGCAGGACATGAGTTGCATAATTGTTCTTGGCTGGAGTCCTACACAGTCAAATGAGCAAATTTTCATAACTTTTACAAAAAATCCACCCACAACGCCAGGTGTAAGTTTTGGGGTACCATACCAAACCTACATAGAGGTGTTTGACAAGTCAAGTGATGGTTATAAAATTTGAAATAAGTAAGAAACGTGATCCAGATTGTAATCAATACCAATGAAATCTGAGTTCAATACAAATCAATTTATAAACTTTAATTTAACATCTGTGATTCTACAGCTGTTGTTTCATTCATCACTATTTTTATTAATTCCTGTCACAGGTAACTCTCCTTGGTCACAAAAACAGAGTGGTTGCATTCAGTAGTTGCAAAGCCATCAGACGTATCATGTCCATCTTTTCCATCAAGGTGAGCTCACTGTCTGTATCATTGGTGTATCAGTCATTGCAGTCTTAAAGTAAACCGGTAACCCCCATCTCAAGAGGATTAATTAGATTAAGATTAAATGCATACAAAGTATGAGCCACTTCTTCAGATTGAGTGTTTATACCAATCTACAGAAGAAGTTAGTGCTATTACTAGTGTACTATATCAACATTTGTGTTTCTTGCTTTGAAAAGTGGCTTTCTCCATAGCTTTCATAAAGATAACAGCAGATTTTAAAAGCGATTACCATCGTCAAACAGATTGTCAGCATCCATGACAAAGCATTGTCAACAAGCTTAGAAGGAGAAGTACATATACGATACTACACCTACTTCGCTTTACCAGTGAGAGCGGTGCTGATGACAAAAGGAATAATGTTGATACTGTAAATTGTAAACCTCATGTTCTAATCAGGCAGTTTTAAAATATAATTTCAATAGGTTTATCTCTATGTATTCAATCATTTCATTTTTCTGAGGATGATTTTTCCTGTCATCTAAGCACTTGTTGCTTTACCATTAATCTCCTACTAGTATACAAGTTGAACAACTTATTTTTAGCACTTGTATATTACTACTAGTATTTTACTACAGCCAGCATGAGCTCTCGTCCAATCAGAACAGCTTACTGGCATACTATAATACATTGATACACCGCTAATATATAAACCTAAGGTTCTATTAACTCTAACTTTGATGCCTTTTATATAAATTTTGTCACCTATGTAAAAAACATTGTTATGCTCTATTCTAAAATTCATGTCAAAAAGTGTGTTGTTCATGTCAACAATTCATAGGTATGTTATACCCTAATGTCACCCAGAAAATTTCAAATTAAAACACCTACATAACTCCATAGCTGTCCATGTAGTGAAATAAAATTAAAGTATTTTACAGGACTCAATCGTAGTACGGTGTCATGGACATCTTTTGAAAATCAACATTGTACTTTAGCAAGGTAAAATGCAAGCATTGTGAATTGCATTTGCTTCAGTGTTCCTCTTTGTCTATTGTCAGATATTTTCAGAAGAAGTCCTTCAAGACTTGATGTTAGGTTTTGAACAAGACACAGTCATCCAAGAGAGGCATCCTACCCTGGATCTGATGAACTTAAGGATATTTACATTTGACACATGGAAAGGAATTTTGAAGAATCTCAGGACTATGGATGAAGGCTGTTATCATGTTGAAGATTCAGTAAACCCTGACAATCCATGCACCAATTGTGTTCATTTACAAGAAGCAAACCCTATCAGTAAAGGTATAATGTGTTTTATTTCAAACCGTTTGTCATTACAATTGCTTGCTACCAGTATTAAATTTGAGACCCTATGTCTCTTAAGCTTTTACGGTAGTTGTCCCAGAAACCAGTGTCACTGTAAATGCAGTGTTATTGTAGACTATCCTGGCAACACGGTGATTCTTTCAGATTCCATTACACCTTGTGTATGGTAATTAGTCTACTGATCTGATCACTGGATTGGTTGTCCAGATCTATGATCAGTGACAGTAAATGACCATGGCCAATGAGCTTGCAAAGCAGAGTTTGAAGATATGTTATTGGTACGGACTATTGACAAGTGTCAACTAACAGTATTTCATTCTTGAGGAATAAATCTTACATTTATGGAACACAGAAGCAAAGTTTTTTCAGAAATTACCATGTGTGCATTGTGAAATACAATCATAGGTATTTGTATCATATATATTTCAGTGGTCCAAAACAACTATCACAGATCTAATTTACATGTTTTCCATTTCATATACTGTTACCGTCTGTTGACTCCAGCATTTAAATACATTCCCATGACATTTTTTATTTCAGATGATAGAATGGCATATATGGAGTTACTGAAAACCAAACTACCTAAAACACTGGACTGTATTCATGAACAGCTTACAGAAAATCCACACAACAATGCAGGAGTTGTATTGATAGCATATGTAGACCTCATGGTAGAAGTTGTCAAACATTTCAGACAAAATCTACCCAGAAGTCTGCTTGACATAATCATGAAACTGATGCCATATATAGAAACACAAGATTCAGTATTATGCAAAAGGATACTTGATGTGATGAACCAGATAATGCACCATGGCAACAGTGAATTCACGTCATTGGATGTTGCAACTGTTACCATAGCAACAAATTACATGCAGGTGATAACCGCTGAAAGGCTTGAGAAACTACTGCCAAATGATGGGTTTGTTGGATTTGGAGGGGCACTATTCACTGACAGGACTGATGAGATGAGGGATTGTGAACTGCTGATGGAGAAAGATAACGTTTTGTTGAGAAAACTAGCCAGCCTTGCTCTGGCGTCTTGCTGTGTAAATCTACAAGTCATCTTAGAGATGTTAGATGATCAACAGAAACAAACAGGTATTGTCACACTTGATTTGTGTTTTTCAAATCCTTGTCTCTCACTTACAACTGTCTATAAATACTGATAAGGATATGAAATATTTCTTACCATAAAATTCATTGTAGAATTTGAGCATTGTTTGGCAATACATTCCTGTGCATGCAGTTTGCTTTATGTGAATTAACATTGGTCCTTTGAAAATGGATCATATCATTACCTGGTACTCACTATGGAATCTTTTGTTGTACTAAAGTATTGCAGGAGACTTGCCTATCAACATTACAAACATCCAGGTGCCTGCTCTCAGTGTCTCAGGACTGAACATTCTCAGCAGTTCATAGCAGCCAACTTGAGCAATGTGATCATACATGTAGCATACACTTACAGAACACATGACCAGAGTACTACTTGTAAATGTATTTCACTCACATAACCAACGCTGTGTAATTCTCCCACCAGTTTCCTGCACTGATGTACTGAAGTGTTTAGAGTGTTTGTCATCATTCCTCTCACCAAATGAGACCAATGAGTCTGCAGCAGATTGCATCTCTGTGTGGATCTGTGATGTTTTTAATGATCAAGACGATGATTTGGTGTCAGCCTTGCTTGTGTCATTTCATATCTATTCCAAGGCAAAGAAACTAAGGTACACTTTTCCTTTTTATGTAAAGTTTGTTCACCCTAGGTTCTTTAGTCAAGGTTCTCATGCCAATAAAGTCTCACAAATGCTAAGACAAAAATACAGGTATATGAAAAGTTGCCCCAAAAGATGATGTTGGACTAGTATATTCATGATAGAAAAGTCTTTCCTGTAGCTTTGACTGTAAATGACCGGTATGCATGTCATAGGAAATGAACAATTGCAGAGCCAATGATGGCAAGTAAGCTTGCTTGCTACGAGGATGCAGTTGCTATGAATCCAGTTGTCAAATGATGTCAAAGGACTTGATTGATGCAATGTCAAGGGTATTCCAATGATTTGTTTAGATACTTATCCAAAATGGGTTGTTACCTGCCAACCGGCATTTTTTCTTTCTAGATGTACAATTTAATTTTATGCAAAATAACCAATGAATTGTCTTTTGTTATTTTCAGTGTACAGGTTGAAGACCAGGTTAGACAAGACTGCATCAGAATCTGTCAGCTGTGCAATCCTCATCAGATATTTGTGACATTTCTACAGTCAATATCATTTGATCACAGTGTACCTTTGGACTGGTTAATATCTTCAGAAACTCACTTTTTGGAATATTTTGTGAAATATTTAAAGTTTGCATCTCATGATTGGGATAATGTCTGTAAAGTGTGTGAATCGTTTGATAAAAGCAACCTACATAGTGTAATGATGTCAAGTTGTGAGGAGTTGGGCCAAAATCCCATGGACTTCACTAGCTATGTACATGGCCTGACATCAGCCGAGCCTTTTAACCAAGTAAAAGCAGCATCAGATTCAAAACATTTAAATGAAAATGAAGAAACCTATTCCAAAGATTCACATGGAGAAAATTCTAGACCCCAACTTGATGCTGGAGTCTCAACAGAAGGACAAGCTGATGTAGTCATGGCAACAGAGGCTAGCAAGAGTCCAAGAACAATTCAAAATGATTTTGAATCTTTAGAACCTCATTATGACATGGATTCTGCATCTGCAGAGGAATCTGATTCTGATTCCAGTGATGAAAACACACTGCAAGAAATAATGACATTTCTCACAGAAATAAGAGATACCATCGAAAGGTTACAAAGAAAAAATTTATTTCCATATTCACCAAAAGCACTTCTTAAATTGTTAAATCATATACACAGTCTGTATGAACAATGACCAAGCAAGAAGTACTGTAATTTTGGATGTGATGTTTCATAATGCTAATTAGACACAACTGTTAATTTGCAGTGGTGACTTCTGACAAGATGGCAACAGGCTCTCCTGCTGTGAAATCTGATCAGCAGGTATCAGTTTGCTGTGCTTTGCTTTGCATTGAAAAATTCTGTTCTTTTTTCATGAATCCTTGATGCATTTTTAAAGATGTTGGTACAGCTCAAGCAGAACTTTTAATTCCAGTCTTAATTTGAACAATTTAGAAACTCCTTTTTTGTGGTGATCCCTGAATGTAATGGAATTAATATTTAAAAAATCATTGAACCTTTTCAGGCAATCTGTTCTAAAACTACAAGACACAGGAATGGTTCTCCTTTTAGTGGTATTAAAAATGGCCAAAATGGATGCCAAATATTGTGTCACTTTGTGTGTGAAAATGCTAACTCAGAATTGATTTCTTAGCGCAAATTATTAAACTAAGAATAAAAGTTATTTCTTTTTTCTGAGTGACTTTTTCATGGAATGTAAGAACTTTTTGTGATTTCTTCTGAAGTTATTTTCTTGATGGTCTGAAGTACACGATACTTCCAGATTTGCCTTGAAAATAATCTTCAACAATATCTTCATGAACTTTTTCCATCAAACCTTGACTGAGATATTCATCTACGACTGGTTTGACTGAGTCAGATGTGGTCTCGGATTCCATGACACCAATCACTGTGTAACCGTCTGTTTAGAATTCAAACAAGAATATCAAGATAGAACCAGCAGTCACTACAACTGTGGCCTCCATGCAAGATGTGAAATAAGGGATAAAAACTAATCTGACAGACTGTAAATCTCTCATTCAAAAATGATGCAAATAGCTCTAAAGTACACTTGACAATGACTACTGTATTACCCATGAAGTGTAGCAGTGTCATTGAAAGCTTACAGAGTTCAAGTGCAGGCATTACCATCGAGAGATTTTCACAAAACAGCAACAGAGCTACAAATGTATCCTACAATCATTTGATTTGTTTTCCAGTGATTTTCCTTTTGTTGTACCTCATCAATATCATTCAATCTGACATTTTATTTTACTATCTTCATCAATGACAATAACAGCATTGTTCTACCAGTACATGATATGATTGACACTTTTTTGTAAATTTTCAATTTCAGAATATATGTAAATAAATGTAAAACATGTATTCATGTTCACCCATAAGACATAACTGTACCTCTTTCCCAACCCTTTCACCTCCATGGTTTGGTCAAAGTGTATTGTTATCAATAATGAGAGTGGACCTGTGCACAGGTATTTGGGGGGTGATGAGGTTACATGTAATGTGGTGGACAGTTGTCAAAATGTTTGATAAGATGTTCTCTCTCTTACAGTGTCTCTAATATTGCTCATGTTCAACACAGATATCTAGAAAATCATTATTTTGCATACCAGAATACACTCAAGTACTTGGTTAATCTTTGATTTTGTTTTACATTGTATTCTGATTCTTTCAAATTTCAAAAAGAAGATGATCACCTGTTTTTGTTATCCTCAGCCACTCCTTCATTCCATGGATATCAAGAAACATACCGGCACCAACTAATATAACTGCATCATAACTGCCTGCAAATCAAATTAAAGATTTTATTTTTCTTCAGACATTTTCAGTACATATGCATCATATTTTCTTCACACTCATATTCTCTACTGAAAAGTAAATTTATGTTTCTGAGATCACAACCTAGATTTTGTTATCAGGACATTTTCAGAATTCGGTGAGTTGACTGAATTTTTTCAATGGTGTCATTTGTAACTATTATATATTCAGTGGTTTGACATCATTTCAAAGAATAGTTATAGAAGTATAAATTAATGTTATTCATACTGTCATCATTGCAGATACAAATAAACAGACATTTAAGAGAAAAAGATTAAAAGTGGAAATTTCAAGGGAATTTACTTGTACTTAATGTGTTTACACTTTTCTGCAAGAATATATAACATTTTACTCCCAGTTAGTGACCTAAAGTACAAAAACCCTAAATGGCTAGTTTCACATTCTGTGATTAATCACATCTCTACAAAGCCACAGAGATTGGCAAAGTACTAGGTAACAAATTAGTGCAGAAATTATTGCACTTGCTCAGTGTATTCCAATATTCTGTTTAAGTTTGATACTTGAGTCGGTGAAACCTTTGCATTCTGCTGAAAAAAATACAATTGAGGAGAGTGTGTAAAGTAAAACAATGAGGTGAATACCAACCAGTGCCAAAACTTAGTGTTTTATCAGGGCTGAGATCTTCATTGAGTATATTCCTGTATATGTTTTTCCCTTTGGCTAATTTGATACATTCATCTGAGATATCAACACCATCTACGTTGTGGAAACCAACTTTGGACAGCTACTAGGAAAAGTAAAAAAATTATGGTGTACAGATATTGCTGAAGCAACTGTCCTTATCAGTAATTTATAAGGTTATGATGAAATTACAACAACGATGCTAAAGACAGGAGTAGCATACCTCAATCATGTGATTTACGGAATTCTATTATCTGTGGGTAATGTTTTTTGCTACTTCATGATGAAGCTAAACATTGCTTATCGTACAATGAATATGATTTAAGGTAAGTACCTGTTCAAACTGTCAGCTACAATTTGGTCGTAATTCCACTCAGGGTATAACTTATTTGCAAAATTGCTTTATTCTGTAATTTAAATGTTCCTTAAGAGAATTACTTCAGATTTGTTGAACTCTTCATCATGAACAACTATGCATTTGTAAAGACATATTTGGTATAAACCATTTAAAAACTTGATTGCTTATACTTTATTTTCAAGTTCCCGGTGATGAAATCATATAGATTTGCATTTTCAGAGCACCTTTGTTGGCTGTGATTAACAAATCAGCAATTGAGGATACTTTTTTAATTGTTTTGGTCAAGACTTGTTGTTATTCAAACTGCAACAACTATATTTTTTCGGGGGGGGGGGGGGGGGGCCAGGGGCACAAGATGACATTTGCAATTAGGTGAAATGTGAGAAACTTAGCAATTGCTAAAAATTGCTTTGGGAACTATGTCTTATTTATTGATGTGAACAAAAATTCAGGAAACATGTGCCCATTAAACTGCTTGCTCAATTGATTTGCATTTGCATGTCTTTCAGAATGACAGTATTTACACATGTTCAAATTGCAAAAAGTAATATTGTGACTTGAGAAAATTTTTCTTTCAGTCAAAAATCAGCTCAGAAAATATGTGACAGGTGGCTATTACTCTCTACACCACATACCTATGATATCATCAGATGGCTATACTCTCTACACACATACCTATGATATCATCAGATGGCTATTACTCTCTACACACATACCTTTGATATCATCAGATGGCTATTACTCTATACACACATACCTATGATATCATCATCTGATGAGTTTATAACAGTTTATAATTTGATCAATAATCACATTGTTTATAGAAAAATGTACTTCAAATAATGTTGAATCGCTCACAACCAAAGTTGTGGTGCAATGGGAGTATGAGTGGAAAAATCCATCGCGTCGAGGGCGCTCTCTACGCTCCCATCCCTCGAGAGACGGATCTATAGTCTGGAGGAGGATGTAATCCAGATACAATTACAGTGAAACTAGCATGAATACTAGATTAAATAGTTGACATAAAACACTTGTTTTTGATCATTTGAAACTGCATCGACTACTGACATGGTCTTTGTCAATTTTCATTTTTGCAACTCTCCTGGTATTAAAACGCCCAGAAAAAAATTGCAGCCTATGGGTTTAAATGCTACTATCTCCCTCTGTGAAAACATATGACCTATATATAATCAAGCAATTATCACCTCTTCGCCGACCAATCCAGTACAACATCCCAAATCTAAGATGGTTGCAGATTTGTCAGGTATGATCTTGGACATGGACTCTGCTACACGTTTTGGACCATTGTAATTCCATTTCTCTATGTCCTTGGTAAAAGGGAGATAATAACAGAACATATCCGGTGATCAGAGAAACAAAAAGCGTTTGTTGCCAGATGTAGATAGATGTGGATTATTTCCTCCTTTGAATATACATTACTCTGTGAAGTTCAAATTGACTGTATTTTCATGAAGTAAAAGTCATTGGATAGTTTTCAGCACATTGCACGAAAGATTGAAAGAGGTTTGCAAAATATGTAGCTTGGCACTGATAAATTAATAGTAGTTTAAAATTAGCTTTTTGTCGTAATGTACCTGCTGCCACAAAGCAGAACTAGCCTTTTGTTTGAATCACATGCAATTCGGCATCTATAGCAACAAAAACTAACAGAAGAAGCAAATAGAAACTAATGAATTTAGATAATACTAAAGTTACAATATGTAGACATAATTTAGTTCGCACCAGTACAATTATATGACATACAACGTTTTATTACCTGATCGTATGTCTTGCTCCATTCATCGAATTTTTCTTTCATAACATTTGGATCGTAATCATCACCCAATCCCTTGGCTGGATGATCATCGGGTATATCTACAGTGTCGTCATGACTACAGTCTTCACACTTGTTGTCTGCCATCCTGAATATCACCAAAACCCCAAATACGTTAACAAGTTTATAATCGAGCCGTTTTTGATCATAACAGTACTGAGACCATATGAATCCTGTAGAACCCGCTAGATCCCCGCCCCCCCCCCCCTTCGAGTCCGAGTCTGCTCTTCAAACAATCGATGCACCGCAAGGACTGTGTATTTTGCAAAACATAACATCAGCTATCATCTTAATCCCGTCTTGACTGTCAAATACAAAGTGATCAATACTAGAAATGAAACCAGGAAGTGCGTAAAAATATGCAGATACATGTCAGTTACACGCGGATACAATGGATTGACCTTGACTCTCAGTCGGCTGGGAATGTAGCAAAGACAACAACAAAAATTTTAATTGAGTTATTTTTATTGTTTTGCCGATTGCCATGACAACTTGTGAGGAATTTACGATTTTTTATCAGGTGTGGCACACGGTACATTTTAATAGTACACATACAACTGTGTAGTCCCAGTCTCAGTCTGCACCAAAAGGCACACAAGAGCTTTTTACGACGTGCGTACGGTACCACGCAAATTAAACATTTATTCAGTCTTTTTAACGACCCTGAGTCAGTTATCGCCCAATCTTTAGCTCTGCAATGGACGATAATCTTACCTTTTTGACCAATCGAAGGTGGTGGTGGTGGATAGCTTTACGTTGACCTCGCTTTCAGTCCAGGGTCATCTCTGCGGGTGTGCACACTAGCAGTTGACCTCAGAAGGTCAGATAACCTTTGGCATTGTCCACTTGAAATGCCACACACATTGCAAATGTAGTTTTGCGTAACTAACAATAATTTAATTGAAATAAGAGCATAGGGAACCAAGAAACCTTGTTGTTGTTGTATGTATGTATTATTGTTGATGTTTATATTAGTCGTGTTGTTGTTGTTGACCAATAAAATTCAACGAACATACTAGTAACTAAGCTATTGGGCCCCTTACAAAACTCTTTTGTTTTCATAACGAGGCTTGGGCCCTGGATTATTCGGGCGCGTCCAGTTCTTGAAGTTAATGATACCAATGTACCAAGTATGCAATTCGACATTATGGACCTCGCATGATTTTACGTTCTTGTGACCGCGACTGTACTGCAAAATGCCAAACGGCGTCATAATGTATGCGCAATATCAGATAACAGTGTTCAATAATTACAGGATGTTGGAAGAACCGACGGAGACATACTTTTTCTCAAACAAACTTGTTGTCTAGGACACAAATTTCAAAAACTTTGCTTGCCAATCGGAGGACCGCATTTCAAAATAAAAAAATGTTCAAAATTCGTCACAGATAGGAAAGTGTGTAGATCACCATAAACCAGACGAGCGTCATACAGACACAGTTGGAATAGCTTATACAAGAACCAGGTATATTAGAACTATGAATATGTACATATCAAATTGAAAATTGCTTGAGTGATATTGCCGGAATTCTTGCAAATTGACAATCAGTAACCGACAATAGAAATGTCTTCTACGTAACAGCGCAAGCTCATATAAGTATTTTATGCATAACTATTCAAGATTTTTGTTTTGAATAAAAACTGGAAAGAAATGCACTCTAAGTACATTCCAAGTGACGATGATATTGTTTTCATGGAAGAATGTAATTAAAGTGTAAAAACATATTTCAAATGAACATATCAATTCTACAAGTTTATCAATTTATTAATGTTCTGACTTTACTCGGACAAAATAGTAATGACATGCATTTGATAAACATTAAACATATTGAATAAAACAACTCTATTTAAGTCAGATTGACAACTTTACATATTCGAATAGATGATGAGTGGCCTGTAACAGACAAACAAATTTCTTGAACATCAGTAAGCGTACTTATTTTGTTCCCATATAGCGCAAAGTAACTTCACATCGTTTTGCGTGAAACGAATGTAATCACAAACTTTTATTTTTACCCTCAAACTTTGGTTGAAATATTCATCAACGGCCATTTGTTCCACTGCATGAAACGCAATAATACAGATAAATTCACATTAATGAGTTGCCTGTATTATAGAATAATAACACGTGAATTCACATGAATCCACATGAATACAGGCTTTCTGAATACAAGCAATGATTATTAACTGTATTCACTGTATATGCACTATTCAGCTAAAATACAGGCAATAATTCATGCAAATACAGTAAGTATTATAGCGATTTTATGCAGTGTTCCGATAGTATCTTATTGTAACAGTATTTTATTGAAATACTATACAGAGATAGGGTAAAGTAATAGGCACACACTAGACACAGGTATGGCTTGTATAATAAAAATAAGTTTAATACATGACATTTATTAATCATATTCATAACTTCTAGGCCACTATGGCTTGCAATACTCTGTGATCTTCGTCAATTCGGCTCTCACAAATGCCTCAGCGTCTCCGATTGTTTGAATTACAATGACAGAAGATCATCTACAATCCATAAAAATCATGAAATCTATCTTACAAGTCACAAATTTGTTCTGTTATGGAAAAAAAATTTCTCCAAACAAAAGGAAAATTATCCCTGGGAAAACTTTATCATGTTTCTCAATATTGCTACCATCTTCTTCACCGGTCATCTCGCTGTTTGTATTTTGCACTCCGTCGTGTGAACGAACCAATCCAGGCAACTGTAGCATGATTAGGAAGACGACAAAGACATAACAAAATGATCGTTTGTGAAATAAAGATAAAATGACGAAATCGTGAAGGTCGTACCTGTAATCGTACACCTGGTCAATGTCCTCACTTTTTATATATATATATATATATAATATATATATATATATATATATATATATATATATATAATATATATATATATATATATATATATATATATATATCGTTAGGTTCGACTAAGTATGGAAGTGAATGACCGTAACACCATAGGTGAGTTGCAACACAAATGAAGCTTGTGTGTGTCTATGAGGAATGAATATATATATATATATATATATATATATATATATATATATATATATATATATATATATATATATATATATATATATATATATATATATATATTCGTTAGGTTCGACTAAGTATGGAAGTGAATGGCCGTAACACTATAGGTGAGTTGCAACACAAATGAAGCTTGTCTGTGCCTATGAGGAATGAACTATGCAAGCAACGAGCCAGACCAATTTGCATCATCTATCTTTGACTCTGGTGGACGTTTTATATGTACGATATTTTAAATTGAATCATTATGGTTTTCAGTTTGACCCCTGAGGGAAAGCTTCCTACCTTATCCAGGATATCGACATCGTCACGTTCCCGTATGATATCCGTGTCTGTGTTCCTGTAGCCATCCTTTTTGTTCTTTACCTATCACGTGATGCGAGGAAAAGTGCAAGTCAGTTTTCAGTCACGTCTTCACTTCAGATGTACAAATGCGCAAAAAATCAAATCAAGTCAATTGTTGAAGCACTTATGCAATGTAGACTACAGTAAACTTGATGTTACCCCCACTTATACAGCTGGTGGTTACAGGCACATTCAATATGTGACGCCAGACTTGAAGATAATTTCTTCCTTCTCAAGTCAAATTTCACCATCAACACATTACACCGCAGGTCTATGCAGTCATGTAGTGTTTCTGGAAATGAACCTCTTCTAAACAAAGACGAGTCATTCCTTGATTTCTAAACATGTACCGATGTGCAATAGAAAAATATCTTAGCCAGGCACTTTACAAAGAGATAATTGTAATCTTTCCAGAATTACGCTCGCTTTTCCTTTTAAAGGGACACAGTCGTCGGAACTGCGCTTTAAAGCATAGGGAATTCAGGCTCCGATGATGATGATCAGATAGTGATGATGATGATGATGATTAAACATTAAAAATGAAGAAAGATAAAAATATATTTGGACTCAGTAAAGTTGTTACTGTTGTTGTTATTGTTGTAGTTGATAGTATTTGCAGAAAAGAACAAATTATGCACTGCAAAATTCAATACAGCCTTACTGTAGACATGGAGGTAAGCTACCTCCATGCTATACACATGCGCTGCAAAATTCAATGGTGATGATGACGATGATTAAATATTTAAAAATGAAGAAAAATAAAAATATATTTGGACTCAGTAAAGTTGTTGTTGTTGTTGTTATTGTTGTTGTAGTTGATAGTATTTGCAGAAAAGAACAAATTATGCACTGAAAAATTAAATACAGCCTTACTGTAGACATGGAGGTAAGCTACCTCCATGCTATACACATGCGCTGCAAAATTTAATACAGCCTAAAGTCAGGCTGTATTGAATTTTGCAGCGCATGTGTATAGTATACTATAAAGGCTGTATTGAATTTTGCAGTGCATGTGTATAGTTTGGCTGTATTGAATTTGCAACTCATACTTTGTTCTTTTCTACAAATACTATCAACAACAACAATAACAACAACAACAACTTTACTGAGTCCGATTATATTTTTCTTTTTCTTCATTTTTAATGTTTAATCATCATCATCGTCACCATCTGATCATCATCATCGGAGCCTGAATTCCCTATGCTAAAAGGTCGTATGGGACACATACGACCAATTTAAATACTGTATCCAAGATACTATGGTGACTGATGAAAGTTAAAACATATCTGTCATAATCTACATCGTATAATTTAAATGTTGCAGCTATGATGATGAGGTGCATCTAGATATCGTGCACGAAATACATCGTTTATGAACAAGAAACTGCATGCGCAGTTCCGACGACTGTTTCCCTTTAGAATTCTGAATCAGCTGTTGCTCCTTCAAGTTAATGATCAATATTAAATAGACGACATTTTAGGGTAGATAATTAAGGCAATGATGGTCAGAGAAGTTTAAAAACTGGCGATAGTGGTTTTGTTAGCCTCTATTTTCTCTCAGAAGTTTCTTGTACCATACTGCGTTAACGTAGCACTGCTCTCAGTTACGCTACGGGCTGGCTAATATCGCGCCCAATGCGCAATTCGGCAACTGACTGGTTTTAAACACTAGTAAGTATATCAAAGATAATCTTTTTAAATAAAGCTTTCCAGATCACCGCACAACAAATTTCGTGTGGGCTCGAACAACACACTACGTGTTTATGTCAGGAGGAGACGCTCCTCTCATCTCCGCAATATGTTAAAGTGTTTCGAACTCTGATGTGTGTACATTTACCATGTAGATTTTGCCTCTGTGCAATATCATATTAAAATAAATCATTATAAATTAATACTTACATAACTAGGTTCTGTTTTCTTCTTCATCACAATCATAAATGTTTCTGCCAGTTCATCGTCACTTATTTTGGACGTTGGCCCAATTACCGATGACGCCTTAAAGACGTGTGAGAGAACTGTTAGGACCGATTGTATACTATGTACACTACATTTAATATGTACTTGCAAAGGTTACTAGCGATATTAAACAGGGCACAGAACATAGATATTTGGAACCTTGAACGAACATCATGTTTACATCATTATTTTACATTTGTGCAATTAAAAATTGAAGGTATAAATACTTTAAACAATATACTAGTATCAGCAAAAAGGGCAAGTTTTGGTGAATTCACCTTAATATTGAGCCTTGTATATTTGTTGTTTTATGGCAGAAATAGCTGCGTACGTACCTCATTTTTGAACAGGACGTGAAGTATGAAGAATATTAATCCCTGTATGAAAGAAAAACAAAACCATAACTCATTCTGGATAGGATTTTCAAGTTTTCTTGTTTTCTAAATTTGTCTATTTAGCAGTTATTGTAATTCATGAGAAATAAAAAAAATATTATATCTGTTCACACAGGCAGTGAAAAGACAATCTACATTCATGTTGTACACTGACGTAAAAAGCGAGAAAGTTATATACTTACGACAGCAGTCACAGCGCCGCCATACACGTACTGTAGTTCAACCAGTGACGTCATATTTACGGCTGCCAAGCCAGCAGCATATGCCGCACACAGGAGAGCAAATATACCGACGCATCTTTTCGTTCCTCCACTGAAATAAATGAAGTCAAGAAAAGTCAAATGGAATCTGCCGTCTTTATTATATCGGGTGACGCAGTTTGTTAAAACAGTTAAATGGGAGACGGAGAGAAAATGAGTTTAGATATGGATTTGATTTTAGTCCGCTGGAATTTTGTGACGGAAAGCACCAAGCATGGCATTGTAATCTGTCATCATGCTATATTAATTGTTCGCATTTTTTCGTGCTGGAAATGCAATCAAGGAATAGAAGAATCGAGGTATATTATACAGCTTAACTTCAGTCTTGTCTACATGGGGTGGTCAATTTTATATTATTTACAACTTTATTAATGATCATTTGGTGTCAGGGTAACTGAAGCATTTAGGGCCCAAAGAAACGGAAATAATTAACGAAATGGTCCATGAAAAGGAGAAGGTAATATGAATATTGCACACATTCCTCGTTCGAAACGATATGACCTATATCATAGTAGATGAAATGAAATATGTGAAATTCGAGAATATCGAATTAATCACACACACAATAAAGGGAAGGAATATATCGCGCATATCAGTTTGGAACGCCAGTTGCAGGTGTTCCCCTTATTGTCTTCAACTGTAACGTAACATTGAGAATTTACCTGACATATTGATTGGATTCTTTGAACAGATTGACACGAACAACAACCAGGAAGACTGTGATGAAAATGATCACTATCAGGTCTGGAGCAATCAACAGCCAATACTTGTATTCGAACGGTTCCACTTCCAAGTACCACCAACAGCTGTAAACAGGACATGGAATTTTAGTCTCTTGCTTGGATGCACTTGACTTGCACGGCTTAGATACAAGGAATTAACAGTCACAGAGGAGGAAATACCCTACATCTTTGAAATTCTCAATATTTTGCATTTGATGGTTGTATTGATTTTGTCTCCGAAAGCATCAGTAAACTTCTTGTTCAGCCAAAATGTAGTGGGCTAAGCCCTATTTCCCTTTGAATTGTTCTGAAAATGCTCGTCTCTGAAAGACATTATGTATGGTTACGATCACGTTCAAGAGAGAACTGTCATTATGTAACTTATCTTAAGCAAATGGCCACATTACTTTAAATTTACAGTGCATACAGGATTGTAATGAAAAGTTTTCATTCCAAACTAGCCACGACATTCAGTTAATTGGTCAAGCAGCAAACTAATACATTTTCCCGACAAATATTCGACTTCCAAACACACTAAACAACAAAACGGACCTTAGTTTGCATGTTTTCCTCAATAAAATATGTTTTTTCTGACTTCTAATTGCCTCTATTTTCTATTGTAGGGCTTTTCGATGTGCTTTCAATAAAACTTGCTAAGGGCTTGCTGGAAGGATTTGTTGTTAGAGCTAACCACCTTTTTTATTTAAAGACATTAAAAACCAAGCGGATTGATTATTTCTAAACGACTTCGCATACAAAATGTAAGTGTAGGTAATATGCCAAGCTACGTGTAAAGATACCCATCCACGGCAGATTTATATATACTGAAGACTTTACTTTCGTCCGTTGTCAAACATGTCTGGAAACACACCGGCTGTTCCACCAATCATTACCACGGGCACACCTGGCGAAGACACGCAAGGAATTAGTCGTCTGTAAGCGAAGACTTGAAAAGTACGAAGTGAGCGGACACTTGGAAAGCGCGAGTGAAGATGATTGGACAAGAAAGAATACATTGTGTCGTGAGTTGTGTAAATTGTTTGAAGTTAACTCAGTATAGACGGAATTATAGAAATTTCACCATCGTCTCACGTGTCTTTATGATTTAATGGTTTAATAAACACCAAGGCAATCAGAACTTTACTGTATTTATTTACACACCCCAGCACGTTATTCCTTGTACATTGCGTGCATTCTTGCATCTTGAGCTAGCTCTCTTCGTGACATTACTTGTCTTCTCTGTATTCTTCAATGGACCATCCTTAGATCTGTTGAGTTTCTCATCTTTACAAAGTCTTGTCTGTTTCCAAAGTTTATGAAAATGACACATCTCCATGATCAACCAGAGGAATAGTGAAGACCAGAATACTCGTAACAGTATAGACACTGCCATACAGGATACCTTTGGTACAAAGAGACAAACAGGGTCACAGATACCTCTGGCATTGGTGAAAATACAACTCAAGGTCGGATATAATGGATAGGCTTGATTCTCGCCTCGAGATCTTTACTGAGTGGACAAACTATCTTTACGGCTGGAAGTTATTCTGACACGCAGTTTGACAATGTGCAAATTTTCCCCATAACGGACAAGCAGTGTACATAACAGTTACTTTATCATACAAGGAGAAATAACGTTTTACTTATTAATGACTCCATAACCCAGTGCATAAGTGTAGATCGTGTTGTGACTGAAAACTGGTCACATTTTATTTTGGATCACCGAGTTATACAGAAGCAAAACGATCACATAACAATTACCTTTTTATCCCAAGCATCGACTCCAAGCATGAAACACAGATTAATTCCAAGAATTGCTATGCATTCATTTATATGGATATATCTTAATTCATCGTGTATCTTCATCCTGACGTTAACCACCGGGTTAGCACCATAAATAGGAAATGGACAGATGTAATGTTTTAAATATTGATTGTTATTTCAATGGTGTATTCTTCAACAAAAGAAGAAAAAAGTATAAAGTAATGTTAGATACACGATGGTTAGTATTTCCAGCTACTTGTGACATTGCAGTTTATTGATGTTCTTGATTTCTGGAATGACTCTGAAACAAAATTGATGAAAGAGTCATGCTACGTTAACTGTAGAAAAAGCAGTGTTTCCGACTTTGCCACACACTGTACTTTGTTCGCACACTATGACGGTCCTAAATTGGCCATGTGATAAATTTACCAAGCTTTTTACCACTTGTTTAAATCAACTTGGTGTAAAAGATATTAAAAGAAAACCCTCTGGTTTATCTGGTTTTTGCTTGTATTGTGAAGCTAAATTGGTCAAACATTGTGCTATTTTTTCAAAACCTGACATGTAGTTTTTTGACACCGGCGTGCCAGCAATGAATACACAACGCATTGTGTACAATTTTAGCATTGTAATTATTGACAAGAACTCTTTTCCGGACTTAAAATTCAGTCGTTAATATCATTTGACATTACAAACATACAAGCTGTGTTTATCAGTTACAAACTGAGCCTTCCGTCAGGATGTTCGGGGATAGGGATAAAACTACAAACTATTTCACAAACAGAAAAAATAATATGAAATTAAATCAAGATTTATAGCTCATGGAGCTTTAAAGTGTGATGATGTATTTCAATTAAATGTGCCCTAGGAAACGAATTGTGTGGTTGATAAAGGCGCGGACGTGTCTTGCTCCGTCAAACGGAGTAAACATTCCCAAGTTGGTAATTTTTAGTCATCCTGCAAAAGGTAACGAAACAGCGACTACAAATGCGTTAGCCATTGATATGTTTTCTTTAAGCGTCGAGAGGCCAGTAATTACTATGCTTTTGTGCCACTTAAATCAGTGATACTCAAAGGAAAATTCGTTCAGTGAATGCTTGTCTTTACATGCAAATATGCCATTATGAGGCATTTCGGGAAATATTGTCTGAGGAGAGGGCGAACGCTTTTTGAAACTATTCCGCCTCTCACCACATGGTCTGCCCTCCCCTTTGTCAGCCTCAGAAATAACCGAATCCTACCCGTTGGCATACTCCAAGTCTTCCACTTACCAAAGGATAAATTTTTCTACCTGACTGATAACAAAAATAGACTGCCCGCCCTTTCCCTGCCCGTTCATAGTAGATTAAAATACTCGACGTCTGGTGGCCACCTTACATGCAAACAGCTTTGTTGGGCACCCGTTTATACTATTACTGCTGTATTGAAAAAGGAAGAAGATTTAATGATTTCTACTCACCGAACAAACAGATATGAAAGAATCGTCAAGCTGATGGCGATGATTGACAGACTACTACAGATTGAAATGACGCTTTGTAACCTCAAGGCAGACGGTACCTGAGATCAAATAGATAAATAGTATATACACTCTAAACGTTTGGACGCTTATGACGCGTCGGATGCGTTCAGTTAAGTGTTATGTGTGTTCAAGTATTGAACATTTGTGTTCAGAAATAGAATGGATGTGGTCAGCCATAGACCGCTGCCATTCTAACACCAACTGACAACAGTGTTTGTCGTGTGTTTTTATCCAGACAATATTATTTTTAGTGAGAGACACACATCACGATATCTTTAATTTGTTTTCTGCTCCAGTAAACTCCTCTGAAACAAAAAACGAACAAAATATTTTGTTTGACTCGTATGTGAATTCGAGTCAGTGAACACTTTTTGAAATCAAAGGCACATGTTGGTAGTTCCGAAAATGTTTTCAAGTTTATTAATTGCTTATAATAAAAGGAGGTAAATGTCTTTAAACTCTTTATTTCGATAAAATCGTGAAGACAAAAATCTTCCGGAACACTGGTGTTCAATTTGTGAATATTCGTATTCTAACAGAACGCCAAACAGAGAACACTAGTGTTACCAACTAAATGAACACTTGTGTTCCTGGGTGTCCCGAGTATGACGTCACGGATAATCGGGCTTCCTCGGGTCACACGAGGGCCCCTCTGAACATGCGCACATTAGATGCAAGCCGCGCCGCTGCTGCAGACGACACATTTTGTTGCCGGCGGTATTTTCACATTCTATGATTTTAGCGATTGAGTTCTGCCAGTATTTTGTGACGGTGTGATAGCTGTTTACACAGAGAGTTTGACTGCTACGGTAAGTATTGTATATCGTGGCAAAATGGCATTGAATAGGCACCAAGTGTGAACTGTGGCCAGGCGATAAGCACATGGCACACCTCAGAAGTGTATTTTTGCCGTAGAGTACTCTCTCTCGCAATATTGTGAGTCACTTACGGTCTAATTTTAATAATTATCTCGTTTTGTGTTTATACTACTAGACAGTTGCAAATTTTCGGGCCATATTCGTTAGTCCAAACACAAATTTTGTAAATCACAAATAGAATGCTAGTGTTCGACCGGTAATATGCAACATTTTTTCTAATATAACTGTAACCCAAACGTTATAGTCTGTTGTTACATTTCAAATGCATTTCAGGCCAGTTAACATGCCATTTTGCCACATTACAATATTTGTCAGTCACAACATTTCTATGTGTACATTATTAGGTGAACACATGGTGGTCTCAGTGCTTTCCAGAACACATGTATTCTATTTACTTACTCTGCACACTTACATTGTGTTCAAAAAGTGTTACAGTGTTCTGATGCGTAAACAGTGTTCTATTTCATGTAATTTTGAACATATGAAATGCGTTCAAAAATAAAGACACTATATGTTCTAAACCTGAACACATGCATTCTAGTTTTCTTACTGAACACTTAAACTGCGTTCAAAAAGTGTTACAGTTAAGCGTTCTAATATGTGTTCAATAACTGAACACATAACTTTAGAGTGTGATATGATCAAGGCTTCAACAATACTGAGAGAAATTAACACACGTTCTTTTTTACTTCCAACTGTTGTAAAATCCAGTCAAACTCTGTTCTCTAAAATCGAAGAAAGAAATAAACAAATAGTGACAATGGATAACGATTTTTGATTTTATTCGGAGATGAGCATTTTACAGGCAAACTTGTTCTCTCCGTAATTTCCTCAACACGGGATATATACATTGCCTGTAATTGCTGGCCCAGTGTGTTTCCCTACATAACATGTCAAGTATTTGACGGAATACCTGTCAGATCTGATATTAGGGCATCTATGGTCAATTTTGTTTCTTTAAATTTTACTTCTCCGTGTAATCTCAGCAAGGATGTGTTCACCAGCCTTTGTGAAGCAGTCTGACATAACTGTGGATTTAGATTGAAAAAATTTCGGAATATAAAGGCAACATAAAAAACGGTGAAGTATCTACAAACCGGCTGTTGTAGAATATCCATGATTACAGCGAAGTCGGTTGTATGATTGCAATGGCATGTCGTCGACTGCGCAGTATCTGTCACTGTACGACAGTCATGAAAAGACCAGGATGTATCGTCGTAAAACCTGTAGGAAAGACAACATGTAATTGACAAATAGTCGGGGTTTTTGTCAGGTCGCATGTCATTTTGAATTAGTGGTTGATTTCGGCTAGGATTCGAGAGATGATCAAACATCTTAGAAATTTTCAGCCATGCGTACGTACTTCTTATGAATGGAAATTTCTTCTGGACGTTCTACCTAGTTCTTGAACTGTTCATATACATAATTCATAAATAAACACTGATTCATTTAAACCAATATATTCATAATGGATTGTCAACATACTTTGTGTTCGGAAAGGTTAAAGTAAACAATACGTACCTGGTAGAATAATCCAAGAATGAACATCTAGGATTGCTCCAATACGCATCTGTGTCGGCCCTCTGAAATTGAAACATTGCCATAGTATGTTGAATTTGATATGATATGATATGATATGATATGATATTCACTATAATACTACAGATCTCTGTCTGTCTGTATATCTATTATCTGCCGTTTTCTTTATACATACATACATACATACATACATACATACATACATACATACATATATACATACACGCACGCACGCACGCATACATACATACATACATATATATATATATATATATATATATATATATATATATATATATATATATATATATATATATATATATATATATCTGACACAAATAGGAGAGTATTTTTAGCTACTCTGTCAATCTTAAAAACACAAACAATCATCATCATCGCCTGCACTATCACCAGAAACCAGTTGTCTATTATATTGTCACAAAGGTGCCAAAAAATTCCGCATTTACTTACAAAGGCATTATACAGGATAAATTCAACTGGTACGCTGCAGCTTTGACCATTCACAAGCATTGTAAATGACAATATTGAAGTACCAATTGCCATACTGTTGCTCTCGAGACTAGCTCCCTGTATTGAACTGCAATTCAAAGTTTAAAGGCTTTTAGTACTAATTCATATATTTTCTTTGGAGAGAAAACAAAACGTAACCAGAAATCAGAGATTAAAATGGCTACCATTGTAATGCATTGCAAGATCGTCCCGGAACGACAAGTCACCCAATCGATGGTTGAAAGAATATGCAGCAAAGTGAAAAAACACACATATGCCCATGTTTCTTCTTACTTTTAGAGAAACAGCATTAATACGTTGTGTTATACAAACCTCTGATTATTTCGAATTACAATTTGATCTTGCAGGGGAATTGTTGAAAATAGCTGTGAGGAGTTTGCGTAGACGACTGTTAGAAAACTGATAACAGAGCCATCTGTGAAAATACAATGAAATAAAAAGATTTGAAATGATGTATAAGAATTTTCTAATTCGACCGAAAGCTGGTCTAAATATATATAAGGTAAAGAGATCTTTTTCAATAATATTTTAAAAACAGTAACTGTATCGGTATATGCAAAATGAGAGGAACAAATCAAAGATAATTTTTAATTTGTTGTTTTATCCTTCCTTAAATGTGAAACTGCAATAGTCGTGTGTCCAAAACCACGGCGTCTTGAAGATCGGCTGAACGGCGCATTTACTAACGCGCGGAACTCCAGTCCAAGGATGCCTAAAATGTTGATCGTGACGTTTAGAGTATTGGTGGTCTGTTCTTCTCTCCAAGATCCATAAATTTAAAAATACGCAACAATGTAATTATACCTCCAATCCTAAAAACATCCTACCAACCTGAAATGTCATCGGAAGCCGGAGAGTCGACTCTGATCAAACCATATTCATTCATATCATTCTCGTACTGAGAAAACTCATTTCCGTTGACGAAGTCTATTTTCAGTCCTGCAACGGTTAAAAGTCTCGTTAAGGCAGTTCGCATCTCGAAATTGAAATTAAAATTTTCGATTTTTTTACAATAATCAGGAATTTGAGACTTTATTTACTCCATAAGCTTCAAAATGAGCCCATATGGTAGACCAACCACCTATTGTAAAAGTTTGACAGTCCGTATATCGATCTGTCCCCATGGCGCATTCTACCTTAACAAACGAAAGGACAAGGCTTATCCTCGCAAGAGCCATACTGCATAATCGGCGTGATTATTGGATGAAAGAATATTCATTTCTGATAAAAGGTGTCAGAGCCTAGCAGCCCCAGTCACTCATAACTTTAACATTTTTTATGGTTTCTCCGTGTATCATACATTCTTTCTCGTTATACACAGTGTCCGCCTCGTTGGTATCCCAAGTTTGTGTTCTCTTGCCTTCCCTGTTTATATTGTAGACAGACGATTGTAGAAGTCAACATTAAAATAGACATGTTATGAAGTTTGCCGACGCTTCGGCTATTGTCAGCTTACCAACGAATCTCGAAAGCCGCAATAGTCTTAGAGTGGATGATTTTTTGAGCGTTGTAAAAAATCATATCTTGAATTGTTAGCAAAACTAAATATATGTGTATTAATTTCCATCATTTTACTCCGGTGTGCTTTTATTGAGTTTGACCGTATGCTGCCCGGATTTTAAAATGCATCTATTTTAAATTGTCATTTTTATAATTGATGTGTTTGTCGCTGCCACAATGATAACTGCCCAAATTAAGGTAATAAAGACTGACTGATTGATTGATTGACTGACTGACTGACTGATTAATGTTTATGCTCGTAATGCACAGGGATGCATCACAAAAATTTACAGACAATTTCCTCCAAAACATTTTCAGGGTATAATTTTGTAGAGACTAGTGTGAACAGTTCTGTACGACGACTGATCTTCCCTTCTATAAACTCATAACAATAAAATACTTACATCAAAGCAACATTAGCAACAGTATTCACGTCCTATGCTGACAAATAGAGGTATACTTACCAATATTTCGATGATAAAATTCAACCTGTCCGATATTGGCTTCTCCGGCTTTCAGTGCAAACGAGTTGCACGTTTCCAACAGTTGGATAGGTCCTCGAGTGTAGTCCCTCACTTCGGACCATTGACTGATCAGGGTATTGTCCAGTAAGTTACCGCAGATGGTGAAGTAATTCTATGATGGGAAATGACCAATGAATGTTTTGTTGTTACTTCTGGATAGATATATGTGACTGATGAATAATTTACAATAGAAATTGTGAATTGTTGTCCATTTAACTATAAGCACAAAACATGTTATTGAAATGATTTGGTATTAAATGTGTATATTGCGCATACCGCAAGTTGATAGTTGGCATCAATGATATTGATTAGCAGTGGCTGTGCCGACTCATAGCCTAGCCATGTCAGGACTGCGTACACGTCACCAGAGCGAGGCGTGTAACCACCAATCAAAAACGATGAAGACTCTACCACGTCATCTGATGTAAGTCCCTCCGTCAAGTTAGCGATATGACACTGCAGAGTATAGGTAGAAGTAAAAATGCATAAAGGCATCAAATATACATTATTTATTCACAGAAATTTGGGTATATTTAAACCTCTCCTTAATATTAAGATGTTCACTGGAATCTTCAGAATTGTTTTTATTAATTCTACACTACTTCGACAACCACTTTTCATTTGGCTTTAGACCTTTAATTTTCGACCCATTTTCGCAGTTGGTCCAATATTTAACAAAATTACAATTTTGCGTCAACATAGGATTGCACAGTATTCCTCTTAAAACGCGCTTATTCTTTTTAAACACTTGGTACTCACAAATGGTGCACTTATTTTGTTCTTGAGTTCATAATGAGGATCTGATTCATTGAAAAATATCGAGCAGGGATTGGTTGGACAAGGAGAACTACCACATGGTTTAGTTTGGTTGTGTTCACCAGTGCATTCCTTCCCACCATTATACGGAGCTGGATTGGTACAGTCACGTGTTCGATACGTGATCGTAGTGTTGCTAGCCTCACATGTGATTGGACATACAGCCCAGTTGCTCCACGGTGACCAATTTCCGTGAACTAGTTTTGGGAAAAAGTGAAATCAGTGAAAGTGATACCATTAGTACACACGGTGTATAGTGAATTCAAAATCGTAGGGTGTAGAAATCGATATATATATATATATATATATATATATATATATATATATATATATATATCATTATATATCATTATATATCATTATATATACTATATAATATATATATGTATATTATATGTATATATATATATATATCCTAAAGAGTTACAGAAATCAAAATTAAACAACACATTAACCTTGTTACCTCAAACATAAAAATTAGTATTACTGTAGGTTTAAAGTCCTCATCAGCTAAAATCCTTTGCATTGTTCTATATTGCTAAATAAAAAATAGGAACAGAGGCAACGATTAACATTGCGTTAGGTGTTAGGTTTGACTTGACTGTCCAATCTTACGTGTACACGGATATCTTCCACAGGGCCGCGTCTCTTGGTCATCGCCATCACAGGACACGCCACCGTCGGCAGGGATAGGATCATCGCAGGTCCGGTTCCGTGTTTGAAATGTATTAGCGCCCTCACAGGTGACCGAACATGTCGTCCACGCGCTCCAGCTATTCCAGCCACCGTCAACTGATGGTTATAAGTTTAATATTAAAAAGTTAGAACAAAGAGTTTTTACTTGTATTGTAACCTATAGCGTTCATTTGACAGAATGTATAGTTAAAACAAATTTTAAGAAGGAAAAGGAAAAGAGACGGTACGTCGATCAAGACGGATTACATCATCTTTTTATGGGTCAAGAATCGTAGTTTTTTTTTAATTCTCACTCAATTTAACTTTTCCTTGTCAGGTGTGCATTTATTTTGTTATTTTCATTTTTAATTGAACATAGCTTACGACCTTTTATGAACTTTTATACACTGACTTTTCATCTTTGATTTGCATATTTTCTGTAAGACGGAATCCAGCCATGGCAGGACACATCTATTGAGCCTACATAACATAGCGTCAGTTTGCGTTTCACATTTCCAAACATCTTGATTCCAAAAGTACTTTCACGTGGCTGATAGACGTCAGGCCACTGTTCAAAGGGAATCCAGATATAACAGATCTGCTTGAAGTAGACGTGATAGTGTTATGTGTTACGTACATCGATCATCAGCAATAATTTGTTTCGTTTGTAGGGGAAACAATAAGACAGAAGACGCTTCTTTACGGATGGAGAAGTTGAAGGCTCCCTGTATGTATTTCTGTTTGGAATATCACAATGAAACGATCTTTGTGATATCGTGATTTTTGTTAAGATGAATGATGAAAACAAATGAAATGTATGTTTACCTTGAGGTACGTCAACGAGTATCGCCATGACTTCAGTTGAATTGTCAGTTTCACCTGTAGTTGAATAAAAAATCCTAAAAACAATCTAATAGCGTCTGGTCAGGATCTAGATATACAGTACAAATAATGACATAGATTTTTCGGGTACAATTAAAGTCCCTTTCCCCTACCAAACGCAGGAATGTTGGCATACATATTTAAATTTTGCAGAATGATCCCATTCAGAAACACACTGACTACAGCACAAAGTCAAGAAATATTTTAGACAACGAACAATAAAGCGACACAAACCTTGGATTGTTGGATGACCGCCCTCTGATAAAACACTGTAGTAAAACTGGGGATATGGACCTGGTGTCTCGTAATCACAGCCGTGTGTTCCGCTGTTGTCTTCAACATAAAACCATATCTTCTTGTGTTCACAATCAGTTCTGTTTACACCTATGAAAAATTGTTCACTTCCAGCGCTGCCGAGGAACATATTATAGATTTAAACAACTGCAGTAACCTTGATAGTTTTTCACACTTTTTGTGTTTAAGTTCTTGTTTTACTCCCTAAAGCATGTGGAAACACCAACTATTTAGCTTGTCAACATGTCGTTGTAGCTGTGTAGAGTGCACTGTTATTGTTTAAAGTTGAATTATTGTCCGGACCAGAATTCACCTGTCTACAATCTCAAGGCGTTTTATTTTTGTAAGGTTTATTTGACGAGTTCAACACTGTGTAAAAATGCTTTAATTTTTGTTTTCTCACTGATTTCAAATTATTGGCTGTCACTGAAATCTACCCTTTTTATTGGAATTTAATTGAATGTATACATTGTCTGTTCGTCTTTGTCTGTCTGTCTAACGTTCAGTGTATGGCTCTACGCGTTGTCGTCTGCCCCTTAATATCAAACCGCAAAGCTTGCCGTAAACCAGAATGACCTACCTATCGATGTTAAAATTTGGTTCATTGCTGGAGACCAGGTCTGACCATGGATGAGATAATAAACGGCCACCAGTAAACCAGTCTGTCTTGTTAGAGCCAGTACCGTTGAACAACAGACGAAGTTGTTCATAGCCATCTGTGTACAGGACTAAACACACCTTAAAGAAAAACGAAACGGCTGCTAAAATTATAGCGTGACACAACATCAAGATGGCCTCACGAGACTGAGGAGATCAAAGCTGATAGAGAGACACATAACGACATCGCGGATTCTCAAGACGGTCAATTTTACGGGAAAAAAGAGAGAGGTATTGACAAGAGGATAATGCAATGGGCAGCCACGCAAATATACTTACTGACACTCTCCGAATTGATGATCACTTTGTGCGTACTAATACACAGTTATGCGAAGACAATTTGACTTTCTTCATTCAATGTTGAATTACATATCTTTTTCAGTATCCTGCCTTTTGAAGGGGCGATGTAGGGTTCGATTTTTTTGATTCGGACAGAATGTAATCCTTGCACAATGTATGCGCAACTGTAATATTTGTAGGAGGGTGGTTTTACTCATCGTATATACATTGTCATATCAGTTTCTTTGTTTTCTATTTAATTACTGTCTCAAACAAGTTTCAATAGACAATTTGTCTCTTTGTGTTCATACATAACACCAATACTCAAGCATTTTCGATCGTTTTTCTCGAAGCCATTCCGATATTACGGCCATACGTCTTACTCAATTCGTGACAGTAAAAGAATATTGCTCACCTCAGTGATGTTGTAACTTTCCCAATAATTCAAAACAATACTTTTATAATGGTCTTGCAGCTCATTGGTCAACGCTTTTGCCACGGCGACCCCTTCATTGCGCACATCGGTTCCCATAAAGAGTTCACCAATGGCATCTGATACGTAGCCACTGACTCTGGACACAGCTTTGAAAATTGCATTCCATTTACCTAGCAGCGACAAAAACAAATAACCCCATTAGAAAAAAATCATTTCTCAAAAAGGTACGAGTGCATATATACATATCAAACAGACAAGCATAACGAAACGACAAAAATGAGAAAAAAAATACACAAAACTGCCAGAAACTGCCTTACCCATGCACGGGTAACTTCCACAGCTCTTGGTTTCCGTTGAGTTACCATAGCAACTGTTACCACAGTTGAACTTCTCCGGGTTGGTACAAGTTCTCTGTCTTGTTTGGAACGAGTCGGTGCCTCCACATGTGACAGAGCACTGTGACCATGGACTCCAAGATGTCCAGGCACCATCAACTGTGAAAAATTTTGTATTTTTCAGATATTGTAACTTTACTTGGTCATTTGCTTAAAATCTGCAAGATTTAGTACATTTACTGACAAGATTCTTTCATATTTTCGGATCTTGGCCAAAGAGAAAGGCAATAATATTTTACCAGTTTAACATTTTCCTCCAGAACTTGAGGACAAGTTGCGTTTTTCCAGGTTGCGACTGCATGAGGATTTTCTGAATTTCAAATTTTCTTTTCCACACTGACTTAAAAATAAAATCGTTTAAAATTGCAGGCTCACCATATTGAACGTCCAGAAACACTGCAAGTATCTTCCCATACGCAATGTGATCTGTGAAAGCAATGTATTTTATGAATATCAGTCGTCTACGATGGCCATTCCCTGTGTTACACTTGACTATATTAACAAACTTTGTCATTACTTTACTTTAGTAAACAATAGTATATTTGACAATGTACTGTGGCCGATACATTGTATTCATAAACATGTAATATCTTATATAACAGTGACAAAATACACATGACCATGATAGACGATTCTTACATATTTTACTATTTTAAGAGCAATTTTGATGACACTACTAAGATGAAAATGAAAATCTCGTGAATAATGAACTCTAGAGATGTGTCTCCTCTGAAGTAAAATTCTTTAAAGACAACGGAATACTTTACATGCCTGAGTTGCCAGATACAGCTGTTGATTGCATGGAATATATGAAATACGGATAATCTCCCTTTCCTTGTTTCCACGAACAGTCGTGATTACTGTCAGGTTCTTCAACTTGAAGCCAAGTCCATGAATCACATGTTGTATTCTCGTAGTCAGAGATCATGAAATGACTATCACTGTTGTTCCTTGAAGTAAATGTTTCAAATACATATATTCGTAGTTGCCAACACAAATCAGCATTACACCATAGACCCTTAAAAATATTAGGGTCTATGATTACACAAACAACGTCATATACTGTTGCACACGATTATTATTAAAATTCTGTTACGCACACTGAGATTATCCTGTGTGATATAAAATACAAGGAACGATCTGCCTTAGCATTTTTTGTTTTCACTGAATTTAATGATAAAGTCTATGTAATCAGCATAGCCTGAACTTGGCAATGGACTACAGATGAAAGGAAGGACAGACACAAACAGAATATAAGTCGACATTAAAATGATATTTTCATTGAACTCTTCCAAAGTAATTGGGTATACCAATGGACATGTTCCTATTAACTTTTGCATACACACACTGTAACTTAAGGTGGTGGTCTACTCAAAATTAAAAGTATTGTCAATTTCCTGATTTTTGCATATGTTGTGGCCTGATCAATTATATTAACAAAAATAAACAGAAAAAGGGGGGTTCCCGTGCTACTTTTTGAGTTAGGGGGTCCTAAAGTACCCCTAACCCATGCTATTTCAAGTGTTAAGGGACCTTTTCTCACATTTTGATACTTTCAGCAAAGAACATGCGCAAATCTTGTCAGGGAATATTATCATTTTTCTGATTTTTTCATATATTGTGCTCTGATCAGTTATGTCAACAAATATCAACAGAAAAAGGGGGGTTCCCGTGCTACTTTTAGTGTTAAGGGCTCTTAAAGCACCCTAACCCCATGCTTTTTCAACTACTGACAGGCCTTTTGTTCGTATGTTTCGCTGGTTTCACTTAAGATCTGGCTCAAAACCTATCAGGGAATATTGTCATTTTTCTGATTTTTGAATATATTGTGCTCTGAACAATTATGTCAACAAAAATAAACAGAAAAAGGGGGGTCCCCGTGCTACTTTTTGAGTTAGGGGGTCCTATTTTACCCCTAACCCATGCTTTTTCAACTACAAAGGGGCCTTTTTCTCCCATTTTGATAATTTCAGCAAGGATCATGCTCAAAACCTGTCAGGGAATATTGTCATTTTTCTGATTTTTGAATATATTGTGCTCTGAACAATTATGTCAACAAAAATAAACAGAAAAAGGGGGGTCCCCGTGCTACTTTTTGAGTTAGGGGGGTCCTATATTACCCCTTACCCATGCTTTTTCAACTACAAAGGGGCTTTTCCTCCCATTTTGATAATTTCAGCAAGGATCATGCTCAAAACCTGTCAGGGAATATTCTCATTTTTCTCATTTATAAATATATTGTGCTCTGAACAATTATGTCAACAAAAATAAACAGAAAAAGGGGGTCCCCCCGTGCTACTTTTTGAGTTAGGGGGTCCTAAAGTACCCCTAACCCATGCTTTTTCAACTACAAAGGGGCCTTTTTCTCCCATTTTGATAATTTCAGCAAGGATCATGCTCAAAACCTGTCAGGGAATATTGTCATTTTTCTGATTTTTGAATATATTGTGCTCTGAACAATTATGTCAACAAAAATAAACAGAAAAAGGGGGGTCCCCGTGCTACTTTTTGAGTTAGGGGGTCCTATATTACCCCTAACCCCATGCTTTTTCAACTACTAACAGGCCTTTTGTTCATATGTTTTGCTGGTTTCATTTAAGATCTGGCACAAAACCTATCAGGGAATATTGTCATTTTTCTGATTTTTGAATATATTGTGCTCTTAACAATTATGTCAACAAAATAAACAGAAAAGAGGGGTCCCCGTGCTACTTTTTGAGTTAGGGGGTCCTATATTACCCCTAACCCCATGCTTTTTCAACTACAAAGGGGGCCTTTTTCTCCCATTTTGATAATTTCAGCAAGGATCATTCTCAAAACCTGTCAGGGAATATTGTCATTTTTCTGATTTTTGAATATATTGTGCTCTGAACATTATGTCAACAAAATTAAACAGAAAAAGGGGGGTCCCCGTGCTACTTTTTGAGTTAGGGGGTCCTATTTTACCCCTAACCCATACTTTTTAAACTACAAGGGGGCCTTTTTCTCCCATGTTGATAATTTCAGCAAGGATCATGCTCAAAACCTGTCAGGTAATATTGTCATTTTTCTGATTTTTGAATATATTGTGCTCTGAACAATTATGTCAACAAAAATAAACAGAAAAAGGGGGGTCCCCGTGCTACTTTTTGAGTTAGGGGGTCCTATATTACCCCTAACCCATGCTTTTTCAACTACAAAGGGGCCTTTTTCTCCCATTTTGATAATTTCAGCAAGGATCATGCTCAAAACCTGTCAGGGAATATTGTCATTTTTCTGATTTTTGAATATATTGTGCTCTGAACAATTATGTCAACAAAAATAAACAGAAAAAGGGGGGTCCCCGTGCTACTTTTTGAGTTAGGGGGTCCTATAGTACCCCTAACCCATGCTTTTTCAACTACAAGGGGGCCCTTTTCTCCCATTTTGATAATTTCAGCAAGGATCATTCTCAAAACCTGTCAGGGAATATTGTCATTTTTCTGATTTTTGAATATATTGTGCTCTGAACAATTATGTCAACAAAATAAACAGAAAAAGGGGGGTCCCCGTGCTACTTTTTGAGTTAGGGGGTCCTATATTACCCCTAACCCCATGCTTTTTCAACTACTGACAGGCCTTTTGTTCGTATGTTTTGATGGTTTCATTTAAGATCTGGCTCAAAACCTATCAGGGAATATTGTCATTTTTCTTGATGTTTTTGAATATATTGTGCTCTTAACAATTATGTCAACAAAAATAAACAGAAAAAGAGGGGTCCCCGTGCTACTTTTTGAGTTAGGGGGTTCTATATTACCCTAACCAATGCTTTTTCAACTACAAAGGGGGCCTTTTTCTCCCATTTTGATAATTTCAGCAAGGATCATTCTCCAAACCTGTCAGGGAATATTGTCATTTTTCTGATTTTTGAATATATTGTTTTTTTGATCAATTATGTCAACAAAAACAAGAGGGAAAAATTGTTTAGCAAAGTACATGCTCAAAAATTATCAGAGAATATTGCCATTATTCTGATTTTTGCTTATGTTGTTGCATTGGTTATATGTCAACAAATATTGAGGAAGTTTCAAGTGTTATTTTTTGAGTTACAGGGTGTCCTTTACACAGTGTAGAAAAAGGAGCATAAGCATGGTTTGACTGATTGATAATGTTGCTTTATTGCTTACTTCATATATACTTACATCATAATATGATATCTTCTTATATAATCAATATTATATGATAAATATTTTATATCAATATAAATATTATGCTGTATTTACTTATTTGCTCTGGAATGATTAAAAGATGAAGAATGAATCACCAAGCCAACTGTGCATACACACTAAAAGTATATCAAGATACAATAGATTGTTTAGTAAGGCATACTTAGATGCCATAATACCAAGATGCATAATACCAAGCGTAGTATGTACAATAAATATTCTACAAAATCTTTCAGTATTGTCTCAACAGCTCTGCATGACCTGTAAATGACCTCCAAATGACTGGTTTATCTGCAAATAGATATTCCAATGTGTAAAATGATTTGAAGTTATAAGAAAAATTTGTAATTGGAATACCGGTATGACTACGTTAGTGAACAGAGTGTTGACATGAGTGACATTTCCAAACCAGCTGAGGAAAACATAGGGCCAAAGTCCCTGAAGCTACTATAGACATGGATACAAAATTAATTGCTCATACTTGAGGCTGCTTGCTCAGCCATTCTCGTTTATGGGTGATTTTTAGTGTTTTTCGTTTTGGAAGTTTTGAAAAAATATTCAACATGTTTTGTGTTTTGCCTCGCAAGGCAAATTCCTAACCATGAGAATGGCAGAAAGTATTTGAATCCTAGTACTATAGCTTTCACTGTTTCAGATCTGGTGCAGATTTGGAAGCAGCAGCCTCGAATGCATGATCACTGCATGCACAACACAAGTTGCGGGTGCTGGATAGGTGTCCAGTTCTGCTTCAGGCACAGCACTTGCAAGCCAGATTTCAAATAATCCTGGGTCTTTGAAAACTGAAGTAATGAAACACAATCACTTGGAAACATTGAGCACTCTACTGCGATACATATACAGCAATTTGGCATGTCAGAACTTTTTGTATATGATAATCTTCCAAATTCTAGGGACGTCTACAGTCTTGGCTAGGCTCAGCGGTACTGTGTTTGTATTTGCGTCACTTCCGTATTTGTAAGATCACCGAAAGAGCACTTCAGGTCTTTTGGTGGGTTCTTTCAAATCGCTGTGATTGGGTGAAAAAGTGTTTATTCTAGGGTCAACAATACAGTTTTCAACAGTAATGAATTTATTTCACCTATTATGTATACTTAAGTTTGCTAATGCAATTGAGATGGGTTTGTCATGTCAGGAGAACTTTAACAGTTAAAGTTATAAAATATCTAACACAAGTCAGCATGGAGTTTTCCATAAATTTCAAAGTTATGATGCTAGACATACAGTATTGATTCTGTGAGAGAAAAATTTACAAATATTATTGATAACTTGTTTTGATTTTGTCACCCTTTCTTTTCTATTTTGATTTTTCACTTTCAACAACAATTCAATGCCTTCTTCACCTTTCCTGTGGAATGAAAGCTCTAAATGGCCCGTAGCAAGGCCACTGCTTGCAATTTTCTTACACATACATTTACTTATACACCTTTGAGTACAAGAGTATGCAAGGTTTGCATGTTTAGGCTTGTTGCCTTTGCATGCTCTACAGACTCCTCACAAACTCCCATGTAAATGTAAACTCATCAAAAGATGGTTGCACCTTTTCAATAAGTTTTTTCAAAGCTTTCACATGTGCTAAAGCATCATGTGCACTGTAACTTTCTCCTACAAATTTTGAAACAAGCTCACTTGTGAGTACTTTTAACAATCAGGATATGAGGTCTTAAAGACTTTATACGAATCAACAAAGCCAGCAATGTGTGAAGACAATTGATCAACCATATCTGTTGCTACAGCAGCATTATATAAAACTGTACAATCAAATGACTTGATGTTATGTCCAACCAGAATACAAGGGTTCTGGTCCAAGAAAGTCACACAATGTCAACAATGCTTGTTTTACAGGTCCTGCACTGATAGGTTTTCCATTCTGTGTTAGGATTCCATTTTTCATTGCCAGACCGGTCACTCTTGATGCTGGTACACTTATTGGAATCCTAAGTATCACATACACATTCAGACACCCTTTTGGTCCAATAGCTGCAAGCTGTGTTATGTGTGATGTTCTTGCTGAAAAGAAAAAAAAACTCATGACAAATGGCAAGATAATTTGTTTATGTTATTTTGGATTACTGTAAATTTCAATGATAATTTCATTTGCTGAGTCAGACTTTGCCCTGGGAGATGAGTAATAAACTGAAACTGACACTTGAGGCATTGATTGGCTTGTTGGTATGAAGATAATGTCATCTGCCTATTGTCTATAAACCATTGCTGATTTTGATAAGCAAGTCATGATCATTAAAACAATGCTGGCAGAAATTTGAATCATGGATGAACTTGTTCTGTTTCCAGTAAAAATTTGCTTCAGTTTAATGATTGATCTGTGTGTGTACAGTCCAATAGCCATTTGTAGCCTCTAAAGGTATTGCGAATTATCACATTGATAACAACAACACCTACCTTATCCAGTAGTCTCCAGGTCAAAATACACTACAGGTTGATCAGTCAATTCTATTGGTTGTGGAACAGGCTCTGTAGGTATCTCCTGTATATCTTGGGTTTCTGAATGAAAAAATAGAAGCAGATACAGATAAAATATATGGGAATGAATGATTGAGTTTTTACTTCTAATGAAACAGAATATTCACAAAATAGTACAACCTATGGTCCATGGCTCAATGTTTTAGGTATTTGGCAAATCACAAACTTTAAGCAGACATGAACCGAGTAACTAGTTCTACAATTATGCAAATAACAAAATTGCCATCCAGCAAATGATAGAGTACATCAGGTCACTCAATGACTATGTGCACACTTGCAGATGAAATGGTACATGTCATATTGTAAGCATTAGGTTTTTGTGTGTTCATTTACAATATTACCACATCAATAAATGTCAAACTTACTACAGACCTTCATGCACATGTTTCATCAGTTTTATGCCAGTGAGTTGAAAGGTAAGTCAGTATATGCAGGGAGCCATATCAATAGAAGCATTCAACTATTAGCAATTTAGAGTCATTTTACATTGATTCTAATATCATTCATCTACATCTATCTGAATCCAAACTTTCATTCTAAGCAATTATAAACAAGGACTAGTTTAAACAAGTAATTACTTTGAACAAGGTCAATTCCTGTTGTGTATGTGTCACCTTCACTGAGTTCTTGGACACTCTGTCGTAAACACTTGTTTGCCTTCAGCTTGATACGACGTTTTTTGGCACACCGGGTCTGGCTCTTCATCCGTCTCTTTCTTTCTTGATTATCTAGATAGGAAGCACGTGACACACAATACTTCCCTGAAGACATGCCAATCTGTTCATTTACCTATGGCAAAACAATGACAAGTTTACAATGACATCAGTATAAATTTTTGAAATATTTTTGTTGTGTTGTTAACTGAAGTGGGCTGTCTCAACTCCAGTTTGAAATTATTTATGGTCATAAGATACAATTCCTTGTATGTACCAAAAACTCACAGAATAGAAGTAATTATACTTCATGTCCAGGGAAAGTGTGAGAATACAACTCCAAAAGCCAACGCTTCAGGGTATATTTGTGATAAGCAGAACCACATAAATAGCTTCCTAAACAGATCCAAATTGATGACACTGTGAAACTTTGAAAGGAAGTAACGGTAGTCTCATTGTCCCTGAAAAATTCTATAAATATGTGCCATGACCATATAAGCAATGTGTAGATTGATGCTAACTCGATCCACATCACATGATCACTGGGCTGGTTTGAAATAATGCTTGTAATTCTGGCATAAATATAACACTTGAGTCGCATTATGACCAGTCCAGTGTTACTGTCAGCTTATGGAAAACTAGCGTTTCTGTGCACTGAATATATCAAGCCATCCGTTCGCTTTGAGGTAAACGCGAGACTTGGCACTCGCGCGCGTGCATGAAAAAACAATGTAAAAAATTCGTACTTACCAATTGCAAGTTTGGTATTTACATCCTAAATATTTTTATTCGGTCCGTGTCTCAGGCAAGGGGGAATAACGTTGACAAAATTACAAATGGGGTTGCAACACCTGACAAGCAGCCAGCTGCCCAGTTTTTACATCCATGCCCAGACCATGACGAGTCTCGCCGATAGTGTCGGTCATCCGTAACGACATGCTGCATTGCTTGCAGCCAGATAAACCATCTGCAAGGATACTAAGATCAACAATTCGCCTACCATCTCTCCTCGTAGCACTGTAGATTGTTGGCCGCCAAGGATCGTAGACTTCATCATATTCACATATGACTACTTCATATGGGTTCCGGAACCGAGTTGCACGAGTCAACATAGCAATGGTCGTCAGCCGTTGTGGCCGCAGTATCAGATTTTAAATTTTCATGACTAGAGGATTGCCATTTATCCTTGGGGGCCTCAGAAACTCTTCTGGCTCTGTTTTGTGTTGCTTTGGTAGTGAATCTACCTGTGACTTTCAGCCGACTGGCACGACCAAACGACAAAGTTTCACTGACAGCGCGACGTAGTTTGACGGCTAATGGCGGTATGATACGCAGGATCTAGTCCATTTACGGTACCTTCTTAAATCGATCACATCGATGCCAATATCATGAAAATTTACAATATTTTATCGTCACATAATTAATTTGATCATTCATAACAAACCTTCATCAAGTTTATACGTTTACCTTCATTTATGCGTAACACAGCCTAAATTTAAGATGTCGCAAATAATCTCGTTTTGCGATATTTAGCTCACTCTGTTACGACATAAATATTGCGCAACACTTGCGCAGACGTCGATTTTCGTACATAGTCCCCGTCCTTAAAACTCCATCGCCCAATTATCAACGGAACTGGAAAGATTATACTACGACGCTACTTTAGCGATGGTATCACACAACCATTTTTGAAGATATCGCAAAGAAACAAACAGGTTCCACTGTATACGATGACATCACAGAGCTATTCTGAAGACATTGTAGAGAAATACAGAGATGGACATGTACATTTATACACCTCCACAGCTGCATTTTACAGCACCAAAGTATTGACTTCACAATTGTGATGCTGGGTTTTGCTTACCCATGGATCGAAAATATGTTTGGTTTCCTTGTTGTAATGTCATCCCACGACGATCTTGAATACTGCTTCAAATTAAACCAATCAAACTGATTTCCGCCCTCAGTTAAGTTGAAATAGACAGATACGTCTTCTATCCCAGAATCGTTGTAAATCGATACTTTTGCCTAGGTTCAGAAATATACATGTACATATAATAATGATCTTGTCAGTAGTACTCTGACAATCTCTGACATTTTGACAGACTTGTGATCGGTGAACTTTAATGATAGAGAACGTCACTCATTAAATCATACCAGCCGATGTAAATTTTTTATTTAAGGTAGGTAAGGTGTCCTCAGGGACAAACATTCGGATTCTCAACTTTTTACCATGTTTTTTTTTTACTACAGCTGAAGGCTAATTTTGAAGTTTTGAAGTAAATTTCATCGTTAGGTTTATGTGAATATCGACGATTTAGTTTTCTCTAGTGACCCACACCCGGATGGACACCTTTAGGGTGTTAAGGAATCGTCACTTGGATCATTTTCTGCTTTTGGCAAGACTCTGCGAGTATCAGTGCCTACCTGAGTTGCCCCACTGGTAACCCAACTGTCGACAAGTGAACATTTGTAGTGGGCATGTACGTCAGAGTTCAGCTGGTTGGCACCTTCTACGTTCTCGTTTTGACTTCCTTTCGTTTTCCATAAATCATAAACTGATTCCTCCGTACCGGCCACTGCTTTGAATACAAGTTTCCATGGAACTAGGAAAGGATACAGATATGATTAGAATTCATTTGAACCAAGATAATTTAGAAAATAACTATGGAGAGGGTGGGCGCTTCTTTTCAAAGTAATGGGTAATATGCCAAATACTAGCAATGTTTCATTATAAATGTATATGAGAATGCAACGTGTATGCATTTATCTATTATATTATGTGTAGTTAAAACATTTGTAATCACTTTCATTAAAAGCAAGCTTCTTTGAATTATTGTTTGTATGTTTTCAATGTAGGCGTTGCTGAGGAAGCTCCAAATATGCTGCGAAATATTACATTAACAAAAACATTTCACCTATACATTCCACATGTACACTTGACTTTCAGTCAAAATTCATACAAGTTTATCGGGAAGTCATTGATACACTGTTTCTATTCCGGTTTTGTGAGATGGTATCTCAAAGCTTAAAAGATTTTCAGTGGAATATCCGATGACAATTAAACAATCCTAGCCGCTGTACTTAGAATTAAAACTGGTGCATGCAAAAATGTCATGCTCTGTTTGGATACTTTTTCAGATAGTTCAAGATTTTGCCCCATTAATCATAAATTTCTGAACAAGCTGATACATATCGAGTAGCGATATCAGATCACAAGTATGAAATGAAAGCTTCAGGATTCTGATACAGAACTTGGTTGAAACATAGACCCTTTAGGGTCTATGGTAAGAAACAAATACATTCTGCATCTGCATTCTGCATCAATGGAGGTTTGAATAATCTTCTTAAGTGGTATATTGATGTGGAAGGAAAGGGGCTAATTTTTTGAGTATGTGTCGTCTCGTTTTAATTTACGATCACTGTTCATTTTTTATTATCGTAGCTCAGACTGTCAGTTGATTACTTAAACCTAAATGATATCGAGGTTAGAAAATCGTTTTAAAAGGTATACTTTTGGATCTTTCTCATGTCTCGTAACGTAGCTAGTTAGTCATGGATATGATTCATCGTAATTTAAAGTTATTGATTCATATTTGAACGATGGTGACCTAACAGTTACCCAAACATTTCAGCTTGTATTGATACATATCAGCTCATTGAATTATTGATCGCAACGAATTAAGCGCGCCATTTACACTTGTTTGGCAAGTAAGGAGGAAGCCTGGAGCATTTTAACCGAATGTCAATCAATTACATTTCCGTCGATGAACAACCAAAATAGGTGCTTCGAATGAAACGAAAAAGGCCGGCTAAATTGTCATTTTTATTTATCAGTTCAGTTTTCTAATCCTTTTTGATAAAGAGCATAATTCATTGATAAATACAATTTTAATCTCAAAAGTAGAGTTACAGAGGGAAAATATCAATAAATAAACCAAAAAGAAGTGACTTTATCTAAGGGATAGAATGCTAATAATTATAAAGGCTTCTATCGGAAGGAAAAGTAGACTGATTTCGGTAAAAGAATTTCTCTTTTACCCTATCTGGTCATTTCATTCAACTTACTCATTGATTCTGCAGAATCTTGCACGGCACAGCATGGGTTGTTCGTACACAAGCTTAAGATGAATATTACCTGTACAAAATGAGGTACAATTTTCGAAACAATCTGTAATTTATGTCTTTATTTGTCTTGATATCAACCACAAAAGCATAATTCAAAGAGTTATGACGCTTTTGTAAGTTGTGGTTTGTCTTCTCACATGTTTTGAGCGGTCGGTGTGTATGCAGAAGCGCGTATGACGACATAGGGTGAAAGTGACACATGTTCGGGAAGATTCCTTTCAGGAAACTGGCACTTTGCGAAATTCAATGTTTTCAAACACTTGTTTGCAGTGCGATGATATTGTCAATGATTATGCACTGTCAAATACTGGGAACTTTGTTTCTGCAGTCGTCTGAGGGATAGTCCTTCCAATCATGGACTGTGCAGTAACTGAATCTGAAGTCCATAATGAATCAACTAAATACTCAGAGTAATCCTTCATACCAAGTTTAAAGAGTTCGTGTTAGCTTAGAGTAAACATACTTCTGTCAACGTAGAAGAGGAAATGTGTAGGTTTTGTACATAATAGTGTGAAACCATGCACCTGTTTGCAATAGTCGTTCGTTCGTGTTTCGTTCATATTTTCTTTTGGAGTTGTTATGGCAACAGCTGCACGATCACTTCGAAATATCTTATCACCAAGTTAATCTAATTATTTGACAATGACCTCTTCTGACGGTATCGAATTTTCAGGAAAGAGACGAAACACGAAAACTATTAAAGCGGGGCACGGTACATGTTTGACACCATTTCTATAAACCTCGGATAGTTACTTTGAACGGGAATTGTACATTCAATTTCTATGATTTTAGCAATTCGATATACTTCCAGCAGATTAAGGTTGCATTTGTGAGTATAAGTTTCATCCATTGACGATAATTTAGATGATGCATTTACTACGTATCGCTGAGTAATGACTGCAAACGACTAAAATATCTCAGACTATTTCATTGGCATATTTCTCAAGACTTTGTCCGCAAAAAATGTAACATAATTTACAAACATTGACAGCAGAGAATAGCGACCAGTGCGATTGTTTTAGGTCATTAGAAGTCAATTACACCCTGAGCGTTTGAATTTTAAATTATCGAAAACTTAAAATTATGGATTAGAATAATTGTCAGGTCTCGGTCAATGTCAATGTTGCTAACTCCCATAACTTTTCAACTAGCAAAAAAAAACTCTACCGTCCGGATTCATAAACTAAACGATTACATACCGACATCTGCAGGAAACTAATCCTAAAGTTGAACATTTTCCAACATAGGATAAGTTGGAAAGTCATTCCTGATGTAAATGACAAGATGTGTATCCTGATAAGGGCCGGAGTGGTGACAGTCGGTGACTTGCTGGCGAAATGCTGACTTTAGAGATATGTACCACTAATTGATTGACAAAGTGAAATGTTAATGTTTTTTAATGGATGGATATGAAAAGTATCGGGTTGTTGATCTAAAGTTATCGATTATTTTGGGCATTTTCACTTTCTTGCAATAACGTTGTGCCAACGCCTTTTCAACGCACCAGACAGGCACCTAAATGTCTGTGTTTGACCTCTTATTGATAGCGTTTGCTTTCGGAAATGTATTCTGAGCCTGCATGAATCAATACCAGAAAACAAAAATATCTCTCAAAATATCAAAAACAGGTAAGGTAATATAATGCCGTCGAAGAAACTTATCTAGTTTATGGATAACAAATCAATAAAACATTTCTTTAAAAGATATCTGTACACAGTACTCGCACACAGACATCGAGATCTTTTTCTGTATCTCGTCTTGTGTGGGTCTACTTTCTCGATTCCAGTTATTCTAATTCGAAAGAATTTTAATTGGTTTATGTCAACAAGAACGATAACTATTGTAAGCCACGATATTCAACAGAACTAAATTAGTCTCGAGGTCATTTCAAATCAGCTTCCAGTGCCCTACATATTACCGAAGCCGGAGTCAGAACCCTGGCTTGTACTAGTGGAGGGCAAAGAACACGCGCAATTTAGGCCCGAAAAGCGTGACGCGCACTAAATGGCTAGGCGCACGCGGAAAAGAATATTTTGAAAAGTCCTCGGAACATTGTAACCGTGATATTTGACGTAGCGTCTGAAATTCCGTGGTCAAAATGGACGTAAGCACAAAACAGCTTTTAGCCGGACTTGCCGTTGGTGGGCTTGGGATCGCTGCGTATTTCGGTTCAAGAGCCTCTGCGGGCTTGAGTGAAGAACGGGGTCAAGAAGTTATCTGCATGAAAAATGAAAATTGTCGAAAGACGGAGCTACTGCAAAGTAAAGTACGAACGTTGCAGATGCAGCTGGTTGCTAAACAACGTGAAATCGTCGCAAATCGCGATAATGAACTGAAAATAGAAGCGGAATTCGCTAAAAACTTTGCTGAGATCGCTGTTTTGAGAGGTGTCATTGATTACGGGCGACGAATGTCGGAAACAGCTCAAAGTCATAACAACGAATTGGCGGAAAAAATACGAAAATTGGAAGAGGAACTTGAACTTAAAACAGCGAAAGAACAGGGATTAAAGGAAACGATTTTCCGACTGAAGAAAAACATCGACAACATAAATCGTTTCTACCAAGAAATGCTGGTGACAAAGAAAATGAGTGATGAAGATAGAACATGCAATGATAGCTTCAAAGAAGGTGTACAGGAAACTATCAGGGAAACAGATTCTGATATCACCACTCAGTATATCAGCCTATATCACTTGAAAGCGACGCGAGAAATGTCTCTGTTGAAATCACGACTGATCGGCAAGGAGGCGACGGTTAGAAGACTGGAGAGAGAGAATGAAGAACAGAAATTACTCATCAGTCAACTGACAGAAAAAAGACAAGGAAAGCAAACAGAAATGGAGAGACCATTTGGCGGTGGTGAAGGTGTTACCGATGACATAATAACTTATAAGTTGAAACAGCCATGTCTGGACACCGACACTGTTCCCAGGCCCGAAGATAAAAATGGAAGCGTTGATGAGGTGAACTTTGTATGTAATGTTGACAACACAAGTAACAGTGTCATCGTTTGTGAACCAGAACATCACGCCGAATTGCAAACGCCCCCAACGGTTGAAAAGTCGCCAAAGAGAAAGGGAACGCAAGGTGAGTGCTTTTAGCGCGCATAGGTAATAAAAATATAAAAACAGCTCATATGAATTTTGATAGACCATACAGAAGAAATTATTTTTCATCATTTGTGGTGTGTAGGTAGTTGAGCGAAAGAGTATTGTCTCATTCTTTCGTCCATTTCTCTGTTCTCACTGTGCTCTGATTTTCAGCCTGTCTCTCTTATCTCACCATGTTACTTGCATACCCTTGTACGTTATGCTGTGATATATATCACTGTAATACATGTAAAATATGTTTATTTCAGGTGTGAAAAGTTCCCCAAGGTCACCATTCATGTCGAAATTCTGGGTAGGTAATAGAAATGTATTTTTAGAAGCTTATTTTTGAATAATGTTAATGTTAAAATAAACAAGTGTTTAACTCTCATCCGGTTTTGAAACGCCTAGAAAATCAAGTGAGTTTCAGTGTCAGAAACGTATTTATCTTATCATTGAGCCGCTTCTAGCGAATGTAGTAAGACTTTTGTATTCTTTGATTCACAGAAACGTAAGTCGAAGAGGTCCAAGTCGGATTCTGCTGCAAATATGTACGCGAGTCATGAAAATCTTGCAAAGAAAGAGAATCTAATTTAGTTGGTTTTTGAAATTGCAATTGGCAACCATAACTTATTAATATTTATATTATATTACGGCTTTGTCAATACCAGTGAATTTTGTGAAGTCACCCCATGATTATTATTGATAATATATCCGATTATCCAGTATTGTACTATTGTGGCTCCAGATGTTTCTACATCAAACACTTCACTGCCATTGCCAAAACTATAAAATAATGACAATAGAGTACCCCTACCGACCCATAAAGATCTAAAACAAACTTTGCATTGCATAATGTACTCAGCTTCGTACATTACGTCATACAAAGTTTGCTCTCATCCATTATGGGCTGGGAGGGGGATACTGTCATGCACAGTTGCCCTTTATCTCGATTCTCTTTTATTCAACAAATTTATGGCGACTGGTTCATCAAGATATTTTAGGGAACATTCCTACGACCGTTTAATGTATTTTGATTGGCTGGCACGAAAAACAAGAAGATACCATCAGTATCAATGAAAACTATACTACACATTTTGAACTTTTCAAATGTAGAAAGGGAGATCTACTTCATGCAAGCGGAAGGCTGGTTTTATTAACTTTCCATCTGATCTGTAAGTTGGTGTTTCACATTTGTCTTTTTTCTCCCGTTTTCAACGTTTGTAAAATAATTTTCAAATTTTTACATTACGTCCCCTAATTACTATGTAAAACTACGACAATTTTGTTTAGCAATAACGCTCTTACATTTTTAATAAGAGCCATTTCAATTTGCTTAACATGATTTTAATCATTTTTTGAATGTCAGTCTTTCAACCGCTACAATTTAGACTGAGAATGGATAATGCAAACAAACTTTGTCTTTTTTTCTACGTCTACTTTACTTTCAAATGAGATATTAAATACTACAAAGTAGTATCAAGTTTTTTTAAATCAATTTTATTTATTAACACAAAAGTTGAGGTTTTCTACCCCAAATATGTGCGTGCCCTTCAACCTTCGAGCAAACTATTGCTACCATACTAAATTTTAGATTGTCTGCTTTAAAAAAATAGAAACTATGTAGTGTGAAGCGGTTTTCATGTCATCTTTGATACGAAATATTGCTTTGAAAAAAGGTGTGTTTGTTAAGTGCAACGCCACCCCGAGCTTAAGCCATTGAAAATAGCTTCTTTTAACTAGTAGCGAATTGATACAAATGTTTAGCACTCCTTTACGTTAGCGGATTGTTACAAATGTATAGCATTGTGTTGGGTTAGATTCATTCAGTGAAAGAAGAACGATTTTGATAATGATTGACTGAAGAACAGAGAAAGCAGCAATATTGCTTCTATGTCACCAAACCGTCCGTGAAATATTTAAATAAGCAAACGGCCACAAACTCGAAAAATATACTGGCAATGGGAATGATGACTCGTACGAGTTATTTTGTTAAAGGGCAAGTTGCTGTAACTCTTTGATATTTTCCCACTTTTTATGTCAATTGCAAGTTTTTACTATATTCAACGAAGCATGTTGGAATGACCAACTGTTGATCTTGTCAATACAGCATCTATTCTTAAAACGCACTGTTATAGTTTACATTTGAATTTTAGCTTGGACAAGATCCCACTTGTTAAAACAACAATGTCGCCTACACGTGTACATAGTGAGGTGGCAAGCTGAATACTGGGCATCGCAACATGCTTTATGGAGTAGAACAAGGCACTCAGGCTGCATTTGACATTGAAAGCAAACATTGTGAAAACAATCATAAAAGTTGCCGCTACTGGTCCTTAATTCACATCACATGACAATGAAACGATTTTATTTGGTAGAAACTTTGCAACATAATACAAAAACAAACGAAACTATGGAAATATGCTGCGATGAACAAAAGCCAATAAAATTGCCAATGCTACGGGACTTTGGTTCACTTTAACGATATAAACAGACGACGTTAAATGGCCTATCATTTAGCTTTAAGGTCAAAAGGTCTGACAAGGGCACTCTGATATGATCATTATGGCGTTCTTTTTTCTCCTTACGACGTAGAAAAATTCACTCCTTCCAACAGGTGCAACGATTCCAGTACATGGTCGATTTAGATTTAGAATATTGTAACAAGTTGTTCCATAAGCTTAAATCTGTGTTGGAAGTAAGATTAATCTGAGACCAATATATGCAGCAAAAATCGACTGTACCTATAGACTATGTCGATGCTATAAGTCATAAATTACTTTTGACACGTAAAATTACGACATGGCTCCATTGATACCACAGTTTGTCCGAAATTCAAATTAATTGGAAAATCGCATCTATGAAACCGGCGAGACAAAACATACGGTTGGATCAAAGACATAACATTTTCTACATATTGACGAGGTTCAAAATTTCGGTATGAATTCTGGCTGGCGTCAAGGATGATAATGATAGTACGGTTGACTACCGCAACGACCGCTTCATCCTAACCCCGATGCAGAGAGTGAGGTCGACGACTGACTGTTTCCAGGAACCCCGGGAGGTACCCCCTCCCGGATACTGTCGGTACTGATATTATTGACGACTGATTGTCTCCAGGTACCGTAATAATGACGACTGACTGATTCCAGGATACGCTCTCAAATGTTTAGAACCACCTTTTTTCCTTCTTCTCGTCTGTGTACAAACAACATGAACAATGTTAGCGGCCTCCACGCCGACAGTGACGTAATTGCACAGTGACAACGCAAACTGCTGCAGTATGTTCAGAATTGTTTTCGCATTTTATTCAAATACCAAAAGTCTAAATAAAGTTTGATATGATGAACAGTGGGTACATACAAGTCTGGGGGTGATTTCTAACATATGCAACGGTCGCTAATAGCTGAATAAATTATGACTAATTTATGTCGAGACACATCTGCTAATCGTCAGCTAAGTGTGCGATTTAGCAATCAGGTTATGGTAGAATTAGCCTCGAAGACAGATATTCGCACTCTCAAAATTTTTACAATGCTTTTCTGGACTACCGCTTGGGAGGGCAATTTTAAAACTCTGTTTAATATTATTATTTTTTACCGTCTTATTTTTCCTTTTGTTAATAGAAAATTTAATTTTTCTACAGAGTTAAAACAAGAATGGTGGCCACTTAGAATTTAACGTCTTTTTGATTTTTAGGTAATTTGTATCATTTTCTACCACCAAATTTGGCACGCTGACCCCTAATTCTTTTACTCTTAAAGGGGAATGGTTTAAGTTTCCTTTAGAAACGTTTGAACAAATGTTTGTCTTCAAGTTGAGTTTCTATCTTAAATTTCTTGAATGCAGATATCTATGATGTCGTGACGTAAGCAAGCTTACACTGAGCTACTAGTATTCTCTCAATCTGGAAATTCGAGAAAACGTGCCGTGCTGTTAGGGACAGACAATTCGCAACCCCGATAAAAGTCACATAATAGCAGTCAGCATCATCTACAAGAGTCGCAGTATGTATAGGACCTATTTCAGGCAGGACCATCGTGTCTTCCCAGATTTTGGGGTGAGGTACTACATACCAGGTTGTCAGAGGGGACGCAAGAAGTGCCAAATACTAATTGAGTCGTCGCGCGTCCAGACTTATCGCCCACCAAGAGTCTGGTTGGAGCCACGTAGCATAGTCAATTTGCATATCAAAGGCAACGTAGATAAGGGAAAGTAACTGGTATTGTTGTAATGTATTGTAACTTTAATTGTAGTAATGTATTGTATGCAGTAAAGCGAAGTTAACTTAAAGTGTTTGCATATAGATGGACTGCCAGTTCATTCCATAAACATTGTAAATGTCGGCATTTTCCAAAGATTCAAACTGCAATACGTCAATTACCGACAGAGATTTTTGCAACTGTCGTACCTTTGTTGCATAATAGTCGCGCCAGCGGCTTACTGACTACGCATGCGCTTATTCATAATATACTATGCGAGTAACCGGAAGTGTACCCTTCTTTCATGGGCGCCGCCATGTTTTTTTTTTTGAGTACTCGTAAATAAACAAATACGAAACAAATTACTATGATAGAACATGCCTTTTATAAAATATACCTCTTTTATTAGCCAGTAAATGTTATTATACACCTTGTCGCTGATACAAAGTATCGTTGATATAGATAAACGGAGAAAACTGTCGTGCATATGAACGGGGGCATACGCAAAGAATGCTGGGATTGAATTATAGAGAGCGCCCCCTGTGTCAATAATTAGATTCAAAAATTGCAAGTTTTTAGATGGAACGCTATAGTTTTCAGCTTGCAAGTGGAAGGTGGGCAGTGCGGTTACCATTGCAATGATAATTATTGCATAATACGTCCCTTGTTTAACGCAATAGGCTGTTATCATTGTAAAAATTGCCAATTTTTGTCCAAAATTTTTACACGCTACAGAAAATCTATACCTGCCTTGCTGCAGGGTTTGACGTCGTGTAAGTACGTGAACTGCTTTCATCAGAGGGAAACTGGGCATAGTTGTCATATAAACGTTTATGAAGTAACAATTACAGTTTATCATGAATCAATACAAATAACATTGCCAATCTTAACCCCTGGCGCGACACCAAGGGCTGAGCCCTATATAATATTAGCTTTTATGGTAGAACGCGCCTCGGGGGCAGATGTTCCGAATCAAACTTTTACAATTCTTTTCTGATATACCACTTGTGAGGATTCTTTTTAAAGCTCTTGCTGTAAGAAAACTTTTCACTCCCTTATTTTTTTCTAAATTCGAAAATTTTATTTTTCTCAATAGAGTTAACACAGGGATGGCGGCCATTTTGAATTCTAAATAATCGTAAATCTTGGGTTATTGGTTTCTCTAGTACCAAAATTTGCACGGTGACCCCCGATTTTTATTCTTGATTTTGAAATGTGCTGAAATGTGTGAAATTGACAATGTGCTGTGAATTCGGAAGGGCACTCTTGCCATACTTTGTCAGAGATAAATACCCGTCTACATTCTTGACGAAGCCGTTCATGGACAGTCATGCTATAAAGTGCTCCCAAGATATTATTTGTACTCTGAACTTTACACATTTCGTGTGAACATGATTTATCGTGATAAGCAGATATGCATCTCTGTGTGAGAACAGCTACATCAGAATTAATTTTATTGACAGCAGATTAGCCCTGCATTTCACAATATTTTCAAAGGTTCTCTCGACAAGACCATGTGGCGACCCCGCCCCATCGATAAATCTGCCCGTCCCTGTTAGACACATCTATCCGTTCAGATCGGAAAAGATACGCACGATGTTAGCACGAACAATCTTCCAGCCTGCACCGCGTACATTCTACTTTCAGGGGGGGGGGGATTGGTCTGATCCACGTGTAAATTGTAGAATGAACTAAAATCTTTTTAACAACCTATTTTCAATAATGAAGCTACGTGACAACTCGGTTTGATATCGGTTAAAAATCCGCTGTCAATTTCATGCGTATCGATCGAAAATATAAAGAATGTGAGTCAATATCTACTGAATCTGGTAAGATGGTTACCATGCACCTTGAGAGAGCCAGTAGTTCTAAGTGTTGATGATTTTGCTTTTCACTACTTTTGTTTTGTATATCATTTGCTAATTTTTGCTGTAATCCCCAAAACATGTTTAATCACAAGTTAATTTGGCTTGCCAACAAGGCGTCTATACGTGTTGATGGATGATGCGCTGTATTGTTTACATTTGAATACTAGTCCGGACCAGAATTCACTTTTTCAACAATAGTCAACGTATGTACAGGCTGAGTTGACAAGCTAAATACTGTGTATCTCAACATAATTTGGGGAGTAGAACAAAAACTGTAATTGACACTGAAAACAAAAAAATGCATAAAAATTATCAAAAGTTACAGCTACTGGTCCATTAAGGTTCATTACCTGTGAGCAAACATCATCTGAAATTCCGCACCTAATAAATAAACTGAAGGCATCGGCAAGACAGTCTACTTCAAAACAAGCTCATTAAATTCCTCCGGAAAGATTAATGGGGAAAAGTGCCTCCTTCAAGTTCAAAAGCATTCGCTTCATAGCACATTGACTATGCATACAGATCTTCTACTAATTTATTTCGACAAACAGACGTCCTTGATTTACTGATAAACAAAGTTCCTATCGCATTCTTTGACAGACGCACTTGAATTTGTCTGCATAACTACGTTGAATATATCAAATTTCAGTCATCTGAATATCCCTTTTGGACCAAGCCAATAAATACAACGTGTTAACCACCTGCTAGTTTCTATAAAATTTTCGGACAATTTACACAAGCAGAAGTTTCCCTGTAAAAAATTCACTGGACGGTAGAAAACATAGAAAAACAGTTCAATTTCGATAGAAGTATGCAATCTTAGCCAGTTGGTGTATTGGATTTCATGAGTCTTGCATCACAGACAACTGTGTACATGATCTCCATCGTCGTAAACTAATCACCTCTTTACGGCAACAGCTCAACATACAGCATCGTGGAGCGAAAATTTAGGTCTTTCTAGCTATGAAGAATGCGCTTTCTCTTGTTGTGCGTATTTTTAGCACGGAGTTGACGTCACTGGATCGCAAAATAATAGGCTTAATGGAAGGTGAAATATATATAACAGTTACTATAAATGTTTCCACGCCTGTAAGTTCGTCATGTTTTGTCATGCCTCTGTCGAAAAGTACAGCAACCTTACCATATAATTGCTAAAATGCCATGAATACCCTTGTCCCCGTCTTCTAATTTGTTTGATCGTTCCTTCCCCCTCCTCCCTCTACTCCCTTCTCTGCTTTAGTGTCTTTGTAGATATTTGTTTTCAATGTTCATCTGCCATTCCAGCAAAATCATACACGATTCAATTTTGGCAGACGTCACGGAGTGTGTTCACTTTGCACGTAAGGATTCACTGTTGACGAGGCTCAAAGGTCTGACACGTTGCAGCTGTCGTCGATCAGTTTGACGTGAAACTCGTTGCAGTTGTCAGCAACCTAGGATGTAACAGTCGTCGTCTGTCTGTCTCCTCACACAGTTAGGCTGTGTCTTTGAATAGGAGCATCGCTGCTGTCTCGATACTGTCTAGGTTCCTCAAATTGAACTTTGAAATGGCCCTCTATATATGTCTATTGACGCAGACAATGTGTTGTCATAAAAATAATAGAGTGAGGAGATCACATACATTTATGTGAAGTGTTGTTAGTAATGTAATATTGTATGGCCTTCGTGGTATATTTTCTGAGAAGCGTATGTCTAAGAAATGTTTACTCAAACTGAAGATTTTCCGTGTTGTCCGTGATTTAACGCGGACGGACTGTTTATAGTGTGTTGTCCCACTGTGACTACGACGAGTCGTATGAACTGTTGTTGTGCTGCTGTTGTGCATGCGTATAACGCCGCTACCGTTGATCCCTTGGGCAGCACAGTAACTCTAGTTGAGGACGGCCAGGAATGTAACAGTCAGTGATTTCTTTTGAATTTTCTTAAAGATTGAATTCACTTGTTCCTTTGTTCAGAAAAAGAAACGCATTGTTTTTTCCCTTGAGAAATTTGACTGTCAAATGTATTTGTGATCATTAAACTTGATTTGTCAGTTTTGCCGTTCGCTTTGTTTGACTGTACTGTCCGTTTCGGCTGAACATTATAGGGAAAGCCACTCATTCGTGTTGTGTTCTGTTCATGGGCTTTTTGTACATGTATGAAGCGGACTAGTCGACACCTGCTTGCGTATTTCCTACCATTCATTTCTTTTTACTGTGAGACCTCGACAGATTTTGGGTTCAGCGTGTTTATACACATTCGTATCGACGTGTTTGCTGACGTAGATAAATCAACATCTATCAGGATATCATTTTCAAATTAACTCTCTCTTCATTTTAAAGTTTAAATCTTTACGGCACACACAGCTACTGTTCACAACGTCATTAAAAGACTAAGTGAACTTTTAAATGTTTACGGTATGGAAACGTAAAATGTGGCCAGGTTTTCCCACTGTTCCTCTCAGCTTTTGCACACCACAGACAAATACCAGTGAAATGGGGACAATTTCACTTCATGAGATTATGAATTAAGTATAAGACTTGTATGGATTTAAATACCGATAAGTGTTCTGATCGTTGAATAGGTACGTATACATACCACCTCGGTGAGTGTGTTTTACGAGAAGATGTGTGACACGTTGCTCATATTTGCAGCAGGCGTCGTTACCTGAGTATAAGGAGAAATAATTACCAGTTCGGCATATTTTAAGGTAGAACGCGCCTTGGGGACAGAAATTCGGGCTTTCAAATTTTAGCAATTCTCTTCCGATCTGCCACTTATGGGGGCTCATTTTAAAACTCTTGATGGAAGAAAAGTTTTCGCCGTCTTAGTTTTCCGACAATCGAAAATGTTATTTTTCCAGTAGAGTTAACATAGGGATAGCGGCCATTTTGAATTTCAAATATCGGGAAATCTTATTTAATTTGTTTCTCTAGTGCCAAAATTTACATGATGACCCATGATTTTTATCCTGGATTTGCTAAGAGATTGGTCGAACATTTCATTGACGAAAGTTTGAGCAAAAGATTAAGTCTTTCACCTGCGTACCTTACAGAAACAGTTGCCGTAATTTTTTATAATGTTTTCATTATTTTTGTTGGAATCAAATATCTTTTCTTGCTCGTCTCACGTCCGGACAGCTGTGTTGACTGGACAGCTGAATACTGGGCATTTGGCGTAGAATCAGGAATTGTGTTTGCAAATTTTAAACAAAAAAAACTTGGCAGAAAATGGATCGAGCGTTAACAATGCACAAATGCTATAGACTGAAGTTAAATCTGACTTTTCCCGAAGACTCTTTTGCATCGTTGCTAATTTATGTTCAAATTGGGCAAGGTTGCCACTTTTGAAAACATTTGACCCGATTTGTTTGGTGTAAATCTTGACCTGACACCTCTAGAGAAACATGTCGAGTTGCAGCCTTCAATTTCCTCTCCAGCATACAGTATACAAGAACAGTTTAAAGGTGACAGACTGCATAATTATAGACGCACAACATTATCATATATCAACGTCTGCATAACATAAACACCTGTTCATATCACGCGGTCTCTTTCAAGCAAACTATGCAATTTGACAAGCTTCGCCGACAAAGAATCGCAAATTCAGTGATGGTGTCAGTTGTGAAGGACGCAAAGTCGGAAATAACCTACGTACTAGAGTTCATGGCGATTTGTCTTGCATTGACGCTCGGTTGAAATCTGTGGCCGTATTTATTGTGAAGTATCGTTTATTACTACTGTCAGGGTCAGGGTCATTTATAAACAAGAAGCAAATTGTGAAGATGCGATAAAGAGTTTTTCCTAGCTTTCTGTAACTATTCTTAGAGAAAACAGCTTCAGATCAACTTCAAGTTTGTGTCAATCAGTGAATGAAAACTTATTCATGATTGCCCTTGGAGTACTGTTGAAACAAATTTAGCTTTCTTGAAATAGACAGTGTTCTTGAAATATGCATATTTTTCGTCATGTCCAACCATAGACAGTCGAGATAGTCGGTTTGTCGGATTAAAGATAAAAGGTCACTTCATGTCCTTCCTCCGCTTCACTGTCTATCGTCCAAAGGATGAATCAATCTTGGTAAAACTGGGGCCCAACAACCCCAACTTGCCACGCAGTATAGTCTATACTTTCTGTGAGGTCCTCATATCGTTTCTGGGAATACACAGTAGCTGTGACATCTGACATATGTATTAAAGCGATGCGCAGCTAACACGTACAGGGAACATGCTCAGCACCAAAAGGTTAGTGAAGAGCATGCGTTATTTTCGCGAAGAGCGGTGGTCAGGGATCAAAAGGCGTACAACCACGTCGGCCGACATCATGTAAATTGAAAAGCCACATGGGAAAGATATGGTCTCTTTTTCCTAAGTATTATTAGGTTGTCATGACAGATACGGCTGGTGTAACAAGTTTTATCTATGGACTACAGACTGTTCCACTGCTTCCTTTTCTCGCGCTTGGTTTGGCAAGTATTGAAGAAGGGTTGAAAAGAAAGGGCTGTTTAGGGAGCCTGGTATGCGTGAGCGCGCCACCAGTGCCCTGTCATTGATCTTTCGGCGCGTGGTGATATGCGAGAGCGAGGACCAGCGCAGGGCATTACTGGGCATGCTTGAGATCGGTTAACAAGTGAACACACCCCCGGTGAGACCCCCAAGCTGCGTAAACGTCAGCACACGCATACAGTAGCATTTGCCGACACCAGCCGATTTGTAAGAGTAGAAGTGATGACACAGACCGGATCACTGGGAAATAAGCACCAGGAGTAAAGTCAAGAGTTGTGTTTTCTGATTATGGTTCAATAATCATGGGTTTACTCAATCTAGCCGTTCTTTCGTTGGTGTGTTTGATGGTGAATTTAGTCGTTAGGGGTAAGTAAACCGTCCATTTAACAGTGTAACGATAAACTTTAACTTTTGAACTTTTAAAAATACTGCTACAATGATCAGATCGGAGATATTTAACAATACTATTATCAAAACAGTGTTCAAAAATCTACACTTTGCCATGAAAAGCTAATATTTCTGAAATAGTTTCTAGCTTGGTGGTGTGTCTGTTGACAAAATACTCAGAAGAAAGTAACCTATATTAAACGTACTCGTGGGCACAATATTATTTTAATTTACTATCTAAGATAACACGTCGTATTGTCGTACAGGGATATCATTAAGTTCAAGAGAATAAATAGCTGTCTCATTGGTTAAATTCGACCGTTCTTCAAGCGATTCAGCTTGCCATGGTTGTAACAAACGTGTACTGATTAGCTGTAATTTTCACGGTCTATGGAGCACTTGACACTCGACACGGGTCGGCAATGGATGGGTTATAAGATTCTGTGTGGATACAAGCGATTCATCAATGTCGCTGTTGAAGTGTGTTTCACGGCGTTCGTGACGTAAAATGTGCATACTAACGTATTGCGTTTCTTGAAAGTAAGTAAAACACAGAGATTGAAATAATGTACAGCCAGACTGAGTCGTGTTAAAATCCATTGGTACTGACATTGTGCTGGGGGTTATGCAAGAGCTACCAATGAGTAATTAATTAAGCAATCCTAAACGCGATGCCTCCAGACAAAAAAACACATCTACATTTATGAAGTGATCACTGCTAAGGGACTTCTAATTGTCATCTCTACTGCGGGAATACAGAGACACCGTATTCGTACCCTACTTAATTTTTTATCGTTGTCGTAAGAAGTTTTACTATCATGCATGCGGTTGATGCTTGCTCGTTGAGTCTACGAGCAGGGATACCGCAAAATATGGTCAGCGAAACCTGTAAATTGTTAATCTGTGGGTTTGGGAACAGAGCGACACGGTGTTCGAGCGAGAAAGGGGTACCTGCTGAAAGCTGGTGAATTGGGTTGCCTACTTTTATTCACAGTGAACAATGCCGAGCAACACAGAGAGCCTCACCAGAATGGACGCACTGCGGTACCACAGCACGTAAAACAAATATACAGCGCGGACTAATTGAGTCGAGTTTCCAAACGAAAAAAGGAATACTGTCACAGGGGAGACTCTAAGAATAGCAGTATTGATGGTTGCATGAAGGGAATCCAAGCCCGTCACTATGCTTGAGTGTAAGGAATCTGTCATCGAGAATTTCGCTTTGTTGCCGGGGTAAAAGAGAAGACACAGGGAAAACACTAACGCTTGTAAAACTATTCATAAAAGGTGAATGGTTTGGATAGCTTAAGCACTAAAGCCGTCATTTAAATTTGTTTTTTCCGTCAAGAAGTTCAATGAACAGGGTTTCTTTTTGTTCTTAGCAGGGTAAATGTTAGCCAATAGTTGTTTTCAATCAGGTTTTAAGATTGGAATCCGTATTTTCTCGGCGTTGGTGTCTAAGCTACACGGGTTGTCTGATGATGTTTTTCAGGTCTAAATCCTTGTAAAACGTTTTGTAACGCATGACCAGCTCTGCCCTTTTCAAAATGTCGTTCAAAACAAAACAATCAACAGTTGTTGGAGAAAGAGTGTGATATTGACAAGTCCTTTCAATATTTGAAAAAACAATGCCCTCTTAATTACACAATCGATTTTCGTCTCTCACTTTTACTATCCGTGGATATTGTGTGGAAGCCATGACTTTCAGTAAGTCACTCTGTAAACACAATATCACACTTACACCGAGACGCTTGACTTGTTAAGGCGCCAAAAACACAAAGTAATTTTCCTTGAAATGTCACGTTTCGCTTATGTTAAGCTGCACCTCCGCACACTAAATGCACAAGCCACAAAACGGTGACGAAATTTTCCAGACTTGGTTTGCTGTAGGCCTAATCACTTTTTCTTTTAAGCAGATATGGTGTTAAGTCGAACCAACAAAATCTACAATACCCACTTCTCTCCCGTTAAGAATACAATAGTCGAAGGAGACGTACCGGATACAGATTCATGGCCATATAAACAGTAAAATGTCTACAAACGTTCTAATACATTTCTAACTAATGACATCATATGATATATCCTAGTTTGATGGTCGCTAGAGTTATATGATTATATATGCTAATTTGGCCATTCTTCACTATTTCGTCGCTCTTTGCTGTCTGAAGTCACATTCACAAATGTGACAAGCGGCTATCTTGGACATTGTTCACGAGAGGCTTTACAAAAATATCTTGGAGAAAACGCTACGTCTCCAAAGTTGCCTCTTGGCCGAAGACCGACGGCGATCAGTCGTTACGTCAAATGCAACGTCATTATCGTATTAATGAAATAAAAATTGCAGTCTCAACGTATTTTACGATTACAGTTTCATTCATATGTGAAGAAATACACCATTGAAATTAACTCTTTCACGAAAAGTCTGATCGACACAACCTGATTTTATTAACTCCGTAGATGAGTTCATGCTATGCTGACCAACTATGCCATGAACACTCAGCCTCATTAAAATTAATGATATTTAAATAGCCAACAAAGTAATACAAAAGGAAAACTCAAGTTAAATACTCCAGTGTTCAAATTCAATAAGGGAAGGAGTTCATTTCAGTACAATAATTTACGAGTACTTTAATTAACTTCTAAGTTTCGGTCAATCTTAAGACAAATTTAATTAACTTTTTTAAATTTTCATATTAGAGTCGTCCTTTCATGGAAGAAATGGCGCTCACTAAAGTTTTGGTGACAGGAAATGTCAGACAATGTATTCTGCTTGGGTCTATTCGGTGATAAGGTCGAGTGGTCCAACTCTATATCCCGGGAAAGTCTGGCGGGACTGACCTGAATAAAGATAGAAGGCATACGTTTGAGACCTAGCCATTCCCTAAGTGTCACTTTCCACGACAATGTATACAGAAATCTAAATCCTTCTCTAAAATGTCACTAGTTTTGGAAAGTTACAACATATTTTTCACTAAAATTAACATATTCGGTTTTGAGGTCGTAATGAATTGAAAAAAAGCATTATTTACTTAATGTCATTGATTTTTCCCCTCGTTGTATGACGATGGGGTAATTATGGTGATTCCCGGACGCAAAGTTGGGTATTTATTTTATAACAATCTTGTTTCCCCTCGCTCTATATTTTATATCTTCGATCTCTCATCATTGCCGCCAGATAGCATAGGATTACCATAACCAGGGCAGGAGTTGAGGTTTTTGGGAAATGAATAGAATTGGTAATCGAAGTGTTAGTTTTATATTCATCATAAATTGATGCCCACAACAGCATCGAATTGAACGTATGCCAAAAGAAGGTACACCCCACTGGTTCATCTGCGTTCGGACAAACAACGACTGTATCAGTAGCCCGAGGACTGATCTGTTCCCATGGCGATCTGAGAAACGTGTTAGTTGACTTGCACGTATTTACAGGAAAACGTAATGAATATGTCAACTTACATGAACACGAAGGAAAAGGTTGGGTGCATGTGAAACAAGGCGTAACACGCTGTAATTTAATAATGTACATACATACTTCGTGACAGTCGCCGCTGCTAACATTTATCATTTTACAGTAGCGTGAAGTTATCTCGCATAAACGGTACACTGAAACAATACACATGTATAACTGACGTCTTGTCGTAACACAGCAAAACTATAGTCTACATAGCCTACATAAAACTTATAAGATTAAATTTGCAGGCAGATGTTAATAACAAATATATCCAAACGCCTTCATGGTTGTCATATACCGTGGTCGCTTTGATGAATGGCCTAATAAAACCACCTTCTGTTGCAGCGGGGTTCCGCGAGAAAGATGAAATATTGACGTTAACCCCACTTTGTCGCTCACCATGAAACCGATGTAAGTTAGTGAAAATTTAAATAAATCACAGCTGTTGTCAGGCAAAACTAGTTATGTTTAATTGAATAGTCCAAGAATATCACTGAACGGGTTGTAAATGATATAATTTGCAAGACGTGTGGCGTATGCTTTGTAACGAGGATGTGTCACTGAAAGTGCCTCTAAATTCAAGTTGACTTTCGCCAAATGAAGTAAATTCATGATTTTGATTAGTTCTTATTGTTATGCTTCAGTTTATTACAAATATGTCTGAAAATTTCCACGTGTAATCTTGTCCAAGAAAGTTAAAAGTATATGTAAGCTTACCATGTACAGCGATACATGACTTTGTACGTCTATATATACGGTGTACAGATTAATTGTGTATCACATAAACTAGTATCACATAAACCAGGTTGACATCGCTTTGAACACAAAATCTCTGGGCATTTCTGATTAACGTTTCTTGCTTCAAAAAACTGTCTTCAGAGGACTGTGATCATTATACATTTAAAAGCAAGCGACTCCAAAATTGGCGAGACGATTTTATCAGTTGTTTGACGTAGACTTAACCTAATGGCCTCGGAAATAACAACTTAAAACAACTGTTTAGTCTCAGGATTGACAGATCGTACAGAAAATATGCAGTCTCCTAAATTATAATTCAACTTTCTATTCTGATGTTTTGAGGAAATACATCGGCATTATTTACCGATCTGTCAGACTCCGAGTCAGAGACATTGAAATCCGTATGCCATTGACCTTTGCCGTTAAGCAGGAGCGGTATTTTTGGGATCTCCTTCATTCATCTTCTGAAAGAGGTATCGGCTGCTACTGCTCTGTACTGAGCCCTTACAGCGCAGAATATTCACCCAACAACACAGTATAGGATGGCTGCATGCACTTTAGACATTTGAATACAATTACTGCAGGTTTATTTTCAGATTTCTCTGCCTTTTCACAAACTAGCTGGCTTCAAATAATTGCTCTTGTTCTCGACCGATGTTTCGCCAGCAGACATATCAGCAGAAAATAACCACTGTTAAGTAACCCGAACTCCAGTAGCTAGAACGCTAGAGGGGAATGATAACAACCTTTGATTCGCTGAGCACTACAAACACGCCTTGCTTTTTGAAATGTCCCGCAATTCGCAATTGTCGAACGTAACGCTGGGAAATAATCTACTTGTAATCCGGCGCATCGTTGCGTCACTCCTTATAAGATTTTTACATTCCATTGGCATCTTGCCTTGGGCTGTGTCAAATTACTTGAGAACAAGACGACCCCTAAAGGTCCTTCGAAAACACTGGGGTGCATTCATAATACAACGTTTTAGTAGTATGTTTCTGATTTTACTGAAGTAACAAACAAGACACGAAATTGTTGCTTTTCGTTAATTGCTATTGGAATAAATTGTGCAGTCTCGTTCAAGTCATTCTTGGTTCATGTAAGTATATGACAATAATACAATAACTGTGAATAACCGAGTTATTTTCAGAACGGAAGTCTTCTTTCAAAAAATAATAGCATCGAAATGAAACACGTAATCACGAAAATTGTGGCAGGGGTAACTTCAATACGAGAATCGTATCTCACATTTAGACACACAGGTTTCTCAAGGAAAAAGCAACCTAACATTGGATACTGCACTGAAACTTTAAACGGTGAAATTATTCAAAATTTGAAATATCATGCTTTTCATACACTTTTCCTTTACATAAATACAAAAAAGTATTTAGGATATCTGTTCTCTTTGACTTGCTTGAAGAAATCCCCTGGGTGCTGGGACAGTCCCCTCTCTCAGTCGGTCAAAACACAAGACAGTAAGATTAGATCGCTGAAGACAATAACCTGGTAATACTAGACTGTCACCTCACAAGTACTAGCTACATTTTGACTGTGAAATGAAGTGCTTAACATTCTTGGTAACAAAGATCAACATAGGAGACGCGTGTGATGTCCCTCAAACCAAATGAGTCGATGCAGGTTAGTGACACCAGCAAACGGTTTGCGTTTGTCAAAGTCGAAGCCAAATAAACACAATGTGCATCTGTGACTCCAAAATGTATACACGTTACGAAATAGACAAACAGTCTTTCGTTTTGACCGAATTCTTCGTCCAAGTGTGACCAAAGGTCGCCCACTTTCTAATTGATTGATTTTCAGACGCACTGATTGAAAGGGCCGGAACTTGGAGTAGAAATCTTCAAAATGTCAAGCAGGGACACCACTAATCGTGCTTTTTGTATAACTTCATGCATACAGTAACATCCAGTAGAAAGTACAAGTACGGTGAATCAAAGTTAAGTTATTTATGACGCTCAGTGTGACAAAGTTCTGTATGTTCAGAGCAAATTTGACATCGCAAGCTTTAAAGTGTATATGAATAAGAGTAAGGCAATGTGCAAGTTGTCAGACATCACCAACTCTGAGGTATAAGTCAATCATGGTTTTGTATTCTCTGACCAGTTTACCTGAACCTAAAATTCATTCACTGACTGAAGATGTAGTAGACAATTGAACGAATTGCCTATAAATATCTCAAACTTTCAGTGAACGATCATTTTGACAAAACCAGGGATTATTCCTATTGAAAAATACCTCACCACCAAAAAAAAACCGATTTATACTAGCAGAACTTGTCTGTGTTTCTTTGCTTTGGCTCACTTCATCAAACTGTTCATCTGAATATTGAAAACCAATTAGTGGAACGTCTGTCCTGATCTCATTTTCATCACTAAATTGCATCTGTAAGTTATTCAGCTAAATTGCGAATATCTTTACATCGTGTAAACGAGAAACTTATCAAAACAAATAAAAATGAAAAAAATTACGCACTACTTCTGCAAAAACAGAGCAATAACATACCCAGTCTGAAAAATGTAGCCTGACATTGTGTGAAGGCAAAAGATAACCGCCCTTTTTCCGAATTTATTGTCTGACACACACATTACCAGACAAGTATGAAAATGCATGTGTTAGCTCGTATTCCGTTTACACTTGGACAGGTGTTACTCATTGACAAAAACGCGACTGTTTCCTTTATACTGTACACCCGACCTGCAGCTGATCCGGGACGACACATTTGAACAGATGTAATGAGTGTCTGATAACAATAATACATTTCAAGTTGCTCGCACATGTCTTTTTACGCAATACTGGATAATTACGAAATTATGAACAAATTCAGAAGAAACTACAAAACTTTCAAAATATAATTGAAATGGCTCAGACGGGATGCTGTATCGTCTGCAAGCGTACCTAATACAATGCAAGATATTTGAAATCACGCCTTATGTCAACTCTGACACTTAACAGCATTATACAGCAAGTGCCAATAAGTGAGTCACTTAACCTTTACGCAACTTTGTTTTAATCGTCATAGTCAATCGATTTTTTCTTCCTGGGGGGGCAGGCAAATGACAGTATCAATGGATTCGAAAGAAATCGTCTGAATCGAATCCCAAATGTCATTTCGCTGTATACTTACATCACCGCGCTTGTTCTGAATCCTGGTTCCTATAAACGTTTTGTTATTCAATGTCCACGGTTTACGACGGTTCCATCATTCAGTTGTTGTTTTTTGTCATGTTTGTCGAAATCTTGTCCGAGATCGTAGTTCTTACACGAGATCTAGTCTCGTGATATTTTAATCTACACGCTGCAGGCGGGAACCACTCATCTCGCAGTATTCTCCGAAAGAGAAAATTTTCATGCAAGAAAAATGACCCGTTGATTTAAAATGATTCACCACGGACCATAATGCACCTGTCTCCAATTCTAAAATTTATGAACTTAATGAAAGTCATCGGAGACCACTTATTAAAGTGTACTCAGTACATTAAAGTAGCACCCGCTATTTCACAGTTCGTGATACTTGAGGAGGTTTTATTAGGATTTTGAAACACGATCTCTTTCTGTTGAAATCTGAGAAAGTATCCCCGGATGGTAGGCATTCTTGTGACCCTTGTTATTTTGTGCGTACTTGCATTTCTCTATCCATCGCTGAAGTCCATCATGCAGAGAAGTGAGTGCAAATATTTGTCATGAAAGTGTCGGTGATTTCGATGTTAAACAGAAATCGCAAGAATCTTACATTTGACTTACTCTCATGAATAAGTCATCTTCATTTTCAGAGTTGGCTGATCACACTGATCGAAAATATAATATTCCGCACAAATGGGGATGCAAAAGCTTGATGAACATGTGTCAGTGTGAAGACCCACTTCGAACGTATTTTAAAAACGGCCCCATTTTAGCGAGATCTGCTTGGTTGATTTCTACGGGCTTGTTGTATGTCATCGAAGACACCTTTTCGTGACATGTTCGGATTCCACGTACTTAACCGATGCAAGAGACCAAATACCAAATTTAGGGAAGGGGAGCCCAGTCTATAGTATTTTCTCGAGGTCTCTCACACAAAGGGGAATGTCCCTGTCTGCTTGAAAAGTTTTTTTGGATTTTTTCTGATGGGGGGGGGGGGGCATAATAAAATATGCAAATTTAAGTTATACAAATTACTAAAGGTTTTTCCAGTATATTAGCAGTTGAGGTTGTATAGAGTGTGGGTCAAATATCAAATTAAAGGCGGTCTCCAGTTTCTTGCTCTTATCTGCCCCGTAAATATCTAACATATTAGGAACCAACACAAACCATTGACACTTAATCTAAGTTCAAGCACAGTTTTGTAATCTGGAAGCAAAGTCCAGTTGATAGTCTTCCAGCTTTGAAACTAGTTTGACATTTTTTACTTCGGCTACTGGGTTAAATCAACTACGTGATGTTACATTGCTGGCAGCAATCAACTATCCATACTGTGTGTATATCAATATCTCAAGATCTCGTTGTAGAAGGGGACATGGCGTGGACATGACATTTGTATTTACTGGGAGGGGGTGTTTAAATAGGGGGATTTGTGCAATTACGTACTCTGGACAAAACATGCCGATGGCGGTGTCGATATACTCCTGTCTTCTATAATAAGATGCGAAATACTAAGTAGTCTGATACATTACCCATCCAGCTGGTGACAAAAAGCATTCTCTTTATCGACTTGGAAGCTTTTTTGTTAAGAGATGTGACTTTTTCAGAGTGTGCCAAAAGGACCAGATGAAAAAATAACAATTATCAGCGAATTATTTCTAATATGACCAGAGAGGGAAGCCAGGAAGCTAATATTTTCTGAGTTGCAAAGATATAATAATTGTCAGAGTAGGACTCGAGGAACCCGAGCTCTAGATCTATTAAGAGACATCTTAATTTCATACAGACGCCAGTCTAGAGTACAATCCTAGATAATGTATTTGAATCTTTATTGCATTGGATGAATCTCTCTTAATAGTAAAGAGAATTAATTTTGTGACACATCAAAAAATTGTAATTTTTAATGTCATAAGTAGCCCTTATACAAGAAATGAAATACTGATTCTTGCGGTGTTGCGTCATAATCACGTGAAATTATTATCCTATCATCGCTGTCAGAGCTATTTGGTCAAAGTTACTTGAGGTAGCAAAGAAAATTGAAGGAGTGGTCTTATATTCAGATAATCATCTTTGTAAACAGCGAACATGCAACGATTCTGAAATATTTACTACGGCAAATGTGTAAGCTTACGTAATATTCAAAGACCTTTACTACATATCTATCGCCATATTTCGCCGTAACAGTTAAATCGCAGTTTCCCCAGAAAGTACTGTTAATGTGCCCACAATGTATTGTATAGTTACATTTACAATCTATCGACAGTTTTGCTGCAGAAGTATGCTTAAATGTGGTTAGGAGACTTACGCCGAGTCAAACATCATCAATATCTAAAGAAGCGCCATAGCGTCTTTTAACAAGTCAGTGCTCAGAAAATGTTTGATACATGGACATCCCTGCATGGCATCTTTTCTTAATAAAGCATCCAATTTTAAGGTTATATTGTCACCCTGCAAATTTCTCACATTTTCAGTTTATGCCTTTGAGTGAGAGAATACCTTATTACCAATGAGATACGTCGGCTGGCCTGGCAAAGACCAGTGAACTGAGAACAAAGTCAACATGACATTGCTTGCATCGAATTAAGCCATCTACAAAGTTGAACGTATCTTCCAAAGTAAATTCACGTGCAGTGCACATGTTTCTGTACCGAGCATTAAGTTCCGCCTGCAAGTGGAAGTTTCTGAATTTGTTTTGACTTTCTGTTTGCAACGAAATGTGGCTGTTTAACAAAACGACAACGCTATTCAAATATTTATGCAGAAACAGTTTTGATGTATTACTATGTCTCTGACAAATGTGCATCATCCGTCGATGAAAACACTTCCGGGAATGTCTTGGATAATGAAATGATTCGTATTTTATGATGTCTTGCTTCCTGTAGAATTGTAAATTTAGAGAAAATGATCGTGAATTGGTTAGAATGCAAATGATGTACATTATTAACAGGGGTGACAGTTACATCATCATCATTACTCACTGTCACATTTCATATTCTGTATCACGCCCGTTTCTAAAAATTTATACCTTTGTTTTTACCTTATTTTAAAACTTGCTGTGTCCATATCAAATCGTACTTGTACGGCTTTGTAAAGTAAATTTATGTGTTTTGAATAATTGATATGAGGATTTTTAACAATTCTCACCATGACAATGCGCATCTTCTTGTAGGTTGGTAAACGTTCGGAAAACGTCGTAGAGTTTGGTAAACGTGACTCCCCATACCAAATGACATTCAGAGAAAAGTCACGTGATGTGTTTCTGAGTCACCGAATGGTCAAGTTAATGCATTAACGGTGACTTCTTGAAGTACGCGTCAAACACTGTAAATTAGCGACATGTCTTTTAAGCGATCACGGCACGACCAACTCCACAGCGAAACCTTGACTTAGCGAATTAGACCATTGACTCTGAGAGTTTATATTTGTACAAAGGATCCCCTACAGTCGTCTTCACAACGTAAAGCTAAGTCGTGCTTGCCTGAAAATAGAGTGGTGTGGCTCTGTTACTCTGATTTCTAAAAGCTCAAATAAACCACTGTGACAGTCCCTGGCTATGTAGGGACTACGGTTCTATCTGAACAACATCGCAAGTTGTTTAAACTTCACTCCACAATGCTTCAATAGAAAGTGCAGTTGAATCTCCTCTTTTCGCAATGACAGAAGTTCACTAACACATTCCTGGTCAGGTTGGTTGAATTCATGCGTTTATGGTTCTCCCGTTGTTCTTCCTCTGTGTGTATGTTCTTTAATCGTCGAAGAATTTTCACGGTCCTTGTTCTTTGAGCATTCATCCTAGAGATATTTTGATTCAGCGTAGACACTTATTTGGCTATTTTCATTTGCAAAGCAAAAAAGCTCTGACAAGGTGTTTAGTCACGAAGCGTTGATTTAGAGATACATCTGTTGTTGTAGTTTTGCCAACGTTGCAACTGTGCATGGACACTTTCGTTGTGCAAATGGCAAGTTATTTCTAAGTTCAGAACAGCACATGCTTTGTCGCAAAAAGAGTGTTTGACCGGTAAAAGCGTTTGAGGGTCATAGATTACGGTATTGTCATGCTCAAAATTCTCTCCCGTTCCAACACCCCGCAGACACTGCAAACTTCCGAAGTTACATATTTGGAGTGGAATTCATCTGGCGTTGTCATAAATCGTGACTTCAAAAGAAAGCAGCTGTTCCAACAAATCGACGATTGACAACTCAGTATGGAAATCCACAAAGCTATTCAGCATCTCATTCCAGCATGTGTGCATTATCCTCTATTCAAATAGACTTTCTATATGCCTATCAAAATATTATAGTATCGATTTTGAAAATTCGCTCGGGAATCTTACGTCATCCGAGACTCGCAATAGTGCTTGAGCTCTTCATTGTCGAGTCCAACACAAATTTCAATGTCATACATGTTCTCGTACTTTCTAACATACTAAAGCTGTTTCCTTTTACATTAAATAATGAAGTAACACTCATGTTAAAATTTTTGTCGTTGTTTCTGCAAGTCATGTGTAGTTCTTCTGCAGAGAACATTCCATGCGTTTAAAGTACGAGATCGTATTCATTGACCACTTCAGCTATTTTCCATTACGTCAAACCCCTTCTACGATTTCAAATTACCTCAGGTAAGGCTTGTCGTATTGCCACGAAAAAGGGAAAATACCAGAAAGTAATTTTCAGCTCAGTTAGGTTCCGCTTAGCGAAATGAGTCACAGTATGGTGGCCTATTCAATTCATACTCTTGTACTCGGTTGATCTAACTGACCTCATTTGCCTGGGGACAACTGGAACAATCAAATGTTGTGGCTGATGTATTTTCCAGTTGCTTGAGCATTTTCACTGTTATCAGAATCTCACTTTGTCAAAGCAGCTAAAAACTCTACAAATCCATGTAATCTTCATCTTATTTGTTGGCTTTTCTTTGCCGACTAATTCAACTAATCCGTGCCTCTTGTCTGCACGTCAAGTGCAGTGTTACAGTAACCTCGTTCCAGGCGTTATGCTAATTTCATGGCGTGACAATATCAGTGCGCCGTCGATGAAATTGACGAAGGGAAAGAAGAAGAACAGTCCAACTTGAGCCTTGTACCGTATCTTTAGCAGTCGTAGATAAAATATCCGCCAGAAATAGGGAGATTTCACCCTATAGACAGCGATACCGAGATTTCGACGGTACACTTTGGCCCTCTACCGATGGCCACGTAGCCTCATATCGCGATAAAATCAGACTTCACCTCTCATTTCATGAGAAGGTTCACTTAACTTGAATCACCTTTTCAGAATATCGTGAAAACTCAACTATTTATGAAAATCTTGTTGTATATAAATCAAAACGACATATTTAAATGATCTTTGTATAGTTTCTTATTTTTTTTATTAATATTTATTTCCAAACATCTTTGGTCGACTGCAAGATTACATATGTTGTGATATCAGTTACCAATTGAGGGTAAAAGAATGACATGACAGTTTTCGGGGGGAAAAAATCACATAAATCATTGTCGATTCGAATGAATCAAACAGATAAAGCTAAATACATTGAAGCCATCAAGTCTCAATGTCTGCAATAACACTACCACCAGTGATGTTGTTCTGCCATCGGAACACTGAAACAATTACAAGCATAACGAGACCACGACGCATCGATCGCCCGCTGTTTTTGTCTTCTCATGTCATAAGTCCCTGTCAATCAATATTTAATTCACCGTATCATCATCTTACCGAGTTTTTGACCGAGTTCATCTACCCGCCGCTACACAGACCCCCCGTGTGACCCGTGTTATGCCGACAATGAAACCAACACGTAACAATCTTCTGCATGTCTATCTCTTTCCAGTCTCTGCGGGAGCCGAGCCCGAAGAAAGGCTATTTGGCGAACTATTCAAGAACTACAATCGGCTGATTCGACCAGTCAGAAATGTGACTGATCTCCTCACAGTGGAATTATCTCTCACAATGTCCCAACTAATAGACGTGGTATGTATTAAACTAATCACCGTGTAAAGTTGGTTTTCACTTCTAAGGCAATGTCCACAATGCATTGCGAAATCTTGTCATGCTAATATAACAAGTCTGCACCAGTGATTTTGTACCAGGGGAAAAATTCAATGGGGCATGACCATGAATGTCTCGTCTGTATTGGTAGGAATTTGAACATTATATGATGTACACAACCACCAAATAACATTGTAAACTTCTTCACAAGTTTCGTCAATTCTGTATGCAAGATTTCATATGAAGTAAAAATAGTTACCAGTTGCTTAAAATGTGAAAGGCATGACAGGAAATAGCACATATCGCCGTCAACTTGATTTTGACAGGATCTCGAAAGTGAGTCTTTTTATATTTCAGTGCAAGCCTATGTTTGTTGCGGTGTGCAACAAAACAATTGTTGCAAGATGACGCACATGCATCACGATCAAGTATGTGATATGCGTAGATTTTTTATTATTCAATGAGTACGGGGCCTCTTACCCATTTTCACACACACTAAATCGGTCGGTGACGTGAAGTCGTGATTTATATGCATGTCTGGATTAGGGCCCAAAGATGTCACTGAGCTTATCCTAGCAAGAATTCATTAAATGAATAAAAAGTCAAAAATGTTGGAGAACGGAGAGCAAAGCTATGAATAGTTGGTGTAAGCACGGTGTGCTTAGTGGTGGATTTCTAGAACGTCAAAGCAACACAGAGTCCCACGCGTGTGGTAGTGGCCAGTGTGTTACCTCAGAACCCTTTAGAGTCTTAGTGGTTTTATTCGCCCATGATACAATGCAGAGGACAATAGCACGCTAATTTCGGTTACCCCCCTGAAGACTGGCGTTTATTGGTTTGGTTTGGTACTCCGAACAAGTCAACAAAACAAAGCAATACATGACAAGATGAGACAGCAATTTGACATCTTGGAACGACATCCATTCTGCCTGTTGTGTTCCTCAATTACATAAATTACCGCCGCCAGCGTGTCGACATTTACAAATTACGTCATTTATTCTGTAGATAAAGTGCATCGGGCGAAAGTACTAAAACAGTCTCGAGGGCATGGCCAAGTGTGCACGGACAACTTAAATTGCGAGTTGAGTTTAATCGCTGTATAGCTCAGATGTTTGTGGCGAAGCAATAAAGTTTTCTTTTGAATTCTGTCAGTTTGATTTTGGGGTGAAAATGAAGGGACCGTGGATAATTAAAACATGCGCACGGTAAACGAAACTGAGTGCGTTTGGCCTCAACCCCCCTCCCCTAAACGAAAGTTTGGAAGTGCGAAAATTCAACCAAGCCTCATTCTGTATCTGCATCCAACAATCGGTAATTACGTCGCTATGAAATCACGCATACTCTACCGGCCGTCTCCCCCCCCCCCCCCCCCCCATACCCCCTCTAAAATCAATCTCTGTTCAGCGCCAATCTCTGTTCAGCGCCAACTGAAGAATGATGCAACCAATAGAATAAAATGAAACTATGTATCCAAAATGATTGTTACGTTATTTTACTCTTGCACTCATCATCACAAGTATGTCAGAAGACATCGTCCGCTCGCACGGCTCGTTAGCCAGACAGGAGTCTTCCACTAACTACGCCGTGCGGGATACCCCCACTATTTAGTTTGATGGAATTAGAAAATCAGGCGGACCAATCAGAGCACGCGTTACACTCAAAGATAAAACCACGCCTACCTTCCAAACGCCGACCACCGCACTGTTTGTGCACAGCTTTTCTCTCGATTTACTTACTGGTTTACTAGACTTGGTTCAAGTGCGTGATTGTGAACATGTAAGTTGGGTGAACGTCTGGAATGCAATGATCTGTGTTCTGTTTTCATGTGAAATGTGTGAGTAGGATTATGTGAACGCGTTGAGTGGGGTGAACGCGATACAGGGAAGTTTTACCTGCCACAAATTAACTCACTTCTGCTATAGCTGCACAGACTAAATAAAAACGCGTTCGATCGCTACCAAATTTTACAAGAGGAACTTTTACAAATCATTTTCTTTTTTGAAAATTCACCGACTTGAACCAAGTCTCTGGTTTACCTTCGTCCTGTGACACCCTAATGGCTCAAACGGAGATTTAGGAGTGGGAAGGCAATCTTGCCTGAGTTTAATACAGGATTTGATTGTCATGCATGGAAATCTTACTGCGTGGTGGGGATAAAGTTACGGGCGATTTTCTCGTCATTCAGAGAGGTGGCGAAAAGTTCCGTTTCAGTGATCGTGGGTTACGAAATGTATGGCAACGCTTTGTATCGTGTGAAGCGTATTAGATATCTCTTAAAGGAAAAAAAATCGACGAATATGGCGATAGTGCAGAAGATGACTTTGAAAAAACTGACGCTTGTAGTCTATGAAATTCACCGATGAGTATATTGCTTACTGTGATGAATAAGTGATTTTTTCTGAACAACACCCAAACAAAATCCGGTTCTTTGATTTCAAGTTCTTGCATATTTCACAAAGTCCTAGTCCATGTTTTCGAGCCATGCTTCTAGTTTTTTCTCCCGCGGCGTGTCGATGTTCTGTTCGGGTAAATCCTGTTCATCGTCTCACAATTTTTACAATTTTCCCAAAATATGAACAACAGAATAGTTGCCGGTCGCGCCAGTTGACAGGACCACAATGTCTGAACAACGTCTGAGTATTAAATGGGTTTATCGTGAATTTTTGAGGTCAAAATTGGAGGAGTGGTTTAACAGATTTGCTTCGGTGGGCAGAACATTTCTATTTCGCGCCACGATCTTTTGAGTGTGGCGGGTTGATGTTTTCACCTTACAAGTTGAGCGACAGCTGGGAATATCTTGCAGTAAGACGCGCTGGCGGCTGGGCCTTTGTTTTGACGTTTTGAACACATCAGTTATTTCAGCAGTAGATTTCAGTAGCATGAAATGTAAACAGTGACTACGAATACTTGTAAATGTAACACCAAAAAAAAAGTGGGAAAAGACCTATACTACAACATACGTAGTAACCTATTATCTGATTGGCTATTTACTGGTCACATACAGTCGTGTGGTGGCGCTTTAAAAAACACGATCTAGGGGGTCTATCAGCCAAGGTCTGATTTCGGGAAGCATCCAGCTGCCCGTAGCGGAGACCTTGGCAAGCGAAGATGGTCAGAAGAATGCCGGTGTAGCGCCGGTGCCGTACTGGCCTGGTACACGCCAAACAATGTAGCGCGATATTTTGCTATACAGAAAAACGTGTAGCGAGATGTTGCGATAGGAAAACTTGTAGTGCGATTTTTGCGCACGGTAATCGAAATACAGTCAAACCCCCCCCCCCTAAACACGGAGGTTGCGTTTACTGTGCGCGTGTTTTAATCATGATTATCCACAGCCCCTTAATCCACAGGTGTTGATGTTCCCAGGAAATCTAAAATCAAATAATTATTTTCCTGCAGTATCGTCAAATACGACTCTTCTTATCAAATAAACCATGAATCTAAAGTGAGCACACGTGTCCATGACTTCTGTGCATGACATTGAAGTTGTTAGGCTGACCCTGCATTTGACCGTGTCCACTGTTTAATTGTAAGTCGTAATGATTGACCCAATCAATGCAGAGAAATGTGATCAAATTTAGTTTGAATTATCATTCAAAACGAATGTTTAACCAGTCTTTGGTGTTTAGGAAAGATACAGTATCAGTAACGTGTTCTCAGCTTTGTGTTGTCTATGAAGCCTGTTTCAGAGAGTGTTATTTCGCATATATATTGGATATCAGTATCCTGATTTTGCAATACTAAAGCATGTACATGTACTGTAAACCCTTGAACAAGTATATGGTACACGAATACCTCACAGACAAATTCCTCAATGCCAGTTTATGTGTTTTATGGTACGTTTTCCGCACCGAGTAATACTTCCCAATAGTGATTGAAACTGATAGACAGCTTATGCCACGTCCGGGGCAGAACCTGTCAACATTTTTCAAACAAGACATCTTCATGTCTTCGGGGCCTGTGTATCTATCTTAGATTTTCCTACAAATTTTCGTACATTTTTAGTCAAAGCTTCGTCTTGATTGGCGTTGCTGTTTATTGTAAAGCATGTGTCCATGCCCTGTCGGCCGTGCTATGATGTTGATTGCAATTATTATAGCACTTAAAATATGTGTCCATGAAGTCGAAACTTGATTGGTCGCCGCGATCACAGAAGAGATATTAAAGTTTTCTTTTATCTCGTCTATTTTGGACAGCTTACGTCCTATTTTGGAACGCTTCTTTGACTGGAAGTTAATCGATCTATTATTCTCGAGAAAGTAACCTTTGTTCTTCATCGCTCGCGGATATTTTGATCGATCATAACATCGTTTCTGATCGTAAAGCAATGAGGAGGTCGTTGAAAGTTACATCCTAGTTCAAGAGTAGACAGCATGCAGTCACTCAACGGTGTACAGGGTACCTCTGCACGCTTCACAACACAACAGATAATAATTCATCGTACAAAGCAAGAGCTAAAAACAATGGGACGAAATAATTACATTTACAACAACACTTTATTCAGTGTCTGGACTACAATGTCGGCAGAAATGGATTAGCCATCCATGCACAGAGCAAATCGGACATATCAAACCAATCACGCCTTTGCTCCGTGCAATGGAGACACTGTTGACCCCCACCAAGTATTTTCCTCTGACGTGGTTTTATATGTATACTTTGTAAGATCTAGACCCTTGGTACGGCCGGGGCACCATTCATTACAAAATTCTTCTTCTATTTGAGAGGTGAGGAACGGATTGTATGCGCAACTTTCATACCATCATACTGGTATTCAATCAGCGCATTGACTGTTAAGTAAATATATATACCGCATGCTTTACACGGTCTATTTACGTGACAACAGTTGACAAGTACACACTGAACTGAACGTTGGCTCCATTCCAATACTGTCCATTGCGATGGAAAGTTGATGACTGAACGTGGGGGGTGTTTAGTTAATCCATCCTCACGTGAACTTCTATGACGCAACAATGCTCTTATTTTTCTTATGACAGACAATTCGGACTGGGCTTCACGCCTAGTGAATAATTCAGTGAACTAAATGCCAGATGTAATTTTATTGAAAGCGTAACTTGTTTAGGTCAATTCTTGTCCCAGAGCAATCTTTCAACTGTTACCACCTGTGCGATGGTTGTCATGGGAACCACACTCCATGGGGTGGCGGGCTAAAAGAGCAATTACGGAGAATTCCGAATGGGAAAGATGGTATCACAGTGACTCAAATCTCCCCAAGCTTAACACCTTAGCACCATCATTGCTCTGAGTCTCACTCATTCTCAGATTTTCACTCTGCATACGTTAAAAACCCATTAAAATGGTTGCCCGGTAAATTACCAGGCAAAAACATAGTACGTTGAATGCCTTCAGCAAATACCTGGAACATAGTGTCGGTGTCTAAGAAGAAAATTGCTATGCGTTCATCCGTTCTCAAGCTCTGCATTGATATGATGAGGCAAAGTGTCAGATTCCAGATTCCACTGAATACGGTCGTACGATTTATTAATTACGTTGCATGTATGTTGATGAATATAAGCAGAAGTCTGGACTTTAAATTCAGCTTCAACTACTCAATAAATCATGTTTCAGAGCATCTCTGCAATACTACTGTGACTCATGGTCTGAGTTATTTTCTCCGTACATAACGACGACGCCGAGTCGCTATTAACAATTTGAAAACAACAGAACAACTGTATACGAATCACCATAGAGTTTGGTAAATGGTAAACCAGTCGTTGCACATAGCACATCGGGTTTTCGATATAGTCTGTATACTTTTACTACACTAACATCCAAGCATTGATATTTCGCTTGTCATACCACGTGTACCACTACCATTCAAGGGATTTAGGGTTTTTCATACTTATTTGTATCAAACACGTAATAGTTCAAGGGGGTTTATCACGAGAATACGAATTCACAGTGAGCTTTGATACTGAAAATAAAGCGAAAGTATGGAGGGCCTGCACTTTATTAACTCACGAATTCCCCGCAGTCATTGTTTCACAAATGGTTCCTTCTTACATGTCGGCTGACTTCAAGTAATGATACAGTAACTTTGGAAAGTGCACACCTTCTATCGGTACACGCATCTGTTGACATCTTGATCTGTAATGTTTCTCCTTATATCTGCAAACTCATTGCCGTCTATTCGTGATTTCATTTCATACGGTCAGTCCACCCTGTTAGGCTATCGGATATCCAATGCAACGAGCAGCCATATGTCGATGATGACCTTAAACAATCGCCGTACACACTCTGTAGAAATAACTTTCTAGGACCTGCAAGACAGTTCGCGGTAAAAACAAGCATTTAATGTCTGTTTTAATCAACGTCGTTCGGTGTTCACTATTTCACATGTGTGTACGGCTTTGTGTCTTCCTTCCGTAGGAATCAGACACGAACATTAGTCGCATAACACGACTGAGTTCAAAAGACAGTGTTACGCTTTACTGTCCACGAATATCCTTGAGTTGATGAACAGCTATACATTTTATTTTTTGAGGTACAGTGATTCGTTGATTTGGGGAGAGATTCACTTCAGTTTTTGGGTTGTGTTTTCAGCACCAAATACTCGAGTCCAGCCAAAGGCAAACGTTTCTAAAAACAGTCTCTCTGTTGTCATACTAATAGGTTTAGTAGGTTGCCCTGAATTTCACTGAAGTTACTTTGAAGCACGAACATTAATTTTTACCGTTATTCTTTTACGAAAGTATTATTAGCAACTTAGAGGGACTAAGTCGGCCATTTTTCATGAATTTTGTTTGATACGAAATACTCCTTGTATTGTTTGACATGTTGAAAGATAATGAACAAATGGGTGACAATGCATATATTCGACCCCGGTTGTAGACACGATACATGAAACCATAGCGAAAATGAATTAATGGTCATGACCACTAATTCATTTTTGCGATGGTTTCATTTAATTTGAGTAAAACCGGGGTCGAATATATACATGGTCACCCATTTATTCAGACCCTTCAACATGTCAAACAAAAAGTAGTATCTCGTGTCAAACAAAATTCATGAAAAATGGCGGACTTTTTCCCTTTAAAAGTGGCGATAATACGTCAGCTGTGGAACATATACTTCCTATATGCTGGCCCGCAGAGGAAAATTGTTCCGTACATTTTTTGTATATTATAATTGTGTTTTCATGTTTTACCCGGTAGTTTTTAAAAAAACGCCTAAAATATGATGCCACTGGTATAGAATCAAGGATGATCGAATGCTCGTAGAGAAGTATGATTCCATGTGCACTCGTAGTGACATCTTGTAGATTTCAAGCAGCAAGGACGTTCGCGTTCGTTGGCATGTAATAGCGCACGAATCTTTATATTACACTGGGGGGGGGGGGGGGGCTTCAATATTGCCGATGGCCATGGAAGTCGATAGAAAAATGTATGTCATGTCTGTCATCATTGTCGGTGAACTTGGCCGCATCTGGCACGACACTCGCTACCCACAGGCAATGTTTTCAATTACATTGAGAAGGTATTCTTGGTGAACAGATCGCGAAAATAGATGATACATTAACATTGACAATGATATTAAGGGTCATGACATGGGCATAGGATTCCAACAGCTGGATTTCAAGTTTTGACATCGTGAAAGAATGCAGTGCTTTTGACGATGCAATAAATTGATGCGTGACGTTTGTTCTGCATTTTGCTTCTGTGTAATTTCCTCTGACACGTGACCAGAATACGTGTATGTTGATCACATATATCGGACATACATGCACGCGTGTAGACACACACACACACAAATCCAATCATACATACATACACGTACTTGCACATTGCAGTGTACATGTTTTCAAGACCAATTATTCCACAGGGTTTTTAATCGTTCATAGCCAAACGGTGATTTACAATTTGTTTGAATTCAAAGCGTAAATATTTTACACGAGGTTCGACCACGGATCATATCTGTCAGAATGACTTACAATCACACATGTTCATTTCTCAGATTCATAAACGAAGGAAAGCAATCATTGTTTTAATGATCCAAGCAATTGTTTTATGCTCATTAAATTAACCGATACATTTTATTTATCTTAATGGAGATCGGTCACCACAGAGACTGAATTGAAAGACGAATTCGTTGTGTCTCGGTCGTGATACCGTCTACATTGGCTTCATTTTGTCACGTGGCTATATTCCGGAAACGAACAAAGCTGACGGCTCTGTCTGTGCTATTCAACAAAATTATGTATTTTTCCACGGTTTTCAGTTACTTATTTCCAATGTAGTCCATGAAAATAAGCCATTAACCTCTTTTGAAAATGGGAATTCGAAGTAATGCTCGTCTTATACATATTTCGGGATTTTTAATTCTCACAAATGAGTTGCAATTGGTTCAATGTGAGCTAGAAGTAGCATATTTATGACAAAACGGTTACTTGAGAAGCTATGTGGCAATGAGGCAAGGTTTCAACAGCAGCCATTACTTTGCTATGAGTGAATACAATTTCTTGTTACGATATAAGAATGTCAAACGAAAGAGATGATAAATTATGATAAATCTCCTCGGTAACCAAAAATAAGAATTAATTTTCGACAATTAAAAGAAGTTGAATGATGCAAGATTTTTGTGGAGTGTTGATATCGCTGATAAAGACTGCATGCAATACCTTGGAACTGATCAGTTAATTTATCACCAGTCAAAAAATCATGTAAACCTTCCAGTTCTTTACTAGCCTTTGCCCTGAATTTATTCAACACATCTGCCTGACACAAGAAGAGTCGATATGATATTTGTGAAAAAGAGCAGATTTTTTTCAGCTCCATCGATAATAAATCTTGCAGGAAGGTTGTGTAAACCGGTTGCTCTCTTCTCGTCGAACTGATAATAACATCTAATTACAAGTTCAAGTACTCATCATTAGAAGTAAGGGTAATATTCATCAGAAAGACGTAATAATAAATCGTCTTTTTTGAAAAAAACGGGCTTACTAGAGGCAGGCTTTCATTTTGCGAGATTAGCTTTCTTATTGATTTATTCAAAATGAGATCAATAAGATTAAAAGATTTAATTATAATGGCGAGTTAAAGCTTCAGGGACCATTTGAATAAACTAATAGCTTATTTTCGCTTTTTAATGTGTACAGCCGGTGGTTAATCAATATTTTGACATAATTTTTCATTTGAATTTTGATGTCTGAGAGCTTCATGAAGTATAGTAAGCTTGCTGAAACATTACCTAGAGTGGTTTCCTTAATCACCAAAGTTGTTGATCTACAATTTGAAGCCATTGCTTTGTTCCTGTACGCATCCCCTCTCTGCTTCCATACACATCATTTACCGAGATAGAGTAACATACATACTGCAATTGTATGTTCATAGCTCTGGGCCATACAACTCGTAATTAAATGACCCCCTTCCCGAAAAATATTTTACCGCCATTTAGACCAATTCTATTAGTGAGTATATACCGAAGGGTAAATCCTACTTGCTGATCAACTGCATAGGGTACAGCAATCATTTAGTGCGTGCATGGGATTCCCAGTGTGCTACCCTCATAAAACCAAAGTTTTATAATAGATCACGTGATGTATTCATTCCGAATTTAACTGGCATGTCACAGCACTGACTCTTAGAGATTATAAAAGCTTTCAGGGTCCTTAGGCAATGGAGTCTGTCCTCTCATAGCTCTCCATGTGTTTTCAGAGTTCACCTATAATACCGTCCTTAATGTTGTTCATTTCACTACATATTTTTTCTCTGTTATATCTTCATTGATTGCGTGTCTTCATGAAAAGAGAAACTTTAATCTACGGAAGAGCATGGAAGTACAACAATTACGAAGGCATATGAAATTTTATGCCGCTAATGATTTCTTCTGAGACATCATGACCTTACTACTTTTGGGTCAACTGTACTTTTGTTGTGCTAATGAACAGAGAGAGTGTAAATTGCCCGGTGAGGGATTTTGCGACAATTTCATAACAGGAATATGACATAATGGCTTGGTACCGAACTGACCGTCGTTTGAGGGTGAGTTCGAAACCCACTAAGTCAAGAGTACTGTCAGAGAATGGTGAATTTAGGACTCGAAAAGGGGGGATGGGCAATTTACTCCTCCACGCCTCATTTAGTAATGGGAAGTGGGGGCCTCGTCATCACCGGGCTTTCGCCTGCGGAACGATGACTTCAATAAATAAAAATAAAACATAAAACACTTTACTCAGGGTTTTCGTATTCACAGATGCCCGAGAGCTACGGTAATTTTTGAGGTTTCATCGCGAGATAATTTACAAACTATTGCATGACACTCGAAATGGAAATGGAGCGATTTTAACGCAATTTCCATATCGATTTTGATGTCTGTCTGGGCTTTATGCGACGACATGTGGATGCGTCAGATAATTGCTTCAGATGTGTAAATAAATCTCGCGTCAAAAATGCACATTTTAATTATGTCAATTTCCATTGAAATTCTTCACGGCTTTGTCCTCCCACCAACTGTCGCCATTTGTCTTGTCTTTTCAAGGACACAAATTCCGGAGTCAGGCAAGGAATTTGCGTTCCAGGGAGCTCATTCCGTCGCTGTATTCACTGAACTCCTGGGTAATATCATATCATATTAACGCAGCATCAAGATTGCGGAGCTAGTCACCTGAAGTAATGTTTGACGTAGTTTACAGAGCTGTCCAATATTTGAGACGGTTACTCTGTAAAGAAACCAGATACTGTCTCAGCTCTCTTTTGGTTATAGCCAGCGCCAACTACGTTTGAAACAATATGACATTCTTACAGTCACCCTCACAGTGCAAGCCGTAGGCTGTGGTGGCGCCCTTTTGAGTTAAAAAAAGCTCGTTTCGTCATATCCATACCTTATAGTTTGTTTGTTTGTTTGTTTGTTTGTTTGTTTGTTTGTTTGTTTGTGTATGTGTGTGATACTTTTTTTTGTAAAAGTTAGGGCAAAAAATACCATGTGTCTGCTCCGCTGGCCACTATGTTGCTGATAGTGTGATCTAGACATCTACTGCCACGTCCGATCATTTTGCGAAAAAGTCATTTTGCAGACTTCTGAGTCTCAGATGGCCACAAATTGTAGGTTAATGCAGGATTAATGGCCATGGTCAGTCTCTGAAGATATCCGACATTCGCAATCGCTCTCTCTGGTGTCGCCATTTAGTGCCCCTGGGTCAGTGGTACGCGTGCTTTAATGCCCTTGAGGACAGTATTCATTGACCGAGGTGAAGACCTCGATACCAGGGGTCAACTTTGCCCAAGTTACAATCGTCCATGTGCTCTGCTTGTTGGAGTGTAAGATGAATACGAACTTATTATTCAGTTCAGTGGAGTAGATAATTGACAGTGCCAAGACAAATAACCGTAGGAACACCATGGTGGAAAGGGACACATTTTTATTTGATTTTTTTAAACACCGCATACACCGTACGCAGCGATGAACAGAGTACCTGATAACAAAGCAAATACTGGTTTCTAGTTCATGTGAACTTTAATGTTTTTATGAGCGCTCATTATTGATTATTAATCATTTAAAACATTCTCAAAGGTAACTCAATTACAGAGGACACCGTAGATACTCTTGGTCACCCTCTCATAAGCTGCAATTTTACAACACTCAAACTCTGCGCAGGTTCCGACGCTTTAAAGGGACAAAGTCGGCCATTTTTCATGAATTTTATTTGATACGAGATACTACTTATATTGTTTGACATGTTGAATGATACTGAATGAATGGGTGTCCATGCATATATTCGACCCCGGGTTTAGACATATGAAACCTATCACGAAAATGACTGAAATGAATTACTGGTCATGACCGCACCATTAATTCATTTTCGCCATGGTTTCATTTCAAAACCGGGGTCGAATATGTGCACGGTCACCCATTTATTCAGTTTTTTTCAACGTGTCAAACAATACATCTGGCATCAAACAAAATTCATGAAAAATGGCCGACTTTGTCGCTTTACCTCTGGCTGCGAAATTTCTGTAAAACTATCAATCGCAATCCGCAATCAAGTATTTTTATGGGCGATAGCGCGAGCGTGTGTGATGGATTTTGTTTTATGAACGCGATTGCATTTATTGTATCCCGGATGTGAGCAGCAGTCATGTAAAGAATGCGTCATCATACAGGGTTACAAACTCATTTCTTTACATGGTTGGCGTTCAGGTTCTGTGTTCGTGTCTTCTGTCGGACTGTTCTGGGCCATTCTCTCCATTTTTTAAACCAAACAGGAAGAATTTTACTTGATTACGTTAAACCATAGACCCTCGAGGGTCTATGGTTAAACTAACGAACCGAACGTTCATGCATGTGTTTATCGTTCATTTTTCTTTCGTTATTTCAGAATGAAAAAGACCAGATTATGACGGCTAATGTATGGTTGAAGCAGGTTAGTTGCATAATCGTCTCGTTCTGTGTGCTATATCATATCTCAAACAAAGGATCGCGGGACTGTTGAAGCCGCTTTTAACTATACCAAATGAATTGGCAAAAAAAGTCCCCATATATCACACTTTTCGTTTGTTATCTCGTTTGACATTGTATGGTTGGCGTGATTTTTCTAAATTTCGATCGGTAGTACCGTCATTTAACTTATTTTGAAACAATACGTGATCGATTTGTTTCCCTTGTCTTCCAGCAATGGTATGACTACAGACTGAGTTGGGATCCAATTAAGTATGAAAACCTAAGTATATTGAGAGTGCCGTCGCAAATGTTATGGTTACCAGATATTGTGCTTTTCAACAAGTAAGTATAGATTCAGTTAAAGACAGTCAAGTAAGTCCAGAGATTCGAGTCTACTGGTTGCATGGTAACTGTTGTCATCCTAAATCGGGATGTCCTTTATGACTCCAAGGTTATGCCTTGTTCAAAGACACAGGCGCTTGGCAGAATTGAATTATTCTTTCTTGCCTTGAAAATCATTACTTCTCAAAAAACCGGTTAAATGGGAAAGCTCGTCACATGACTTTGTTCATCGCCATTGTGAAAGAGAGAGTGACTGACAGGACGTCTACTGTTCCTTATGAAAGGGTCTGAGGGCGCTTTACTCAGAAATGACTTGTTCTTTTTCCTTCAGTGCTGACGGTAACTACGAGGTGACGTTAATGACGAAAGCTTTGCTGTACCCAAACGGACTAGTTTACTGGTTGCCGCCTGCGATTTACAAAAGCTCCTGCAATATAGACGTGCAGTATTTTCCCTTTGATGAACAGAAGTGCATTATGAAGTACGGTTCATGGACATACGATGGATATCTTGTCGACGTTGTCCTCAGTGAAAGTCAGGTTGCTTTGGAAGATTACTGGGAGAGCGGTGAATGGGACATAATAGATACGCCCGGAGAGAAAAACACTGTGAAGTATTCATGTTGTGACACCATAAACGTCGATGTGACGTTCACAATTCACATCAGGCGAAAACCCTTGTTTTACACGGTCAATCTCATCATACCCTGTGTGTTAATTTCCTTCCTGACCGTTTTGGTTTTTTACCTGCCGTCCGACTGCGGTGAGAAGATTACACTGTGTATCTCCGTCTTGCTGGCCCTCACTGTGTTCTTGCTCCTGGTGTCGGACATCATTCCCCCGACCTCGCTGGTCATCCCGTTGATCGGACGCTATCTCTTGTTTACTATGGTACTGGTGACCGTTTCAATCGTGATCACCGTCATAGTATTGAATATTCACCACCGTGCTCCCAGCACCCACACCATGCCCAAGTGGGTGAGGAGAGTGTTCTTGGAGACGCTTCCACCTCTCTTGATGATGAAGCGCCACCAAGCGTCGAAGGATTACTACGATGACTTTCCGCAGCCGGAGTTGGCCAACGGGGGAATCGAACTCACCAATCTTCTCCGTCAGCGTTCGGGTGCACACTGTGATGGAGGAAGTTACTGCGAAGTGCGACAAAAGCTTTACTCCATTACCGATGAACTGGGTAAAAGTGATCAAACGTGGCCCAACTCAAAACACAAACAACACAAGCCAATCGACCCGAAAATCAAAGATGCGGTCAAAGGTGTGTCGTACATAGCACAACATCTGAAAAACGAAGATGATTTCCAAACTGTAAGTGAATCCCATCATCCACCCCGTTTCTGTAATTTCTGCATTTTCTTGAAAGATGAAACTTGCTCATGTGCATTACAGTAATACAAAAAAAATTTTAATGCTGAGAGAGAGAAGAGAGAGAGAGAGAGAGAGAGAGAGAGAGAGAGAGAGAGAGAGAGAGAGAGAGAGAGAGAGAGAGAGAGACTGCTTGTATCTGTTTCAGTTCTAAAACACGACTCCAAGCGGCCACTCGGTCAATGAGTAAGACGCGCGATGAAATCCAGTTGATTTAATTTGTTTGTCTGATTCAAATTTACCTGTAGAACCATGATATTGTCTGTGCATTAAATGTCCATATTGTTTCTCAGGCATTATTGATACTCACCCAAATTTCCACTGGCCCTTGTTGAGCCAACACTGTTAAGTTTACAAATGTTGTCGTCAGTTGTTATCTCACTGTCATATATTCCTCTGTCGTTTATAAATTTGTCTTGTTTTCCCTTCCTTTAGATAAGAGAAGATTGGAAATACGTCGCCATGGTTATTGATCGCATCTTCCTCTGGATTTTTTTGATCGTTGTCATCAGTGGAACCGGTGGAATCTTGCTGTCAGCACCCACCATTTACAAGGACAGAAAGGTGTTAGCTTAGTTCTGCTTTTGGCAAACTACTGATTCATTTTTATCAACATCAATCATGAAGATGCAATGACCTCTTCAAGGTGCCGAGGATGCAAAAGCCATGGCAACCGGCATGGTGGTTTTAAGACAATCGTCAGACTTGACTCATAGCTCGTTTGTTTGAATTCGGGATTTGCGATGGAAGACACCAGGATCTACGAAAAACAAGAAGTGTTAGCATTCGAAAATCTTTAACGATTTTTATTACTATGACGTCATATCTGCAGGAATTTTAGATAATTATTTGGTAATCCAGGCACGCCCGGGCCGAGGAATATATCCGATTAAGCAAAATAAATGTCGGGAATTTCTTGAATTACGATTGACAGGGTACGGACCCCGGACCCCACCAATAACAGAACGTAAGACAAGCTATTTACATATTTTCTTCCTCATACCATGCAGTGCCTCCTAGTAATATAAACATTAAAACTCCATCACTTTGTCAACCGCGAGATCATTTTGATCAAAGACTTGGAGGTAATCATCGATGAAAAGTAAAACTGCCGAATTCAATAGTGACAAGGAGTACACACCCTCGCACCTCATTTTTTCTGGAAACTGGAGACTGGTGATGACAGTACGAACTGACGTCAATACCAAGGTCACAGAATGAACACTGAACTCAATGCCCGGTCACTGACTGATGAATAAACCAGAACGACAACGCTGAAATGTATTCTAACAAGGTTTAATATATCTTAAGCTTAAGTTTACAGGGCAAGTTCTACATTTTCTGGGACGTGTCATCATAAATTTTTTTGTGAATTTTATACAAATAAGGGCTGGTGATGTTTGCAAACCAGCAAATTGTATTAATATACCATTAAACAGAATTGTTGAAATGGGCTAATTTCGTCCGAAACCGAGGAAAGCTTTGACAATGGTGTTATTCGGTCAAAGGTGAGCTTATGATACGAGTTTTGTCGTCGATTCAAAACTTCACATAACAACAAAATCTTTGAATACCGTTAGGTTAATCTTTATTCTCTTCAAGTTGATGTTTACATTTTTACTGGTGGCGGTGAACTTCAGTATAAAGAACGATGGGAAAATTAACGAACCATACAGTAAACTTTGACCTTTACTGGCGTGTTCGGGATGACAACTCTTCTATAAAGCAATGATGTATGACCCTTTCATTGACTCTACCGAGTGGTTTATTTGAACAGTTGGCAATTTCACTTAGCAATTTATCAAATCAAAGAGTTATACAAGTTCATAAGTAGGACTGATGCGTATTTTACATGCAGTTTGTATAGTAAACGGGTCTATTTTAGTCCCCGATTAAACAAATCCCCGGATGAATCGATGCATGAAATGCACTTATTCATCGGAGCGCTGGGATAGAAATATCTAAGTCTTCAATGGCTTCAAAGTTGTAACCATACAATATTCAGCGATCAGAATTATTTCAACATATAGTTGAATTTACTAATATGTGCTCCCACCGGGATATGAATAATATTTAAGAGTGAATGATGCTTTTATAAGGTCAAAAATAATTCATCGAATGAATCAATCAATCAAGAAATAGAGTGCCGATACGATATGCAGTGTCACTATTGTGGCTTTGTATATGTCAAGCGGGTCTTTATTTCGAGTCTACCAGGGGGTCCTCTCCAATATCTATGGTTTGTTCACGCATGTCTTCGTCTCATGATGTGCGCCCCCACATGAGACTTTTCAAAGTACCATCACCTTTGCAGAAAAAGACGAAGAATCATACTCTCTTTCAGATATTAAAGGTAAACATATATTTTGCTCTCTGGGTGTACTGGCTGTTCTTGTTAACAGTTAAGGTTATCTGCTGCAGAATGATATTCGAAACTACATTTAGATGAAGTCTATAATTGTGATTTTTCCCTTTTTTACCACGACATCACCTATTCAATCTTGAACTACAAACTCATTTTAACCAGTGAGAAAGCCAAGTTTTGTCATAAGCAAACAGAGAATGCATATGGAAATCAAGAATACTACAACAATATAGGTAACTTTATAGGTATATACATATAGATAGTATATATGTTTTTGTCGATAACAATATCCTTTGTTCAGATATGTAAACTTTTAAGTAAGTTGCCTTCATGTCTGTAATCATCGATATGACCAAGTGATTTATACAGCTGCTTGCTTCAAAGAAATCTAGGTTATTGGCTCTTGGGCAATACTTGCCTTAATTATGAATTGTGAAGACTAGTTGATAATTGAAATTCAGGGTATTTTTACTTGTGTTTCCGCACTGAAAGATGGAAAAACTGAAATGACACAGCCGATAGAGCGTGTATTCGTTTAATAATTGGAGAAACACACAAGTCAGTATTTTGAAAAATGTGCCTTATTTTTGACAGGTTTGGATAACAACTTCATTTGAATACATTTACGATCTTTAATAAAATGTTTTTAATTCATATTTTTCCCCGAATGCTTTTTCATAATTCGTTGTCTTTTCTGCCAAACGCTAATTTTAAGTCTTTCAGCGTTCAATTGGAGTGCGTGATGTTGATTTCCATAGCTGCACATGCGCTCATGAAAGATTTCAGAGGGAATTTCCACAGCTACAGGGGATGATTAAATTTATAATTAATCAGAACTCATCTGTCTCGCATCTGCAGCCCTAGGGCCGTTCATTATTGAAAGCGGATTTTACTCCTCGTTACCGGCAGGGGCATATCCGCAGGCCACCAAGATGTCCTGTTTGTTTGTCTCTCATCCTTTCGCTGTCTGTCTGTCTGTCTCTATCCATACCTTCTTGTCTCTCCTTCTATCTCTCGTATTCCGAAGCATCATCACCAGTACGTCACGGTCATTCCGACACAAAAGAACATTTTTTTAAAAAAACTGGAACATCATTGCATACGCATCATTGTTTCTTTACCACGGGGAGTATAAGCACCGGTACCCTGCCTCTGATGACAAGACAAGTACAATTTGATTGAAACTGAAGGGTACTGTGTCGGATGCTATCAATCACGTTGATCTTACCGAAGCATATTTGTGATCTAAGTCAGAATTAATGTTTTTCTTTGGAGACGTGTTTACCCACTCTATTCAGACAGATCACACATGAACAGTTTAAATGTTAAGTTTGCGAAATAATAATTCGTACGAGAAATGCAAAATGTGTAAACCGTTTAGCTTGAAATTGCCATAAAGATCCCTTTCTACGCACTTTTCAAAAGTGGACACCAAAGGAGGACGACCGGCCCTTTGAACGCAGACAAGATGAAGCAAGTACATCTCTTCATGATGGTTACATGTATGTATTCGAATACAGATATAAAATGCACTGAATCAGATTTGGTTTCCATGGCGCAATACTTGGAACAAAACATCGATTGACAAACACTGTACTTTGACATCTTATCACTGAAATTGCCTTATATGAATTACTGCATACAAAACAGCTCAGAATTGCTTATCCCAATCCTGATCGATGCCATCGGCAAACGATCGTTATCTAATTGCCTCAAACATAGCATGCCAGTTTAATCAGATTGTCAAAAGATGATTGCAGCTCTTGTTGCTTTAAATATGTCTCACAAGTTTACTATCAGTAGTTCAGGATCACATTCTGTCCTTCCTCATCAAACTGAAGCAGTTGGGGATAACAATGATCGTAAACCGCTGACGCCAGATCGTACGTTTTCACAGGCAACAACGTCTATTGTCAAAAAAGCGGATATCTTTGTCAGTTCGAACCTACTTTGAAGGGTATTTTTGAGAATAGTTGACATAGACACTATAAATTGAATGTTAAAAATACGTACATGTTACCAGACTCTTGGATATGGGTTACAAAAATTGTTAGTCACGTTTGTGGCATCTCGATCGAATATTGTACAGTTTTTATACATCTCGTACGAACAATCGATCGTTGTATTTATGACTGTTCTCGTTACATCGACTGAGCCATTTCAGGGGTTGACCTCTGACCTTTACTGAACGAACTTAAGGTGGAATCCTAGAGGTCAATAACTCCCGCTGTTCGCTTGAGCATGCTTCGATGAACAACGCAATTCAACGTCATCTTTAGTTGATGTCGAGTGTAGTGCCTTTTCAACTACTTTCTTCTCAAGCATCTTGATGGGAGTTATTCAGAATTTCAGAATTTTAACCAGTATTTCTGATGATGATAAGTAACAAAATAGATGAATTGCCTTTGAGTAGGGATATCCTGGTTTGCTTTTCCCTTTAACTGATTACTTCTTCAATAGAAACTCGAGTAATATCATACTAGTAAGAAACATGGAAATACTTGAAGCTCCATACCCTAATTAAAATGCCTATAGATAGCGTAGATTATCCCGATCACTTATATTTCGAAAGAATTCGTGAGCTCGAGTTAATTCCGTTTACGAAAAAATATTTGGAACAAAGCGTTGTGAGCCTGGGCATATCACACAGTTCGAAACAAAGAAAAGGTTACTTATGAGTTACCAGCCACAATAAGTAGCATGCATCGGCATAATATTATGAGACTGGGAAAGTCTATCACGTCAGAAATGATATTCAAAATATAAAAATTATCGCGACAATATTTGATGACATTCCTAAACTGTGAGGCAGCCCGCTTTAATTCTTGTTTCAATTTCAGATCTTCATTTTCACTTATTTCAAACCTCTATTCAAAACGGAAACAAAAAGCCAGGTTTTGGGCGTCAGTACACATTTAGCAGTTAGAGGGCTCACTTCATACAGTAAGGGTCTGTGAAATTTCATTTTCCAGTACTACAATGAACTGTCCGCTGAATAGTTTGGCTTCATTTTGAGTGTCCTTGGAATGCACTGCATAGTTTTATTTTCAGTAACGGAAAGTCACACCCTATTCTTTGTAAACATCTGTCTCCTTGTGAATTCAAAATATTCCAACATCTGGCTGTATATAAAAGCAAAAAAAAAACTAACTAACTAACAAAATTATTTTAATTAGACTCGGCCTTCCCTTGTTAGTGTCGGACGGTGGGAATAAGTCCATTACTGGGCGTGCTTAATCTCTGGCAAGGTTATCTCTGGCATTGAATTTCTCTTCCATGGATTACTGGACCTTGCCTCATAATCTGGTCTTCAAGTTTTATTGGGAGGGATAGGATTTCACTATTTCTGGTTTTCAGCTCTGTAATATACGTAACTTGTCGTGAGAATATCAATCTGGTGAAATGAATAAACGTCTTTTTTGTTTTATCATCTTGGTATAAATCCCATTTTGTTGTTCATTTCAGCAGTAGAAAAACCACCCACACAATATCGTATGCGGCCGCTATTCTGCTTTCGGCCGGGAAATAAATATTGAACTCGTCATCAAGAACTAATAGAGCGATCTCCTTTGTTATGAAATCAGTAAATTTTCATGTAGCTGTTAAAATGTAATTTGAAATTGCAAACCTCCAGCATAGCAAAGTGATGACACTTTTAATTTGATGATAATATTTTTATCGGGCTAGCTACCGGAGATTCCTATGCAACTGGATAGCACTTGGTTACTTATCACTAAGCAACCGTGCATGGTATGCAAGTGACTACTTATGTTGAATAACGATTTTAGCTTTAGTTTTCAAGATTAAACTTTTTACAACCCTTGATCCTTCTTGAAAAAGGTCACCAACAATTTACAGACTGGACCACGTGAAAAATCAAATTCGAATAATTGTTTCGGATTAGACTAGGGTCAAGTCTATGATTTTGGGAAGTCGTGTCAGAGTTATTATTCCCATAAATGTTACATTGCATGAAACGCTTTGACTGGAATGATGGCAATATGATCGTAGGCTGTGTTCATTGAGTTGAATGAACGAAGGCGTGGCATCTGCATGTATGTGTATTGTAAACGCTTTATAAAAGTTTCAGTTGAAGTCTGGCGATAACACCACTATATCGCCTTTACCAGGATAGTTAACAGACAACAAAAAAATACGATGCACAAACAAACAAAGAAGATCACGCTGAAACGGAGGACTGTCATTGAAAAGAAGTCCTTCATAATTCTTGGGATGAACATAGTAACTCTGGCGATTCGAACTCCTCGAAATAGTTTTATTTATCTTCATTTGTATTGAAAAGTATTCTAAATGTGTCTTTTTGACCAAATATCGGACATCAATTTTTTCTCGATGGGATCAATTTTCTAGTGTCCTTTTCGGAGTGTACTTTGCCAGTACACATTAATTTTCTGATTTCGCCATGTTGGTTTCACTGAAACACTTCTCTGTAAAGAGTGAAAATGATCTTTGCCATCCAACAATTGACAGGAAATCTCGAATCATAATAATACGATAGGTTCCTATCCTCCCAGGGAGTATTAAAAGCGAACGCAAACAATTATGATGTGTACAAAGTCAGTAGTTTGGTTTCAACAATATGAGATAGTGAGCCATTTTATTCGAGATTAATGAAGAGGAAATAGTGATTAACTGAATTTATAAATCACTTCTCTTCTTTTATACATTTATCACTGAATTTCGCATCACTGCATCGCCATGTTTGCACGTACAGAAGAGCATATCGTTCTGATAGGCGTGCCTTTTCAAAATATTTTAAAAGATAGCCTGTATTTCTTTAAAGGTGAATGAGAACAGTTACACGCAAGTACAGTTATTTACTCCGGTATATTTTCCACACACTAACTGCAGTTTAATTTTATTTGATATTACCACGTTTGAATTTGTGTACGAGTGATAATAGCTATCATTCGACTACAGTTAGGCCGTCGTACGGCTTAATCCCTACCTCCTATTGACTTTCCTAGATATGAATGCAGACCTAAGGACTTCAAAATCAATAAATTACTCCCATGAAATTACTAACTACAAGCTTTTCTCTATATTTATCATACTTTTACTATCATGGTCGGTCAGTGCCTCTGTAGTTCGATGCAAGTCTCAACTTGTCTTACTATAAGCCCACAATAAATAATTTTTACCGGAAATACTATCAACCATCATTGCACTATAAAGGGTAGATATGGATGAGGCTAATTTTATGCGGGAATCATCTTGACCATCTACAGCGACGTTTTTGTTTGTTAGCTGTTACCATTTCGATAGGGTCATCAAATCAACACAAGCGTTGAGGACGCATGTCCTGTAGGTAAAGATTCTTCATGTTTGACTTTTGGAGCTTGGCGAGTGACATTGAAGATTAAATAGAAATGAGCCTTGTTGTCGATAATCATTACCCCATGCAGTGAAATAATTTGAAAAATTGATCGCCTATAAGCTTAATGCTTGACTTTATACAGTGCTAAAATATTGTGAAAGTGGATGACAATTTAATTCTCTCTCTCTCTCTCTCTCTCTCTCTCTCTCTCTCTCTCTCTCTCTCTCTCTCTCTCTCAGAAAATATCTTCCGCCTCATATTAAAACTTTTTAGTTCTTAGCACTGCATGCAAACGCATTATAGGTTTTTTCATTGTGGTGGCACATATCTATACGACTGAGATTTAGAGCCAGCCTTTACCACCAGCTATGATTGTGTATTTGTGACATTATCTGATAAAATGATTTACATACTGTGATAGTGAAGTTTTACCTTTGAAAAGTTATTTAAGTCATTAAACTTCGTTCAGTCGTAAAGTTATTAAAGTTCATTCCGTCGGCAAACCCGTAATTTTGAATCTCACGGCCGGAAGTGGGTCCCGCGGTCTGCCCATCTCTGTTGGCGCAAGGTTCGATCAGTTTTGCCTATATACTACGACCGAAATGTCTAGTGTTTTGTTAAAGCAGCATTCGATGGATATTCATGCGTTCATGAAACATGAAAAAGTGTCGAAAATTTTCCTCTATTACTGCTTTGGGTGGATATTTTGCAGAGCTGTCTGTGACGCTGTTAACCTTATTCAAATGAAATTAACATCATGTTTATGCGCGTGTTAGCTGCGTTCCTTTTATACCAGCGATCCAAGTTTAAGTTATTAAAGTTCACTCAATTCAAATTAAATATTTGTCATTGTCCGTTGCTTTAAACTATATACTTGAGCAAGCATATGACAAACGATCTCTGTTTCCTTGTCATATGCTTTCTGAGTATTCCCCATTTTACGTACCAATGAAAGCTGCCAAAATTATAGAATTCTTGTTATTATTCATAATGTAAAGTGTAACAATATAATAGTTGTCAACAATCACATGTGATATGCTTATATTATCTTATGTTTACACCAAATTAATTTGCGATGTCAAACTTAAGTGGACGAAACAAGCTAACAAACTGAATAAAAAGTTATAAAAACAAAAAGTTACCACATTTAGTGGCCACAATTATACCTTTCGGCACTATGTGTATCCCCAACACAAGGTAAAATAAAATCACTTAAATACTCCGGCTATTTCTCAGTCTAAAACTGGGGCAAATTTTTAGAATCGATCAGCTTCATGCACATTTAACCGATTTTCTACAGAGGCATACCCGACAAAGTCACCCAATCTAGGATGCGGCCCTGTTGGGCATACATTGCCCCGGGCGATGGTAGAATATGTCCACTTCTAATAGTTGTAGGGCACTGAATATCACACGATGAACTTATCTACGTGTATTCTACATCGTGCTGGCAAATAATTTAAGAAATTTAAAAGATTCAGTACAGGTGCGACATGGCTAAATACAGATGTCGGGGTGACCAGGTCTTACCTTGACCTTCCACCTTTTTGCGTCGGAGATTTGTTAATTTTGAAGACCATAATCCGGTAATACGTCACGAGAGTTTGGTTGTCCAATGTGACAATACGTCACGAGAGTTTGGTTGTCTCAATGAATGTGACGGCAAGGGCAAAAACCATCAGCGCGGCCGGGCGCCGACGCACTAGGCACATGGATCCCGCGATGCCCTTCCTTTGCAACTTTACCCTTGTTTCTGTCACCCGACGAAAAACAAATTTTGATTCTTGCCTCTCCTCAACACAGCATGCGACAAGCCAACGGTGCACGGCCGGGCGCCGACACACCTCTTAAGCCGGCCACCAGCGATACTTCGCACTCTTCATCTTTCTCCCGGTAAAGGAAGTTTTCAACATTGCCTTTCCCCGACAAGACCCAGTCGGGCAAGGGCCGAACTTGCCCGTCCGCTGCGGGCAGATCGGTGGGTCGTGGAGGCGAACTTTCAATAGATAGCGGCGAAGAGACTGCTCTGCTTGAAGTACGACACCCGAACCCACACCAAAGTCTTCTAAAGTGATTTGGCGCCCCTTCCACGGTGGCATTTTTGTCCCGCAAAGCGACCGGCGCTCTATATCTCGGCGTCGGCAGGGTTCGGAAGGGAAGGCCTGGGCGGCCGCTGACGTTATACAGTTCTTCCCCGCGAGCGGCGCCATCGAGTCGTCGCGCACCAGTCGGGTTTCCGACGTTGAGTCGTTCAAGTCGTAAGCCCCCAAATAGGGTACCTCCCACCATTGGCCTATCGGCCAAGCGCGTAGACCGAGTGTCTCAATCTGCTGCAGCAATGGTCTCATCAGTGGGGTAAACTAACCCTGTCTCACGACGGTCTAAACCCAGCTCGCGTTCCAAGCTTGACGAATTCTGCTTCGCAATAGGAAGAGCCGACATCGAAGGTTCAAAAAGCGACGTCGCTATGAATGCTTGGCGGCCACAGGCCAGTTATCCCTGTGGTAACTTTGAACACCTCGTGAAATACGTCAACCTACAGTCTGCGAGCTTTTGCCCTTTTGCCCCACGCGGGGTTACCGTCCCTGCGAGCTCGCCTTTTGCATTTCCGTTTGACAGATATACCGCCCCAGTCAATCTCTCCGCCCGACACTGTCGCCGGAGCAGGTGGCGCGCCTCTCCCGCGATGGGGAGCTCGGCGGTTGACGCTAGAACCGGGACCCGAGGCCCGCTTCTTGTCGCACCGGATATTTAGGGACGATTCAGAATTTACTTCCCGGGGGGTGGAGGATTTTCAGGGGGGGGCCACCCATTTTTCCCAAGAAAATTTAGGGGGGGGGGGCCAGACAAAAATACCACAATCTTTTAGGGGGGGCCAAGGAAAAAAACATCAATTTAATATTTGCCCAGAATTTCTGATCTCTACAAAAGAGAACCATAGATGCTACCTGGGTGACAGATAAACTCAACATGTTTAGTTAAACTCCTTTAGCTGCCAAATTCGGTAATATTCACAGTGGTTTTGTTTTATGCATCTACTGCAGTATCTTGTTCTCCTCCCTGAAGCGTCATGAAATGTCCAGTATTTAGTATGTCAACACAAACCATACAGTGAACAGTCAGGGTTGTTTTTGTTGAAAAGAGATCTCGGATCAAGTCCAGACTAGAATTCATTATCAACAATAACAATGGTCATTTATGTTCACACTGGTATGTTGCTAAATACAGCATTGGGTGTTCTATGTAGTGATAGAATAACAAACAAATGCTGATACACAGAGATGAACATTGAACAAATGCTAAAAATTACAGCAAATGTCTTTTTAATAAGGTTGGGTTTAACTTGTAGCTTGTAAAGCAGTTGAAAGTTGTATGATAAAGAAGTGTTAATTTATGCAAATCACCCGATTTCTTGGCTTCTTTTGCCTCCCAATTTCAAAATTTCCAAAGAATTTAACTCCACTCTGGGTGGGTCAAATTTTCTGAAATTTCACATTATTTTCACATGCTATATACCACAACGACTATCAATGGTTTTGTTTGGCAATAAAGCTCTTACAGTTTTAATAAGAGGCATTTTGAATAAGAGGCATTTTAATTTTGCTGATCATGATTTTAATCAATATTAGTGTGTCAGTCTTTAAACCCCTACAATTTTAAAATGAGGATGGATAATGCCAAATAAAATAGTTGTTTTTTTCTACATATACTCTCCTTCAAGTGAAGTATTACATTTCAGAAAATACTGTCTAGTTTTGACTTAAATTAATTTTTATCATTAATACCAAAATTGAGGTTTTTTACCCCAAATATACACCCACTTCATCCTTCGAGTAAACTACTGCTACCATTCTAAACTTTAGAGTCTCTGCTTTTTGAAAATATATGGTATGAGGGGGTTTCCTTGTCATCTTTGATGAGAAATATTGCTTTGAAAAAACTGTATTGGCAACATGCAGCTCCACCTTAATTCAAAACAAAACGACTTGCTACTCTGCCACTTCTTAAAGTAACATGGTCACGTTGGTTCTCTGGGATTTTGTCAGTGTCAGTGTCTGTGTCACTATCATATTCAGAACCAACACCATCATCATCACTCTCAATGACTCCATTGACAGAGGTTTCCAATTCAGAGTCACTGCTATCTGACTCTGACTCATCTGTGACATAAGTTGTTACAATATCTTTCCCTGACAGTCTTCTTAATTGAATGAAGGTTGTGCATGTATATGTGCGGTTATAATTTGAACTTTTTCAGCTTTCAATTTTTTTTTGTTTTGGTAATTTATGTTTATCAAGGTATTTATCTAATTCTTTTACGTTTAAATTTTGAAGGTTCCCACTCAAGAGCAACTTTAACCAGTCATAGTCCTCGTATTTTTTATCCTCTCTTCTTTTCTGCTCCTTTTTCTATGTTTCATTCTCATCAATTTTACCCTTTCTAAATTTTTTAATGTTTTACATAACTTTTTACAGTGCTTACATCTACTATAAACTTTTTTGAAAATAAATTTATGGCCGTCTCATCTTCAAGTTGCTTTTCAGCGAATAGTTTTTTAATGTTTAAAATAAAAATATTATGTATTACTGTCAAAAATATATGGTGATAAATTTACAAAAGGGTTGATTTTCCAATAATGCTGTATGGGCATCCAGAAGATTATGTGGCACTGCATCAATGCTACGGTGTCGGATTGTTGAAATATTGTGTACACAAGAAATTTGCTGTAGTCCAAGAAGTGATCTCAATGTGTATGAGGCTAGGAGAAATCTGGATAGGCTTTCACATTGTGTATTGATGCTAATACTTTTGTGTCCCATTCATTCTGATATGTATAATCAAAGATTTCACAGTGGCGGCTGGCAGAAAAGGCAAAAAAAGCAAATACACATGTATTGTTTCGTGTCATCTGAAAACATGTGCATCGCGACTATTTTAAATTAAAGTTTGTTAAAAAAAATTGAAATATGAATGCTCTGTCAATTTTGAAAAATACTGCTGACAAAAAGGTGAACTTTGACTTACACAGGGTAATCTGCATTTTAATATGAACATTGGATTGTGAATGGAATGAGCAGAATAAAATGTGAATTCATGTTTTGGATAAGGTGTTTTGTTCAAGAAATGTTCTAAAATATTCCTCAGCATTGTTGCTTTCAGTGGCAGCTACTTGGTCTTATGACAACCAAATTAGAAAAAAGAGAAAATTAAAAATAAGTTGGCTTTCACCAATTTTAATTCCTAATGTTTAAAACTTTCACCGTGAGTCTGCAAATATTCAGCATCATCAAATGAAAATGTATGCTGAACGTGTGCATGTACAGTACATCTCACTTTCCAGAAATATCTGGATATTTGCAAATGATGTACCAACTTCAAGATATATATCACTTTGCCAATTATCTGCTCCTCTGATTTTCTGTTCACTATTTCTAACGGACATCTTTGCTTGTCTTTGTGTGCATCATATTTATCAGTGAGACATAACGAAAAAAGTATTCATATTTAGTAATTAACTTTCCTTCAGAAATTTACAACCAGATATGTTTATTGCTACCCTTTCCAAAAGTGTGCCACTTGCAGTCCCTGCAAATCATTCTTTTATAGTCACATAACTCTGACATGATTTGTTTATATCATTGATTATGTCCACTACAGTTCCTGCAACTTGTTAGACTGGATATGTCTATAATGTATAAGCATGCATGTATATATTAGGGGGGGCATGGAAAAAAAACAGGAAAGATGAGGGGGGGGCCATAGATATTTTCATTAATTTACTAGGGGGGGCGTGGAAAAAAAATCACCCAGAAAATAGAAAATCCTCCACCCTCCCCCTGGAAGTAAATTCTGAATCGTCCTTAGTGAAAAGTGATGTTCTAACTCTCGACCCGGCCAGGCAAAACCGGGTGCAGCAGCGGTGTCCCCATCGTCGTACACCACGCCCTCTTCGGCGAGTCTTATCACCCAACGCCGAAAAGGCCGTGGTATCACTGGCCACGTTTAGCGTTCACGCATTGCTGCAAGGCTCTATGATAGTCGAGGAAAAACCTACGAGCCAATCAGATTGCCCGTTACAGAGCTGATCTTGGTGCTTACCACCACACAGCGTTCACTGTCGACGAAGAGCGCGCAATGTGTAAATGTTTAATGTTTTTGGACTCAACCGCTCTATTCACACCAAAAAGACGCCATTGATAATTATTTTACAAGGAAAAGATGGGTTTCTTTGCACAAGGACCAGCGGTGGCAAGTCTGTATGCTACCAGGCATGGCAGGCCGTCCGGCCCATCGTGTTTCACGGGCGTTATATCGAAGGGTATCGCATAACTGGAGCAGCTGGCCCCACGCCTCGCTATGCACAGTGTCCGACCCAGACGTAGAACAACACCGCTGTGTAAAACCCGTTGGTCAAAACTATTGATCATAAATTTACTTTACCACAAGTTATGTATAAACGTTTATGTATCGATCTCTTCATTAAGGTTCACACTGAAAGCTTTCTTATCGTGCTGTGGGTATACATGGAGCTAGAAACGTATGAATGGTATATTGGGCCCTTTCAAAGTTTCATTCGAGCTGGTGCTCCGCGATACAAATCACAAATGTACGCTAGGCTCCCGATCGTCTCAACACTGCCGAAATCACAGATCTCGGGAAATTGCGTAGTTGTTCAAGTCCGATTATGTTTCATTAATTCATCACAAAAGTTACGCTTACAACGGAATCAAACCAAGAGAGGTTTAGTCTGTTCCATGGGTTTGCAGTTCAGCGGGGTACGAACACGTATAAGCTTATGCGTACACTCGCTCAGTGTCTAGTGTGACCTAGATGGTGACAATTTTCGGACAGGGTATAGTGAATTTCGCCCAAAGCCGTTTCACAAATAACGAGCAGTACGAAATCTTATTACCATACCCTTCGAAACTTTATTGTGTTTATCCTAAAACTGTTAACAGGACGGAAGTGGTATTTGGGAATTGGGGGGTCAAAGTTGCCAAATTGTTGACTCCATAGTGAGTGCGTAGTAATCGGACGTCGTATTTGGAATGTGATTATAGGGGCTAAATATTGATATTTTGAAACTTCAAACCCTCGATTTTCAATTTCGATGTGTTGAGAAAACTGTTTGTAAAAATTTGTGATAAATTAGTTACGTTCAACCCATGGACGACGCAACTATATTTCGACGTGTATGGTGCTTACATCGGATATGGGTTGTCTCTGTGTGTTGCTTTAGATCGTACGGTGTGTTAACTTCGCGAAGTTTTATAGCGCCCGAAATACCTTCTACCGAAAAAAACTAACTATTCAAAACGGGACAGCAGCGTCACCTGACTTAATATGCGGTATCATGAATTGTAAACGCTATCAATACGGAGCAAAGTGAGTACAACGAACAGCATGTCTTTGAATGTCCGAACCGAGATCGTCCGAAAATTGTCACACTGAGTGTACGGGACGACCTTGCAGTGGGACCGGGTAGGGTTCGTTGATGGCCGTAGTCTGTGTACCTATCGAAGCCATAGTATTCACATGGTGTCGCCGTTGCTCTCGATCATGACAGAAAAACAGTCAAAATTTTGAAAGCTGTCGGATTTAATGCAACATATATCGGAAGAGGTGCAACAGAACCAGAGGATCTCAGGCCCTGAAAGCTCGATTGTGTACACACAGACAATGAGGAGCTTACGACCCGACATGACTTTGTAAAACGTATTCGTGATTGGCTAATTCTTGATTTTTGCGTAGGTCGCGGAGCGGAAATTATTGCTCTGGCCTGCGAGAATGCGGTGTCCCCGAACGGGACACGATAGCATTTTTCCCTTACCGTCCGTGTTCCGTACGTCACTGCAAGCGAAGGGGACAGCCTTCAAGCGCTCACGTACAACACCTCGCAATCAAAAATTTTAGAAAGTCAGGTGCAGCCAACGAACAATGCACTTTTAAAAAGGGTCCTTACTATGATAAGATATATTGTGCATGACAAGTAATGTGAACTGACTAATTGAAGTCAAGAGGGTTAGCTGTCATAATTTGTCCTCCCACAGAAAATTTTTCGACCTACCCTCCCGCACTCATACTTCATTTTTACCCACTCCCCACTTATTTTGGCTGTTTCCCCTCCCACTGTGAATTTTTGAAGCTCCCCTGCCCTGTGACGGAAAACTTGCTATTTCCCCTGCGCTGGAAAAAATTCCCCTCAAAATTTTGTCATTCCATTTCAGACACGAAGCTACCCTACCCTGTGATGAAAAAACATGTCGATTTCCTCCTGCTCTGTGAAAAAAATTTCACCTAAAAACTTGATGTGGGGTCAATCACGATAGGTAAGTAGTCTGGGTAACCCTTTAAAGGTATAAGTACTTGCCCTGTGTCCCATCCCTGGAGACATCATGGCTCAACTTCCCCTGTCCCCATTTTAAAAGTAGCTTCCCCTCTCCTCGCCCTGTTCCCAGGACAATCAACCGATATCTGCCCTGCCCGACAAAAAAAAAACACTAAAATTTGCTCCCTGTCACCTGAAATATGTCCCCTGCCCTGCAAAATTACAATTTCCCCTGCCCTCAAAATTGCTACCAGAATAGTTTTTTCGATGAATAGCTCCGTTGGCTGCACCTGCTTTACATAGAATCACAAAAACAGTCGCATCTTGTACACTTGTACCAAGTTCCTGTTGCAATTTAAACCACTGATAAGATTTGAAGACAACTATAGACCCAAAGCTGAGAAACAATACCAACGCATCTCGATTGTGGTTTTCAGCTCCGTAATATACGTACCCAGTCGTGAGAATATCAATCTGGTGAAATGCATAAAAGTCTTTTTGTTTTATCATATTGGTATAAATCTCATTTGGTTGTTCATTTCCGCAGTAGAAAAAACCACCCACGCAATATCGTATGAAACCGCTATTCTGTTTTCGGCCGGAAAATAAATATTGAACTCGGTATCAAGAATTAATACAGCGATCTCCTATGTTATGAAAGTTCAGTAAATTTTTATGTAGCTGTTAAAATGTAATTTGAAATTGCAAACCTCCAGCATAGCAAAGTGATGACACTTTTAATTTAATGATAATATTTTTATCGGGAAAGCTACTGGAGATTCCTATGCAACTGGATAGCACTTGAAGGGATTATCGCCAAGCAACCGTGCATGGTATGCACATGACTTAATGTTGAATGGCATTACTTTTGAAGGTTAAACTTTTTACAACCCTTGATCCGTCTTAATTATAAAAATGGTCAGCAACAATTTTGACAGACTGGATCGTGTGAAAAATAAAAATTCAAATAACTGTTTTGGCTTAGACTCGGGCCAAGTCGGTGATTTTGTTAAGTTATTTCAGGAAGTTATTATTACCATAAGTGTTACTTTTTGTATGAAACGCTTTGTCCGGGATGACGGCAATATGATCTTAGGCTGTATTCATTGAGTTGAATGAACGAAGGCTTGGCATCTAAATGAAGGGTAAACGCGTTATGAGCTGAAGTCTCGCGATAACTCCACTGCATCTCTTCCCATAGAATCACAAAACAGTTGCATCCACACAGTTGTACCAAGTTCCTGTTGCGATTTAAACCACTGATAAGATTTGAAGACAACTATAGACCCAAATCTGAGAAACAATACCAACGCATCTCGATTGCGTCAGAATCCAAAGGGATGTCTCACGATAGTAAGTTTACACGTAAAACAGTGGACAGAATTAAAACACGTCCGAGCGGAATTATTCACGAAAGGGTTTCTTCTGAGCATTTGTCTGAAGACTTGTTACTCGGGGCGCTAACCCTGATAAATTAGAACAACTGGTCTAAGGATGAAACTGACATAAATACGTAGGGTATTCGGCGTATGTAACGTAATCACCGCTAGAGTTCGAAGAATGTAAAACAGAATTTGTATTCGGATGCTGACTCTATTTCAAATTTTCATCTTACCGAGCACCATGTACATTACACAGCTGAGCCGATGACTTGGAGGCGACTGTCGAATCAGAATAATAACCAAATATTAAAAGTCGATATCTGATTAACTGTGCTCTTTCAAAGCTTGTTAATCGATGTCCTACTTTCTGAACAAAACCTTTGCTAGACCAGACCTGTTAAAATTTTATTCCTTAAAACATCAGCCGTTAGTAGGTAATTGACGCCTATAAAAGCAGCTGTAAAAGCGGTTCGAGCGATATGAAGTTGTCTAATTTTGGATATCTGTCAGGGGTCAAAAGATGAGACCTTGAAATTTATCGAATTGGTGTCATTCCGTACTGCTTCATAATCAGTCATCAATGTAACAATTCCGCGCGACCCTTGACCCCAAACGCTTCGTTTTTCGCCAAAAATGCTGACAGATGTGCAAAGTCAGAAAACAGAATTTACAGTAGAGGGCAGAAGTCAATAAGTTCAAAGGTCAGTCGATCACAATAACCAGGGAATGGAACTCGCAATGTTAGACTATTGGAGAAGATATTTAATTTGCTTTGGAAATCAGAATTGCGTATGTGCAACTGGCGGTGTGTATAATGCATCACACGCATCGCCTCTTGTTTGTTCATTACCCGCTGTCGCCTAATCAAATACTTGCTTCAAGATGATGATTGAACATGTCAATCATCGACCACGTGCAAACACAGAGGATCTTAAGACAGAATATGTATATTCTGTCTGTGGGGCATCCCTCCAAAACACCTCTCGGTGATTTATAAGAGAGTTGTGATCATAGTAATCTAGGGAAAATGCAAGAAATAGAATCTTATAATTACGGATGTTTAAGCTTACATTCAAATATCACACAAGCCATCGTGCGCAGTTCTTTCTATTGTCAATAAAAAAAATGGTTGTCAGCCGTTAATCGGTTGACATTGGCACCGAAGGGTTTCAGATCTTTCATCAGCAAAACAAACATTTCTATTTAGTCAGTGTTCAGTCTTACGGTGAATTTTTTTCCACATCCAACTCACCCTGTACTAACAGATGTTGATAATGGGTACAGATTCAGGGGTAAACATGAAGAAGCTTTTTGTCAAAAAAAACCTGTTCGTAAGCGATTTCTTTGCGGGCTGGCTGGCAAATTTTTTTCTACATCAGTTAGCGGGGAATAGACGGATGGGCAATTTTTCCATATCAGCGGGTGGGCAAATTTCTTCCGTATAGTATCGGTGGAGGGGAATTTAGCGGGTGGGCAGTTTAGAGGGCGGGAAAATTTCACTCCATACTGCTAGGTAACAACTGGAAAAAAGGCAGTGTTTAGGGAGTATTGGTTAGGTTGTTTGCAGATTTGCAGGGTAAAGCATGTGGCAAAGAGCTTGGCAGTGGGAACTTCAGCAATGGAAAAACCTTTTGGTAGGGAGAGGGGAGGCGAGGTTTCCTTGTGAGAGTAACGATAAGGGAAACGTACGGGAAGGATCGATGGGAAAATTTTAAGATCGTATAAGGACTGCAGTTATGAACAGTTATGAACAGCTATTATTTTCCCCTCCAAAAGCACGTCTACATGTAAAAACACGTACGGTCGCAAATCCTCAAACTTGGTATGTTGACTGCCACTGCAGATTGTACACGTCCCAGGCTGCATACCTCAATTTCATAAACCCTTGGAAAGTGTGAGCTGGACAGTGAAAAATCTTGGGACGTATTAAGAAGGACATTTTGAAAATTGATAGGGAGCAAATTTTTATTTTTGATAAGAAATGTTTTGTCATGTCGTAAACGTTTTCTTTTTGAAACAGAGAATGGCTTTAATGGGCCAGTAATGCTAATTTTTAACCATTTTTTTCATACTTTTTAATTGTTATGCAAAGTACAATTATAAAAGTACATGGTTAATGATGCTGAATGGCACAGTATACATGCTCAGCCCGGTTCACAACCGTATGTACTTCATAAGAAAACTAGTGAAAAATGACGTCTTGTCCGGACGTCGACAGGAATTCAGGCTTTACACACGAAAAGCAACGTTATCACAACACCGCGCATGCTCAGCCAATTGTTGTCAAAAGTGTGACATTTACGTCTCTAGCTACAGCAACAACTTGAAGAGCACCGTTTCGTTGAACCTTCTATTTCAATAAGTGCGACGGTCACCTAAATTGTCTGGAGACTTGCATCATATCTCCTTTGTGTCCTGATAGCGATCACAATGCAAACAAGAGGAGAATCCCTGGCGACATTAATGGGTGTCGTACACGTTGAAATATGCATTACGATGTATAATTCAAAGTCGTAGCGGTAAATGTTCCAAATAGAGCCATAAATCGCCGGTAGTAGAAACATAGTACTAAAAAACAATAAAAGTCTCTTCACATTAAGGTAGTATGCGCCTCAAAAATGAAAGAACTTTCCTGAATGAAACGGTCAACCATTCTCTTACCAAATCAACAATAAAAATCGGGGGTCACCGTGCAAAGTTTGGAACTAGCGAAACAAATTACCCAACATCTTGCGATATTTGGAATTCAAAATGGCCGCCATTCCTGTATTAATTCCATGGGGAAAAATAAAATTTTGGATTTTCGAAAAACTAAGCCGGTCAAAGTTTTTCTTCTCGAAGAGCTTTGAAATGAGCCTCCCGCCCCCAACAAGGTGTAGATCAGAAAAGAATTGTAGAAATTTGAGGGTCCGACAATCTGTTTCCGAGGAGCGTTCGACATTAAAGCTCCATACCTGAAAATCCGCAAAAGTTTGTGACTGTAACATTCAAATTGGAGAGAAGAAGAAGAAGAAGGACAACAAAAAAGCAGTAGGTGTCTAATTAAATATTCAGCTTTTGTGATATTTAAATCCAAACAGTGGAGCCATTTATCAATATTATCGTAATCTTAGTATATAATATACTTTAAGGAAAATAAATGTACCCCTTTGAAGAAATTTTAGAATCTTAATAATAAAGTTGCAGTCCAAACAACATGACCGCAAATATACAGCTTCATAGACATTTCGAAATGAATAGCATTTCGTTCATATAATTACAATCTCTAATCTTTATTTACCAGTTTAATTATACCATGCAATTTGGTTCACGTTTCAGTTAAAATTGCGGGAGGAAATTGGCTCTGTGTGTTGTTCTGTCGCTTGGATTTTTGTATGTAATGACTGACTCTACTGCATTCACCAACAAACTTTTAATGGGAACCTTCGAAGAAATTGTCAAGAAACTGTCAAGAAACTGTAAATGGACGGTTGGAGTTGCCTCATGATCATTACATCGATGGGCCAATGAGAGCACATAGTTAATGTCAATGTCGCTTATATTGTGCAAACGTTACGGGTTATCAGTAGTTAAGTAAAATTTGATGTTTCGTTGATAATAAAAAAGGCAAACGGCTCCGTTCTGTTAAAGGTATACTATCACCTGTTCCAATTTTGCCACATTTACCATGGAAAGAGAAAATCTCACCAATCACATATTTTAAGCGGGTGGCCGCTTTTTAAAAACAGCGCCCTCACATGGCATTTTAATACCAAGGACAATATATGGGCATATTTAGATTACAGGTGACTGTATACCTTTAATTGAAGTCCCCCATTAGTAAGCAGAATATCACAAATAACTCTATTAAGGCTTTAAGCACTTCTAAATTGAAAGGCTTATACTTTTGCTCAAACTTTCCCTAGGAAAACTTGAAACCGTTCCCTTTACTTTCGAGATCAAGGATAAAAATCAGGGGTCACTGTGCAAAAGTTTGTAATATAGAAACAAACAACCAAATATCCACTGACGCTTGAAATTCAAAATGGCCGCCAACCGTGCCTATCGGGAAAATTTAGATTTTCCATTTTCGCAAAAATAAGCCGGTAAAATTTTCTTTACTCCGTGAGCTTCAAAATAAGCCTAAAAGTGGTAGACCAAAACTGTGAAGTATTGTAAAAGTTTTGGAGTCCGAACATCTGTCCCGAGGCGAATTAGCAATAACAATTGTCAAACGGTGAAATACAAAAATAAACTCATAATGTCACTCTCCGTATGCATTTGCTGAAACGATCAAGAGGAAATTAATTGTCGAATGTGCATACATTTTTCAAAATGTAATTAAAATTGATATTTGACATAGGAATTGAAATAAAATTGCGATATGATCAGAAACAGAGGTGTAAGTATGACGTATGTGGGAGTATAAATTTAGACATTTGCAATTAAAGTTGCAACTTGGAATAGCATAAGGGTTCGTCTGACCACCATTCATGCATGGATGGATGATACTGCCTGGACAATATATCACGTGGTTCAATTATTTTGAATGCATTTCACATGACTGGGTAAGACAACTAAACATCGGAGAAAGGAGTATTGATAATGTACAGGCGATCACTGAACAATCTAATATGTAACTACATCACATCACATCATACCAGTACCGTAAACAAGAAGATTGGTTCTGCACAACAATAAATCAGTGAAGGAATTCCTTCAAACTCTTTGTGTAATCTTCGTCTTGCAGATCTGTTCTATTGTCAGGGTTAGGCGTTAAAATAAATACCGACCTACATGAAATCAAACTGCCCATGCTGGGTGCGATCGAGACAGCGTGTGTATGATGTGCGGAATATAAACACAACCACTGTCGATCTCTCAGAGTAAAGTAGCTTTTATATTTCAACGCCGTTCTATGTAGTGAAAAATACTTCCCAATCATCTACCAGAATTGAGCTCAGTCTCACAACCCAACGCCAATTCTGTTCACCACCACCTTTACTGAATTTAATGCGTTAGTCTATAATCATTCACATTAGCTTATTAGCCGGAAAGCATCGGATGTTGACGACTATATATAAGCATAAGGCAACTGGGTAGTTGACTGACCTCAACGCATTCACACTCATACCTCTACTCAGTGGCACTCACAATCTCATTCGTTGTACCAGAGCCCTTATCAAAATCATCGAAAGGACATATATCGAACTGTCTGAATAAAAACTTAACCCGTTTCCTTCACGGAAAATTGAAATACAAAGATAACTTGAAACAACATTTATGTAATCATAATGATTTCATGAGAATAGTCGTAAAGCTTTGTGTCAGCTCGTATTTCACTTGGCTGTTAGTCATTTTACGTTACTTAAATATAACTGCACCATTTTGATTTTTTATGTAAGATAGAGGCCGTTTGTGGGCATTTTGCTCTTAAATCATACACTGATACCCGGCTTTGTCCCAAGAGTTTTCATACCGAACGCATTCTAAAATGCCGTGATTAAAGCTAAAGTTTTGTCCTGATACTTTTACCATAGACAGTGACGCGACTTGTTGATAGACTGAATGAAAGGTGAGGGGAGACATTTGATGGGATTTCTTGAAGGTAGTATGCGTCTCGAAAGTGAAAGACTTAAAATTTTGCTCAATATTTCCTCAATGAAACTTTCAACCATTCTCCAACCAAATCAAGAATAAAACTTCAGGGGTCATTTTTGGTACCGGAGAAACAAGTTACCTAACATTATGACGGATATTTGAAATTCAAAATGGCCGCCATCACTGTGTTAACTCTATCGGAAAAAACAAACTTTTTCGATATTCTAAAGTCTAAGAAGGTAAAAGGTTTTCTTACTCCCAGAACTTCCTAATGGGCCTCCACAAGTGTTAGATCAGAAAAGAATTTTGAAAATTTGAGAATCCAAAAGTCTGTCCCCGAGGCGCATTCTGTCTTAAACCCAAAGAGACTTGACAAACTGGACATATTAATTTCAGTGCTCACTATTGCTGTATCATGGACAATACTGTTCTCCATGTTTGTCGTTCGCGCCTTATTTTCAGCTGGTATCTAGGCGATTTGCCATAATGATCCGATAAAAGCTTTCACTTCAGAGAAACGATCATACAGTTATTATAAATCCATTTACTTGTCACCATGGGTTATGTAAGTTCAACCAATGATATCCCACTGTCATCACGTGTATTCAAATTGTAAAAGATTGATTATCATCTGGTTAACAGACAGATATATAGACATGTGCCTAGAAATATTGACTGTCGTTAATGAGCAACTTATTTACATCGATTACATCGATTCGTTGTCACAAAACTTAATTTACATCGATTTAGTCGTCCGTTGTTTGAAGGCTAATACAACGTATGAGTTTTTGAAATAAGTATATTTTGTTTGTAATTTGCAGTTGACAAGGTCGATAGTGTGAATTTGTATAGTTTATACAACAGGGACTAATCGTCTATACAGTTTGAACACCGCAGCCGTTCTTTTCTGCCAAGTTTTGAGTTTTTTAAAGAACCAGGAATGATAATACAGACAGTAGTGAGATCAATGTAGCGTGTATTTGTGGGAGTGCTTAAGTGCCCAAAAATTGTAAATAAATGTAATTAGCGGCATTATAGTGTATATAACGTAAAACAGAACAAAACATCAATTGATGGATGCATTCTGTTATCTAGGGACCTTATCGTAAATAAGTGCACAATGTAATGAATTCTGTCAACCGAAAAATTCACCTTGATAATTTAAAAGCCCTTATGTATTTGATAACTCACTTCAAACGAAAAGCGACGAGTGTTATCTGTACATATTATTTCCATGTTGGAGGTACGTACCACCTGCTGGTAAGGCAAACATCATCCTGTAAGATTCGTAAGAGAGAACTAGAGAACAGGAGACACGCTGAGGTGACGCAGGTGGGACATTATGAAAACTTCATATTTTCTGTGGTTACCAGACGTGATCAGAATTTCATGTCTAAGGCAGACACTGAAATGGATAAAACGGGGAGGGAAGCTTGTGATAAACGCTAGGTCTGTAAAGAGGCTTTATTGCAGACTTGCAACATCGATAGAAGTTAGAATCCTAGACGTATGTGACATAAATGTTGATCTAGCCACGACTTCTCAGCTATTGGCGTCTTGACTACTGATATTCTATGTAATATTAAAAGTGTTTGATTTTCGATTGATATCAATTTTTTCATGAAATCCTATACACTGTATTTTAAGCCTTAGATGCCACATGAATGGTCCTCAACCATTGTTAAGGAAGGCTTCTATATCAATTAATCATTATGAATATGTAAAGAAAGAAATGTGAAAGAATTTCCAAAGTCAAAGCAAGTAGAAAGTTATCAGTTGTTAATTTTGTTCTTTGGTTATCTGTTTGATCATATAACCCAAAATGAGATCATTTGACTTAGGTATTGGGATAAGTCGAAAATGAATCTAAATATTGTTTTCAGCGTCAAACCATTCATGATTTTTAGATAGCCTATCCAGTATCTGTTTATGGTGTTCAGTTAAAGATTTCCTTTTAGTATGATAGTCTGAGACACACAAGTTTAATTGTTGATGCAAGTTCTACATATATCTGGCGCTTATCGTTGGTCGTCGGAGATTTAGATCAAGGTCGCCGCGGAATGGTGTCATGTCCGACTTCTTGAAGATGTGGCTTGCAATTTAATGATATTTTTAAATTACCTGTGCGTTGTTTTTGAAAAGATAAGAACACTTTTAAAGGCATTAGGTATATGAATCCTTAAAAGCTGCTTTAAAGTGCCCAGGCATGTATGTGGTGAATTTATAAATACAGTTCTCAATACGCAAGAATGCCATGTTATGTCGAAAATTATGGATCTATATCGACGTACTCAATTTCTAATGAACTAAAGTTTAAGAAAAATATATACGGCCATACGTGAGGAGAATATGAAGCTTGGTATATCGATTCTCTTGTCTTTGAAATTTAAAACAAAGTCACAAAGCGACGGCGATAATAAAAGCAATTAGTGTGAAACCGACGAGGAAGCGAAATAAATTTTGTGCGATTGTGCTGATAGATCGGCAAGGAGTGAAATCTCCACGCAAACCAGTGATCTAATTTATATTTTTGTAAGTTTCTGCGATAAACTTTGTTCAATTAGCGGGTCAGTGAAAAGACTTATGAATTTTTCTTAGAGTTTATGAGCCACTTATAGCACTCTTACATAAACTAATGTTTGTGACTAGAATGACCATCGCGAAATGTACTAGGTTGTGTTCAATCATTAAGCCAATCAGTTCTGTAAAAAGTTACCAAAATTTCGGTAATTAGCATCCCCTGCACTACAATTCCATTGTCTGATAAAACACCACTCTGAAAACAAAAAACCTCGAAAAGTCTTGATCGTAACCTAAGATCAATGTCCTTCGATGGTCTATGTTCACAAATCGAAAGCCCGCCATGAAGGTTATATCGGGGTAGGGGGTCGCACGAGAGGCCAGGCACTGAAACGTTTTATTTAAGGGTTGTCTAATAACAAATTAGACAACCAACAACAAGACCCACAACAGTTACTATTTCATCGATAGCCATCGACACAGCTTATATTAGCTGCGGACTACAATTGCAAGCGTATGAAAATCAACTTGACAGCATATCGTACATAACAAGGCAGCTATGTGCAAGCACAACCAATCACGTTCAAAGCTATCCAATTTTTTTTGCCAAAGATTTTAAAATTACCCTCAACGAAAATTATCATTCTTTCTGTTGCTAGCAGTTGATCGCAGTACTTTATATGATGTCATCAGTCAAGGGCTACCAACAATCCAATGTTCCAAAACATCTTCAACAACGCCAATGATCTACTTTTTAGTATGTGAACTCGCTGTGGTTCCCAAGGGTAGTCTCCAATATGTCCATGCCACCCTCGGCATGGCTAGCCCCTTTAGCCGCGCCTACTTCTGATCACTGGCGACAGCGCTAGTTCCCTCTTGGCACCATAAACTGTTTATCACCTATCATCCTCGTTCCCTGAGGCTGAAAAATTCTTTGAAAATCTCTTAAGCATTATAAGACAATCTGAGGACCATAATAATATCCTACCAATCGTCCCTTGTTACCGATATCGATATGGTAGTGCGGAGAACTGTGTTAGGTGTTTGACGTTGTACGTGAGAAGAGATTCGCGGATTTTGTTGTAAATGGAACAGGGATACTGTCAATAAAGGTCTCTCTTCACTTCAACCAATCAGATTAAAGCCTATATATGCGATCTGGTCCTATCTGATGTGGGTGCTTTTTTTCATACAGCGTTCAAATAAGTTGTTATGCAGGTCTAAACCCTCGAGACTTTTAAACTCTCCACAACAAGGTATCTGACGATCAATTAGCTTGATTCTTTTGTGACAAACGATGATTTACGACTGTGAAGAGTTTGTCCAAGCCATTATGCATCACGAATCGAACAAGAGTTTACATTTTGCTGTCCCTCGATATTTTTGATGAATTGATAGGTCAACTAGTCTCCGTGCTGTCCGATGGCTAAATTCCTTCTTTCGACGGAAATATACCATATATCAAGCAAATTAAACGCGAATAGTATATTAATCACATGTGAATAGTAGATCTCCTTCAGAACACGAAATAAAAGTGTTGGGATAATTAGTTTTCGTTAATGATCATTCCAGATTGATATTTTCCTTAGAAATTTAAGTCAGCGGATAATTTCTGGAATTTCAATCAATATCAACACAGCGGGAACCAACATTTGTCGAAACATCACGGAAGTGAGAAATGTGTTAACTGAGACTTAAATAAATCATAAAGATGCATTATTAGACGACCCGTCGAGGGGCAGAATGATTATAACGTTGCTAAACGCAAGGGCTTTGTCAGAAATGAAAGGTTTTTATTTTAATGGTTACTCGATCAACACGGTAATATCATTTCTATCAAATTGCCGTGCAACATCATCATTTCAATGCAGAGATCAAGATACCACAGACTGAAATTCGTTGGGAAATGTTAACAATTTTAATGTAAGAAACAAATTGAACACTTTGGTGTCTGCATTTAATACCATGGCTTATGATTAAATGAATATGGAGGCGGTCAGACTATCCCAATTCGGACATGTTGAATTCCGAACGCCCAAGAAGTCTTTCAGGGCGATCAGAAAGTGATCCATATACCCGACTTGGTTACAAGATCCATGTGTTACGTAATAATACCGTAGAAACACCGCAAGCCAAAACATTACAAAACTAATACATTCTAATGCTGTAAACGGAGAGGGTAATACCCAAAAGCTTTCAAACACTTACGATACGGTAGCGAAAGTGCGCCATTGTTGAACTAGGTGAGAAATCTTAGGGAACTGAACATAAACGTCAGGGTGTCGAGGGTTAACAACATTACTCAAAGAGACTTTTTGTAACTGTCTCAAATATATAATTTAGGTTGTGTGCGCACATGTGAAGTTTGATATCTGGATATCCTAAATAAAAAACTTCTTAATGTATGGTGAAATCAGGGAACTTTCTTCAATGTAGCACTTTAAAGCTTCAACCGCAAGGAAACGCATTTTCAAGAACAACATCTGTGTTCTCATATGGAAAAGTTTAAAAAGTGTTGTGTGTGTTTTGTATGGAAACCTAACGTCTTGTGAGTCGTCGTTCCGTCTACATGATCTGCGACAGAAAGTTTCCCCAACATAATGTAAGTATACTACTTTTATTATATCACATCAAACAATTGGAAACTGATACTGTGAAAATCCTAGCGTGGAAATCAGCGAAGTTAATGAAACATTGCGAGATCTATCCCCCATTTATCTACTCCTCGAACGAACGAGATGAAGTCTCGTTGCAAGTTTCAAATCTCGTTCTTGGACCCAATATCGTAACAGCTAGAAACTGTCTGATTGACGGCTCTCTGCTTCTGAATAACAGGACAAAACATGTGGTAGATTCACTCACGCCATTGTAGCATCACACACTCTTCTTAACACCATTTTAGCTAAATATCTTGTGGTCGCAACATTGAACTGACGGTCAGATGTCAAAGGGGCAACAGACGCCACCATAAGTTGTAGACAAGTTACGAAAAGAATTTTGTAATGCTGATAATTTAACTTTTGATAAGAAGTCACATCTGTGAACTGATTTTATACACCGATCGTGTATCATTAGCTTTTGTAAACCCCCTGTCTGGTTGTAAATCTTCGGACAATGAGAGCAATCAAAGTGTGCACTACTGAAGGAAAAGTCTTGCAGTCGCTGTTTGATAAGGTAACCATTCACATCGATGTTTTGTCAGTCAGAAGAGTGACTACTTTCATTCTATGAACTCACTCGTCTCGCTGTCGTGATGCTCTCATAGTTTGACATCTGTATAACTTCTTCATCGTTTCATAGAGACGTGTACACTTATTTCTCTCAATTTATGCACGGTCTATGCATCGCCTCGACTCAGTCTGAAAGATAGATTTCTGAAAATTAGATAGGCGAAAAATAACTACAATCCTAGACTCATTGATGTCTCCGTCGGTGAGTTTTGCTTTTGCTCATGAACGATTTCCATTTGACTTTACAGTGAGTCAAGGCATGGCATTGGCACAAAGATTAATATCGTCATTTTATGATTTTCCCATTCTTGAGGTTTAAGGTTTATCTACCTACTTGATTCTCAAATTAATTGAGCGCACTGGCGACCACGAGTGCGCTCCCAATCGTCGGAGAGATTCGTCATGTCAAGGTCGGTCGACCTGTCATGTGCCGTCGTATTTTATCGGCAATTCATTGTGACAGCGTGTAACTGCTCCGAAAGCAAATACCATACCGTATTGCTCCGTGTCGAATTGATTCATGGGAAGAAAGACGATCATTGGAACGACAACTGTCCAGTTCCTTCAGAAGATACTGAAAAAAGACTTAGAAGAAAAAAGAGACACACATTAAGTATCTGGGTTGATAAATCACCCTTCAACAGGAAAAATCAATTTACGAAGTACACACGCTCGAAATTAGAACATCTAGAGGAGATGTGTATTTGCAGGTACAGATTGCATTTCCCTCGTTTTCAATGAATCACACATTTGCCTGGTTGAGATTTCATTCGCGTAAGACGGTACGTATACCGTTTCCCCGCCATAAATCAAGCGTTTGTTCCCTGTAAAAATTTCGACTTACAAAACTGGTGCAGGAATGATGAACCATCGCATGTTTTACAGTAGACACACGTTTTCAGTTAGGGTAGATTAATTTATAACATGAATAAAACTATTACTTAAATCTTTTTAGTGAAATAGGTCTCTTTGAATAAGGAACATGGCAGATCTATCAATCAGAGACGTCAAACACCAGATTTCTTATCTTTTCCATCGAGCTATACTATTCATTTCAGCAGTAATCCCCATTTACGTGAATGAAAGGTAATTGTTATACCAAAAAGGTGAATTTGAGGGCAAGTGTTTAAGAAAGAAATACTTAGAGAGCGAGGGAGAGATTTACATGTGAGAATAACATTTTTGAAACTGTCTTCTGTCACGTGGGGACCATTCAATGTGGATGTTAATGCTCATAGTACCGGAATTTCTTTACGTCCTGAAATTTTCAGCCATATTTCAAGGAGTCAATGAACGCTAAATAATCCAACACAACAATAAAAATGTTCAAGTACGGATCAGAGTTCGCCATTCACGCGAAAACTTATTTCACTATTCGAATTTCTCAGTCATGTCACAGACTGTACGATTAAATCCTGACCCTTGAAAGTACAAACGACAGTAGAGTATCTACAATTCCCGCCTGAATAACAAAAACTGTTAGAATATAAGAATCCTCACATGACTGATTGACGCTGAACGATGGTTTGGTTAACTCATTCAGAACACCGTTATCAAACTGTCAGGAAAGTTTTCGTTCGTGATCAAATTGTTTCCCGAATGGAAAAAAAACTCTCTTGAAACAAGCTTGAAATAATACACGCTGACTCCTTGACGTTTGCATTGGACATGGCGGGCGCAGTTTGTCAGCTGGAATGGAATAATTGTCATATTTTACGTTTTGAAACTTAAACCTGCCACGCACGCGCAATGATTGAACGCCGTGGTTTTTTTGGTTGATAACGGATCACGCTGAGTGGTTATCTGAAAGACAGTGTTCAAATATCCCTGGAGCAACTCTATCTTCGTAGATCATGCAAAACCGAAGTTTACGTTCTAAATATTGACTACTTCTTGTCGCCACATTCTGAATATCGCCCTACTATATGACCTATATAGATGTCGTTGAGTGTATGAACTTGCATAGTGACAATCATGTTATTGGAAGATATGTCCTTCGAGTAAAGATTTTTTTATTCTCATGAGATTTGCTGCAATTGATCGATATTTATCGCACACAACTCTCTGCAATGTTCAAGTAAGTTATCGTTAGGTATAACAAGTGACCATTTCGTTTTTTAAAGATAGTAACGGTTATTAAAGGTGCAGTCAATCGTATTCAAGGTGAACTACTTTCTCGAAGATCGTACTACTATAACTGTACCAGATCTCACCCTTATCTCTGATTCAACTATATAATCTTCTCCTATACAATAACCGAAAGTACACCGTTTTCTATCATGACGACAAAAAGATAATAGTACAAAATCGACTTCTGTGACTGTATCCCACTACAATGATAAAACAGTGCATGACAAGATGTGTGGCGTAAACAAGTGCACAACAAGTAAAATCAAGTTCATGGAGTTACCACGGGTTAGGGGCTTGAGCCTGATGGTTTGTTAGTCGTCGATGTCGATGAACGAGACAAAATTAAAATTAATGGAGGATTCTTCATGACGTGAATGTTTTTCTTACCTTGTCCCCTGTAAACATGACCGTTGAAATCTGTCAGAAATTCCATCACCTTCCCCCTCGACTAGTACGAGACGTCTATCAACTGTGGCGATAATTTACCTCAATGACCGTATCCTGAGAATATATTATGAAAACAAGCCCTTGCAGGATAGTGTCGAAGAATGTTTACTTCGTAATGATACCAATTTTTAGTGATACTAGGAATAGGAATCGAAATCTTCGTACAAGGTAGTCGTCTGTGAGTAAGCAAGTGTTCGGCTGCATGGAATTCTTGACAGATTTCGAAAAAAGAAAGAAAAAAAGAAATTTTTCGATTCAAATCAACGAAATGCAAATAAGATTTGAGCATTAGTGCCAGTCTATCAAATTTCATTCCAGTCGATGCATAAATAGTTCGAATGTAATCGAAGACAAACGAACAAACATACATACAGACAGACAGACTTTACAGCCTACATCAGCTCTGCTAAAACATTCTACATGCAGAGCTAAAAATCGATAATTTCTACATACGTAACATATAGCCTACTTTCACATATTTGGAAAACGTCATTAAATCAGCATACCACCCTCCGGCAACGTTTGCTCTACTTCAACATAACCAACGTCAGTGGTCTTTTTAAAAACTAGACTAAAAGCATGTACGTCTCTCAGTCCACAGCAATGAATTATGTACATCTGAAAAACAAAATATAGTGAAAATTGAAGGTGTGAAATATGAAACTCTTTACTTTTACTTTTTATTAAACTTTATTATCATTAAAGAGAAAAAATACACTGAAAGTAAATGGAACAGACGTGTCACCCGCCTATGCTACGTGATGTTAAGTCTACAGTCAACCGTGCCGAAATTTGGTGTTTTCCACCATTTAATTGTTCATTTTTTATGACTGTCACTTGAACATGCGTGTCCTTCACAGCGGCAAGGATACAAGCAATATCACTTGCAGTTTTGAAGGTAATAAAAACACAAGATATTAACTTACGTCACAACAAGGGTAAAGACCACACAGATCATTGATGACATACGGACATGTATGTATGTATGTATGTATGTATGTATGTATGTATGTATGTATGTATGTATGTATGTATGTATGTATGTATGTATGTATGTATGTATGTATGTATGTATGTATTATCAATTTTTCAGCTAGTACCTTTCCTTTTCTCTATCGACCTTCCAGTCCATCGTTCAATCAATCAAACCACTGCGTTCCTTTGTAGGCCATCCTCATCGCCAGCGTCTGTCGATTTACAGACGGAGGTACCTATGCATTGAAACGCGGCTTTTTTATAAAACTCAAAAGAAGGGAGAGTCAAGTTTACTGCTTCGACGATCCTCAAGTAACCACCACATCGAACTAATATGAAATAATGTATATCTCGGGGTTATAAATAAACTGCCTTAAAGTATGTTTAAGGTCAACTTCTCGTCAAGGTTAGTGGTGGATAATTTGATGTCCCCAGGGGGATTCCTGGAAGATTTTCGAAAAAAAAAAAGATTTCCAGCAAATGTCAATGAAAAATCAGCCAGAGAAGGCTTGACAAGAAAAGGATAGAGAGTGAAGAAAGATAATGTACAGTGGATCAGGTAAAAATAAAGATAATGCTACCTCATCACTCTTCCAGGACCCCAGGATATCAAATGGTCCACCCCTTATGTCAAAGTAAAAGGTAACTGTCCTCATTTAAAATTGTTTAAGCATGAGGTGACGCACGGGCGTCCATGTATATTCTAGGCTATCTCGGTTTTGGTAACTGAATATTAAGTCCGAAAGCAAGAAATCGTGATAAGAGATCACTGACCATCGGAGTTCTTCACTGACTGACAACTAGTGACATTGACAATGACGTTAATGCTAATCACCTGTCAATCATTGTGCAGATGACCTCAGGGTGTCACTTTAATTGTTCATTGAGAAAGTGGAGTTTAGTAAGGTTCTGCAAATTTGTGGGTGTTCACGTTGACAATTTTAATATTGTTCAGATTCCGGAGATATCAGTCGTCCCTGAAATGTTTTGCATCGTAAAGACTTTGTTCATCTTTCACTTTGACGAAACAACTGGCTGTAAACACTCCCCATCATTATATTCACCTTTTCGTGACTTTCCAATTTTAACGTTGATAATCCCGACCTGTAAATAGCCTAACTGACTGGCATACTAATCTTAGTATTTCTAGATATATGCTGAGAGGAGTTTTCATCCGACATGTTTTCTCCAACTGCAAGGTTCAATTCATTTCGCACATTCCGCGACTTGTAAGATGTGGTACAATGTAGCCTTGTCATTCGCACGGGTAGATTACACCGGGAAACTTTGTTGGTCAGCCTCGGGCGTTCGATATGACCGTGTGTTTGTGCAAGTTGTGGGTAATCACACCCACTTCATCACTTTAGGAGCCTCAACCACCATCTATTCACTCAGCGGTATATTAAGTAATTGGTTTTGTTAATGATTGCGCTGTTTTCCCTATGGACATAATAATAGTAAATCGCTGACCTTCCATGAGTCGTTTGTTGGACCTACGTCCGTGCAAGAATTATAAGATTAGAGGGATTTAGCAAAATTAGTTAAATTGAACATTAATAGTTTCGGAGGGTGGTCACGTGGTTATTTTTGTCAGATTCAACGTCTGCTTGGCGGTGCTCGCTAGATTTCCATTCGTCAGATTTATACGCAGAGAGCTAGTCTGAACACGCTCCGCCGCTGTGTTGCTCTTGAGGAATTTATTAAGAGAGAGAATCGCGGCGGGAAAACAACGCCATTTCCTCCGCTGGAAGACACAGACCGCTCCGCATCGTAAATTACACTAACGAATATGTTAAGCGAATTATTCATGACCCTCAAAAGGTGAACAAAACTATAGGCCTCGTGAAAAGTGATCCGAATGTCTGAAAACGAGGCCGCCGCACAATATGACCAGAGCACACGAAGCGGTCGACGCCGTTCGGTGGGAGTGTCGAGGCAGAGTATTGGGTCTGAACGTTTGATGACGAAGGATACACGCTACAGAAAATCACCACTGAGTCTCCACATGTCTACGGTGTAGAATTTCATATCATAAAGAGAAGTGGTTCCATAGATGATGACCGCGACTGGAAAAGCAACAACCATCATACATTTCAAGTCACTATGAGTTAGAGAACCAAACGATCATCGCGTTGTATTTTGATAACAAGGATTGCTCATCTGGGAAGAGTTTTTACCAAGAAACGAAATGCTACCGAAGGATACAGGATATGTTATTAATGATGATATGACTGTTTGCTAAACATCTCCGTGCGTGGATATCTCTCCTGAAATACCGCGCATTACTGAGACTACTGCGCCTACAAATAAGACCACATAAAGGGAAAGCTGACAGTATCAACTTTTAATATCACGTCTTCCATAAAGAAGAACACATCGTCGTCAGGAAACGTCTAAAGCAAAGAACAACAAACACGAAGTAAGTGGAACTTCATGAATTTGAGCAGATTACACAGCCCTAGCTTCGCATCGAAAAACACCAATACTGAGCCACTTGATTTGGGGTAATGTTTCCCATTCCACGAGTCTAAATAATTTTTCTATGCAAACGAATTTCAATTTCTGCCAAGACAAACTGATCATAAAATGTAAAGTTGGGTATGCTCATTTCTTATTCGATTAGAAACAGCTCAATACAACAAAGTCTAATTATTTGTATCTGGTTTCGAAACATCGACGTTTGTACTTTGTTGCTGTTGTTGAAATTGGCGGATGCTAATTGCGTGCGCGCTAGCAGTAGTCTCAGTTTTCAACCACGATCTATTTGTAAGTCGACCAACAACCTCTGTCTGCACTTTGTTAACATCTTACAGTCACATGTCCACATGACAGTTTCTCCTTCACTAAACAGAAGGCATTTTGTAAAATCATGTCAGTGCGTTTTACTACACGACCAGACTGGACTCGCTAGAGTGATTAAAGGTATGCGTCTGTACCAGACATTGGTTGTACATGTGCGAGAAGTTTATTCTAACCAACGTCTATTCCATTGAAATGCAATATTGTCAGACGCTGCTATGGAGCGAGAGAATAAGTCACTCTGTAATACCCGAAGAATGGTAGAACTATGAAGAACAGACATACCATATATCACATTTGTTACTCATCTGCTCCTGAATCACAGTGACATAGCTCTACGTCGTTTTGATTTGTGCAGACATTTGACAACATTTCTGCCCAGAGATACAGGATGTATTACTCACTTCTCATTGACTCTCACCTGAACATCTTCCAACATTGATATATGCTCCTCAAATACCACACATGACAACAATCGTCACGTCTTCTGGATGACAAGACATTGAAGACATGTCTCACAGTATCAACTTTTGGTTAATCTAAGATCTGTCGACAGATAGTCGTGAAACTACTCAACGTAATGGTTTAAGAACCATCTACTTGATCGCAACTTTCTTCGGAAAATTTATTCCACACAAAGGGATCAATTGAGATATGACATATAAGTAATTTTGTAACTACTTCGACTGCATCAGATATTCGTCAGAGCCACCCGAACTGGGACTGGACCATATGTTGAGAACATCTACCCATACTACTTAGAATAAATCTGATTTGTCGATATTTGTCGATATATATTCATGAAATCATCTTCAACTTTTGCTTGGCAAAATACAAATTTGCTTTTACCATTGGTGCGTGCTGATGTTGGTATCTCATCCCATACCCTCGCATATGTTCTGCAATTTGTTACAACCCCCATATCTCATGAGTTATATAGCTTTTCATGCTTTGAAGACCTCAACCGTCTTGCAAAACTTAACTATGGAGTGTATTTTTGATATTACAGCCTTGGTTTAGCATACATCATGGCCAAACAGAAATGTAACCAGGAGAAATGGATACAAAACACTCGACGTCAAGTCATGCACGTTAGGAAATGAACATTTTGGAGTAACAACATTCTGAAAATCTTGGATTAAACAAAATACATTCAAATGTCGACTCATATAAAACGGTCGCCAATAGTAAAATTCACACAGAGAAAGGGAACAAAGGCGACGTATTATTTGTATAAAATGTCAGCTTTATACAAAAATTCACCCGTCGATGACACGACGTCAAAGGTAGCGAGTTCAGCTATAGTAGGGTTAGTGATTAACATAGTAAGAACGTCGTATTATCTTGCGGTCACTACAGTTAAAACGGCTTGCAAGAAAAGGCAAGAGTTTTGTACATCAGTATGCAATAATTTGAAAATAAGGAAAACATTTTATGCTGACAGCTGATGTCAAAACGCATGTATTGAGAACTCAATTTGTCAGATCCCACGGGCCCTCGCTGTCAGGAAAAAAATCATCTGTAAATACAGCTTTTGAGCTTTCTGCGAAATTAAAAAGTAGGCCACATGTAAATCTGAGGTGATATTTTACACGGCGAAAGCGTCGCATGGCAAACAAATGAGCATCATCAACCGCATATACGGGAGTACTTGCTATTCAATACAAAACGCAGCGCTGCATTGATGTAGTCATATATTGTTTGCAACGTACACTAAAATGAAACCCTGGTCATGGTGGACACGATATGCTCGCCAAGACAATAGATCGGAGATGCATCAAAATGGGCAACAATCTTGGACCAAGGACGACGTGATCCGTTTCATGAATGTTAATTTGTACGAGGACCTCAGAATGCATCCGTGTGTTCTAGCATGATGAGTCTACACGTATGTATGTGTACCAATCTGACATAATGGAAGTAGTTTGCATGGGTAAACATATGGGTATAATTTTTCACTGTATTCACTTCAGTGAGTGTGTGGAGATCCGCGGTTAGTACTCAGTGCATCCACATTACAGTGAACATCTAATGGAATCATTGGTTTGATTTCCTTCTTTCTTTTAATCACACAGAGCCGAAACTACTTTACTGCGATTGCCTGGTCCTATCACTCACAGAAAACACTAAAACATCGGCATGATTTCAGTGCATCGACTCTACCAGGGGATGCTAATAGCGGCCGTAATTTTCACAGCATTATATCGAGGTGAGTGATGTATGACAGCCACTTGTTAAATGTGCTCTTCAAGCGGGCTAAATTTGCTTCGCATCCTCGCTTTATCAACCGACCATCGGCGTTACTGAAATTAAGATTCCCATAACGCTGCAAGATACGCACCGGTAATTACCCCTCAAAAGCGAATTTTGATTGTAATTAAACGGCCGACGTCGACAGCCTCAGGAGTCTTGCAGTTTCTCCAGCGGAGTTGCTAACACAAATAGAACCTTCAAAGAGATTTTCTCTGTGTGTTTTAGTTGGCAGTGCGTGTTCTGCAAAATCCTTACTCTCTCAATCCTGGCATCGATCTCAGATTCCCCTTTTAAGTGGTTCCGTATCATGTGTCATCGCGTTTTAAAAACCTTGCCGATTTTTTCTGACACGTAATCTCGCCGATCGAAAGGCGCCATTTTTTTTTTCTTCCTTTCTCTTCTTTTGGCTGTCGTTGCTACCGTCAGCTGTAAGGGCAATTGCAGGCTTTCCAGGCAATTTCCTCTCTTAAATTACTGTTGCTTACTGCAATCATAGTCAGGGTTACCCATGTAGAGGAAGTTGAATCACTTTCGCATGAACAATCTCTGTCTTATAAAACATTTGCCGATTAAGACTATACCACGTGCTACAAATTAATGTTATCTGTCGGAAAATTGCTCTCCATTTTGAGAAGGCAGAAAGAACAGAAATTCAGATTGTTCGTCCGTGAGAAAAGCATTAGAATGCATACTTCGCACATGAAAATCACAGCTTTTGAATCTTAAGTTTTCGACTGCTTTATTAAATTCGCTTGAGAAAATGCATTAATGCCAAGTCACATATTAGAACGGTCGGATCTCTATACGGGCACGTATGAAATGGTCCAATTTCAATTTTATTCAGTGGGCACTTTGACTCGGGCAATTTGTTGGTTCTTTATGTCTCCACGGTACAGATTGAATCGGACATCTCGGAGTGATCTGATTGGTAGCTGCAGAATTCTTGAAGCTCCGCGGATTTATTCCTTCAATCGAGAACAAAACAGAGCTTTCTTGACTTATTACCTTGACTGGTTACCAAGGCAATAAAGGTCCAGAGTCGATCACTCTGAAGACCGCAACCATATAATTCAATTTGGGAAAGTGCCCGGCATTTCAACAAGAGAAAATAAATATTAATGCACTCGCCTGTAAAGATGTCAAATGAGAAAAATCGCTGCCTTGTCTTATTAGAACTTTGGTTGTGCTGGTTGTCCAAGATGAAAGCATAGTTCGTGCGAGGTTCAGCGCTGTTTACCGAGTTAGTATGCCAAAGTTCATTTCACGGAGAGTGACATTTGAATTACTGATACACCGGCTTAAGCCCTATTGCCACTAAAGGCAAGTTCAAGTTCATTTGAATAGCTTTTACTCAAGTGTATTTTTACGTCTGTTTTTATACAGTTCCAACAATGGTGTAAATTCATCATCGCATCCAGTTATTACCTTGTAATCTCGGGTGCATTGTATTATGCGCTATTACAACGGGGGAATCCATCGACAGCTGATAAATATACAATTATGGATATCTGACAGATGGTAAATTTAGTAGAGAAGTTCACCAAAATATTTATTCAGAGACCTCTTTGGTTAACTGGCGGATTTCATTCGCAGTTTTATCTGAAATTAAGATTCCCCGAACTCACAGTTTCTGTCAATACCAGCAAGGAATGACGGATCGATCGTATTCTAATCTTTGACATCGTTTAAGTAATACGGAAAGAAATACATTATTTTGAAAATCTGACAGGACACGAGAGGATAATTTGCTTCTGCTGCCGGTATTTGCCAGGAACCGCGTTGGTAGTGTTTGCAGATGGTGAGAATGGGAACAGAGCAAACATGGAGTCATGTTTGGGATCAGATAGGAGGAAGAAAGCAAATAAGGAGAGAACAAGAGTCTTCTTATGTGTCGGAAAGTGTGCGTGATGAGTAATATGTCAAGAGTTTGTATTGCGTTCAAGAGGCATGAACAGTCTTCATTGTCGAAATACTCAAACAGTTTAACTTCGACACTGACGAGTTGCATGGTAATCGGTGATTTACGTCTGACACTCAACGCATACCAACCGTTATGCCGCATTTTTTCAGAAGGTCCCTCTAGGTCTTTCACCCCAAACGAATGACCTTTTTAATCACACTTTGCGATGTCCTTGATGTGTGTATTACCGTGTAAATATATTTGTTTATATCCCATCAATCTCAAAGTGTCCTGAAAAACAAGTCTGATCTGCTCAACGGTTTCTTACTGGTGACTTCATTATCAAAATCTAATTTCCAATGATTAAATTCGTTTCTCGTCAACGCATTTGGACAATAGGTCACTTTATGATGAATTTCGTAAATTGAATAGTACATAACAAGAGTGTTTATAATGTGGAATACTAGACTGTACTAGACAGATACTTGTGAAAGCAACTTTTTTTTATTAAGCTCCAATTAATTTTGTCAACTCCTTCGGCTTTGTAGACGTCCTTGCACTGACGTACACTTTTCGCTATTGACCTGAAATAATCGCTGAGTACGAGTAAGAATTCAGCGTTGTATTTGGAGGTGACACCACCTTATTAATATAGTGATATCGTAAAATGTCAGCAAATTCACATTCTCCCATTTTTACGGCAAACACTTTTCAGAAAGTGGAATATGTGATCATTCCCATTCAATGTATTCGCTGCGAAAACATGGATCCCATTCGTAAATGGTCATGTACGGTCAGTACGGTTAATATTTTGTTCAAATAGACTCTGAGCGACAGACACATGGAAATCCATTTTCAGCGATGGCGTGCACACGACATTCATAGATACACAATATGTAAGCCAAAATGCAAAGTACACTCTCCCATTGATCACTGAGTAATGGAAGCTGTGCTATTGTTTGAAATGGCATTTCGTCCATCAACCTTTACATTGTCACGTTGCATAGCTATGCAAATAAATCGTCCAGCAACCCCCAAAATACAGGGCATAGATTCGTATAACGGTTCGGAATATCTTACAACGACTAAAATGTACGGTGTATGTAACACCACGCATGGTTAACCGCTTTTGCTAATTGTCAGCAAGCGGTTCTCCGTTTCATCACAATTTAGAGACCGTACGCGCCATCGTTGGATGAATTTCGACAATGCGGAAACCTTTTGTTATTTTCTTATGCGATATTCACGTACAAACTATCTGCAGGGGATATAGTTTCCAGAGAGAAACGCGAATAGCGTTCAGGGAATTGTTTTCAGAAATGCCACGCGACGGTGAATGGTTGGCACCTTCTCAATTTTCGCATAGTTGATATTAGTTGGCATCAGAATGTGAATTGTCGGTTTGTTAACGGTCAAAGGTCACGGGGTGACCCTTTCGTCATAACGGGCAATAAAATTTCAATACCAAACACTTCTTCAGAGCCAACACGAACAAATAATATTAATCTAAAAACGGAATCAACAATAATCGCAGGAAGTGGAAATAATCATATCGACAAGCACTCGAATTAGTTAAATTAGGTATAACCTTCTCTGGTCGCTCTCTATTATTGCGGTTCAAAAATAACAGGTCTCTTGAATCTAACCAATGAACCCTTGACGATCACACAGGGAAAGGTGGGCAAGTTTCGTTTAGCATTTCTGATTGAGTTAAGCATTGTACCTTTCAAAGAGTCCAATCTTTCATCCGAAACCCGAGTGTAAAGAGTCAAAGGAAAATCTAATTACTGTGATTTTCGCGTGACTGTGTCGTCAAGTCTGCGATTTCAATTGAAAATAAATTGCTTCTGTTGAAATGTTGACACCTCAAAACACGCTTTCTATAATTCTACAAGTATCAGCACAGGGCACTTTTATTGAGTGTTAAGTTTTATTGCAATGTCACCGGACACTGATAGGGATTTGTCCTTAACCACCGTTTGGTGCCATTGACCTTTGGCACATTTATTAGGACAACAATTACAATTTCCAGGAGTTTCTGACCTTGCTAATGACAATCAATGACCGGGCTGACATCTCCTTAGCCCTACCGCTGCGTGGAATATATCACCCCCGCCCTTTCTACGGTATACGATAGCATCTAAGTGTGACCGCCCTGCTTTATTGGACCGGGTGTAGAATGCATAATGTAAGGCGAACAATTAATCGCATATCGGCGATTGCCGAACTCAAGGAAGGCGAGAGACAATACACGTTTCTGCACTTTTCGTAATTGCTCAACTTGCCGGCTACAGCGCCTTGTCGTCTGTGAGCTGAGAAATGGGGTTTGAGTGAGTGATATATTAGGCAAGACAAAATGTAAATTTGTGATACATTAACTGCATCCATATTATTGAGTCATTCAAATACTACGTATTCTACGCTAATTGTAGTAAAACGGGAGACATATTTAACTGTCAGCGATCTAATCAAAGTCATCACGGTACAACAATCACAGATCCCGATTGAGACGACGGAGACGGATTGTCCATGATTACAACAAGAAGTCAAGATTGAATACGTACTATCACGATGAATATTCCATCACGACAAATTAAATTTTTTGAGAATCATTATATTAATTTCACATATACATGCATCAACTTTTGTCATTCGACACTCTCGACCACAGAGGTTGCCATTTCCCCGAATTTCGCACAAGTTACTCGCCGTTGAAGGTTCACAATGATGGTTAAATAATGAAAGAAAAGTTCAAAGGTTTGATGTTACGGAAATTGTTTGGCTAAATTTGAAATCATTGTCAAGTGCAATGATTATACATCATTTTAGCTACTTTTGTTAGATCTGCCGAATTCAAGTACTCAGACGTCGACCTCTAAAGCTACTGCTGAGACGCTGGCATATAAGCGAAGCGGTGTATGCCGGATGAAACACTATGATGGGATCGAATTATTCGTAAGGTCGTAAAAGACACTCCATGTGCAAGTGTGATCAAGTCCGCGATGCAGAAAACTAATGATGATGTCGGACAGGGTTTTTTATTGCCTGCTTATACGCACCCATTTGATATTCATTCGGGAATGTTCTTTAAAAATCATCGCTCCTTTACAATATCAACGGTTGAAACTGATGATGTGTCCTTGCAATAAGGTGACTTCTCTGTAGTTGCTATGTTCGTAAGTGATGTCAAATACACTGTCTCCATGACAACAACCATCACTATCATGACCGTTTTGTCGTCATCATTGCTTTCACCACATCGTCATTATTTAAGCAAAAATGACAACGGAATGTGCCACCGGATATGTTTAAATATCTAAGGGAAGGAGAAACTGCTCATTAAAAATCTGATGAGTTCAATATTGTGGCAAACAGCGATGTCCAGATCACGGTCATTGACAAACACGTTTAATTAATCATCTGAACGCCATCGCCGTCCTTCGTTGGTCGGCATATTGACCCCGAACAAGCTGTGATAATTGATTCTAATGGTTGTTTCCGACGCCCATGGTTTCGTGGGATGTAGCGACCGACGCCACACCATCAACACGTCAGCCGCAAAGGTTATTTGGACAACTCAAAACAGTTTAACCATTGACCTACTCTTAGTCTATACCCTTATTGACTTTTCCACTTCGCTGTTGAAATGGTTATGGAGAAGATAGAGAAGTGATGTTTGGATCATGGTTTCTTCAGCGATTCGTGGCGATCAGACTCTGTTGTGATTGCTAAATAATTATTTTGTTATTCTCAGTTTCTCTAAATGTGAATAAAAAAGGAATCTTTTCAAGAATTGAAGTTCTGTCTTACCGTCAAATGCAATTACTTTCAAATCGGTAATTTAGATGAAAATAGCCATTTTTCTTCCGACGACAAATTGAAGGTCATCGATTCATCTTGAACAGGAAACTGTTTCTCAATGTGTGTGGTACTATAAGAAGATATATAAAATTGTTTTCGTGCTTTCAGTAAGTCATGACTCAAGTTATGTCTCCGTAGATGAAACTGAACCACTCTGCTGTAAGCAATCCTTTGTACATTTCTGTCCTGTAAATTCCAAAGTGTGTCTGAAGATGAGGTCTTAAAAGAACGCTCCACTGATGAACGGAAAGTATATTAGAATTACGTTGTGCGCCGGATAACAGTAAATATTCAAACACAGCTACAGATCTCTTACAATAATTTCGTACGTAGCGATTGAAATTCTGGAAGCTTTACAAATCATGACTACTACCAATACTTCTAAATCAACGAAGTACATATTCATCATTGATTTCAATAATAACATCTTATGGATCTTATATGTGGAGTCTATGTCGGCATTGTTTTAAATGTATCGTGATACTATTTTTGAAAGAGCTGAAAGCTGGATAGTCGATAGTCTTCACATGGCTACGATGTGGTTATATTTGTGGGTTATACTCATATCCACATTTACATAAAAAGGGAGGAGAAAAATCTGCCGTGTAGTCTGTTCTTGGGAAATGGAGTAAGCACTTAAGCAGGCAGACTTCAAACACACTGTACGTCTGTGCGGTCGAAAACACTGGCACTTTTCCCAAACGAGTTACTCCCTTAAGGCAGTTTGCACCTCGAAAGAGAAAGAATTAAACTTTTGTTCAAACTTTCCACGATGAAGCTTTCGACCATTCACTTACCTAATCAAAAACAAAAATCAGGGGTCACCGTGCAAAATTTGGTACAAGAGAGAGAAATTACCTCGGAGATTTCCCGATATTTGAAATACAAAATGGTCGCCATCCCTGTGTTAACTCTATGGTGAAATATAAAATTATCGATTTTCGAGAAACTAAGACGGTGAAAAGTTTTGTTACATTAAGAGCTTTAAAATGAGCCCCCACAAGTGGTAGATCAGAAAAGAGTTGGAAAATTTTGAGAGTCCAACTATCTGTCTCCAAGGTGCGTTCTACCTTCAAGTGGAAGCAGTCAGTGTGGAAAGCATAGCGTCATTGAAACCACGGCCATTTTCAAAATCTCGCGGAGTTTACATGGCATGGGCGGGTAAAATGCTGGGCTCAGTGTTTTTGACTAATCTTGGTCAGTATTCGAAATATATATTTTCTCTCTCCCAAACGTAATACGATTTCATCTGTTTTGAAACAAAAATGCGATCGTAAAATCTACATTTTTTTCTGTTTGGATGTTTTTATCACTCCATATCTTATGTAGTTGCACCAATAAATAACAGATAATAAATAATTCAAAAAATTATAACTGCAAATGACAACTTTTCCTTTATTATAAGTATTTTCTTACCATGGTCAAATTATAATTCCAACGCAAGAAATTATTGAAAAGACAGCTTCAATCGTATCCCATCGCTTTGGATATAGTATAAGTTTTCTACTTGTAATATCTACTCCCAAGTATCATGACAGATTCTGACCCAGATATAATACTGTTATTTTTAGCCTTACAGCTAACAATGGTACCTTGGGGGCAGTTGATATCCTGTACCATTTTTCTAAAGTTTTTCCCGCTTTTTTCTTGTTCATCAGTGTCATCGGCGGCTGATGTCGAGAAGAGGTTGTTTGATAAGTTGTTCGCCAGTTACAACAAGCTCATCCGTCCAGTGGTGAACTCCACTCAAAAGTTAACCGTCGAGCTTGGGCTGACGATTTCACAACTGATCAACGTGGTGAGTACCGATTTTGTAATTGGAAAAGATATCGTCTCGAGATTTCTGATCTATTAATTATAATGAATTGGCCAATCAAAAATCAAGCCATGTAGTTCAGTCGATTTTGACAGCAGAATTACTCGTTCCATTCAAGCGGAATATATATAAATCTCACGTACATTGATGAAGTATTAAACCAAACTGGATTGAATTTCTTCAGGATGATCATCTCTGAAGATAAAATACTCAGCGGACATGTAGTACTCAAGCTAATAATATAGACATCCCTTCCGGACACAGTTGTCAGTTATGCGTAAATATTTTTCCTAGTTGAAGGAAAGTTTAAATCTATCATTTTATCCACCATAAGCAGTACTGCAGTCAAATCTGATGGGAATCCACAATAGTCATGTTCTTGAGACAGTTGCCATGAAGCTACTTGATATGCGATGCACGTACGATTACACTTGTTAATAAAGAAACAATAGCAGAAATTTTTGATAAAAGTTTGGTAATTTTTGTCTTTTTAAGACAAAAATTGTACAAGTGTATTTTCTATTCTTGTCCCGTAAGTATGTCGACGCAAAAGTTTAGGTTACCCAACACCCGCAACGCGTGTACAATATACAAGTTAATGTTGACTAGTGTATTCTAATCCGGGCTTGAATTCAGTTGTCGACAAAAACATCGAAGAGGACACACATGCAGAAGTGTTGACAGATGAACACTTGGCATTCCGTCATGATTTGTTGACTACAGCAGTAAAACAGCATTTTACAAGCAGTGCTGGAACACTCCAAGTACATCAAAAGTTATATTGTTATGGACGAGGAATCCGTGGATTGGACGGGTCGCGGCTTATAGGCCTATAGCAATTTAAGAGCGTATCCTACTACCAAGTTTTCACCATGATTCTAGTTTAAACCAATCCCAGGTTCAATAACGGAAATACCGCCATCTACACCAGACAGGTCTCGCCTCTATCAAGCCTCCTCTTACCTTGAACTTTAAAGCATTCTCGTATAACAATAACACTATTTGACAATTAGAGTTTTACTAGCCGTACAAGTGAATAAATTTGGCGTCTTATTGTTCCGCTGGCACTGCACTTTTTGCTTCTTTCCAATAAATCATGTCAAAACGCCAAGTATTCAGTTTGTCAAGACGTCTTTATCAACGTAGTGTCAGGTGTTTCTGTTGACAGCTGAATTTTAGTCCGGACTTAGAAATATAACAATTCATATTTACACATAACGTATTGTGTTGTTAAGGGTAATATTTTGTTAATCAACATACATGTACCTTCAGGAGAAGAATGATAGTATTTCAATGAAATAATATCAAAAGTTACAGCAATTGTCGCTAAAATATTGTTGATAGCACATTAGGCGCGTTGAACAAAATTCTTTGTTTGCCATCCATATCCGCGTGCTTGTAGGTTTTCAAAGAAAATGAAGAAAACAAACACAGTGTTAACACTGCTACAAATAAAAGTATTATTTTTACAAAAGAAACCAAATAAAAAATGAGCTTATGTTAATACACTTGTGTTTTTTATCTGTGCCTTTTTCTCTGGCTGGCGGGTAGGTTTTTCAAAAATCCAAGGACGGCAAACAAATAATTTTTTTAAATGGCCTCAGTGAAAAACTTCGTAAGTTACATAGTTAGTACATTAAACACTGGCCACTAATGAATTGATGTTAAATTATAATCACAAGATCTCAATGATCGTGTTAGCGACAATGTCGTCGTCGTTATAATGATAAATAAGCAGTTTACAATATAATTGAAGTTATTAGTCCGATGATTCAATGCTGTGCACTTCACTTAAAAATTAAAGAACATGAGAACACGATTCAGACATCGATGTATCTTGCGGTTATGTGTATAAAATAACTTGGAATGCCCTAAATCACATGCCTCTATGGTGAATTCTACGAGCAGCAATACCATGGCTCATTCTTTAGGCCAAAGGGGGAAAATGTTTTTTGTTTCTGGTAACCCGACCTACTCTACTTAAAACCAAATAAAACCCTGCGACCCTAAACTTTTATCGCATTTTCAAAAATTACGCATAATATTGCCGAATTTCGCTGTTTTGATGGGTCATATCAAAATGGAAATAAAATTTAAAAAACTTCCCGACCGATCTACCGAATTTCCTTAGAGCATGTTGACAGAAACACACATTTTATGCCTTAAAGATAATTTCGTAATTCACTGCTACAAGCTTATTTAAAAAGTGCGAGTTACTTTTAACAAACAATCATTACGATGGAACCCGCGCATTACGTCATGTAATACATCATGTCATTTATTCAGGATAAAGTCTCTGTTTCCGGTTTCATCTCGCTCGTACGTGAGTACTTTGTGAATGCTCGACTACTTGATTTTGGTCATTCTTTTTCACAACGCGAGAAATAACTCTGTTATACAAACACTTTCGCTATTCATCCATTCTATTCTTAAACGTAATTAAAGTAGTTCAGTTCAAAGGTACCTAGACACTCAATTGGAAAATTACATCCTTTGATGAAATCTATCAGGCACGCCGAAATTCAACGCTAAGTTAGTTATTTCGTCTCGAGGAAATACAGTTAACTTATATTTCTCCTTTCCCCTGTTTGTCAAATAGTTGATGACAAATTGTAATTAAATTCGCGTTTAACCCTAAATTTGACGCGGCATTATCAACGGATTCAGACAACACATTGAAATTTAATTATCATCTAACTTACTAACACGGAACATTACGGAACGACAAGTCACGGAAGAGTATGCACGAAGGTCTTGACGTTGATGTTTTAATCGCTGAAAGAATAGCGATGCATTTTGTTGGGGTATTCTGTTAAATATCATGAATTCGCGGAGAAAATGCGTGACGTAAAATAACAGCTCGATTTTCTTCAAAATGTCGATTGCAGACCAAACATAGGGGAATCTGATTATTCATGAAAGAAACAAATATTTAATATTAGAAATGACGCGTGTATATTCACATGGCATTCGCTGTATATTAAACATAGGAGAACTTATATATATATATATATATATATATATATATATATATATATATATATATATATATATATATTAGCATATATTAGCATATATTAGCATATATATATAATCCTAAGTATGCATGTTAAGGCGGAGAGAGAGAGAGAGAGAGAGAGAGAGAGAGAGAGAGAGAGAGAGAGAGAGAGAGAGAGAGAGAGAGAGAGAGAGAGAGAGAGAGAGAGAGAGAGAGAGAGAGAGAGAGAGAGAGAGAGAGAGAGAGAGAGAGAATTTCTTGCTTAACTTTTAATGTTACCATCATGGAAACTACAATTTCGGGTGACGTCATCCCATTCCTGTGCAACGAATGTAAATTAATATTGATTCATATTTCGGATCATCATCCAACAGTTGCATCGAAAACTTGCCAAGTCAGTCAGGAGCTGACTCAATTGAACATTTGATCGGCTCCTTTAGATCATGACCTGAAGTAACATCATAAACGTCGATAATGGTCTGTTTTCACAGAATACGAAGAGAGAACTGTGCTCGTGCCTTGTCTCCGATCAACTCTCGGCTTTTGCCCCGAGAAAATGACGTCAAAGAATTCAATTACAGCAATTATCCAGAAACGATTCCCTTCTATTCACGCATTGCCAGAGATCGAGACCACTCCTGCCTTTGTTACATCAGTCGGTGTATCAATAGGTCAGCTGAAATGTTAAGCCAGCTGCCGTGGTATTAAGAAATCATCTCTGACTTGGCTATTGAACTTCATGCATTAATATTTTAAAAAGCAATGCATTTGGGATTTTAAAAATAATTATCTATTGACTACAGTATAAGATTCTCTTGCCTGATTCAAGTAAATTAAAAATAAGTACCACAATGTACTACAGTAGTCATTGAAACATTGAAATCACTGTGATTGCAGGAGCGTGAGCTTACTCCACATTCTACCACTTTATAGCGTATGATATTTGAAATGGCAGGATAGAGGGGTTCTGAGTTACCTAGTATCTACGTCATCATATTATCATCATCATAAACTAATTCATTATCATTATCGCGCCCAAGGTTACTTGATTAAGAAATTGCACGCGTAAGTTGATGTTGGCCGGATACAGCACTCAGCCTGAAAATGTAAAAACTTAATAGCATGTTTTACAAGAGACATTAGATGCAAAGAAAAGATATATATATATATATATATATATATATATATAAATATATATATATATATATATATATATATATATATATATATATATATATATATATATATATATATATATATATATATACACACACACACACACACACACACACAATAAATATAAGAGCACATCAAGTATGTTTGGTACCTACTTGATGTGTACTTGATGTGTTCTCATATTTATTGTAATATTGTTCTGCATCCCTGCAGCAATCACTTTACCCCTCTGAGAAGATACAAACAAGTTTTGGTGTGTGTATATATATATATATATATATATATATATATATATATATATATATATATATATATATATATATATATATATATATATATATATATATATATATATATATATACACACACACACACACACACACACAATAAATATGAGAGCACATCAAGTATGTTTGGTTCCTACTTGATGTGTACTTGATGTGTTCTCATAATTATTGTAATATTGTTCTGTATCCCTGCATCAATCACTTTACCCCTCTGAGAAGATACAAACAAGTTTTGGTGTGTGTATATATATATATATATATATATATATATATATATATATATATATATATATATAGATATATATATATATATATATATATATATATATATATATATATATATATATATATGGGGTCCAGCAGACTTTCGCCCATTAACAGCTTCCGCGAAAAAGGAACAAATGATAATAAAAAAAAATGACAAATATAAACTATAGCGTAAGTTCAGGATTTGATTCACTGCCTGATTTTGATGTCCTTTACAGCGATACGCGTTACTTCATGATATGTTATGGAGTCGATGCACGAGATTGACCTCGTCTTCCAGCATAAGGATGACCGACAAAAACAAGACTTTCGATATCACATGCAAATTGGCTTTACGTTCACTAAGACTAAAATAAATAAAGACATGAAATGTTTCTCGTCTTTGGATGGATTAAAAAAATGATGCGGTCATGCAATTTTTTTTTCTTGAAATAAAAAATGGCCTACCCCCTTTTTGGGAATTCAAACATGGCTTCCATAAAGTAAAATCGCTGTCACTGAAAGAAACAACCCGAAAAAAAACTGAAAAAATAACAAAAGAAACAAAGCTGAGGAACATTTCAGAACATTTATTTGAAGATATCAGCTGATCCATAACATAAACTCACAATGTTGACGTTAGGTTTCTGCCAGTTCCATGTTCACAATTCAATGTGCATTAGTGCAGATAATGCATCCCGCGATTGAAACCAAATGAAACTTAAGACACAAGTTCTGACGCGCATGTTTTCACATGACGCGCGCGATGACGGGAGACAAAACACTTTTTTTGCCTAAAGCCATGATGGTTTGTACTGTAAGGCGATTGAAACGTTGCAGTTTAATTTATGGGTGGGAGAATAAACTGCTCTTTAAAGCGTTAAAACTATTAATTTTGTTTTGTCCAATTCTGAAGTCGTTGATCGATAAAAACTACCAGCAAAGAGTATTTTTTTCATATTACGATGAAGACTTTCCGCGCTTTTATACCGACGTCGTAGATTATTTTACAATTTGTGATTTACGCAGTGAGTCACTCGAGAAATAATGTCTCACGTTTTTCTTACATTTCAAGCGTCTTTCAACGGTACTAGTGTCGTTTTCACTGCCATAGTCTTAAATTGCAATACAGATATTAAATCACCGGGGTGACCCAACTCGTCAAATATTACCTAATTGGGTTGGCGGTCGCAAAATAAATCTGACTGTTTTTTTCACCTACAATGGCTGGCATTAAATTTAACTATCGAAATTTATTCATATTGCGGAATAAATTTTGGCGATTTTGTTATAAACCTTGAAAATATTAATTCCAACGGTTTCGTATAAAACTGACGTTTGCGCTATTTCGTCAGTGTCTTAGATAAGATGACGGGATTTAAACATTGCAAAGACTAGTTCAGTTATTGTATATGGCATGATAATTTCAATATCTCGCCAGAATATTGATGGCGAAAAGACAGCAATCGGATCGGTCGAGAGTGCTAAATTTGCGATACAGCACGGTCGGTACACGTTCACTCTCGGTTAGAGAAAAATCTCATTTTCACGTAATGAGATTATATTATCATATAGAGAATTAATAAGCCCCCTCAGCAATGGGTATACCACTCAGTTTTGACCAGTTCATTGTGTCGTGATCGCCAGTGCATATGTCATGAACTGGTCAAAATCGCGTGGCACACCCGTCGCTTTCGGTGGTTTGTTGCATAATTGAAATATGACATACGTGGGTAATTCTGGTTGCCAATCATGAAATGTGAATATTTGGAAAGACCGGAGATATGAAAAGTGCACAAGGCCTAGACCGTGATTGTTTAAAACAAAGGGCAAACACCCTGAACGCTACTCTCCAATCTTTTCAAATTTCTACTGTATTTAAATATTAGCCTTCTTTTTTGATAAGCGAATGCTTAAATTTTGACAAGTCTCTTGGTATTCGACTGGCGTATTTCTCTCACTAATATCTGATTACTTTAGTCGAGATAAGCGTGACCATTATTGCTTGAAATTTCAATTTGCAATCTCGATCTAATTAAATTGAGTGTAAAGATTCAAGTTCAAAAAATTAGGTTAATGGGCTTAATAGAAATGGAAGGCAAGCTACCAGATATATCCATTTCAATGCATTGTCAAGGACGTGTATGTCTTTATTAGGTTATTCAGAGCACAATTGAGTCTGTAAAATTAATCAGGACTGGTAGCAACTTTGCAACAACAGGAAGGGCACCTCGCATCTCTTCATATAAATTGCTTCCAAGCGCTTCCTTCAAAACACGAGCTGTGTAATTGTGAATACTTTGTTGCACAGTGTGTAGGTGATGGGTGATGATTTACCATCTGTCGTGTCAAAGGTCAACGGGACTCACCGCTCATCAGGACAGGAAGTGACGTCTTAAGTGTATTCTATTTCCTAACCCTGACATATTTTATCAGCAATGTCGCGTAATGTGACAGAATTGCTGACACAATGTATCATCTTCAAATCTTGTGGCACGCTTCTTTCATCGCAAACGTCACAATATGACACATCAGTCGGAGACTGTAAAAGTTGTTTACGGTGACAAGGTTACATGTAATATAGCTTGGAACATATTTTGCAGCGTTATAAAAAACACTGTTCAGAAAATGAACTTATCGGCATTGAAGGTGATATTGATGTCGCCACCAACCACGGTATAGAGATTTATGAACCCTGAAAACCGACCACGTGTCGGAAAGTCTTTAAAAATCAACGTTTCTAATCAAGTGACCCCGACTAGCGCATTCGCGAGGAGTTCAGTATCCGTGTCATCAGTTCCCAGGGTTTGTTGATTTGGAGATTGAAGTAACTTATGCGTCATATCATGGTCGATGAACATTTCAAAATTGAATGTCTACGTACATCATTTATTCACACAAATTATTTCTCTTCATTTTAAAGTTGTTAAGATAACTGACAAAGTCGTTTTAGTAAAAGTTTTACATTTTTCCCGTGATTTTACACGACAGATTTTTCGCCTCGTTCCTCTCCTTATAATATCGGAGTAAAGTCAGAATAATACTCGTTAACTACCTTAGAGTTTGTGCATACATTCACTATCGATAAGAGAGAGGTTCAAGGTTATAACTATACGACGGCGTCAGTTTGTTATCAATCGTGATCACTATATCGATCAATCCCTGCTGTGGACTAAAAATAATATGCATAGTATTGTGACGCTAGGCAGCAAACCTTGTCGCGTGAGAATTTCCAGCTCTTCTGTAAAATTATTTGCGTCATGAGGCGCAATTTAATCGCAGTCAAATTAAGAAATTAAGAGAAATATTTCATGAAGACAGGGCCAGACGAATTTTAATATATTTCATCCCACCCAAGTATTTGTTCATATTTGTGAAATGTAAGAACAATTTCGAAATGTGATAAGATGCGATGGCTCCGAGGAAATTTATTTTGATTCTGGTTGAAAGATCTGAAACTTAGTAATGTGCATTTAATACCTTTTGTTCTTCGTCTGGCAGGATGAACGAAATCAAATTATGAAGGCTAATGTATGGCTGAAACAGGTGAGTCAATTCGTTTTGTCACAACTTTTAAATATATCAATTAAAAAATATTCACTGATAATCCCAAGTATTGCAGCAGTATGCATTTGATTATTAAAAACGAAAGCAACTTGCATTTCTGCAGGATCTATCTGGTAACCAATTGTACAATAAAATATGAAAATATTGCAGCTGCTACTAGAGTGTAATATTTTATATCATAAGCTACTAGATAAAACTTTGAACATAATCTTGAATTTGACGTTTTTATTCTCTGAAATTTAACAGTATTTATGTGAATAATGGCATTCAAAAGTGTACATAAGATTTTATATACTCAACTCATCTATAACACTGGTGTCAGAGTGCAGTTGTGTTAAGTGATATGCCATTAAATTTGGAATTTCTCGCGGATATGATGTATTTCACTGTAGTCTCCAGTTTTTTTTAACCTTTGAAACCATCATGCAGTCAACGTTTTCAACATTCACTAAACACTTCAAGTCACGTTCACGACGTGATGTTAAAGTGCCACCAGCCATGTTTGTCAATCAGCCTTGATAAAGCTTATTGCCTAAATTAGTGTCTTTGCAATAGTTCACACGTTGTCAACTCTACTCGGAATACTGTTCATATAGAATATTGCTGGTCAGTTTTAAGATTATTGGTATAGGGTGTCAATTGTAATGTTTTGAAGGTGTTAGCTTGACAATCCATATTGACGAGAGAATAAATTGATGATTTTACAGACATTGAATCTGAATAAGTCGATGTAATTGACCATGGTGTGTACACTCTTCCACTCAGTTTTTTTAATTGAATTTAAGAATAGTTAATATAGTCCAGAAAACTGCTGAAATTTAAAAGAGTTGCTAAAAATTTCTTTTATGCCTTAAAATATCTTCGTAAACCAGCAAAATAGTTTAGTCTACCATTACTGTATTTTGTAAGTGGACCCTTGCCTTATTATGTCGTAGTTGTGTATTGTTGATTACTTTGTCCTCGTTCCTCATCTTCTTCAAGTCATTTTCTGTCACTATAATTGTAAATTATGAAACCGAGTTGAAAGGAATAAAGCTCGGGGTCACAGCATGTGGTTAAAGTGATCATTCCCTGGAGATATTTCCAAACCCACACGACGATTATAATGACTTTGCATAATTTCAGACGATGGAAATTATTGATGTCTTATCAAAAAGAAGAAGTGTAGCTCGTCTTTTACGATGAAACTTGTCTTCAGTGACATTTCCACTGCTTCGAACAATAAAGTTCATTTCATTATCAAGTGCATGAAAGGCATCCTCGTTCATGAAATTACAGTTTTGAGATGCCGAAGCATTTTATCCTCGTTCGCGTCATGTCTAGACTGTCAATGATGTACAACACTTTTAGCAGATATTATCATCCTCTGTCGCCATCTCTGGTTTTTGCTTGGGGAAGTTCCAAAATCGATATTCGCGCAAGGTTCACTCCAAATTCAAAATAGTTTGACCAATTGCCCCAAATACGCTTAAGTAATCGGCGATGTTTAAAATACTTAAGAGTAGAAGAGCTGGAAGTATGTTTGTTAGCCTTTCACTTGGAGAGAGTTTTATCAGGAGTTATATCGCATTTCAAAGAGGTCATCTGATATATGGACACCACTTTGATTTTCCACACATTAATTTTAGAATTAATCGGGTAGTCTTTCTAACAGCTGTCATTTCCATCCAACTTTAATCATCGACATCTAGCTGTTTGTTTTGCTGCTGTGTTTATCACTGAGGGATATCTGCACGAGACAAATAAGAACATCTTTCCTTCGAACGTTTCAAGCTTTTCTCACATCAGTTGTACAGCTGTCAACTTAAGACAACTGTTTAGTGTTAAACATGAGTTACGTTAAGTAAACTTCATGAGCTACCAATCAATTTATCACAGAATCAAACTATGGAAGATAATATCATAGTGTGGACGAAGATGCAATTAGTAAGACTTTGGTCAGATTATACTTCGCGTTGGTATTCGGTAGACAGTAACTTTAAATCCAATTACCAGTATCAATGACGCCCTCATCGATAGTTGGACAACGTCACGTGACAGCTACCAATGCAAAGTCTGCAGACTTTTGTTTGTTGATATTTAACTTTTTGTTAACGTTTGCTGCTGTTGCTACTACTAATCACGAGTTCTTCCAATGTTTCCTCTCGGAATATCTTGAAAGCTACTCGTCAAGGTCGATTATCACTAATTCTACCAATCGTCCGTGTATCGAGAACAGTTTCTGCAATGATATCGATTTTGCTCCGATATTGCCGTTATGGCAAAACAAAAGTGGTGCGAGTACCTTACATGCCGGGAAAACAGTTTATGATTATAAGGCAAGGTATCTTCCCCTAGAACATTGGTCCAAAGGTATACATTTTCAGTTGCTAAACTTTACATAAGTAATACATCTTGCGAAGGCAATTTATGTTAACAGGAGAAATATCCTGCACTTTGGTGCCAGACTGTAATATAATGACAGATAGATGTGATGTTCTTAATACACCATTTCTCAAACATACCCAGACATACCGATATGCTAATCAACATGAACACATTCATATTTGGTCGGCATCAGACTCCGAGCAGTGTGAAATACAAAAACAGAAAGACTTGTATTTTAGTTATCGGAGTCAATGCATAGTGTCGATTGCAATCAGGAATAGACTTAGGAAGAACTCGCAAACGAGTGTGCATTCTCCCAGCACACTAACTCAGCAACAGCACTCTCGTTTAAATCGAATCGTGAATGACCGTCGTACAATTTTCAATTTAGTAATCCCCTGTTCTATGTCAATCCTTATAGCAATGGCAAGACTACAGGTTAACATGGAAGGAGAGTGATTTTGAAGGAATCAGTGTTCTTCGGGTACCATCTAGGATGCTATGGCTGCCAGATATAGTACTATTCAACAAGTAGGTAAAAGTTGTATATTTCAGCTCTTACACTTCTTTTAACGATATTGTAAGTCACAATTGTACACAACGTTTGCCCAGTATGATGTTAACGTCTCCATGATGGACAGCAATATCTATTAAGTTACCGCAATTAGTGATCTTCACAGTGTACTTGCAACCCTTCTGTCAGCTACAGTTACTCGACTTTTCCCTAAGCTGTAACGAGAGATTGCCCATCTTTGATAATGCCCTCAACTTTATGCAGCAAGCGAAGCCAAGTTCACCATGCCATAAAAATGTACATTGTTTTTCACTCATGATGGAAATAGTTTGCTACCTCCACTCGCCATTATTTATTTGTATCTATTTCACCTTATTTGTAGTAGGATGAGTTTCGGGTTATATTACGTTGTGTTGAAAACAAAGTTTTATTCTTGCAATCAACGCCCCTTCATGTCCGACCAAGCTGTATCGGGGGGGGGGGGGGGGCAGGAGAACTCTAAAATTTGGTGTTTAAAATGGACGTATCAGAAAATGGCGTAGTGAGTTCTTGGTTTTTGGTCAGTTTACTTGGCACTTTCACCTCTCACTTGTTCTTTTCCTCCAAGGGTTCCGTGTAAGTGACCGTAATTTTCAAACATTTTTACATTTGATCTAATTCACAATGATATTTTATTCCGCTACTTTCAAGTTAAAGAAATCGCATGCAACAAATCTTTCTGTCCATTTACAGCGCCGATGGTAACTATGAGGTTACCCTTATGACAAAAGCACTTCTCTACCCAAATGGATTAGTATACTGGCTCCCGCCGGCCATTTATCAAAGCTCCTGCAAGATCGACGTCGAATATTTTCCGTTCGACCAGCAAGACTGTGTCATGAAGTTCGGTTCGTGGACGTACGACGCCGAACAGCTTGATTTGATATTTATCAAGGACGAACAAAATAATACAGTGACACACGTTCTACTGGAGGATTACTGGGAGAGCGGCGAATGGGATATCACCGATATGCCAGGTGAACGTCACGTGATTAGTTATCCTTCAAGCTCGGAAATCTACACGGATATAACCTATCATTTCATCATTCGCCGGAAACCTCTTTTCTACACAGTGAATTTAGTCATACCCTGTGTGTTAATTTCGTTCCTGACCGTCTTGGTTTTTTACCTGCCGTCCGACTGCGGTGAGAAGATTACACTGTGTATATCCGTCTTGCTGGCTCTCACTGTGTTCTTGCTCCTGATTGCTGAAATCATCCCACCCACGTCTCTCTTGATCCCTCTGATTGGTAGATACCTTCTGTTCACCATGGTGCTGGTCACGGCATCTATCGTCATTACGGTGATTGTTCTGAATATCCACCACCGTTCACCCAGCACCCACACCATGCCCAACTGGGTACGAAGGGTTTTCATTCACACCCTCCCTCCTTACCTGTGGATGAAACGTCACAGACCCCCCAGGCGTCTGCATGACATCGAACACAACGGCAATGGCATGGTGGAGATGACAGAACTGAGCGCCAGGAGACGACCGAGTATAGATAAAAACTGTGTCGGTAATGACTGCTGCTACGAAAATATGAAAAATTCCCGTTCTTCTACGTCACCTCTGCACACGATATCAGAAGGAATATTCAAAACGGATCATAATCATACAAATAAACCGAAACAACGAAAACGAGTTCCACCGGAAGTGAGGGAGGCTATTGACAGTGTAAAATTTATCGCCGATCACCTTAGAAACGACGACGAATTTAAAACGGTAAGTTGTGCTCTCCTCAGAGAGAGAGAGAGAGAGAGAGAGAGAGAGAGAGAGAGAGGGGGGGAGGAGTAGAAGAAGAATGTGAGAAGAAGTAGAAAGATTGCTAGAAGTTGAATGTAGACAATTCATCACCAGTCTTGCAGAAAATTGAAGCATTTTGCTCGCAGGTAATCAACATCAATCACGGTACACTGTTAAAAGATGTGATTAGATTTGTCGACGTAACCTGGACATGGCATCATGTCTAGATAACCTATATGTGATACATCGCCTTCTGTTCTCCGACTTTTTAAATTACTTTCCCTTTATTACCCATGCACAGTGTGCAAGGGACAATAAATTTTGAACAGTGAATAACTCACGTCCAAAATGTCTGCGTACGTATCCGGAGAACCACTGCAGGTACTCATTCTGAATGGCGTTAGCAGTAAGTTAGGTTTGAGTGTGACAGCCGATACTGTATCGGTGAATTCAAATATAGAAATCGCCCCAAGCTACCTCCAGGGGCAATGCAATTGCAACTATATAATGTTAAATTAATTTCATTAATTTTATCGAGTAAGGTCAAAGTACAAGTGATTCTCAAACTCCGCCAGCGTTCAGACATTGATGAATCTGTTATTAGAATTATGAAATGAGAAACCATTACCTAGTTTTTATATGGTGCTCTCCTTCAAAAGTCCTTAAAGATCGTTGCCTTAAGGGACTGGTCAGTTTCTTCAGCGGGGGGATCCATAGGGGTCACTGTGTTTTCGACTTTGTTGATGGGGGCACCATAATTTAAACGATGAATAGGGGTGTCAGTGAATGTTTTTTTTAATTAACATAGGATCATCATTGCAAAAATGCATCAATACAAGCCAGGAATGGCATCATCCAGTTGCAGTTTTTGGCGCGCTCTTCGGAGGTATATCAGAAATATACGTTTGCAAATTGAAAGTCTGTTCTGTACAATGTACTCATCATTATGGAATCTGTAATTTAGATACAAAACTTTTCCCACAAATGATGAAAAACAGATCACGACTATAAGTTAGCAAACTTTGGCTTCATTAACACTCAACATGATAGCTGGTAACAGTCTAATTACCCAGTGACGTTTTTGATTGACTGCTCTTCTCTCTTTCATATTAATGATTAACATTAATTTATGTAAAACAGTTCTGGATATTTGGTAAATGCACAGAAAGTGTCAAAATACTGTATTCACACTTTAAACTTGAAAATTTGAGATCCTATACCACAATGTCGACAATTTCAGCAAAACATAATGACAAAAGGTCACCCTGTTTTCGAAATGTGGAATGGGGCGGGGGGTAACCTATTTTTTTTTCAGAAGAGGGTCAGCCTCTTCTTGATGTTCGCAAAAAAATAAGACACCGCCCCCGGGCCGAATAAACTGACCAGACCCTTCAGTACTCACTTCTTTGTCCGTCACGTTTGCCGGTGAAACTGTTAAAACACTGACATCATGTGATCGGAACATCGTCACGTGACCGTTTTCAGCATTATTCATTGGATAAGCAGAGCCCTACGTTTCTACAAAACAATCCGTATCTGTTCGTGCTAACACATGTGCGAATGATGTACGTAATACATGCCTACATTTAATGCAAACTACGTTTGTACATTTTACCAGTGATTTTCATGCATTAGTATTTCTGAACTTCCTTTTAAACCGCACCAATTCCATTCTTTATACAGTAAATTGACGTCTTTTCTACTCATCGAAACCCTAGTCACGTACGTCGACTCTTAGTGAAAATTGTAACTAGCGTACGTTGTCCTGTTTGACGAGAGTCGGTCTTTTGCATTGACCATCAAATAATCCGATGCTCAAGGCATCGCGACAAGCTTTATGTTTTCGATAGTAAGTTGTAAACTGTGAGAAAATCTTCATTATTACCCTTTCCTTTATCATCATTTCTATCTATTATATGGATTGCGTATCAAATCGGAAGCGAACACATGGTTGAAAATGAGATTTAATGCTCTCCTGATCTCATCGCCGCGTATATTCCTGTGATAAATTACGTTTCTAATGACCGAGCGCCATTTATGTTCCGTAACAAGAAACAAGAGTCCAACTTGTTCGGGCTTTTGTGTTGTCTTTCGACATGCTACATACGAATTCCTGCGAGTGTCTTTGTTGAAAGTACGCTGACCAATCCTGATGTATTAAACTTATAGTTATTTGATGTGGGAGCAGTAAATAATCGTTGAGATGTGTTCGTAAGCATCGCAAGAAGATAAGAATTCAACGCCCTTGAACTCAAAGTAACCAGTTGCAGAGTTCAAATAGATGTCTCCGTCATTGAAAAATGTTACACATGCGTACTTCGGTACAAACTTTATAGCTTGCTGCCAGAGCTTTGCGTTCTACGTTACCAATGTAATTTTTGTTTTAGGCCATGGAATAATATTTAAGTGAGAAACTTGAAAACAACTCTACAAGAGCCAAAAATATGCAACTGCACTAATTTATGTCGTACAGTATTGAACATTAAAAGTATTACATGCTTTCGTTTGTAAAACGTTTTCCCTTGCAATTATGTTTGCCCCGTGCCTCAAATCTCGTGGTTTCTGTTGCGTATCAAGTATTATAGGACAGTATAGCTGCCGAACACACGGTTATATCTCTTGCAACAATAACAAAATTCACATGCCTATGGTATGGCCGCTTGGTTTTCATGAACTGTAATCGGCAAACGATTCATTTTGTGTTCTTCGACCGACATCAATATTCGAAGCTTTTCTTCTGGCGACGTTGAGCGTGGAGCTCGAGGTCCCTCTTTCCTGTGAGAAATGCGAGTATATATATATATATATATATATATATATATATATATATATATATATATATATATATATATATATATATATATATATATGTGTGTGTGTGTGTGTACAATGTGCCCTCCCGGCTATCACCATAATGGCTTTATGGCAACCTTTGAACTTGGCCAGAGAGAGAGAGAGAGAGAGAGAGAGAGAGAGAGAGAGAGAGAGAGAGAGAGAGAAGAGAGAGAGAGACAGACAGACAGACAGACAGACAGACAGACAGACAGACAGACAGACAGACAGACAGAGAGAGAGAGAGCCACAAATAGCCCTAATATTTAACAAACCTACACAAAAAATCGTTAGAGTTGACGACATGAAGTTTTAGCCGTGAACCAAAGTTCAGCTCTGAGAATGACAGGTGTTTTAAACCTCCATAACCTTTGCGTATTCTCGAGATTATTTTTCAATTTCCTTCTTTTAATTCCCGCTACAGGTGAATGAAGAATGGAAATACGTTGCCATGGTTATTGACCGGATATTTCTCTGGGTGTTTCTGATAGCTGTTATCTGTGGCTCTGGTGGAATTATTCTATCGGCGCCGTTGATATTCGACAAATATGACGCATTAACTACACAGACGTAAGGTTCAGATGGCGGCAGTTTATCGGCATTTTCGAGGTTTGAGTTAGAATCGCGCCAAAATGATTGATGGCGCCAAGTGAAGGGCGACGATTGGTGAGATTTCTTGCTTGATGCCTGCAGCCAAGCGCAGACTGTCAGGAAATTATACACGCGTGTTTTCCCTGGATTGAAGTCGATTAAGAAATACTAGTACACGAGAAATGTGATAACCACTTGCCAATTCTCCCGGTGAGATTGATTAGCAATTTTAAAATTGGATGATTATCTATGTCATTGCAGATGCAATCTGGCATTGCTACTGGCATGTTCGTGTATCGAAGGACAAATTCTTGAGCGTCACTCAGTTATTTACTGAATTATTGTAGAATTGAGCTGATGTTTGGTCTGAAAACATCATCAAGCTGGTACTGAAACAACAGAACTACATGTCACGATAGTTTCGTTTTTCTGACATGGTCGTATACTCTTTGAAAAATCACAGTTGCGGACAGCTAGGTTTGCTTTTTTGTGAACCTCAGTCGCAGGAAATACATGAATAATGTGCATTCCCATGCGACTTTCAAAGATATCAATCAGTTGAGATATGTTTTTTTTCAGCAGGGGTTTCGAACATCTGGTCTGACCTAAAATATATGAACAAATATTTGTGATAATGATGTATATTTTTATCGCTCATTTTGACTAGATTTGCTAATACGACCTGAAAATTCATGTTTAGTATGTCGATGGTAGTCCATATAGGAGACGATGGTGACTCCCGTCTTAATATTGTCCTCCAAAACAGTCACTTTAAAATGTCACAACAAGCTTGCATGGATAACCTAGCGTTATTATCCATCAAGTTGTTGTTATAAATTACGTCTATGTTTTCAGCCGCTAAGTTCTGTGACTGTGTTTCCCTCCTCTTACGCCCTCCAGTGCCAAAGTTGTGTCTACTGGCTGTCTACATACTACAGACGATGTCTGTCTCTCAATAATATGCCATGGGAGTCTAAAAGTTATTTTTGAAAATTAGAAAACCTTAGATGTGTCCGTGTCGTCCAAAAGACGTTCTGTGATGTAGAGAAGAGAAGAAGAACATTCAAGAATTAATTTTTACTTGATGGTGAAGCCTGCACTTCAATCATCGACTTCGGCCAAACGGACACAAACAAACTTAACATGCGTAGCAAGCCCCATTACCAGCAGACATTTTACGTTTCGGCTATTTTTATTGTAGGTAGATTTCTTTGTGATGTGCAATACGTTTGAAGGATGGAATAACCAATGACGCGGTCAAAAGTTCACCTTATATATCGTGTTGAATATTTGTTTTCCTATCATGCCGTGCTTTGTGCTTTTTTTTGATAATTTCTTAATAACCTGACTCATATCTAATATTGTTTATGATACCGTTTTATTCCACATAGGACCAGACGTAGATGTTATTTTGATGTGATGACGTTGAATTTGCCATGGCAATAAAAAGATTTTACACGTGGAACTATACTTACAAATAAATCTGTTTACTATGTGTGCTTGCTGTGATTGTGGTTATTATTTATTATCAGTCTGATAACGTGTCTTTGTAAGGGTCACGTGCAAGAAAGAGTAAGCTTCAGGTGTCATCATATCGCTAGAGTGACTCCAAATGCTTCAATGAACCGTCACCATATAGTTACTGAATTTTCGCTAAAATGGCTGCACAATGACGACGCGATAAATACTCGGCGGACCAGTCTGTTGAAAATATTTCATAGGATGGAGTCTTAACATACTGATCGTGCTTTATATGCACTGAGGTATGTGCACCTGGTGTGTGACGATGTCCAGGACAGATCTCTTGCCGTGAATGTGAATCGCAACGAACGTTTCAGAATTTCTATCTGTCTGTGTGTTTCAATGTGATATTTCGCCCATGTCATGTCATGCCATGTACATTTCTTTGATTTTGCTAACCTCGTGTCGGTCACTGTGCCCCCAAAATGTTCTTTGCAAAATGTAATTAATTTGATCGCGTATTATATTTTTACTATGCCGGCTTGTCCTATTTTGACAATATGAAATTACAAAGGCGTCCTTATCACATATCATAAACAAACAAAGAAACATACAAAACAAAACAAACGAAGAAACATCCACATACTTTTATCAAACAAGTTCCGCTTTCATTATTCTCAAAAATATCATTTACCCTCTTAGCAAACTGTTCATATGAACATGACTGAATTTTAATAAGTTACTTAAATTTTTCGTCTTGATATAATATTTTGGATAAGTATGCATCGACGTGACAAACAATATTTTAGGAAAATGACAGAAACGTACTTTTTCTTTCTTGTCAGTATTGAAAGTATTTCACCAGGAACATTGGTGTTATTTTGTAACAATCTGAGTGTGTTTTTTCATTTTTTTAATGAAATCAGTTAATATTCGGAAATTGTAATTCATTTTATTTGCTTCAGACCATACATTTGGCGCCGATAAATAGAAATAGGCTGTATATCGTAGAAAGCCCGGAAAATTTTAAATGAAATGTGCTTATCTTTCATCTCTTTTGTCGCTCTTTGTGCCTCCAACTCAGTTTACCCCCTTTGTCATTCTGTTAGTCTGCCCTCTGTCTGCTCTCTGGTTTGCTGTTCGGCTTCTCTCTGTGTATGTCTGGCTGGCTGGCTGTCTCTCCCCACACACATATATGTATAATATACATATAGACATACATATACATACACTCATGCATGCATACATGCATACATACATACATACATACATACATACATACATACACACATACACACATACATACATACACACACACACCACACACACACACACACACACACACACACATACATACATACATACATACATACATACATACATACATACATACATACATACATACATACATACATACATACATACATACATACATACATACATACATACATACATACATACATACATACATACATACATACATACATACATACATACAAACATACATACATACGTACATACACAATATTCTACGCAATATTGAATCTTTATGTTGCCTGAGGGTACGAAGCAACTGATATCCATAGACCTAGATTTAATAGTATATGTTTAATGATATTGTCATTCGCGAGGATTAGAAAGGATGAACTAAATATACCCTTTACATTTACACTGTCGGACATTCAAAAAGGAACTCGTCTAATTTGCTGTTAAGTATGTTTGAAATTTATGCTGAATTGACTTTGGTTGCAATTCGTTGAAAAGGAAGATGAATAAGCAAAGAAACAGAGCTACCGACCTGCAAATGTTTGTTTGCACACATCCGGGTATTTTAAATTTCCAATACGACATTAGATTCAATGTTTGTACAAAGCTTTGCCTAAATACATTTTGTTAAATCAACAAAATATGCATTTGCTCATATTGATCGATATTTTTCCAAAATGACGCCAGCTTGTCGAGAAGCCATCAACAAACGATAAATTCCACTATTTCGATGATTCAATAATTATCAAGCGTATCGGGATAAATACATTGGCAGCGAGAGATGAAAACGAGGTCATAGTATATCGCATTCTCTGAATTCATTCTGAATTCATTGTCCTGTACCATTCCTGTGAACAACGTCCATCAGCAATATCTGCAAGCTTTTGAGATTGATGAGCGAATGCTATAGTGACTGTAAAAACCTCTCTTCTACTCATGCCTATGCCACCAGATGTGCGTTTTTAAGTGTCTGGCCGAAGGAATACAATCTCTTCAGATAATTCAAAACTGAGCAAATCCTTGTCCATCAGATTTTCATGCAGACAGCTGAGGGAGTAATCAATTCCATCAGACACTTAATTGATGAACATAGTACTTGCTCTTACAATAATTCAACTCAATGGCTATTTAATGTTTGGATAGTTGAATCTATGCAAGTACTTGAGGCACTTACATTATCGAAATGATATTCCAATCCAATGTTGAATCTAGGTTGTACACGTGGGCAAAACGATCCAACAATTATTATACTGCTCCTGCCGGTGGATTCGCATTATTTTCTGTAAATGTACAAGGTCGACATAATATACATGTGTATTGTACGGGGAATATGCTAAGCAACAAGTGTAACTTACCAGTCATAGTCGACGCACGACCGGCTTGTTTTCGCTGTTAAATGTCATTCTAGCTGGGATCTGCAACAGGACCGTCACTACTGATGATCTATTGTGACTTGAACAGTAGAATGATACAAAAGATCGTGCCAATGAATACAGCTTAGGGTTAGAGAATTGGTGTTTGACGCTGAAGTTTAGATATCTGTCCAAAAATATTGAAGAAAATTACTCAACTATGACCTGAAAAGAATGCCGATATTTATGTAAAAACAATTATTGTACAGACTGCGAAAAAAGGTGTTCTGATAGGGATGTAAATTCTCGCCTTCTATATCTTTGAAGCGTCGTTGTGGAACACATTGGTGCTGTACATGAAAGCTTTCGAACGCAGGTGGTCAAAGTTACATTTCAAAATTCATATTTCCAAGATGTCTTACGTATCCTTTATAAAAAATGAGGTTGTCAAATTTTCAACACAGCAAATACGATGGCTTCAGTCTGCAAGGATTTGTTACGTGATCGGCATTATCAAGGTAATCTATCAATCATTTGCAACCTGCGATTTGACGAGCTAACTCATTCATCGAGGTTGAAATGAACCCGCAAACAACGGACGGAATGATCACGATGTGCTCTGAAATAAACAGGAAGGGAAGAAAGATTTATGACCATGTAGCTTTCCCAGACGATCGTTGTCGCTCATTTAACATCATACCTCAGGCCCTTTTTATGGCCTGTCTCCCTAATTTAGGACGCTTTTGGATTCCTCAGGTTTGATTGACGACCTCATTGCGCATGCTTACGGGGAAACATTTTGCAATATTCAGGAAGAGACAAACCACACGAGGAAAAAGCCTTCCGATCAAGGAATGCACACGGTGGATAGCAATCTGTCACAGATGTCGTGATATATGATAGACATTGACAAAAAGTCAGGAATATATCATTAAATCTAAATGCGTCTGGAAATCATGCATATCATATGCTAATAATTCTACACTCCCACTTACTACCTCAGATGGTAAGTGAGGCTTAACATTCTCCAGGGCGTTCTTTTCAGTGTCTTTATCGAAGTCAAGAAGTCACTTACTAATAAAGTGTTTGTGGCAGCATTTGTCGCTATCGATAATGAGATCAAGACCAAGCATGACTTTGTTTTCCATCTTCAATTACATGCCACCCCAGCCGAGGTTTCAAACATTGTAAAACTACAAGACACATCTGAAGAGAAAGATGCAAACCCTGTTTTCTGAACTGTCTCTATGATGGACAAGTGCAAAATATAACAGCCACATCATGGAATCCGATATTAAAAATACCTAGCTATTCGACATGTCTTATTCTGTTACATAAACAAACTTCAATATCAAACGTTGCTGTTGTCATGGTGGAACGTTAGGCTAAATGCAAAGTATCGTCACGCAATGTGTTGAATAATACAAGAAATTCATGAACGCAAGCATCGTCAAAATTTGACACAGAGACAAGATTCACAGGTCACAAATAGCGTTGTGTAAATGTACCCTCTAATAGACTAATGTGGCGGAGAGAAGAAGAGATGGATATGCCAGGGTTCAATTCATCCGAGACGGAATAAAATAATATCCATCTACCGCATCATGTGAATTTTACATCAGAAAGAAATGTATCGCCTTCTCATCACTTTGAGCCTTGAACTTGTCGTTCATTTCGTTAATTTTCCTATCTCGCACTCGTGCCAAGGGTCAAAAGAAAAGTCAATGCCAAATGCCCTCAATGACGATGAAAAGAAATGTTTGGAGTTGGAGTAATTTCATTTTCAAGACTAGTGTATTTTACTGAAACTAGAAACTCATTGTGCCCTAGGCTAGTATTATACATTTTGCACAACACGAGCAGCTGTAACGTTTGATAATATTTTCATAAATTCTGTTCTATAAAGGATGTTCACTTTTCTTCTTCTTCTCCCTAAAACATAATGAAGTCAAAAGTATCAGCTTATGATGAATAACGAATTGACTGAAATTCACCTTGCAGTAACACTGAACAAGTCATTACGGCAATACCGGTTATGTTGAAAAGGCGAATACTAAGCATATCCACACAATTTTCGATGTAAAACAAGAGTTGTGTTCTGAAAATAGAAAAGACCGAAACACTTAAGCAGTCACAGATAATAGAGCCTCAAAAGTGGTTATATATATATATATATATATATATATATATATATATATATATATATATATATATATATATATATATATATATATATATATATATATATATATATTGACAGGATAGGTCAAGCAGCACCAACTCTAGGACACAGTGTTCTTCACTACAAACTAAATTTTATTGTCCGACGTTTCGTGGGCTTAATCCCACTTCATCAGGGTTAAAAACTGAAATAAACGGATAACAGACTATAAAGCACGTGAAAGAAAATACAGGAAGCTAAAAAATGGGAACGAACTTGAAAAGCGAAACTCTAAAAAAAAGTACTTTTAGTGGTAACTGGACCTCGGACTCAACACGAGGATCTATATTACACAAAGAGTTGTGGAACAACGCAAGACTGTACTCACTTGTTGACTGTCAAGATGGAAATGACACTGAACCAACCAGAGCAGAGGTTGAAATGCATTGGGTGATTGACACCTACAAGCTGATTTGCATATATTGAATGCGATGTACATCACATGCAGACGTAAGAAATGTGCAATACGGTGTACAATACAAATGAACCAACAATGTCTTAGAAAGTGGAGAGACAGCTGTAGGAAAACCAACCGGTACTGAAATATTTAAGCCAGGAGAAAATAGAACTCTACTGAAGTGAAAATTTCACCATCAAAATAAAAAACTAGTAAAAATACAGGGTAAAATTCAATGTCAATATTCTAAAAAAGATGTAAAAGTCTTAAATAATAATGATCACCATCAAAATAAAAAAGTGGTAAAAATACAGGGTAAAATTCAATGTCAATACTTAAAAGATGTAAATGTGTTGAAAAACAAATGTGATAAAAAATGTGATAAAAATAAAGGTATCACCCGTATGTAGTCAAACTGACAGGGAGGGTGAAAAATACCCGAAAGTCAATGATTGAATAAAAAGCTACACTATAGCAGGAATGGGTGACTCTCTATTGAGTCCCTTTGGATACATGGTGTTAAGTAAAAATATCCACTTTGTTTCAACAATGTCCCTAGAATTTTTACCATTGTGATCACTGTTATGAACCGTTTCCAAGATAATGACTTTCATGTTCTTTACTGAATGGTTGGGAAGGTTAAAATGCTGACTTACAAATAGTGCTGGATTATCGAGATCATTGTTTTTACATTTTATCATGCTTCTGTGACCGGCCATTCTGTACCTTATTTTGTTTTTAGTTTGGCCAACATACTGACATAAGCATATATCACAAAATACACAATAAATGGCATTTTCAGTATTACAGTTGTACTGTCCCTTTATTTTGAAAGTTTTACCGTTGCTATGACTTGTTATGCTGTCCGTGGTGACCATCTGTGAACACATTACTCTGCATCTAGTATCATTACATGGCCGTGAGCTCCGTTTATTCTGTTGTTGTTGTTGTTGTTGTTGTTGTTGTTGTTGTAATCTGTGTCTTACAATCAACTGGCCAAGATTGGCACAAACTCTGTCCGAAATGAGGGGAGGTGTAGGGGAAACCATAGACATTCTTTCAGAGAGCTGCAGGATTTTATGGTGTCTTTTGGCTAGTTGTCTGACGTCTGGTCGCATAGGATTGAAGTCGTTGACCCAAACCACTCTATCCATGGATTGCTTTTTATTGTAACGGAGAAAGGATGATCTTGGTTGTTTTTACGAACTTCATCTACAATGGTTTGTATTTTGTTGGCCTGGTAACCAGATTTGATCAGTCTGTCCTTGAATTCACTGGCCCGTTGATCAAACCACATATCGAGTGAACATATTCTGCGCAATCGGATAACTCCACTGTATACAATGCTGTTGAAGATGTGTCTTGGATGGTGTGAAGAGGGAGACAAATATCTTCCACTGTCAGTAGGTTTGGTGTAGAGATCAGTCTCCACTTTCCCGTTCACTATGCTTGTAGAGATGTCGAGGAAATGTTGCTTGGTTTTACCATACTCCAAAGTGAACTTGATAGATGGGTGTATACTGTTAAGGTATTTGTGATATCGGAGCAATTTGTCTTCGCCGAGTGTCCATATACCGTGAAGATCATCAATAATCTTTTGAGCAGATCGGGTTGGTCATTGTAATTTTCGGTTTTTCTCCAGAACCAGCTCATAAAAATGTTGGCGTACATAGGAGCGAAAGGCGTACCCATGGCTGTCCATGGATTTGAATATAATGTTCTCCACAAAACTCGAAACCATTGTTACGTAAGACAATATTGGCTAACTCAATGATGTCATCAGTATTGGTAGCGTTGAATTTGGTGCATGTTTCGAATGCATGTTTAAGTGCTTCCAGGCCCTCATCAATCGGGATATTGGGATATAAACTAATTACATCCAAACTGAACAGAAGGGAATCCGCCGGTAACGTTGAAATCTGTGATGAATTTGCTTGATGAAGTTGATGTAAGAAGTCAGTGGAATCTTTAACTAATTCCCTGCAATATTGTGGCACGATATCCATCAGTTTGTGATGAAGCCATATGGATGCTCTCTGTGTAGGGCTATTGATTTGAGAGATAATAGCCCTAATTGGGGGTTTACGAGGGAGGCTGGTATCAGGATTCTGGACCTTATGCCATTTTGCCAAACCATGCATATACGGAGTAGTGATGTTGTGTTTGTAGCAAATAGCTGCTGCTTCTGTGGCTGAGATTGTTGAATTATTTCCATTTTATTTGCTTGTTCGACGATTTTTGCATGAACTGTAGGTGTCAAATCTTCACTTATCTGTTGATAGTATTTAATGTCAGACAAATGTTCTTTCATAACTTCTATATAGCTTTGTCTATTCCAAATGATAACAGAGCCACCTTTATCGACTTTGCTGATATAGATAGACGGTTCATCCCTCAGTTTTCTGATTTCTTGTCTCTGTTCTTTAGTGATATTGTCTCTGCGGGACGACGTATCTGACTTGTATTGCAATACTTCTTTCATTTGTGTTTCACAGTATTTATCGAGCATTTGATCCCTACCTGTTCGTGGAGTCCATTTACTTGGTATTCTCAGTTCTTTTGGGAGATCACAAGCATTGTCTTCACAGTCATTTTCAGTGTCGTGAAAGAACTCTTTTAATCGTAATCGCCGATGGTATGAGTGAGTGTCCTCGATAACTTTCCATTTGTCCCAGGATTTTGGTGTGGGTATAAATCCATATATATATATATATATATATATATATATATATATATATATATATATATATATATATATATATATATATATATATATATATATATATATATATATATATATATATATTAGATTATAGTGCATTCTGCGTACCTAGGTCAAAAGAATCGACTTTCGTATCACGACACCTTGCGACAGCAATTAGACATTCAGTGTATTTGTTGGTTGCATGTCAAATGACTTAAGTGACACAGATCTGGGTATTCGCGTGTCAGTCCAGTTTTAAACTGAAATAACTGACTTTTCTTTAATCCGCAACACTGAATGGGTGTAAAGTTTTTCAGTGTTACTTTATATATCGTTTCGAATCATGTGTGCAATAATGAAAATGATGAATTGGTGATCTCGGTGACCCTTGGTGCCGGTCGAAACCGAGAAAAGAAATCACACACACATATATCTACATCATTGTAAGTAGATCTTGTTGTTTGCGATGAAAACCGACATAAATGGCGGTGTACACGGTGTGGTGTTTGACGCATGCAGACGAGGTGTGGCATTTGCACTGAATCTTTTTTACAAGAGTTGAAGACGAAAGTTTACCACTGAAGTGGCTTCAACCCCCGTTCTGCTGATGCCCATCACCCCCTCCCTTGTGGGCGATTTAACACTACACGGTTATTCTTCCAGGGCCATATTTGATGTAGATTCCACAGTAAATACGCGATGGAAAGAATATGAGATAATGCAAACTTGAGCCCTTGGTTTCATCTCCTCTATCATGTGATATTGACGACCAATTATCAGAACAGTTTAAATTGCTTTGGATAAGTTATTCAAATTTCGACTTTAAAAGGTAATACAATATTTTCAACGCATGAGATAGAATCTGGCATATTGAGAGAGGGCGTGATACCAAGACAGACGTTGGGCTGATGAATGACCTCACACGCGACGGTATTTACTTCCGAGGGGCTGTATGCAGCATTTGAAGGGGATCAAAAAAGCAAAAGACAAATGGAGACAGACAAATAAACAGATAAACAAATAACCAACAAATGAGCCAAACGAAAAAACCTTCAACTTTAAGCAAGAGTTTCAAAATATCCGTGTTAGGATAGTGAATTTTCTTCAAAATGAGAACTACCCGCCACATGCACACCCGTGATTCACTGCGTGTCGTTAGTGTTACGCGGATTGGCCCTTCAATGTGACTATTATCATTTTACTCCCATGTTCAACTTTTAATCTCTGTCTACTGCCAGTGGCGGCAGAAATATAAATCTCTCTCGGTTTCAACTACTGATTCAACAACTTTTATTTGTGTTTACTGTATACTCGCTGGTTATTGAGCCTTTAATTGTCCTAAGTTTGAAAAATCTGGTTAGTTGTGCTTTGACAAGATAGCCTTTGGTAGGTCAGCAATATTGTAACATTTGACAACGCAAGGAAGCTATGCTTGATGGGAACTCAAAGCCGACAAACTTTTCGTCGCACATTGTGATTTGATCATGAAAAACTGGAGTAACTCTGCTTGAGGGAATAAAATTCTAACTTTACTGCAAAAGGAAAGATAAGCAGCAAACTTAAAGGGACAAAGTCGGCCATTTTCATGAATTTTGTTTGATACGAGATACTACTTATATTGTTTGACATGTTGAAAGATAGTGAATGAATGGGTGACCACATATATTCGACCCTGGTTTTAGACAAATTAAATGAACCATTCAAGTTGCGAAAATAAATTGATCATGACCATCAATTCATTTTCGCCATGGTTTCATGTATCGTGTCTAAAACCAGGATCGAATATATGCATGGACACCCATTCATTCACTATCTTTCAACATGTCGACAATTATAAGTAGTATCTTGTATCAAACAAAATTCATGAAAAATGGCCGACCTTGTCCCTTTAAGAAACAACCTATTTGTCCAATGTTTGAACAACACACTCGAGCGAAAAAATCCTTAAATGACGATACAGCGTTTCCAATCGCCATTTAAGTTAAATGAAACTCTTGATTCTTGTCTGAAAAAAAGTGATCTGCCGCGTATCTAAAATAAGATCAGCTCCTTTAATGTGAAGGCGAGTTCAATGAGAGTTTGTCTTAGCGGCAGCACGTTTGTCGCCCCGAGATGTGAAATAAATCACCGTACTTGCCATTACGACGTGACTATGAAATTCCACAAACAAGCAACACTTGTGACAACTCGTCATCAACAATTATCTAGTGATCTAAATATCAGCGGCAGACAGAATAAGGTGATCACAGAGATGACCCTTGAAGACAGCTGATGTCATCAACAAAGATTCTATTGCTGAATTTTTCTTATCGGCACCAACTTCATCCTTGCAACCATACTCTGCACATGATCTACATTTGACTCGTTGTGAAATAAAAGACATGGACTTCATTTTGCCGCTGCGTTTATAAAACCTAATGTTTTCATGTTTAATAAAGGCTGATACCATATCTATTGTAATCGCCTTAGGGATAATCCGAGCCAAGTTATTGTGGTGGTAGAACTATTATTCGCAGTTCTGTGAGGTTATGTAAACATACTGCTTTATCAGACCCGTCAACTTAACACTGGCGACATTTTTACTGAATTCACGATTTCAAAATTTACTTTTGTGAAAATTGCAGCTATTCAGGTCGGATGGCTCCTAATTGTAGTTGCTTACTATTTGGTCCCTAGGGACACCAAATGATCTATAAAAACAATAACTGTCCTGTGCACATCTAGATTGTTCGATCCTTTTCTCATCGGTTACAGTCATAACACCCGCCGACATTAAACTCTGACAACACTTCTCCATTTGTTGATGCAAAGTATTGTCAGGTGAAGGTCAAGTATTGAACTTGAAAGTGGATCTGTCTCCTTTAAACACAGTGAAGGTAAAACAACTATTGTGAGTTAAAGACACGAACAGAAAATACAGACAAATAAAAAAAAGTGATAGCCAATGAACTTTTCTCGTATCATCACATCACATCAATGTCAATCCACTGTAAATTAACATGAGCTGAGAAAATTGGCAATACAAGTTTTAGGAAACCAAACTCTATGGAAGTGCGCTTCTTGATGGATCTCGTTTTTTTGTTTTTTTTTTCAAGCAGGGAGAAGTTCTGGTATCGCGAGTGTTGATTCCTACGTGTGATTAATATGCTGAGGATATTAATCAAACAATTATTAAGTTCATATCTCTCGTTAATCACATTAATCAAAATTTTTCTATTTCATACAAATTTTACGACCAAGATGTGCTTGCTGTATGTAAAGTAAGAAGCGTATCAGCACGACAGGGTCTCTGGCAGGTTACGATGTGTCGGCCTCAATTTTCTTTTGATTCAAGACACGTTAAGGGTCACACCTCTGATGCGTAACAATTTATTCTGTTTTTGATAATTTATTTTATCTTATTTGAATGACAGTCTGTTCTCTACAGTCTGTTGATGATTGTGAATAATAACAACTGAGGACATCATTCTGTTGTAGAAAACGATATACTTTTGAAATAGTAACGACTGACCAAACTATATGTAACTGCAAGATATTCAACCATTGAATAAACATGGCGCCTTTTCTTCTCAGCCTAATAACTATTTGTTTTCGTTACTGTTTTCGAAATATAATCTTGCAAGTAACGGGAAAGAGTTCAAAACTCAAATAGTTTCGGATGGCGTCATTTTTTGTGAGTAGTATTTACCTCGGCATTTTCCTGCCGCTGACCAGATTTTTCAAAAAAAGGCAGTGGTGGGTAGCTGTCGCATAATTTGGTAAATCAATAGGTAGAAGCTTCAATAAACATGCTTGTGAAAATCCTTGTCTTGTTGAATACTGCGCTAAATAATGTGACATATCCATCCACATTACTCAAAATGCAGTATTCAAAGTTTTCTATGACAAACAAGTACGCTTACTTGTAGAGTTAGCACGCCACCATTCGGATGATCTAAGAATTACGCCGTTTACTAGACTTCCTATTTACCAAACGTCTAAGGAATGCAAGATGGCAATAAAGCTGTAAGAAACCATAGCAGTTGGCCGATATTGCCGTTGACAAATTCCGATATGATTCCACAAGATGGCGCTATTTAAAAAGTCTAACTTTGTCGGCATTAGGCCGACACTGTGACTTTCAAATACTAGTACTTGGTAATTCTATCGCGCTAAGGTGAGTGGAAAATGTAAACTGCAAATCCGTTCTCTAAACAACACAGAACATCTTATTGCGAACACAAGTCTAAAAATGCCGTTTGCGATGTCGTTGGAGAATAAATTTTTCCCAACTTCCAGTTTAAAAAGTTTGGATTGCCACAAAGTTGCATAATATACGGATTTCACCTACTGTAGTAAACAAAACTAATATCTGTTTTCATGCCACCTATTACCGTGTCATACATTTTGGGGCCCATAATGCCAGGTTTTCCCAAAGCCAATTGAAACAACATGGATTACTCTGACAATTGTATAATAGGGGTATCTTGGGATGTAAAAAACAAAACTGATTCCCGTTTCTATGCCATGTCTTTCCTGGTAGCCATGTGGGACCCACAATATTGGTTTTCATATGTTGCATGTGTTACTCAGTGAAATATTTTAAATATTATTCAATGTACTGATTCGTGTTTTTTTATTTGTTTCTTTGTTTTCTGTTTTCCTTTCCCTGAACTCACAAATCATTTACCAAGAACACAATTCAGTTGTCAAGTGTAACTGACACAGTAAAAGTGTTCACCAGGCTCTTTGGTAGGGTGATATCACTAATGTTTTATCTTAGCAATGAAAATGGTTTCCGTCTTGGGAAATCGATATTTACGGTGTTCCTTTGAATCAATTACATCATCCAGGTCCAGGACTTTCCAAGAAAGCTCTATAATTCAAAAACTTTTCGACTCTTTAGCAGACCCTAAATATTACCTTATTTTGACATGTTGAAAAATAATGTATTAATATACCGTGTTGTTTCAATTTCAAGAGTCGAAGCAAATTTAAACGTGAGACTTGAATTTATGTATTGACTTACCGTACTTCTCGAAGCCACTCGAAACCACAGGGCCATAAGGCATAACAAGCCACAACAAAAGTGTATAAAACACATTGTTAATTTATGACTATGAATAGTGTTGATTAGCATACAATCTTTTGTCACTATTGCATACGTACAAAAGTTACCCGACTGCAATAGAATCTTTAATGATGATCAATATTTTGCACAACTCTTTGCCTTTTCAGGGCCAATACTATGTTTTTATTCATACTGTAGCAAAATAGGAGCAAGATTAAGTGTTTTCAAGAACAAAATAAATGAGAGCATCAGAAGCGGCAGCAATTGCCACTTAGAGACAATTTAAATAGTGAGAATCTACACAAATTCTTTTCTGTCATGTGGCTTAATTTATCAAAGTATGCATCTCAAATGCCTTATTCATCCTATAATTGATGCTGTATTTTCTTAAGCCAGCATGAAGTTGCCAAATGGCATGATGTTACTGTTTTCCAGACATCTAAATGAGTCGCTTCATTTGATTGAGTGTATTGTCCACTCAAATTCTCCGTCTTATTCACATTATAAGTTTACCGTAACACCATAAATTGCGTGTATTGAACAAAAATGACTGTTGTGGACAAAAAACAAACTTAACTAAATGCCAAAGAATGTAACAAAAATGATGTGGTGATTGGTTGGTCTTTTACGCCATCGTTTTACATATTTTTGTTTTCACCTAGCATTGTGCATCTCATTTGCATCCATGGACAGAACCTTTTTTCCCTCATACATCTGATAGCTATTTGTACAGCAATGTTGTTAAAAGTGTCCACTACAGGAAATGATCATGCACCAGTGTGGATCATTTCCTTGTTTGTTTAATGGCTGAAATTTGCCAATAAGTACTGTAATTCCTAAATTTGAGCTGCATAATAGAAAACTTTGCGATGCATTTCCAAGAGAAGTCTCTCAAAGATTAAGATGGATATACATTTTTCTCGCTATCATATTTCAAATATTAAACCACTGTCAATTTTAAAGACCAGATAGGAACTGAACATGCTCCCGTGTTTCAGTATATATTGCAGTTGTCTGTAAAATTGAAACGTTTGCCACAAGTTTCCAACTTCCTTGAAATTGTTATGATTTACGAACAATATTTACCATACAGAAATTCCAAAAAGCATACAAATGTGTAACAGCTGAAATGAAAAAAACTAAATTTCTTTGACTGCTGTCATTGTAACAGCACTTGACATAGCAAGTGCAATTGCCTTTGGTCAAGTCCTTCAACCTTTATATGTTGTTAAATGTACAAATTATAACTGATGCAAAAATGCAAAATGTCTTTCACTGCATGCTGTTCTAGAACTTCGTCATCAATTTACATAGCACTTTAATCAACTTGGTCAAGTCGCTCCAGCTATTACTTAGATTTTGAAAAGTTCATTACATATTACAAATTACCAATTACCTACCGGTAGCATAACAGCTTTCTTCAGCTTTGGTCAAGTCTTTCCAGTTTAGTGTGCCTAATTTGGAATATTCATTAAAAATGCAAATCCTTATCAGTTTACATGAAAACGCAAAATGTCTTTAACTAATAAAATACCACTATCTCATCAATCTCTATAGTAAGTTACATGAACTTTGGTAAAGTTGTATCATAGTACCTACAATCACGGTCCCTCCACGAAAGGTGCTACAACGTACATGTCAAGTTTCATAAACTTTGATCAAGTAAATTCAGATATACATCCCTGATTAGGAAGGTTTTTAAAATAGGCGAATTAATAATTAGCTGATCTAAGCTAAACAATTTTCATTAACATCATATAGTAGTATCTTCAATGTACTTACACATTCTGTAGACTTTGATCATATCAAAACCCGGATATATATCCCTAATTAAGAACGTTCATTAATGTAAATTAATAATTACCTGATCCAAAAATGCTAATTATATTATATCATGCTACCATGCGCCATTCTGATCGGACGAGAGCTCATTCCATAGATGCTAAAATACTCTTTTAGCAGTGGTAAAACGGGCCCCTAATCCAGCATTTTCTAAATTTGCCAAGTCGGTGCATTTGAACGTACCGATCTAAACTTAATCCAAAACAGTCCGCTTCGTTTCAAAGACCGAAGTCCGAATTTCGATACACAGATAAAAGTATGGGTCTCTAACTCACCGCTTGGTGAAAATAAGTTGGGGTCACTGATGAAAGACACCTCTGAAGCAGCACATTTGGGTTTGATGTACACAAATCATTGCATTAGGGCAACGGCGCACCGTGCACTTTTGCTTGATTCAGCGGGAGTCGAGACGCGACACACAGCTCTTTAAAATGAAGCTAGTATTCGTTCATACACAAATAAATTGACACTTCCTCACAGTAACGGTATGTCAGATATTATTTACCAAAGTTTGGGCTGTAACAGACCGGGGGGTCCTAACGATGTAGGCCAAGAAGTTCAAAATAACAATAGGATTACTCTTGGTGACTGCGCCAAAAGTTGACATCAAATGCACCAAGCAGTGTCAGCGTCCAACTCTCGCTGTATCAGGCAACACACTCTGCAAAACTGTTGATCAACAGTTGCTATCATCCCAAGTCTGGATGATTTAAAAACTGCTTGTTTACTGGTACAATAACGTCCGAATTATCCATCATGCAAAAACAGCGCCTATAACTTTCAATGTATTATACCATCGTATTTCAACGTAATAAGCAAGTTTTGTCAACTTTGATTATGTCAGTTCCGATATATCCAGGGATACCTAAGAAAGTGTAGCTTTTGAATGAAAACGACAGCTTTGACACCGTGCGTGATAGCTTGGGTAGGGAAACGATAGCTGCTGGAATGGAATCCGTAAGTTTGGTCATCTAAAACGATAGCTTTGAACTTATTTTGATGTTAATGGCGTAAAACAAGATGGCTGACAGCAAAAGCAGTGGAAGCGGCGGTATTTTACCCGTTTTCTCAAAAAAATCACCAAATTGTGTTGTGTAAGATGCCGCGTTCAGTGAGGTTCAGGTTCGATTACACTTCTGTAAAGTTTCTGCGCCCATTTTACAAAACTTGCAGAGAAATCACCGTTCCCGTTTTCGAACTGAACAAGCTATCAGGGCGTCCTATTCTAATACATGTACAGGGAAGAGAAAGTATATGATAGTGTAAAGACGTAGTCGTTAGTGTGATACTCGTGGTAACAATACGATGAAAATTTAAATTTTGATTTTCACAAAAATAAGCTGTTATTGTTTAAATGACCCCATGGAAGATTACAACCTTATTGGGTCACCTCCCCGATTTGTGCTTGTAAATGGGTAATCCTTCATTGTGAATAAAATAAATAAATAAGCATGTGAAAACTTTAGTTCCTCAATGGGCATCAAAATGAACCCATTCACAAAATCCTCATGTAAAGAGTACCTATAGAGTGTATTTGGCGAAAGAATTTAGAGCCGTCAGCATACATACTGATGTGACTGTGAAGATGGACATTGGGAAGGTAATGTCTGAATCAAACAACAGGGGTACTAAAATTGAACCCTGTGGCACCCCTGATGGAACATGGGTGCCAAAGGAAGATACTCTACGAATAACAATACTTTGAGATCAGTCTGTGAGATAGGATTGGACCACACAGACCAAATAAACAGAGCTTATGAAAAAGCAGCTTGTGGTTGTCAGTGTCAAAAGCCTTAGAAAAATCTATATAAATGCTGTCAACTTGCTTCTGAGAGTCAAGGGACTTGGAAAGAAAATCAACGTATGCAGTTCAACGTATTGCAGTTGATGGACCCTTGACAAAACTGTATTGAAATTCAGTTACATAGTTTCAACAAAAGGGTACACATTATTGTGAAGAATACGTTCAAAAACTTTTGCCATTTTGCCATATAAAGTGGCAAAAGAGATAATTATTATAATTACAAGTAAAGGGTGGGGATTTGGCCCATCAGTTTTGACTGTGATTTCTTTGCTAGGTGACTGGGTGCCGTACAAATGTGATCGAAAATCTACTGAATTCACCAGATGTTTATTACCACCTTTGAACACAGGTATAACATTGCTGAGGAAATTCCCGAATTTATATATCAAGAAGAATGATGAGATCACATGTGCAACAATCAACTGTTCATGAGTTATAAAACTTTCATTCAATGCAAATTTACAATGCACCACAACTAAAATTTCATTACCAGCAACGCATTATTGATCTCATCTTATCAAAGCAAATTTAAGTAACAATTTTCTTCAAACAAAGATAAGCAAATATTTCCATGGTATTTTATTTTCATGCACACGCCAGTTCATGTATCTATCTCAGATGGTGCAAACAACGCACGTCATTTCTCTGCCATCGACATACGGTCCACACGGAAGTGAACCGCAGGCGGCTTCAACGACGTACATCAAAGCTCCATCTTGGCTTGCGTGAGTGCCCAGGCGGGCTTCTGGGGATTCGTCGACACATTCAAAGATAAACTGTGCATTATGGGCATAGTGTCCGGATACCAGGTAACCACCATACTCTTTGGTCCACTTCTCTGGACATTGTGTCTTTCCTGGAATCATCAACTTGACACCACGAGTTGGCACTCTGCATAACGCACACGGAACGTCATGGTCGTGTAGAGCCTCCGCGTTTTCATGTGAAAATGGATCGAATGAGCTGACTTCGTATTCAACGCCATATATGTAGGATTTAGAGTTCCAGGCATCGTTGTAAGTTCCCCACTCAGGATCAAGGGGGAGACATTCGTAATTTGATGAACCACCCTTGTGTGAATAATGTGAACCCGCAGCTAAACCTGGAAATTTGATTTAAAAAATACTAAAAGTTATTAAAAGGGTATTATTTCACTATTTCTCTTACTTAGTTCTTGATATGGTGCGACCGTGCGACTTATTCACATACAACATCCGCTCATGTATTTTGGGTTTTGCTCGTTTAGTTTTTGCTGAGTCATCACAGACTTCGATTATCAGAGGCCCTAAAAGTATATTACAGCACAGAGACACCTACCAATAAGTCAAGTAAATATACCGTTGAAACGTTATTTTACATTATTTTCTATTTTAATCAAACTTAAGGATGTACGATCGGAAAAAGTAAAAGTATTGTCAATTTTTTCAAATGGGTTTTTTGAATACCTTATTATGAGAGTAGTCCAAAACTGGGAAATAAAGATGGGAACACCGCGCTTGTTTTTTTAAAATGGCATTAAATATTCACGGTTTTTCACAAAATCACCAAAAGTCAATAAAACAGGTCATCATTTTCATATTTATATCATGATTGCATTCATCACGTATACACTGTAAAAGAATAAACAAATTATAAATTTAAGCTACTTTGAAGATTTTACTTACATTAAAATTGAGTTGAAAAGTCACAATATTTATTTTTTAACCAAAATTGCAACAAATATGCCCCAAATTTTAGGAATGGGAGAGAGTAATTTATTAATTATTGATAGTTTCTACTAATGTCGATTTTCTCAAACTTTGCTTTTTTAATGCCATTTTTTAAAACAACAAGCGCGGTTTTTCCCAAGTTTTGGACTACTCTCATATGTAGTTTTTCAAAAACCCCATTTGAAAAAATTGACATTACTTTTACTTTTTCCGATCGTACATCCTTAAGTGCGGCCCTGAAGAAGTCACAAGAGTATTCGAAGTCCTGTTTAACAAATGACCAGAAGTATGTCTATAATATGATTCTGTGGAGTCCTACGTTCATTCGGTGCCGTAAACAGTCGACCTGGAGAGAAATTAGGCATCGGAGGTCTGTTGATGGCGGATCATAATGAAAACGACTTTCAAAGAGTTTACAAAGACAATTTCGTCACTAACCAGAGAAGGCGAGAAGAAGCGGACGCTGGACATGCATGCTGTATTGCTCACACAAGCCTTACAAAGAATGACCCTCTTTGAACTTGTGTGAAACCATGGACTCACCGGTAGTACTGTGAACATCTGTTTATGAAATTTGAATATTAGCATTGTTTTACAAACTACGAATTGATTTGATCTGAATAGAGACTGTTTTTGAATTTGAGAGAATATTTCTCCTCTTTGTTTGGGTGCGTTCACTTCTTGACAACAGCAAAATCATTTGCAAAAAATTGAATACAGAGTAATGGTTGTTCCTTTTCTTTGCAATCCCGGGCTACCAGTTCTATCTACATACAACTCTGGTTGAGTCTACCCATCGAAATTAATTTAATATTAGACGTTACCATGGTTTATCTTTTCAAATAATTGGATTGTATTGCAAATGCGAAAATCAGTCGTTCGAGCAGTAGAACCGGGAAATTATATTGTTTTCGCAGATTTTATGCTAATGGTTTCCTTGACATTCAAGTAGAGACACGTATGATTATGTCCCGTTATAACTTTCTGATATAATATTTGGCTACAATATTTCATAAAACATAGAGCGTTAATGTGAAACAAAATGTCCATGAGACATTTGCATGAAATACGTAGAATTGTGTGAGCAACAATATTCTAACAATCGCCGATCATCAAACCCGCCCCCCTCGACTACAAATTATGATTTTCCCTTACATGTGTCTAGGGTATGATTATCTCGATATCTGGCCGAAAGGCCTAAAGGGGGTCAATTTTGAGGTAAAGACAAACGATCAACAAAATTCTGAGTTTCAAAATTCAAGGGCTGATGTAAAGCCTACGAATCACCGAACAAACTTTGGTTTACTTTTACTCTCATGCCTGACACTATATTTACGATCTAGAAATATCGTTTTTCGTGATTTCCCTTACCAAGTTGATGAAATTCGACTATTTATGTCAAAATCTGACAAAAAATCCAGCCGCTGGTGGCGCCTTTCCAGGCCGTCGCATAAATTAAAATACAGGCAGTGCCCTTCACAAAACATCGGCGGGTTCTAACAGTAACCACACGATCCTCGAATTCTACGTTATGCTTTCAAATGTGAGTGGCAGTTTTTTACAAAATGGTCATTCATCATAGATAATCAATCAGAACACGCAAGTTTTATCGTGTTTTTTTTTGTCGACAGAAACTAATATTGCACATGTGGAATGAAAGAGCATGTGTTATATTTACCACAGTGACGACTTTTACTTGATTTGGATAGTCAGTTTCATTACGATTAAGCGATATCGCTTGTACTTTAACGAAAGCAGGGAATTTTGCACTGTTGACTCGAAACTTTGTTTCTAAATCTTATTTCTCCTCGGCTACATCTCTTGCACTTTTAGACTCAGAGGGAGCATTGACAGGTATACATCCTAATCATATATATCCGGACAAACCTGCAGTGTACTTCCGATCTATTCATTATTAGAAAAAACACCAAGACTGACATGTAGATTGCTACATTACATTATAATCGTAAAGAATCGTATAAGTTGTTTGCAATCCGTATAATGAACACAGAACGCGCACCTTTAATGAAAAAGATATAGACTCGATATTTGTCAAGGTTTCAATGTGTAATCCACGAAATCCATCCTTTTGTACTTGATCAGCTTCAAGGCACAGTTAGAGTCAAATCGTCAAACACGACGACCGCATTAAGATATCAGCGAGCTATAGACAACTTACATGCTGTCGATATATACTGAAATATGATATAAGTGCGGTCCTGTAGAAGTCACAAGAGTATTCGAAGTCTATTAAACAAATGACCAGAAGTATGTCTTTAATTTGAATATGTGGAGTCCTACGTTCATCGGTGCCGTAAACAGTCGACCTGGAGAAAAATTAGGCATCGGAGCTCTGTTGATGTCGGATCATAATGAAAATCGATTTTCAAAGAGTTTACAAAGACAATTTCGTCACTAACCAGAAAAGGCGAGAAGAAGCGGACGCTGGACATGCATGCTGTATTGCTCACACAAGCCTTACAAAGAATGACCCTCTTTGAACTTGTGTGAAACCATGGACTCACCGGTAGTACTGTGAACATCTGTTTATGAAATTTGCAAAAGCATTGTTTTACAAACTACGAATTGATTTGATCTGAATAGAGACTGTTTTTGAATTTGAGAGAATATTTCTCCTCTTTGTTTGGGTGCGTTCACTTCTTGACAACAGCAAAATCATTTGCAAAAAATTGAATACAGAGTAATGGTTGTTCCTTTTCTTTGCAATCCCGGGCTACCAGTTCTATCTACATACAACCTCTGGTTGAGTCTACCCATCGAAATTAATTTAATATTAGACGTCACCATGGTTTATCTTTTCAAATAATTGGATTGTTGCAAATGCGAAAAATCAGTCGTTCGAGCAGTAGAACCGGGAAATTATCTTGTTTTCGCAGATTTTATGCTAATGGTTTCCTTGACATTCAAGTAGAGACACGTATGATTATGTCCCGTTATAACTTTCTGATATAATATTTGGCTACAATATTTCATAAAACATAGAGCGTTAATGTGAAACAAAATGGCCATGAGACATTTGCTTGAAATACGTAGAATTGTGTCAGCAACAATATTCTAACAATCGCCGATCATCAAACCCGCCCGCTGACTACAAATTATGATTTTCCCTTACATGTGTCTAGGGTATGATTATCTCGATATCTGGCCCGAAAGGCCTAAAGGGGGTCAATTTTGAGGTAAAGACAAACGATCAGCAAAATTCTGAGTTTTCAAAATTCAAGGGCTGATGTAAAGCCTACGAATCACCGAACAAACTTTGATTTACTTTTACTCTCATGCCTGACACTATATTTACGATCTAGAAATATCGTTTTTCGTGATTTCCCTTACCAAGTTGATGAAATTCGACTATTTTATGTCAAAATCTGACAAAAAATCCAGCCGCTGGTGGCGCCTTTCCAGGCCGTCGCATAAATTAAAATACAGGCAGTGCCCTTCACAAAACCATCGGCGGGTTCTAACAGTAACCACACTATCCTCGAATTCTACGTTATGCTTTCAAATGTGAGTGGCAGTTTTTTACAAAATGGTCATTCATCATAGATAATCAAATCAGAACACGCAAGTTTTATCGTGTTTTTTTTTGTCGACAGAAACTAATATTGCACATGTGGAATGAAAGAGCATGTGTTATATTTACCACAGTGACGACTTTTACTTGATTTGGATAGTCAGTTTCATTACGATTAAGCGATATCGCTTGTACTTTAACGAAAGCAGGGAATTTTGCACTGTTGACTCGAAACTTTGTTTCTAAATCTTATTTCTCCTCGGCTACATCTCTTGCACTTTTTAGACTCAGAGGGAGAATTGACAGGTATACATCCTAATCATATATATCCGGACAAACCTGCAGTGTACTTCCGATCTATTCATTATTAGAAAAACAACCAAGACTGACATGTAGATTGCTACATTACATTATAATCGTAAAGAATCGTATAAGTTGTTTGCAATCCGTATAATGAACACAGAACGCGCACCTTTAATGAAAAAGATATAGACTCGATATTTGTCAAGGTTTCAATGTGTAATCCACGAAATCCATCCTTTTGTACTTGATCAGCTTCAAGGCACAGTTAGAGTCAAATCGTCAAACACGACGACCGCATTAAGATATCAGCGGGCTATAGACAGCTTACTTTGCTGTCGATATATACTGAAATATGATTTAAGTGCGGCCCTGTAGTAGTCACAAGAGTATTCGAAGTCCTGTTAAACAAATGACCAGAAGTATGTCTTTAATTTGATTGTGTGGAGTCCTACGTTCATTCGGTGCCGTAAACAGTCGACCTGGAGAGAAATTAGGCATCGGAGGTCTGTTGATGGCGGATCATAATGAAAATCGATTTTCAAAGAGTTTACAAAGACAATTTCGTCACTAACCAGAGAAGGCGAGAAGAAGCGGACGCTGGACATGCATTCTGTATTGCTCACACAAGCCTTACAAAGAATGACCCTCGTTGAACTTCTGTGAAACCATGGACTCACCGGTAGTACTGTGAACATCTGTTTATGAAATTTGCATATTAGCATTGTTTTACAAACTACGAATTGATTTGATCTGAATAGAGACTGTTTTTGAATTTGAGAGAATATTTCTCCTCTTTGTTTGGGTGCGTTCACTTCTTGACAACAGCAAAATCATTTGCAAAAAATTGAATACAGAGTAATGGTTGTTCCTTTTCTTTGCAATCCCGGGCTACCAGTTCTATCTACATACAACCTCTGGTTGAGTCTACCCATCGAAATTAATTTAATATTAGACGTCACCATGGTTTATCTTTTCAAATAATTGGATTATATTGCAAATGCGAAAAATCAGTCGTTACATCAAACCGGAAATTATCTGTTTTCGCAGATTTTTATGCTAATGGTTTCCTTGACATTCAAGTAAACACGTATGATTATGTCCCATTTCAACTTTCTGATATAATATTTGGCTACAATATTTCATAAAACATAGAGCGTTAATGTGAAACAAAACGGCCATGAGACATTTGCTTGAAATACGTAGAATTGTGTGAGCAACAATATTCTAACAATCGCCGATCATCAACCCCCCTCCCCCCCCCGACTTTAAATTATGATTTTCCCTTATATGTGTCTAGGGTATGATTATCTCGATATCTGGCCCGAAAGGCCTAAAGGGGGTCAATTTTGAGGTAAAGACAAACGATCAACAAAATTCTGAGTTTTCAAAATTCAAGGGCTGATGTAAAGCCTACGAATCACCGAACAAACTTTGGTTTACTTTTACTCTCATGCCTGACACTATATTTACGATCTAGAAATATCGTTTTTCGTGATTTCCCTTACCAAGTTGATGAAATTCGACTATTTTATGTCAAAATCTGACAAAAAATCCAGCCGCTGGTGGCGCCTTTCCAGGCCGTCGCATAAATTAAAATACAGGCAGTGCCCTTCACAAAACCATCGGCGGGTTCTAACAGTAACCACACGATCCTCGAATTCTACGTTATGCTTTCAAATGTGAGTGGCAGTTTTTTACAAAATGGTCATTCATCATAGATAATCAATCAGAACACGCAAGTTTTATCGTGTTTTTTTTTTGTCGACAGAAACTAATATTGCACATGTGGAATGAAAGAGCATGTGTTATATTTACCACAGTGACGACTTTTACTTGATTTGGATAGTCAGTTTCATTACGATTAAGCGATATCGCTTGTACTTTAACGAAAGCAGGGAATTTTGCACTGTTGACTCGAAACTTTGTTTCTAAATCTTATTTCTCCTCGGCTACATCTCTTGCACTTTTTAGACTCAGAGGGAGAATTGACAGGTATACATCCTAATCATATATATCCGGACAAACCTGCAGTGTACTTCCGATCTATTCATTATTAGAAAAACAACCAAGACTGACATGTAGATTGCTACATTACATTATAATCGTAAAGAATCGTATAAGTTGTTTGCAATCCGTATAATGAACACAGAACGCGCACCTTTAATGAAAAAGATATAGACTCGATATTTGTCAAGGTTTCAATGTGTAATCCACGAAATCCATCCTTTTGTACTTGATCAGCTTCAAGGCACAGTTAGAGTCAAATCGTCAAACACGACGACCGCATTAAGATATCAGCGAGCTATAGACAACTACATTGCTGTCGATATATACTGAAATATGATATAAGTGCGGTCCTGTAGAAGTCACAAGAGTATTCGAAGTCTATTAAACAAATGACCAGAAGTATGTCTTTAATTTGAATATGTGGAGTCCTACGTTCAGTCGGTGCCGTAAACAGTCGACCTGGAGAAAAATTAGGCATCGGAGCTCTGTTGATGTCGGATCATAATGAAAATCGATTTTCAAAGAGTTTACAAAGACAATTTCGTCACTAACCAGAAAAGGCGAGAAGAAGCGCACGCTGGACATGCATTCTGTATTGCTCACACAAGCCTTACAAAGAATGACCCTCTTTGAACTTGTGTGAAACCATGGACTCACAGGTAGTACTGTGAACATCTGTTTATGAAATTTGCAAAAGCATTGTTTTACAAACTATGAATTGATTTGATCTGAATAGAGACTGTTTTTGAATTTCAGAGAATCTTTCTCATCTTTCTTTGGGTGCGTTCACTTCTTGACAACAGCAAAATCATTTCCAAAAATCGAATACAGAGTAATGGTTGTTCCGTTTCTTTGCAATCCCGAGGCTACCAGTTCTATCTACATACAACCTCTGGTTGAGTCTACCCATCGAAATTAATTTAATATTAGACGTCACCATGGTTTATCTTTTCAAATAATTGGATTGTATTGCAAATGCGAAAAATCAGTCGTTCGAGCAGTAGAACCGGGAAATTATATTGTTTTCGCAGATTTTATGCTAATGGTTCCTTGACATTCAAGTAGAGACACGTATGATTATGTCCCGTTTCAACTTTCTGATATAATATTTGGCTACAATATTTCATAAACATAGAGCGTTAATGTGAAACAAAATGTCCATGAGACATTTGCATGAAATACGTAGAATTGTGTGAGCAACAATATTCTAACAATCGCCGATCATCAAACCCGCCCGCTGACTACAAATTATGATTTTCCCTTACATGTGTCTAGGGTATGATTATCTCGATATCTGGCCCGAAAGGCCTAAAGGGGGTCAATTTTGAGGTAAAGACAAACGATCAGCAAAATTCTGAGTTTTCAAAATTCAAGGGCTGATGTAAAGCCTACGAATCACCGAACAAACTTTGGTTTACTTTTACTCTCATGCCTGACACTATATTTACGATCTAGAAATATCGTTTTTCGTGATTTCCCTTACCAAGTTGATGAAATTCGACTATTTTATGTCAAAATCTGACAAAAAATCCAGCCGCTGGTGGCGCATTTCCAGGCCGTCGCATAAATTAAAATACAGGCAGTGCCCTTCACAAAACCATCGGCGGGTTCTAACAGTAACCACACGATCCTCGAATTCTACGTTATGCTTTCAAATGTGAGTGGCAGTTTTTTACAAAATGGTCATTCATCATAGATAATCAAATCAGAACACGCAAGTTTTATCGTGTTTTTTTTTTGTCGACAGAAACTAATATTGCACATGTGGAATGAAAGAGCATGTGTTATATTTACCACAGTGACGACTTTTACTTGATTTGGATAGTCAGTTTCATTACGATTAAGCGATATCGCTTGTACTTTAACGAAAGCAGGGAATTTTGCACTGTTGACTCGAAACTTTGTTTCTAAATCTTATTTCTCCTCGGCTACATCTCTTGCACTTTTTAGACTCAGAGGGAGAATTGACAGGTATACATCCTAATCATATATATCCGGACAAACCTGCAGTGTACTTCCGATCTATTCATTATTAGAAAAAACAACCAAGACTGACATGTAGATTGCTACATTACATTATAATCGTAAAGAATCGTATAAGTTGTTTGCAATCCGTATAATGAACACAGAACGCGCACCTTTAATGAAAAAGATATAGACTCGATATTTGTCAAGGTTTCAATGTGTAATCCACGAAATCCATCCTTTTGTACTTGATCAGCTTCAAGGCACAGTTAGAGTCAAATCGTCAAACACGACGACCGCATTAAGATATCAGCGAGCTATAGACAACTTACATTGCTGTCGATATATACTGAAATATGATATAAGTGCGGTCCTGTAGAAGTCACAAGAGTATTCGAAGTCCTATTAAACAAATAACCAGAAGTATGTCTTTAATTTGAATATGTGGAGTCCTACGTTCAGTCGGTGCCGTAAACAGTCGACCTGGAGAAAAATTAGGCATCAGAGCTCTGTTGATGGCGGATCATAATGAAAATCGATTTTCAAAGAGTTTACAAAGACAATTTCGTCACTAACCAGAGAAGGCGAGAAGAAGCGCACGCGTGGACATGCATTCTGTATTGCTCACACAAACCTTACAAAGAATGACCCTCGTTGAACTTGTGTGAAACCATGGACTCACCGGTAGTACTGTGAACATCTGTTTATGAAATTCGCATAAGCATTGTTTTACAAACTACGAATTGATTTGATCTGAATAGAGACTGTTTTTGAATTTGAGAGAATATTTCTCCTCTTCGTTTGGGTGCGTTCACTTCTTGACAACAGCAAAATCATTTGCAAAAATTGAATACAGAGTAATGGTTGTTCCTTTTCTTTGCAATCCCGGGCTACCAGTTCTATCTACATACAACCTCTGGTTGAGTCTACCCATCGAAATTAATTTAATATTAGACGTCACCATGGTTTATCTTTTCAAATAATTAGATTGTATTGCAAATGCGAAAAATCAGTCGTTACATCAAACCGGGAAATTATCTTGTTTTCGCAGATTTTATGCTAATGGTTTCCTTGACATTCAAGTAAACACGTATGATTATGTCCCATTTCAACTTTCTGATATAATATTTGGCTACAATATTTCATAAAACATAGAGCGTTAATGTGAAACAAAATGGCCATGAGACATTTGCTTGAAATACGTAGAATTGTGTCAGCAACAATATTCTAACAATCGCCGATCATCAACCCCCCTCCCCCCCCGACTTTAAATTATGATTTTCCCTTACATGTGTCTAGGGTATGATTATCTCGATATCTGGCCCGAAAGGCCTAAAGGGGGTCAATTTTGAGGTAAAGACAAACGATCAGCAAAATTCTGAGTTTTCAAAATTCAAGGGCTGATGTAAAGCCTACGAATCACCGAACAAACTTTGGTTTACTTTTACTCTCATGCCTGACACTATATTTACGATCTAGAAATATCGTTTTTCGAGATTTCCCTTACCAAGTTGATGAAATTCGACTTTTTTATGTCAAAATCTGACCAAAAATCCAGCCGCTGGTGGCGCATTTCCAGGCCGTCGCATAAATTAAAATACAGGCAGTGCCCTTCACAAAACCATCGGCGGGTTCTAACAGTAACCACACGATCCTCGAATTCTACGTTATGCTTTCAAATGTGAGTGGCAGTTTTTTACAAAATGGTCATTCATCATAGATAATCAAATCAGAACACGCAAGTTTTATCGTGTTTTTTTTTTGTCGACAGAAACTAATATTGCACATGTGGAATGAAAGAGCATGTGTTATATTTACCACAGTGACGACTTTTACTTGATTTGGATAGTCAGTTTCATTACGATTAAGCGATATCGCTTGTACTTTAACGAAAGCAGGGAATTTTGCACTGTTGACTCGAAACTTTGTTTCTAATCTTATTTCTCCTCGGCTACATCTCTTGCACTTTTTAGACTCAGAGGGAGAATTGACAGGTATACATCCTAATCATATATATCCGGACAAACCTGCAGTGTACTTCCGATCTATTCATTATTAGAAAAACAACCAAGACTGACATGTAGATTGCTACATTACATTATAATCGTAAGAATCGTATAAGTTGTTTGCAATCCGTATAATGAACACAGAACGCGCACCTTTAATGAAAAAGATATAGACTCGATATTTGTCAAGGTTTCAATGTGTAATCCACGAAATCCATCCTTTTGTACTTGATCAGCTTCAAGGCACAGTTAGAGTCAAATCGTCAAACACGACGACCGCATTAAGATATCAGCGAGCTATAGACAACTTACATTGCTGTCGATATATACTGAAATATGATATAAGTGCGGTCCTGTAGAAGTCACAAGAGTATTCGAAGTCTATTAAACAAATGACCAGAAGTATGTCTTTAATTTGAATATGTGGAGTCCTACGTTCAGTCGGTGCCGTAAACAGTCGACCTGGAGAAAAATTAGGCATCAGAGCTCTGTTGATGTCGGATCATAATGAAAATCGATTTTCAAAGAGTTACAAAGACAATTTCGTCACTAACCAGAAAAGGCGAGAAGAAGCGGACGCTGGACATGCATGCTGTATTGCTCACACAAGCCTTACAAAGAATGACCCTCTTTGAACTTGTGTGAAACCATGGACTCACCGGTAGTACTGTGAACATCTGTTTATGAAATTTGCAAAAGCATTGTTTTACAAACTACGAATTGATTTGATCTGAATAGAGACTGTTTTTGAATTTGAGAGAATATTTCTCCTCTTTGTTTGGGTGCGTTCACTTCTTGACAACAGCAAAATCATTTCCAAACAATTGAATACAGAGTAATGGTTGTTCCTTTTCTTTGCAATCCCGGGCTACCAGTTCTATCTACATACAACCTCTGGTTGAGTCTACCCATCGAAATTAATTTAATATTAGACGTCACCATGGTTTATCTTTTCAAATAATTGGATTGTATTGCAAATGCGAAAAATCAGTCGTTCGAGCAGTAGAACCGGGAAATTATATTGTTTTCGCAGATTTTATGCTAATGGTTTCCTTGACATTCAAGTAGAGACACGTATGATTATGTCCCGTTTCAACTTCTGATATAATATTTGGCTACAATATTTCATAAAACATAGAGCGTTAATGTGAAACAAAATGTCCATGAGACATTTGCATGAAATACGTAGAATTGTGTGAGCAACAATATTCTAACAATCACCGATCAGCAAACCCCCCCCCCTCGACTACAAATTATGATTTTCCCTTACATGTGTCTAGGGTATGATTATCTCGATATCTGGCCCGAAAGGCCTAAAGGGGGTCAATTTTGAGGTAAAGACAAACGATCAACAAAATTCTGAGTTTTCAAAATTCAAGGGCTCATGTAAAGCCTACGAATCACCGAACAAACTTTGGTTTACTTTTACTCTCATGCCTGACACTATATTTACGATCTAGAATATCGTTTTTCGTGATTTCCCTTACCAAGTTGATGAAATTCGACTATTTTATGTCAAAATCTGACAAAAAATCCAGCCGCTGGTGGCGCCTTTCCAGGCGTCGCATAAATTAAAATACAGGCAGTGCCCTTCACAAAACCATCGGCGGGTTCTAACAGTAACCACACGATCCTCGAATTCTACGTTATGCTTTCAAATGTGAGTGGCAGTTTTTTACAAAATGGTCATTCATCATAGATAATCAAATCAGAACACGCAAGTTTTATCGTGTTTTTTTTTTGTCGACAGAAACTAATATTGCACATGTGGAATGAAAGAGCATGTGTTATATTTACCACAGTGACGACTTTTACTTGATTTGGATAGTCAGTTTCATTACGATTAAGCGATATCGCTTGTACTTTAACGAAAGCAGGGAATTTTGCACTGTTGACTCGAAACTTTGTTTCTAAATCTTATTTCTCCTCGGCTACATCTCTTGCACTTTTTAGACTCAGAGGGAGAATTGACAGGTATACATCCTAATCATATATATCCGGACAAACCTGCAGTGTACTTCCGATCTATTCATTATTAGAAAAACAACCAAGGCTGACATGTAGATTGCTACATTACATTATAATCGTAAAGAATCGTATAAGTTGTTTGCAATCCGTATAATGAACACAGAACGCGCACCTTTAATGAAAAAGATATAGACTCGATATTTGTCAAGGTTTCAATGTGTAATCCACGAAATCCATCCTTTTGTACTTGATCAGCTTCAAGGCACAGTTAGAGTCAAATCGTCAAACACGACGACCGCATTAAGATATCAGCGAGCTATAGACAACTTACATTGCTGTCGATATATACTGAAATATGATATAAGTGCGGTCCTGTAGAAGTCACAAGAGTATTCGAAGTCCTATTAAACAAATAACCAGAAGTATGTCTTTAATTTGAATATGTGGAGTCCTACGTTCAGTCGGTGCCGTAAACAGTCGACCTGGAGAAAAATTAGGCATCAGAGCTCTGTTGATGGCGGATCATAATGAAAATCGATTTTCAAAGAGTTTACAAAGACAATTTCGTCACTAACCAGAAAAGGCGAGAAGAAGCGCACGCTGGACATGCATTCTGTATTGCTCACACAACCTTACAAAGAATGACCCTCGTTGAACTTGTGTGAAACCATGGACTCACCGGTAGTACTGTGAACATCTGTTTATGAAATTTGCATAAGCATTGTTTTACAAACTACGAATTGATTTGATCTGAATAGAGACTGTTTTTGAATTTGAGAGAATATTTCTCCTCTTCGTTTGGGTGCGTTCACTTCTTGACAACAGCAAAATCATTTGCCAAAAATTGAATACAGAGTAATGGTTGTTCCTTTTCTTTGCAATCCCGGGCTACCAGTTCTATCTACATACAACCTCTGGTTGAGTCTACCCATCGAAATTAATTTAATATTAGACGTCACCATGGTTTATCTTTTCAAATAATTAGATTGTATTGCAAATGCGAAAATCAGTCGTTACATCAAACCGGGAAATTATCTTGTTTTCGCAGATTTTATGCTAATGGTTTCCTTGACATTCAAGTAAACACGTATGATTATGTCCCATTTCAACTTTCTGATATAATATTTGGCTACAATATTTCATAAAACATAGAGCGTTAATGTGAAACAAAACGGCCATGAGACATTTGCTTGAAATACGTAGAATTGTATGAGCAACAATATTCTAACAATCGCCGATCATCAACCCCCTCCCCCCCGACTTTAAATTATGATTTTCCCTTATATGTGTCTAGGGTATGATTATCTCGATATCTGGCCCGAAAGGCCTAAAGGGGGTCAATTTTGAGGTAAAGACAAACGATCAACAAAATTCTGAGTTTTCAAATTCAAGGGCTCATGTAAAGCCTACGAATCACCGAACAAACTTTGGTTTACTTTACTCTCATGCCTGACACTATATTTACGATCTAGAATATCGTTTTTTCGTGATTTCCTTACCAAGTTGATGAAATTCGACTATTTTATGTCAAAATCTGACCAAAAATCCAGCCGCTGGTGGCGCCTTTCCAGGCCGTCGCATAAATTAAAATACAGGCAGTGCCCTTCACAAAACCATCGGCGGGTTCTAACAGTAACCACACGATCCTCGAATTCTACGTTATGCTTTCAAATGTGAGTGGCAGTTTTTTACAAAATGGTCATTCATCATAGATAATCAAATCAGAACACGCAAGTTTTATCGTGTTTTTTTTTTTGTCGACAGAAACTAATATTGCCACTGTGGAATGAAAGAGCATGTGTTATATTTACCACAGTGACGACTTTTACTTGATTTGGATAGTCAGTTTCATTACGATTAAGCGATATCGCTTGTACTTTAACGAAAGCAGGGAATTTTGCACTGTTGACTCGAAACTTTGTTTCTAAATCTTATTTCTCCTCGGCTACATCTCTTGCACTTTTTAGACTCAGAGGGAGAATTGACAGGTATACATCCTAATCATATATATCCGGACAAACCTGCAGTGTACTTCCGATCTATTCATTATTAGAAAAACACCAAGACTGACATGTAGATTGCTACATTACATTATAATCGTAAAGAATCGTATAAGTTGTTTGCAATCCGTATAATGAACACAGAACGCGCACCTTTAATGAAAAGATATAGACTCGATATTTGTCAAGGTTTCAATGTGTAATCCACGAAATCCATCCTTTTGTACTTGATCAGCTTCAAGGCACAGTTAGAGTCAAATCGTCAAACACGACGACCGCATTATAATATCAGCGGGCTATAGACAGCTTACTTTGCTGTCGATATATACTGAAATATGATTTAAGTGCGGCCCTGTAGTAGTCACAAGAGTATTCGAAGTCCTGTTAAACAAATGACCAGAAGTATGTCTTTAATTTGATTGTGTGGAGTCCTACGTTCATTCGGTGCCGTAAACAGTCGACCTGGAGAGAAATTAGGCATCGGAGGTCTGTTGATGGCGGATCATAATGAAAATCGATTTTCAAAGAGTTTACAAAGACAATTTCGTCACTAACCAGAGAAGGCGAGAAGAAGCGGACGCTGGACATGCATTCTGTATTGCTCACACAAGCCTTACAAAGAATGACCCTCGTTGAACTTCTGTGAAACCATGGACTCACCGGTAGTACTGTGAACATCTGTTTATGAAATTTGAATATTAGCATTGTTTTACAAACTACGAATTGATTTGATCTGAATAGAGACTGTTTTTGAATTTGAGAGAATATTTCTCCTCTTTGTTTGGGTGCGTTCACTTCTTGACAACAGCAAAATCATTTGCAAAAAATTGAATACAGAGTAATGGTTGTTCCTTTTCTTTGCAATCCCGGGCTACCAGTTCTATCTACATACAACCTCTGGTTGAGTCTACCCATCGAAATTAATTTAATATTAGACGTCACCATGGTTTATCTTTTCAAATAATTAGATTGTATTGCAAATGCGAAAAATCAGTCGTTACATCAAACCGGGAAATTATCTTGTTTTCGCAGATTTTATGCTTATGGTTTCCTTGACATTCAAGTAAACACGTATGATTATGTCCCATTTCAACTTTCTGATATAATATTTGGCTACAATATTTCATAAAACATAGAGCGTTAATGTGAAACAAAATGGCCATGAGACATTTGCTTGAAATACGTAGAATTGTGTGAGCAACAATATTCTAACAATCGCCGATCATCAACCCCCCTCCCCCGACTTAAATTATGATTTTCCCTTATATGTGTCTAGGGTATGATTATCTCGATATCTGGCCCGAAAGGCCTAAAGGGGGTCAATTTTGAGGTAAAGACAAACGATCAACAAAATTCTGAGTTTTCAAAATTCAAGGGCTCATGTAAAGCCTACGAATCACCGAACAAACTTTGGTTTACTTTACTCTCATGCCTGACACTATATTTACGATCTAGAAATATCGTTTTTCGAGATTTCCCTTACCAAGTTGATGAAATTCGACTATTTTATGTCAAAATCTGACCAAAAATCCAGCGCTGTGTGGCGCTTTCAGGCCGTCGCATAAATTAAAATACAGGCAGTGCCCTTCACAAAACCATCGGCGGGTTCTAACAGTAACCACACGATCCTCGAATTCTACGTTATGCTTTCAAATGTGAGTGGCAGTTTTTTACAAAATGGTCATTCTTCATTGATATTATAATAACGACACGCAAGTTTTATCGTGTTTTTTTTGTCGACAGAAACTAATATTGCACATGTGAAATAAAAGAGCATGTGTTATATTTACCAGAGTGATGACTTTTACTTGATTTGGTTAGTCGGTTTCATTACAATTAAGCGATATCGCTTGTACTTTAACGAAAGCAGTGAATTTTGCACTGTTGACTCGAAACTTTTTTTCTAAATCTTATTTCTCCTCGGCTACATCTCTTGCACTTTTTAGACTTAGAGGGAGAATTGACAGGTATACATCCTTATCATATATATCCGGACAAACCTGCAGTGTACTTCCGATCTATTCATTATTAGAAAACAACCAAGACTGACATGTAGATTGCTACATTACATTATAATCGTAAAGAATCGTATAAGTTGTTTGCAATCCGTATAATGAACACAGAACGCGCACCTTTAATGAAAAAGATATAGACTCGATATTTGTCAAGGTTTCAATGTATAATCAACAAAATCCATCCTTTTGTACTTGATCGGCTTCAAGGCACAGTTAGTGTCAAATCGTCAAACACAACGACCGCATTAAAATATCAGCGAGCTATAGACAACTTACATTGCTGTCGATATATACTGAAATATGATATAAGTGCGGTCCTGTAGAAGTCACAAGAGTATTTGAAGTCCTATTAAACAAATGACCAGAAGTATGTCTTAAATTTGAATATGTGGAGTCCTACGTTCATTCGGTGCCGTAAACAGTAGACCTGGAGAAAAATTAGGCATCGGAGGTCTGTTGATGGCGGATCATAATGAAAATCGATTTTCAAAGAGTTTACAAAGACAATTTCGTCACTAACCAGAAAAGGCGAGAAGAAGCGCACGCTGGACATGCATTCTGTATTGCTCACAAAAACCTTACAAAGAATGACCCTCTTTGAACTTGTGTGAAACCATGGACTCACCGGTAGTACTGTGAACATCTGTTTATGAAATTTGAATATTAGCATTGTTTTACAAACTACGAATTGATTTGATCTGAATAGAGACTGTTTTTGAATTTGAGAGAATATTTCTCCTCTTTGTTTGGGTGCGTTCACTTCTTGACAACAGCAAAATCATTTCCAAACAATTGAATACAGAGTAATGGTTGTTCCTTTTCTTTGCAATCCCGGGCTACCAGTTCTATCTACATACAACCTCTGGTTGAGTCTACCCATCGAAATTAATTTAATATTAGACGTCACCATGGTTTATCTTTTCAAATAATTGGATTATATTGCAAATGCGAAAAATCAGTCGTTACATCAACATCGAGCAGTAGAACCGGGAAATTATCTTGTTTTCGCAGATTTTATGCTAATGGTTTCCTTGACATTCAAGTAGAGACACGTATGATTATGTCCCGTTCTAACTTTCTGATATAATATTTGGCTACAATATTTCATAAAACATAGAGCGTTAATGTGAAACAAAATGTCCAGGAGACATTTGCTTGAAATACGTAGAATTGTGTGAGCAACAATATTCTAACAATCACCGATCAGCACCCCCCCCCCCGCCTACAAATTATGATTTTCCCTTACATGTGTCTAGGGTATGATTATCTCGATATCTGGCCCGAAAGGCCTAAAGGGGGTCAATTTTGAGGTAAAGACAAACGATCAACAAAATTCTGAGTTTTCAAAATTCAAGGGCTCATGTAAAGCCCACAAATCACCGAACAAACTTTGGTTTACTTTTACTCTCATGCCTGACACTTTATTTATGATCTAGTAATATCGTTTTTCGAGATTTCCCTTACCAAGTTGATGAAATTCGACTATTTTATGTCAAAATCTGACCAAAAATCCAGCCGCTGGTGGCGCATTTCCAGGCCGTCGCATAAATTAAAATACAGGCAGTGCCCTTCACAAAACCATCGGCGGGTTCTAACAGTAATTACACGATCCTCGAATTCTACGTTATGCTTTCAAATGTGAGTGGCATTTTTTTACAAAATGGTCATTGATAATCAAATCATTGATAATCAAATCAGAACACGCAACTTTTCTCGGGTTTTTTTTGGTCGGCGAGAAACAAATGTTGCACATGTGGAATGAAAGAGCATGTGTTATATTTACCACAGTGATGACTTTTACTTGATTTGGATAGTCGGTTTCATTACAATTAAGCGATATCCCTTGTACTTTAACGAAAGCAGCGAATTTTGCAATGTTGACTCGAAACTTATTTTCTAAATCTTATTTCTCCTCGGTTCGAGTGCTACATCTCTTGCACTTTATAGACTCAGAGGAAGAATTGACAGGTTATCTTCCTTATCTCAATATCCGGACAAACCTGCAGTGTATTTCCAATATATTCATTATTAGAAAAACAACCAAGGCTGACATGTAGATTGCTACATTACATTATAATCGTAAAGAATCGTATAAGTTGTTTGCAATCCGTATAATGAACACAGAACGCGCACCTTTAATGAAAAGAGATATCGACTCGATATTTGTAAAGGTTTCAATGTATAATCAACAAAATCCATCCATCGGCTTCAAGGCACCGTTAGTGTCAAATCGTCAAACACAACGAGCGCATTATAATATCCATTCTCTTTCCATTTTTAAATTCGACCTTTGTTATGATTTGTTAGTCATTACTGCCGTACAAAATTTACATTCATCAATATTTATAATCAATACTTGTAGATCTGGGAAAGTGACTTCACAATAATGATAATGTTTGAATAACAAGTTACTCCAGCGTGGGCAAGCATACCTTCAAAGACTAGTTCAGCGCCAGTGTTAGGACAAGTAGTGCGCCCCCATCGGACATACATACTCCCAGTTGTAAGAGGCTGATTGGAGAATCCCGATGACGATGAGTTACCATCGTTACTACTGCTGCTACTGCTTCCGTGAGATGACCCTGAAAAGTCATAAAATGGCGGATTAATTATCAATCAAGACCCAGATTACGTATACCACATCACAATGGAAAACTTTTTTGAAAGGCTAGACATATTTCTCCAACAAATACAAGACAAGGGGCAGACAAGAAAGCGTAATATAAGGTGTCCATTTGCGCTTCCGTTGCGATAATGACCGACACTCGACACGTCTACAAAGTATTAGTAATTGTGTAATTTTGCCAATTTTTCACCACTTTTTCAAGATAAATGCATTAATAATTACCTACATCATTATTTATTATCGTAAATATCAATCATAAACAACTCATCTATTGATTTATACACATGTTGGCGAACTCCTTCATTGAAGTAACAACAGTCGGCACAGGAAAGTATATGCAAACCCTTCAAACAGGAGCCATACCATCTTTAATAAAGAAAGGTCAAATGTTGAGTGCCAAACCTAGTTCCCCAATCCCTTTTCGCATAGACAAATACATTGAAGTATCGATGAACATAAATGTCGAACTTGACATTAGGGACTGGTCAGTTTCTTCGGCCTGGGGGGGGGGGGCGGTGGATTCATGGGGGTCACCCTGTTTTTGACTTTGGTGATAGGGGGGGTCCACCATGTTTTTGAAATGCCCAATAGGGGGGTCAGTGTTTTTTGAATTTTGACACAGGCTCATCATTGCTTAAAATGCTAGTGTCAGCCACAAATTTCATCATTCAGTTGCATTTTTCGGCGCGCTCTTCGGGCGCGTAACTTTAATAATCAGAGATATTTTTAACATATCTGGCACACATATATCAGAGATATCTGTATGTTCAATATTTTTCAGTGTGCTCTTCAAGCGCATTACTTTAATATATCAGACGCTTTTCAGCACGCCCTTCCGGTGCATGACTTTACTATGCAAGACATATATATCAAAGATATCAGGATGTTTCATATGATACATCCAGATATCTTTAATATATTATATTAAAGATATCTGGATGTTTCATATTTTCGGCGGCGCCTTCGGGCGCCATATACTTTAATAAATCAGAGATATCTTGATGTTTGCCAAGTGAAAGTGTACCATTATGAAATCTACAGTTCATATGGAAAGCATGAATTCAGAATGACTGTTGAATAGATATATATATATATATATATATATATATATTATATATATATATATATATATATATATATATATATATATATATATATATACACACACAATTTATATCCACCTTTTGTTTTACCGTTGTCTCGCGGAGGGGGGGGTCACCCTGTTTTCAAAATTTGGAATAGGGGGTCAGTCACTTTTTGACGTCGTCAAAAAATAATCCACCGCCTCCCCCCCCCCCCGGTCGAAGAACCTGACCAGTCCCTTACGAGTTGACATCTTGCGTCAAGCACATGGGGCGTGCTTTTTACTGACTGCGTCAACTGATCTCGATACATTCACACATTCATCAGTTTTACCCGCCTTGACTGTCAAGTTATCAAAGTTTAGCAACAGAACATCCGTCCCCCCACCCCCCGGACCAGCAAATTTACAACTAATTAAACAATATATGCTTTGAATGTCAACCCCATACACTGCTAGGAAATTAACACCAGACAATTTCATATAGATTTTACTTTCTCCCCTGAATCTGTGACCCTCCAGTATTGATCAAACGGTCAGTTTCTTACTTCAAGTACCTGGAAATTCGCGCTAGATGACAAACAATTAGGCCTATCCTTTAATTTTGAAAATATCACTAATTTTCATCCACAAGTTAACAATCTGTAAATGGAAATTCATTAAAAGTTAAAAATCTGTAGGGTGTGTCCTTTTCAACCGAGTTTAAAATTTAGCGTAAGGAGATGAAAGCGAGCACGCATTGGAGAGCTTTTACACTACAGATTCAAATTTCTTCACTCAAAATAGGTAACATAGTCTCGGGGTGGGGGACAAAGTGGTATTCGTATTATACTGGGCCTTGGCGACGGGGACTACAAAACTGCGGCGGTGAGAGGGCAGTTGGTGCTTTTGTAGTGGGTAGGGAGCGTAGGCGCTCCTTAGAATAAATATTTAGGTTGCAGTGGCGGGCATATCGACAACGGGATCAATAAATCGATCCGAAAATCGGTCTACATAGCAGACTACCCAGCTAAGGAGCGCCTGTGGAGCGTATGGGCGTTTTCATGCAGGCGAATGAGAAATTTGTGAGCGGGAACGAAAAAAATGTATAAATCGTGGCAGAAAGTATGATGCAAACGGCTTTTACTTTCCCCCTCTAGATTTTCAATTTGTCATGTAAATCATCCCTGGTGACAGTTTATAAACATTACCGGATGTGACGCCCAGATGAGAACTTGATATCTGCTCGAAGATTAGACCACGGTCCATAGAGGGACCGTGATTAGACGAGATGCAGACTAGACTCACTGCTTTGATGAAGTTTAATTAACTTATCAATGTATGATTTTGAAGGATGGCAGTACGTATGCTTCGCAAAACTGCAATCGCTTCATCTTGAGAAAGATGAATGGTATAATACCTACCCTGTGAAGTTGGTAAGCCATGCTGTAACCATGACGACGGGTGATAGTCACATCCACAGCTTCCACGTTCACCTTTCTCACCTTCAGGTCCTGATTTACCGATGACTCCCTTTTCACCTGGTATTCCAGGCTCTCCAGGTTGACCTTTCATTCCCCTGTCGCCCTGAAATCACAATTCATTCGTGAGTCAAACAAAACAACTTTAAGCGGCATAAGGTAGAATGGGGATCTGTGTTTCATCCAAGGCGATCTTTCTGCGCCGTTTTAAGTGAACTTAGAGGGGAATAGATTATATTGTTTCAAGACATTTGTTGAAGCTATTATGAATTGGAATTCCATTAACCATGACCTCAGGACCTAAGCCTCTGGCTTCGCTTCTGTTTCTATGAATGCTTATACGTCATTATGAAATTAAAGCTTCCTTGGTGACCTACTTGCCAACATTTAATCACTTTATGACAAATATGAAATTGAATATTATGAGTATACGATATGCTTATCATGGTCACGTGTGGTCACGCGCTCCTTTGGCCATAGCCTGGCTCCTATAGCTGTTGTTTTCAGACAACCGTGTGTGCGCGCGGACATTCTAATGTCGACGTCATAAAAAAATCACAGCCTGGTATAATCTGCGCAAATGACCCCGAATTTCGGCCACAATTTATGCAAATGAATAGAAAACATTTTGTGCTATGTGAGGTAACGGCGTCCATCGGTGTCGGCTCCATGACTAACAATGAATGCATTCAAAGCATTATACATCTTAAGAAAGATGCAAAATTTAACTTTAAATGTTACTGATTTCTTTGATCCACAACTTTAAAAGTTGACCACAAGAGTTCCCTTGACCTGACCATGTTGAGTCTGGACATGGACAAGGAAAACCGAACGGAAAACAGATACCGAAGCTTTACATGTAGAAATCTTAGCCCAGTTGCTACCGACGGTGATTTCAATAAATGTCGAGACTTTCAAAAAAGCGAATCAAGTATGCCTCCGCCTTTTCGGTTGGCTTTCATTCTGCAACAGGAAAAGGGTCAAATTTGTTTGATACTGAGTGAGTTCAGGGGAAACAAGGTTCCGCGCTGATATAGTCGGACCGGGTGATCCGAATACAGCTAGTTTGTATCTTTAAACAATTTTCTCATAAATTTAGAATGACAAAAGATAAAGGACAACAGTATAAATGGAGACACTTACTGTCAAAAGTAAAGATCTTCGGAAACAGTTGGCAAAACAAATTAGCGTTCAGAGTCAAGTTTAACGAGTTTCACTGATATCATTGAGTTCATTGTTAATTACATCTGTATTGTTTTACATTACCTGTGTTGAAATACAAATTGATAGCTTTCTGGTGAATTTTACGACAACTTGTAGGATGTTATAAGAATCATTTGGCAATTAATTCCTATTACCGTAGTCTATTCGTATGTTCTGTCCGACACATCATGATTATGAATTTGTGTCCACTGTCACACCAAAGCTTTGTTATTTTCCTTCGATAGTGTATCGACTTACCCGAGGACCAATCGGTCCTGCAGCGCCAGCAGCGCCAGGAGTACCTGGCATTCCTGGAATACCATCTCTTCCATCACGACCTGGCACACCGTCTCTTCCTTGTGCGCCTGGAGGACCACGTGGTCCCGGTTCACAGTTTTCGCCTGAAAATACAGTGTGAGGTATCGACGCCTTGGGTATGCCCACATGGTGGACAGTATAACTCATTGAAATGATCTCAAAATGCTTTCAACTTTTGTTTTATTTTCCCACAAGTTTGTATTCTCCTACCGAACAAATATTTTAAAATGCTAAGTGTTCAATCCATTTGTCTTTCATTTTCGATATTATTGTTCATTACTGAAATTTAATAAGACTTTTCGTCTTTCGAATGAGATATGTGAGATTATTGACACGCGCTGCTCGTATTTTTACCTTAGCTATTGACAAGTAGCAAGTTTTTCAGCATTTCATACAATGGGATATACTGTTCACCGGGGACAGCTTTCTCAATCTTGTCTTGATCTGTGTTTTATCAGATTGTGAACCAATGTTATTCCTTTCATCCGATAAGCTTTAAAATTTGATGACTATATAATTCCACTTCGGTTGTTTTTATAATGCAGGCAATTCCTTACTTTCCTGTGGTTCCTCAGTCACATCACGACGAAGTCTGGCTTCAAGTTCAGACAATACAGTAGTTTCCATCTGCATGTAGTCACCCTTCTCTTCTGTTTCTTTAGCCCCTGACGTCATCTGGAATTACACTGGTTATTAGTGCTTCAGCAAGTAATTTCTAGTACTATTCGAAAAACATGCACACACCAAATTGTATGTCTCCGACATCATTTGAACATATCTTAATGAGGTTATCCCTAGGAACCTAAAATCCAAATTTAGTTGCATTTGAGCAAGCAACTCAAAGTTTGAAAAACAATGTGCAAATACATGAGCAAATTGTTTGCTAATTTTCACAAATCTGAACAAGGGCACAGTCAGTGCAGCGAGGGCCATCAGATAAATCTTTCGCATAATTATGCAAATTTGGTCATCGTTTTAACAAAACTGTATGAGGTCATTTCTCGGTATTTACATACCAAATTTGGAGACGGTTGGATAGGCAATTCGGAGAAGATTTTTTTAGATCGAGGCAAAAAATTCTACTTGTGTAAACGTTTTTGCTAATTTGAAGTTTTCCTCGGAAAAACAAAGATTGCAACTCTCAAAATATGTTTGGGTCGCTAGCTGCCCTAGACATAATAGACTATTACATGGAAAATCAGGCAAACGCTTTGTAATTATTGTTAGTTTTAAGATTCAAAACAAACTCATAATACTTTTCTCATAGACTTTGTTTTTTAAAGGTTGTATATTGTTAGCAGAGCCCGATACAATATCCCCGGGATGCTGTACTCCGGTTGTACCTTTGGTCTTATAAATGACATAATTGATATCTTTAGGTGACACAATTCGTGAACCCTCTTGTAAATGAAGCCGAGTTGAAATGTGAAATTCGCCATTTTATTGATTCCTAAACCTACATTACTGCCGTGCTGTATGTCGTACGATTTTTCACCATTTGTCATGTTGTTAGTTGGTAAATTTCACATCAAGTGAAAGGCACCTATTCGAATAATATGAAGGACATTCTGCCTACCGAGGCGAGGGTCAGGAAATGAAGGCGTTATTTGCATTGCAGTGCTGGAGTTGTTAGAGACAAAAATGCAAACTTTTCACACAGACTCCTCCTCTCTCTCTCTCTCTCTCTCTCTCTCTCTCTCTCTCTCTCTCTCTCTCTCTCCCAACCACTATTTTTGAAAGAGATCACCACATCTTGAATAACGGGTACAGACAGGGGAAATGCAGTCCTAAAAGGTCTGTTATAGGGATTTTGAAAAGCTTCTCAAAAACGCAAATATCCTTGTTCAGAACTATATCAAAGTAATAGAATATTAGTATGCCTTTTTGCATACATTTGTGGTCTGGAACCCAACTTGAACTACCAAATCTGCGTACGCAGAGGAAATATTTGGCAATAACATGTATCCACTTTTAAAAATTTTCCCCAGTATAGTTATTATAGTATTCTAAATCGCATTCTTACCTTTGCGGCTTTTTCTAATTCTTGTTCCAGAAACTCCAGTCTCTCCACGTACTCATCGATTTGTCCCTGATACTCACGTATTTGAACATAGCAAAGTAAAGAAGCGACGCCGACTGCAACCAAGATGGTTATCGTGAACCAACACACCACGAACATCAACGGAAAGCTTCTTGGCTTCATCTGCTTCTCTTGAAAAGAGTAAAACTGATCTCCAGACATTGCAGTGGATCCATTCATCTTGAAAACTGCTGCTGCTTGCATGACGGGTCTAAGTGGATAGAGTTGGCGCGCAAGAATAAATTCACATAAGGTTGTATTCGGTATATGATAGGATAATCCTGTATCCTGTTGTTGTTTTTAAGGACGAAATTCCTGAAACTTTAAACGTTGATGTGTCTACCTGCGTCCGACTGATACAACTTGATACGTGAAAATGCAAAACAAGGAAGTGTCTAGGTTGGCAGTCAGTACTCTCCATCCCAGTGTAATCAACGTGAATGTATCTCTGCTCTTCGCGAAATAAAGCCGGAGGAAAAAACTACTGCTTCTTTGGTTTTTTTACAGCCTAACAATAGAGATGACAAATGTATCTTGTACGAACCAGTAAAAGTTTTATGATAATGCCAAGCTACTGCGAGCATTTATGGTAAGATACAAATAATTAAATATTCATTCACTCTGAATGTGTACGCGCCTCAAAATTTAAAGACTTCAATATTTGCTAAAATTTTCCGTAAAGAAACTTTGGGCCATTCCCTTTCGAAGTCAAGAGTGAAAATACACAAATTTGATTGGGACGTGGGTGGGATTTTATGCCAATATATGATTTTTAAGGACAGAACTATTGTCGCTCTCTATTCTCACAGTATACATACATTATCCCTGAAGGGTTTTATGAAAGTGATGTCCACTTTTAAACTTTGAACAGTTACAGTATGTTCGATAATGTCCCTCAACAACTCTGCTCAACCTAATAGACAACAGTTCCCATCTCCCTTCACACATTATTAATCGATTGAAAATCAAGCTGGTAAATCCAAAGAAAGCATACATTTAAATGCGAAATATTGTCCTAATTTTAGGATTAGGAAAGAAAACTATGTTATTTATATTGACCTCTTGGCAGCAACATCTGAGGGCGCTACATTGTGGACCAAAAATAAACCTGATAAAGCCCTGGTTCGTGAGAACGCTGGTTATACACGAAACTGTTCGAGGCACGATGTGTAGGACAAAACACAGTAACTGAGATCGCTCAACGATGTAGCCGGTGACACGAAAAGATCATTGATTTTATTGTATATTGGCAATCACTACGCATTTATTTACGACTTAGTTATCCGTAGAAGACAATGTAAGCTTAATACGTGATGAAAAAAGAAAATGCAAAGTACCACTGAGCAAGGAAAGCTTCGATTGCATTAGAACCTACCGTTAAATATAAAGACCATGGAATTCCGGTCTCAGCACACCTCTAGTGTTTTAACGCCCGGCCCGTTTCTGTTTAACTTGAAGTTAATATTTATATATAGTGACATTTTATATATAATAAGAAGAAAGGCACTTCGTTGTGTCCCTCCATTGATGATTGGGGTCTGGTGGTGCAGTGGGATATGTCTGAACACTTTGATCAGATCAAGATATCTATAGATGATCCCAACAATGAGTGTCATATATACGGATCAATATACGTCATATATACGGATGAATATAAGGGACAAGTCACTTTCTTCCGCCTGGTGAGGGCGGTGGATTTTTTTGCTTTCTGCGCACATAAAAATGTGCCTGACAGACCCCCCCCCTCCCAAGAAAAAACACGGTGACCCTCCCCAATGATGCCAACTTTGGAAAGCAGGGCGAAATATGAAATAGGGCGACCACCTTCTGAGTCAAAGGTAACAGTCCAGAACTGTTGTACATAAATTGATGTCAATCACCTATGCAGAGACAACAGTGGTCAACCAAAAAAAATTAAGTCGACTCCGTATTTAGACCGTTACAAACCTTCACGGTAAATGTTAATGAACCAATGCTTTGCACACTGAAAGTCTGTTGTACTCGTTTGTGTGTATGGCTTAATATTAAAGAGACAGTAGTTATTTCTTTTAACAATTTGTCATTATTTTTATTCTGTATATCACTGATAGAAATGCCCAGAATTCAGTTTGTCAACATAACATTCATATTTTTAAAGTGTAATGTTATTGACAATCTGGACTGAAAACTCACTTCCTACCTATAAAAATGCAAAATAAGCTTACTGCCCTAGTGAGGAACCAATTCTTTCGAAGCCAACACAGTCGCTGTAGTCGGTCTATTCCACTCGGCGTCTATGCCCGCATAGACGTGTGTACATATATATGTCTGAGAAGTAGCATATGTACACACGTCTATGGGGGCATAGACGCCAAGCGGAATAGACCGACCACGGGTGACGGTGAAGCCAGCTACAATTGATGATTTTTTCCGGTCTGCATACGTACACATTACATCATAAAAGCCTGTTTTATGTGAGTTTTCTTGCAAACAGCAGTTCATGTATTTTAGATTGTGCAGACAACACACGTCAGTTCTCTACCATTGACATAGGGTGCGCACGGAAGTGAACCGCAGGCGCCCTCAACGACGTACATCAAAGCGCCTTCTTGATTTGGTTCGGTGCCTGGACGTGCTTCGGGAGCCTCATCAACACATTCAAAAATATACTGTGCATTATGAGCATAGTGTCCGGATACCAGGTAACCACCATACTCTTTGGTCCACTTCTTTGGACATTGTGTCTTTCCTGGAATCATCAACTTGACACCACGAGTTGGCACTCTGCATAACGCACACGGAACATCATGGTTGTGTAGTGCCTCCGCGTTTTCATGTGAAAATGGATCGAATGAGCTGACTTCGTATTCAACGCCATATATGTAGGATTTAGAGTTCCAGGCATCGTTGTAAGTTCCCCACTCAGGATCAAGGGGAAGACATTCGTAATTTGATGACCCGCCCTTGTGTGAAAAATATGAACCCGCAGCTAAACCTGGAAATAAAAAATAATCAGGTTTTATATCATATTATAAGGCCTTGCATTGTAATTATTTCATCGGTACATGTTACTCCTTTTTTATGCATTAATCCAAATGAATATACCAATTATAAAAGATAATTCCATAAGTCATGTTAATAAGTCGAGAAATACTTTACTTATGATAACGTTTCATGATCAGATGCTCGAAGTTGACAAACCATACCTTCAAAGACCAGCTCAGCGCCAGTATCAGGGCACGTAGTGCGCCCCCATCGGACATACATACTGCCAGTTGTCAGAGGTTGGTTGGAGGATCCCGATGATGATGAGTTACCATGGCTACTGCTGCTGCTACTGCTTCCGTGAGATGACTCTGAAAAGTTTTTTTAAAAGAAAGACTCGGTTCTAGTTATTTCATCGAACTGGATCCAATGCTCATGATCCATCCAGCGGGTATCAATATTTACACAAAGAGAAGGAAGAAAGTATTGTTTTAATATTAACTCCCAATCTCGTCTAAGGTTTCTTTAGGCGGGTATCCATTACGATGCAACTCCCCGAATGAAGATTAAGTTTTTTGTTATTAACTTTCGTGCAAAATTGAAATGTAATACTACCATGCGAAACTGTTACTGATCGAAACTACTGTTTTGCAATTGTTGAGATCATGGGATAAAGTACTTACCCAGTGAAGTTGATAAACCATCCTGTGACCATGTCGAAGGGTGATAGTCACATCCACAGCTTCCAGGTTCACCCTTCTCACCTTCAGGTCCTGATTTACCGATGACTCCCTTTTCACCTGGCATTCCAGGCTCTCCAGGTTGACCCTTCATTCCCCTGTCGCCCTGAAATCACAATTCATAATTTGTATCAGTCTCACAAAAATCCAAATGTGAGGCTGGCCGTAAGATCTTCCGAACACAAGTATTGCTACTACCAGAACGATAAACTTTGTTCATGTCGGAGCAACTTCGCTAGCCAGAGTGTTTCTCCGAGCAGGGTTTCTCCCTTATAGTACATATACACGTGCTATACTGAACGCACCATAAACGGCTGTATCAAGGGTGATCAAAGGCTTTCAGGGACTTCTCCACGTACTTCAGAGCGGAAACAAAACACAACCCTGTTTAAAGCATTTAGTTAATTTTCAAGTATTGCAGAACGGAAAGGAAGCTCAACATTGGTCAAATACCGAGCTACGTTTATTGATAGTATTCATATTTTATGATTATTATATATTTTGTTTAGACTACTGATACTTTATCAGCCTATGATCTATCTATGGGGCATACTCAGGCAATCAGTCTAATCCCTTGAAGTATTGTTGACAGGTATTTACTTGTATTTAGCATCACTGTAATGATCTTTTCAATCCAAAAGTTTTCTTTCTGAGGTGTAAAGTCAAAGAGTATTGTTTCGACTTACCCGAGGACCAATTGGTCCTGCAGCGCCAGCAGCGCCAGGAGTACCTGGCATTCCTGGAATACCATCTCTTCCATCACGACCTGGCACACCGTCTCTTCCTTGTGCGCCTGGAGGACCACGAGGTCCAGGGGCACAGTTGTCACCTGTAAATAAATTATAAAATATGACTATTTCTTCAACATTTCCACAGTCCTGATTGGCCTATGCAACCTTTATGCCCTTAAAAAGATTCAGATCGCTGTTTTTCTTGAGTCCGGACTGGCTAAGAAGGCGCATGGACTAGACGAAGTATATGCCTTCAATTGTAACTTTTGATATGCTATAGAACAATAGTCTATTTTCTAGTTTCTGTTTTTTCTCCCCGAAGCATCTTTAAATATTTCTATTTGCCTTGCAGGCCTTAGACGGCAGTCATTTTTCTACTATGTGCAAACACTCTGCACCATTCTTGTACTGACAAAAATTCTGTTGTAGACAATGATACATGGTCATATCACACAATTACACACACACACACACACACACACACACATCCAGACTGAAAGGTTCAGTCTTTTATGGGTATCTACCAATGCCATGCTCAAGCAGAAGCCCGATGTGTCAGTTGTAGGAATACATCATTTTCTTGAATTCACGGTGATAAACTACACTGGGCTGAACTTGGCTGAAACTCATATACATGATACGCGACCGAATCATTCAATCTAACAACATGGTATCTTTACAAGTTGAAGACTAGACATTCCAACATTATTTTGGGATTACAAAAACGTACTTCGCACACAGGGCAGAGGAAACATATTTGAAAATGCATCACAAGTTACTGATGGTGGAGTCTACACCATTACAAAATATTGACATACACATATTTTTGTAGTACAAACAAATGAAATGTTTAGACTACACCATTTTTGTCGTAAAAGTGAGTGAATTATTACCCGTTTGCGGTTCTGCCGTCACATCACGACGAACTCTTGCTTCCAGTTTAGACATTCCAGCGATTTCTGTACCCATGTTTGTTTCCTTGGTGATGTCAGCTGACGTCATCTAAAATGTAAACGCATGTTACTTGTTATTTTTTCAACACACGAATTTTTCGGAATGTGATGACATTACAACGCGAAAATCATATGTACGAATAAAATCTACAGGCGAAATATTAATTCTTAGTGTCATCATTTTTTATTTTGCCTATAGTTGTCATCAGTACACTGTTGCTCTCTTAGAAGAGCCACTGAATTGCCACTTATACGGTTCTTATTCTTTTCACATTGCTACAGTTGACCTTCCATTTTCCATTTTATGCGAGACTGTTCCTTAGTGCAGATCCTTTTCAGGCATGGATGTGACTGTTAACAAGCGTGGATAGGTTTCCGCCATATGAAATAACGATAAGGATACAGTGTATACACTCATTTTATACAGTGCATAGAATAGACGGAAGTTTCCCTGATAGAAGACTTTTCGAAATAGAAAAAATAACGACTAGCTGCAGTGGGAATCTCTTGTGTCTATAATCGATCTCCTTTAGGCTGAAATCAGTATTCTTAGAGCAGGGTGTAGGATGGTCTGTTTAATTGATTCTACACGAACCTTCTAAACCAACTTGTAACAGCAAATATCATAAGTATACCGTGCGTTACTAAAGCACTGAGACCCCGAAAGGCCTCTTTCTTAAAGGGGCATTACCTGTAACTTTTGACTAACTTTTCACTACTCTGTTTTAATGTATCAACTACAGATTTTTACTATAATCCGATCATCATGACCAATGCCCGATGTCCTGCTTGCCAACACAGCCTGTGTGTGTGTGAAATGACCATTGTTATTGTCGATAAATGTATTCTAGTCCGGACCTGAATACAAAATTTCAATAATAACAATGCAGATTATACTCATATAGGGTATATTTATGAGCTAAAAGTGAGGAATTTCTCCATGGTTCAAGGATTCAAACCAGAAACTGCAGATGCTACACAGAACAAACAAAATAACAAAATGACCAAAGTTACAGCTAATGGATCTTTAACAGAGTTTACCAGTCCATTTCAATAGAAAAGTATGTCCAGAAAGATAACAATCTGATCATAGGGGATTCAATCTCCGATGATGACGATGATGATGATTAAATATTTAAAAATGAAGATAAATAAACATATATTTGGACTCAGTAAATTTGTTGTTATTGTTGTTGTTATTGTTGTTGTCGTTGTTGATACTATTTGCAGAAAAGAACAAAGTATGCGCTGCAAATTTCAACACAGCCTAACTAAACATGTGCGTCGCAAATTCAATACAGCCTAACTATACATGTGCGTTGCTGCCTAACATACATGTGCGTTGCAAATTCAATACAGCCTAAGGGACCGTCTCAGATTGTCGCAGAAGTTCAAGAAACGAAATTTCTTCGTTTAGATCAAAACCCCCTCCCCCCTCCCCCTAAACGAAACTTCAAAAGTGCGAAATGTTCATGTCTGCCTGAGAGTACAATGTTGCATTCTTGCTATAACTACTAAAGTAAAGACGTATATCCCTTGCCACATTACAATTAAAGTAATCGATCAGATTTGAGTACTAACAGGGCATTTTACCGCATAAAAATTTCATTTTATTTTACTTTCCCTTTTTGCATCTCTTGTGCTGTTCTTTGTCTTTGTGAACACGCAATTTGTACTTGGTAGGGGCGGTAAATAAGCGAGAAACTTTGACAAGGGGGCCCAGGCATGTTCAATCATATTCAAAACGACTATGACCAGGTGCATAACAAGTGAGAATAAAGACATCTAGTGGTTAGAGCAGACGCTTATAAATAGCACATTAAAAAAACATGATACTTTTTGTCTTTGTATAATTTGATGAATGAAATGTTTAGGATACAATGTTCCTATCGGTAAATTGTGTTTGGGGCACAAACGAGATGGAAACAGTGACAAATTTGTTGGCACGAGTGTGCTGTTTTTCTTTAATTAAAAATAAACACACGAAAACTTGTGATCACAAAATAAAAGTGCGAAAGTGAAGTTCATTAATTGAATGGAGGTCAAACCCCGTCCCCCCCTAAACGAATAAATTTCGCTTTTTGAACTTCTGCGACAATCTGAGACGGTCCCTAACTATACATGTGCGTTGCAAATTCAATACAGCCTAACATTACCCAATGTTAGGCTGTATTGAGTTAGGCAGCAACGCACATGTATAGTTAGGCAGCAACGCACATGTATAGTTAGGCTGTATTGAATTTGCAACGCACATGTATAGTTAGGCAGCAACGCACATGTATAGTTAGGCTGTATTGAATTTGCAACGCACATGTATAGTTAGGCAGCAACGCACATGTATAGTTAGGCTGTATTGAATTTGCAACGCACATGTATAGTTAGGCAGCAACGCACATGTATAGTTAGGCTGTATTGAATTTGCAACGCACATGTATAGTTAGGCTGTATTGAATTTGCGACGCACATGTATAGTTAGGCTGTGTTGAAATTTGCAGCGCATACTTTGTTCTTTTCTGCAAATAGTATCAACAACGACAACAACAATAACAACAACAATAACAACAAATTTACTGAGTCCAAATATATGTTTATTTATCTTCATTTTTAAATATTTAATCATCATCATCGTCATCATCGGAGATTGAATCCCCTATGATCTGATTGCAAAACAAAATGTACCCTCTTAACAAAATGATAATTAGGATTTGTCATCCTTTTCTTCGCCCTTGCCTGCCTTCTTTCCCTCCTTTTTTATCAGCTCTCTTTTCATCTATATTTTCTGTCTGCTGTCCCTCTTTGTTTTACATAAAATAATAAAAAAGTTCCGGGTTGAAAGAAGAGGGCTTGTACCTTTTTAAAAACCAAATCCTGATGTACTTTAGCAAAAGTATGATAAAACAGTTGTCCAGTGTTCGTAGTTCTACTAAACAAAGTCATGGAAATAAATTTTAAGGTGTTCATTCGCATAGCTTACTGTGTCGTATTCTCACCATTGTGGCTTTCTCTAATTCTTGTTCCAGAAACTCCAGTCTCTCCACATACTCATCGATTTGTCCTTGATACTCGCGTATCTGAACATAGCAAAGTAAAGAAGCGACGCCGACTGCAACCAAGATGGTTATCGTGAACCAACACAACACGAACATCAACGGAAAACTTCTTGGCTTCATCTTCTTCTCTTGAAAAGAGTAAAACTGATCTCCAGACATTTCAGTGGATCCGTTCATCTTGACAACTGATGCTGCTTGCATGACGGGTCTTGATGGAGAGACTTAGAATCTAGGACTGTCTTACAGGAGGACGTGACAGATTTCATTATGTGAGGGGGTCATTCTGCATCCTGTTTGTTATATCTTGTTATGTATAAAAATCCTGAAATGTGATATCCAACGTCCTATCCTCTTGCACAGCAAGGAAGTACCCAGTCCGTGTTGGAAAAAAGATCCTGGCGAAACAGTTTCGAGGCCCTGGGATCATCTAAATTGTTACCCTCTGATATGCCCGGTGTCAACTTTATCTAACACAGATTAGTCAATTGGCAAGTGCGTCATATGCAACTCTGTAGCCTATGCCGAAGATAAGCAACTGATAATAGATCATGTAAGCTATGAGGTTTACACAGGATAAGGGACAGAAGCCGGACAGAAAATGGTCTGGAAATATACTAATTCGGAATAAATCGTGAAAGGGACAAAAAACAGAGGTCCATTGTTACATGGCAGCAATTCCGTGTTGTTAGAACAAAAATTTGAATTTCACGTTAAATTCTCCCAAACCTGACATCGCAAAGAAGAATTGCCAACATGATTGTGATAATACGATGACTTATACGTAAAGCTCGCAAGAGAGATGGGAGTGTGTGTGTGTGATTAAAGTTTCCATCCAAAAAGCTCTCGTGTTAAATTGACACACACCAACAGGGATCAACGATTGTTAGAAGAAACCGGATTCGAAAATAGGACGCAATACGGAAGTATGGAATCTATATGTAATCTGTTTCACGCGTTTTTTTCCGCTATTTTATTGGCTTGTAACAGCAGCAGTTACTTTTGTTAACAAGCGTATGATGATACGTCATAGATCTGACCCTTGAAACTGGGCAAATCGTCACCCAAAGTACAAGTCCATCATCGTGCACAATGTTTTTCGATTTGATATGAAGAACTTTCAATATTTCGTTAGTCTACTTAAGACAGAGAGGACGCTATTTTGCTCTTCCATGAGAATCTGCCAATACAGGTCAGCTGTCATATCCCTGTCATATGTCCCGCACATTACTAACGTACAGAAATAGCCTTATTCGAATCCGATTCATCTTTGAGCAATCATCTCTCAGGTTTTAACGAGAAATGATAAAATACTCTCAAGTCCGGACTTTGAACTCAAAAAATTATTAGAACATAAATATTAGATCCTTGTGACAAATAATGAAATAATCAAATTTGAATGAAGGTATTACTTGAGATCTAAAAACCGAAAATGATCAAAGAGTCATTTCGGAGAAATTTTGACCAGAAATGGTACTAACATGAAGGTAATTATAAATAAATATTCTGAAGTCTTCTCATCAACAGCTCTACATAAAATCGTATAAATTTAGAATGTAGTGTTCTAAACAGCATGTACAAACGAAGACAAAAATAGAAAATACTTTAAACCTGCATGAGATTTCCCATGTTGTAAAATAGCTGCAACTTTTGATGATATTTTTAGAAGTTTTCTCAGTCTTAGTGAACTTATTTCCAAGTCTACTTTTCAAAGCATGTTGAGTAGTCTACTTTTCAGCTTTGACTTTGTCAGCGCAACCTATGCCATGTACGGCCGGCATTCCAATATTGACAACTTAACTTTTGGATATAAATTAGATGTTGAATGAGTTACAAGTTAAAATTTGAAAATTCTACAGTACGCAGTAAAAAAGTCAGTCTCGATTGCCAGACCTAGCCAGAGCTTAGTGTGCCGGATGCACCATAAGCGCGAAGCCCCGATCTGCTCGCAAAATGGGGACTTCGCCGGTCTTAGATCGAGGCTTCGTCGTTGATGGCGCACTCAGTGAACAAATGACAACCAAGGTTTGCGGGGGGACCGTAGATCGTTGTTGAAGGAGTCAAATTATCAGATTGTCTTAGATTTTAAATTTAAAACGGTCATCAATATCCGTTTTAACCCTACGAAGAAAATTAAAGTAGAAATTAGACTCCTCACACTTCAATATATAGATTTGCACGACCATCATTTTTCTTTAAATTTGTCCCCCGAAGTGTCAACTCTATCAACAATCTGTCGTGGAAAAGGGACAGGAAATATTATTAAAGTATTACAATTTAATAGTTTCTATAAAGTATTACAATTTAATAGTTTCTGTCTTGGAACGGGAATTGAACCACTCGGCTGTGGTACCAAATCACATAGCGATGAAATAAGCGTACAACCACTCAAAATGTATAACCCTGACAAAAATGCCTTACAATTATTTTCATTTTGAATATACTGCTCATTAATCCAATTTTTAATGCCAAATTAAAACACTTTAAAATTATAAAGTTGACATTTTTAAACTAGATTGGATCAGCTTTATTTGTACATAGACAGTCTTACTTCTGTCTACAATTTGACTTGTACTGTTACTACTACACAATGCACACTTTATTCCGGCACAATTTTGGAATTTAAGCCACTTTTATGTTAGCAGGGGACACTGCAGTGGGAGGGAGACTTCAAAGGGGTACTTGAAAAAAATTGAGGGACATAGGAGAGGGTTCTGAAAATAGAGGAAGCAAATCTCCTGCGCCCCACCCTTCCTCTGGTGTTTGTAAACACTGCCCAATGAGAAAAAGCCATGGATTCAAACAAACTGCATGGCAACCTGGGCTGAGGTTACTGTTCTGTCAGCAAGAATGTACTTGTATGGATTGTTTCCATGACAGCAACAGGTATCGGAGTGTAACAGACAAACTTAACCAAGTAATTTTCTATTTCACGTCATATGAACCAGGATTAGTGAATTTATAGACAGATCCTATGACTAAATGATGTGGAGAGAGTCCAAATTGGCAAAAAATCTTTAATTTTTATTCTGTATCACTCAAAGATTTGAATTCACCTGGACATCAATCATCAAATAATATTTATGTAGGCTTGGGATATTTGTTTTTGTCTGCAATCAATGAGTGTTACACATGTAGTGTTTTCTGATAAAAGCAAACACCTGCATGATTTTATGCTGCAATACACGTCTCCATGCCATATTTCAAGGATCACAACAATAACACACAATGCTCTGCATGTGATAAATCTGATATAGCACAGTTTATTGACATAGTATATCTGATATAGCACAGTTTATTGACATAGCAATATGTGCTATTCACAAAGCATGTTGTTGTTCTTCATATATGCACTGTCCCTCCACCCACGACGGTGATATATGGGACAACATCAAAAGTTTCAGTTGGATAAAAACCTTAATCTTGTTAGTTGGAGGGTAGTTGGGTTTGATGGAGGGGTTTTGAACTACAGAATTTGTGTCTGACAAATTAATTTAATAACAAGAAAAATTGAAATTTGAAAAATATCGGAAGATGCAAAATTTTTTATTGAGACTTAGTGGTTGAAAAAAGAGACTGGCCATGACTTCAACACAAGGTGCTACATTTACTGACTAAAGTGGGGGAACCTAGATGAAGTCTTTTATCCAACATTGAACTTATAATGCAGCCCTTTACAGTGAACAGTTGTATGAATTATAAATGATCATTGTGACCAATCAGATTTGTATTCCAAATACAACAGCTATATAATTACAATCTGAAAAGTAAACAGATATGACATGAAAACCTGTACTGTACATGAGTGGGCATTAAAATGGTTCTAAAATGCAAACATTAAAATGTTTTCTGAGAGCCCTATCATTTGCTACAAAGCATTGATTCTCTATATGATACTAGTGCACACTGAACTACACATCACTGAAAGCTGTTCAATGCAAAGATCTTTACAGAGTAGTCACACAAAACTTGAAGTAGCACAGCCAAACTAGCTTGCAACACTTATCTTAATCATTTGGGATTTACCAGCCATGTAACAACTGTTTAATCAACAAGGGATTGTAAAATGTACAACATAACTATTGTTGTTGATCTCTCTCATCAACAGGAAATCAAACCAAGTCAAAAGATTATTATGTACATTAATATTCATTCAATTGTGATACCTCGCAAAGATTGAAGAGTGAATTATTATAAATACTTTCAGTGCTATTACTGACAGACAAACAGAAAATATTTCAAGAACCGACTACTGATTCAGTTTACAAATTCTTTGAGTACTATCAGTGTCATGCGCCTCACACTTGTGCCAACAGGTGAACCTTGCCAAAGGTCAATGTTTATATTAAGATTACCACATGACCATTGTTATAAATGGACTGGTGATCTGAAAGTATTACAGTGAATCACTTCTGGTCTGTCATGAAAGGTACTGGTCATAACATTCATTTGGGCCTATGGTATAACGAAATATATTGCAAACATGGATAAAAAAGCATGAACTTATATCAATAGATGGTATATTGAAGTACCCCCTCCCCATACAAATACACAGCACAACATCAGGCTATGTGCAAAGGGCTACTGTAATTGCTGTCTACTGACCAATACAGTTTAAAAGTTGTTTGAGTGAATGACATGTCTCAAAGGCCTATCAATAAATTCCATATGTCAATTCTTCTCTAAAAAACTTGTTTTCCTTTAAAAAGACAATTTTCAAAGACAGTGGAAAAATGGCGTTTTAGCACAATGCAATAGATACGCATACATTTTAAAATTCATAGCATGGTAACATTGCAACATCATCACACTTGCTGCTGTATTTACAAATGATGTGATGATTATCATCAAATGAAGTATGTTGTTGTACACTCTGTTACAGTTGTACATTCTAAATACATCTGCTACATTACATCATATCAGTACATTCATGGCACAAATACGGTGATCTGATTGGTCGAGTCGCGAAAATAACCATGCTATATTCACGATATAGTACAGTTCTAACAATTTCCTTTTTCAACGTTTCAGGCCAGAATTTCAAAATACTGTTATGATATAATGGCAATAAACCACCTCAGCAATGGGTATATCACTCAATTTTGACCAATTCATGCACTCCCTATCGCTTGTCTATACATGTCCTGAAATGGTCAAAATCTGCTTGTGGTATACCGGTACCATCACTCGGTGTGGTTTGTTGCTTAATTATACCATTGAACAAGTCACTTCTGATATTCAAACTATATATACACTGCATTTGTTTACATCAACAAGATATAATTTGAAAACATAGAAATCCTTTCAGTAATATACATGTACCACACAGTACTTAGGCATTTAACCATAGTGTTCTAATCACTACCAGTACAGCATGGGCTCATTAACTAAAACATTTAGCAGTGATCTCAAAAAACTTCATACACACGGTGTTTCAGCTTTTTGGTTTGGTGAAAACATAATGAAAGTTGTCGCAACATTACGTATTTACAGATGAAATATGACACGAGAATCTCTATGGATACGAAGAAAAGTTCATATGAGAGGAACATAATCAGCTTAAAGTTGACAAAGTGGACGGAACTAGCTGTAAAACCACGGTTAAAATCGTAAAGTTCGCTGTTAATTTACAGAATGAAAAACATTTTGAGTATTGCTGCTTCTTTGTACAACATAAAAAGGGATAACCCTCATTCATTTCTAGTCCAAGGACTATAGTATGAAACCAGTTGTATGTACTTTGATATTTTTCTTCATCTAAAGTCAGAACAGGAAATGTTTACACAACTTTGTTGAGCTGTGGGAAATACATTCCTCATGAGGAAGTTGGTAAGTTGGCTTGATAACAACTTAAGAAAATGAAAATCTATCATTCCATTCTGGTCTTCCTTTACTTCTGGTTAGTTTAGGGTCTGCAGACTGAGTCACTCGACCACTTTTCACCGGTGACTGCCTCTTACTCTACAGTGAAAGATAAAGATAACACAAATGGCATAAATTATAATGATTATACATTAAAATGCAATAACAAACATTACTTAACTAAATTGGTCCATATTGGTTTTATAACATTAATGAAATATAATACCCTGATTCAGACATAATACAGTAAAGACATTTGTATCTGTTAAATTGTAGCTAGTTCTCTTGAAATTGTGTACTTTACTGTTATCCAGTGTTTTCTGTGATTGCATAATTCTGCAACTGTTGTACTCGACTGTCACCCTTTGAAAGAGGTTCATGGGTGACAATTACACTTTTACCATATGATTGGTACAATGGTAGAGCTTGGTTATTTTACCTCCCATAGAATCATGGCAGGTCTCAGGCAGAACTCTCTCTTCACAAGAGATCAGTGTGTGAATTGCTTGATTTACATCTTGAAAATTATCAAAGGGTTAATTAATTAATTCACAAACGAAATCTAACTGCACAACACATTAATGTAAATACCGTGTTAAAACAATTTAATGCAACATCAGTCAATAAAAGAGACAAAACATCGCAAGCATCGAAAAATATATTTCCCATCCTCCCTGTTTTTAGCGGGGGGAGGGGGAGTCCCTATAAATGTGCAAAGCTAGAGAAAACACTGGTTATCTTTTAGTTTAACAGTAATGTTTTGGAATGCACAAACTGTTGCCCTGAGCTTTTAGCTTTTTTTACTAAACTCCAAGGCATGTTTGAACAAAAGCCAATAGCACTTGTCCTTGGATTCGGTGTTGTATTGCATTATGGGGATTAACAACGGCATTGCAGTCAAGTAACATTTCAAGGTATGTCAAAAACGAAGGTATAGCCTCAGTAATATACCTATATACTGGAGGTGGGAATAGGCAAATTACAGTAGCTGGCTCAAATGATATAGTCTAACATACCCCGTGCCCAGAACTTATTGTTGTTCTATCTCTGGATTTTGTTGAACTTGATGAACTCTGAGATGTGTGTCCAGTCTTTGCATGCGAGAGTTTCACTCCATATATTTTATCTTTTTCTGCATGCCGTTGGGCACTGCCTTTTGACTGGATTGGTGGCAATACACCATACCGTCCACTGCCCGGTCTTTCACCCGTGGGAGTACCTCGGCTGTGTCTTTTTGCGCTTTTTGCACTCATTTCCCGTTCTTGGCGTTTTAATTCAGCCTTCAGCTTTTTGTTGATTTCCATGGCCTCTTTCAACAGCTCTTCCGTTTCTTCTTCGGTAAGCTCCATGTTTTCAAGTTGGCTGCAGAGTTCATCAGGGTCGCCATCGAATTCTGCCGGTTTGTGTTTCTCTTGATTGCCAGCATCATCAGAAGATGATGCCGCGTCGCTCTGACTCTCTTGTTCGCTTGTATCATTGTCAACTGCAAAGTGGTTATTAGTATCTGGTGAATCTTCCTTGGTCGGACTGGCCATGGCGAGAATGTGTAAATTACTGAATTACGCTTCAATACCTGTCGTCATAACATTACAAGAATGTAAACAAAAGTCCTGCCATAACCTGGTTCCGATGCATCAACACTCCATTATTCAGTTATATACATAGTGCTGTATCCCGTGTAATGTGCAAATACAACAAACTCAAATCCCATGAACACGGCGTATATCGGCTGGATTCAGATCTCTGCAAATTGTTGAAAAACAGACGTTGACGTCTCGCTTGTGTCCCTGCGCGCTGCGATGTGAAGGTGCTAGGTGCATACACGGTACGCTATAACCTCCACCCGTCCTCGTCCAAACACGGGCCAGATACAAAGTTTTACAAGGTAAATAAAATCAGAATTGAGGAATATTTTAGTGCAGTGGATGGTAGAAATAGCTTTCTAATACAATTTGCTATGGATAAATAGCAGTTATGGCAAAATGGGAATACAATTTATCAACACAATATACATAAAAACAGCGTAGTAAGAGGTTATTGTAAGCAGTAATGCGCATGCGTACAAACAAGAAAATGGCGGCCGCCTGTCTGTTTTGAACGAACGCAAGATCAACGTTGATTACTTCCGATAAAGTTCCTATTTTCAGCAAATATCTTTCTCAATGGAGTCTCCAGATAGAAAGAGGAGGCGTCATAGGTCTAGATCACCTTACAGATCATACGATCGGGAGAAACGATCGACAAGGCAAAGGTAAAAATCTAGTTCTCACATTTCAGGAAGTGCACCTTGTTTTGTTTATGCCGCAGAGTGCACACGGCGGACGTCTACCTTGAGGCTTCGTGAACCCGCTTTGTACGTGAGGAGGGCTGTCCGCCATATGCCTTACCACAAGCGAGTGTTGTTTATGCCAGTTATAGTACTACATGTACCCCGTACAATTAGGTTTGTCGCTTGAGAGCCGAGCACTGTCATGACACTGCTCATTACACGACTGCAGGTTTTACCTGTTTTACTGCACAAACGTTTGTCAAACGACTTTGTCCAAGTTTGTGAATGTTGGCCTCTGTCTTTGTAGAGGTTCAGCTTGGACACATTATCTACTATATATACAAAGAAACGTCATCGCAATACAAGCATTTGAAATAGTCGAAATGCGGCGGTCAATGTCAACCCCCGCTCCAACCTCAGGGCAAAGTGGGGGGTGGGGATTTGAAATTAGTCTTATGAAATTTGGCAAATGCCCCACACCCTGAGGCAAGACAATCTGGAAAATCCCCACCTAGAACAAGTATATCCCCACATTTCCCCCATCCCAATGGGTGGGACTTTCATAAAATCTGCGCTTGTCCGTGAAATTGACTTAGGGGATCTATATGAGGCAATTGCCCTTCCCCTACTGGCATAGTTTCATGGCAAACATGGAAATCCCCCAGATTTGTCCAGTATCGCCCGAATTTGGGGGTTCCCAGACACTTCGCACCAAAACCACTTCACACCATATCATCTCGTCCCATACCATTTTGCACCAAAACAACCTCATACCAAAAGCTCTTCGCCCCAAAAGTCACATCGCCCAAAACCATTTCACCTATAACCAACCACTGCTCTTGAAGTTTTATCACCTTTCTATCATCCCAGGACTGAAATCTTGAAACTGTATACATTTCGAGAAAATGACATTGTGCAATTCTGCACACGGCACCTGAGTTGTAACATTCACTAGTTTGCGTTTTTTCTTTTGTCTAATAGACCATTTATGGTTTCATTCAAGAATAAATGGTTCGTGGTAGCCAAAATGTCCTGACTGCAGGTTTTACCTGTTTTACTGCACAAACGTTTGTCAAACGAATTTGTGAATATTGGCCTCTGTCTTTGTAGAGGTTCAGCTTGGACACATTATCTACTATATATACAAAGAAACGTCATCGCAATACAAGCATATGAAATATGATATATCGTGGCATCGTTGTTTTAGGATGAGTTGGTAGTATTATGATGGTATTATACAGGGGCGAAGTGGTTTTAGTACGAGGTGGTACATGGGGCGAAGTGGCGTTGGATGAAGTAGTACTTGGGACGAGGTGGTCTTGGTACGAAATGGTTTTTGGGCAAAGTTGTGTGGGGCGAAGTGCCTGGACTCCAATTTGGGTCCCTCAGGGATTACATTGACTGCTGCATAATCGCTAGTGGTCTAGGGAGTGGTTCAATAGAGTTTGGGATGGGTAATAGCCAAGGGCCAGGCCCCCAGAAAATTTGTTTTAGTGCGTTTTGTATCCAAATGTTTATTTCCACTTATCTTGACTAGTGCTGTGGAAATGGGGTCCACGTTTATTCATAGTTACAGTGCAGTCTTCTTCTCCAATGTCAGTGGGTTTAGTGCACAAACTGATAATCATTTGGCGGTCAGTTCAATGATTGTTTGACCTGTTCAAGATTCCATTCACAGGTACATATACATGCGTGTCCAAAAAAAGTGCCTCGGATAAGCAGTGTCTTTACAGGCCACAGCAATGCTGTTTCACAGTTGTTCACTTTCAGTGTGTAATTTGCCATATTGTTGCCTACCTAAATTGATTTCACTTGTTTTATCATCTCAGATGATTTTTAAAAAGCATGGAAAGGCAGGGCATGTACAATCATTGTCTTTGTGAGTTATGGATAAAAAATGGGAGAGTTATTCAGGAAATACAAGAAACTGACTTGGACTTCTTGTACAGTTCTGGCGGCCAGATGGACTGTGTACACAGTGACGTCAAAGCAAATACAAAATGATTGACAGCTCCCACCATTATTCTATCCAATAAGGAGAACGCATGCTAATAAACCTCTGACGATTATCGCATTTTGCAACATGGGCCCCACAAGCAACACATACTTTCATGCGTTTTCAGTGATACAACAGAGGTAGTGCTGACTTTTGTGGGAGTGATCACACTCGACATTTTGTCAACAACACCATGTAAGTTTTATGCACGTCTCGCATGGGGTCAAGAGGTAACTCCTCCCAATACAGAGATGTCATCTTATGAATAATATATAAGTAAATAAAAACGACATCTCATGAATAATTTATAGCAACACAGATCGTGCAAGAAAGCCAAGTCTGTGATTCTGGGTGAATCTCTCCCGTATAGCGTTCACCCCACTCATCGCGTCCAGCCATTCATGCGTTTCACATGAAAACGTCGCGTTCACTCAACTCCAACATTCACAAATCACAGACTTGAACCTAGTCTAACAGTGTTTCTTGTGCAGTTTGTCCAACAGGCAATGCAAAAATTATGAAAAAAATACATAAGCATGTCTTACTCCAAGACTAAGTGCTCTGCTAGATTTTTGAGAACAAAGGTGTTAGAGAATGAAGAACGGAACTGAAGAGTAATGAGAATAAGTCGTATATTGTCTGTAGACTGGAAGGTTCATCATACGAGGGCGCTCCCACACCCACTTTCATATGGGAGTACTGTCTAAATTCATATAATGGTCTGTCAGTCTGCATTGCTTGGAGCTGTCTCAACATGGTAACTGGTCCGCATGGTATTCAGTGAGTTAGAGCAAGGAGGTAGAATGAGGAGTCAGCCAACCTGTCATCAAAGGGACAATGATAGCGACTGCCATTTGGTTACAATTAGTGTAAATCTCGTAGTTTACTTTTTTTCCAAACTTATTAATGAACTCTTGAATCCATTAAATTTGTCCTTCAGAATCATTCAAGACTTAACAACAGTACCAAAGTATTTTAATGGTAAAATTCGAATGAATTTAAATTGGTCAGAAGCCAAAAATTGTATACATTAATAGATTTATATGTAGAAAGTAACAAAAAACATATTAAAGAAAGCGGCAATTTTTGATTGTTGGTCATGTACACTTTTGATTTATGCATGGTTGAAGAGCTTGTGACCATTGCTTTGCTTTTCGGTAAGGACCCTGTTTCAGATGTTACCGGTACATTATAGTCAAGAGAATTTTCAGTTTAAAAAAGTGGAGCAATTTTGTGAAAAATGCCGTAACTGGTCTAAGAACTGTCAGGATTCACACCAGAAGCATTGCATTGTCTTGATGAAGTGTAAACAATCAACCTATGTGTAAATAAGCAACCCTACACACTGCTTTGGAACAGTTACTTTCATCAAGGGAAAGGAACCCAGTAGAGTAGTAATGAAGGTTAATAAGGGGTTAAATGAGGTCAAAATAAGGAAGTTTAATCTGGATTATGGAGATAGAAGGGACACTCCTTTCGACCTCCATGTTTCATTCTCAATATTTTGTGGTCAGTTGATTCTTACTTTCATTCCATCCAAGCATCTCATGAAGGAGACTCAATAATTTCAAAAGCTCAGGTAATTTCATTGTGCTACCCACTCTCTTTAGATTTCAGAAACTTTTACATATATTCATGTTAGGCTGACTAAAAGAAATTTCAAATTTCTGGTAATTGACTCAAAAAGTTCAGAAATCTCATAAGTAGAACAGCAAATGTCTTTCCAGGGCCTAAACTTGAAACAGTTTTCACAACGGTGAATTTCTGGTGCTTATAAAATATAATTCATGGACCAGATTCAACATTGAAATACTTGAAAGTTTTATTTTATACATGTAGGTCAAGGTCAAGGGATCGAAAGAGATCAAGATCAAGAGAAAGAAAATATAACAAATACAGAGAGCATTCTCAGGAAAGACTTAACAGGCACAGATCTAGATCACCAATATCTAACAAAGACAGGCCAAGACACAGAACTTCTAAGTCAGGAAAGAAAAGACATTCAAGGTCAAGGTCACCAGAAGATTCAGATTCTTCCCAACACTCACACTCAAGGTCACGGGAGGAGCACAGAAGAAGAGGTGGCTCACCTGCAAGGAGGAAAAGACATTCTTCAAATAGTGAAGCTTCCTCTTCTGAAGAGTATAGTAACTCTTCAGAGAGTAGTTCCAGTGAATCTGAGAAAGATGAAAAACTGAGTAAAAAGGAAAAGAAGAAACTCAAGAAGAAAAGGAAGGCAGAAAAGCTGAAGTTACAAGAGGAAAAACTGAAAAGAAAAGAAGAAAGAAGGTATTTTATGTGGAATTGTTATACTTACTGATAGTTAAGCAAATCTGAAACTACAACAGTGGTTTGTACATATGGGTAGTAGATCTTCATGTGGAGAATGGAAAACAATTGATAGGACAGCGATTAGAGATATTACATGTATTTCTTCATGTGTCTGAAAGAAATCTTTGAATGTATTGTAATTCTTTGTTAATACCTATCTTTGTTTGTTGAACCATGTCAAGTTCAAAATTGATGAAAGTTGAACACACTTTGTCAACTTTGTTTGTTTACTACTTGGCAGGAATCAGAAAGAATTACTGAAATCCATTGAAACACCAGAAGAGAAACGAGCTAGAAGATTGGCGAAGAAAGCTGCTAAAGAAAGACGTCAAAAGGAGAGAATGGGATGGGATAGAGAAATGATGGTAAGAAAAAATATTTTGAAAGAGAAATTCAAAATGAAGCACTTCTTGCCAGTTGTTCATCCAGTCCTAATGGCAAATTTGGTTGTTTAAATGTGTTTACATTGTCTTGGCACTAGCAAGGGCAAAATAGTCAGGTCTAGAATCTATGATGAAATGCTATGCTGTCCACATCAGACATGTAAATATTCACATTGTCAGAACCCAACTTTTGTTCACTTTTTTTCAGGGCTATACCAACGCTGACAACCCCTTTGGTGATCCAAATCTGTTAGAAACCTTCGTCTGGGACAAGGTATGTGTATTCAGAGCAAAAAGAAGATACTCGAGCTGCGGTTGACTTGATGCGTCAATCATACATAAATGCTCAATCTAAAATGAGATGTTTGCTTGTCAAATTTCATTGAGCAAAATAAAGAGGATGTATTTGAAACTCCTTTATGGATTAAAGGGTCACTAGCTGTAATTCATGATGATTTTTCTCACAATTTTTGTTTTGTCAACAGTAAGTTCTTTTCCTACTCGAAAAAGCAAGTTGAAATCCCTATTTAGTTTGTCGACACAGTGTAAAATGCACTGCTATTGTATACATTTGAATTCTAGACTTGACCAAAGTTCACTCGTCGACAATAAAAGCGCAGTTTACACATGTAAAGACTGAGTTGACAAGCTGAATACTGTGTATCTCAACATGCTTTGGAGAGTAGAACAATAAACTGTAGTTGACATTAAAAACATAAAAAGTGAAAAAAATTACTAAAAGCTACAGGTACATGCCCTTTAAATTAATACAAAAGTTAACATGTACACTGCAAAGAAACAACATACATGTAAAGAAATATTTTATTCTAACCTTTTTAAAAAGGCATCTTCTTGAATATGTTGGAAACAAAGTTTAGTGAATACTGGTAGGGAAGATTAGGGCTGTCAATAATAAAAGCTGATGCATTAGAAAAATGTAATTCCTTAGTTTAGAATGGGGGGGGGGGGGGGGGTTACATCCAGTCTGATGGCAAAGACCCCAATTTATTTTGTGCACGTCGAAATCACAGTAAGAATTCTGCAGTAACAAAAAATAAAATTAAAAAAATTGAGACTATCATTCTATAACAAAAATACGATGTTTTAATTGCAACACATTAAATTGCTACAAGTCATGACCCTTAGTAATGACTTGTCTGTTGCTAAATTATGAAACGTGTCTTTTCGACAATTAAATGCATTTGTACCTAGGAAATCAAGATAGATTGACACTTTCTGAACTGTGTTCCAGCAGTTGGCATGTGTTGTGTTCTGTCATGAAGAAAATCACACCTTGAAAAACATAATTTGAAATCTGATAGAAGAATATAGAATATAGAAACGTTGAAAAAGTGTAAAAGTAAAGTTTGTTTATAAACATTCATGTGTTGATTTTGTACATGTGCGTTTAAAACAGGTTTGTATTCTCCATACATAAACAATAACGGTTTCCTAAAAACAATTTCATATTGAGGAGTTTCATTATTATGAGAATGAGGAGGGGGTTGAAACCAAATCTAAGGAATTACGTTTCTAGTGGGTCAGCTTTTATGACCCCAAAAAATGCTATTTGTGAAACTGACTTTGTAGATTTTGATTGGTTTCAGAGATACTGTAAACAACACGCATGGTGTTTTACGCATGGTGTTTTAGTGAAGTTCAGCTGTGGCTTAATATGTGTTTTTCAATACTTGCAGAAAAATGCCAAGATGGGTTTATCACACATTGACAAAGAAGAGTTGAAAAGAAAGAGTAGACAGAAACAGATTGAGAATCGAGTAAGTTTAATAGCATGTACATGTACTATCATTTTAATGTATAACAAACTGTGGTATAAGGTCATACGGTACATGCCACAATATATTGAATGTTGTTCCCTCTGACTAGGCAATGCTTACATACTGCATACATTTGCAAACAGAAAGAACAAATTATTAGTTTGAAATTCACTTTCTTGCATTATTACAATTTTTACAAATGTCATTTTGGGCATAACAAACTCCATGATACTCATCAAAATGATACGGATTCCTCTTTTAAACCACAGTTCAACATAGAATCTACATTCAGGATTTAAAATACCAAAATATCGATTTCAATGTGTTCTGCATTTATCATCAAGTGTTCAGTGTACAGTGATACCGCTAGTTGACGACAATGCTGTCTGCATGATCCTCTATTACAGTTGTTGCTTTGACAACTTCTTCAACACTAGACTCAGCAAGCTGTTCCAGTGAAAATATAAGAATCAAAATTGACTTTAGTCCAAGAGGCAGACATGGTGGCTTGTTCAACTGTAACAGTTACGAAAGTCCCACAACCTCACAGATATTACATAGGGGATAACTTTCTATATTGCTGCAGCCAACCTATTTTGCTTCAATACTCAGTTTCTGTGGAGCCCATTGAAAATATAAACCCCAGCTTTAGCAAATCAGACAACTAGACTAAGGCAGTGGCAATTGCCAGTATAATCAGAGGTAACATTGAAACTGTGTTTGGTACCAACAGTTAGAACTGACAAAAGTAAAACAGAGAAGACTGGAAAGAGAACGAGAAAAAGAAGAAAGAGAAAAAGAAATGGAATTTTAGCAAAGACAGAAAGAATCTGAACAGTTTAAAGAATGGGAGACTGAAGAAGACAGTGTAAGTATTTAGAAAAAAAGACTTAAGATTATCATCTGTAAGCATGTAGAAAATGTGTGATTTTTTCTGTACTCTGCAATTGTACTAGTATTATTTGACACAGTGATGTGCCTGTATCTCTGTTTGTCAGCTATTCAGAGGCTGAGATGAATCGTCATTACTGCAATCAAGCTAACAACATTCCTTACAAAGAAGTACATTGAACCTCAGATACCTTGTAATGTAAATAACTTCTTAAGGAATTTGTCACCTGTACCCGTAGTTGTCAGTGATGATTTTTCACTTGAATGGTCATGCAGAAAAAAAATGTACCACTGATACTCTACAATGCTTCTACAACAAGTTCTGTGTTCTGTGTTCTTTAAGTGAACATGGCTGACATATATATATCAGAGATAAATGTTTTTTTTTCAGTATTACTACATTTTGTTTTATTTAACAGCTAACAGATTCATTAAGTGGAATCTTTAAATATTAATATTTACTGCAAAAAAGAAGTATATAGAACATGAGGTCAATACAAAGTTGTCCCAATCAAGTAATCTGAAAACCTGTTTTTGTGTCTGTACAGTTTCATTTGCATCAAGCCAAGATGAGATCTAAGATTCGTATTCAAGATGGTAGAGGTAAGCAGCTTGCTTATTATGACAGACAAATATATAATGTAAAGGGATGTCCCGCTTAATTGTAGATGGAATGTTTGTCAATGGTGGTCATGTACCTGTAATTTTATCTTGGCAGTACAGACATGTTGTAGAACACAGTTAAGTGAGTGTATAGTTCTTTTGTTTGCTACATGATACAGTGCACTTCGGTATACAAATTGTACATTACTCATAGAACTTTTTAGCCGTAGGGTATTCGCAGGGTATATTACTCATAGAACACTATGGCAGGTTACACGGGAATCTATATTTCCGTCGCCAATGGATACAAAATACACAAGGCACATTTTGGCATTGTAAATTTGTATCATTCATGTATAACAATCCATTGTGCAACACAAAATCAGTATGATTTTGTTGTTTTGAGTGTGTATACGGTGTTTGATACAGCGGTAACAATGCATTGTTGGATATCCAGGAAAAGGTCTAGTGGTTTGCACAGTCTTGTGGCACACACTTTGTTTCTCATGGACTACCTCGAAAAGTCTGATCCATAGGATAACACACATTCAGAGCATGTCCTCAAAATCAGTAATTGTAATGAGATGTCAGATTATCAAGGTCATCTTATGAAACCAGCCTTTGTCATTCAATTCCCCATAATCCACCCTTAAATTCAGGGTCAAATATTGACTGTTTGCATCAAAATAGGATGATAAAAAAAGTTAAAAAACAAGAATGCTACTTAAATACTAGTGATGTATCGTTCCAATTCCATTTCTTCAGTTTGTGATGAAATCTCTTGAAATTTGCCTTCAAGTCCCATAAGACTGGCCCTTTTATCACTTACATTACAAACACATCATTAACCGCTACTATGGAATAAGAAACAGAGAAATAGTTTGCCAATGACAGTTTTCCAACTTGTTTGTGATATGTATAGGAAGTGTAGACTTGAACTGTAGCAGAACCATGGAAACAGTGTTTGCGAGTGACAGATTGTTTATATGTGTTCATATTGCTCATACAGATGTTACATGTTCATTATGAAGAATTGTAAAATGTGACGATTGACAGAAAGTGATATACAATTTGTTACAATGCTGAGAACAAACAAATTCACATTATTCATGAAATTGCTTCCTTATGGAATGGCTAGATGAAGATTAGCAAAGTTGTAAATGATAACTTGCAATGTTGTGTTCATGTACAAGGTCAGATATATCTAGAAGTTCCTTTGATATTTTTGACCATGGAGCACTATTGAGTTAGTAATGATAATGTTATTTTCACAGCTAAACCCATAGACTTACTTGCTCAATACATCAGTGCTGAAGAAGAGGATGACCTGGCTGTTGAAATGCATGAGCCATACAAAGTACTCCATGGGTTGACAATATTTGACTTAGAGGATTTGTTAGAGGATATCAAAGTTTACATTGCACTGGAACAAGGGCTAAATGTTGACTTTTGGAAAGATATGACCATCATTACAGAAGATGAGTTAGTGAAATTGAAGAAAATCGAACCTAAAGCTTCAGGTAAGTCTTCGCCCGAGATGTGTTGACTGTAAGTTGGCATCATGACCTGTGGTGGCGCTGTTCATAGATGCAATGTTTGTTTGATGTTTGTTGGGTGTGTGTTGTTCTGCACTTGTGAGATACCTACCAATATTTAACTTAAAAGTATTTATTCAGTGTAAAACAGTGATGTATTTCATGTAAGAATTGTTGGTAAAACACTTCCGGACATTTTTCTGTGCATAAGTCAAGGAGAAGAAATCTTTAAAAAGCGATTA